>NC_090438.1:248097262-249347262 GCF_031143425.1 Pleurodeles waltl | reverse complement strand
CTGGATGAAGATGACCAGCCTGGCCCATCAGGGACCTCAGGACAGTCGGTTCCCCTGACACTGGCACAAGCCACCACAGACCCTCCCCCCTCATTAAAAACACCAGCACAGCACCCACCCAGAGGGTCGATCCCTCTGTCCCCAAGACACATCAATCAACAGTGTGTCCACCACTACAGGGAACCAAGGCAAACCCACCAACCCAAGAAAATCAGGGACCTGGGGGCAGGGCAGTGGGCACACGGTTCAGGGGACAGAGGCTCAGGAAAACAGGGAAGCAGGGAGGAGTGCTGTGCGACAGGGGGAGGACAGGCCCAGGGAACCCACTCTTCACGAGGCCCTCTCCAACATCATGGGAGCTTACCGTCATTCCCAGGAGACAATGGCAACGGCACTGGCCAAGTTTCAGGAGAACCAGCGGCTGCAGGAGGAACACTATCCGGGGATCAGGGAGGATCTGAAGTCCATAAACAACACCTTGGTCACCATTGCAGGGACACAGTGGCACAACAAGGGGCCCCTGACCCTAGCCTGGACGATGAACAGCGCTCCACCTCCGCCGGCACTAGTGGACAGGAGGCACTGCCACAGGAACACAACACCAGCACCCCACCGCCTGCAGATGGAGAACCACCCCACAAACGGTCCCTGAGATCCAGGAACAAGACAGAGAACATTGCCAAGACCCCGCCAGGAAATGAGACCCCCCTGAATGTCACCCTTCTGTCCCACTTTGTCACCCTGTCCATCCTTAAACTGCCATTGCTCCACTTCCTATGCCCCTTTGAACAATGTATCCGTGAAACAAATAGACTGGACTCTGCCATGGACATTCCTCCACCATCCCCCCTGCCCATTTTACAACCCCATCCACTTATTTGCACAGAAATAAACACACTTCAATCACAAAACAATCTGGAGTCAGTCAGTGCTTTCACAAACGTGCAATTGCAATAACCATGGAATATAGCAATGTCAATTTACTTGTGCACATACCAATGTAACACAGCTGTAGGGCTGGAGGAAATATAGCAGAGGGCACAAAGTGGGACCCATATCTGTGAAATGGAAAGGCAACGTGACAAGTCAGGATACATTGAGTGAAAATTACAGACTTATGCTAGCTCCAATAATAGTATGAGATATGGGAGGCAGTGACATCTTCTTACCTGTGTCTCACTGGACGTATTGCATGATTATGTTGTTTCTGTTGTCGATATTCTCTTCTTCTGCCTCCTCTTCTTCACTGTCCACAGGCTCCACAGCTGCTACAAGACCACCAGCTGGCCCATCGTCCTGCAGAAAAGGCACCTGGCATCACAAAGCCAGGTTGTGCAGCATACAGCAGGCCACGATGATCTGGCACACCTTCTTTGGTGAGTAGTAGAGAGAACCACCTGTCACATGGAGGCACCGGAATCTGGCCTTCAGGAGGCCGAAGGTGCGTTCAATCAACCTCCGAGTTCGCCCATGTGCCTCATTGTAGCGTTCTTCTGCCCTTGTCCTGGGATTTCTCACAGGGGTCAGTAGCCATGACAGGTTGGGGTAACCAGAGTCACCTGCAAATATGGAGGGACAACTGTTAGACACACACTAACCCTTAGGGACAACCCCATACCCAGAATCCTATTCACACTGCAGAGGGTCCTTGTCCTCACCTATTAGCCACACACAGTGCCTCTGGAGTTGCCCCATCACATAAGGGATCATGCACTGAGCCAGGAAATTTGGCATTCACATGGGAGATGTACTGGTCTGCCAAACACACCATCTGCACATTCATAAAATGGTAGCTCTTCCATTTTCTGTACACCTGTTCACTCCTGCGGGGGGTACCAAGGCCAAATGTGTCCCATCAATGGCACCAATGATGTTGGGTATATGTCCCAGTGCATAGATGTCACCCTTCACTGTGGGAAAATCCTCCACCTGAGGGAACACTATGTAGCTGTGCATGTGTTTTAGCAGGGCAGACAACACTCTGGACAACACGTTAGAAAACATTGGCTGGGACATCCCTGATGCAATGGCCACTGTTGTTTGAAAGGAACCACTTGCCAGGTAATGGAGTACTGACAGGACCTGCACTAGAGAGGGGATTCCTGTGGGATGGCGGATAGCTGATATCAGGTCTGGCTCCAACTGGACACACAGTTCATTGATTGCTGCACGATCAAGTCTGTACGTGACTATTATGTGTCTCTCTTCCATTGTCGACAGGTCCACCAGCGGTCTGTACACCGGAGGATGCCGCCATCTCATCACCTGCCCCAGCAGACGAGCCCTATGGAGGAGAACAGCGAGGAAAGAGTCAGCCAACACTGAGGTATCACAAAATGTCATTTGCACACATTTATTAATCCGCAATATGCCTGTAACTGTGTGTATTCAAGGCCTACATTGGTGTGACACAGTTAATATTAATGCCATGTAGCCCCTGAAATGGCGGCTGCTTGACCTGTAAGGTGGGACAAGGGGATATGAGGTAACTGCACTGGCGTTGTACATCGTCACAGTGGGCGGTCGAAGACCGCGGTGAAATCCAGCATTGGTTAACATTGGACCCTATGGGTCCAAGGAGCCAATGACGATGTACGCCGGCGGTGACGGTACGCACCGCCTTGGACGTGACCGCCATTTTCTGTCTGTTCACTCACTTGCTACCTGACCATCAACAGGAGAGGACCTATACTGCAAGTGCTGCTGTGACCTGTGTCTAGAAGCGACGATGGCTCATGTGTCTGGGGAAAGGGCCCCTGCCTTCACTTCGGAGGAGTTGGAGAAAGTAGTGGATGGGGTCCTCCCCCAGTATACACAACTGTACGGTCCTCCAGACAAACAGGTGAGTACACTGTGAGCATGCTGCATGGGCAATGCCTGTTTGGAGTGGTGTGGATGGAAGATAAATGGGGGGTGGCTGAGGCCTGCATGTGCGGACACTGAGATTATGTGTGTCAGGGCAAGGGTGGGAATGTGGGCCAATGAGTATGACGATCCGAACGGGTAAAGATTTTACTTTCCCCCTGTATTATTCCTCTAGGTCAGCGCCCTCTAGAAGAAGGCTATTTGGCATGCAATCGCCAAGGACGTCTGGACCCTGGGGGTCCACCACAGACAGAGCACCCACTGCTGTAAAAAATGGGAGGACGTGCGCCGCTGGAGCAAGAAGACGGCGGAGGCCCATCTGGGGATGGCCTCCCAACGTGGGAGGGGTGTTCGTCGCACCATGACCCCCCTGATGTTCTGGATCCTGGCGGTGGCGTATCTGGAGTTGGATGGGCGCTTGAGGGCATCAAAGCAGCCACAAAGGGGTGTGTACACTCTCATTCAGCTGACTCTGCATGCATTACGAGGTGTCTGGGTGGGGGAGGTGGGCAGTGGGTTCCCCTAGGCCAGGGCGATCTTGGTATTCCCTTGTGAGGCAGGCTCTATGGCACCCCAACCCCACTAGTGGTTAGTGCCATCTACACCTAGTAAGGCTCCTGTGACTTCCAGGTGTGCAGCAATCGGGCTTAGGCCTTGTACCCCATGGGCATGTGATTCATCTGGGAACTATAAATGCATGGCGTAGTACAGATGGCTGCTGTTTCTGTTGTGTCTGCCAACTGTAGTGGTGGTGCATGCACTGAACATGTCTTTCTCCTGTTTTCTCCCCCCTTTTTGTGGTCTCCTTGTTTTTGTGTGCAATAGCATCATCAGGAGAAGGAGCATTGGCAGCAGAGCAGGAGGGAGATGCATCCCACTTGGCCCTGGAGGGCAAAACAACAGAGTCTGAAGGCACCAGTGAGACAGAGGGTGAGGGGAGCTCCACGGTAGGGACAGGAGCAGAGACCAGCGACAGCGACTCCTCCTCTGATGGGAGCTCCCTTGCGGTGGCGGGCACCTCTGTGCCCACCGCATCAACAGGTACAGCCGTCACCCACCCTACAAGCACCGCCCTCTAAGCAGCCCCTCAGCGTGTGTCCCGTGCCCACTCACCCAGGAGGGTGGGCATCTCCTTCACCCCATGCACCTCATGCCCGGTCCCAGTCACCCCTGCTGCACTCAGTGAGGAAGCTATTGACCTCCTGAGATCCCTCACTGTTGGGCAGTCTACCATTCTGAATGCCATCCAGGGTGTTGCGAGGTATTTGCAACAAACAAATGCATACCTGGAGGGCATTCATTCTGGCGTGGAAGCCCAACAGAGAGCATTTCAGGCTCTGGCCTCAGCACTGACGGCAGTCATTGTCCCTGTTTCTAGCCTCCCCCCTCCAACTTCCACTACCCAGACCCAATCCCCTGTACTGCAGCCTATCCCAAGCACACCATCAGACCAGCATGCATACTCATCAACACATAACAGTGGACATGGCAAACATAAGCACCACACATCCCACAGGCACTCACATAAGTACCATACCCATGCAGACACACCAACATCCACTCCCTCCACTGTGTCCCCTTTCTCCACATCCTCCTCCTCCCTCCCAGTCTCGTCTCCACTCACACCTGCATGCACTACATCCTCAGCCATAACCTCCATCACCAGCACGCCCATCACCACACACCGCTCATGTGCACTCACCACCCCCACTACCATGCACACCTCCCCTGTGTCCTCTCCCAGTCTGTCTGTGAGCCCTCCTCCTAAACTACACAAACGCAGGCACACACCCACCCAACAGCCATCCACCTCACAACAGCCTCCAGCCCATACACCTTCACCCAAATTTAGCAGACGTACACCTCCTACAACCACTGCCTCCACTCCCAAACCCCCTCCATCTACCTGTCCCAGTGTGTCTAAAAAAAAATTCCTGGCTAACATTGATCTCTTCCCTACACCTCCCCCCCGTCCTTCCCCTAGGGCCAGGCTTTCCAGGTCCCAGCCCTGCACCTCAACCACCACATCCCCAGGCACAGTGGTGCCAGCAACTGCGGGGTCATGGAATGCACCAACCATCAGGGCTGCCAGTTTGCCACGGAGCGAGGGCAAGGACATTCCGTCACCTGCCAAGGTGAAAAAGGTGCCCACATCCCAGAGGGAGAAGCCGAAAACACCTGCCACTAAGGGGTCAGGGAAAACAAAAGGGGATAGTGGCAAGACAGCTGCACCACCATCAAAGGTGGGGAAGGGCCAAAAAACTGAGGGGCAGGTCAGGAGAGGGCCTGGTGGCACCGACTGAGAGACCAGTGTCACAGCTTCTGTCCATGTCAACACCAACCTGTACGGTGGAGAACACCGCCACCTGCACCACCACCTGCATCACCACAGACCCCGCAGCCAGCACCGCCGCCACAGACCCGTAGCCAGCACCGCCACCACAGACCCCACAGCCAGCACCTCCGCCACAGACCCAGCAGACAGCATCGCCGCCACAGACCCTACCGCAAGCACTGCCACGACTGACACCGCCGCAAGCACCGCTGCGGCTGACACCACAGCAAGCACTGCCACGACTGACACCGCCGCAAGCACCGCCAGTGGCCCCGCAAAGTCCTCAGACAGTGGCACCACCGCAGACATGGCTACCATCCCCAGTGGTTAGTCGTCCAAGGTTGGTGGTGAGTTCCAGGACACTGGGCAGCTTCCATGAAGCATCACTGTCATCACAGTTGTCACCTGCATATGGGATGCAAAGCTGCAACAGTGTGGGGTATGTGTCTGCCTCCATGTTGTATTATGCTACCTGTACCTCGGCAATCTCATGGCACACTTACCCAGGCGAGTGTATTGTTCCGACCACACTGCACGTGGAGCACTCTGGGCACCAAGCCCCCTCTAGAACCAGTGGAGTATCACATCCACTACCTCAGTCCTTGGCAGGATGATGCACTCTGGGCACGAAGCCCCCTCCAGAACCAGTGGAGTATCACATCCACTACCTCAGTCCTTGGTAGGATGAAGCACTCAAGGCACCATGCCCCCTCCAGAACCAGTGGAAGCTGTTATCCACTTGAGAGACTGTGGCTTTGCACTCCCCAGGATAAGGCAGTGGGCAAACCACCCACTGGAAAGACTTGAGAGACTATGGCTTTGCACTCCCCAGGATGCAGCAGTGGGCAAACCACCCACTGGAAAGACTTGAGAGACTGTGGATTTGCACTCTCCAGGATGCAGCAGTGGGCATGGAGCCCCCTCATGGAGCAGTGGCATCATGCGTTCATCAGGCTGAGGTGCCCCTCTCCCCCTCCCCCTGAGTAGCCTGTATATTTTCAATCTGATGCCCCTCCAGTGTTCTCTCCGTTTGGAGTCAGGTATCATGTGTGGGCCTCGTCCATACATTTTGGGCACAGTGGTCCATGGACAATGATTGGTGCACTATCCGGACTTGTGTAGTTGGTGTACATAAATGTATATACTGGATTTTGGATTTTGATAATGACATTTCACATGATTACATTTGTTCAAATCATTTTTATTTGCGTTGTTCCAGGGGGGTGAGGGGGGGTATATGTAATGTTGCAGCATGTATTTGTGTGTATGGTGTTGTGGGTGGGGGTGGGGGTGTTGCGTGTTGCATGTGTGTGTCACTCTCTTTTCCCTCCCCTGTGTTGTAGGTGCAGTACTCACCGTGGTCGTCACCGCCGTCGTTGGAGTTCCTGATAGAGGTGCAGGAAGACCATCGCCGGCAGTTTCTGCAATCCTGGTTACTCGTGGAGTGTGGACAGGTGAGTGTTTTCCCTTCTGTGTACTGTTTCCGCTGTGTTTTTATTCGTGTTGGTTCCGCCCTGGAAAAGGTTTCGGATAGGCCTGTGGTGATAGGCTTGGTGGTACATTGTCTCCCGCCTGTCTGTTGGCGGTGTACGCTGCGCTCTTTGTTTGTACTGCTGTGGCGGTCGGAGAGTTAAAGTCGCTGTCTATGTTGGCGGTTTCCGCCACAGTCATAATCCCATCTTTTTTTCCCACCGCCCTGTTGGCAGTATTACCGCCATTTCAAAACACCGAACGCCAGGGTTGTAATGAGGGCCATAGTCTGTGATTTTAAATGTAATTTTCTGGCTCAGCCTTTAGATACCTCAGAACCATTCAGCAGAAATGCACCTCATTCTCTGTAAGGCCCAGTCTGACTCCGCCCTTAAGAATAATAGTCAGACTCACTAGTTCTCTTGATATTATTCAGGTATTGGTGTTGATTCGACCCAAACTCACCCAGTTATTGGCAACACCCAATCTCACTCAGCTCATGAACATCCCACTCTCAGTTCTCAATATGAAGCAGTCCATTTGCCCTTCATAAAGACTAGATAGTGTGAGAGCTCTTCTCTTACTAATAACTGCAGTAGGAGGCATTTACCTCGCATAGAATGTAGTCATTCTGCTCTGAATGTAGTCTAGATTCACCCTATTTTTCAAAGCACTTGGACTCACTCTTTTTTTGGAGGTGCCCAGAACCAGTCTTCATTTGACAGTACCAAGCCCACTTTAGTCTCTTTCTGATTGATTCTCCAGGCTCCAGCTGCTTTAAATTGTGCGATATTTAATCTGATCGATGGAAAGTGCCAGTCCATATTTTACTCTGGAAATTGTCCAGATCTTCTCCACTGAGAGCAGTGCCCATAACCTCTCTGCTCTGGACAGCACTCTTTTTCACTCAGCTCTGGTGAATACGTAGACTAATCCTGCACTAAACATCACTTTGGATCTACTCTACACTAGGGAGCAGTCAGGCACAATAAGAGGCATATTTACAAACCCCTATTGCCACCTTGTGCTGCCCTAGTGTTATTTATTTTGGACACTAAGGTGGTATTAAGGAGGCCTGTCTCCTGCGCCATATTCACAAAGTGGCCCAATGCTTGCATTGCACCACTTTGTAAACCCTTGTGCCACATTATGCCTGCACCAGGTGTAATGTATGCAAGGGGTCATTTGGACGCAGGGAGGCCCGAAAAAATGATTCAGTGATATTTACAACTTTTCACTGCACAATTTTTTTCTGTCATTTTTAATGCAGGCTCAGAGCAGGTGTTAAAATGCCTCACCCATTTTAATCAATAGGCCTCCCTGTGCTTTGCTGCACTATTGTTAACATTTTTGACTGTATTGCAGCAAAGCATCACAATAGCATCAACAATTTTGGTGCATTTTCTTCTAATGACTGTCATGGTGTGCTGTATTCTATATAAGGTGCAACCATGGTGTTGTTTGGTAGGGCAGGGCCGATGCAAGAAAAGTAGTGCATAGGAACCAATGCACCACTTTCTTGTAAATATGCCCCTATTTTGTGGCAGAGCCCAGATTTACTCAGCTTCTGGATATCCCTAAAGTTTGCTCTTGGTCCAGACAGTTCAGTGCCTAATTTATGCTCATACGTGCTCTACGCTAGAAAATTTCCCAAAACACATTCTTCTCTGGGTGGATACAAAGCAAATAAATCAAATCAAAACAGGATTTATAAAGTGCTGCTAAATCATCTTTGAGTGTATACAGGACCCACTACGTGGTGGAAAGCACCAAGATACACACTGGGGTTCAGACTTGCTGTTTTGGATTTCATCTAGAGTTGTTAGTGACCAGTTCAAAATTATGTTTTGCTACAAGAAGCATTTCAACATGGCACATGAAGCAATACCTGAAGTTCTTCAGATTTTTGAGACAAAAACATGTTTCTGTGCTGATTTCGGTTTGCATTTTATACTCACAATAACCATGCATACTCTTGCATGTATTTTCAAAACCGGATCAGAAACTAGACTTGTGAATATTCTAATGTCTTTTCCTCAGAGGCCATGCATATTTTTTAAGTTTAAAGAGAAAGTTTATTGATAATTAATACAATATTCAAAAGCTATAAATACAGTTGATGACATGAGTAAATAATACAATAACAGTTCAATTTCAAGAAACATACTTATTTCAAAACACAAAAGATATATTAATGCTTTGAAATGTAATTATATATGCATATATTAAGGACATAGATGTAGGAAGTTATTAACAATGTAAGTAAATACGAAAAAATGTAAAGGAAAACAGTTCATGGAGGTTTGGAAACCTCTTCCTTTCTAGGAAAATGATTACATGAGGAGTAAGCCAAAGAGTTTAAATAGCAAGGGATAAAGGGGAAACATAAGCTTGATCCAGTCTATGATTATAACATATACCATACCACCAAGCTTGAAAGGATATTTTAGAAGAGTCAAAAAGCAACAGCCAATAATAAATCTAAGATACAACTTTTTTGGATAACATGACTATTCCTCTGCAAGGATACCTAAAAATATATTTGGAAAGCTTAAGGTAAAGTATCTAAATCTTTCTCCCACTGTATTTCTATTGCAGCTTTAGGTCTGTCATCAAGAAGGGCTGTAATTGTTTGATAAATTCAAGAAGCCGATGAAGACTGTAATAGCAGATTCTGAATTGAAGAAAGTCAGACAAAAGGTGCTTGCTGAGCTGGAAAGGATTGATAAGAACTATTCACAACGTGTATTAAAACATCATACTTTCTAGCAAAAGACGACGGAAAATAAGGTGTGCCTGTACAAAAGAAAGAAGGGATTAATTTTCAAATAGTTGGTGCAAACATCTGAACCCATTTAAATGCCACGTTTTGCAGTAGATAGTTCTGTTATTCAACTTATTATGCCAAATTGACAAATTTAGAAACTGTACTCTGTCTCCATTGAATGGAGCAACAGTAGGCTGCAGAATTCTGCATGCATTTTTCAAAATAGGAAGGGAAATAGCTGTTGGTTTATTTGACAAAGTTAATACCTCTGGAAATGTAAAAGAGGCAACAAATGACTTTTGAACTTTAACCCATAATGCTAAAATAGTAGAATCACCTTAATTCAATAAATAAGAAGCTTCTTTAAGGGAAATGGCCATATGGTAAGAATTAAGGTTCGGAAAGTTAACCCCTCAACAGATTTTAGGCCTCATTAATTTTTTTGAGAGACATTCTGGGTCTCTTATTATTCTATAAGAATTTGGCTAAAATAGAGTTCAACTTCTTAAAATAAAGACCTGGCATGATCCTAGGTTAATATAGAGCCAATTTCCGAACCCAAAATGTGTTGTACGAGATGTTGTGAGAGAAATAAATAATCAATTCTCGACTGGGAAGAATGTACAGGAGAGAAAAAGGAATATTCCTGTAATGTGTGGTTATACAATCTCCAAACATCAGTTGAAGCTCTTTGTTTAATCATAAAGGTAAATTGTGAAAATATGGTGGATGGTATAAATCTAGAATTGAATTTATGATCAATAAAAGGGTCCATAACCATATTACAATCTCATCCAAAATGTAAATATTTATCTGAAAGTGTCATCAACTTAACTAATATTTCATTCCAGAAATATTTATCAGGTTGGGTAGGAGCATAAACATTAAAGATAGTTAAAGGTACTTTATTATTATACATTGAAACTATAACCCATCTACCCTTCTTGAGAAATATCAGAAATATTCATGACCTACCCCTTGCCTTTTAGGTTTGGCTACCTCAATATCTGATATATGAGTCTGCCAGCTCTCAATTTTAAGATATGTGTTAACAAGTGAGGTGACATTTTACTTTGGAGACTGAAGGGAACACTGGGGAGTAGGAATTTTGTGCTGGAGTAGTGATCCTACAAAGAAAAGTCAGGAAAATATGCTTTTATAAGCAAATTTTGAAGTTTGCAGAGGAGTCTGGGTAAGAAAATGTTGGGGTGTGTAGTTTTAAAACATTTCTGGGTTTGGTAGGTTTCCTAGATGAAGGCCACACCTAGGACCAAAAACAAAGGTGGCCCATTACCCCCAAACACAGGTAGGTTTCTAATATATCATTTTGATGTGTCCACGTATGCCTGTGATGTGCCAAACACTAAAGTTGTGAAAAGAACCACACTTAGGTTATGTGAAAAAGACCCCTCACCCACCAACTAAGTTGGTGGCATGCTTCATCATCGGGGTCCCACCTGAGTTACCTTGTTTGTCAAAAGTGTGCTGCGACGCCTGATTACAGCGGAGCAGGTTTTGTCATTTTTACCACACATACTGGTTGGGTTTGGCACAAGGGTGAGTGATGGTACAGTAGATCAAATTGAATTATAAAGAGATTTCATAAAAGTGAAATGCACTGTTAATAACTTAAAGGCCAAAAAACGGAACCAATGACTCAGCTCGTGAGCTGTAAAGTGGCGTCAAAGCACCAACTGTTTTACACTCCATTCACACACGTTTCAAACATGACATGCACAAGACCATTCACACCCCCAACCATGGGCCTAGCACATTACAGCACTTGCATCGACAGACAACGCCACTCAAGGGCCCATCACCTACAAACGCCCACATGCCTGATACAGCAGTCACACTAGCTGATGGGAGTGTTTGGACTGGCGTTTGGCTGGTACCGCCAGTCGAGCACAACCACATGCACACCACCTGCCAAGCGCCACCCCAAGCACACTGCCAGCCAAGTGCCACCCCACGCACACAGCCAGCCAAGCTCCACCCCACGCACACTGCCAGCCAAGCGTCACCCCATACAGACCGCCAGCCAAGTGCCACCCAATGCACATCGCCAGCCAAGCACCACCCCATGCACATAGCCAGCCAAGCACCACCCCACGCACACCGCCAGCCAAGCACCACACCATGCACACCGCCAGCCAAGTGCCACCCCACGCACACAGCCATCACTTATTTTTGTTTACAAGCAACAAAGAAACCACTAACAAATTATAAAATAAGTACAAAACTACAAACACCAAAGCTCTAACTGAATACATGACAGTAATGCCAGCCGTGAAACTGAACATATGAAAATATAAAATAGACAGTTTACGTTCACAGTATTTCCAAAACAATTTTTTTTTGTGTGGTAACTCCTGAAACAGTCGGCCACACACAGCCCAGGCTTTGAAGGGCAATCGGTACAGTACATCCGCCTCTCCCTCTTCTTCGGGGACATACTCCACATTCCTTAGTGGGCAAGTCTTTTTTGGGAGTGGGAGGAACGTGATCTGGAAAGTGGCTATCTTTCAATCAAGCCACATCCTCCACCACTGCTACTCTAGGAACTCTTGCCTGTTCCACCACAATAAGGCTCTCTATCACTGTCTCCTGAAATGTAACACATTTCATCATTGACTCAGGTGAACAATCCTTGAACACAATAAAAGCATTAAAAGTTGCCAAATGAAATAAATGTAGGGCCAAATTTTTATACCACACGTAAGACTAACAAAGAGCAGTGTAAGGTTCCAACTTCTGATCTTCTCTATCAACACCGCCCATGTGCCTATTGTAGTCCAAAATGCACACAGGCTTGCGCACTTCGGAAACCTGACTCCAAAAAGTCACAGGGGAGGTACTCTCATCATGGATAGTAGATAGCATGCATGTACACATCCCTCCTGTCTGAAAATTTCAGAGCCAGCAGCTCATTATTCCGCAATGCACTGCACTGTTCCCTCTCAAGTTTTTTACAGACAAGCTCTCTTGGCTAGCTTTTCCAGTTAGAACGGATTGTGCCACAAGCAAAAGTGTCCACTCTAAGCAATTCCTTGGACAACTGCACTCCAGTGTAGAAATTATTTACGTACAAATGGTGACCTTTGTTAAACAGTCGTCTACCAAGTTCCCACACAATTTTCTCGCTAACTCCAAACGTGGGCGTACAACTAGGAGGGTCAATACTGGAATCGCTACCAGTGTAGTCCCGGAAATTAGACACGTATCCTGTGCTACTTTCTGACAGCATATACAATTTAATTCCATACTGTGCCCTCTTACTAGGAATGTACTGCTATCAAACTAAACGCCCCTTGAAAAGGACCAAAGAGTCATCCACGCTTATCTCTTTGCCTGGAACATAGACCTCTGAAAACCAATTTACAAAATGTTCAAGGACAGGCCTAATTTTAAAAAGATGGTCACAATCAGATTGATCTTGTGGCAAGGCTAAAGCATTGTCTACAAAATGCAGCATACGAAGAAGAAGCAAATAGCGATTACGAGTCATAGTTACAGGAAATATAGCCATTGCCATCAAGGGACTAGTAGACCAGTAAGAAGCCAGTGACGGCTTCCTTATCAACCACATTAAAAAAGTCAAACCTAAAAAAAATTCATCTCTTCCAGATATGTGGGAACCCACTGAGCAGCTCTAGACTGAGGCCTAAGTCTGGCAGTGTTGTCCCTCAAATATTGCTCTGCATACAAATTAGTCTGCTCCACAATCTCATCCAAAAATACATCGTCCATAAACAAGTAAAAGAAATTGATAGGCAAAAAGTTTTCTGTATTGACTCTACACCCTGGGAGACCAATAAATGCAGGTAACTGTGGCTGCTCTATGTTTGGGGCAATCGAGGTGTCAGGTCTTCTAATAGGAAACCCTTCAGCCCCAGGCTGCTGCAATCTTGGCACATCAATGTCCTCCTCTGAAACAGGCCCTTCTTCTGCACTGAGAGTGGCTTCCTCATCAGAAGAATCCTCTCGGGCAGAAAACTCACTCCCAGAATTTCTCACTTCCTCCTCTGCCTCAGATGCAGAGTCAGTCTCATAATCATGGTCAGAAGATGACTCAAAAAGCATGCCAGCAACCTGCTGAGCGGTCACTCTGCGGCTAGCCATGATCCTTTCTAACAACAAATGGATTGCCAACAACAACCAGCACTAAAAATAAGTAATCATAAAGAATTATGCACTAAAAAGCTATACCACTCACTTGCCTGAAAAAGCTACTCACCAGCAACTACTTTACACAGACACAGCAATCGCCAATGATATCCCACTAAAAAGAAAAATGAAAAAAGCAAATTAGACATATGACAAAACAAATAGCATTGTGCTCAAATCTAAGGACAATTTCACACACAATCCTTTATTTAGTACACCACCTACAAACATGTCATTCATGCACGTCAACAATACTCCTTTGGAGTAAATTGCTTTTACCTACCTAAAACATGCCACTATGCAAACCGCAGGACAACTACTGCCAAAACCGCAAGGATCCACATCAAAGGAAGCAAAAGCTTTGAACCAGAACAAAAAGAAAAAATAAACTGTTCTATTCACAAATACAAATTCTTCGCCAGTTGACAAACACCCTGCCACCAAGAACTTAGAAATTGTCCCTGGTGCCTAAGTGGCTTCTGCCCCCCTTGGAGGCAGATGGACCCCAAAAAAAATAGGCCGCTCTGCCCTCAAAGAGGGAAGAAATGGCCAACAGCTCTGTACCCTGTTTGGGGAGGGTGACATTTGCCAAAGGGGGCGAAAGGGGGCTCCCCAGAACAAAAAAACTAAGGGGAACAACAAACAAAATTCCCTCACGTCTTGGTGGCTTCTGCCCCCTTGGGGACTGATAGGCCTAAAAGAAATAGCCTGATCTGCCCCCAAGGGGAGCAGAAATGGCCATCAGTAATGTGCCCCCCTTTGGGGAGCAACGCCTGCCAAAGGGGCCGCTCCCCACACAAAACACATATACACACACAAGATCCCTGGTGCCTAAGTGGAGTCTGTTCCCCCTGGGGGCAGATGGGCCTAAAAAAAATTCAGCCAATCTGCCCCCAACGGGGGCATAAATGAGCAACAGCTCTGTGGCCCCTTCGGGGAGCGACCCTTGTCAAAGGGGGCTCCCCCAGCACACAAAAAAACAAAGGGAACAAAAAAACAAAAATCTCTGACATCTCAGTGCCTTCTGTCCCCCTTGGGGGCAGATGGGCGTAAAAAAATAGGCAGATCTGCTCCAGAGGGGGGCAGAAATGGCCATCAGCTCTGTGCCTCCTTTAGGGGGCGACCCATGCCAAAGGGTGCGAAAGGGGGCACCCCCAGCACAAAAAAAAAAAAGGGAAAAAAAAAACTCTGGCTTATTGGTGGTTTCTGCCCCCCCTTGGGGGCGGATGACCTAAAAGAAATAGGCCCATCTGCCCCCAATGGGGGCAGAAATGGCCAATACTAATCCCCCCCCTTTGGGGGTGCGACTCTTGCCCAAGGGGTGCCCCCAAACACACAAAACACACACACACACCACACAATCTCTGAGGCCTGGGGGGTTTCGACCCTCCCCGGTGGCGAGATTGGCCAAAAACGTGGCCGATCTAGCCCCAAGGGGGGACAAAACATATAAATAAATATTGCCCCTGGGGCAGAGACCCTTACCTAAGGGGTTGCTGCCCAAATACTTCAATAAAATAAATCCCTGGTTGTCTAGTGGGTTTCAACCCTCCTTGGGGGCAGATCGGCTGTAAGAACGGCCAATCTGCCCCCGGGGGTCCGAAACAGGATTTATAATTGCCCCCCAGGGGAGCGACCCTTGCCCAATGGGTCACTCCCCTAAATAACATTGAAAAGGAACCCATGGTTCCTAGTGGGGATTCCTGTTCCACAATCGCGGGATCGTGGAGCAGGAATCCACTGAAAACAGGCACAGTGGGATATGAAAAACTTTTTCCTTTCCCCCTGTGTCTGTTTTCCCCCCAAAACCCCAAAAAAGAGAGGGACTTACCAATTGAAGTCCTCTCTTGTCCACGTGCTGGAAGCAAATGGCTTCCAGCGCGTCCTCGGCAGCTTCTGATGACGTTGGTGCGCTGTAAGCATGCTGACGTCATCAGAATGCTGAGGGGGGGTCGGAGGTGGAAGGGGAAGTGATTCCCCTTCCATCCCTGACTGTGGGGTGTGGGAGGGAGGCCCACGGGCAAGTGCTAGCGCTCCCCCTGTGGGCCAGATGTAGGACGAGCTGGTCTCATCCAAGGCACATGAGAACCGTGTGCCTGGATGAGACCAGCTCGCCCCAGGCATCCTGGGGGTTAAAAGGAGATAGAGGATGCTTTTTAGCTCTCTTATTGGTGGCCGTCGATACCGTAACTAGAAGTTTGGATAATAGTTTCTTAATAACAGTAGGGGGAGAAACAGGCATTGACGGTGTAATGTCAAGATTAGTAAGCCCCTATACTCTCCATATCTGACCAAAGGGCGAATGAATTTGATAAAGGAATATTATCTGAACCTTTATTACTTTGTACTTTACTATTAGTCAATTGAAGGTTCCTAGATCTGCCCATAAGCAAGATATATACTTTTGCCCAATATGTAGTAATTCACATATTGTATGAAGGAAGGTACCACCTCAGAAAAAAGTAGATCAAAAAATGAAATAAACTGGACATATTCTGGCAAAAAGCAAGGTATGATAAGCAGAGACCGTAAAAAAGCACTTTTAGGCTAGAAAGTGCAAAATGTATATCTCAAGCAAACATGTAGAAAGTAGAAAAAGAAATTGTGAGGTGAATGCAAAAAACTATATGGCGGTCGCAATCGATTCCTCAGACTACCGCCATTTAAGTCAGTCAATTAGGCATAAAAAATTGCTTTCATGGCATTTTAAAGGGAATGGTGCACTCAAGGCATATTGCCCTAATGTTTCTTCTCTGCAAAAATAATTAAAAATACACTAGAAAATGGGCAGTCGCCATCACGGAGCTTGGAAAAAGGCGGCCATCTTTGTTCAGCACCAAGCCATACCCTCCCAGAGGCCATGCATATTTAAAATAAAAAAACACACATTTGTAACCAGTGGTTTATAATTGCCACTGTTAGAAGTATGTATTTTGAAATTCCACTGCAAATTATAGCTACCTTTTTAGCAATTGAATGCTCATATGGAGAGACACACAACTCATGATCATCAAAAGCAAACTGAAAGTAACTTTTAAAGCAATAAGCCCATGCCTTGGCTCTTACCAACTATAAGAGCACTGGATTTCCACGCACTGCATCAGCTACCTTTCAGTCATCTGCACTTTGGTCTGTAAACACTTCTCTTTCCAAGAGTATATCAGCGGCCTGGAGACATAACCAAAGAAGACAATATGCTCATCCTGTTACACAGTGAAGCAACAGTAAATTGGTCTCCATTCCATCAGGTGTTTGAACAACTCCTAATATGGGAGGCGTAGGAACTCATGTCTGGAATTGCTCTTGTCTTTTCATCATGAATAGAAAGAAATAGAAAACAATTTTCATTCAGGGAAAAATGAAATAACTAGGAAAAACCTCACTAGCTGTCTCTCTGGGGTAGCAAGTTGGATCAAAGCACACTATTTAAAGGTAATCTCCAGTAATGGAGATTTTACTCTTTGGTGGTGCCCATCAGATCTGGGATTCATCCTGGTGAACTGCTGTTCTGGGCCCTGCACCTGAACCTACTAAGTGGCAACAAATCTAGGCAATTTCATTGACAACTGTTTATCCATTCAGGAGCAAGTTATTGCCACTTGTGGCAAATCCTTTGGCTTACTCAAGCTCTTAAGAAAAGATTTTCACTGGATCCCAGCAGACTGGTGCGAAACCTTAGTCCAAGCACTAATGACCAGTAGGTTGGACTATAGAAATGTAAAATATGCGGGAATTGCTGATTTTCTCTTTACACAATTGCAAGTGATACAAAATGTGGCTGCCAACCTTGCATGCGATAAAGACAGACAAAGCTCGGCACTGGCATGCTTAAAAACTCTTCACTGGTTGCCATTTTGCAAAAGAGCCCTATTCAAACTCTTCTGCCACACCCACAAGGCACTGTTATTCTAGACCTGTGATTCTAGGATCAAACATGAATTTCTACAAACCAGCTCAAAAGTTGAGATAATTGAATTTAGCAGTAGCCAAAACTAAGCACTTCAAAAAGTCAGAACAAGAGGCCAAATCACATATTTGTCTGCCGCCCAATGGAACTTACTGCTCCTGGACCACCACCTCATCGATGACCATTTCAGGTTCATAATAAACCTAAAAGCCAGGCCTTTACCAGATTAAACCCAGCGTATCCATTTGACCTTTGTCAGACTAACCCCAGTGTATCAGATGTCTGGACATGCAGCAATATACCGCTGTCACATCTCTCTTGGGATGAGTGGTTGCGATGTACAAATTCCACAAATAAGTCCTAGATGCTCAATTTGTAGACATCAGCCCAGCTAGAGAGGCCAAGTTTCCATTCTGTGACCCCAATACCAGCAGTAAATGAGGCTGGGTTTATCACAAGCCCCTCTTGTGCCCTGTACTCTGCGATTTGCACACAGGGTTCATGTCACTTTTTCTCTGTGGCAACTCACGCCCTCCTGCAAACCCTTCTTTCCCTCCCAGAGCTCTTCTCCCACTTGAACCTCCTGTACCAATGCTTCCCTGATAACAGGCCTGTTAGTTTATCATGTTTCCTAATGACTAGCTCCATCTGCCTTTACCTATTGCATGCAATCCTTAGGTGCATTTTCCACTGCCTAGTTTGTTAGCATAAACTTGAGTGATCTATTGACTCTTGGTTAATCGTTTTCCAAGAGTAAATTTCACCTGCAAGAGGTCATAATGAATACTTTCTCCCAGGTTTCCATTGGAACTTTCACGTGTCCTTTCTGGAACAGTCTTTCCATCAGATATATAAACCCTCACCTAAACCCTTGTTCCAGTCCTGCGCAATAATTTTCCCTGCTCTCACTTTCTGAGTCACTCCAACACTCTAGTCTTTCAAGCCTTCCTGTGATCCACATCTCCAGGTCTTCACACCTCGAGCAACGATTCAACCTCCCCTTTTTGTTTCTTGCTCCTCAACCTTCCGCTTCCCACCAGATTCCTGTTGAATAACTTACTTCTAGGATAAGTACTGTTTCTCAGGTTAGTGCACACTATTACACAGTTCAGTTTTGAACACTTACTATGAATTTGAGGAGATTCACCCCATTCTTGGAACATGGACTTTATATGTGCCTACGTTTTGAAGGCCCTAGCGCTCCTAACACTTTACATTGTAAGCTCTGTAAACTTTATTTGACTCTGATCTGGTGGTGTTCATGTTTGTATTCTCAAAAAGACACATGTAGTTAAAACTTGAAAATACTTTTGAGCAGATATTGTGATTCTTGAGCTTCTTGAATTGAATCTTGTTACATTGGACAATCTGTGGAGTGCCAGAAAACTCCAGTTATTCCTTTTTGTATTTGTATCTGCTTTCAAACCAAACTTACAATGAAGCCTTTGAGTGTTATTGTTATAAATAACTTGTTAAGACACCATATGCTAAGGACTGTTAGTTAACTATTCTTCTTGATGTTTCTAGTGCCCCACATCCATATGCAAGGGCCCAGGGAGTACGGATCCTCCTGCACAGTGTTGCAAGGCACCAGAGAAGATCCTGTGATGCAAGTCCATCTTTTATCTAGTTTTATATCAACCTCCCTTCCCATATAAGGTAGTGGGTGAATTAAGGTGGATATTAATTGTTATATTCACTGACTCAGGTGAGATTAGAGGTCTAGCATCATGACTGAGGTGAGAAGCAGGTATGTGTCTGACAGAGGTCATGTTCGGTCTGTGTGTCCCAGTACCAGCAACTAACAAAAACTGGCCTCACCCGGCCAGAAAAAGCTTGAAGGCTGCTCGAGAGCGTGTCAGAAGGGTTTTGTAAATAACCTTTAAAGCTCTGCCTAATTATAATTCATCCTGTTCAGTTGCACACAGCACCATTGTGCTACCTCAGGCTGCAACTAAGGTGGTAGGAATCTGCTCCTTTTAGATGGTGCAACAGGAATGGGAGGGTGGCTGCACCTTCAACACCCCTGCATCCAATACCATTGTTCTAATGGTCTAAAACAGGCATGAACAAATGCTGATTGCATGCATTAGCACATTAAAGCCATCCCTCTTAACTGTGGTAATGCTTGCTTACTTCGGACTAAATACTCTGTCAATATTGGTAGCTTTCTATTTATAGGCAAAGTGCCTGAATCTGCTAAGTAGAGAGCACACTGCAGTTCAAATAGATTATAAAGTAACCACCCTGCATGGCAAGTAACAGGCCATGATAGCGTGCCCGTCAAAGCTGACAGAGACATCAAAAATATTATGCTTACACCTTTTAAACAAGCATTGACAATGCCATTAGGTCTGGATTTAAGGAATGTGGTATGGTAATATTAAGCATTATCTGTAAGTTATGTAAAATTCACATCAATTTAATTCATGGGCACTTGTAAAGTGGATGGCTACCGAGAACAAGCCTCCAAGCTCTCGCAGAGAATTCAGGAATCTATCTCATCCGGATTACACAAACAGCTAGGTTTTTAAACTATTTCCTAACTTACCCTCATCTTCCATCTTCCTTAACCTAAGAGGCAGAGCACTGATCAGATTGTAGAAGAACGGGCCTTCTCTTCTTGCTTTCTGAAATGTCTGAATTACAGCCATATGTAGAGTAGGGGATCTCAAGGATCGCATCAAGTGATGCAACAAGTGGGGCATGGCCTTCCAGGAGGGTTCCTGGATGTGCCTTCAGGGACAGCCGCCTCCCGCTTTGCTATCCGTCAAATATCCTGTATCCCCATACCATCTATAGCCACCGCTGAGTGCTACTATTCTGCTGCAGCCACCTGACTGGTGTAGGGATATTCTGAGGCTCAGCTGCTGCCCGTTCACTGATGGCTGTGGGATGCAAGCTGCTGTTTGCCTACATGAGACCTTCTCCTTGCCGATGAACCTCATCTGATGGCCCGTCACAGGACTTGTATGCGGACTGTGAGAGGTGCAAGTGAGACCCGGAGTGTAGTTATCACTTACCCCCTCAGCACCGCTGATGACAGCTGTTCAGCCCATCCCAGCGGTCCTGCCTGGACACAGGGCCTACCCTATGGCTTCTCCGTACTGGGCTCCCGCATGACTTGGCCAAAGCCCCGGCAGCCTAGCAGGGTGCCCTGAGTGACGTTGTGGGAATAAAGGCCTCAGGTGAGACTTGGGACCACATAACCTTCATGCCCTAGCCCCGCCTTCTTTGTGTGCTGGTGGTCCCACGAGCGGTTGCTGAGGCAGGAACGCTAGGAGATCCTGGTGCCTCTGGTTGCTTAACCGGCCTCAGTGAGGGAGGTGACCACCCCTGAAGTGAAGTTCACAGTGGGACTCACTCATACTCATTGTTTTAGAGCTGAAATGTATCAGACTGTTGATTCTAGGAGGAGAGGCGACCAGGAGGGCAGCTGGCAGGGCTGGTGTTGCCCTAAGGACAGGGATTTGAGGTGTGGGGACGATGCAGCTCTGGACCTGAAGTGCAGGCCCTACCATCAACAGCAAGTGGATAGACTTTAGCCTGGTAGGTCTTCTCCAGGGTGAAATGTTATCATGTGGTTCCTATTATTGTAATAGGACTGCATGATTTAGGGGGGCAGAACTACTGTGACTGGGTGACTGAGTTGGTCCCACACCATCTGGAAGATGTCAGCCTGATTCCTGGCTTGCTTGCAGTGCCTCACCCAACCCTAGAAAAGAAAGGTGATTTGGGGCAAACTAAACTTGACACTCTGACCTCTCAGGGAAGTTGTGGTGACCAGATCATACCCCTTTCACTAAGTGCTAAAAAATTCAAACATGGGAAGGCAGAATAAGAGATGGAGGATGGATTTTTAAAGCATTTATGAAGCAATTGCATCCTATTATAAAAAGCATAGGCTGCAATAATAAGGCAGATAAAACATAAAACTGTGATCATTACAATTGGTGTAAAGACAATAAAAAAACACCATTTTGTATGATCCTAAGAGTCTAAATAATCCATACCTACACCCTATCTCTTAATTCTGAGAGCATTGCAGTGGGAGACCTTCTGCCTATCCTGGTCAAGGAGAAGGACCCCATTCCTATACCTGAAAAAAGGTTGGAAATCCTTTTGCCTGGATGGAACTTCTCAGTTGGCTGAAGAGTCAGCACCAGGATCAGCAAAGCTGTCAATGGAATAGTTTACTTCACACAGTGGCAACAAATGGAATGCCCTCTGCCCCCGTTAGGCCCATGAGGTGTTTATATAATAAATCCAGCAGTGTTCTAAGAACAGGCCTGACATGATAATATGTCTCAAAATAGATGACTGGCTCTTGGAGCAGCAATACGAATTAGAATATAATACACAGAAAATGACAGCCTTAAACAGGGCACAAGTGAAATGGGTGCAAAGGGATTATAAAATGTGCTGCATGAACAGTTATGCCTTCTCAGAAAGAAGCAGTTAAATAAAATAGATGTTAAAGCACCTGGAGCCACTAGATCCACAAAGATCAGCTCAAGGAAGGCGTCGCATAGCAAGCGCAGTCTCATAGGACAATTTCAGCAATTAACCCTCATTGAAAAAATCATCAAATTAATGTCCACAGAAAGTACGTCACAAGACAAGACACACTTCCAGTGTGTTTGAAAGGGTCCCATAAGCAACAGAAGACAGACTGAATACAGCAGAGAGCTAGTGAAAACAACAATTGCCAATTCTCCTCCAATAGTGCTGTTCAAAAGTACTGCATCATATATTCATAACACATTTGGGTTGATGAGAGCTCCATCACTCCTCTTAGTTGGCATGAGGCAGCCACTACAAATTAAAAATAGTAACAGCAAGATTCCACTAACTAGTGTCAAAACAATCAGGAGATCTCTGAAACACTTCAGGTGAGTCAATGGCTGAAGGTTTAACTCCAAACACAGTCTGGAAGGGGCTGAGAAATCCAGTACCTACAGCCTTAAACTTAAAAAAGTGTACAATCCCTGTGGTGTTCAACATAGTAAAAATGTGACTGACAATTCACCTAAGGGTCTTGGAAAGTTTGTATGTAAAAGGAACAATGACCCATATTTATACTTTTTTTGCACTGCATTTGTGTCACTTTTTGACACAAAAGTGGAGTAAACTTTCAAAATACAATTATATTTTGTAAGTTTGTGCCGCTTTTGCGTCACACAATGATGTAAATGCGGCTCGAAAAAAGTATAAATATGGGCTGTAGTCCCTTTTAAATACTTGCAGGTCATATGATTCACAGACAGATGTGAGGGCTATATGTTTTTGAAACAAAAGAGATTCCAGTCTGCTCAAGTTGTCAAAATTGACATTATGAGTAGCAATGTGAGGCCACAAATTTGCCACTGTTCTCCCACGCTTGGGATAGAAACGCATATTTCCACATCAGGTCACTTTTGAGAGACACAAATCATGTAGGCAACACCTGATCTCATCCCACAACAAACGTTAACACTGAACATCAAGTAATTCCAATTCAAAAGTAACTGAAACACTGGGTGAATCAAAGGTACAGGAATACCCTTCAAGCAGCAAGCTACGTTTACCACAGACATGTTGCATGCACCATGCAATGCCACCTGTTTACAAACCATAGATCACGTTACAGAAGATTCACAATTGCTTCCAATGAGAAAAACCTCTTTCTCGCCGATCAAGCATTTGTAGCAACTCCCACACCTTATGGACGTAGCTTTCTTCTAACTGCTAAAATCTGGAAAATGTTTCAAACACAAAGTGAAATGAAATGTTGATATTGGCAGTGAGATCATGCCATCTATTAGCTGCACTGATGATGGTGTTGCAGCTACAGTAAAAGACAACTTTGCTAATTTCTCAATATTGAGCATGATGTTACTAGCTCTGTTCTTATCCACTATCTGTTGTTTTAATTGTAAATAACAAATAACTCCTTAGAGTTAACATGCTTCCAGAGCCGTCAGCCACTTTTCAGAACAAGCCAATTCAACTGCACAATGAATCTCAGCTGACTTTGTTCATGGTGTAAAAATGACATGTCATTTTGAATAATGTTGCTAGCAGAGGACACAATGTTGTTTAATATGTAAATGTGAGTGGGGGATGTGTCCATCCCATTATCAACAACGGCAAAAGCTTTCTTTACATTTCCCTTATCTTTTTGCCTTAAAAGTACAGCAGCCTCCATTTATAAAGCTTCCAAATGTCACTATATATTCCATATAAGAATCTTTTAGAGTGTGGTTGTCTGGGACCTAACAAGAAATCATGCAAGTCTTCAGAAAGGAGACAAAGGAGTTCTTTTACAGTTTTTACTGTGGAAGACTGTAACTATTATTGACATAATTTAAGAATGCTGTGTATAGTGACAATACCTGAATACTGTGTGATGACATAGTAGGGGGCTGGTCTGCTGTGGAGTTGACAAAACTTGCATGACAGCTGTTTGTGTCCACTGGCCACAATAGCCACGTGTTTGGACCTGAAAGTTATGAATTAAATGTACCATTCTGAACCCAACCATTGTGGTGTTTTTCTGTGACAGTCACAATATTTTGCTAATTTTCCAACTTAACTATAGAGTGAATACTGACCACATTCATTTCTTTTACTTTTGCTAACCTAAGGCAAGTTGTTTCCTGTACAGTGTCATTTAGAAAAGTAATTTGCAACTGAATTAAATATGCTCTAATAAAGCCTCTGTGCCATGTATATGGCAGTCGTACATTCCGCAATACTTTTTAAGTAAATCAACTTTTTCCAATATATTCATAGCCTTGTATGACCAGATGGGAGACAAAGGAATTTGAATGTATTAATTTGGTTTTGGTTAGCAGTATTTTCCTTGCTTTGAATTTGGTAATATGAACAAAAATGAGATTCAGCATTTTTAGCAGCATGCCCAGAAAAATAAGTGAATTTCTCGGCATAGGTTTTGGAACGCTACACAAGTGGAGTCGGACAATGTTCCCATTGTGTGCAAATAAAAACTACCCTTCGACTACCAGATCAATGTAAGTAATGGTGTTCATAATGATGGGAACAGAATATTTCCCCATAATTTGTACTGATCTTAAATACATCTTACACTTTCTAATACACTATATTATTCAACTGCAGCAAGCATAGAATCAACTATTTTTGCATCTCATTTGTCAGAAACAACCCCAGGTGCAATAACAACTTTGACAGAAATGTTAAAGACATTTGGAAATTGAATTATTTTATCAGGACCAAATATATCAAAGTGTAGTTTATCACAAAAAATACCAGCAAGGACAGGAACAGCAGAAATGTTTACTAGGGACTTTTTGCACTTTGTGTGAAGATAAGTAAGGCTTTTAAACCTTATCCACCAGTTCAACATCGGACCTTTCAGGAAGATAGTGACCATGAATCAGCATAAATAAGATGATAACAAATCAATCCATAGGAGAAAGGCAAGCAGTGTCAATTTGATCCACAGGACAAATCAAATAATTGTATTTGTCAGTTAAAAAGCTGGTGCTGAAGAATCTGAAGAAAATTGATCAATGTTGGCCAAGTAACCAGAAGCACTTTATGCAAAGACTGAAGCCAGTGTTTGTGAAAATGAACTGGTAAAAATATCCAAAGATGGTTCATAATAAATGATCCCATCCATTTCAGTTGCATTGGAAAATGGCAGAATACAATTTTGAACATTTCTTGTTGATGCATTGGTGACAGAAAGCAAGCAATACAAGTTCATGCTCCTCCCTCCCAAACTTGGGGAAATAATTGCAGGATTGTTTAAAGCTTGTTTAAAGCTTGATGGGGTACATCCTTTATGGTAGTGAGAGGGGCAAGGGAACTACCCAGGAATCCTTGCAGTCTACTGTGCAGGATCTGCCACATGCTGCAATTTGACATGATCAATGGAGACAAAGCGGTTGTCTTTGAAACCAGGCAGCGGCAATAGGATGAGAGTTCTGGTGCTAAGTATGTCAAGAATCAACACCAGTGCCTAGTAGGATGGGCCAAAATCCTTCTCCACAGGTATCTTTTCTCGAACTAGATAGATGTTGTTAAATCCCTCATTCCCAGGGGGTGTCGATGAATACTCAATGTGTAACTGCTGTAATTCCTGCAGTTAATTTATATCAAAAGATGTTTCTGCCACCACCGTGCCAGGACTATGAAGATATGGGATGCATGTAGAGATGCCAAGCAAGACTTCGTAAGGGGTATGACCTCCCAAAGAACTTTCTAGGCAGCTTATTTAATGCTCTCTCGACTCCATACAAGTTGTAGTGAATCCTAGTTTGTTTAATGGGATAACAGGAGTTAGCTTAGCCTCTGGCTTGCAGACTCGTGCCCCCGTCACCTAATGACTTTTAACCTACTTAGCTTGCTCTGTCTTAGCCCATTTAATTATTTAATTCTTCTAAGATGGCTGCCTTGTTTATAGTTAGGCCACTTGTTATGGGTAACATTATCAGTGTCACCGTGCCAAGGCGTCAAAATCAATCACCAAAGACAAACAAACAGTAGGTGTTCACACTTAGGGATTTTCCCTCACTATACTTTTGAAGGATTGTTTATATTAATTGCCGTCCCAAGCATGTCTGTTATCTATTGTTTAGGAACACACCTACCTCAGGGGACCTTGTAGATCTGTGTAAATACATCACACTTTAGACAGATAATCAGAGGGATTCCGACCAGAGGGCATCGCCACCATCGCTGATACCGATGCTGCAGTCGTCTTGACGCTGACCCAGTCTTAGTGTCCCTGCGGAGTCTGAGATAGAGACCTCATTCCAAGGTATCGAGGGTTGGGGGCTCCTCTCATGGACATGGCATTGGCAGATTAGGGTTATCAAACTCAGCTCTCCTTTAGGTAGGAGGTTAGGCCTTTAACATTAGGGTATTAGGGCATATTACATCTCGTGTGTCTTTTCTACATATTGCAAAATGGTGGGGGTCTTTGTAATAATGACTCTCGTCTTCACAATTCTTTTTTTTGCATTATTCCTTATCCTAATCATTGCAGCCCATGCAACTTATCACAAATTGCAGTTATGTTAAATAAAAACTATTGAAACTCTACTGCATCTTTGGCATTGCCTGTGTTTGTATGAGACATGATATAACTGTGAGAAAGAGGTAATCTCCGTTTAACCACGACACTCCCTGAGATGTCTTATTCTCAAGTCCATGCGTAACGGCTGCCCTTAATCACCTTTTACTATTGTGTTTCGGGTAAGGTGCTGCTAGTGAGCCGGTAAGTTTGGGACAACAGTTGCGACTTGTTGTAGGAAAGGCGTAGTCGCCTACAAACAAAAGTACTGTCATCCTTAAACCAGCAGTCTTGCTCAGAGCAAGAGTCCAAACTATGACAAAGTGATGAAGCCAACTATGTCTTGAAGTTAATACCCCAGCTTTTAAGAATTGCTTTAGTCTTGTTTATTACTCTCCACAACTGAATTTCCCTTGGGATGACAGAGTGAAGAATAATGCACCCCAACACCCATCATTCCCATGGCATCCCTATATGTCCTGGAGGCAAACGCAGGGCCTTGTTCTGAATGAAATGCTGGTTCTTCATATGTTCTGATAAAGTCTTGCAAATCTTTAATAACAGTTTGAGTGTCAGCAGATTGTTGTGGCCACCTCCCATAGGAATCTTGACCAAGAATCTACAGGAAGTTGTATGCATTCTTATTCACAATCTGAATTTAAAGGATCACAATGGTCCAGGTACACACACTGCAAAGGCTTGTTGGAAATTAAGAGGGATGTCTGCTGTGGACGTTTGATGGTGGAACCTTTAATTTGTTGGCAAATGTCACAACTATAAACATACTTCTGGGTCTGCTTGTATAGAGCTGGCTGCCAATAGCATTTCTGTAGCAAGGAGATTAAATCTGACACACCGGCATGGGTAGAAGCAATACCCTCATGCGCTCCTGTCATCAGATATAACCTATATTCTTGGTTAGGTATCGCACAGTCACCCTACCCTGGTATTGTAACAAAGGCAATATTTTAGGCACTTAAATGGTGGGAATATTTGACAGGGTATGCTTTTGGTAAGGGCTTGCCATCAGCCATGGCATTCACAGTGGTCAAGATGTCATCATCCACCCTCGTATAAGAATGAGCAACTCCAGATTTGGGCGCTGCATCAGCCAATAAGTTTCCCACAACGTGTATTCCAACACGTTGGTGGCCCAATGTATGTATAACACAAGCCCATGGCAGATTGCCTTTGAGACCTACCACCTTTCCTCCACATCAGTTTGTGATTTATTGTGTTTCCTTTGAATCTTCAAACCCTTGAAGGTACTAGTAGTGTAAGTGTTTGTTAAAGGAAAGGACACAATAACGTGACTTAAGCATAATGTGTTAGCATTTCTGGATTCATATGTTCCAGAATCAAATTCAAAGCATTTAGCTCTGCCAGTTGTGCAGTGCAATCCCATAGGGACTGCATGTAAGTCTGTTGAGGGTGGAATCCATCATCCCTCGTCACTCCACAAACAGCTGCACAAGTTGTATAGTACTAACATCGGGTACCTATAACGGGTTAATCAATCAATCAATCAATCAATTTGTTGAGCATGCTACTCACCCAGAAGGGTCTCAAGGCCCTGGGGTGGGGGATGCTACTGCTCAAAGTGCCAGGTCTTGAGGCGCTTCCTGAAGGTCAGGAGGTCCTGGGTCTTACATAGGTTGGCGGGGAGGGAGTTCCAGGTTTTGGCGGCGAGGTGGGAGAAGGATCTGCTGCCGGTTGTGGTACGGTGAATGCGAGGGACTGTTACGAGGGCAAGGTTGGCGGAATGGAGCTGGTGTGTCGGGTTGTGGAAGTTGAGTCGATCATTGAGGTAGGCTGGTCCGGGGTCCTGGAGAGCTTTGTGAGCGTGGATTAGGATTTTGAAGACGATCCTTTTGTTGACTGGTAGCCAGTGGAGGGCCCTGAGGTGGGCAGAGATGTGTTCGTGGTGATGGAGGTTGAGGATGAGACGTGCTGAGGCGTTCTGGTTGTGCTGGTGTTTTCTCTGGAGCTTGGCCATTGTTCCCGCGTAGAGGGCATTGCCATAGTCCAGTCTGCTGCTAACGAGGGTGTTCATGACCGTTCTTCTGGTTACCATGGGAATCCACCTGACGGTCTTGTGGAGCATTCGAAGGGTGTTGAAGAATGAGGATGAGATGGCGTTGACTGCGGAGAGGTCGAGGAGAATGAGGGCAATGGTTTCAGCTTTGTCGAGCCTGGTTCTGATGTCGTAGGTGCAGGCGATGAGGGCGGTCCCGGTGCTGTGGTTTTTGCGGAATCCAGACTGGGAGACGTCAAGTAGGCTGTTGTCCTCCAGGAAGCGGGAAAATTGGTTGTTGACTATCTTCTCTATGACCTTCGCGGGGAAGGGGAATAGGGAGATAGGTCGGTAGTTTTAGAGGTCTTCGGGTGGGTTTTGGTCTTTTTGAGCAAGGTGTTGACTTCAGCATGTTTCCAGCTTTCCAGGAAAATGGCGGTCTCGAATGAGCTGTTGATGACGGTCCGGAGCTGGGGAGCGATGATTTGGCTGGCCTTACTGAAGAGGTGGTGAGGGCAGGGGTCTGCGGGAGAGCCGGAGTGGATGGTGCTCATGGCTTTGGTGGTTTCCTCATCGTTGGTGGGGGTCAAGGCGCTCAATATGTTGGTGCAGCAGGGGACAATAGGGTTGACCATGTCAGTGGTGGTTGCAAAGCTTCCATGTATGTCTGTGATCTTGCGGTGGAAGAAGATGGAGTTGCAGAGGTCTTGTGAGTGGGGAAGGTCAGTGGAGCAGGACTTGGGGTTGGTGAGTTCCTCGATGATGTTGAATAGCTCCCTGCTGTTGTGTGTGTTGTTGTCAATTCGTTCTTAGTAGAAAGATCTTTTGGTGGTCCGGATGAGCTGGTGGTGTTTGTGCATGGCTGATTTGAGGGTGGTGAAGTTGCTCTCTGATTGTTCTTGGCACCAGGTTTTCTCAGATTTCCGGTATTCTCGTTTGGAGGCCTCGAGGTCTGAGGTGAACCAGGGAGCTTTCTTGTTGACACGGGTATTGCTGGTTTTCTTGAGTGGAGTGAGGGTGTTGGCGCAGTCGCCGAGCCATTGTTTGATGTTGAGGGTGGCGGTGTTGGGGTTGTTGGTTTTGGGTGGTGGGGATCGGGCAAGGTTGGAGATCAATTGTTCCTTGGAGATCTTGTTCCACTTGCGGTGAGGGATCGGATGCTGTTGGTGGTGGGTTTCAGGAAGGAAAAATTAACACAATGGTGGTCGGTCCAATGGATTTCAGTGGTGTGAGTGAAAGTGATGTGGCTGCTGGAGGAGAAGATGGCGTTGAGGGAGTGCACGGCTGAGTGGGTGGGTGAGGTGACCAGTTGCTTGAGGCCGAGGTTGGCGAGGTTGTCCAGAAAGGGCAGTGGAGTGGCAGTCGCTGGTGTTCTCCGGGCAGAAATTTAGGTCGCCGAGGACCAGGTAGTCTGAGAAGTCGAGGGTGTGGGAGCTGATCATGTCAGCGATGGCGTCGCAGAAATGGGGGTTGGGAGGCCTGGTGGTCTATGGACGAGGGTTCCTCTCAGGGTGGTGTTGGTGTTGATGTGTATCTGAAAGTGAGGTGTTCTGCGGCATCCAGGGCGTTGTTGGTGTCAGTGGAGATCCTGATGGAGCTTCTGTGGACTATGGCAATTCCTCCTCCTGGTTTGTTGATACGGTCTCTTCGGGTGATCTTGTAGCCCTCAGGGATGTCTGGTTCTGATGAGAGGTTCATCCATGTTTTAGTGAGTAAGGCGATGTCAGGGGAGGCTGAAGTGAGTAGGTCCCAAAGCTCGATGGCGTGCTTGTGGACGGAGCGGGTGTTGAGGAGGATACAGCTGAGATGGTTGGGGTGTCTGGCATTGCTGTGGTGCTTGGTGGCTTGATTGCAAGTGAAACAGCACGAGCGGCAGGCAAAGGGTCCGTGCGTGTGCCTAACGGCCTGGGCACAGGCGGTGGGCCTTGAGTGCATGGAGCTCTTCGGTGGTGTAGTGGCATCTGAAGGTGTGGGAGGTGCGCAGAGCAGGAGGACAGGTGCTGGGCATGGTCAAGGCACAGACAGGCTTGCGTCTGGCGTGCAACCGGTGCGCAAGTGGCGCATCCGCTACGCATCTGCGCACCGGCCGCCATTAAGAAGGGGAGGTGGGAGGGAGGAGCAGCTAGGAGGTGGGAGGCGGTGGCAAATAGGGCCCGAGGGGGGCGGGGACGCAGGGGACGCAGCGGCGGGAACGTGGAAACCAGGGAGAACAAGCAAAGCAGAAACGGGCAGAAAAAGGCAGAGACAGCAAAAAAGGCAAAAGCAGAAAAACGGCACACAGGCACAGAAAACAGATGCAAGACAAACACACAAGATAACAAGACCAACACACGATACTTATGGCTACCACTAGACACCAGGGATGAGGCGCAGGCAGGTGCCTGTGGGTGGTGGAGGGCATCAAACTCGCGGCAGCAGCGAGGGCAGGGTTAGGAGCATGAGGGCAGTCTTGTGGAGCTGCTCGGCACGCAGAGTGGTTCCTGGCCTTAAGTCAGGTCAGTCGTCACTCTGAGCAGCGTGCAGCATCTGCCACTAAGAAGTTGAGGTGGGAGGGAGGAGCAGCTGGGAGGCGGGAGGAGGTGGCAAATGGGGTGCGAGGGGGGCTGCAGGGAACGCAGCAGCGGGAACAGGGAAACCGGGCAGAACAAGCAAAGCAGAAACGGGCAGAAAAAGGCAGAGACAGCAAAAAAGGCAAAAGCAGAAAAACGGCATACAGGCACAGAAAACAGAAGCAAGACAAACACTCAAGATAACAAGACCAACACACAATACTTACGTCTACCACTAGACACCAGGGATGACGGGCAGGCGGGTGCCTGCGGGTGGTGGAGGGCTTCAAACTCATGCCAGCAGCAAGGGTGGGGTTAGGAGCACAAGGGCAGTCTGGTGGAGCTGCTCGGCACGCCGAGTGGTTCCTGGCCTAAAGTCAGGTCAGGGGTCAAGATGAACCAACATTATAAATGATGATTCTGTACTGGTGAAGAGGCAATAAATTAGTAGGTATGAGTTGTTCAAGTTCATACTAGAAAAATTCTTGGGTCTGAAGTTTTGGGTCAAAAACATAGTCAACATTATTGGCTTTCGAGGAAGCAGCCTATTTTATTCAACGTGGATATAATGGTTTTGGGTTAGGAATGCTGGCTTTGGTAACATCCTCAAGGGCTGGGTTATGGGTAATGATAATAATGTGTTTTCCATGGGCTAGTGGTTTCTCCTTAATGACTGTTATCTCAACTGCAGTCAATATTTTTTCTGTTGGTTCAAAACGCATTTCTTCATTGTAGTATAGGTGTGATTCGTATGGTATTGGTAGAATGCCAACTTCATCGAATGTAACATATGTGAAACTAATGGCACCCAGCATGACCTGGATTACCAAGTTTGTATTGTTTACATGTGTGTAAAAGTTTTGCTTTAACCCCTTCGCTGCCAGGCCTTTTCCCCCTCAGGTGCCGAGCCATTTTTGGGGCAGCTCGTGCTTAGGCCCTCATAACTTTTTGTCTACATAACCTACCCACGTCAAATTTGCGTCCTTTTTTTCCAACATCCTAGGGATTCAAGAGGTACCCAGAGTTTGTGGGTTCCCATGGAGGAGACCAGAAACTAGCAAAATTACAGCTAAAATGTATTTTTTCAGAAAATGGGAAAAAAGGGCTGCAGTAGGAAGCTTGTGTTTTTTTCCCTGTAAATGGCATCAACAAAGGGTTTGCATTGCTAAAATCACCATCTTATCAGTTTTCAGGAACAGGCAGACTTAAATCCGAAAACCACATTTTTAGCACAATTTTGGCATTTTACTTGGACATACCCCATTTGTACTATTTTTTGTGTTTTTAGCCTCCTTCCAGTTAGTGACAGAAATGGCTGTGAAACCAATGCTGGATCCCAGACAGCTAAACATTTCTGAAACGTAGACAATATTTTGAATTCAGCAAGGGATTATTAGTGTAGATCTTTTCAGAATTTCCTATAGAAAGTAACAACTAAAATAATAAAAATATTGAAATTAAGGTGAAAAAAGTGCCATTTCTGTCCACGTTTTTTACTAAAACTTTTTCCAGCTATGGCAGATTTTTAAAAGCAATATAACGTTATGTCTGCTAGACTCTTCTGGTTGCAGGGATATAGAGGGTTTGTATGTTCATCAAGAACCCTAGGACCTCAGAGACAATAAAGGAGCTGCACCTTGAAATGGGTTTTCATTGTATACCGGGTATACAGTTATTCAGTTGGTGAAATATAAAGAGTGAAAAATAGGTATCAAGGAAACTTTTATATTTTCAAAATGAGCACAAGATAACGTGCTGAGAAGCTGTGGTTATCTGCACATCTTCAAATTCCGGGGTCCAAATACTAACATGTGAATTACAGGGCATTTATCAAATAGACTTCTTTTTTACACACTGTCTTACATGTGGATGGAAGAAATGTAGAGAAAGACAAGGGGCAATAACACTTGTTCTTCTATTCAGTGTTCCCCAAGTCTCCCGATACAAATGGTACCTCACTTGTGTGGGTAGGCCTAATACCTGCAACAGGAAATACAACATGGACACATCACATTTTTACATTGAAATCTGACATGTTTTTTGGAAAGTGCATAGCTGTGGATTTTGGCCTCTCACTCAGCCGGCACCTAGAGAAACCTAACAAACCTCTGCATTTTTCAAAACTAGACATCTGGGGAAATTCAGGATAGGTGACTTGTGGGGCTCTCACCAAGTTCTGTTACCCAGAATCATTTACAAACCTAATCATTTGGCAAAAAACACTTTTTCCTCACATTTCGGTGATAGAAAGTTATTGATTCTAAGAGGAGCCACACATTTTCTTCCACCCAGCATTTCCCTAAGTCTCCTAATAAAAATGACACCTCACTTTTGTGGGAAAGCCTAGTGCCTGTGAAAGGAAATGCCCCAAATGACTATGCAGAAACATCAAAACAATCAAATACAAAACTACCTGTTTTGGCTGGGGTGCACCTGCTTTTCTGGTCCTGGGCTCAGCAGCCATATAGAGAAACCTACCAAACCCAAAGCTAGACACCCGAGGGAGTCCAGGGAGGTGTGACTTGAGTGGATCCACGATCATTTTCTGATCATGATGAATTAAGTCATGCAGTGATTTCATGTGTTGTGCATAGTCTAGGAAATAAGGGTCATATTTACAAGGAGCTTGCGCTGCTTCCCTCTCACTTTTTTTGATGCAGCAGTTATGCAGCTAGTGTACCACACTGCCTCATATCGGCAAACTGATGCATTGGGACCAAAACAACAGTTTGCAGAGGCCTGCGTCACATTATACTTGCACCAGGTATCATGTATGCAGAGTAGGCATTCCCACTTTGAAAGCCATGTAGAAATGACACAATGAAATGTACAACTTTTCACTGCTTCACTCCATGATTTGACTGCTCAAAATCCCAATTCCTGTTCAGACTAGATGTAAGGTTTGATGCAGGGCTTTCAAAATAGGACTCATCTCTGTGTTAAGATGGCTTGCTGGAGTTGTGTCAGTTTTATGATGCAACTCCAGCAATGCATCACTTTAGAGCCAACAGATGCATCAGAATTTCTGACGTATCTGTGAAAACTTGAGCCATGGACCTCTGTATTGTAATTACAGCACATCCATGGCATCATTAGGGGATTTGTGGCAGGCGCAAGAAATCTGACTTTAAGTTCTGCCACAATGAAAGGAACCTAGCAAACATTGCAGTTTCTTGATGTTATTTGGTGGTTGTAGTTAGGCACTCTTCTCCAGTGTTAGACCTGACAACCTTGGTGTTGTCACCCTCAACTTCGTGCCTGCCTCCCTACCCTTTTGACATTTTTTTTGCTGGTTTTAGGACTCTGTGCACTTTACCACTGCTAACCAGTGCTAAAGTGCATATGAGCTCTCCCCTGAAACATGGTGACATTGGCTCATACCTAATTGTCGTATTTTATTTGCTTATAAGTCACTAGTAGAACTGCACTACATGTGCCCAGTGCCTGTAGATTAAATACTACTAGTGAGCCTGCAGCACCGATTGTCCCACCCACATAAGTAGCCCCCTACCATGTCTCAGGCCTGCCATTGTAAGGCCTGTGTGTGCAGTTTCACTGCCAATTTGAACTGACATTTAAAAGTACTTGCCAAGCCTTAAATTCCCCTTTTTCTAAATATGTCACTCCTAAGGTAGGCCCTAGGTAACCGAAAGGACAGGGTGATATGTTGGGAAAAGGCAGGACATGTACCTGTGTAGTTTATATGTCCTTGTAGTGTAAAACTTCTACATTTGTTTTACACTGCTGTGAGGCCTTCTCCTTTCATAGGCTAACATTAGGGTTACCCTCATATACTGTGTGAGTGGTAGATTCTGATCTGAAAGGAGTAACACGGTCATATTTAGTATGGCCAGAATAGTAACACTAAATCCTGCTGACTGGTGAAGTTGGATTTAATACTACTATTTTAGAAATGCCACTTTTAGAAAGTGAGCATTTTTCTGCACTTAAATCCTTCTGTGCCTTACAATCCACGTCTGGCTTGCTTAATTGACAGCTCCCTTGTGTATTTCACTCAGACAACCCCAAACACAGGATGCTCAGTCACACCTTCACACATCTGCATACTGAATGGGTCTTCCAGGGCTGGAAAGATGGAGGGCCTGGCACTTACTTGTCAAAGGACAGTGGCCTTCTCTCACACAATGGACTGCCACACCCCCTACTGGGACCCTGTCAGACAGGATGGAACTGAAAGGGGATCTTGTGCACTTCTAAGCCACTCTTTGAAGTCCCCCCCACTTCAAAGGCACATTTGGTTATTTAAACAAGACCTCTGACTCTACCAACACAGACACTTCTGAAGATACTTCTGCAGTCACTTCTTGACAATATATCTACTGGGAAAGGAACTCGGACCCAGAACCTGCAACTTGCTGAGAGAAACTGCCTGGCTGCCCTAAGGACTCACCTGACTGCTTTGCTGAAAAGGACTGCTCCCTTGCTGTTGTCCTTTTGCTGCCCTCTGGCTCTGCTGAGAAGTCCTATCCAAGGGTATGGATTGAGCTTGCCTTCTGTTTCAACCCTGCAAAGAACTCCTTGTGTGGCAAAAATCAACGCACAGCCTGCCAGAATCAATGCACAGCCTGGCCTGGGGAAAAACATTCCCCAAACGCGGAACCGGAACGACATAGCCCGGCTCCCCTAGTGGAGATCAATGCAGCGCTAGTGATGCGACCGGAACTTTGACGCATGGCCCCCTGGATCGACACATCGCCAACTGGGACAACGCAGCCCAACTTCCTGCGGGACAAATCGACGCAACACCTGCTGTATGACAGAACTTTCCCTGCATTGCTCACCGGATCAATGCAGCTCCTGTGACTTCATCCTGCATGCCCAAGATTTCTCCACATTGTCTTCGGGGTGTCAAAATACCCAAAGAGGTTCCAAGCATGTGCGTTGGTAATTGACGCAAAGTCCTTGCTACGTGGATAAACATTGTCTGTGTGCACCCGGAGAAACCGACGCACACCTCCCCGTTTTCCATGCATCTCCTCCTCTGTGGTCCTGGGTGGATAAATTGGATACAAACCAGGTACTTTGTGCTTGCAAGAGATACTTATTGCTTTTTAATAACTAAAGACATTATTGATCCTTTCAAAAGTGATATTTCAACTTGTAGTTATCAAATCTTGATCGTTTTGACCTTAATGTACTCAGATACATTTTCTATATTTTTCTAAACCTGTGTGGTGAATTTTTGTGCTGTTTATACTGTGGTATTGCATGATTTGTTGCATAAATACTTTACACATTGCCTTCTAAGTTAAGCTTGACTGCTCAGTGCCAAGCTACCAGAGGACGGGCACAGGATAATTTGTATTGTGTGTGACTTACCCTGACTAGAGTAGGGGTCTTTGATTGGGCAGGGGGTAACCTAAGCGCCAACCAAAGATCCCATTTCTAACATCCAGGAACTGTGGTTCCAGACTTTTCCCCTCATTTGAAAGCTAACATCCCATTAGCAGCACACTAAGAAATGCAATTTTAGTTTTCTTGAAATGTTATTTGTAGCCATGTTGGCAAATCCCAAAACAATGGGCTGTACCCTGGCTAGTTGTGTCGAGTTCATCATCCATCAGATAAATGTCATCAACAATTGACAATTCCTCAGGATCAACATCATGCAATATTGATGTCACAAGGACTAAGAACAATCCTGGACTGTTGCTACATCCTTGGGGAAGTCAGCAAAAAAAACTGTGTTGATAGACGAATGCAGAGAAGGAGCTTAGATCCCGGCATTCAGGTGCTAGATTTTCACAGAAAAAACTTTGTAAATATCCAAGGCTGTTTTGTATTTTTTTTGCATCACTATGTGAGTTTTCAAAGGCAACCTTTTGTGTAAGACTGTTTAAATGTATTTAATCTAAGGCTATTCTTTATGAATGGTCTGACTTGGCAACGGGAAACAAACTGTTGTTCTTAGGAGATACACGGGGTTCAGCTACTCCCTGGTACTCAAGTTGTGAGAACATTTCCCTCACTGTGGCTTTGACCTCATGTTTTATTGGATACTAAGGTTGTATTTGTGGATTGGATGGTATTGGTATGACATGAGAGGGAGAATCTCTAGCCCAACCCACGTGGTTTCAGTACAGTGCTAGAGCTTGCTCCAGTGCCCACTCCGCGGCATAGGCTTTTTTAGGCTTTTTTATACTGGATTTGGAACAAAGACTGAGAAAGAAGGCAAAATGATATCTTGCTCCTGTGGTAATGTTTGGACAAACTCTGGTGGCCAATCTTTTTGTAGCCAGAAGAAAGTCACAGCTTGGCGTTAATCTTCCCCAGAAAATTACTTTAATGGTACGATTAATATCACTCTCAATATACATTTTTAATTTGTAGACCATGTCAGGTGGGGAGACACGCCTGATTGCTGTTTCTGTTTCAAGAAAACATTTGATTCTCTCATCTCCAGAAGTTCTTAAAGATTCTGGCAAACTATTGTGATCTATGCTGGACTGTCTAGTGGAGTCACTGCCCATGTCTTGTTCATCTGTAATGTTCTTAATATGCGTGACATACTTCCTTTTTTATCATGACGTCTGAGGAATGTTGTGAATTCTTTTTCTTTTTCACTGACTGTAATGCTATAGATATTTAACCACCAGCTCCATTGTGACCATTGACTCCATATTGGTGGAACAGGTATTTTTTTGCGCACAGCTAGTCCAACATGTTTTCATTCTTTTTTATTGAGGACAGGCACATAACATGGGGGAGTAGAAATGATAAAATGTACCAGGCTGAAAATGTTTATGGTAAAGCAGGGAACAGCTTGGTCTTGCAAAAACACAGTGAGAGTTGGCCAGTCTCTAGCATGTTTTTTTCAACACTGTCCTGGTACGGCCAGCGTTTAAACAACTTTCTTGATGGGAGGGGAGGTTTCAAGGATTCTCCTTTCCAGTTTGTTTAAAGTACACAAGGGGATGAAGCTTGACAACCGGACTAGAAGGAAATCATTTTGAGGCGGTACGCCTTGCTCAGAAAATAATTCCATTGTGGGTAGTGGTCTCCCATTACCTCGGTTGCCAGGGTTCCAGGACTTGAAGTTGGCAGACGAAGGGATGATGTTGGTGTCAAGCCTCATGGTGGTGCATTTTTAATTCTCATTTTTAGCTTAGTGTTGTGCAAGCATGAATATGTAGTCATTATATATGTATATATTATATTCATTGTTAAATTGAAAGAACCACAGCACATCCAAGCATTCCAAATGTAAGTCCTTTATTCTTCTTAGGTATTCAATGAAAACAGCAAACGTTGTACCAATCCATGTATATACAGCCAACACGTGTTTCGTCGTGAAAACAACTTTTTTAAGGCTGTGAAACAGTATCCAAAACATATCATGGTCAGCCAATAGTTCCAATGTCTAGTGTACAATCTTTGCCATCACCAAAAAATAAAATAAAAAAATGTACCCCTCCTTTTGTGTTAGGTGGGTTAGCAAATAACCGATTAGTGCTCGCCTAGATTGCTAGAGAAAGGAATAATAGGCATGCTGAATGGATATAGCCCATAGATAAGAATTTTATGAAGTGAGTCACCCAGTGTACAAGATTACAAAAATACATATCAGTGCAATTGCTATGATGAACATGAATTTACTAACCAACTTGACTTACTAAAACAGCGATTATAAAACAGGGGCTATTCGGAAAAGCTATGGGACAAAACAGATAGAAGAATTCGCACTATAGATAGAACTACACTCTTAACCAATGCAAGACCTAAGAAACTAACTAAAGAGAATAAGGCACTGAGTTTAATTACCCCCTACAGCACTATCAGTTCAGACGTGTTCAAAATTCTAAAAAGGAACTGGCCACTATTATTGGCTGACAACACCTTGAAAAGTGGTCTCAGTGATAGACCCAATGTCATATACAGTCAGGGACGCACACTAAGAGCTCAGTTGTGTCATAGCTTCTTACCTGGTCGCACTAACAATGACTGGATTCCTAAACCACCTCTTGGTTTCTACAAATGTGGCCAATGTATCATTTGTCAATACACTATTGACAAAATTAAAACATTTTGTTACAATACGGGTGTTGCGCATCATATTAAACATTTCATAAACTGCAACACCAAATATGTGGTGTATTGTCTGATATGCATCTGCAATCATATATATGTACGGAGCACCAACAGACCCTACAAGGAAAGGCTACAGGAACACTTTCGAGCGACCAAAAACAACAATAAAGACTATCCGTTTGCTCTACATTTCAATTCTGTACACACACAGCGGGACTTACATAACATTAAAACACATGGTATTGCCATGCTACGTGGCTGTGCAAGGGGTGGCAATAAAACACTATTACTTAGACAACCGGAAAGTAAATGGATAATTAAGCTGCGGGCAGTGGAGGAGGGACTAAACTAGGAAAAAGATTTACATGTTTTTTTGTAATTGTTACTTGATAGTTTTCATAATAACAACATATGCAATACTATGTTAGTAAATATGCGAAGTTAAGATATGATATTTTCAAAGAGGATGCTTCATAATGATTTGCAACATTATGCATTGCTAATAAATATATGTACATAGTACTGAGTAACACAGTATGTTGTATGTGGATAGCATTGTAACAATGTCTGGGTTACGTTCTGGCCATCAACAATTACCCTCAGACTAGGATTTATATTCCCCAACACATAAGCATGTGGGTCACAATTCAGTATCTCTCTTCATTTTTACTTTTTCACGCTCTCACTGTTCGTTTTTTGACACAATTTATACTCCACATCTTTTAGTAAGTTGTTATATTGAGATACTTACTACCATTGATTTCCATTTATCTATGATGCTTTATGTCCATTCTAAGATGGCTGCCACCAAGATCGGTAATTTATTTGTCCCTTTTCCATTTCCATCGTTAGTGAAACTATAAAGCTGGTTCAAACCAGCACAAGCGTTTCTGACCACTACAAACAAGAAACGGGATCGAACACACGACTGGTAGGAATCCATGTCCGCTTTACCTAAATCTTTAACAATATTCTCTATTGTTTAACTAACGCTAGACATTACGTGTCTTGGTAAACCAACCGTTATTTCTCTGCTGCCCTGGGGAATATATTTGGCTTTAAGATGTGCTAGTTGCCTAAATACAATACGGAAAAGAATGCTCATAATATTGTGCTCGCTTTTCTCTTTTTTTTTCTCTCTCCACGTTTTCAACACACGTTCTTGCCATTTCTCTAAATAGATATGACTCGTGAATAACATTACCGTTTGTTTCTTCAAATATGGGAAGTCATAAACTCCTTGAATCTTTACGATTTGACTGTATTGCAGACAGCAAGACAAACTAAGAGGATACACATTAAGCTCAATGCCTCCATATTTTACCGCATTTATAAATATGCGGTGTACATGTTTTTCTAAAGGTTTTACCGTTGTTAGTCAGAGTTGTGTGGCAACAACATAATGGACACTCCATGTGCGGGTGATTTAATCTCAAGCTCTATATATTTATTTTCTCCACTTTGGCAATCTGTTTTGAATATTCCCTAGTTGGCGATAGGACCAATATGCTACGCCGCATTTAAAGATTGAATCCTAATATTGCAAATTGTCTACTTTATTTTTACCACCATATCAGGAGATGGATGTTTTTGCAGTATGAACACACATACCTTTTCTCTAGATATAGAAGGACATATCACTCACCTCTAGATCGTTACTGTATATGATGTCACTATTTTCATTACTCATCTTACTAGTATATGGCACTGAGCTTTTCTTTTGATTATTTTCCTTTCTCAGTTGGACTTATCATGGTCCTGGTACAAACCTTGATTCATTACCAAGGTGTACCGTCAAATATACATTGATACATCCACACATGTGATAAGCACCTTCTACATCGAATATTACAAGACAACCATATTGTGACACAGCCCAAAAAACTTACAGTCTTTAATGAGGTATGATTCTTTAGTATAATCCTTAGTGGTTCTTTTATTGCTTCTATATAGATATTTTCTCTCTTCCTCTTGTTTGTTCGCCACTGGGGTCACTGATATGCATTTTTGTAATCTTGTACACAACACACTAGACATTGGAACTATTGGCTGACCATGATATGTTTTGGATATTGTTTCACAGCCTTAAAAAAGTTGTTTTCACGACGAAACACGTGTCGGACGAATATACATGGATTGGTACAACGTTTGCTGTTTTCATTGAATACCTAAGAAGAATAAAGGACTTACATTTGGAATGCTTGGATGTGCTGTGGTTCTTTCAACTTAATTCACTCATTGTGGACCTTCGGGATCACAATCTACACACCTTGTGGCTGGTTGTGGAGCCACTCAGGCACTCCATATAATATATATGTCTAACTGTCAAGAATATGTACTTTTTTAGATTTTAATACCAGCAAAGAAGAAAAAAAAAATTGGAAGTGCGCACCATCTTAGTACACAGCCACTGGCTATCTCTATATTATATTCATTGTTGAAGTTTTGCATTCACTTTGTTTCAATAATCATTATTATTCTACTGCTGTGATTACTATAAGAATTCCACTTGTTATTGTATTTGAAATAAAAGCTCAAAATATCCCTTCTATGCATGAAACTTGGGAAGTGATTTAATAAATTCATTACTCAGACTAAGAGTGCTGCATTCTTTACATTCCGTTCACTTCATTTTCCTCTCACTTTGAAGTAGAGCAGAACATTGACTCATTTCGGTGCTCTGACCACTTACCTCCCTCGCTCCACTTTTCGGATGAGTCCTGAAAGATATGAGAAGGGGGTGTACCAGTATGCTGATATCTTTCAGGAGGTTTTAAATTATCACATTTTTTAACATTGTAGTGTTTTTCTGAGGTCTCTGAATGTGGAGATTCTCCTCTTTGTTTTACTTTATCTTTTTTTTTTTTTTTTTCTGTATATCCCAGGCTTTTTTCAGAACCCTCTTGTACTTGCTTGGCATTATCCTTCCAGAACAACCTTGAAGCTGTGGCTTAGTAGGTCTGGCTCCTATACGTCTTTGACCATTCACATTCCTGATCTATTTGAGAAACGCCCTGGACCCCCTGGCATACTGTCAGTGCTGCTGCTTCCCTTTCAATATCACTAAGTATAATTGAGGAGACTGTGGGAAATATGCCTATTAGTTTCAGCCCCAAATCCAGCGCTGGGGCTGCCCTGTGTTCATTTGCATTTGTTTTAACACTTCTGAAAGATACACAAGTGTTGGTGTACCATGCGTGGTAGTATAAATTTCAGCACATACCGTGCCCCAAGCAGCACAGTTGTCAATGAAAAGAACCATTTTAAATGGCAAGCACATTGTGAGAATTCTAGGTTTATCTTGGGGTCTGGTATAGGGAAACATTGCTTCCAGCTGATTTGTTTTTTGTGCTATCCAAAATGTCATTTCATTGTGTTTCAGGGAACCCTATCCATTATTGAATGTACATTTGTTGGGTTTCTCCCAGGTATAGACAATTGTGGAGGAGCTGGAGCAGCTCTCGCTACAGCGGTATTTGGAGTCTGCAGCATGAATTGTACTAAACGTCTATATATCCTAAATAAGGGCCTGATTACAACTTTGGCGGAGGGGTTAATCTGTCCCAAACGTGAAGGATATCCCACCCACCGTATAACGAGTTCCATAGTATATAATGGACTCGTAATACGGCGGGCGGGATATCCGTCACATTTGGGTTGGATTAACCCCCTCCGCCAAAGTTGTAATCAGGCCCTAAGTTATTACATTATGGGCCCAGGCCTAGTGCCTATAAAGTTTGTATGTTTGGATGTGGTGAATGTGGCCAAATCTGGCCATGTAGTTCCATCGTTCCTTAAGTGACCTAATCTGAAGTTTTAGTTTTGAATAAAGTGTTAAAAGGTACCTTATAATCAACAATGGTGTTGTTGATATGTGAGTGGTATTTCTAAATATGCATAAAATCTCTAATGTGCAGGTCGGTTACATGAAATGTGTTTGAATTTGATTCTGCTACAGGAAAGGTGACCCATGAATAAAAACATTTTTTTCTGTATGCATTATGTGCCTCTACCATGAATGTAACATGTACACCCTCATTAGGAAGCCCATGACATGATAAATGTTGTGTGAGAGGTGGTCTCAAATTTACTGGAATTACCACTGGTTGAGTTGCACCATATTTAAAATGGTGAATTCAGAAATAGAAACACCAAATGAGGTATCCGATTAAGTTTCAAGTTTCAACAAGCTAAAGACTTAAGACAGGCCTACCTGTTTAGCTACGGGTGATTTTTTCCTAATAGCACAGCTGTCTCCGTATTGAGATAATTAGGGTACCTTAGGCTTGAGAGAGAGAGTGACTCAGGAGAATCATTAAAAGTTGTGCCTGATCAACTTTGGTAGCACCATGTTGTGTGGTTCCTATTGTGGTAACAAGCCTCTGTGTTTTAGGGCGGCAGCACCACCACCACATGTGGATGACTGAGCCAGTCCCACTCTGTCCAGAAGCTGTCAGCTTGATTCCTGGCTGACGCGCAGTGGCTCACCCAACTCAGAAAGGAAAGGTGATTTGTGGCAATATAAATGTTGGAAATGGCCCTTCTGCAGGTTTATCCCCAAACTTTTTGCCTTCCTCCTTCTCTTTTTCTGACCTCATTTTTGCTGGTTTTTAGACTCTGCGCACTTTACCACTGCTAACCAGTGCTAAAGTGCACATGCTCTCTCCCTTTAAACATGGTAACATTGGATCATACCCAATTGGACTATTTAATTTACCTATAAGTCCCTAGTAATGTGCACTGTATGTGCCTAGGGCCTGTAGATTAAATGCTACTAGTGGGCCTGCAGCACTGGTTGTGCCACCCACTTAAGTAGCCCCTTAACCTTGTCTCAGGCCTGCCATTGCAAGGCCTGTGTGTGTAGTTTCACTGCCACTTCGACTTGGCATTTAAAAGTACTTGCCAAGCCTAAAACTCCCCTTTTGCTACATATAAGTCACACCTAATGTGTGCCCTAGGTAACCCCTAGAGCAGGGTGCTGTGTGGGTAAAAGGCAGGACATGTACCTGTGTAATTTATATGTCCTGGTAGTGTAAAACCCCTAAATTCGTTTTTACACTACTGTGAAGCCTGCTCCCTTCATAGGCTAACATTGGGGCTGCCCTCATACATTGTTGAAGTGGCAGCTGCTGATCTTAAAGGAGCAGGAAGGTCATATTTAGTATGGTCAGAATGGTAATACAAAATCCTGCTGACTGGTGAAGTCGGATTTAATATTACTATTCTAGAAATGCCACTTTTAGAAAGTGAGCATTTCTTTGCACTTAAATCTTTCTGTGCCTTACTATCCATGTCTGGCTAGGTTTAGTTGACAGCTCCTTGTTCATTCACTCAGACACACCCCAAACACAGGGTACTCAACCTCACTTGCATACATCTGCATTTTGAATGGGTCTTCCTGGGCTGGGAGGGTGGAGGGCCTGCCCTCACACAAAGGACTGCCACCCCCCCTACTGGGACCCTGGCAGACAGGATTGAACTGAAAGGGGACCTGGTGCACTCCTAAGCAACTCTTTGAAGTCTCCCCACTTCAAAGGCACATTTGGGTATAAAACAGGGACTCTGCCCTACCACCTCAGACACTTGCTGGAGAAGAAACCTGAACCAGAACCTGCATCCTGCCATGAAGAACTGCCTGGCTGCCTAAAGGACTCACCTGACTGCTTTCTACAAAGGACTGCTGCCTTGCTGTTGCCCTGCTGCCTTGCTGAACTCTTGCCTTGCTGCTAAAGTGCTCTCCAAGCGCTTGGATAGAGCTTGCCTCCTGTTCCCTGAAGTCTCAGGACCAAAAAGACTTCTCGTTTTCATTTGGACGCCTTGTGCACTGAACAATTAGAGGCACAGCTTGCTCCGCGGTCAAAAATTCACCGCAAGCTGATCTGGAAAGACGCCACGTGACGCCTTCGGTGCGACCGGAACTTCGACGCACGGCCTCGCCTGGACAACGGCGCCCGACTTCAGAAAGGAAATCGACGCGCCGCCTGCCGTGAGGGAGAAGATTCCACGCACAGCCCACCGGAACAACGTGCAGCCGGAAAACAAGCCTAGGATTCCACTCCCAGACCCCGGGACATCTGGTAATCCCGCGAACCACAGAAGGAGACTGTCTGCGCGCCGGGAAATGACGCACAACTTCCCAGCGTGAAAAATAACAACGCAAGTCCGTGTGTGAAGGGGCGAAACCGAGGCACACACCATTTTTCCATGCATCTCCTCCTCTGCGGCCCTTTGCGGAGATTTTCCACTTTAAACCAGGTACTTTGTGCTTGAAAGAGACTTTGTTTGCTTTTTAAAGACTTAAGACACTTTATATCACTTTTCAGTGATATCTCTACAATTTCACATTGCATCTTTATTCGGTTTGACCTGCAAATATCCAGATAAATATTATATATTTTTCTAAACACTGTGTGGTGTATTTTTGTGGTGCTATATTGTGTTATTGTATGATTTATTGCACAAATACTTACACATTGCCTTCTAAGTTAAGCCTGACTGCTCGTGCCAAGCTACCAGAGGGTGGGCACAGGATAATTTGGATTGTGTGTGACTTACCCTGACTAGAGTGAGGGTTCTTGCTTGGACAGAGGGTAACCTGACTGCCAACCAAAAACCCCATTTCTAACAATAAACATGACACTCTCACTCAGGGAAAATGTGGTGAGCAGATCATACCCCTTTTGCTCAGTGACAAAAGACTCACACATGCTAAGACAGAATAAGAAATACAAGATGGATTTTTAGGCATTTACTGAAGCAATTGCATCATATTAATAAAAGCATTGGCTGCGATAATAAGGCAGATGATACATAAAAGAGTGATCATCATTACATTTAGTGTAGAGGTGATAAATAACCCCATGATCTTTGTATGACCCTAAAAGACTAAATAATTCTTATCTATATCCCATGTCTAAAATCTGAGAGCATAATGGTGTTAACTCTTCTGCCTATCCTGGTCTAAGAGAAGGACCCCAACACCATACCTGAGAAAGGCTGGCAAGTGTCTGTCTGTTGTCTGGATGGAAATCCTCTCAGTTGGCTGAAGAGTCAGTGCTAGGATCAGCAAAGCTGTCAATGGAATGATGTATGTTGCAGCACAGCCATGACTTTAACACCCTCTGCTCCCTATGTGGTGTTTACATAATAAATCCTGCAGAACAGTCCTAATGTGATAATGTGTCTAAAAATAGAGCACTGGCTCTGGAGGCCCTGGAGGGTCAATATGAATTAGAATATCATGTACCGAACATGACAGCCTTCAATAGGGCACAAAGTGAAATGCATGCACAGGGCTGATAAAATGTGCAGCTTGAACAACTGTCTTCCCAGAAAGAAGCAACCATTTAACATATTGAAACAACAAACTGAAAGCTGGCTGTGCTAAAAAAATATGAAAATTATTAAAACTGTGTCTACATGTTAAAGGCACAGGCTATAGGCCTAATGCTAAAATGAAGGTATCCAACCCAGGCACTAAGAAGAACACACAGAAAGGTAAGGGGTTGCCCCAAAGGGTAGAAGGCCCTGTTCCTGTTTGAGAGTGTAGTTTAGGAAAGGTGGTCCTTCACCACCTTCAGGAGCCTTGTAGGGTGTCAGACTCACACCTGCCATCTGGTCCCATTGTTAGGCACTCTAGACCTGGCAGCTCCCCTAGTGTGCCCAAGAGTAGCCCTAGCCTGTGTCCTTGCCCAAAGCTGAGATGGAGCTGCAGGGGTGGGGCTCCTGGTAGGGGCCACTGATATTCATACCATAGCAGCATTGAGATGTTTCCAGCTACCTTTGTTCCTTAGTGTGTCCAGAGCTGGTACCATCTTATAGTGTTCATTCTCCTCTGACGAGGATCTAGAGGACTTCTTTCAGCTGAGCGGCACTGGGGTTGTTGAGAGCTGTGTTGTCCCTCTCTCCTCATTACACTATGGGGAAGGAGAGGCCCCAGAGACAACAACAGGGTAATTACACAAATAGTGGGAGAATCTATTGAAGTTAACCTACTGAGAGCAGACCTTTGAAAAGTGGCAGATAAGTTTGAGAATACTGAAACCAACATCACTACCCCACAGGCTGATGTGCAGCAATTTAAAAACCAAGTCACTCAACTGCATCCAATTTGCAGAGTAAAAATGTGCATCTTCTGGGCTTCTCTGAGGGAGTTGGGGGCCAATCTTCTGCACGGTTTCTGGACCACTGGATGAAGCAAACATTGTGCTCCAAAGACTTGGGTGATTTGTTTGTTACTCAAAGAGCTCATAAGACCCTAGTGTCAGACCCATCTCCAAGCACCCTTCCAAGGGTGTTCATTGCAAGGATCGTGAACTATAGGGACAGGGGCGCAATCATGAGAGCTGCTAAAGAAGCATCCGTACTACTGTTTTAAAATTGTAACATAGCAATATACCCTGACTACACCCAGAAGGTTCAGGAAAAAAGCAAGTCCTTTCTTGAAGTCAAGAGGAAATTGTGCAGCATGAACCTCAGATACATGCTCTTATATCCAGTAAAACTCCATGTCATGCTGTCATGTGCTCGCCATGTGCTCTGTCCTACCTTCCTGTTAACTACTCTTGAAAATCTGTCTAGTGACAAGTTATATCTAGCATCTCCCACATTCGCACATGGCCAGTAAGATCTGCAGCTGTTAGTAATTAGTAACAGACAGTAATGAGTCAACTAGTCCTTGAAAACTGTTAGCCCCTCCTACCTGTTGACTGTGCATTTCCATATGACCTTATATGTATACAAGTCTTGCTTCTATAATTGTACAACCTTCTTTTAGCCCCTGCGTGGGTATAAAAGGACTGTGCTCTCTTAGTTCAGTGTGCTACTTCAAACATTACCGAAGGGTGCTGTTTGAACTGTGGTACCACCTCATGAGGTTTAATAAACTTTGTCTTTTATTTAAGTTTCTGTGCCATCTTCTTCCTATATCGTCTGAGGACTTTGTGCAGAGAAGGGCAAACCCCTTGCACTAGTAAGCCTCGCTGAGGCTTACTTCGACAAGTATTGAGCCCGCGCCCAATCAGAGCAGTCCAGCCTGAACTGCTAAACCACTTGGTCTCGCACTTGTACAAGGCAATGACTGCAGATCGTAGATTCATGGGACAGGGACAGGGAATTGGGGGCTCGATTTGGAGATGCCCACTGGAAAATTATCTAGGCCTTGTTGAAGAAAGCATCAAGTAATGCACTGTTTGAGCTCCTACACTTTCACGTCCTTGACTGTGCATATTTTACACCAGTGTTAGTACATAAAATAGACCCTGGCAAGATGGTCTCTTGCCACAGATGCTGCACTCTAGTTGCCTCTTTTTTGCATCTAGCCTGAATACACACTGAGGGGAATGACTATTGGGGGAACGTGTTGATTCAAGTAAGGACTGTGGTGCAGATCCCAGTTGATAAGGACCCTGCTGTCTGTCTGTTGGTGGACATCTGTAAGCCGAAAGGCCAAAAATTGCTTTAAATTCCTGCACTTTATGGTATTTTTAGCCAAGAGACATCAGACAATTACATGAATGGGTCAGCATGGACTGAGTGAGTGGCTGTGAAGGTTGCTGAATGGGCTGTAGCCGAGGAGGTCCACTTGAAGTGATACAGACATGATGATGAGGTTCAGGCAGACTTTGTGGTATGGGTGGGATTACTGCATAGATTCATGGACGCAGATGATCAGGGTCATATTCATCCAAGGATGATGAGGAGACACGAGTCACTGATGAAGAATAAACATTGACTGTTGTTGTGATTGGCGTGGAGGGCTGAGGCACGTTTATAGCACAGGATAGTTATGTGAATATATATTGGGGAAAATCATTCATGTGATGCTAAAATGATTTGTCTTTATGACGTTACTTTACCTTTGACATGGTGGAATGTGGCTGTTGGTTCAGTACCAGTTGATATTTATTTGTACCATTGAAACAAAAAAATTGTGTTTTTTAAAAATGTTATGCAACAACTGTTGACCCTTTTTGTCATAAGCTTGATGCGAAGTACAAAAAGACTTAAACTGGATTCTCTGTTTAACAGGTAGATAGATACATTCTTTATTGTACAATTATTTAAAAATCATTACAATAAAACATTACATTACAATAAAACATTGATTCATAGATTTCTTTTTTCCTTTTAGGCGCGCTGAAAATAATGCTTACATAAGCCACTTAGTTATGGTAAAAAATTGCTTTAGAAGTACTTAGCAGTTAAGAATGGAAGTTAAAAACAGGAAATCCTAAAGTGCAGCACATTGGCCATAAGTAGGGTGCCAAACTAATCTCATAGAATTCTATAGAATCCCAGAAGCAAGCAAAGGTCTGAACACATTCAATGATATGGACTAGGTTGCTCTCAAGAACTTTATAACTCTAGCTGCCAACTGTGAACAATCACTTTTCGAGCACGCTTCCACAGCCACACTACAAGTACGAATATGTAGAGCACGCCATATTGATCAAAGCAAGAATATTCCAAGTGGAAGCACTTCTCACATACACATAAAATTTAGATTAGTGATTCCTCCTGCCTTCCACCGAACCTACAATGCCTGTCCTGGGCTTCAAAATATCTCCTGCCATACTCATATGTTTTAGTGGAACTAGCCCCAAACACAGTCTCATTAACACCTGCTTGAAAGCCACACTGAAAGGCAAGGAGAGATAAATCGGCAAAGACACTGACTAGTATAGAGTGACCGGCTACATACCATAAGCACGTTTCTTGATTGTTTTACAATAATGCTCCCTCAAGGTTAACTTTGCTTGCTTGGTCAGTAATCTAAAGACTATTGGCACTGGGATGCCACTTGCCCAGATCTCCCTGACCTCAAGGGTATCCAGTGCTTAACTAAACTACTTATGCCAATTGGTCTGATGGTTATTTATTATTTCCCAAATTATGCTATTTAGTGTTCCTTCTTTTACCTGCTTGGCTTTCACACGGTATATTACAAATTTGGCTTTAACACCCCAATGCTGCGAAGTCAGACCAAACTCCTAATGGATTTGGATGTGCGATGTGTAATTTGGTAGAGAGAATACTTTGTGGTAACCAGTGCATGGAAGTCAAAGAACTTAGGACCAATTGATGCTCCCATATCATTAAACGCAGATGAGCTGCTGCATTTTTATCTACCTGCAGTCTTCTCAAGACAAATTGCAGGCATCCTAAGTAAAGAGAATCTCTGTAGCCCAGGTGTGAAAGAACCTATGCCTGAACCACAATCCTCCACGTAGAGGAAGGTAAGAAATCTAATGTCTTTTCATTCTCAGAATGTCACAACAACTGGTCACTAATTTCCATGCATGGGTCTCAAAAGTATGTGTTGGACCTGTCAACCTTAGAGCAATCTTCCCCCAAATTCCTCCATGTTGTCTGGATTTTAGGACTCTAAGCACTTTACCAATGCTAACCAGTGCTCAAGTGTATGTGCTTACTCCCCTAAACATTGGCATCTACCTGATTGCCATATTTAATTTACATGTAAGTCCCTTGTGGAGTGGTATTCCATAAACCCAAGCTCTGTAAATTAAATGCTACCATGGGCCACTTATTGTGCCACCCACTTAAGTGACACCTTAAAATGTGTTCTAGTCCTGCCATTGCAGCCTGGAGGCAGTGTCTCTCTGTCATGTCGACATGACATTTAAAACCCCTTGACAAACCTTACAGTGCCCTTTTATTACATATAAGTCACCTCTAAGGTAGGCCCAAAGTAACCCATCGGGCAGGGTGCTGTGTAATCAAAAGTTAGGACATGTACTTTTTAGTTTTACATGTACTAGCAGTGAAAAACTCCCAAATGCGTTGTGCAACTACTGAGAGGCCTACACCCCCTAGGGTAACATTAGGGGTTTCTTATGAAATGAATAAATTGTAATTCATGGCAAATCTGTCAGGTTTGATACCTATGAACTTGTAATAATAAACTCTCTTTAATGGTAATGTCAGATGTATTATTATAAGTTTGAAAATGTTACTTTTAAAATTTGCCATTTTCCTTCCCTTAGCCCTTTGTGTCTGTAGGTCACATTACTGGGTGTAACTGCCAATTGGGACTTGGTGAATTAACTCCAGTCAGTCACATAATAGGCAGATTAGCAGAACCTGAACGGGCCATTAACTGACTTGATGGCGGGGCTGACCTAGGCACAGCCCCACCTGCAACTGAATAGGCTGGGCACTGCCACCACACAATAGGGTTAACGTCCCTGAGTGCAGCCAGCTAGGAGCCAGGGCCTGGGAGGCTGGAAATTCCTAGAACTTTGGAGAATCCTTCTGGAAACTTCTCCCAACTTCTAGGAGCATGCACTGAGGTATAAAAAGAGCACTCTCAGACCTGCTCCTCACTGCACTACTGGACATGTGGAAGGACTCTCAGAGGACTGTCTTCTGTTGTGACTTGCTGTGCACTTTCTGACAGACTGCTGCTGTACCTGGAAGAACTACTTTGCTGTCTGGAGCCTGCTTGAGACCTTCAGAGACTAACCCTACTGGAGAGCCCTGCTGGAGAGCCCTGCATCGCTCCTACACCTGGGATTCCAGAAGTGACTTCAAGGGTTAGTTCAGCTGGTCTCCTGTTTTGAGCTACAGGAAAATAGCAGGCTTCCACTATCTTAAACTTGCATCTGGACCCAGCCTGAATGAGTCTTCCACCCCTCCCAAGAGGACTCCCTCCACTCCTAGACCCTTGACCGCTGTGCTAACGATACCCAGGTGCCCATTTTCTTAACCTGAGGACTTGCTATTTTGAACCTTAAACTTAAAAAAAAAATCATAACTCTGGTTCTACCGTTTGGACTTTGATTGTTTTGGTGTCAAATAATTAATTTTTCTAAAATGCCTCTATTTTTCTAAATTAGTTTGGGAGTTTTATTTGTGTTGTATTTTCACTGTGTTTCTGTTTGTGTAGTGCATAGATGCTTAACACATTGCCTCTAGGTTTATCCTGACTGCATTTTGTGCCTAGCTATGCAGGGTTAAGCACTGGTTAATTTATGACTTTTTTGTAGAAGGGATTGTGGCTGTTGCTTGACCAGGAATCACTTCCCAGTCAACCAACAACCCAATTTCTTACAGTGCGTTATTTAGTCAGCCAGATAGATACATTATTTTGCATGGCTTTCAGCAGAGGGTGGCAACCTAGAAACTCAGGCCAGCAGACAGTGGCCCAGCAATTTATGTCATTACAGACCAAAATCTCTTTTTTTGTGTTGCATAAAGTTTCAAGGAAGAAATGGCTACCATCAATCTGTTACCTCTTTTAGGCATGGTTTCAGCTGGCCTGCTTAGAGTGGCCATCTGGATTTACATGACGATCTGGGTATCATCAGCTGAAGATACTATTGAAAGACTGTAAGATTTGACAACCTCAGCCAAGGGACATACATACAGATTAAAAAGTGTGTGACACTCCACACTTTAGGGGAAAAGACCTCCAATGAAACAGCTTATCATAAACCTAAAATGTTCTATCCTCTACAAATGAGGTTAACCGCTTTAGTGCTAGACCAGTTACTACTGACCTATGTAATTTCTGCTGCAGAACTGTGTAAGAAACTGTATCAAAGGCGGCACTGAGGTCCAGCAGTATAATTTCTGCTGCCCCTGCTTTTTCCACACTCATTTGAATCTCCTAAATGACGTTAACAGAACGGTTTCTGTATTGCGATTGAGCCAAAAGCCTGTTTCAGTGGGATGAAGCATATTATTTACTTCCAAATCTACAGAGAGCTGCTGATTGACAAGGTTTTGCAATAAAAACCCTGCCAACCCTAAACAAAAAAGTTATAGGCCTGTAGTTTTCCGCATGTGAGGGATCTAGAGTGAGTTTTTTAACAAAGGCTTTACAACGGTATGTTTCACGGCAGATGGCACTACGCTGCTCTATAAGGGAAGGTTAGAACTTCTGGAGGCAATGGGTAAATTACCCTTTCCCCTCAACTGAGAATGTACGGAGGAGCAGGGTCAAGAAGAGAGCCTGATTTCTTAGCTTTCAATAAAGCCATTAGATCTTCATCCTTGATTGGTAAAAGGTTCATTTAAAATGTTGGGTTGGCCTACTGAGAAAATGCCTTACACTGTACTTCATTGCCTGAAAAAGAGGCATAGACATCAATGACATTTTGAAGAAGAAATTAGCTAGTTCATGACAATATGCTTCTGATAGAGTTGGAGCTGGCCGCCCTGGATTTAAGAGATTTTTAGAGATTTAACCACTACAAATTGCATACCGGCAGAGTTTGATGCAGTGTCTATTTTTAATGAATAATAGTTCGAACGCGAGCTTCTCATCGCATAGTGATATGTTTTTACTGCTCTATTATACTCTGCATTATTATCGGAGGCATGCATCTTTCTCTAATTCCTAGCAACCCTTTGCATTCTTTTTTCAGTCCCTGCAAATTGAGTCTGTTTTGCGTGGCATGCTGGTTGGTAGTTCCTAAACAGAATGTTTGTATCTAAGGACGTTTCAATCCTTTCATTGAATTTTTAATCCGTACCTGAAATATTGTTCCCTAAACCAGACTTGATATTCAAAAAATTATTTTCTAATTTAATCAGGTCTACTTTTGACCAACAGTGGTCTATTCTTGATATCATTAGCAAAGGCCTGCCCACACTCTTCCCAGGAAGAAGGATCGGGATCATAAAATGATTGGACCAAATATTTGGGGAAGGGACCCTAACTGCCAAACTGAAACAATTATTGAATACTGGATCAACAAAATGGGCTTTCTTGTATGTGTTGGTGCCATCACTAGCTAATCCATTTGTAGCGAAACTAAATCCTATATAGGATGTATAGCATTAGTGCATTTGGGGTTGTAAGAATGACTATTCAAGTGCCAAGGTGTGTAAAACTAGCTTTTTCTAACATCAAGCTTGGCAGTAGCTCTGGAAGGGCCTGTAAGAAATGTGCAGCTTGATTCCAAAGGACGATACAACAACACCTGGGAAAAGGTGACATAGGGATACATTTAATAGAATATAACATACTTTCACAGTTCAGTAAAAGTAAAGGGGAAAGAGTACGCTTTCCTTAATTTTATGAATTGTGGCAATTCCACTCCCTCCCTTACTTACGCAATCCTGTGTTACAATATTACAATACTGTTAAAGCATGAGCAATAGATCCATAATCGAGCCTGGATTAAAAAAAAAAAATATGCCATCCGGAAGTTCGTCCCATATAAACGTGAACATATATAACTTATCATGTTCTAGATATCCACAATTAATTAATAACAGCTGCCACATAGCAGGCTCCTGTGAACTGATTACCTGAACATGACACTGATCCCTCAGCTTAAAATAACAAGAGCTGAAAACAGACATTTCTGAACTAGGGTCTACTGAGTGAAATTCGTCACACTCACTAGTTACATTTAGCGTATGAGGTTGCTCAGAAGAATATGCCCGACAAGTTTATAAGGTACAACTAGGGTTCCTAGCGACATCTGCATGTGGACAGCTGCAGACAGACTTGCTTTTTGCCCAAGTTTCAAGTGTCAGTGCCCTGCCATTCATTAAATGAGTTGTCTGGGAGAACAACTAGAGCTCTAACAAAGATGGCATCTCACACTAGTCCAGTAACACCAAATGCCAGCTTTAAAAAAAATAATTATTCTCCTTTAAAGTCTTGCACACAAGAAGTAAATCACAAATTCAATAATAAACATGGTTCAAAATGGAATGGATATATATTTGTGTGGTAGTAAAGGACCGCAGAATTATATTGGTGTAGCTTAAAAGGTCAGGTGATACTTATGTTGTCAAGCCAGACCTAAAAATCCATGCAGGTTAATGACTGCACTTCTTTCATCTTTGCCTCTGACAGAGAAAAACCTAATCAGGTATGTGCCTATTTAAGACACTTTATTAGCATTCGAATTTCATGTGTGTACCCCTGAAAGTCCAGGTTTAGGCAGCAGCATGAATAAACTAAATGATCAAAGCTGGTAGACGGCAAGACCTTTTTGTTTTTCGGAAGCACACAAATTCTGCCTTATCAGTGCATGTACTCCTGTCTCCTAAAACCAGACCATAAAAGAGGGTACCCATTTCTAAGGTAGAATAAATGAGCGATTGGAGAGTTCTTAGAAATTTCTCTGCATACTTCTATTTCAGCTTTCTCTTCCTACAATAATGAAATTCAGAAACTTTCCCTTCTGGGTTGTGGCATGGCAGAATGTAGCAGCACATCTGTGATGACAATAGTTAGAGTTGACATTTCACAATTTGGTAAAACAATTTGCCCTTCCTTACAAGATATAAATGTGGAGCTTATTGTAAAACTTAAATCATAGATTTGTTATTTGGTCTCTGTTTATCCAACAAAAGTAGTGGACCTCAGCACCCCATTACTAGATTTCTGAGTTAAAAAAAAGTCCATGTGTGGTGTAGCACAAGCCATTATTAGATGTCCTGGATGAGTCATGAGCATAAAGATGCATTGCCACAGGCTGGTAGCGACTATTGATCTCCTTTTCTTAAACAGTATGTTGGAAATCGCCCTTTCTGTAGGGACATCTCCAGACTTTTTGCCTTCTTTCTCCTTTTTTTCTGACAACATTTTTGTTGGCTTTAGGGCCTGGACACTTTACAACGGTTGACCAGTGCTAAGGGGCATGTGCTCCCTGCTTATAGCATGGTAATCTTGGTGTATCCACAATTGGGATATTTAATTTACCTTTAAGTCAACTGTAAGTGCACTATGGTGGTCATTCTGACCCTGGCGGTCTTTGACCGCCAGGGCGGAGGACCGCGGGAGCACCGCCGACAGGCCGGCGGTGCTCCAATGGGGATTCCGACCGCGGCGGTAAAGCCGCGGTCGGACAGGCACCACTGGCGGGGTCCCGCCAGTGTACCGCGGCCCCATTGAATCCTCCGCGGCGGCGCAGCTTGCTGCACCGCCGCGGGGATTCCGACCCCCCCTACCGCCATCCAGATCCCGGCGGTCGGACCGCCGAGATCCGGATGGCGGTAGGGGGGGGTCGCGGGGCCCCTGGGGGCCCCTGCAGTGCCCATGCCACTGGCATGGGCATTGCAGGGGCCCCCGTAAGAGGGCCCCTACATGTATTTCACTGTCTGCTGTGCAGACAGTGAAATACGCGATGGGTGCAACTGCACCCGTCGCACAGCTTCCACTCCGCCGGCTCGATTCCGAGCCGGCTTCATCGTGGAAGCCTCTTTCCCGCTGGGCTGGCTGGCGGTCTGAAGGCGACCGCCCGCCAGCCCAGCGGGAAAGTCAGAATTACCGCCGCGGTCTTTCGACCGCGGAACGGTAACCTGACGGCGGGACTTTGGCGGGCGGCCTCCGCCGCCCGCCAAGGTCAGAATGAGGGCCTATATGTGCTCTGGGTCTGTACGTTAAATGCTACTTGTGATCCCGCAACACTGGTTGAGCAACCCATTATTGTAGCCCACTTTAAACTGACATTTCAACCTGGCAAGTATAGCCACTTGACAGACCCGACACCTCCTTTTTATTACATATCTCACCCTAAGATAGGCCTTGGTTAGCCCCAAGGGCTCATTTAAAATGTTTGGGCACATTTTTTCAAGTTTAAATATTCCAGGTAGTGACAAACTGCTAAATTCGTTTTTTTCACTATTGTAAGGCCTATCTCATAGGTTAACATTGGGGTTACCTTGAAGCATCCCTTTAAGTGTAACTTGCAATTGGGAAAATATAGAATTATAGAGTTGGGTGTCTTCATGATCACAATTTAAAAACACAGCTTATGGTGAAGTCAGATTTCGCATTTTAATTCCAAAAATGTCCCTTTCAGGAAGTTGGTATTTTTTTCCTTTAACTGTTCCGTGACTCTGCCTGTCTCTGAATACATGACAGGGGTTGGTGACAGCTGGGCGTTGTGCTTTTCCATAGACTGTCACACACAATGGGAGCTTAGATGTGACTCAAAGGTACTTAATGGGCCATTAACTGGCTTGATGGGGGACAAAGCTTAAGCCTGCCTCACATACACATGACTGCTTGCTGTATGCTGTACTTTAGTAGGAACTGCCACTTTGTTACTTACTTCCCTCGGTTGGCCGTTTGCTTCTTGCATGGAGAGAGAAGGACTGGACCTGTTCTCTAAATCCTTAAACTCAAGATTCTCCAAGGGTTCTTGGATTGCCCACTGTTCTCTGCAGTCTCAGAGACAACAAAGAATGCCTGTGCTGCTGTACTCTGCCATCTGTGATTCCTACCCTTGCCTGAGGTGCCCTTCTTCTAGTCCTGGGCCTCAGAAGTGGGTTCTGCAGCTGATTTCCACAGAAAACTGATACATTGTGCCCTTGGCATTGATGTTTTGCTCCATCAGAGGCACTGATTGAGTGGACCCTGCATGGGTTCTGTAGCCAGTTACTCTCCATCATGTTCAACCTGAATTTTGGATTTGCATCAGTCCCTTGCGACCTCAGGTAACCTTTTGAACGTTAGTGACTTTTTCACATTTAGGCCCTCATTACAACCCTGGCCGTAAATCCTGCTTACCGCCGTGCTGAAAGCCGCCAACATAACGTGGCCGTGGCAGAAATCCGCTACAGGTATTACGACCCACATCTCGTAATCCACCACAATACAGACACCCACACAAGTCCGCCACATCAAAGGTCAGTGATAAACTGGCGATACCAAAACCCACAGTGTCACGCCAACAGGAATATGCCCACACTATCACGACCCACGAATCAACACAGTGGTCTTTCAACCGCGATAATCCATTGGCGGTACGCACCGCTGCCCTGAAAATACACACACACTTACAAAACACAACCACATTGGACAATTTGAAATACACACACCTGATACACATACACACACCACACCCACACACTCACAACACTATAAAACACACACCCACATTGCCCACAACCCCTTACAACAAAGATTTTGTGAAGAAGCAGAGAGAGAGAATAGCAAACACTACACCAGCATCAACAAACACACAATACCATCACTCATACAACATCCACGCACCTCAAACAACACATCACACAGCACAACACACATCACCTCACACATTACCCACACCACATCATGGCACCTCAAAGTCACCCTGGGTTTTCTAAGGAGGAGCTCAGGGTCATGGTGGAGGAAATCATCCAGGTAGAGCCACAGCTATTCGGAGCACAGGTGCAGCACACCTAAATTGCTAGGAAGATGGAGCTATGGCAGAGAATCGTCGACAGGGTCAATGCAGTGGGACAGCACCCAAGAACACGGGATGACATCAGGAAGAGGTGGAACGACCTACGGGGGAAGGTGTGTTCCGTGGTATCCAGACACCAGGTAGTAGTACAGAGGACTGGCGGTGGATTCCCCCTCCCCCACAACTAACAACATGGGATGAGCAAGTATTGCCAATACTGCATCCTGAGGACCTGGCAGGAGTAGCAGGAGGACTGGACTTTGGTAAGTCATATCTTAACTGCCATATCCCCCCACCCCACCTGCATGACATCACATACCGCCACCCTCAGCCTCACCCCCATCACTCCAACACCTCACATATGACCCTCTATCACAACCCACCCATCCCAATACCAAGCCCTGCATGCAACACCAAAGCATGGACACCCATTACCAAGGCATGTCCAGTATAGATACCCACACAGACCCCAAAACACTAATCACACAATGGCAAACACAACAGTGCAAGCACAGGAGTAGAGGGTAACTCACCCAATGCACAAGATGGCACACACAGATACAATAACTATGCATTTACACTGCAACAGGACCCCTACCCAACGTCATCAGACAGGAGGTGCCAGACATATCCAGTTGCCCCACAGAAGAGGCTCACAGTGACGACAGCAGCTCTGCATGCCTGGATCAAGATGACCAGCCTGGCCCATCAGGGACCTCTGGATAGTCGGTTCCCCTGCCACTTTCACAAACCACCACAGCGCCTCCCATTTCAGGAAACACCAGCACAGCACCCACCCAGTGGGGCCATCCCTATGTCCCCAGGACACGCCAATCAGCAGTTTATACACCACTACAGGGACCCCAGGCAAACCCACCAACCCAAGACAATCAGGGCCCTGGGGTCAGTGGCAGTGGGCACACGGTTCAGGGGACAGAGGCACAGGATAACAGCGAAACTGGGAGGACTGCTGTGCAACGGGGGAGGACAGGCCCAGGGAACCCACTCTCCATGAGGCACTCTCCAACATCATGGGAGCATACCATAATTCCCAGGAGACCATGGGCACGGTACTGGCCAAGTTTCAGGAGACCCAGCGGCTGCAGGAGGAACACTACCTGGGGATTATGGAGGAATTGAAGTCCATCAACACCACCCTGGTCACCATTGCAGGGGTGCTGGCAGACCTGGCCAACACCATGAGGGACACAGTGGCACACAAACAGGCCCCTGACACTAGCCCGAACGATGAACAGCCCTCCACCTCCGCCGGCACTATTGGACAGGAGGTCCCACCACAGGAACAACAGGCCACCAGCACCCCATCGCCTGCAGAAGGAGAACCACCATGCATACGGTCCCTGAGATATAGGCACACGACAGAAAACATTGCCAAGAGCCCCGCCAGGAAATAAGACTCTCCTGATTGTCACCCTTTTGTCCCACTTTGTCAACCTGACAACTTTGAACTGCCATTACTCCACTTCCCATACCCCCTTGGACAATGCACCTGTGAGACCAAGAGACTGAACTCTACCACGGACATTCTTCCACCATCATCCCAGCACATTGCACACCCCCTCCACTTATTAGAACAGAAATAAACATCCTTGAATCACAAATCAATCTGGAGTCAGTCTGTACTTTCACAAATGTGTAATTGCAACCTCTCAGAAATATAGCAATGTCAATTTTCATTTTCACATACCAATGTTACATAGTTGTAAGTAGTAAACATAGCAGAGGGCACAATGTGGGACTCATATCTCTGAAATGGAAAGGGCAAAGTGACATGTCAGGGTCCATACACAGAGGTAAAAAGGCAGATTTATGCAATGTCCTACTGTAGTATGATATGTGAGAAGCAGTGCCATCCTCTTACCTGTGTCTCACTGGAAGTATTGCATGATGATGTTTTTTTCAGTTGTCTATATCTTCTTCTTCTGCCTCTTCTTCACTGTCCACAGGCTCCACAGCTGCCACAAGACCAACATCAGGCCCATCCTCCTGCAGAAAAGGCAACTGGCGTCGCAAAGCCAGGTTATGCAACATACAGCATGCCACGATTATCTGGCGTACCTTCTTCGGTGAGTAGTACAGGGAGTCACCTGTCAGATGGAGGCACCGGAATCTGGCCTTCAGATGGCCGAAGGTGCACTCTATTACCCTCCTAGTTCCCCAATGTACCTCATTGTAGCGTTCCTCTGCCCTTGTCCTGGGATTCTGCACTGGGGTCAGTAGTCATGACAGATTGGGGTAACCAGAGTCACCTGCAAATATTGAGGGACAACTGTTAGACATCCTCCAACCCTTAGGGACTCTCCCATACCCAGACACCTATGTCAACTGTATTGGGACCTTGGGCTCACCTATTAGCCACACACGGTGCCTCTGGAGTTGCCTCATCACATAAGGGATGCTGCTATTCCTCAAAATGTAAGCGTCATGCACTGAGCCAGGATACTTGGCATTCACATGGGAGATGTACTGGTCTGCCAAACACACCATCTTCAAATTCATTGAATTGTAGGTTTTGCAGTTTCTGTACACCTGTTCATTCCTGCGGTGGGGGGTACAAATGCCACATGTGTACAATTAAAGGCACCAATGATGTTGGGAATATGTCCCAGGGCATAGAAGTCATCTTTCACTGTGCCCAGAGTGCTTCATCTGAGGGAACATGATGTGGCTGCGCATGTGTTTCAGCAGGGCAGATAACATTCTGGACAACACATTAGAGAACATTGGCTGTGACATCCCTGATGCCATGGCCACTGTTGTTTAAAAGGAACGACTGGCCAGGAAATGGAGCACTGACAGGACCTGCACCAGTATTCCTGTGGGATGGCGGAGAGCTGACATCAGGTCTGGCTCCAACTGGGCACACAGTTCCTGTATGTGATAATGATGTGTCTGTCATCTATTGTTGACAGGTCCACCAGGGGCCTGTATACCGGAGGATGCCACCATCTCATCACTTGCCCCAGCGGACGTGCCCTATGGAGGAGAAGGGTGAGCAGAGGGTCATACACTACATAGGTTTCACAAGGCTGTTTAGCACAATTGTGATATAAACAGTGTGTACTTTTGTCTTTCCGTATTCCTGGCCAAAAGTGCTGTGACGCAGTTAGTTGGCCTGCCACGTGGCCACCTGAAGTGGCGGCTGCCTGACCTGTAAGGAGGGACAAGGGGAAATTAGGTAACTGCACTGGCGTTGTACAGCGTGGCGGTAGGCGGTCGAAGACCGTGGCGCCATTCAGCATTGGTTATCATTGGGCCCTCTGGGTTTCAGGAGCCAATGACGATGTACGCCTGTAGTGACGGTACGCACCGCCGCGGACGTGACCGCCATTTTCTATCTGTTCACTCACTTGATACCTGACCTTCAACAGGAGAGGAACTACACTGCAAGTGCTGCTGTGACCTGAGTCTGGAAGCGACAATGGCTACAGCGTCTGGGGAAAGGGCCCCTGCCTTCACTGCAGAGGAGTTGGAGAAACTGGTGGATGGGGTCCTCCCCTAGTACACGCAACTCTACGGTCCACCAGACAAACAGGTGAGTAAACTGTGTGCATGGTGGATGGCACATGAATATATGGAGTGTCGTGGATGGAAGAGATGGGAGGGCACAGGCCAGCATGTGAGGATGGTGAGTGTATGTTTTTCTGGGCCATGGTAGGAGGTTGGTGGACAATGACTAAGAAGAACCGGACGGGGGAGTAACATCAATTCTTACTTCACTTTTCCTCTAGGACAGCGCCCACCAGAAGAAGGGTATTTGGCGTGCCATCGATAAGGAAGTGCGGACCCTGGGGGTCTACCATAGACGGAGCACCCACTGCTGCAAAAGATGGGAGGACCTGTGCCGCTGGAGCAAGAAGACGGCGGAGGCCCAGCTGGGGATGGCCTCCCAACGTGGAAGGGGTGCCTGTCGCACCATGACCTCCCTGATGTACCAGATCCTGGGGGTGGCATATCCTGAGTTGGATGGGCGCTTGAGGGCATCACAGCAGCCACAAGGGGGTGAGTACAGTCTCATTCAGCTGACTCTGCGCACTTTATGAGGTGTCTGGCTGGGGGAAGTGGGCTGTGGGTTCCCCTAGACCAGGGCAGACGCACCAAGGTAGACTCATTGTTTTGCAGGCTCAGTGCCACTCCAAACCCAAAGGTGGTAGTGGCACCCTACACATAGTCAGGCTCCTGTGGGTTCCAGCTGTGCATCAAATGGGTCTAGTCAGAGTCCCCCATGGGCATGTGCTTTTCCCCTGCACTGTTAGTGCATGGGCTAGTGCATAGGGCTGCTCCCTGTGTGTTGTGTCAGCCAACGATAGTGGTGTTGCAGGCATTGACCATGTGTCCCTTCTGTCTACCCCCCCTTTTTGTTTTGTCACCCTGTCCTTGTTTGCATTAGCATCATCTGGCGGAGGAGCATTGGCACCGGAGCAGGAGGGAGCTGCAACCCACATGGCCCAGGAGGATGAATTTACAGAGTCTGAAGGCACCAGTGGGATGGAGGGCGAGGGGAGCTCCACGACAGGGACAGGAGCAGACACCAGGAACAGTGACTCCTCCTCTGATGGGAGCTCCCTTTCTGTGGTGGGCACCTCTGTGCCCACCACAACAACAGGTACAGCAGCCTCCCCCCACCAGCACCGCCCTCCCAGCAACCCCTCATTGAGTTTCCCGTGTCCAGTCACTGTGAGAAGGTAGCCTCTTTCTAGCCTTGTTACCCCCACTTTTGGCCTGTTTGTGAGTGTATGTCAGGGTGTTTGTCACTGTTTTCACTGTCTCACTGGGATCCTGATAGCCAGGCCTCAGTGCTCATAGTGAAAACACTATGTTTTCAGTATGTTTGTTATGTGTCACTGGGATCCTGCTAGTCAGGACCCCAGTGCTCATAAGGTTGTGGCCTATATGTATGTGTCACTGGGACCCTGTCACACAGGACCCCAGTGCTCATAGGTGTGCATGTATATGTTCCCTGTGTGGTGCCTAACTGTCTCACTGAGGCTCTGCTAACCAGAACCTCAGTGGTTATGCTCTCTCATTACTTTTAAATTGTCACTAACAGGCTAGTGACCAATTTTACCAATTCACATTGGCTTACTGGAACACCCTTATAATTCCCTAGTATATGGTACTGAGGTACCCAGGGTATTGGGGTTCCAGGAGATCCCTATGGGCTGCAGCATTTCTTTTGCCACCCATAGGGAGCTCTGACAATTCTTACACAGGCCTGCCACTGCAGCCTGAGTGAAATAACGTCCACGTTATTTCACAGCCATTTTACACTGCACTTAAGTAACTTATAAGTCACCTATATGTCTAACCTTTACCTGGTAAAGGTTAGGTGCAAAGTTACTTAGTGTGAGGGCACCCTGGCACTAGCCAAGGTGCCCCCACATTGTTCAGAGCCAATTCCCTGAACTTTGTGAGTGCGGGGACACCATTACACGCGTGCACTACATATAGGTCACTACCTATATGTAGCTTCACCATGGTAACTCCGAATATGGCCATGTAACATGTCTATGATCATGGAATTGCCCCCTCTATGCCATCCTGGCATTGTTGGTACAATTCCATGATCCCAGTGGTCTGTAGCACAGACCCTGGTACTGCCAAACTGCCCTTCCTGGGGTTTCACTGCAGCTGCTGCTGCTGCCAACCCCTCAGACAGGCAGCTGCCCTCCTGGGGTCCAGCCAGGCCTGGCCCAGGATGGCAGAACAAAGAACTCCCTCTGAGAGAGGGTGTGACACCCTCTCCCTTTGGAAAATGGTGTGAAGGCAGGGGAGGAGTAGCCTCCCCCAGCCTCTGGAAATGCTTTGTTGGGCACAGAGGTGCCCAATTCTGCATAAGCCAGTCTACACCGGTTCAGGGACCCCTTAGCCCCTGCTCTGGCGCGAAACTGGACAAAGGAAAGGGGAGTGACCACTCCCCTGACCTGCACCTCCCCTGGGAGGTGTCCAGAGCTCCTCCAGTGTGCTCCAGACCTCTGCCATCTTGGAAACAGAGGTGCTGCTGGCACACTGGACTGCTCTGAGTGGCCAGTGCCACCAGGTGACGTCAGAGACTCCTTGTGATAGGCTCCTTCAGGTGTTAGTAGCCTTTCCTCTCTCCTAGGTAGCCAAACCCTCTTTTCTGGCTATTTAGGGTCTCTGTCTCTGGGGAAATTTTAGATAACGAATGCATGAGCTCAGCCGAGTTCCTCTGCATCTCCCTCTTCACCTTCTGATAAGGAATCGACCGCTGACCGCGCTGGAAGCCTGCAAACCTGCAACATAGTAGCAAAGACGACTACTGCAACTCTGTAACGCTGATCCTGCCGCCTTCTCGACTGTTTTCCTGCTTGTGCATGCTGTGGGGGTAGTCTGCCTCCTCTCTGCACCAGAAGCTCCGAAGAAATCTCCCGTGGGTCGACGGAATCTTCCCCCTGCAACCGCAGGCACCAAAAAGCTGCATCTCCGGTCCCTTGGGTCTCCTCTCAGCACGACGAGCGAGGTCCCTCGAATCCAGCGACACCGTCCAAGTGACCCCCACAGTCCAGTGACTCTTCAGCCCAAGTTTGGTGGAGGTAAGTCCTTGCCTCACCTCGCTGGGCTGCATTGCTGGGAACCGCGACTTTGCAAGCTTCTCCGGCCCCTGTGCACTTCCGGCGGAAATCCTTCGTGCACAGCCAAGCCTGGGTCCACGGCACTCTAACCTGCATTGCACGACTTTCTAAGTTGGTCTCCGGCGACGTGGGACTCCTTTGTGCAACTTCGGCGAGCACCGTTTCACGCATCCTCGTAGTGCCTGTTTCTGGCACTTCTCCGGGTGCTACCTGCTTCAGTGAGGGCTCTTTGTCTTGCTCGACGTCCCCTCTCTCTGCAGGTCCAATTTGCGACCTCCTGGTCCCTCCTGGGCCCCAGCAGCGTCCAAAAACGCCAAACGCACGATTTGCGTGTAGCAAGGCTTGTTGGCGTCCATCCGGCGGGAAAACACTTCTGCACGACTCTCCAAGGCGTGGGGGATCCATCCTCCAAAGGGGAAGTCTCTAGCCCTTGTCGTTCCTGCAGTATTCACAGTTCTTCAGCCTAGTAAGAGCTTCTTTGCACCAACCGCTGGCATTTCTTGGGCATCTGCCCATCTCCGAGCTGCTTGTGACTTTTGGACTTGGTCCCCTTGTTCCACAGGTACCTTCAGACAGGAATCCATCGTTGTTGCATTGCTGATTTGTGTTTTCCTTGCATTTTCCCTCTAACACGACTATTTTGTCCTTAGGGGAACTTTGGTGCACTTTGCACTCACTTTTCAGGGTCTTGGGGAGGGTTATTTTTCTAACTCTCACTATTTTCTAATAGTCCCAGCGACCCTCTACAAGGTCACATAGGTTTGGGGTCCATTCGTGGTTCACATTCCACTTTTGGAGTATATGGTTTGTGTTGCCCCTATCCATATGTTTCCCCATTGCATCCTATTGTAATTATACATTGTTTGCACTGTTTTCTAAGACTATACTGCATATTTTTGCTATTGTGTATATATATCTTGTGTATATTTCCTATCCTCTTACTGAGGGTACACTCTAAGATACTTTGGCATATTGTCATAAAAATAAAGTACCTTTATTTTTAGTATAACTGTGTATTGTGTTTTCTTATGATATTGTGCATATGACACTAAGTGGTACTGTAGTAGCTTCACACGTCTCCTAGTTCAGCCTGAGCTGCTTTGCTAAGCTACCATTATCTATCAGCCTAAGCTGCTAGACACCCTATACACTAATAAGGGATAACTGGGCCTGGTGCAAGGTGCAAGTACCCCTTGGTACTCACTACAAGCCAGTCCAGCCTCCTACATTGGTTGTGCAGTGGTGGGATAAGTGCTTTGAGACTACTTACCACTCTTGTCATTGTACTTTTCATAAGAGAAAAATATACAAAACAAGGTCAGTGTATATACACATAGCCAAAAAGTTTTGCATTTCCTCTTTTCACTCTTTTCTAAGTGCTGAAAAGTACTTCTAAACTTTCAAAAAGTTCTTAAAAGTTTAAAAAGTTTTTTTTCTGTCTTTGCAAAAAGTTCTGAAAACTTTTTTCTCTTTGTCTATCACTTTTACTCTCTCAAAAAAATGTCTGGCACAGGCCAAAAAGTTGAACTGTCCAAACTTGCATATGATCACCTTAGCTGGAAAGGAGCAAGGAGTCTCTGCATAGAGAGAGGTTTGAGTGTAGGGAAGAATCCTTCTTTAGAACTGTTAATTAATATGCTTAGAGTACAAGATAAGGCCATAAGTGCCCAATCTGTAGAAAAAGTAGCTAATGGTTCTCAATCTGATCCAGGGACTCCCCCAGGAAAAGGTTCAGGAAAGAAACTTCTCAGCCTGCCCATTACTAGACAGTCTAGCATAGTTGGTACAGAGGTTGAATCACATCATACTGATGATGTGCTCTCACATTATACTGGTAGCCAAGCTGTTAGGGTGCCCTCTGTAAGGGACAGGTCTCCTTCTGTTCATTCCCATCATACCTCTGTATCTAGAAATGTCCCTCCCACCCACCCTGATGACAGATTGCTAGAAAGGGAGCTCAATAGATTGAGAGTGGAGCAAACCAGACTGAAGCTCAAGAAGCAACAGCTGGATTTGGATAGACAGTCTTTAGAAATAGAGAGGGAAAGACAGAAGATGGGTTTAGATACCCATGGTGGCAGCAGCAGTATTCCCCATAGTCATCCTGCAAAAGAGCATGATTCCAGGAATCTGCATAAGATAGTTCCCCCTTACAAGGAGGGGGATGACATTAACAAGTGGTTTGCTGCACTTGAGAGGGCCTGTGCTGTACAGGATGTCCCTCAAAGGCAGTGGGCTGCTATCCTATGGCTATCATTTACTGGAAAAGGTAGGGATAGGCTCCTTACTGTAAAAGAAAATGATGCTAACAATTTCCAAGTTCTTAAGAATGCACTCCTGGATGGTTATGGCTTAACCACTGAACAGTACAGGATCAAGTTCAGAGATACCAAAAAGGAGTCTTCACAAGACTGGGTTGATTTCATTGACCATTCAGTGAAGGCCTTGGAGGGGTGGTTACATGGCAGTAAAGTTACTGATTATGAAAGCCTGTATAACACAATCCTGAGAGAGCATATACTTAATAATTGTGTGTCTGATTTGTTGCACCAGTACCTGGTAGACTCTGATCTGACCTCTCCCCAAGAATTGGGAAAGAAGGCAGACAAATGGGTCAGAACAAGGGTGAACAGAAAAGTTCATACAGGGGGTGACAAAGATGGCAATAAGAAGAAAGATGTGGAAAAATCTCAAGATAAGCATGGGGATAAGGGTAAAACCAAAGATCCCACTTCAAATCTTAAACACTCTTCAGAGGGTGGGGATAAAACAAATTCTTCCTCTTCTTCCCAACCTGCACACATTAAAAAGCCTTGGTGCTTTGTGTGTAAAAACAGAGGCCATAGGCCAGGGGATAAGTCCTGTCCAGGTAAACCCCCTGAGCCTACCACCACTAATACATCAAGCTCTAGTGCCCCTAGCAGTAGTGGTACTAGTGGTGGGACTGCTGGCAACAGTCAAGCAAAGGGTGTAGTTGGGTTCACTTATGGGTCCATAGTGGAAACTGATGTAATCAGTCCCAAGACAGTTTCTGTCACACCTAGTGGCATTGGCTTTGCCACACTGGCTGCTTGTCCCCTTACAATGGATAAGTACAGGCAGACAGTTTCAATAAATGGTGTTGAGGCCTTGGCCTACAGGGACACAGGTGCCAGTTTCACTTTGGTGACTGAAAACCTAGTGCCTCCTGAACAACACATCATTGGACAACAGTATAAGATTATTGATGTCCATAACTCCACTAAGTTTCTTCCCTTAGCTATAATTCAGTTTAGTTGGGGTGGAGTTACTGGCCCTAAGCAGGTGGTGGTATCACCTAGCTTACCTGTAGACTGTCTCTTAGGTAATGACCTAGAGGCCTCAGGTTGGGCTGATGTAGAGTTTTATGCCCATGCAGCCATGCTGGGCATCCCTGAGGAATTGTTCCCTCTCATTTCAAGTGAAATGAAAAAGCAAAGGAGAGAAGGCCTGAAAACTCAGGATCCCTCTCCATCAACAGGTAAAAAGGGTATCACAGTATCCCCTAACCACCCTACCATTCAGGATACCATTCCTGTGGTGGGAGAAACCTCTCCTGGGGTGGCACCTGTTCCAAGGGAATCATCAGCTGGCAAAGCTGGACTCCCTGAGGTAGAAGTACCTCTCTGTGGGATAACTAACATTGGTGACAAAAAGAGCACCATTTTAGTTAACATGGAGCATCCCTCCAACCCTCCCAGAGAAACTTTAGTGCAGAAACCCTGTACTGCCTCACAACACTTAGGACAGCATCCCTGCCCTAGTGTGGAGCTCATAGGACAGCATCCCTGCCCTGCTCCAACTCAAGAGAAACAGCATCCCTGTTCTCTCTTCCAGCCAGATGGACAAAGTTTTTGCCCAGCTATGGCTTTTCTGAGACAGCATCCCTGTCTGGCATTTCCATCACTACAAATAGGTTCAGTGGACAAATCCCACTGCTCTAAACTAAAACTTACTGATAGAAACTCTGAAAATACATCTTCACATTGTTGCTTAGCTAAAAAACTTCAAACAGGGTGGTTTACATCCCCACAGGGAAGTAACCAGATAGTGGATGATAAAGGGAGTAACCAGTCTATTGCAGAGCTACTCTCTACTTATCACCACTTAGACAATAAAGTCTCAACTGGCCAAGGTTAGCCTTATTGTCCTTCGTTTGGGGGGGGGTTGTGTGAGAAGGTAGCCTCTTTCTAGCCTTGTTACCCCCACTTTTGGCCTGTTTGTGAGTGTATGTCAGGGTGTTTGTCACTGTTTTCACTGTCTCACTGGGATCCTGATAGCCAGGCCTCAGTGCTCATAGTGAAAACACTATGTTTTCAGTATGTTTGTTATGTGTCACTGGGATCCTGCTAGTCAGGACCCCAGTGCTCATAAGGTTGTGGCCTATATGTATGTGTCACTGGGACCCTGTCACACAGGACCCCAGTGCTCATAGGTGTGCATGTATATGTTCCCTGTGTGGTGCCTAACTGTCTCACTGAGGCTCTGCTAACCAGAACCTCAGTGGTTATGCTCTCTCATTACTTTTAAATTGTCACTAACAGGCTAGTGACCAATTTTACCAATTCACATTGGCTTACTGGAACACCCTTATAATTCCCTAGTATATGGTACTGAGGTACCCAGGGTATTGGGGTTCCAGGAGATCCCTATGGGCTGCAGCATTTCTTTTGCCACCCATAGGGAGCTCTGACAATTCTTACACAGGCCTGCCACTGCAGCCTGAGTGAAATAACGTCCACGTTATTTCACAGCCATTTTACACTGCACTTAAGTAACTTATAAGTCACCTATATGTCTAACCTTTACCTGGTAAAGGTTAGGTGCAAAGTTACTTAGTGTGAGGGCACCCTGGCACTAGCCAAGGTGCCCCCACATTGTTCAGAGCCAATTCCCTGAACTTTGTGAGTGCGGGGACACCATTACACGCGTGCACTACATATAGGTCACTACCTATATGTAGCTTCACCATGGTAACTCCGAATATGGCCATGTAACATGTCTATGATCATGGAATTGCCCCCTCTATGCCATCCTGGCATTGTTGGTACAATTCCATGATCCCAGTGGTCTGTAGCACAGACCCTGGTACTGCCAAACTGCCCTTCCTGGGGTTTCACTGCAGCTGCTGCTGCTGCCAACCCCTCAGACAGGCAGCTGCCCTCCTGGGGTCCAGCCAGGCCTGGCCCAGGATGGCAGAACAAAGAACTCCCTCTGAGAGAGGGTGTGACACCCTCTCCCTTTGGAAAATGGTGTGAAGGCAGGGGAGGAGTAGCCTCCCCCAGCCTCTGGAAATGCTTTGTTGGGCACAGAGGTGCCCAATTCTGCATAAGCCAGTCTACACCGGTTCAGGGACCCCTTAGCCCCTGCTCTGGCGCGAAACTGGACAAAGGAAAGGGGAGTGACCACTCCCCTGACCTGCACCTCCCCTGGGAGGTGTCCAGAGCTCCTCCAGTGTGCTCCAGACCTCTGCCATCTTGGAAACAGAGGTGCTGCTGGCACACTGGACTGCTCTGAGTGGCCAGTGCCACCAGGTGACGTCAGAGACTCCTTGTGATAGGCTCCTTCAGGTGTTAGTAGCCTTTCCTCTCTCCTAGGTAGCCAAACCCTCTTTTCTGGCTATTTAGGGTCTCTGTCTCTGGGGAAATTTTAGATAACGAATGCATGAGCTCAGCCGAGTTCCTCTGCATCTCCCTCTTCACCTTCTGATAAGGAATCGACCGCTGACCGCGCTGGAAGCCTGCAAACCTGCAACATAGTAGCAAAGACGACTACTGCAACTCTGTAACGCTGATCCTGCCGCCTTCTCGACTGTTTTCCTGCTTGTGCATGCTGTGGGGGTAGTCTGCCTCCTCTCTGCACCAGAAGCTCCGAAGAAATCTCCCGTGGGTCGACGGAATCTTCCCCCTGCAACCGCAGGCACCAAAAAGCTGCATCTCCGGTCCCTTGGGTCTCCTCTCAGCACGACGAGCGAGGTCCCTCGAATCCAGCGACACCGTCCAAGTGACCCCCACAGTCCAGTGACTCTTCAGCCCAAGTTTGGTGGAGGTAAGTCCTTGCCTCACCTCGCTGGGCTGCATTGCTGGGAACCGCGACTTTGCAAGCTTCTCCGGCCCCTGTGCACTTCCGGCGGAAATCCTTCGTGCACAGCCAAGCCTGGGTCCACGGCACTCTAACCTGCATTGCACGACTTTCTAAGTTGGTCTCCGGCGACGTGGGACTCCTTTGTGCAACTTCGGCGAGCACCGTTTCACGCATCCTCGTAGTGCCTGTTTCTGGCACTTCTCCGGGTGCTACCTGCTTCAGTGAGGGCTCTTTGTCTTGCTCGACGTCCCCTCTCTCTGCAGGTCCAATTTGCGACCTCCTGGTCCCTCCTGGGCCCCAGCAGCGTCCAAAAACGCCAAACGCACGATTTGCGTGTAGCAAGGCTTGTTGGCGTCCATCCGGCGGGAAAACACTTCTGCACGACTCTCCAAGGCGTGGGGGATCCATCCTCCAAAGGGGAAGTCTCTAGCCCTTGTCGTTCCTGCAGTATTCACAGTTCTTCAGCCTAGTAAGAGCTTCTTTGCACCAACCGCTGGCATTTCTTGGGCATCTGCCCATCTCCGAGCTGCTTGTGACTTTTGGACTTGGTCCCCTTGTTCCACAGGTACCTTCAGACAGGAATCCATCGTTGTTGCATTGCTGATTTGTGTTTTCCTTGCATTTTCCCTCTAACACGACTATTTTGTCCTTAGGGGAACTTTGGTGCACTTTGCACTCACTTTTCAGGGTCTTGGGGAGGGTTATTTTTCTAACTCTCACTATTTTCTAATAGTCCCAGCGACCCTCTACAAGGTCACATAGGTTTGGGGTCCATTCGTGGTTCACATTCCACTTTTGGAGTATATGGTTTGTGTTGCCCCTATCCATATGTTTCCCCATTGCATCCTATTGTAATTATACATTGTTTGCACTGTTTTCTAAGACTATACTGCATATTTTTGCTATTGTGTATATATATCTTGTGTATATTTCCTATCCTCTTACTGAGGGTACACTCTAAGATACTTTGGCATATTGTCATAAAAATAAAGTACCTTTATTTTTAGTATAACTGTGTATTGTGTTTTCTTATGATATTGTGCATATGACACTAAGTGGTACTGTAGTAGCTTCACACGTCTCCTAGTTCAGCCTGAGCTGCTTTGCTAAGCTACCATTATCTATCAGCCTAAGCTGCTAGACACCCTATACACTAATAAGGGATAACTGGGCCTGGTGCAAGGTGCAAGTACCCCTTGGTACTCACTACAAGCCAGTCCAGCCTCCTACAGTCACCCAGGAGGGTGGGCATCTCCTTCTCCCCAGGCACCTCAGGCCCTGCCCCCATCAGTCCTGCTTCCCTCAGTAAGGAGGCCATTGACCTCCTGAGATCCCTCACTGTTGGCAATCAACCATTTTGAATGCCATCCAGGGTTTTGAGAGGCATTTTCAGCAAACAAATGCATATCTGGAGGGCATTCATTCTGGCATGGCAGCCCAACAGAGAGCATTTCAGGATCTGGCCTCAGCACTGGTGGCAGTCGTTGTCCCTGTTTCTAGCCTCCCCCTCCAACTTCCACAACCCAGACCCAATCCCCTGTACCTCAGCCCATCCCAAGCACACCATCAAACCAGCATGCATACTCATCAACACACAACAGTGGACATGGCAAACATAAGCACCATACATCCCACAGGCACTCACATAAGCACCATACCCATGCAGACACACCAACATCCACTGCCTCCACTGTGTCCCCCTTCTCCATGTCCTCCTCCTCCCTCCCAGTCTCGCCTCTACTCACACCTGCATGCACTACATCCTCAGCCACTACCTCCATCACCAGCACGCCCATCACCACACACCGCTCATGTGAACTCACCACCCCCACTACCATGCACACGTCCCCTGTGTCCTCTCCCAGTGTGTCTGTGAGCCCTCCTCCTAAACTACACAAATGCAGGCACACACCCACCCAACAGCCGTCCACCTCACAACAGCCTCCGGCCCATGCACCTTCACCCAAATTCAGCAGACGTACACCTCCTACAACCACTACCTCCTCCTCCACTCCCAAACCCCCTCCATCTTCCCTTCCCAGTGTGTCTAAAAAACATTTCCTGGCTCACATTGACCTCTTCCCTACACCTACTCCCCCCCGTCCTTCCCCTAGGACCAGGATGTCCAGGTCCCAGCCTAGCACCTTAGCCACCAAATCATCCAGCACTGTGGTCTCAGCAAGTCCTGTAACACCACAGGCGCCACCCATCAGGGCTGCCAGTGTGCCACCTAGCGAGGCCAAGGATCAGCCCATTCCGCCACCTGCCAAGGATAAGAAGGCGCCCACATGCCATGGGGAAAAGCAGCACCAACCACCCAGGAAGACCTCCTCCAAGCCAAAAGGGGACAGTGCCAAGGGCCCAGCAGCGACATCCAAGGTGGGGAAGGGACACAAGGATAAGGGGGGAAGTCAGCACAGGGCACAGAGCCTCCTGCTAAGGGACTAGTGTTACCCCTTCTGGCAAACAGAACATCAACCTGTACGGCAGTGGACACTGCCACCTGCACGTCTGCTGCCTCAGCAACAGTCCCCAGCATTATCCCCAGAGGGCAGCCGTCCAAGGCTGCAGGAGACGTCCTGCTGTCTCCCTCAACAGGTGCTGACACATGCACCACCGGCAGCATCTCCCTCACAGTGCCACCACAGCCAACATGGCACACATTCCCAGTCGACAGCCATCCGAGGCTGCAGGAGACATCGTGGACCCTGCACAGTGTACATGAGGCACAACACCCAGCACTGTTAGTTCCAGCAGCTGGCAGGCAAAGTCGCACCAGGGTGGAGTGTGTCTCTGACTCCACGTAGTATCATGCTACCTGTTCCCAGGAAATCTTGTGACTCTGACACCCAGGTGCGGGAATGGGAACTGCCACACACCATGTGCAGCACTCTGGGCACCAAGCCCCCTCCAGAACCAGTGGAGAGACACATCCACTACCCCAGTCCTTGACAGGATGAAGCACTCTGGGCACAAAGCCCCCTCCAGAACCAGTGGAGAGATACATCCACTACCCCAGTCCTTGGCAGGATGAAGCACTCTGGGCACAAAGCCCCCTCCTGAACCAGTGGAGAGGTACATCCACTACGCCAGTCCTTGGCAGGATGATGCACTCTGGGCACAAAGCCCCCTCTAGTACCAGTGGTGGAGAGATACATCCACTACCCCAGTCCTTGGCAGGATGAAGCACTCTGGGCACAAAGCCCCCTCCAGAACCAGTGGAACATGTCACCAACGTGAGAGACTATGGCTTTACACTCCCCAGGACCAATCAGTGGGCAGTGCACCCACTTCAGAGACTGTGGCTTTGCACTCCCCAGGACCAATCAGTAGGCAACCCACCCACTTGAGAGAATTGAGAGACTGGCTTTGCACTCCCCAGGACCAATCAGTGGGCAACCCACCCACTTGAGAGACTTGAGAGACTGTGACTTTGCACTCCCCAGGACCAATCAGTGGGCAGTGCACCCACTTGAGAGACTTGAGAGACTGTGGCTTTTCCCCTTCCCTAGGACCAAGCAGTGAGCAACCCACTCGCTTGAGAGACTTGAGAGACTGTGGCTTTGCACTCCCCAGGACCAATCAGTGGGCATGGAGCCCTCTCGTGGAGCATTGGCATTGTTCCTGCATCCGGCTGAGGTGCCCCCCAGCCCCTTCCCTCTGAGGTGCCTGTTTATTTTTGAGCTGAGGCCCCAGCAGTGTTCTTTCCGTTTCGAGTCAGGTTCACCCATACATTTTGGGACCACTGGTCCAAGGACAATGATTGGACACTATCCGGACTTGTGTAGTTGCTGTACATATTTGTATATCCTGATGATTTTAAATTATCTTGGCCTATCTGAATTTTCGATGATTACACTTGTTACAATCAATTCATTTTGTCCTTGCGTTCTTCCAGGGGGTGAAGGGGTTGATGCATGTATTTGTGTGTATGTTTTTGTGAGTGAGGGTGGGGGTGGAGGTGTTGCATGTTGCGTGTGTGTGTGTCACTCTCTCTTTCCTCCCCCCTCCCCTGTGTGCTAGGTGCAGTAGTGGTCGTCACCTCCATCTTTACTGCTCCTGGTAGAAGAGGAGGTAAACCAACATTGGTAGCACCTGTAACTCGGGCTCCATGGCGTCCTCGTTCCTCATTGGGTGTCCAGAGATGAGTGCTTTCCGTTCCAAAGACTGTTTCCGCCGTGCTTTTGATGGCGTTGGTACTGCCCCAGAAAAGGTGGAGGATAGGCCTGTTGTAATACAGTGGGTGGTACATTGTCTTCCTCCTGTCTGTTGGTGGTTACCGCCACAGTTCTTGTTTCTACCGCCATGGTGGTCGAAATGTTAAGGTGGCTGTCTATATTGGCGGTTTCCGTCATGGTCGTGATACCATTTTTTCAACTGCCGGCCTGTTGACGGTGTTACCGCCACTTTTACACTGACTACCAGGGTTGTAATGAGGGCCTTAATCTTAAAAAATGTATATCTCGACTTCTACCATTGCATTTTTGTTATATTGGTCTTGCTTTACTCAGATAAATATTCTCCATGTTTCTAAAATGATATGGAGCCTTTTTCTGGTGTTTTCTTTACTGTTGCTGTCATCAAGTGATTCACAAGTACTATACACATTGCCTTTTAAGTTAAGCCTCACTGCTCTGTCCCAAGGTTCCAGAGGGTGGGCATAGGTTCAACTAGAGACCTAATTTCCAACACAGAATAACATGGAAATAGAATATGTATTGTTATTTAATATTTATTCATGGTTAATGACAATATTTCAAAAATAAGCAACTGAACGTAGGCAATACATATTAATGTTGTCATGCCAATAAATACCTATTGCAATGCTATTTAATTCTATTGTATGATATCAAATAACACTATGAACAATGCATTCCTTATCAATTATCATCTATGTCTGCAGTATCTTCTTCAATATCTATCTATTGTGTGTTTGATAAATACTGTTACATCATTTGTTTTCATCAACATTTTTATAAGCCAAGAATAAGAAAAGGATGAAACAATTACCCCAAAATATTCTTTCTAAGGAGAAAGTGATTAAAATATTGCCACTAAGGTCAGTTATCCTTCATAGTAACAAACGTATGTGAAGGTAATAAAAGAATGAGGCAAAGCCAGGTTCTTCTATAGTGGATGCTATTCAAGCAAGGTTTTGGCAGACCCACAAAACCATTGTCCAGTTTCAATATATCTAGTATCGATTGTACAGCCCTATGACTTTTGTTTTCTATTGAAACAGTATGGCCCATAATTAAGAAAGGTTTGCGCCGACTTTGTGTAAAGTTTTTTGACGCAAAAGTGGTGCTAACTTACCACCATAATTGTATTTTGTCGCTAGACTTGTCTAGGGACAAAATATCTGAGTTAGTGTCATTTTTTGGGAGGGCCAACCCAGCATGCATTGTTTTGTAATAATGACATCCAAGGTAGGTGTTCCCTTCCACAAAATGACTCTAGCCCTTCAGCGCTATGTTTACACCCTGATGCTAAAACGACGCACATAAAGGAACCAGTCCCAAAAAATGACGCAAAGACCGATTTGCATCAAATTTTAACTTCTGGTCAGACCAGGCATTAAAATGAGGCCGACACACTACTACTTAAGGAAAACACACAGAAGGATCATTGGCAACCTCCTGGACAACATGGGACTGTTAAATGCCCCAGCTTGGCACACACAGTAGACAACAACAACAACAGGTTCCTTCAGCAACACCACAGCAACCCCAAACACCACCACAGCAGCCACAAAGGCAGTGCAGAAGACAGGAGAGGATATTTCAATAGCATACAACCATCTTTGGGCTCAGGGAACAAGATGTCATCAGTACCTACTATCTGAAGTTCGTGTCCATTGTACGCGTGCTGCACTACATAGAACCAGACATCAATGCAAGGGTGGAAACTCCAACAATAATTCCACCCACGACTAAACTCCTCGCTGTCCTTCATATGCTGGTGTCTGGATCATTTCAGGCAACAGGCACACAAGTGGGTTGTATCTCCCAGCCATCCTTCTTGGCCTTCCTACTACAGGTTCTGGATGCAATCATCCGCTTCACACCTCACCACATCTGCTTCCTCAAAACCCAGCAACGGCAGCTGGAGACCAAGCAAGATTTCTACCTAATTGCTGAGTTCCTGCATGTGCTGGGTGCAATGGACTGCACCCATATCCAACTTGTGCCACCTACAGCAACCAAACACAACTACAGGAACCAAAAACACACCCATTCCATAAATGTGCAGGCCATTGTGGACCATCGTGGGCTCTTCACAAACATCCTAGCCAAATATCTCGGCAGCGTCCATGATGCCTACATATTCTGGCATTCAACCATCAACGAAAGGTTCTGGAATGAGGAATATGGCAGTGGGCTACTCGAGGTAAGCCACCATACCAAATATTACACAGACAACATACCAACCTTGAAGGACAAACAAGACATACTCCACACTAAACACACATGGGCAGGGGGACAGAGATGTATAGACAAACAACACATATGCCACATGCCACACTACACCGCATTCATTGCACATCACACACACATGTACATAATACAGATACAACCTGACTGGCACATCACGTGAAGGACAGGTGGAGCTATGTCTCCTTTGCCTACAGAAGCTGGTCCCAAACCACTACAAGTGTCCACTGACTGACAACTAAATACAGATCCCACAAACATTACACCAAACAATGAATAGCTCAGCTATGTGAATGGCATAGGCAATGTCAATGTAAAGAAAGTCACACATAGGCACAGCAACACATTTGTCATGGTGTTAAAGCCTCTGGTGGCACTAATATCAAATGAGTTGTCCTTATCTGGACTGAGGCATTTCTTCACTCCCTCTAGGCTGCCTGCCATGGTCTCCATCCCCACCCGCACCTACTTGGCGAGCTCCCGCTGGACTCCTACCAGTGTCCTCTGAAAGGTGATGTCTGGGTCCTTGGAGTCCAGAGCTGTGTCAGGACTGGCTGATGCTGTGTGTTCGTAGCTGGGTGGTTCATGTGGAGACCCCTCAATGCTGTGTGTCCTTACGCTCATCCAGGTCCTCCTGTTGTGCAGAAACTCCACCTAGAGTCTGCAGTGCTGACCTTTGGTCTCTGGCCAGTTTCTTCTTAGTTCTGTACTTGCAGTCATGCCATTGCTTCTTATAATTGGTGACAGTCTTTCTCACCTGTTGACTTTGTCTACTATTGCCTGCCCTATGGCCTCTCTCCTATCTATTAGCAATTTAGAGGTGACAAAGGGCTGGTATTGGTGCTCCTTCACCTCTCTGACCAAGATGTTATGCTCCTCCTCACTAAAGCAACACTGATGCTTCTTCTTCTCTTTCTCCTGGGACTTTTCCCGACCCTCCTGGCTGGTACTTGGCTGATTGGTATCTCCCTGGGGTCTCTCCTGGACTGCATTCTCCATTTTCTCTTCCTAAATTTGTATTTCTTGCTTGTGCATATTGTTACGCTAATGTAGTTAAATATGGCACTAACCGGTTTTGCGTCCAAAAACATGCCACAAAACGGTCTAGCACCACTTTTGCACCATTAGCGTAATTTCTTTCTTATGGCATGCCTCAGTGGTTAGCGTAATTTAATTTTGGCACTAACCATTCCTTAGCACCATTGCACTTTTTAAATATGGTGCACAGATGGTGCTGTGGAATGACCTTAGCTCACGGTAATTTTTTAGGTGCAGAACTGCGCTAGCTTGGTTGTGCATAATTTTTCTTAAATTAAAATTTGGGCCAACATTCCTCAATGGTAATAAGTACTGGAGAAGGGTTTAAAGCTTGATGAGTTTTGCGTAACTTAAGCAGACGCTCTTCACCTTATTGAAATGCCAATTGCATGTAATTTACATAATTTATTTATCATGGCATGAAAAAATGCTGACATTAATAAATGTTGTAAATGTTGATATTGGCAAAGGGGCATACATATGAACGTTGCTTAGTATCTTGAGGTGTGTGGAAATGGTAGCCATCTCAGAAGGACCCTTCATTACTGTCAATAGAAAGCTCTATACTAAGGTGACAGCCTTTTTTTCTTATGTCTGGGAACTTCCATCACTTGGTTATCAGAAATTAGCAGCCTAAATCAGGTGCTTCGAAATTCGATGAGGTAGTTTTGTTCAACATGACCTAGAATTGGGGACAATTACAAGCAATATTTTCTTATGGTGACATTTAATAATGCCTCTATTAATTGTTTAAGAAGAAGGTGAATAAGAAATAATTGTCAAATGATTAAGACTGTGATGGACATATGAATGATCATCCAATGTAGCATTAATAAAATCTTCTGTATTTTCAAGTTGCTTACCCAAGGGTATTTCGTTATTTTCTAATACATTTTTAAAACATCCCTTTCCTTCACCACCTGACATTTTTGTTTTCTGTGCATTTTATTTAGTTTCAACTTAGTTTTGGTCAAGAATCCTCTTGCAGCAATTTTTTCTGTAAGCTAATAGAAACAAGAATTTCTTGGTGCAGAAAGTCAGAGTACTAGTTATGTGGCACCGGTTAATATTGTGAATACATCAATGTATGAAGATGGTCCAAGCGGGTGTTTATTCAATTAAGGGTAGCATCTTTCTCCAAACTGAAACACTTAGGCCCTCATTATGACATTGGTGGTAAATCCCACTTACTGCCATGCTGACTGCCGCCAACATACCGCCGCTATGGAAGATATCTGCTAACCATATTATGACACACACATACCAATCCGTCACTATACAGCCACACACACAAGTCTGCCAGCCCAAAGGTCAGTGATAAAGTGGCGGTATCAAAACCCACACCATTACGCCAACAGAACTACACCCACAGAATTATGACCCACGAATCACTACGACAGACATTCAATGGCGGTAAACCATTGGCGGTACATACCACCCGCTCAAAACACACACCCACTAACAAAACAACATCACATTGGACAACTCAAACTACACACACATGACACACATACACACACCACACATACACACCCACAGCACTATAAAAGACACACCCACAACCTTTTACGAATGCAAACTATTGGCATGAGACAAACACCACGACCACAGACAAGACCAGAGCCACACACCACCTACCATTATACACCACCCATGCACTCCACATCACACACCCCAATACATCACCCTACGCACCCTCACCCACACCACTCCCACCACACTCATGGCTCCACAATGACACCCCAGGTTCTCAGAGGAGGAGCTAAGGGTCATGGTGGAGGAAATCATCCGGGTAGAGCTACAGCCATTTGGATCACGGGTGTATCAGATATCAATTGCTAGGAAGATGGAACTATGGTGGAGGATCGTGGACAGGGTCAATGCTGTGGGACAGCACCCCTGAACAAGAGATGACATCAGGAAGAGGTGGAACGACCTACGGGAAAGGTGCGTTCCATTGCATCAAGACACCAACTGGCTGTGGAGAGGACTGGCGGTGGACCCCCAACTCCTCCCCCACAACTAACAACATGGGAAGAGCAAGTCTTGGCAATCATGCATCCTGAGAGCCTGGCAGGTGTAGCAGGAGGACTGGACTCTGGTAAGTCAAATCTCTATTTCTGTCACCCCCCTATCTGCATGCCATCACATACCCCCACCCTCACTCCCATCACTCCACCACCTCCCACACACCCCACCATCATAACCCACTCATCCCAATGCCAAGCTCTGCATGCTTTACCAATGCATGGACACCACTCACAGACCTGCATGTACACCTATTAACACAGCATACACACTAGAGAGAATCACCTAGCCCTCCAAATAAAAACTCACACAAGGCAAAGCTGACAGGGCAATAACAACCATAGAGGGCAACACACCCCTGCAAAAGATGTCACAAGAGGAAACAATAACACTGCATTACATCCCCACAGGTAACTAAGCCAATATCACTGGCGAAGATGTGCCAGCAACACCCAGTCCCCCCCAGAAGAGGCCCACAGTGATGACAGCAGCTCTGCCCTCCTGGATCTGGATGACCAACCTGGTCCAGCGGGGACCTCCGGACAGTCAGTTATATAGCCACAGTCTCACAACACCACAGAGCCTCCTCCCTCAGATAATACCACCACAGCACCCACTGAGGCCGGCCCATACCTCTGTCCCCAGGAATGTCAATCAGCAGTCTGTACACCACTACAGGGACACCAGGCCACCCCACAAACACAGGACAATCAGGAACCTGGGGTCAGTTGCAACGGGCACATGGTTGAGGGGACAGAGGCACAGGACAACAGGGAAGCTGGGAGGACTGCTGTGCAACAGGGGGAAGACAGGCCCAGGGAACTGACCCTCCAGAAGGCCCTCACTGCGATCCTGGGAGCATACCAACATTCCCAGGATATGGTGGGCCAGATTATGGACAAGATACAGGAGAACATGCGGCTGCAGGAGGGACAGCCAAAGACTATTGCCAAGACCCCCGCTAGGAAATAAGACTCTCCTGATTGTCCCACTCTGTCAAGCTGTCCACCTTGAACTGCCATTGCTCCCCTTCCTATGTCCCCTTGGACACTCCACCAGTGATAAAAATAGACTGGACTCTAACCTGGACTTTCCTCCATCATCACCCAAGCCCATTGCACTAACCCCTCTTCCTCAGAGCACTGTAATAAACACACTTTGATAAAACACAAGTATGGTGTACGTCAAATGTTTTCAAAATGTATTTGTTTAACCAGGTTCAAACATTGCAGTTCAACTGTACAGCAATGTTTACATAGGAAAGACCTGTAGTTGGCTGCACTGAACACACCAAGAGCAATAGTGGGGCACCAACATCTGCAAAAAGAGATGCCAAAGGTTACAGTGAGTGGGCATAGAAGTAGGAATTCACAGCCTGCCAGTGACAAAGTCACACATCAAACTGTCAATTATATGTGAAATAACTGTCTCATTGGAAGTATTGACGAATAACTGCACTTCGGTTGTCCTCATCCTCATCCTCTGACTCCTCATCTTCACTGTCCACAGGGTCCACTGCTACCACACAGCCATCTCCAGCCTGTGCCTCTGGAGTTGGGCCATCACATTAGGGATACTGCTATTCCTCAGGATAAAGGCGTCATGCACAGAGCCAGGATACTTGCCATTGACGTGGGAGATGTACTGGTCCCCCAGGCACACCGTCTGGACTTTCATGGAGTGAAAACACTTTTGATTTCTGAACACCTTTTCATTGTACCCGGGGGGGGGTGGACACATGCAATATGTGTTCCATCTATTGCCCCAGTGATGTTGGGGATATGACCCATTGCATAGAAGTCAGCTTTCACTGTGGCCAAATCCTCCACCTGGAGGAAAACGATGTAGCTGCACATGTGTTTAATCAGGGCAAACAACACTCTGATCAGCAGTATTGAGAACGTTGGCTGTGACATTCCTGCTGCCAAGCCTACTGTCACTTAGGAAGAACCTGTTGCCAGGAAATGGAGCACTTACAGGACTTGCACAAGAGGGGGATCCCGGTGGCTAGCAGATATTAGGTCAGGCTCCAATTGGGCACACATATGAGTGATTGTTTCCCTATCAAGTCTATAGGTGAGGATAATGTGCCTGTCCTGCATTGGTGCCAAGTCCACCAGGGGCCTGTACAGGGAGGGATGTCTCCATCTCCTATTCATCCACAGCGGTTGCAATCTATGGGGCAAAAGAGTGAGCAGTTGGTCATTATCTGTACATTGTAACCACTACAGTTCAATGCATTTTGTGACTGTAACATTATTTTGGTGGGATGTCCAAAAGGTAAATTTGTGTACTACGACGCAGTTAGGATCCATGGCCTGCAAACCCCCCTGAAATGGCATCCACATGTCCTGTATGGAGGGACAGGTTGAAATGAGGCAATTCTGCTGACATAGTGCGCCATTGCGGGAGGTGGTCGAGAACCGCCGTGCAACTCCTCATTGGTTGTCATCGGGCCCTCTGAGGTACTGTGGCCAGTGGTGATATACGCCGGCGGTGACGGTATGCACCGCCGCGGACGTGACCCCCATTTTCTATCTGTTTACTCACTTACTGCCTGACCTTCAACAGGAGAGGACCTACACTGCATGTGCTGCTGTGACCTGTGTCTGGAACTGACCATGGCTCATGTTACTGGGGAAAGGGCCCCTGCCTTCACCTCGTTGGAGTTGGAGTGAATGGTGGATGGGGACCTACCCCAGTACCGACTTCTGTATTGGCCTCCAGACCAAAAGGGGTGTACACTGTGAGCATGATGCAACAGGCATGAATGCACTGGAGTGGTGTGAGTGAAGGCCTTGTGTAGGGGGGTTGGTGGATGTCACCTGGGCGGCGTGCAGCTTGTGTGCTTGCCCTGTGTGTTCAAATGGCGATGTGAAGGGGTATGGTGGGCCATTTGTGTAACAGGCATGATGGTATGACTAATACCTTTCCCTGTGTGTATTTCTATGCAGGTCAGCGCCCACCAAAAGGAGGTATATGGTGTGCCATCACCAAGGACGTGCAGACCCTGGGGGTCTACGACAGGCGGAGCATCCACTGTTGCAAATGGTGTGAGGACCTGAGACGTTGGGCACAGAAGATGACGGAGGCCCAGCTGGCGATGGCCTCCAACATCAAACTCTTACCCCCCGATGGCCTGAATACTGGCGGTGGCCTATCCGGAGCTGGATGGGCGCTTGGGGGCATCACAGTAGCAACAAGGGGGACAGTATAGTGCCCTACATTATAACTCACGCCTGGTCGGTGGTATCCGGGTGGGTGGTGTTGGACCTGTTGATACCCCAAGGCCAGGCCTGGATTTGCAGGGAAGGTCCCCTGTTGGGCAAGGTTCTAATGTAACTGTCCTCCAACAAGGTCAGTACGCATCCACTACTGGGCAGGGGTCTGCAATTTGCGTTAGGTGTACCTATCCATGGGCTGGTGACTAGCATTGTGACTGGTAGAGCATTGCCTAATGTGTAGGGCTGTTCCCTGTATGTGAGTGTGTCGTGTACACCAACGGTGGTGTTGGTGCCGTCATTGACCAAGTGTATCCTTTGTCTCTTCCCCATCTTTTTGTTTTGTCACCCTGTCCTTATGTGCATTAGCATCATCTGGCAGAGGAGCAGAGGCACTGGTGATGGAGGAAGCTGCATCCCACAGGACCCTGAAGGCCGAATCCACCGACGGTGAGGGCACCAGTGGGACAGAGGTCGAGGGGAGAACCACAGCGGAGACTGGAGGGGATAGTTCGGACACAGACACCTCCTCCGAAGGAAACTTCCTGGTGGTGGCGGACACCTCTGTACACACACCAGCTACAGGTACAGCCACCACCCCCTGAACAGCAGCACCCTCCCAGCACCCCTCAGTGAGTTTTCCATGCCCACTCACCCAGGAGTGTAGGCATCTCCTTCACCCCAGGCACCTCAGGCCCTTTACCAGTTAGCCCTGCTGCCCTGAGTGAGGATACTATTGACCTCCTGCGATCCATCTCTGTTGGGCAGTCAACCATTGTGAATGCCATCCAGGGTCTGGCAGCCCAAATGCAACAGTCCAATGCATTTCTGGAGGGCATTCACAATGACTTGGCTGCCCAACAGAGATCAATCCAGGCTCTGGCATCCTCTCTGATAGCAGCCATTGTCCCTGTTTCCACGCTCCCCCCTCCAACTTCCTCTTTCCAATCCCATTCCCCTCAACCCCAACCTATCCCAAGCACATAGTCAGCTGAGCAGACACCCAGGACAACACATAAGAGTGGACATGGCAAACACAAGCACCACACTTCATCCCACAGGCACTCACACAAACACCATCCAAAAGCAGACATAACAACATCCACTGCTTCCACTGTGGCCCCCTCCTCCTCCTCAAAGTAGTGCCTCCACTCACATCTGCATGCACTACATCCTCAGCCACTACTACCATCACCAGCACACCTATCAGTACACACCCCTCACTGGCAGTCACCATCCCCACATCCATGCACATGTTCCCTGTGTCCTCTCCCACTGTGTCTGTGCCCCATCCTCCCAAAGTACACAAACACAAGCACTCGGACACCCAACAGCCATCAGCCTCACACCAGCATCCAGCCCATGCATCTGAACCCAAACACAGCAGACTGACACCTCCTATCAGCACTCCCTCCTCCTCCACTCCCAAACGATGTCCCTCTTCCCGCCCCAATGTACCTAAGATGCTTTTCCTCGACCACCATTGACCTCTTCCCTAGCCCTCCCCCATCCCTCACGTAAGGCCAGGGTGGTCAAAACCCAGGCAAACACCTCAGCCACCCAGTCCATGGGCACAGTAGTTTCTCCAGCAAATCCAGGTGGGAGAGGATCCGGGCCACCAGCCAGCCAGATGGAAAGGGTGAGAGCCCCAAGTGCTTTATGGAAGGGCAAAGAACCAGCCCCAGCTGCCAGAAGGAAGGGCAAGGAGCCAGCCCCAGCTGCAGGAAGAAAGGGCAAGGAAGGGCAAGGAGCCAGCCCCAGCTGCTTGAAGAAAGGGCAAGGAGGCAGCCCCAGCTGCAGGAAGGAAGGGCAAGGAGCCAGCCCCAGCTGCAGGAAGGAAGGGCAAGGGCCCAGCCCCAGCAGCAGGAAGGAAGGGCAAGGAGCCAGCCCCAGCCACAGGAAGGAAGGGGCAAGGGACTCGCAATAGCAGGCAGCAGAGTTAAGGGGACTGGTGCTGGGACACCAACCATGGTGGTACAGCCGTCCGAGGCTGCAGGGGATTGGCTGGAGCCTCCCCCCCACCACTGCCAGCACCACCAGCAGCACCACCACCAGCAGTCCCACATGCCCCAGTGGGAGCCATCCGAGGCTTGTAAGGGATGGGCGGGAGCCTCCCACCACCACTACCAGCACTGCCACCTGCCCCACTGGGCAGCCGTCCGAGGCTGAAAGGGATGGGCTGGAGCCTCCCCCCACCACTACCAACTCCACCAGCAGCACTGTCACCAGCACTGCCACCTGCCCCATTGGGCAGCCATCCGAGGATGCAGGGGATGGGCTGGAGCCTCCCCCCACCACTACCAGCACCACCACCTGCACCAGTGTACAGCTGTTCGAGGCTGCAGGGGATGGGCTGGAGTCTCCCCCACCACTACCAGCAGCAGCCCCAGTGGGCAGCGGCCCGAGGCTGCAGAGGATGGGCTGCAGCCTACCAACTCCACCAGCTGCACCGCCACCTGCCCCAGTGGGAAGCTGTCCAAGGCTGCAGAGGATGGGCTGTAGCCTCCCCCCACCACTACCAGCAGCAGCCCCACTGGGCAGCCATCCGAGGCTGCAGGGGATGGGCTGGAGCCTCCCCTTACCACTACCAGCAGCAGCAGCACCACCAATACTGCCACCACTGAACAGCCATCACCGCCGGCGGACAGTGTGTAGTCCTGCGTTCGTTGCTCTTGTCTTGCCTGGCCCCTGCAAATCCTGTTGGTATGACACCCGGCTGAGAGACTGTGGCTTTACACTCCCCAAGATCTGCATCACAGGGCATGATGCCCCCTCCACAACCAGTGGAGAAAACATCCACTCACCCCACCCCCCCAGGATGAAGCTCACTGGGCACGATGCCCCCTCCAGAACCAGTGGAAGACATCCACTCACCCAATCTTACCCAGGATGAAGCTCACTGGGCACAATGCCCCCTCCAGAACCAGTGGAGAAGACATCCACTTACCCCATCCTACCCAGGATGAAGCTCACTGGGCACGATGCCCCCTCCAGAACCAGTGGAGAAGGCATCCACTCACCCCATCCTCCACAGGATAAAGCTCACTGGGCATGTTGCCCCCTCCAGAGCTAGTGGGCAAATGACCCACTTGAGAAACTGTGGCCTTGCACTCTCCAGGACCAAGCACAGGGCACGTTGCCCCCTCCAGAGCATGTGGGCAAGTCACCCACTTGAGAGATTGTGGCCTTGCACTCCCCAGGACCTATCACACTGCACGTTGCCCCCTCCAGAGTGTGTGGGCAAATGATCCACTTGAGAGAATGTGGCCTTGCTCTCCCAAGGATCAAGCACAGGACATGTTGCCCCCTCCAGAGCTTGTGGGCAAGTTACCCACTTGAGAGACTGTGGCCTTGCACTCCCAGGGCCAAGCACAGGGCATGTTGCCCCCTCCAGGACCAGTGGTGTTGTACCATCTGCCTGCTGAGGTGCTCCCATTACTCGTCCCCCTGAGGTGCCTGGCTATTTTTGACCTGATGCCCCTGCAGTGTTCTCTCCGTGTTGTTCCAGGAGTTAGGTGGAGCCTTGGAGTTTGTGATGTGGCCCTGTGAACAACGGATATTGAGAACTGGGCAGTGTCCCTTGATTTGTAAAACGTATATACTTTTTGATTTGGATGCCCGTATTACTGCTATATTTATCTTATTACACTCTTTTTACTCTATTGTAGTTGTCCTTGCATTATTCCTGAGGGTTACAGGGTCAATATGTTATGTTACTGCATCTGCTTGTGTGTATGGTGTTGGTGGTGTTACCTGTTGCATGTCTGTAATTTTATTTTTCCTCCCCCCGTGTGCTAGGTAGCAGTATTCATCATGGTTGTCTTCATCATTGTTGGTGTTCGTAGTGGAGCAGCACCTAGAAGAGCATGGAGAAGACATGCATCTCAGGCTCCATGGTGGCGTGGTTCTTCCTAGAGTCTCCACAGGTGAGTCGTTTCCCTTCTGTGCAGTGTTTCTGTCAGGCTTTTGATGTTGTTGGTACCACCCCGGAAAAGGTAGCAGTTTCCTGTCTCATAATACAGTGGGCAGAACATTGTTTTCTGTCTGGCTCTAGGCCGGTACCGCCGTGGTACCTGTTGATTCCGCCCTGGCGGTCAATGTTTTAAAGTGGCTGCCTGTCTGAGCTGTTCCCTGAGCAATTATTACCACCAGCCTGTTGGCAATATTACCGCCACTTTATCACTGACCGCTAGGGTTGTAATGAGGGCTTTAGTCAAAGAATGGAGGGCAATGTCGTAAGATTGAGAGCACTTTAGTTGCATGTACAGGTTGCCTTGTTTTACCCTATTATATTATCACCCTTTTCTTTGAAGGAAGATGCTACAATTCGGATCCCTGTTACTCCTTTCCTATTTCTATTTTATCCTGATCATGTCTAACCTTGACAAGTATGTTGTTCCCCTTTTTATTGCTTGCCCCTCTTCATATTATGGCTCACTGCAACCTGCAGCTTCTCTATCTAGATCAATCTACTGTTGTGAAGCCGAAGCTTAAACATGTGAATGGTTTGTTGCTTCATTCTGTAGTCACACCATGCCGCAGGTGTTACAGAGCCCTGTCTGCTCGTACCCCGATTGCACAAGAAACTTTAAGGTCTGTGCCAGTGATCAAATTGAAGGTTAAACACCAGTTATTTCTTTAGCAGCAATTCTAGATGGAAGAAGTCCATCCTACCAGGGACACTCTAGATGCCAAGGTCTGTATGGTTCCCTGCTATCAGCCACACTATTAATCCTAACATTATTGTGGGGCAGCCAGAGCTGGTCTCTGAATTCAGGTGCTTCACCGAGCTCCTTCCGGGAGTAATGAGTGATCTCTGCATTCACATCTTGTGTTTAGTGATTCATTGAGATCATATTTTGTTTGCCAATTATTAGGTCTGGAGCAACAGCTGTTTATGAATGATTTCTTCCGTAGTCCTACTGTCCATGCAAATTCTTTAAAAGTTGCTGTGTAATTTACCCAAGGTGATGGTGCTCCTCAGTTTAGAGGTAGATACAAGGGTATTCCTTCTAGAGAATTTCCATTGGAAAGTTGTGTCTCCTGGAAAGTGAACTCTTTCCTCATCCTAGAGTAAAAGCCTTTCTTTGGGAGACAATGCTTGGAAAATAGGGCTCCTCTTCTCATCTATCCAGGCCCTTTCTCCAGACCCACTCCATTACACTGCTCTCCCGCTTTAGAAGATTTATCATCTGAGACAAGGTGTGAGCTATTCTGATCTGATTACACTGGATCAGAAAATGCTGTGTGAATTATGCAGCTGGTTAGACAAATTCAAGGCCTGGAATGGATGAGTTGTTTTTGGTTCTCAGCCAGTCATGGTCCTAGAAGGTCATGTTAGCAGTTTGGTATAGGACACTAAACTGCAAGGAATCACATTGGCTGGCATCATGTACTCATTGCGCTGACTGGAATCCTGGCCAGAATCTTAGTGATGAATCTTGTGAATTACTTTTCTCCCTACTACTTATTTCTTCCCATGGGCAGTGTTTTGGTAGTCCAATACATACACAAGCTGGGGCAGAGGACCATAAACAGGAATCTGTCAGTCGTGGTCATGGAACTTTGTGTATATTGTCTGGACAGACAGCTTATGAATTGTGACAATTTCCTTCATGGTCTCGCATAGTCAAGGGCTGGATGTCACTCAAGAAACCTAACGAATACCAGTGATTGAATGCTTAACACACCAATATCTACATTTTTCAGTAAAACTGAATTGCTTTGTGTACTGGAGGCCTGATCCAGAAGCCCAGGGAACAATACCTTCTTCCTTCATTGTGGGTTGCTTCAGTGTGTGCCTTCTCACATTTTTCGGTGATTCCTCCTGTGATGATTCATGTATGTTTCTTCTTGGTCACGTCCTTCTCAGACCCGTTATCCATTTCTCCTTGAATGTGCGATGGATGTTTTGAACCCTTTCTTCACATTCATTCATTCTTTAGGATTCCTTTCTGAATTACCATGAAGTATCCTATCGGCGTCTTGGGTGGTTAAAGGCATATCTCTGGCTTGTCAAAGGAAGGATTTAGGTTCTTGTTAGATAACTAGTGAAGTATTGTGTAGCTTTATTATATGCTTGCAAAGTCATATGGAAGACAAGACTTGTTTTTTATAAGCAAAGTTACTTGTCACTCATTAAAAGCATTGGTGTGTGAAGACAGTGTAAGGCCTAAGAAGTAACCATGGTTATTTTTTAACACAAGCTATTCATGTCATGCAACTAATGAAATACGCCCTTGATCGTCATGTGTCGCTAGCCATGTTAATATACCAGAGAAGGTCAATTTCCCATCCTCTAAAGCTCTTTAACAATGAAAGGCAGCTGAAATGTTGTAATAGCACAGAGAAATGTGTGAGAGATACAGTAGCAATAAGCTTCTGTTTACTTTCTCTAATTTTGCGCAAGAGCATTCTTTTCTGTTCAGTGGAGCAAAGTAAGAGCTAAGGGAATCTCACCCATTCCTGCTCCGTAAAGCATCTTGTACAAGAGCAGATACGATACTGATGTTTATGGTAAGATTAGGCAAATTAACAGTTTGCTCAAGAGATGCTGAATTACAGAGTTCTGACTTCCAGCCTGATGGCACTATAAGGTGTGTCAAGAGCTCTCACGGCATGGCATGTATGATAAACTAATATGGCCATGCTGGTAAACAGCTGGCAACAACTGACTTAGGTAGTTGGTAGCTAGCCTTTCAATTTGTGTGTAAATTTTTCGATGAGCTTTTCATGTTATCTGTAATCATTCTCAGTCAAATTATGTGCGGCAAATAGTCATATAGTCTAGAATATAAACACACGTTTGGACTGATTTGGGAGATTAGAACATGGCTATGTTTAGATCCTCATTGTATCCATGGTACCATAACCCACAAAGCTTCTGTTTTGGACTGTGTTCTGTCTGCTAATCTAAAGATCGTTTATTAGCCTCCACCTTTTGTGCCGGTGTGCCCCTAAATATCAAATCAACAATATGGATGTAGCAGAAAATTGAGGACAGATTATTGAAAATAATGGTAAGTAAGTCTATGGCCCTCATTACAACCCTGGCGGTCAAAGCCCGCAAGGGCTGTTTCGTCGGTTGCACCGCCAACAGGCTGGAGGTGTGATCCTGTGTATTATGACCGCAGCAGAAGCACTGCAGTTGCATTTAATCCTCCAGGATTGCAGCGCTGCCCAGGGGAGTACGAGTCCCCCTCCTGCCAGCCTTTTCATGGCAGTAGAAACCGCCATGAAAAGGCTGGCGGAAAGGGGAGTTGCGGGGCCCCTGGGGGCTCCTGCACTACCCATGCGTTTGGCATGGGCAGTGCAGGGGCCCCCTGGCACAGCCCCATGGCCTTTGGCATGGGCAGTGCAGGGGCCCCCTGGCACAGCCCCATGGAGCTTTTCACTGTCTGCATAGCAGACAGTGAAAAGCGTGACGGGTGCAACTGCACCCGTCGCACCGCCGCAACACCGCCGGCTCCATTTGGAGCCGGCTCCCGTGTTGCGGCCGACATCCCAGCTGGGCTGGCGGGGATGTTGTGATGGCCACTGCAGAAGTGCGGCCGCATTGGCGGCCGAGCGGCAGTTACAACTTCCGCCACCCGCCAAAGTTGTAATGAGGGCCTATATTTTCGATATTTAACTCTCTCTCTCTCTATCTATCTATCTATATATATATATATATATATATATGGTATATATGTGTGTGGGTGTGTGTGTATGTGTGTGTGTGTGTGTGTGTGTGTGTGCATATGCAGTACATACATTATCAAGATACACAGGTGTGGAGTTGGGAATAGTAAATATTTACTTGTTTATATGCACTTACCTTTTGATATCAAGATATTGTTGGTATCGATATTCAGTATTATATTCTTCCATCCCTTCTACTTTAGGCCTATCAAGCATTCCTCCATCCTAGTTGATCGATGATTTTTTATACTGTGCATCTCCTGTCTTACCAGAGAATGCAAAGTTTCTTAGCTTGTACAATGAAAATTGAGGTTTTATTAAGTACTATGTAGTGGAAATGAAATCCCAGCCCTTCCTCTTCTTCCTTCATTTGGGAAGGCTTTTTTTGACAGGTGACATTGCTCTCCATTGTCCACTACAACTATGATTTGTCAGCTGGTATTTTTCTGATTCTCATCTTTGATGCATTTTTACTGGGTTGTTCTGTTCTACCCATGCTGCTCACATAGATTTCACGTGTCACGACTGGGGAAAATCATGTGACAAGGGAAAGGAATGAACCCCCCAAACTAGACACATTCACCAGATCAGAGCTGAGGGTTGAGATGTTGGCAAGTTCAGGCCTACAGGTTCTTGTGAGCTGGTAATGGGGACACTAAGGAGAAGAAAAACACACTGGAGGTCAATGATTACGCTTGCAGCAATTCAAGTTGGTAAACATCTGTAGTATTCTAGAATATACATTCTAGAATGGTGGAGAAACGCTCGCCTCTCACAAGTCAAACGTTCGGTGTGGAGACAGACGGTTGGTTTTGTGGCTTCATGGTGAAAGCCGTGTGGACCGTTGTGGGCAGTTGAGCCATATTTAAAAGACCTACAAATAAAGAAAGATTGAGCCACTTACCCAGGTACTTCCGTATGCAACACTGGCGATGAAGGTGGGCGTCTGCTCAATGTCCGAAAATGGTTATTGGCAGCAGTGTTGAGACGTCGCCGTGAGACTCGCTTTGGTGACATTTGGTGTCTTTCCTGGCTGTGCCTTCTCTTCTTGGCTTTGGAGTTGCCTTGAGGTACAGGGGAAACTTGAAATTCTTCAACTGATGACCGTCATGAACTCTCGTGGTTATACGAGCATGCGGACGTCATCTTCAAGCGCTCCAACTATGTTGCTATGTTTACATAGCAACGCCATTGGAGCGCTCCGTGATGCTTCCGTCAGGTGACTTCCTTTGCCATCTGTTGTTACTGTTGCCATGGTTACTTGGCCTCCATGGCGTGTTTAACGGAGTGACTACTTTTTACACTCTGTTTCCTGTTGCTGTTGCCATGTTTGCATGGCAATGATGACTCACTTAACTGGATTACAGCGGTCTGCTTTGTTTTCCCTTTGAGAGTCCAATATAAGGCACTATTTTTCCACTTTGTGTTTTTTTTTTCCCTTTATTTCAGACTGCTTTGGAGATTCTGGAAGTTTTTTCTCGCACATCACTGATGTACACAGCGTAACCTTTGCACATCTTCCTATATACTGTATGCAACATTGAATACTTTGGTCGGTGGATCGCTGATGTGCACAGCTTTTAACTTTATACGCATACTTTGTGTAACTTCAAGTACTTTTACAACACTGATGTGCACAGCTTTTAAACTCTTAAGTGTACATTGCGTGTGAAACAACCTTTCTTCACCTGGTTATCGTAATATTAATTACATTTGTAATTTGTATGTTTATGTTTTGTTGGTGGTGTGGTTGAAGTAGCAAATTGCAGAACGTCCCAGCTCCCCCATTCTTTCTTTCTTCTCCGGGTGAACCTCCTATCAAATAGGCTGGGCAAAGTGGAAAAAGGTGTTTGAACCTTATGCCACGGTATGCGAACCTTATGCCACGGTCTCTGAGTGCGGAACGTCATACTGAATTATTAATTCACTGTTTAGGGTCGGAGGGTCAAGAAGTATTTGATCACCTTCCTGATGTTCCTGATAGTGTAGCAATAGATCTCAATGAATTTCAGATCTGCATACGCAAATTAGATATTCACTATCTGCCCAGAGTGAGCACCATCCTAGAACGTTATTACTTTGTTAAGAGATTGCAAAGGGAGCGTGAGTCAATTGGAGACTATGTGACGGATCTTAAACGTCTTGCCTCTTCGTGCAAATTTGCTTCTTCAACCGATGAGAGGATAAGAGTTCAATTTATGTTTGGCTGTAACATCAAGAAGGTTTGTGAGGAATTATGGCTTAGGGATGAGCCCTCTCTCGATGACGTTTTGAGAACAAAGGTTTTAAATCACGCATATTTCTTTACCACGCCTTTCATTTTTGCTGTAATAAATTGAATTCTTTGAATCAGAGGTGTCCTGTTTCTCCTGTTATGTTGAAGGAGTGAAGAAAGATATATATATAGATATATATAAAAAATACTGAGATTTACATAAAATCACATAATGCTAGCTCTTTTGTTTTGTAGTTCTTCTTCTATTCTTTCTTTACTCTGTCACTTGTTTTATCTATTTATACAGCACTTACAGCCAACACGTGTTTTGCACACATTGTACTTCTTCAAAGGTTTAAGAGCAATTCATATTTTTCTCTGTATATGTTTATTTGACAAGATACAAAACAACTTCTGACCCTGAAATACGACAGGCTTCTGCAAATTTACTTCTTCGATGTAAGGGAAAAAAGTTACTCCTCCATCATATAGGACCTTTGAAATTTTAGTATTTGCAATCACCATAATCCTGATGATATCTTCCTTTATCAATGGAAGGTCATGAATAAGGATTGACAAGTAATCAAGATGCGTGCAGAAATACACCTTTGAACCTCGCTGGTTTGTTAAGATGATTAGAAATATGATATGGTGAGTGCAAATACTAAAAGTAGAACTGATGAGGAATTAAAGAATCAACTAGTGCTGATAAGAAGTAGGTTCCAGGATAGGGGTTATAAGCTCAAGGTTCTTGATGTGGCTGAAAAGAAGGTGCCCCTTAACAAGGTAAAACTGCTTTTTCCCAATAGAAGATCCAAGCAGAAGGACACCAGTACATGCTTCATCTCTACATTCAGTGCCTCATCGGATAAAATTAGAAATCTGATATTGGGAAATTTTGAAAGAAGGCTCAGTCATTGGTCTGAAACTGCCCATCAAACCAGCAATTGCCTACAGAAAGGGGAGGACTTTAGGGGATTTTCTTACATACAGTTACAATATGACAACACATTTTAGTAACATGTGTTTACCTAGACACAATGGCTTCTTTATATGTAGGAAGTACTACTTACAGAAGTGTATTTTGGAACATCAGCAGGCTATCCATAATTCAAACTTTACTTATCCAGTGGCCAGGCATTTCTTTTAAAGGCATGACAAGACTGTTTTGCTTCTAGGGTTTTTTGCAATAGACAGATGGGCAAAACTATATGCGGTGGTGACAGGGTCAAGCAATTGACAAGATTAGAGTCAAAATATATCCTTAACCTACATACTACATTCCCTTTTGGATTAAATAAAGATGAGGGGATGGAAGTGCACGTAGATGAATGGGTCAAGCACACATTCGTGTGGTGACTTGGTTAGCTCTGCATTTACCCAATCGCAGAGACATCTTCATGGGGATAGTGGTTCCCATAGGATCTACAATTTGTTTCATAAAGCCATCTTTGATATCAGGTAAATGTATGAGCCATCAATTGTTTGTGTCTTGTTAAGTTATTCTTTATTGACTACCGTCATGGGAGTTATATGAACACTGTAAAGACTAGGGCACTGGCCTGTGATTATATTATCATGGAATAGATAGCGGTTATACACTTAATGGGGCATGCATTGATGAATTTGTGAGTTTTGTTTGCAATTAAAAAGTTCCTGCATAGATGTTTTTGGGTGCTTGTTTCGGGTTGGGTTCCTCTTGGGTGGATCCGGCACCTGTGCTTCATTTAAGGATTGATTATTATTTAAGTATCATGTGTGTTAATTGTTAAATATTAGAAGTACAATAATTGTGTGTGTGGAAATTTGATTAACACAATGGTAACCCTTGTTTTAAGTTAATTGTGGTACACGCTTTGGTCTTGTCTTTTTTCAGTGGTTAATGTTTTTCTATTGTATTTAATTTCTGAGGAAAATGGGGTGTATTCACCTTGGGAAGGGAAACATCACTTACAATGCAGTCAATGCAACGTTATGTAATTACCATGCTGTCATTACCACACATACGCGTCTAGCACACATGTCTTTAGCACGCATGCCTATACCACGCATAGGCGTGGTGACAGCAGTGAGAGCGGTCTAGCTGTCCAGGCAGAAGAGGAAGGACAGGGTGGGATAAGTTTTAGGGTTCAGGGTAGGGGCCGGGGATCAGTGTATTTTTTAGGACAGTGCAGGGTCGGTTTTAGGATACAGGATGGGGGGTCAAGTCGTTTTTAGAACAGAGCAGGGTAGGTTGCAGGGTTCAGGGTAGGACAGGGGATGGGGTAGTTTTTAGGACAGTGTAGGATAGTTTTTAGGGTACAGGGTGGGGGTTGGGTAGTTTTTAGGACAGGGTGGGTTAGGATTTAGGGTTCAGGGTGGGGGCAGGGGTGTAGGGGTAGCTTATAGGACAGGGTGAGGTAGGTATTAGGGTTCAGGGCAGGGTGGGGGATCAGGATAGTTTTTAGAGCAGTGTGGGGTAGGATTTAGGGATCAGGGCAGGGGGTTGGGTAGTTTTTAGGACAGGACAGGGTTACTTTCAGGGCTGAGGGCGGGGGACTTTTGGGCTCAGGGCAGAGGTGGAAGGTGCAGTTTTTAGGGCTTAGGTGGGGTGAAGTATGGTATCAGGGGGCAGGGCGAGGAAGAATTTACCACACATGTTTCTTTACAAACATGCTTTTACAATGAAATTCATTGTGGAGGCATGCGTGGTAAAGGCATGCGTGATAAAGATTCAGTCATTGTTGAGACCACTTTATTAAGGCAAGCTTGATACAACTGCAACAGCATTGCCATACACCTAGATTAAGTAGCTGCAAGGTACACACATTCAAATGTACAAATGCACAGTCAAATACAAACAAAGGTAGCACAATTGAACACCCTCCATGACTGCCCAAAGAAAGCTCAAGCTGCCACACGTGAGACAGATCTACAGTCCATAACACCATACATGCTGACATTGACCAACAAAAGATGAAATACTTACCATATGCACAATGCAAATATACCACGATTGCATTAACAAACACATATCCATACAGTCAATATATACCCTTTGCCTGGGTGACACCAGCACTGCCCACAAAGTCAGATTTTCATAATAACAGCAAATGGATCAACAAACAGGCCGAAACACACATAACTGTAGGCAGACAACACAAATTACTCAGGAACTACACAAAGGTTGAAAAGGAATTGCAGGACAAACCAAACTGATTATGATCAAAGGCCATTGACCAGCCCATCTTAAATTCTTTGTACAAAACTGTGCCCACACCTGACTCCTATCACTGCCAGGGAAACTCCAGAGGAAGGGGCATCAAGTGGCAGGCAGGCACTTCAGGGATCATCCATGGAGAGGTCAGATTTGGGATGGGTGGATTTGGGTTTGGGAGGGGTGGATGGCTTCTTCTTGGGGAGGAGGGGGGAGGGGAATGAGTGCTGGCACGGGGTCAGGTGTCACAGGGGAGACCTTGGATGTGGAAGGAATGGGTAGAGATGTGGGTCGGGTCTCTTGGATTTAGTAAGGGATGGAGTGAACAGGGGAAAGGACAAGCTTGAAAATGAAACTCTCCTTTGGAACACAGAGATAGTCATCAGACGGAGTTGGGGATTTGGAGGTTGAGGGAGTGGTTGTCTGGTGTGTGGGTGTAGAGGTCTTGGGTGTGCACATGTGTGAGGTATGTGGATGTTTGGGTGATGTCTGTTTTGTGTGTGAGTGTGGGTGTTTCCGTGTCTTCGAATGCTTGGAGGTAGAGGTGCTGGGTGCTAGTGTGGTAGATGTGTCTTTTCTGTCTGTTGGGGTGGTATGTGCAGGTATGATGGATGTGGTAGATATCTGAGCATCTGTTGGGCTGGTGTCTGCAAGTATGATGGATGTTGTGGATGTCTGGTGTCTGTGGGTATGTTGGGTGTGGTGGATTTGTCACTGGCTTTTGTGATGGTGCCTGTGGGTATGCTTGAGATGGTGTGTCGGTCAATGGGGGTTGTGGGGTCTCTGTAGATTTGGTGGCTGATGTTGTGTTAGTGGGTATATGTTGAGTGCCTGCTTGCCGGTGTGTCTTGTGGTGTTTTTGTTTATGTGTGCTGCTTGTGTGTGCTGAGGTGGGTGTGTGAGGATGTGTCTGTGTGCTTAAGATAGGTAGGGGTATTGGGGATTTGGATTGGGAAGAAGGAGGTGGAGTGGCCAGCATGTGGGGTTGACTGGCTCTAATCAGTGAGGAGGCTGGAGCCTGAAAAGATCTCTGTAGGCCAGACAAGGCACTATGAATACCTTTCAGAAAAGCATTGGTCTGCTGAAGTTTGCTGGTGGAGGTGACTGTGGAAAATGAGACGCCCACCCTCTTGGATGAGGGGGCACGGTAAACTGGGTGGGGAGCAACAGGGAGGGTGGCAAAAGAACTGGAGGTAGCAGACAAAGATGGTACAAGAGTAGGTCCTGATGGGTCTGCCTGCACTAGGGAGTGATCACTGGACGTTGAATCCACTGATGAGGATGTAGATTTGGTCTACTCTATGGTACTCCCCTCACCCCCCGGGCCACTGAGTCCATCTGAGTCGGTGGTGTATTGACTGGAGGTACAGTGGCTAGATGCTTCTCCACTTGATTGTGCCCTGTCTCTTTCACTTGCTTGGGCTGATGCTGAAAATCTAAAGATAAAAATGGGTTGCCAAATGTTCATGATCACACTAGAACAACAGCCGTGATTAGCAAACATTATCATGATGTCAAGTAGGCCCCAGGAACATACTCTACCAAGGTGGCCGCTTCATGTACCATACCATACGAATGCAACAGTTGCCCACAGGAAAATCAGGATCTCAGACAACTACAATTGCAAGGCTGAAGTTGTGCAATCACAGTAACCATTAAACAAGTAAAGACCACATCACCTTTAGTGGTTTGCCTTGTGGAGCATGCCTCTGTTACCTGTTGTCATAAAATAGTAGGCAAATGCCAAGTACATTCCCACAGATCCCACACAAGTTCATGCAGACATTTGTTTGTCACATACAAAATAACAAATCAACGGGAAATGATGCTCCCAGTACATGCCGTGTTGCTGACAACAGTACAGTAGCCTGGAGAAGATGAAATGGAGTTACTCATGTCACACTTGGAACATATCAGCAATGCACACTTCACTAAGTGAAATCGGTCCCCAATGGAGTACTACTCCTATATGAACAGGTCTATGACTCACCAGAGGAGCAGGCAAGAATCACATAGACACAATTGATTCTGTTCTACACTATCCTTTCCCTCCTCACAGGCTACAATAGGCCCCTGTGTGCCTTTTGTTGTAGTCGGTGTGGCATCAATGGATGTACATTGTGTAGATATTGGTGGCCAGTACTATATGTAAGGTTCAGTCACATTGTGATGTGTGAGGTTTTTGGGGTCCTAGATCCTCCTTGTGTTGGATGCACATACCTAGGTAAGGATACTTTGCTGCCACTTAATGAAATCTCTTTTCTCATGTTTGTTGTATATGTTGGACTGCATGTATGTGCGTGATAGCATGAGCTGTGTATGCATCTTGTATGAGTCATTTGAGGATCTTGTAAGCAATGTGCATAATACCACAGATCTTTCAACCCACATCTGGCCTTGCTAAACTGTAGTCGGGAATCCATATCCTAACTCACATTGTCCTTCATATTGCCACACACACAATATGCCAAAGTGCTGATGGCTACCTGTTGTACTTTATTACATGAAAGTGATAGAAAAAGAGTGACATGTAGGTTCTGTTTGCTCAACCTAAAGAGACCAGAGCCTGTCAAATGTGTCTCCCAATATGGGACAAAGTCCAGGGCAGGGTGGGGTAGAGTCACTGTGGCTATGCAACTGTGACACTGTGCCCACTCCCTGTACACCAGGAGATGCTGGCAGTCCATTGACTGAATTAGGAATGGGTACTGAGTTACATCCCATAAGTAGTCCATATGTGCATTATGCATCATTGTCAATGTATGTTTTTGACTCATGACAGGTCCCTCACTTCCACAGCTCTGCTGTCACCTTCACATAAGTCATATTTGCCCTCTACAAGCTTATACTACAAATGACAAAACCCACAATGCAGATATTGTGTGGATTCCAGGAAGGCCATACAATGTGAGTCAGTATGTTAGTCACATAGCAGAAATTGTACAAGGTATACTTTTGTATGTTGGATGCCATCTCTGTAGGATAGACACATTTATCCAAAGGAGTGTTCTCTGGTACAGGTACATACCACAGAACCAATCCCCTGAAGTGGCATGAGTCTGTATTTGGTAGGCCACATGTTCGCACATGCACAAGGAAGACACCTTATGTACCCATCATGCCAGTCCCCTCATTGGCACTGAAGTGTAATGGTGAGATCTGTAGTATGGAAGTTGCCTGTAGGAACTGTATGCAGTGAGACAACTTTGCAGAGTGTGAATGTGTAGGTCTATTTCGACCTCAGGAGTTTACTCTTCAGAAGCCACATGCATGTGTAGTGTTTCACTGTGGCTCACATCACAGTATATGTTGCTGGAACATGGGCTGCCTGATGTCAGTAATCCTGCTTAGTCAATGAAAGCCCTGAGCAGGGTAGTGGGTTAGTATGCAGATGGATCTATATGTCTTTAGTTATGTCCCTGTGCTTATGGGCTTGTGTCCTTTACACTTGTGGTGTGTTAACCTATTTAAAATTTCAAGCTTAGTGTTTCTGACAAGTGTGTGACTGAAATATTTGTGCCAAAACTTGTGATTGTAATTGTTTGATTTGTCTTTTGCAACCATGCAGATAAACACCAATCAGAAGAAGAAAAGGAGAGCCATCACCTAGAAGTTGCAGACCCTGAGGGTCCACAGGTGGCCGGAGTCCCCGATGTCACAAGAGGTGGGAGGACATGGAACACTGGGCCCAGAAGATTGCGGAGGTCCAGCTGGGGCTGTCCTCCTAACATGAGCGAGACACACCTCGGACCATGACCCACCTGATGGCCCTGATTCTAGTGGTGGCCTACCCAGACCTTAATAGGCATTTTTGGGGAGCACAGCAGCCACAAGGGAGAGAGTACAGTGCATATTCCTGCCGATCACATACCACGTTAATGTGTGAGGTCCTGACATCTCCCCCTGATGATTAGGCATGTGCTATGTGTGACACAGTAGCAGAGTGACTGTGTACATATGTCATGTGGTGCAACTAATGTGCTTTGCCTCTTTGCCCAGGGACCTAGGACACAACTGTGTACAATCCACAAATAATTTGCTCCCTAGGAACAACGCATGGCTGTGTACCTTGATCAGTCAAGTACTGTTTATTGTAGTGGGTGTAAGTTCTATGCAACAGTCCACTACTCCTCAGTGTTATAGGCCAAAGGAAAGAATGTGATGGATCACTGTCCTCAGCCATGTTCATGGTCAAATTAATGTATTTGCATCCGCCACCCAGAGGCTACTTGTCTTCAGGGTGTGATAGATGCTTGTGCCTCAATACTGTCTGTAATGTGAAGATGGCCATCATCCATGTGACAGAGATGACATTGGGCCAGATGTAGGAAACAGTTTGCATGTCGCAAACAGCGCACAAAACCCCTTTTGAGAATTAGTAACCTGGTTACCGAATCGCAAAACGGGATAGTGAGTCGCAATTAGGAAGGCGAGTCCCCTTCCTAATTGCGAGTAGCAGTGCAATGCCAGATTGCTTTGTGACCGCGAATGCGGTCGCAAAGCAATCTCAGTTTGCACCCATTTAAAATGGGTGGTAACCCATTCGCAAAAGGGAAGGGGTCCCCTTTGTGAATGGAACTGCAAACAATTTTTCAGAGCAGGCAGTGGTCCTATGGACTACTGCCTGCTCTGAAAGAAGGAAACAAAAACGTTTCATTTTTTAGTTTTGTAATGCATCTCGTTTTCCTTTGAGGAAAACGGGCTGCATTACAAAAAGGAGAAAAATCCTGCTTTATTTCAAAGCAGTCACAGACATGGTGGTCTGCTGTCTCCAGCAGGCCACCATCCCTGTGAGTGCTGCGAGTCTCAAGGGAGTTGCAAATTGTGACCCACCTCATTAATATTAATGAGGTGGGCCTTTCCAACCCCCTTGCGAGTCGCAGATGGTGTCAGGGACACCATCCTACATTCCAATTTGCGACTCACAAATCGCGAGTCACTCTGACTCGCAATTTGCAAGTCGCAAATTGGAATCTACTAACATCTGGCCCATTGTTCTTTGGCTCAGCTACAGATCAGTACTTTCCCTTGGTAAGTGGAGAATGTTCATTGACATGATTTGTGTGCCTTCACAGTTGCCAACATTTCTTGTGTCACATGTTAGCATGTGTCCCTTGCTCTTTTGGCAACATTTTACGATGCTGTTTCATGCATGGTCTCCCTGTGTTTATGGCATGATTTTGGTATTCCCTCACATGTATGCACAGGACAACCTGTGTGTGGAATAAGGCATTTGCAATGGGGGTACATTTCATGTGGTGCCACAGACAGGAGTGTATCACCATTGAGTATTGCCTGAAACACACCCCATCCCATCATTGCATGTCAATTGGCATGTACAACTGCAGGAGCAATGAGGGGCAAGATGTTTATGACTAGATTTTTGAGCGACAATGTGCATTTCCCGGCCACTGATGTGGCATCATATAGCAAAGTGCACTGCACATGTGTAACAGGGAAGGTGTGTAACCTGACTGTTGTCATGTATCATGGAGAGACTTGCAGTTATGTTGAAATCACATGTGGTTGGCTACAACCATTCATCCACAGACATCTAGGTTTTAAGGACCACAATGAAGACAGTGATCCAACTTCCCATTGGGTAACAAGTTGAGGGACTTCTACAGGTGCTTTCAAATTTCTGGGCCTCTCCAACATACAAAGGACTAATGGTGCCTACTGATGCAATCAGAGTGTCGATTTCCCTGGGGCTTGCTGATTCATTGTGCTGTGGATTTTAGGGACATATTGCCCTGTCAATTTATACATGATGTCTAAAGTGTACCTTTCTATGCCAAATGTGTGGCATATCAGAGCAACATTAGTACTGTACTTTGTACCTGTAACATACTCTTGCTTGCACAAGTATCTTGTATTTTCCTTGTATGGTTCACATGGTCTCACAGCTCTAAATAGATAAATGTGAAAATTAAGAAAGCAGACAATGAGCTTGTGATGGATGAATTTATTAGACCGCTAAGACAGAAAATAAATTTTGGACAGAAAGAAAATAAAATGTAAAGTGAAGGGGTCAGTCATGTTGGTTGAAATCATTGGATATGATGCCACACCATTGGGAGGCCAAAGTCAAGAGTACTCCTCCGATTGGAACTGGTGGCTGGTTGAGAATCTGTCAACAGACTGAATGCGTGGTGCAAAAAGGAGGTCCTTTAGGAAGAGGTCACTTGCTGGCAGTAGTGGGTGTCTTGCCATCCACTCCTCTTAGATTCTTAGATGGACGTCCCAGCTTGCTTTGGAGGGGGGATCTGCTGCTACTGTGTCTGGGACTGGTTCTTCCTCGGACAGGGCCTCTCTTCCAGTGAAGTGGCATCCACCAGTGTTGATGTGCTTGGTATTGATGAGCCAATGAAAGGGGTAGACTGTTGTTGAAAAGCCCTGAGCAGGGTGGTACACATGCCCCTTAGCTCCCCTGATAAGGAGGCCATGTTTTTATTGTGGGCCTTCATCTGCTCCCAAATGGCTCTGTGCATGTCCCTCTGTAGCTGCTTTATTTCCTGGAGTTCAGCCAAGACCTGACCTGACCCATCATGCCTTGGGACTCTAGATAGACCCACAAGACATGGTTGATGGTGTCCTGGCCAAGAGCAGCCCCAGTGGCCTCACCCCCCTGGCCCACAGCATCCCTTCCATGCAACTTACCCTCACGGGCCTGTGTCCTTGCCACAGGGTCACCCTCGTCAACTTGTTCCTGGAGCCTATTTGTCTGCAGTGTTGCGCTGAAACTCAGGTTGCAGGAGGGGGGCACAAGATGGTAGATACTGTGCTAAGGACACAGGTTAAGTGGCAAATGGTTTCCTGTGATGTTAAAGGATCACGGCTGGGAGGTGACATTGTGGGGACAGTGAGACTCACTGTTGCTGTCTGACCCGGTTGCCCAGATGGGCCAGAACCGTCCTCTGTGTCCACACATCCAGGAGTGTCTTCTTCACTGAAGGCTTAATCTAGGGGGGTAGTGGCAGTCTTTTCTGTGGCCTCTGTGTACACAGCAGCAGCTCCACCTGTTGATGTAAAACATGTCATGTTACAGGTTGTATTGTGGCATCTAACTCCAATGGTTTATAGTTACAGTAAGCAGAGACCTTGTAAGAAGTTAAGTTGCAGTTAATCCTATTGTGGCAAGTGACCAATGTATTTGGGGTATTGACATGACATGTGTGATGCATGCCAATTCATTTTGACTCAAGCAAGAGTTAACAGTGGCTAAGCAAGTTATGGCTTTGCCCCTTTGGAGGCCTAGTTGAGTGTGATGCAGGCAAACCCAGGACTTTGTTATATATGTGACTGGAGTCATCATGTACACAGTGCAGTGTGGATATGTCTGCCTCTAATGCCAATCCGGTGAGGCATTCTGAGGTCTTGTGAATACTTGTTATAACACTGGATAAGGTGTCATTCCTGTCCTCAAATGTTTAATCTTATGTGAGCAAGCCACGATGGAGTTATTTTGACAGATACATCTCTGATTTTGATCACTTCCTGGTGAGTATACTTCACTTGAGAGTTGACAAACATTGGGCTTTTCTGTCTTACAATTCTCTCTACTTCCCAACACTTAGCAAATGGTATACTCCCAGGTGAGTACATTTCAATTGAGAGATTACAAACAGGGTATTTGGACAAGTGACCACTGGTCTGGTGTTTGGAGTAACAGTAACAGAGCCTCCTAGTCTTAGCTGTCATATAACTCCTCGTTGTACTAAACATGACATAAATGTTACCCCCCCCCCCCAGGCGAGTACACTTCAACTGAGAAGTTACAAAAAGGGTATTTGGACAAGTTAACACTGGCCTGGTTTATAGAGGTACAGAACCAGTGCCTCCTTGGCATTGCTGTGAGGTCACCCCCTGTACTACATACACTATATAAATGTTGTCCTCCCAGGTGAGTCCACTTCAATTGAGAGTTAAGAAACAGATGTAATGGGGCATATGACCACTGTGCTGGTGGTTGGAGTTAAAGTAAACAGGGCCTGCTGAGAGTTGCTGTTATGTCATTCACTGTACTACACATACTACACAAATATTTTCTCCCCAGGTGAGTACACTTCATTTGTGAGTTACCAAACAGGATTATTTGGACAAGTGAACACTGGTCTGGTGTTTTGAGTTTGAGAAACAGTGCCTCCTGGGAGTTGCAGTCAGGTACTCTTTCTACAACACACACTATACACATGGTATCCTCCCAGGTGACTACACTTATATTGAGAGTTAACAAACAGGGGTATTTGGGCACGTGTACACTGGGCTGGTATTTGGAATTACAGAACCAGGGCTTCCTGGCCATAGAAGTCAGGTCACTCCCTCTACGTAACACACTATACAAATGGTATCGCCCCAGGTGGGTAGATTTCAATTGAGAGTTACTTAACACAGGTATGTGGACAGACGAACACTGGTCTGGAGTCTGGATTTATAGAAACAGTGCCTCCTAGGGGTTGCAGTCAGGTAACTCTCTCTACAATACACACTATACAAATGGTAAGTATTATATATCTGTATGCAGACTGCATTTAGGTTTGGGTTTACATTTACCGGCTGGGACATACCATGACTCCTGGGATTATTTTTGTATTGAAAGACGAAAGGCCAAATTTGGACATATAGCATGTGATGGACCTTAGTAGCTGTGATGTTGGGGCCAACAATACAGACTGACAATGTCAACACCCAGATCCTCTGGGATTTGAATGTTGGTGGGGTACATGAACGAGACATTGGCAAAAGGTGAGCTAAGAGCATGCATGAAATAGCATTTTTGTGACTCATTTTTCTGTTGTGACTTACCAGACTCCACTCTCTGAGTTATTCCTGGCTCTAGAATGGCGAAGACCTTCTCCTCATAGGGAAAGAGAGGTACTGGGGCACTATTAGGGCTAACCCCAGTCTTCTTGGCCTGCAGCTAGTGCCTGAAGACGAGGGAATGGACCTTGCTCCTGAGGTTGTGCCACCTCTTCATGATGTCCTCCTTTGTGGGCAGGACATTCACTCTGTCAATGATTCTGTCCCACATTTGGATTTTCCTACTGAGAGGAGCATGCTGGACTTCTGCTACAAACAATTGTGGGTCTACTCTTATAATTTCATCCACCATGACTCATAACTCAGAAAAACAGGGATTTTTGGGCCGTGACATGGTGGAACCAAAAACAAGGGTGACATTATGATTTCATCCACCGTGGCTCTTAATTCATCTTCCTAAAAACAGGTATTTTTAGAAAGTGACATGGTGAACAGGGGAAATGCAAAAGGGTGTGAATGGATAAAAGTGTGTGCAGGGTGTTCGATGGGATGGTGAAAAAAGGGATAACCAATAAAGGTACTCTGTGGAAAAAAGGCACTCTGGCTTCTGTGTCTTGTTGTGTAAATACAAAGGGTTGTGGTCTGTGAAGGGGTGTGTTTTATAGTGTTCTTTGCAGGTGTGTCCACTGTGGCAATGTGTGTTATTTTCAAATTCATCCAATATGCAGTTGTCTGTTACTTTGGTGACAGCAAACTGCCATGGTTCAGATGCCCATTGGCTGACCACCATGAAGGGACCGCCATGGCAACTGTGTGCTTGTAATTTGCCCAGTGGTTGGTAGCGGTGCTGTCAGTGGTGAAGATCAGACCATCTATTTCCAGGCTGTCGTGCCGCTGACAGTCTGACATTTTTGCTTGGCCGCCAACGGTCTTGCCTGTTTAACTTGTAATAGGGTGGTCTGAAAGACTGCCAAAGACGTAATGAAGCCCTAAGTCCTGGCCAGACACCTTTTATCAGTGATAACAGAGATTTTTTAGAAAATAAGACCAATACAAAGAAATTTATATTTTGTTTCAATGAATTTTACATGTGGTACTGATGGAAATAAGTATCATTAAAAAAGGTATGCTTCTTTTCTCAATGAAATTAGGCTATCCAATTAAGGGTACATCTCAATGGGTATTTTGTCAATAAATGAAGTGGTACAGAATAAGCACAAATGACTCTTGCAAATTTGTATGAATTTCAGGTCTGTAGAAGTTGAAGAGCAATACTGTTTATCAAGGAAATGTAGATGGTCAGGCTCAAACCAGATGTCTAATTAGAGCTACACTCTTACTGGGTGGGTCTGTCAGAAACAAGACAGGAAGGTGCTCTTTCTCCTTCATCGCCGGTACAAACTGGAACAAACTCCCTCTACCCATCAGTACTGCCACTCCACTTCTCAAGTTCTGCAAGGAATTGAAGACCTAGCTGTTTAACTAGGAGCACCTCCGTGCCTGCACTCCTGCTCTTGTGCCTGGGTAACCTAATGATAATAAGCTGTGCCATATAAATCTACATAACATAACATGGAAATCCTTGGTGACTTACAATATTGTTCTAATGTACTGCAGGGGCCACTATATCCCTTGAATGGAATAAAAATTAAAACAATTCAAAAGGGACAAGAGTCAACAAGTACATGTGAAACACAATGCACAGTACACATTATGAATACAATCAAGTAGTTGAAGGTAAGAGTAGTTGTAGAGATTAATTGTAGAGAGTAGTTGTAGAGACGCACTGGCATGAACTTTTATATGTGTATTATTGGCACAAGGTACACTTCCAACAGTGCCACTGTGACATTACTATCATTCTGCCTTTTTCTGAGGATTCTCTTTATGTTTCATACTTGACAGAATTTTGTTTTGCCCTCTTAGAAATGTCCCTTTCTGCAGGCTTACCAAAAAACATTTTGGTTTCCTCCCCTTGTTTTTCTGATCCTATTTTGGATGGCCTTAGGATTCTGAGCACTGCTAATCAGTGCTAAAGTGCATGTGCTCTCTCCTTTAAACATTGTAAATTTGGCTCGTACCCAATTGGCATATTTAATTTACTTATAGATCCTTAGTAAAGTGCACTACATGTGCCCAGGGCCTGTAAATTAAATGCCACTAATGGGTCTGCAGCACTGACTGTGCCACCCACGTAAGTGGCCTCTTAATCGTGTCTCAAGCCTGCCACTTCAGAGCCTGTTTGGGCAGTTTTAAACTGCCATGTCGACTTGGCATGTTAAATCTCTTGCTAAGGGTAAACTTTTCCTTTTTTATACATATAGGTCATCTCTAAGGTAGGTTCTGGACAGCATGAGAACAGGGTGAAGTGTATTTAGAAAGTAGGACATGTACCTTTAAGTTTTACAATTCCTAGTGGTGAAGAACTCTTAAATTTATTGTTCACTACTGCAAGGCCTTTGTCTCCTATAGGATAACATTGGGATCACTTTAATAGATATTTTAAATGTAACTCCCTATTGTAAAGAGATAGACTTTTCAAGTTAGGTGTCTCTGGAATCAAAATCCTAACTTATGGTGAAAATGGATTTTAAATTGTAGTTCTGAAAATACCAATTGTGCCTTCTGCTTGTCTCCAATGTATGTCTGGGGTGGGGTGACAGCTGGGCTTGTGCTTTCCATCTAGAAAGTCACACACAGAGGGAGCTTACGTGTGACTGACGAGCCATCCACAGCCTGATGGGCCATCCTGGGCAGGATGGAAGGGAGGGCTGAAACTTACACTTGAGTAGGCAGTGCCCTATCCCCACTCAAAGGGCTGCATACACCTCTGTCATGAGTCTGGAATCAGTGCAGGAAGGTAGAACCTTTGCACACTTCAAAGACCTTTCTTTGAACCCTCCCCCACTTTGAAAGCACAACTGGGTATAAGTACTGGACCTCTGACACCACCAATTCAGTACACTTCTGTTCCTGTGGATACTCTGCAAGGAAGAAGGACTGCTTTTCTGCTACAAGGATTGCCACTCTGCTGAGCTGCTACTTTATTGGATTGCTGCTTTGCTGAGCTGACCTGCTGCCCTCTTGCCTGGGAGTAAGAAGGGTTGGACCTATATTTCTACATCCCGGAACCAAAGTGACTCCAAGGGCTTGCTGGCTCGCCTCCTGTTTGCTCAAGTCTCAGGGACACAAATGACTTCCAGGTCACCTGCTACATCTCCTGGACCCATCTTCAACCATCTCTTGACCCCTAAGAGGTGCCTCCCTAGTCCTGGGCCCTAGAAATTGTTTGTTGGGCTATACATGAACTCAATTGGGCTCGCTCGCACCAGAAGTATCAGTGTGAGCTAGCACAAGATTGTCTCTTCACACACCAAGTATTGCAACTCACAACCATGAGGTCCAGCCCGGCCATTTCCGATGCCCGGTTGACTCTTAGTGCCCGCAGACCACCTCCAGCAACACTTTTCCTTCTCCTGGTGAACCAATTCCTCATGAACCAGACTCTTGGGTCAATTCCTGAGAAGGTAAAACTTCAGTAGGACTTGTCTGGCGCTGTATCCTACCCACGCTCCATCGCAGTTGGCCTGAACGTTTGGATTTAACCAATTGCATTTTAATCTTTAAAACTTCATATCTCAACCTCTACCTACTGAATTGTTGTTGTTTGATCTTTTTTTGGTCATACAATTATTTGAGTGGTGTTTTGCTGTTTTATTTTTTGAAGAGTTACACAAATACTTTACACAGTCCCTCTTACATTAAGCCTGACTGCCCTCTGCCAAGCTACCAGATGTGAGCACAGGTTAATTTATGGTGTGTATCTCACTTACCATGACTAGGACTATGATTCCAGCTTTGACAGGGCGCACATGTCTGCCAACCAGAAACCCAATTTCTAACATGCCCCTAGTCCCAAGGACCTTTCAAAACTTCAAAGCATGTACTCTCTAGAGATAACTTCCCTCTGCCCAGAGGTTGTGCAGACCAACATTTGCTCTTCCCCCAGTAGTCTTGAGGAGATGTTACCTATTAACCACCTTTGCCAAATTACTAGTTGGTGTCAGTTTTGATGCAGTAACTTTAATCATTGGTGATATCTACAGGCCTTCCCCTATTTATCAGTCTTAGCATCAGAAGTGTATTCAAGGACAAATGTTTTTCAGAATGGGAGAGAAACAATTTTTTTTTTAATTTGGGTTTTTAGGTAACACGGAGAGTCGTCTGCCCCCCATCATTTCTGAGATTCTCCAGCAATGAGACTCAACTGGTCAAGAGATTCAATGATCTCGAGAAAGTAACAAATTCTCATTTTGGCTTACTGATAGCCTTTAACCTAAACCCAAGATGTAAGCATATATTTGTGGAGTAAGTGAATGCACTACTGAAACTCAAGGATGCGGCCCCTTTATTAGATTATCAGATGTGCCTGATTCATTGTTGCTTTTTGTGACTGTTCATTTGTTCTTCATTGTTTTAGGGTACTCAATAACTGTAGGGTCACAAACAGTAAATGAAACTGCACTGTAACAACGTAGCCACAATTTGGTGTGAAGATTGTAACTCCTAAAATTCTGGTCCTAATCCTTTGAAAAGGCCAGGTTACGTGTGAAAGTTGACAAAATTGTGTAAAAGCACATTATTCTGCAGGCATATGATATATAATATTTATATATCCCAAAGGCCAGGTGCACATTGTTGATTATCAGCATATAATGGATATATTTTCTAATTTATAAATTTCACTGCCTCGTCACGAATCTGGAAGACATAAATAAATAAACTTGTTTGAAGGAGATGACTAAACACGTCCAGAAGAGGCTAATGTAATCAAGGCAACGCGAGCTCAACATTACAGCTGGTACTTAATGGATTTAATATGCAGACGCGCTGGAGCTTGAGAGCTAAATCATGTTTGAGGAAAGACATTTGTTGCACACTCTGTCTCTAGGCCTGTGATAAATGCTGTGGAAATGTTTGGAGGCCTGAACTGTAAGTGGGGAAGGAGTTAAGCTGGTTATGTTTACTTTCCTGTCGTTCATGACTTGCTTTCAAGAATGAGAACTCTCCTAATGTCAAGTTGTCCTAGTGAAATAATAAAAGAATAGTGGGGGCTTGTGAAGTTTGAGAGTGGTGGGGCTGGACATGGTTGGGGGGCATGTTGGAGGGGCACAGCATTTTTGAGAGGCTAGTTGCCATTTCCTGTGCAAATCTTATTTCCCAAAAATAGGACAAAATGATGCAGCGTGATTGAGTGTGCATACTCTATATGCTAGTCACACGTAAAAAATTCACTAAATACATTGAACATTGGCATGTATTTACACTATACAAACAATGTACACTTGAACTGGGCAAGCACAATATGCTTGCACAGTGTGCCACACACAGACTGTACACACCCTATGCAATATAAAGGCATGACAGCAATCAAAATAACAGCAGAGCCTTGAGTACTTGAAATGTACAGGAACATCACAGTAGTAACAAAGAGGCTCTGGTGCCATGTTTAAAAGCAATTACTAATTAGTAACAAAGAAAAAGTACATTATACACTTCAGAACAAATTGGCTAAAGCAATTGCAAAGCACTGGGCCTTCCTAATTCCAGCAAAGAGGCCATGTATTGAATGGGCATGGTTTTAACCACAACTTTTCTGGTGGGCAGTGTGTGAGAAGCTGACATCGGTGGTTAGCAGCTGGCACAGGTGGGCAGTGAAAAGCTGAAACTTGTTACTATAAAGCACTCATACGGATGCTAAAAACTTCATAACCCAGCCCTAAGGCTCTTAATTCCGAATTTTTAAACAAGACCATCAAGCCCACATTGACCACAGTGCTTAAGCTCACAGTAATATAATACTACAGCTGTCTCTGTGGAAAATGTTCCAATATACATGCCATCTTCAGCCTCTCATTTTAACTTCTGGGTGATTATAGAGTGCAATAAATGATTCTGCTTTTGGAGCTTCCCAATGATTTATCTAAGCAATTTGAGGCAAATTATTTATGCCATCAATCTCCGTATTTTTCATTGAAGAGTTCAACATCGGAACTCGTCGAATGTGTATGCAAATCCCACATAGATAGACCAATCAAAATAGCTGCAGTCTTCTAAAATCCTCCAAACAGCATGACGGAAATACTATTTATCCAAGCAACGAAACAGGTAGCAATTTTAACAAGCCTCCAAAAGTTACAACTAACCAGATGTGCCGGACCCAGCTGGTATTTTTTTTTTATCTGACTTGGTGAATTGGGGGGCACTTTGAAGCCAGACTTCTTTACATAGACCCATGCACCTGCATTGCATAAAAGCTTGTCCTTCGATCCACCATCTTCACAAATCTGCTAGCGGGCAGCAAATTTGAACATACACACTGGAGCTCAAATGGCATCCAGCATTAACTGCAGTGCGGGAAGATGTGCAGACTCGATTTCTTAGCTACCCGGCCTACAACCTCTACCACACCCTTTCCCAACTACTCACAGGACCCCACCCTGTGATGAATTTGGAAAGGGTAGGATGGATATGCTCTCCACTGTGTGATTGACGGGGAGGGCTAGCACAACAGGACTTTATTCTAAAACGCCCAGACCTAACTTTACCCCTAAGTCATTTGGGGGTGGAGACTCCTCCTTGATTCTGTGTCTTTGCTGAGCTGATGACCTCACACAGCTCAGGGCTGTGAGGTTGTCAGCCCGACACTAGATTTTGGGCCCACCCTGAAGAGAAAATGTAGGAAAAATGTCACATGGCTGTCATCACATCAACAACAAATACAGTGAGTGGGAGTATACAGCAATCCCTAGCAAGATCACTTGTGTGCATACACTGTGCATACAAGTGTTTTTTTTTTTTAACAACCAGATTTAGCATTGCTTTTTTTTTACAGTGAAAGCAAAGAATTCACCACCACATAGCAAGAATGTAGTTTTGCATGTCGTTTTTGCACAGTCCATTTGTTTTTAGCATTGGCAGAATCTGTATCTACAGTATAAAAATGCAACTCCTCGATAAGTTAAATGGTTTGTTACTGGGTAAGAGTTTTGTACTTATGGACCCTGAGATCTTTTTCTGAAAAAGGTGAATAATATGAATAATAAAGAAATATTCAAACTATACCCTTAAATTTATACCTGGGGCTCAATTACGATTTTGTCAGTCGGACCACCAAGGTGGCCGTCCCAAGAAGAACACTGCAGCAGCGTTCCCCAGATCAACATATTAATATGTATACAGGCAGAACCACCACCCGCCAATTCAAAAATGCTGATCGCCAGCAGTGCGGTGGACTGTTATCTTGGTGGTCTGTACTCCAGCACTGTCAGCACCACAGCCAACTGCAGAGCCGATTGCAAACACACAGTCGAGATGGCAGTTGACACCACAGTACGCGTTCAGCAAAGCAACAGACAAGTGCTCATCGGATGAATTAAAAAACAACACACCTGACAATCATGGGCCGAGTGGACACACCTGCAAATCTGTAAAACACACCTCTTCACAGACCATGATCTTTTGCATCTCCATTGCAACCAAGATTTGATTTTGCTCAGGGAAATTAGGCACCCATTTGTCACTATCCCTAAAACCCCTTTCAACATTTTTTCTCCATTTACTCACACATCACTTTTCTTCTGAAAGTAACTGCCTGTGACCCAGTTTAATTCCCCACCATGTCAAGTATCATAAATCCCCATTTCTCAGAGGATATGTTCAGAGTCATGGTGGATGAAATAATAAGAGAAGATCCACAATTGTTCAGAGCCCAAGTCCAGCACACTCCTCTCAGTAGGAAAAAGGAGCTGTGGTGAAGGAGCGTCGACAGAGTGAATGCTGTAGGCACTACCCTCTATACAAAGGAGGACATTAGGAAGAGGTGGGATGGCCTGAAGGGCGAAGTGCATTCCCAGGCCACCAGGCAACAGGTGGAGGTTAACAAGACTGGCAGTGGCCCTCTCAGTGCTCCATTACAACTCTTTCCCTAGGAGAAGAAGGTCTTGACTATCTTGCATCCTGAGGGCTTGACAGGAATACCTGGCAGAGCAGTCTGGTAAGTTAAATCATAAAAACTGTCGTAAAACTGCAATGTCATGCATGCTCACAGCTCAACCTTTGCCACCTTGTCGTTCATTGTCAGTCAATTTGTGTTGTTGGACCTAACATCACAGCTGCCAAGGCCCATCACATGCCGTACGTTGGAAAGGTGCCTGTGAGTGTTTTAATATAAAAAATACATCCCAGGACTCATGGTATTTCTCAACATGTACATGTAGGCTCCAACCTAAATGAAGCCCAAATACACTTGATAGTAAACCCTCAAATGAAGTGAAATCACCTGGGAGAATACCATTTATCAATTGTTAAGAAGTAGAGGGAGTGACCTGACTGCAAAGCCCAATAGGCCCTCTTTCTGTAACTCCACCCACCAACCCAGTATTCACTTGCCCAAAAACACGTTAGTGAGCTCTCAAATGACATTTACTCACCTAGGAATATACCATTTATCTAGTGTGTGATGTAGAGGGAGTGACTAGACTGCAAATCCCAGGAGGCCCTCTTTCTGTAACTGTAAAAAACAGTTCAGTGTTCACTTGCCCAAATGCACGTTAGCGGACTCTCAAATGACATTTACTCACCTGGGAATATACCATTTATCTAGTGTGTAATGTAGAGGGAGTTACCTGACTGCAACTCCAAGGACGACCTGTTTCTGTAACTCGAACCACCAGACCAATGTTCACTTGCCCAAATATAAATGTTTGTGAACTCTCAAATGAAGTTTACTTACCTGGGAAAATGCCATTTGTCTAAAGTGTGAAGAAGAGGGACTGACCTGATTGCAAAGCCCAATAGGCCCTGTTTCTGTAACTCCAATCACCAACCAGGTGTTCACTTGCCAAAATGCACCTGTTTGTGAATTCTCAAATGCTTTTCCCTCACCTGGGAGTATACCATCTGTCAAGTGTTGGGAAGTAGAGGTAGTGACCTGACTTCAAAGCCCAATAGGCCCTGTTTCTGTAACTCCAACCACAAGCCCAGTGTTCACTTGCCCCAAAACACCTGTTAGTTAACTCTCAAAGGACATTTACTCACTTGGGAGTATACCATTTATCTAGTGTGTGATGCAGAGGGAGTGACTGTAGGAGACTGGCCTGGCTTATAGTGGGTACCTGATGGTACTTACACCTTGTGCCAGGTCCAGTTATCCCTTATTAGTAGATTAGTAGTGTTCTAGCAGCTTAGGCTGAAAGAGGTAGCTATAGCAAGGCAGCTTAGGCTGAACTAGAAGACATCCAAAGCTCCTACTATACCACTTATATCATATAGGTACTATATCATAAGAAACACAATACTCAGGGTTACTAAAAACAAAGGTACTTTATTTTAGTGACAATGTGCCAAAAATATCTCAGAGGATATTCTCCCTTAGGAGGTAAGTAAAATACACAATATACACTCAAACCAAAATCAGGTAAGTAAAACAGTCAGAATGTAGTGCACACTGTAGAATACAATAGGATGCAATAGGCCTAGGGGCAACACAAACCATATACTAAGAAAGTGGAATGCGAACCATGAATAGACCCCTAGGCTAGTGTAGTATGTGGAGGGTCACTGGGAGTGTAAGAAAACACTAAGGGTGTCCAAGATACCCCAACCCAAGACCCTGGAAAGTAGGAGTAAAGTACTACTATTTCCCCAGAAACACACTAAACTCTGGATAGAGGATTTTGCAAAGACCACAACAGACTTCAAAGCACTGAAGATGGATTCCTGGACCAGAGGACCTGCAAAAGAAGGGGATCAAGTCCTAGAGTCATGAAAGTGTCCAGGGTGGACAGGAGCCAACTAAACCCCAGATGAAGGTGCAAAATGTCTGCCTCCAGATGGAAGAAGCTGAAGATTCTCCAACAACAAAAGGAGCTAGGAACTTCTCCTCCATGCAGAAGATGTCCATGGAGTGCTGGAGGATGCAGAGTAGTTTTTGGGGGCAAAAGACCACAAACAAGCCTTGCTAGCTGCAAGAGTCACAGTTAAAGAAAAAGGGTGTTGCCTTGGCCTAGGAAGGACCAGGATGGCGCCACTTGGGAGAGGAGACCGAGGGTGCCCTCAGCAACGTAGAGAGCCCACACACAAGAAGGTAGCACCTGCAGAAGTCCTTGAACATGGGTTCAGGAAGACTGAAAACAGCAGTCATCTCAACACTGCAAAAGAGGGCCCCATGAAGCTGGAAGTCAACTCAGGGAGTTGAGCAATGCATGACAGAGTGCTGGGGACCTGGGCTTGGCTGTGCATGAAGAATTTTGTGGAAATGTGCACAGAAGCCCTGGTAGCTGCAGTTCATGCAGTGCACAGGATTACTGTCTGGAGAGGGGAGGCAAGGACTTACCTCCTCCAAATTTGGACAGTTGGACCACTGGACAGTCTGGGTCACTTGGGTCCACCACCTGTGTTCCAGGGGCCAGGCTTGTCAGCATGAGAGGGGTCACAGAGTACCTGTGATGCGCTGAAGTTTGGTGCCTGCTGGAGCAGAGGAAAGACTCCATCAACCCACAGGAGATTTCTTTGTCGCTTCCAGTGCAGGATGAAGGCAGTCATCCCCCATAGCATGCACCACCAGGAAACAGTCGAGAAATCCAGCAGGATTAGGCGCTACAATGTCGCTGGCAGTGTTCTTGCTACTTTGTTGCAGTTTTGCAGTTGTCCTGGAACAGTCAGCAGTTGATACTTGGCAGAAGTGGAAGAGAGAGATGCAGAGGAACTCTGGTGAATTCTTGCAAGTCGTTATCTGAGGAAATAGCCCTTAGAGGAGCTTTGGCCACCTAGTCAGGTAAGCACCTATCAGGATGGGTCTCTGATGTCACCTGCTGGTACTGGCCACTCAGAGGCCTCCAGAGTGCCCTCACACCTCTGGATCCAAGATGGCAGAGGTCTGGGACACACTCTCTGAACCACCCCTGGGGTGGTGATAGACAGGGGAGTGGTCACTCCTCTTTCCTTTGTCCAGTTTCACGCCAGAGCAGGGACTGGGGGTTTCCTGAACTGGTGTAGACTGGCTTATACAAGGAGGGCACCATCTGTGCCATTCAAAGTATTTCCAGAGGCTGGGAGAGGCTACCCCTCCCTAGCCTTTAACACCTATTTCCAAAGGGAGAGGATGTAACACCCTCTCTCAGAGGAAATTCTTTGTTCTGCCTTCCTGGGACTGGGCTGCCCAGACCCCAGGAGGGCAGAACCCATTCTGTGGGGTGGCAGCAGCAGTAGCTGCAGAGAAAACCCCAGAGAGCTTGTTTGGCAGTACCCGGGGTCCATAGTGGAGCCCCGAAGATGCATGGGATTAGCACCCCAATGCCAGATTTGGTATGGGGGGACAATTCCATGATCTTAGACATGTTACATGGCCATATTCAGAGTTACCATTGTGAAGCTACATATAGGTATTGCCCTATATGTAGTGTACGCGTGTAATGGCATCTCCGCACTCACAAAGTCCGGGGAAATGGCCCTGAACTATGTGGGGTCACCTTTGCTAGTGCATGAGAGCCCTCACACTTAGTAACTTTGCACCTAACCTTCAGCCAGTGAAGACTAGACATATAGGTGACTTAAAAGTTACTTAAGTGCATTGAAATTGGCTGTAAAATAACATGTGTGTTATTTCACTCAGGCTTTCACTCTTTGTAACTCGAAAAACGAGGCCACTGTTCACTTGCTCAAATACACATGTTAGTGAACACTAAAATGAAGTTTACTCACCTGGGAGTGTTCCAGCTGTCTAGTGTGTGGAGTAGAGGGAATTACCTGACTGCAAATCCCAGGAGGCCCTCTTTCTGTAACTCCAAAAAACAGCCCATTGTTCATTTGCCCAAATACACGTTAGTGGACTCTCAAATGACATTTACTCACCTGGGAATATACCATTTATCTAGTGTGTGATGTAGAAGGAGTTCCCTGTCTGCAACTTCCAGGAGGACCTGTTTCTGTAACTCGAACCACCAGTATAGTGTTCACTTGACCAAATATAAATGTTTGTGAACTCTCAAATGAAGTTTACTTACTTGGGAAAATACCATTTGTCTAAAGTGTGTAGTAGAGGGAGTAACCTGACTGCAAAGCCCAATAGGTCCTGTTTCTCTAACTCCAACCACCAACCCAGTGTTCTCTTGCCAAAATGTACCTGTTTGTGAATTCTCAAATGATTTTCCCTCACCTGGGAGTATACCATCTGTCAAGTGTTGGGAAGTAGAGGTAGTGACCTGACTTCAAAGCCCAATAGGCCCTGTTTCTGTAACTCCAACCACAAGCCCAGTGTTCATGTGCCCAAAAACACCTGTTAGTTAACTCTCAAATGACATTTACTCACCTGGGAGCATACCATTTATTTAGTGTGTGATGTAGATGGAGTGCGCAGACTGCAAATCCCAGGAGGCCCACTCTCTGTCACTCGAAAAACCAGCCCACTGTTCACTTGCTCAAATACACATGTTAGTGAACCCTAAAATGAAGTTTATTCACCTGGGAGTGTACCAGCTGTCTAGTGTGTAGAGTAGAGGGAGTTACCTGATTGCAACTCCCAGGAGGACATGTTTTTGTAACTCAAACCACCAGCTCAGTGTTCACTTGCCCAAATACAATTGTTTGTGAACTCTCAAATGAAGTTTACTTACCTGGGAAAATACCATTTGGCTAAAGTGTGAAATGGAGGGAGTACCCTGACTGCAAAGCCTAATAGGCCCTGTTTCTGTAACTCCAACCAACAGCCCAGTGTTCACTTGCCAAAATGCAACTGTTTGTGAACTCTCAAATGCTCTTTACTCATCTGGGAGTATACCATCTGTCATGTGTGTGGAAGTAGAGGTAGTAATCTGACTGCAAAGCCTAATAGGCCCTGCATCTGTAACTCCAACCACAAGCCCAGTGTTCACTTGCTCTCAAATGAAGTTTACTCACCTGTGAGTGAGCAATAAAGAGATAATGCTCAAATCAGAGACATGTCTGTCTACCTAGCTCCATCATGACCTGGTCCCCCAGGATTAAGCTATTGAGAATAGGAATGCCACCTTAACAGTGTATACACCAAGTATTTCTAAGACCTTAAGCTGCATCAGCAGATTGGTAGCAGCAACAAACACATTGACATAACACTGCACACATGATGACTGCAGATAAAGAAAAACAAAGTTGTGTGTTTGCCTGTATCACACTCAACTAGGCCTATGAATGGTCAAATGCACATGTTGCCTCTCCACTGTGTTGGCTTCACTTTTGGTAAGATGTCATTTTCATTCCCTCCTCCAAAGTGCAACTGATCAGCACATCTAATGAGCTGCTTGAGTCTAATTGTTTAGGCATTCTTTGTATGTCATATCAAATACTCCAATGCCATGGTAATATGACACAATAGGCTAACATACCACTTAAGGATGTCCAATGTCTCTACTTACTGTAGCACAAAAACATTTTTCGGTAGATATCACACTTCATCCAATAACAATGTACTTTCTTTTGCAACAGGTCAAGCTGGCACATCCCCTGGTAAGACCTCTTCTATGACCTCCTCACACTCCACACACAGATAAAACCTTCAGTGATAATGACACTGCTGGCCTTGTAGACATGGAGCACAGTCCCAGTACATCCGGCCAACCTGGTCAGATGGCAACAGTGAGTCTCACTGTGTCCACAACAACACCTCCCAGCCCTGTTGAGTCAGCATCACAGGCAACAATTTCCCCCCCAACCTGTGTACCTAGTACAGTTTTACCCATCTTGCGGCCCCCAGTCCTGGATCCTGAGGTGCAACCCAACACTCATGACACTGAAGGTCCAGGACCCACTTGAAGAGGGCACCCCGTGCGGAGGGCACAGGCTTGTGGGAGTAGGGTATGTGGGAGGGATGCTGGTGGCCAGCAGAGTGAGACCACTAGGGCTGCTGCCAACCAGGATACCATCAGCCACTTTTTGGGGATTTATCAGGAGTCCCAAGGTATGATGGCACAGGTGTTAACTAAGCTCCAGGAAATAAAGCAGCTTCAGAGGACATGTTCCTGACCACAATTCCAACCTGGGCACCCTAACAGGGGTTCTTGGTGGCATCCACACAACTCTGACCAGTGCTTTTCCACCACCATCAACCCCATCCTGCGGGCCATCTAACATAACAACAATATAACAAGTATATCTGCAGCAGCCACAGAAAGGGAGGCCCTGCCAGAGGCACAACCACCCTCAGACACCCTTGTCACTGAGGCATCTGATCCCTTCTCCCCTTGCAAGCAGGAACATCTTTGCATAGAATCCAGGAGGTGCAGCTCATCCAGGCAGTGCAGATGGCAAGACACAAACCACTGCCAGCAAGAAGCCTCTTCCTTAATCTCCTCCTTTAATCTCCTCCTTTCTGTGTCACACATACACTCTGTGAACTGATCCTGAAACACATTCCAGTTCCAATAGGAGGAGTACTCTGAACTTTAGACTTCCAATGGTGTGGAATCTACTAAAATGATACAATTCACCATGACCGATCCCTTCACTTTACATTTTTGTTTATTTCTGTCCCAAATGTAGTTTCTGTATTAGCATTGTAATGAATTAACCCATCACAAGCTCATTAACTGTTGTCTTAAAATTCATTTAGCTATGTAGATATGAAAGACCATATAAACCATACGATAAAGATGCAACTTAAGCGGGCATATGTTCCATGTAGACAGTGTCCAGCTCAGGATTACAACCATTACACACCAACACATACATTCAAGTGTCTTGATTCAGAAGAGTGTATTACATTGTTCAGCACATAGGCTGTCAAGATGTCAGATCTTAGAAATTCCAACATGGCCATATCAGATTGTGTAGACCACCACATATACTGGTACAGACCCCCAGGACATTATAGGAATGGACATATCAGACATTTTCCTGTAAAATAGCCAGACATGGATATGGTTGATGTCATCAGCTGGAGCCATATTCCCTAGCTCTCAAAAGGAAGTCCACCTCATATAATGCAACATCCCGAAAGGTGGTATGACACAAACAAATGTCAGTTACAAAGGGTGTTTAGCCAATGTGAAGGGGAACTGACATCAATTTGACCTACAACAACATTTTCACTGACCACATAATAACACACATGATGCATCATGGCCATCACACAACAATGAACAATTCCAACAGAGTCTTCTGCACTTCCATCCTATCACTGTGCAAGCTGTCTTGACATAGGTCTTCTACACCCAAAGTCTGTGAAATACACTCCCAGAAACAATCCATGTCCATTTTGTATGTCCCAACAACACAATATACCTGCCAATGTCACAACTCTGAAATGCCCAAATGAAGATCTCATGGTGATGGAACCTGAACAAAGAACAAAACAAAGAGTATAGTTATGAAACCCATACATATGATATGTAACATAGCAATTGACTAGAGAATAAAGTGCATTAGAAAAATTGGATACAAACAAAGCAACATCATTAAAATGTCACTATGTCAATAGCTTCCTCATCAACTACCCAGTTACCGGGTTACAGAAGGGCGCTGTGTGGGGAATGGTTTTTGTTATCTCCTTAAATAGTTTATTTCTACTTACAACACATTCACACCAGTCCCTGCGGTTGAGGTTTCAATGTCTCCTTTTATTGTGTCTTTTTACTGCTTTATATTTGTGTTCTACTGGTCTGATTGTTGTTTAGTACTCATAGGTTTCCTGGACTCTTCTTTGTTCTTTGTCTTTCCAGGGATTTCTCTCACCTTCCGCGAACATCGCTGCCAGGTGCTTGAAGGAGAAAGAAACAGAGGCGAGGATCAGGTAAGTGGTATTTCTAGTTAAGTGCATAAAAATGAAAACAAAGGGGGAAGAAAGTGGGGGGAATAATCTGTGGGTAAGGAAAATGGGGAAGGGACTCACCCTTATGTGCTCCTTTTCTTTTGTTTCTTTTCAGTTACTCAATGACTGTGCTCCGCAGACCATCACCTTCATGCAGAATCTCTGGGAGGTAATTTGCTACTCCAGCTTCTTTTCCCATCTTCCTCGTCTCTTTCTTGATGACCTCCTTCCTTGTCCCATCCCTTACATGAGACCTCAGTATGCTCCGATGTGCGTACCGATGTAACATCTAGCGGTCTGGGGGCCATCTCAGCCGTTACTCTCTCTGTAACGGTTATCACCCTGTTACATTCGCTTTCCCCCGTGAGTGGCTGCTCTGGCCATGAATCAATTGGAAGCCTTAAGAGGAAGTCTGCATTGACCTATTCGGTACTTGGTGCGTGCCGAATCTGAAACAAGAAAGGTCGGAGGGATAAGAACTACCGCAGCACTCTTGGGATGGTATCTTTATGGCGTGCTAACCAAGGCAATAGGGTGTTATTTGTTTAAAGAAGCATTCCAAAAGGTGATATTGTAGGACTTCTATAGCCCATTTAATGGCCAGGCATCCCCTCTCAAGTGTTTCTCCCTGGACATTAGTATTCTACTGATATATACCACGGGTAAAGTTGATCCACCTCATCAGGCTGAGAAAGGACGGCTCCTAATCCTTGATCCAAGGCATCAGTTTATAGTGCGACAGGTTTATCAAAATATGGGCATCTTAACACAGGGCTGGTAGATAGAAACTCTTAGAGTACTTGATAGATGTATTGAGATAATGTTAGGGCAGGTATCTTGTTTAGTTTGTGTTTTGCAAGTAGGTCGGTTAGTGGGGCCGCGTGAGTGGAGTAATGTGATATAAACCATCTAAAGTACCCTACTAACCCCAGGAAGGATCTAAAATCATGCTTGGTTTGGGGATGTGGGATCCTTCTGATTGCTTCTACTTTTCCCAATTGAGGTCATATATTGCCCTTCCCTTTGATATACCCCAAGTAGTTAATAGAGCTTCGGGCAATCTTGCACTTTTCCAGGTTGGCAGTCAAACATGCTTCTTTTAGAGTCTGTTACACTGCTGAAAGCTGTTCAAGGTGATGTTATAAAGTGTGCCTGTGGATGACAATGTCTTCTAGGTACGCTGCCACGTACTTCCTATGAGACTTCAGCAGGGTATCCATGAGACTTTGAAAGGTTACTGGGGCCCCATATAACCCAAAAGGTACAACTGTGAAATGATAAAAAACGGAGGGGGTGGCAAAGGATGTCTTTTTTTTTAACTTCTGGGGTAAGGGAAATTTGTCAATTTCCCTTATTGAGATCTGGGGTGGAGAGATATTGAGCGTGGCCTAGTTGTTCAATCAACTCATCTACTCAAGGCATTGGATATATGTATACGGTGTTCAACTGGTGAAAATCAATACAGAACCGGAATCGGCATTTGGTTTTGGACTAGGTGATGGTTCTATAAGGCCTCCCTGAATCATTCCCCGTACCTCCTTTTCTACTACTTGTCTTTGAGCCTGAGGGATCCAATAAGGTTATAGGCATACTATTTTTCTTTCATCAGTTCTAATGTTATGTTGTTCTGAGGATATTCTCCCCGAGATCTTCCAGAACACCCCTTGATATTCTTTTATGAGACCTGTTACCTGAGCTCTCTGTATTTCTGATAATCCAGTCCAATAGGGGGCAGGGTTTTCTCCATATCGCCTGTCATGGGTAATGGGGAGATCTCTGAGCGTTTTGTATTAATAATCATGAGGGCGGATGTTTCCTTCATCGGTATGGATTCCCTTCCCTCCCATGCCTTAAGGAGGTCAATGTGATATATCTGGCCTTTTCTTGGTGTGTGTGGGATTTCCAATCTATATGTAACCGGGGTGACCTTTTCCATTACTCGATATGTCCTGGCCATTTAGATACTATTTTCTTTTCAGAGTATGGCAGTAAAATTCAAACCTTACTACCTATGAATAATTCTCTTCCTTTCGTTCCTAGGTCATACCTGTTTTTTGCTGCTCTTGGGCTTCTTCTTCAATGTGTGTTCTTACATCTTCCCATACTATCTATAGGTTATCTTTCAACTGTTGGGTATACTCTAGTATATCCTGTCCCTCATCTTCTTTCTCCTCCCATTGCTAGGCTGCCATGTCTAAGAAAGTCATCAGTTTATGGCCGAAGAACAACTCAAAAGAGCTGTGTCCTGTTGATGCTTGTACATGAGTTCAAATTGCGTATAGAACCATGGGGAGCTTTTTATCCCAATTGCATCTGGACTCTGAAATGGTCTTTTGAGGAGGGTCTTGATGGTTGTTTTATACCTTTCCATCAAGCCATCCATTTGTGGGTGACAAACAGAGGTACTTTTCTGTTTAATGCCCAAGAGTTGACATATTTGTGACATGAGATGGGAAATGAAAGGAGTCCCCTGATCTGTGCAGAGTTCTTGAGGGAACCCGACCCGGGAAAAAAATCAGATCATAGCATGAGCTATGGTTTTGATGGTTATGCCGGTGAGGGGTATTGCTTCTGGCTATTGAGTAGCATAATCTGCTAACACTAATATATATTGGAACCCCCTCAATGATGGCAAAAGGGGTCCCACTAAATCCATACCCACTATTGAAACAGGTATATCAATTACAGGTAGGGGGTATAGTGGTGCATTGGGTTGGTTGGATGGATTCACCAACTGACATTTTGGACAGCTACTACAGAAGTTCCTTATGTATGAAAAGACCCCAGGCCAATAGAAGAGGCATAAAAGATATTCTTCTGTTTGATCCCTACTGTAATGGCTTCACCTATTTTCCTTTGTTTGTATGATTCGATATAAAAACCCATTCTTAATAGGAAAATAGGGACCCACCTGCGCTGTTGGAATGGGAACAGCGGAGGCCAATGCATGTTTCAGAGAGGAGTCCTTCCTCAGACATATTTTGAATCATCCAGGGGCAGATAGGACCCTTTTGTCTGTGGAAAGAGAATGAAGTGGGTAGGGTGTTTGGTTTTGTCGCAAGCCAGCTCCTTCCTCTTCACCACTATATTCTTCATTTGGCATTTCATGATTCTCACCCTGTGGCACCACAGACTCCTTCTCCTCTGGGATGTAAGGGCTATTCCTCCACAGGGCGATGTTATGGAGCATGCAGCATGCCATGGTGATCTGACACACCTTCCCGGGTGAGCAGAGGAGGGCTCCCCCAGTCTTGACCAGAGAGAAAAATGTGGCTTCAAGCATCCAAAAACCCGTTCCACTGCCCGCCGTGTTCTTCCATGGGCTTCATTGAAGCAAACTTCCCCTTGTACAGTTGGATCCCTCAGATGTGTCAACAACTAAGGACGGTTTGGATATTCTGAGTCTCCTGTCTTGGATAGAGATATAAGTGCCACAATGAGCCACTCACTTCATGATTGTAGCACCTGACATTGCACACACAAAATTACGACAGATGTGATTTACAAACCAGTCAGGCCCTCTCTGGTTCCAGTTCTGATATCAGCTGGGGAATGGTGCTGTTCCGCATTAGAAAGGAATCCTGGGCTGAACTTGGAAACTGAGAACAAATGTTTGAGATGTAGAGATCTGACAAGCAGACCACTTGTACCTTGATAGAATGGAAGTGGTTCTTGTTACAATATTTGTTTTCACTAGCCTGTGTTTGCACCAAGGCAATGTGTGTCCCATCAATGGCTCCTACCACATGTGGGAGATGAGCAAAGCCACAGAAATCAGCCTACCCTTTGGCTAAATCCTCACATCTGGGGCACATGGTATAGCTGTCAATGTGTTTAATTGCTGATAGTATGTCTCTTAGCACACCACTGTACATGGATTGGGACATATTACCAGATATGGCCAATGTATATTGGAAGGGTCATGTGGCCAGGAAGTGTAATACTGCCATGAGTTTAACAATGGGTGGTATGCATGTTGGACTTGTGTTTTCAGGCATCAGATCTGGCTCCATCTGACAACATAAATCCACAAAGGTTTGCCTATTCAAATGGAATTGTTTGATGATGTGCAGTTCTTCCATTGTTTGAAGGTCTGGCAAGGGATGGTACACTGGAGCTTTTCACCTACTCCCTCTCCCAGGGTACCTATTAGTGAAATTAAATGAGTTGGAGCATTAGTCTTTGTGTCCACACCAACATACATGATTAATACGACCAAAATCAGGTGATAAAGCATCACTCACATGAAAAAAATAACACAAATTACACATCAAAGCTGTCTACTACTCATGGGCCAAATGTGAGCCCCATGGTTATCTACACATGTCTACAACATGGAATTGGGCGTTACTCAACTATCTGCTCCTCATGTGTCCCTCAAAATTTAACTTGACTGTTCTGACTGCCAAAAATACCATCACCAGCGGTGGACAGTGCACTGCCACAATATCCCGTCTGTGACCATTAACACACTATACTGGTGATTATGTTGGAGAACCTACACAATAAGGCTGCTTACATTGTTTGAGATGATCAGACACATATGTTGATGTTGTGATGTATTTAACAGGGCCCAATATTGTAATTATAACTGTCAAAATGGCAGATGCCTAACCTAGATGACTGGACATTAAGAGCCACACTCAGCCGCCAGAGGAAGGTGACCACACAGTGAGCAGTTTCAACTGACCTGGACACAGTCATATGCTAACGTTGGTGACTATGACTGATGCAGGCCGATGGCTGCGGCTGTCGGCGGGGATGACCGCATATGTGGCATAGATATATATGCCACGCTTTGATAAATCACTCACTTGCCTCCTGACACTGCTGTCATCAACACCTCCACCACTTCAGCTGCTGTGTGCTGCCTCTAGGAGCAATCATGCCGCACCAAGCATTAAAAGGTCCCCAGCCTTCTCTCAAGAAGAGTTGGAGAGCCTCATTGAGGAGGACCTTCCTCTATATCTTCAGCTCTATGGCTCACCAGAGGAGGAGGTGAGAACCTCATAGGCATAAGTGACTCTGTTTGACACCATGCTTTTCTTCCACACACATGGTGCTGGTAGTGGAAACAAGTACTCTATGTATTTCACATTACCATTGTGTTGTGTGATGTATGTTGAGCCCTAGATCCTCCTTTTGTTGTGCTCATAGATCTGGGCAACGAGATTTTACAGCCGTACAATGACATATCTTTGGATACGATATTTGTAAAAGTAAAACAACAATTATGTGCATTACAGCATTAGCTGTGTATGTATTCTGTTAAAGTCACTTTAGGATTGTGTTAGCAATATGTATTTTCCACCTGATCACTCAGCCTACATCTGGCCTTGTGTGAGAACGATGTAAAACTCACTGTGCCCTTCAGAGTGCTACACAACACTGAACCAACATAGAGTATGCAACAGTATGTACTGTCATGCATGGAAGTGATGGAAATGTGGGTCTCATGTAGGTTTAGTATGCTCAGCCTGCGGGGACCAATTTCTCCCAGTATGAGACATAGACCAGACTGGGATAGCGTTACTGTGACTATGCAACTGTTGCACCGGTCACACTTCTTCTAGACCTGCAGATCCTTGGATATGGCAAAAATTAGTCTTCAGTGGCAAGACGTAGCCTGATTGCATTGATCCTCATTGGTAATTTGTGTTATTGACTTATGACATGTCCCATGCTCCCACAGCTCTCTTGTCACCGTTACATGAGTCATATTTGTACTGTACTGGTGTATGGCACAAGTGACAATCCTATAGTGCAAATAGCTGGTTGATTTAGAGGAGGGCATGACATGTGACTCATTAGTTGGATTACATGTAACCAATCAGACAAAACATACCTTATGTTGGATTATAGTATGTTGGATGCCATCTCTGTATGATTGCCATGTATGGTAAAAGGTGTGTTCTGTGCTATAGGTACGAATCACACAAACCCACTCTGAAGTGGTATGACATTCCATGGGGTAGGCAACGTGTCCACACATGCACAGGGAAGAGACTTTCCGTGCCACCCGTGAAGCTTTTTTTATTGTCACTTAAGTCCTAGGGTATAGTCTGTACTATGGTAGATGTCTGTAGGAACTGTATGCATTGAGTCAAGGTGGCTAGATGTGAATGTGCCTGTCCCATCAGGCCCAAGGAGTTTTGAATGGACATTCATATCATGTGTGCAAGCTAGTGTTTTGTTTGTCCACACATGGAGGTTGTTCAATGGTACTACCTTCCGATACATTAGACTCACCATGTGTCCATTTCCATGTGTGTACCTACCAGCTACTTCATCTAACTGTGTGACCCATGCTGTTGCTGTTGTATTTGCTTTATTGACTTGCACTTACATATTTGGCACATAGGCATGGCACTCGGTTATACAGTTGGTTGCCCCTGTTCCCGTGCCCAGTTCCAGTGCAAATAGTGTTTTAGGGGCATGTGCAAATTGAAATCAGTCCCAAGGCACCATCCTTCCTGGGGACCCCGTGATGCAGCTATCCCTATTCTGCAGGTATTATTTACATTGTGAACTTTGGATATTCGTCACACAAAATAATGTGCATCCCATTTACCTTCCATTCTCTTGCAATATGGGGGATAAGGGTGGGTCCATTGCAGGGATGTTGCATGGAAGGAGTATTTGGGTTAAATGACACACCCATACACATATGTCTTCAGTATCACATCAGGCCATGGCATTTAAGCAGTGTTAGGGTGTCAGTTAAATTAGTAGGTGTGATATTGATGTGATGTTGCTGTTGTGTGACACAATGTTATGTAAACTTCACTGTCCCTGAAACTGAGATGTGCAGATATGTGTGGTTTAGTGGAGTGTGGTGGTGCAGTGTCAATGACATGCCCATAAGGAGTGTGATAGGGTGGTGATTGGGTCTTACATTCTGTGCTACCCTGACCCAGGACACACACATTTACAATTGGTCCACAGCACCCATACCAAGTGAATGGCAGCGCATTGATTTGCTGTTGAGTTTGGGGACATGGGTAGGTGTTTTATCTTACTGTCAGGTGTGTCCAACAGTGTTGATTTTGGGCTTGTTTTATCAGCAGCAACAGGCTGTGAAGGATCAGCTCCATGGCAACACAGGATGTGTGAAGCTGTCTACAGGTGGGTATCTGCCTTATATTCCTCCGTTTCCTCCAGATGAGACATGGTGGATGGACCACCACAGTGATTTTGGGGGAAAGAAACATCACATTATGCCCTGTGGAAACACTAGCAGTCCATCATCTGACAGCCTCATCGGCCTATCTTGTGGCTTTGGTGGTCTGTGCTGCCTGGCGGAGCTGGTGGGATAGCAGCTGTCTTTCTTCTATTGAACTGCATGCATCACAATACGGTTGTCCAACTGCCAACCCGACAGCGATTGGACCACCTCCGCCGCCCAGGTGGTCAGAGGACCTCCAAACTCATAAACAGGACCTTATTAGTGTTTTTATTCTCTATGTAATGACAAAGGAGAGACAGAATGCCAAGAGAGCTACTAGCTATGGTGAGAGTGGAGACAATAGTGAATGGGATATTTAAAAGAAAGCATGCCAGTGAAATTAATCATTATCATGTCAATCATGAAAAATATTTAAGGAAATATAACTGGTACCAGGTGTGGAAGCTCTTCTGAAATATTCCTTGATTTCATTTCAAGACACCGGCCCTGTGATAAAAGGTGGTGATGGTGTATTATCTGATTTTCAATGCATATTGTTTTATATACTATGCTGTTGTTTATTTTCATAAACAAGTTTGTTCATGTTTCAGTTTTGAATTTGTGGCATAATGCATCTTTGCATAACAAAAGCCAAATCTATCTTTGCTAAAAAAAGCCAAAAAAAATGTTGCTCAATGTGTGAAACTCTTAGCTTCTAATTTGTGCTTATAGAGGTAAACAATTGTCAGACCTAACTTGTGCGATTTGTCTGCAGCACAGTTCTCTTTTGACCCTCATCACAAGTTGACAGATACCACTTCGAGCAATTATAAATTGCCTGTTTTTTTTTCAGATCTGAAATTATTGGTTCTTGATCATTTCACCAGATGTAGATGTGCACCCAGTAACAGGAAAGCTTTGTTGGTAGAGTGTTGTTTTTGTTGTGATCCAAGGCAGCTGATTGACACGCCTCACGGAAGCGGAAGTGCGGCAGCCGAGAGCAGAGTGAAGCGAAGCAGTGAGCATCATAGCAGCAAAGAGCAGAGCGCAGCCGCAAAGCACTCTACCCGCCAGAGGCACGTCAGGAATTCCTTGTGGCTCATAGCTCTCGGCTCTTCCCGCAGACCCCTGAGGAAGCGACCCGACTGATCGGGTGCGACTAGTGGAGGGCGAGGGGGAGTTTAACCTGCAGGTGTCACTACCGCTGCCTTAACAGCCCTCCCAGCACTCTTGACACCGCCGTCTCTCAGCTTTCCCAGCACTCTGCACACAGCATATGGGCATACTGGTAAGAAGGGTCCCCTGCCCCCCAGGGGGATCCATATCGGATTGCGTTTGATATAGCCAGGAGGTGGGAGCAGGTTGTAGGTGGTAGCTGGGGGCAGTAGGGGGCAGCAGGTGGATGGCGGGGGGAGGTGCCTGAAGTGCCGAGTTGGTGGGGAGGGTGCGGAGAGGCCAGGAATTGCCAGGAGTGGGGCGAGGGCACCACACACCGCACACCACTACCCCCATCCCCCAATCTCTGACTGCTGAGCTCCTTCCTGGGCTATTCAAGGTTCCTTCATTACCTGCCCCACCTTGCCCCTTCGTTGCTACACCTCAGCTGGACTGTTGCACCAGTATTTCCCAGCTCTCCAGGTGGCATGCTCGTGCCCCTCCACTGCCTCCATCGTTCACCCAGTGCTAGCCTAGTGCTAGCTACAGCCTACAGGCTTGGAGGAGAGGCAGCGCCCAGAACACAGAACACATAACTAGAATGGACAAAGCACTCGGTCCACTAGGCACCAGGAGCACAGGTGCAACACGCACAGTGGGATGAGACAGAAGGTTGTTCAGTGGGTCAACGATATCCACTACATCTTAGTTGGGCATTGCTGCCACCACTGCCCACCGGATAAGGAATATCCCTATATTTCTATTTCCTTTATAATTGACTCCACTGCAGCGCGGGACATCATCAGAACCAAGAGCATTTTTAGCATCAGTTGCAGAAGGGGTAGGGCCCTCACTCAGTGTATGCATCTGTTACAGGTGGGAGGACAAGCTCAGCTGCTGTAGTCAGCTGCTGCTGAGTGTTGAGCCCTGCAGGTTCACAGAAGCGGCACAGCTAGGTCTGGGTGCGGCTTGTGAACTCATTGGTGAGACCTGCTCATTCTCGCATCTAGAGTGAACACCGGAGAATTAAACCCTCTTCAAGCAAGCCAGGAAACCTTGTCAGTAAGGTTGCAGAATCTATTTACCGTATCACATTAAGCGCTAGTGCCAAAGCAGCACGTCAAAGCAGCATGCAAGTAGTAAATCTTTGACTGTTGGGAAAATAAGGACCAACTTGAACAAATCACACCATTGGTTGCTGCCCCTTTCAAACATCAGTCAGTAAGCTAGTATAATGAGTTCAGGCAAGCTTCGGGTTGATCCCAATGGTGGGAAGAATAGACCCCTAAAAAGAGCAAGGCTTGCCCCCCGTAAACTCACCAGTAGTATGTTTGAGCACTCCTGGCATTGAAGGGGTACAGTCCACGGAACAGAAGGAACCCAATTTGGAATCCTCTTCAATGCCATCAGTAAAAAAGTGGAGTATAGAATCACAGACTTTTTTTCGACTGGGCATTCATGTTTGCAGTAAAATAAAGTATTGACAGGTCTAGCAGATGCGGTAACAGTAGTAGTAACCGGGCTTAATTCTGAGAAGGATCTCCACCCGGGATATCATTCTTCCACTTCGCAAGAGCCTGAGAAGGTGGACTTCAATAAAGAGAGCTTGAAGGTCAAAATTGACGGACCAGATTGTTCAGGGTCAATTCCAGATCTGAATTTTAGCGTCTGGGAGGTTCAACCCCTGTGCACTCAGACAAGGAAGAAGTCGGATTTGCCGGACTTGGGTAGTATTTCTGACCATCCCCTGATAGAACTTGTCGATATGGACACCCTTGAGGGTGACACTAGGACGGTACAAGGGTAAACCGTTCCTCCTCATGAATCCAGCCAAAAGCACGAAGAGGACCATCATTTCCCTTAGTCCATTTCAGAATAGTACCCACAATTCCCAGACCCAATCGGATGTTCCAGTCAACACGTGGGTCTCACTTCTGTCAACATTGGACGTTATGGCAAATGCAATAAAGCATCAGGCAGATAAGCAATCAAAGATTATATTAGTGGAAGTCAAAGCCCAGGCGCTAAGTACAAGAGAAAGACTCTGGCCCATTTTTATACTTTTTTATTGCAGCGTTTGCATCAGTTTTTGACGCAAAAGTGGCGCAAACTTGCAAAATACAATTGTATTTTGTAAGTGTCCAACACTTTTGAGTCAAAAAGCGACGCAAATGCACCACTAAAAAAGTATAAATATGGGCCTCTGTGTTTTAGAACTCAATGAATCAGGAAAATGTGAAGAAGAAAACATTGTCATGGAAAATCTGTCAAGAGAACCCTTCAATGCATGTTCCCCACAGACCACGAGACAAATAGATCCCGGAAACACACTTAGCGGTTCACATGAAGGGGTCCACCATACAGGGAGTCATTGCAAGAATCTAAGTACTATTAAAAACAAATCGGTGAATGCCTCCCATAGAGCCTCACAAAGCCCAGTACATCTAAGGTCAAAACGGGAAATGAAGAAGCAAATGAAAGCAAGGAAAAAAGCAAGATCAGTTAAACAGAAAAACATATGTCAATTCTTTCTGCACAATAAACATCCAGCCGTACTGAACATCAGTAATACTAATGTTAATGCCTTTTCACCATCTGATATCAAACTATCCATAACGCTTGAGGAATGTCCTGGTTCAGGCCCAAATTTTCAAAGTGCTTCTGTACCCCTAGTAACAGAGGGCCAAAGACATAAGGAACAAAGCTTTCTCTTTGGATAATCAACGGTGTGAAAAAAGAATGTAGCAAAAGTGTCAGTAAGCCGATTAATAAAAACATGGTTCCCAGGGTATGTACATCAGTGAGTTCCCCAACAATCACAGAGTCTTATGGCATTTTTGAACATCAGCATTCAACAACATAGGATATCAATCAGGAATATGAGAGGGTGGGAAAGGCCCAAAGATGGTATGAAAGGATTTCATCCAGCCCTAGCACGCAGCCAAACTATCTGCCACACATCAACCGGATATAGGTTATCAGCGCTCGACCCAGATGTAGAAGGCTGGCCTTGTTTGTAGTGGGTACCTTGGGTACTTACACCTTACACCAGGTCCAGTTATCCCTTATTAGTGAAATGTAGTAGTGTTCTAGCAGCTTAGGCTGATATAGGTAGCTATAGCAGAGCAGCTTAGGCTGAACTAGGAGACACGCAAGGCTCATGCAATACCACTTATAGTCACACAGTACTTATACACAAGCAAAGGCAATGCTCAGTGTTTATTTGGGTTACACAGTACCAAAAATATCTTAGAGGCAATACTCCTTTTGAAGGTAAGTATTATACACAATATATACACTAGACACCAAAATAAGGCAAGCAATTAGACATAGGATAGTGCAAACAATAGGAAATGCTATAGAATACAATGGGAGAAAATAGGTCTGGGGCAACACAAACCATATACTAAGAAAGTGGAATGCGAATCACAAATTCCCCCCTAGACAAGTGTAGTGTGTGCAGAATCGTTAGAAGAGTGAAAATACAGTAAAGGTAAGTACATGACCCCACCCCAGAGCCCAGAAAAGCAGGAGTAAAGTACTGCAAGTTTCCTTAGGACACACTGCACCTAGTGATTGGAATTATTGCAGGAACCAACCAAGTCTGAAAACAACAAATGGTGGATTCCTGGACCTGAAGACCTGCAACGGAAGGAGATCAAGTCCAGAAGTCGAAAGAAGTTCCAGGAAGGACAAGAGCCCCTTCCAACCCAGAAGATGGTGCAAAAGAAGAGTCCCTGGTTGGACAAAGACTGCATAAATGCACCCTAGGAAGATGCCAGTGGGTTCCTGCATGATGCAAAGGATGTCCCATTTTGTGAAGTTGGATGCAGGCGAATTTAAGAGCTGATTCCTCCAACAATCCTTGGTTATGGCAAAGTCACATTTTGCATCAACTAGGTGCTATCTGGACCCAGGAAGGAACTCGGGGACTCATCTCTATGTGAGGAGGAAGAGAGGGCTCTCAGCACTTCAGAGAGCCCTCAGAGCATCAGATAGCACCCATGGGTGTCCAAGGACATGGAGACAAAGGAGGTGCAAAATGTGGTTGGTGCAGCATAACAAAGAAAGGTCCCACGACGCCGGAGATCCACTCAGAGAGTTGAGCATCACAAGATAGAGTGCTGGTGACCTTGGCCAGAATGTGCATGAAGGAATTTTTCAAATAGTGCACAGAGGTCGCAGGAGGTGAAGAAGATGTGGTCCACAGGGATACTGTGACTCTTGGGGAAGGCAAGGTTTTACCTCTTCCAAATTGGGACAGCAGGACCACAGGACAGTCTGTGTCGATGGAGTCCCCCCTCTGTGTTCCAAAGAGCATGCTCGTCACCAGGAGAGGATGCCAAGAGAACCGGTTGTAGACTTAGAAGGATCCTACTTGAGCAGGGGAGTGACTCCGTCACCCCACTGGAGATTTCTTTGGTCCTTCTGGTGCATGGTGAAGACAGGGAGTCCTCAGAGTGTGCACACCATGGAAACTGTTGCAGTTGCTGGCTGGATCTGTAGTTGCAGAGGAAAAGTATCCCTTGTGGATACTTTGTTGCTGTTACATTGGTTCTTGGAGCAGGCTGTTGTTGATCCGAGGTCAGAGGATGAAGTAGTAGGTGCAGAGGATTGCTGCTGGAAACATGCAAGTAGAATCTGCAGAGAACCCACAGGAGAGATCCTAAATAGGCCTAAGATGTGGATTGACTACCTGATCAGGAATGGACCTATCAAGAGGGGTCTCTGATGTCATCTGCTGGTGCTAGCCACTCAGAGTCCTCCAGAGTGCCCCCACACTGTGCAAAGCAAGATGGCTGAAGTCTGGGACACACTGGAGGATCTCTGGGCACCACTCCTAGGGTGGTGATGGACAGGGGAGTGGTCATTCCCCTTTCTTTTTCCCAGTTTCACCCCAGAGCAGGGGATAAGGGGTCCCTGAACCGGTGTAGACTGGCTTATGCAAGGAGGGCACCATCTGTGCCCTTCAAAGCATTTCCAGAAGCTGGAGTAGGCTATCCCTCCCCAGTCTGTAACACCTATTTCCAAAGGGAGTGGGTGTAACACCCTGCTCCTAAAGGAAATGCTTTGTTCAGCCTTCCAGCTGCTTGGACCCCAGGGGGGCAGAACCCTGTCTGTGAGGTGGCAGCAGCTGTAGCTGCATTGCAGTCCTCAGAGAGCTGGTTTGGAAGTACTGGTGGTCCATGGTGGAGCCCCCAGGATGCATGGAATTGGCTCCCCAATACCATATTTGGAATAGAGGAACAGTTTCATGATCTTAGATACCTCACATGGCCATATTCGGGGTTACCATTGTGAAGCTACATATAGGTATTGACCTATATGTAGTGCACATGTGTAATGGTGTCCCCACACTCTCAAAATTTCGGGAATTGGCCCTGAACTAAGTGGGGGCAACTTTTCTAGTGCAAGGGTGCCCTCACACTTCGTAACTTTGCACCTAGCCTTCATTAAATGAAGGTTAGACATATAAGTGAATTATAAGTGCAGTGAAAATGGCCGTGAAATAATGTGTGCACTATTTCACGCAGGCTGCAGTGGCAGTCCTATGAAAGGGTTTGTCTGAGCTACTTTTTGGTGACAAAAGAAATGCTGCAGCCCATAAGGATCTCCTGGAATACCAATACCCTGGGTACCGAGGTGCCATATAATAGGGGCTTGTAAGGGGGGTCCAGTGTGCCAATTGAAATTGGTAAATAAAGTCATGAGCCTATAGTGCCAAATTTAAAAGCAGAGAGAGCATAAGCACTGAGGGTCTGATTAGCAGAGCCTCAGTGACAGAGTTAAGCACTACACAGACACCCGCATTAGGCCACAAACTATGAGCACTGGGGTCCTGACCAGCAGGATCCCAGTGAGATAGGCAAAAACATACTGACATACAGACAAAAATGGGGGTAACATGCCAAGAAAAATGGTTCTTTTCTACACCAGAGCAATGAAGCATTTAAGAAGGTTTCAATGGCATTGCCACAAAACTACTTCTCATTCCTCACTTTAAATCAGAGGGAAATTTTGACATCCTGAACAGAGGAAACATTCTTAAATTGATTGGGGAAATAAGAGGTCTATCCCAGATCTCATCGGTGGATCTGCTCTCTCTTGAATTTTAACCCCATCCACTTGGGAGCGATTGAGAGGCCACACTCACCACTTGGTCCACAGTAGACCATGTGCATCAGATAACATCATATTCTGACACTTTTTTATCATGGGGCATTGAACTATGACAAATAGCCCATCCTTGCTACCCAGGTCCACTGCGGCCCTCCAGGAACTGTAATAAATCAGTGTTAAGAGGGGGGATAGGGGCACATACAACTAGTTATCATTTGCGAAACATGATAGTGAAACAGGAATAGGCTACATATGTTGGGCCTCCAAAGAATCTCTCCCTTCTATTTTCCAAAAATGTCCCTGACAACAGTCAAAAGGTCAGGAACCAGGGTGCAGTTAGTCCATATGTCAAAATTTGTTCATGGAACGTCCATAGTATTCAAACGCTTTTACGTGATTAAGAAGTACAATCCTTTTTCCAGGAATACGATATTATCCTACTCCATGAAACCTGTAGTACATGCAAAGGGAGGTCTGCTGACCTTGATTTCCATGGCCCTCATATGCCATAAAACTTCAATCGATATACAGTCCAACTGGATCCAGGCAACTAAGATCACATTAGGGAGACCATAGTGCAGCAAACTAGATTTAATCCTCATAATGCGTACATTCACCCAAAAAAGCCCATAAGGGGGGTAAATTGGAAATTCTGGGTGAATTTATCAAAACCATACTGAGACAATATGATGAGTCCATACTCATCATTAGCGGCAATTTCAATCTTAATCTATTGCCCCAAAAGGAGGAAACGCAAAGAACCAAGGTGCATCAGCTAGAGAAACTGGGTCTATCCTTTCTAAATGGAAACAGCGAAAAGGACTTTCCGGCAACTATTACCTTTGTAAGTGGGAAAACAAGTTCAACCATCGATAACACCCTTATTAATTCCTCTGCTTGGGCCCGGGTAAGGAATTTTCAAATTAAATGCAGAGTGGAGAGTGATCATTTTCCACAAACATTGGAACAAGCATATTAACCCAAGTTGTTAAAATCCACGCATTATCTAATAAGTCCTCCAGAGTTTAATCTCAAGAGATTGAAATGGAGTGAGAAAGGGATAGCAACAGTGATGAATGAGGTGTACCAGATGGCTTGTGCCCTGGGAGAAAGAAAAACACTTGCGGACATGCAACAAAAGGAGCCTACCCTCAACGTGGAATGGAACAAAGACTGGGCCGTGGTATGTCGCGGCTTGGTTGCAAAATTCCTGGCCACCTCTAACTCAACCTTCCAGGGATCGTCCTACGCATCCAACAGGGACCATGTTAGTCAACCTTGGTTCAACAGAGCTTTGCGCAACCACAAATCACAAATTGTGCGTCAAACCAGGAGAATGGTAAAATCGATCCAACGGGAAGAAGGCAAGAAAAATCAAATTTTTTTAACATTGAAAAAAAAGTATTGTTTTGATTGTTGGTCCGCAAAAAGAAGCTACCAGGAACATTCATGGTCCAAATTATTATGGGCAAGCCAAATGACAAATAAAAAACTCTTTTGGTGGTTAGTGAACGACCTGGCAGTGCAGAAAAGCAGACATCACAATTGTGTGATAACCCAAGCAGCCTGGGTGAGCCATGTCAGTGGTCTGTATGGGCTGACAAACAAGCTGTCAAAAGGTGGAGCCAGGCTTCCTCCCTTAGTGATGGGGTCCGAACCATCGACAAGTAATAATCAATTACTAAATCTCCAAGCCAAAGACAGGATCGTAGACATCGCCGAAAAGGATGATCAAAAGCAAGTTTGGGAGCTAGCACAACTAGTCGGTCTGAAAAAGAAATTGAAGTCCGAATGGGCAGCTGGACCAAATGGACTTCCAAATGCAATATTCAAATCCGACCCAGTATATTGGGTGCAATATTTTCTGCTGCTTTTCAAGTCTATTGCCTACATCAACCTGATCCCAGAATCCTGGAGAGGCAGTATAATACATACCATCTATAAAAGCGGAAATCCCACTCTGCCTTCAAATTATAGGCTGATAGCCCTCACTGACATGGAAGCCAAGCTATACGGCTCATGTTTGCTGCAGCATCTTCAAGCCTGGGCTGATGAAAACAAGCTACTCCCGAGGTTTCAAACGGGCTTCAGGGATGGGAACATCATCAAATTTAATCGCACTTTCCCTTATAGTGGAAAAAGCCAGTTAGAAGAAGCTGGGACTCTACGCATGTTTTATTGACCTCAAATCGGCCTCTGACCAGGTCCCCAGGGAAAGGTTGTGGGCTAAGCTGGTTAAATGGGGTATCCCCAACAACCTACCGAGGGCCATTATAGATCTCTACACTGATACCTGGGTCCAGATTAAAATCGGAGACGGTTTGAGATTAACACATAGAATACCTACAAAATCTGTCCTAAAGCAAGGTTGTGTTCTGGCATCAATTCTCTTTAATCTATGCCTTGCAGACCTTCCTGGCACGTTAGCACAAGTGAATAGTCTTCCCCTAGATTTGGGTTCAGAGAAAATTGGGTGCTTGCATTATGCAGATGACATTGTTCTGCTGAGCCATACCCCCCCAAGGTTTGCAACACATTTTATCAGCACTTCACATCTTTATGGCCGAGCAAGGCCTAGAAATAAATCTGGATAAAACTAAACTGATAAGGTTCCTTGGTATAAATTATAAACAATTTAAACGGTACTTGGGAGAGAAAAACGTGGAGATGGTGCAGTCGTACAAATATCTAGGAGTCCATCTTGAACCACGCCTAAAATGGAAGCGCCAATTACAGATGATCAAGGCAAAGGCCAGCTCACTAAGATATAGCTTTAACCTGCTCAAAAAGAAGCTGGGTTGTTCAAACTGGCCCTATTTATTAAAAATCATGTCTGTAGAGCTGCTTCCAGCCATCTCTTATGGATCCGAAATATTGAAGGGCCGCGAGATCGGTGTTTTGAATAACAGTCAGGTTAAAACATACAAGGCCGTAATTAACATCCCGAAAAGTGCCTCCGCAGCCCAGGTTAGACTGGAGATGGGCTTAAAAAATCAAAGTCAGGGCGCCTTTCTTAAAGCATCATGGACGTTACGTGTGGCAGATGATTCTTCCATACTCTACTCCTGCTGGCAAGAATTGCAGGAGCAGCAACTTGGTAATACGAAAGGAACATGGGGAAGCTACCAAAGCCAGGTTATTATTAGCCTGGGAATGGAAGAAGTCTGGAAATGTAACATTGACAAGGCTGAATTTAACAGATTAGTTAACATCACTGTTCGTTCACACAGACAAAGCCATTCTGGCCAAAAGACGGCATGCCTGGGCAGTCTTTGAGTCCTACTCAACATTGTCCACACAGGGGTATTTGGCTGAGCACTTTTCTCTTCACACCAAACCTCAATTCCTGTTATATTGTATGGGTTTTTTCAACACCAAAAAAGATCGTAGTTCCTGGAAAGCCCAGCATATTGATCAAAACTGCTGCCTATGTGGCTATAATTTAGAATCTTTGCTGCATGCCTTTTGTATTTGTCCCGCTTTAGGTCTGGAAAGAAGAAAATTGTTAAAACAGGATTTAATAGCTAATAACATCTGCTCTTGTAGACCGGTGGTTATAATCGGGCTCAAGGGTGAGTCAATTTGGTTTTGCTGTAGAGGGGTAACATTTAAACAACTGCTTCGTAAGAAACTGAACAAGGTGGACTTGGGAAAATTGCTGCAAGTAAGTTCTTAAAGATTCAACTTAAACGTTTATTTTGGTTAGAAATTATTGTTAGCTGTTTACTCTTTTTCAACTTGTTTTATTGTCAAGTGTTAATTTTATTATTTGTTGCATGTTCGTTTTATATTGCAATGGTATTTATTAATCGAGCAGTAAAGTTACACAGTATTCCCTGCTAGTGCAGAGAGACAAAGGACATGGGCCAAGGACAGCCTGTCCTCCTCACTGATTTCTTCATTGGCAAGGGGGATTTAACATAGCTTCCTTCAGAAACTTTCAAGATTAAAAGGCCCTCTCTGTCCCTGCCCAACAGCCCCTGACCAACATCAAACCCCATAGATAACTAACACATGGTTCATGGGTGATAGTGGACTCAATTACAGCCCGCTGAGATAATTAACGTCTGTTTTAAATTTCTACAACAAAAACCTGCAGTAATTCACCTGGTAGGTCCAGCAGGTTATTCTCCATTCAGGTTTTCTTTATTTGCTAATCTCCATTAGTTCAAGCAAAGGTACTGCCAAGAATCAAAAATTCTGACATGGATGTCTCCCCACAGAGTTACCATGAAACGTTTAAGGGGATCACAGAGTTCGAATAGTGGGCCAGATACACATTTAAATTGCATCAATGCAGTCAATGTGTTAGTCTTCCAGCTGATCCCTCTTTTTTGCAGAGCAAGCATGTGTTTTTTTGTAAAATAGTTTCTAACTGTGGTATATTAATGCTGAAATTCTGCCATGGGTGAATCTTTATTTTTTTAAGAAAACACAATTTAATTTCTAATTATGACAGTCAACAGCAACCATGACACAACAGATAAATTATATTTTTTAAGTGAATTTTACCCCTAATTGTATCTTCTGCCCCATGAGCTACATTTGACATAGAGACTGCATTTGGGTGATCTGTTTCTGTGCAAAAATTTGTACAATGTTGACTCACCAAAAAGGCCCATAATGGTAATGTGCAGGAAAGGTAGGGAAAGCAATATATCAGAGGCACAAATTAGTCAGAGGTCTTCTAGTAGCCATAAGAAATAAATTAATAACTGCCTGGACTCATCATGTAGAATTTTAGCTGGGTATCAGTGAATTATGGAATTTTCTTCACCAAGGGGTCCTCAGTGACATCAGACTCAACTAAAGCTAAGTTTGAGTTGTCTATGATGCCACTCAGAAACCCAAAGTAAAAAAAATCTCCATAATCCACGTTTAAACCATCTCTAACGTTATGTTACGTACGACCCACAAGATCATCTGCTCCTGCTTTTAACTGCTACATAGTGGCAGAAAAGTAATGGGGAAGCCATATAGAACATGGCTTCTGTTATGTATCTCTGTCCCAGAGGTAAAAAATAAAAATAAAAGTTGCCTGCCATTCTTGACCGATCCCCACCTCCTTATCTGCCTCTTCGCAATCTTGAAGCTGTGCTTTCTCCATTCAGTCAAAGCAGACAAGTAGTGCTGAGCTGACAGATTCACAAGGAGGCCTGTTAGCCTGGCCTGGATGGCCTTTATGACATTGCATTAGTGGGTAACCAGTTTTGTTAATAATGTTGGGATGTCATAGCAGTAAGTTATAAATTCAGAAACTGAAATAAACAGTAGAGGCTTTCTTTGAGAGTCATACGTAACAAGAGTGTTTTCACCTCGGCCAAATTTATCAAAATGTGATGTAGCGCAATGCAGCAAGAGTCTTGCTGCCATGCATCAGGTAGAGAGGGCAGGATTGCAACATATCTATCAACATATGGTGCATCCCTGTTCTCTCTTTGCGCTTGGCACACTCAAAGCAGGCACTAGTGTGTCATGACATCGCAGGCAGGGTTGTTTTTCTGTAGGAAGGGACACTTTCTTCCACAAAAACAATCCTTAGAGGCACTTTCCTCTTCCTAAGTGTGCTGCAGAATGAAGCACATTTAGAAAGAGCAAACAGTGAGGAGAAATAAAGATAATTCTGTTCGCTGTGCCTGCATAGGGAAGATGGAGCATTTTGACAGAGTCCCAGGTTTACCAGTCTTGGTAAATCTGAGAATGTGCCAAAATACATGGGTAGATGTGTGGGTACACCCTTTCTACACCCATGTGACACCTACCTGATACAGAGTAGGTAGAGTAATGCAAGGCAGTGACTCGTGCTGTCTTGTGTTACTCCAGATTTACTAAGCAACGCAGTGCATGCAAGGTGGCCTTTCGTGGCTTGGTAAATTTGACTTAAGGATGGCATTGCCTTCGTCATTCCCTGCATGATGCAAGGGCAACTCAATCCTTTGATAAATCTGGCCCCAGGTACATACATATGTTTCTGGTATCCACCACTTCACATTTATTATTCACTCTGTTCTGCTGCTCGAAGAACAAAGGGCTCACTAACAAAAAAGAGACAGTGAAAGTTAAAGAGAGGCTGCTTTAAGCCTTTTAAGGAAACATTTATATAGCACTTGGAACATCCTTGATGTTACAGGGACAAGGCGTGCTGACCACCTTGGCTTGTTCAAAACAGAACCACAAGCTTGTTTGTAGAGTGATTTTAATTTGCAGTCCACTGAATTACACTGAGGAGGACATGGAAGAAATTGGAAAGCAGAGGAAGCTTAGAAGTTCGGGACAGGTTTCTGACACCATGCACTTTTAGAGTAGAGGGTTCAGAGAAAAATTGGATCCCGCAATGCACCCCATTCAAAGGAATTACATCGAAATACCCAAATTGTAAGTGTGTCAACTGGGGGTTGATTTTGGGGTCATGCTAGAAGTTGCAGCTCAAAGGGAATTCTCTGTGTTATAGAGAAGAGAAAAAAAGTTGGTGTGCATGCTCTAGGCTTGAGTCCCCATCTCCTGCTTTTTGTGGTGCAGAAGGATATTGGCTTTCTCTCCAAGCAAGATCCTGTTTGTTAAAGAATATTGTGCCAATTAGCCTTGAAAAGAGACAGAATGCTGGAGATCATCTATTTGCTGATAGAAGTAACCAACAGGAGCCTGAAAACACATGATGCTCTTTCTTCAGAGAGACTGAAAAGATCTCAGGTTCAGGAGACCTAGAACCAAAGAAATATATACATTGCACTGGAATTTTACATCGTTGGTCTTCAATGTGAATCTTCAAATCAAATAAAGGTACCTTTGTATTAAGGTGAGGTTTGAGTCAACAATAAGTAAAATAGCCTTGGCAGTGATTGGAGTCAGGTGTGGGCACAGTACTGTGCAAAATCCTTAAGACTTTGGACTCTAGCATTTAGCTGCTTCACATGTTAAGCGTTACCTGCAGTTGGTCATAGATCACCACACAGCATTTCCTGAAGCCTGAGTCTTCAAGTTATCTGTAGCACTCCTTGACCAGCAGCATGTGTTAGATCAAATATCTTATTGACTTTGCATAAGCAGAAATTTGAAGCCATTGTACCACTTTGTACTAACAATTCAACAACAAGAATGCATGTCTTTCTTTCTAGCCAAAGAACAGGTTCACTGACATAATGTTGAAACCATAAATATTGTGCTACCAAAATATTGGGTCAAAAATATAAATCACAAAAATATTGTTTTTCTATACATATAAAGGTAAGTCGAAAAATATCGCAAAAAATAGTTTTACTGAGATAGTGAAAAAAGTATATCCAAAAATATATTTTGTAATATATACGTGTTTAAAAATACTAAATATTAAGGGCCTCATTATGAGTTTGGTGGACCGTGGACTGACATGGTGGCAAAGTGATCCAACTTTCATTGGGTTGGCAGTTGGACTGCCATATTAATAGCCATGCAGGCTCATGGATCAAAGATGGATGCGGTTCTGCCGGCACTACCAGGCAGCACAGAGCGCCGCAGTCATGAGGCAGCACAAACAGGCCGGCAGAACCTGTGTTGCTGCCAGACCCTTTATGAGGTTGCACACCGTCAATGTGACCGTGGCTGTCCAACCACCATGTCTCAGCAGGCGGAAATGGGGAGTATGAAGGGAAACACTCACCTGCAGGCAGCCTTACACATCCTGTGCTGCCATGCACCCATCACACCTGCTCTGCCGCTGCTGCTTATCATTGGAGGTGCACAAAATCCACACCGCCATGATGCAAACAACTATACGTACACACTTGTTGGAAAATGGATTGTTGGTAAGGGCAGGTAAGTACCTATCCTTAGCAATAGGCCACTAACCTCCACTTAGGGCCAGTCAGGTCTCAATAAATTAAACCCATCTCAACCCTTGGTAGCTTGGCAATGAGGGACAAGGCTTAACTTAGGAGTCTTGTGTGTAAAGCATTTAAAAATCACAAAACAGTAAATAAGTAAAATGTAAAACACTATAAAAATACAACACCAATTTATTAAAATTGATATATTTAGGTATATTTAAAATTACACCAAAATGAATAAAATCGAATAAGGGGAACCAAAGATATGAATTTTCAAAGAATTAATGCTTTTTAGCACTTAAAAATGAAAAGCTGCAATCTGGTCATCTGGTCGCACCTCGACCGGGGCAAAGTCAAAGTTTGAGGCAGACCGCAATGGAGCCCTGCTCAGCTATATCTCACAGGAGGCCTCGGTCAAAAGTTTACCTTCGAACGTAGGCACATATTTATACTTTTTTTTTGCGATGCGTTTGCGCCATTTTTTTTACGCAAAAGTGGCACAAACTTATAAAATACAATTGTATTTTGTAAGTTTGCGCCGCTTTTGCGTTAAAAAGTGGTGCAAATGTGGCGCTAATAAAATATAAATATGGGTCTTAGTCGTGTTCTTGAAGATTTTCTTGAGCTAGACCAAGTCGCAAGTCCAATCTGACCTCCTGAAACTCTTCCACGGATAAGCCTTGCAGGAGACCTCGCTTAAGATTTTTACTTTCGAGATGAAAATCCTTCAACCAGAGCAAACCTGAATCTGGCTGGGAGGTCCCAGTCAAATTTCTATGTTCTTAGTCACTTTGTTGGAGATTTTCTTCACCGGGACGAACCTGAAAGTCACGCCGGGTCGTGTTTGAGGTAAGCCAGCTAGAGTTGCCACTGCGGGTTGGTCCTTTTATGGAGCTTTTTTCCAAATGTTCACCAAGCTTCTCCAAACTTCTGAGTCTTCTTCCAGATGTTCTTTTAATGTTCTTTTGAGGTCCACATCTCACCCCAAGGTTCCAGAAGCTCTGAGATGTTCCTTAAGGGTGCGGACTACAACTCCCAGAATGCACCTGACACACACTCCAAAACGGCACTGGATAGTGGTTAGCTGGTCAGTTTCTCAGAAGTTGGTTCAGGGGGCTCTGCTTAGCAATTTTTCACCTGTAGCAAACAGGGAGTCCCTCCTTGAACCAGTTGGCAAAGTCATTCTTGTGGTGGAGCCCAAGTGTGCAGCTGGTGCAGACCTCCAGAGTACAGTGTCCAGGTGCAGGTCAGGGGTCAAGAAGTTCTTCCTTGTTGGAATCTGGTAGGTATTTGAGGTGTGGGCGCAAGTCTGCCAGTTTTATCCTTGCTCCTGGTTCTCCAATCAGGTGCAGGGTCCTTCCCCCTGTGATGAACACTTCCTAGGAAGTGTGGCAAAAATCAATCCCAGGGGGCAACATTTCTAAAAAATTCATCATGGCTGAAAAATATTTTTGGAGGTTACATCTGGCTGAGCTCACCCACTGGTGTGGGTAAAAATCCTAAACCAACCCCTCTTCTTCCCTTTGCTAGTCTAATCAAGGGGGCACTTAATTGTCTGGGTTTGCAGGATGTGAGGGAGGTGCTGGGTTGCTCCAAATGTCCTTCCCTATCTTTGAAGACCAGTTTGCCAGCCCTCCCCCTTCCAGCTTCCCCATCTGCTGACAGAAGATCTCTTCCCCCAGGCACATCTCTTTATGTTGAGCTCAGGCCACTTCACACCTCATCAATACAGCCTGGCCAGGCTGCCAGAGGGTGGCCAATCAGAGCAAAGCACTGCAGGGCTCAAGTTGGCAACTTTTTAGGTAAAGTTTAAAACTCTTTACCTGAACCAGTTATATTAAATCCAACAATCGTAAGTTGTGGGATTTATTATAACAAATAATTTGATACCAAACTTAAAGTATCTGACACTTAAGTGGCCTTAATGAATTAAAATATAGTCTCCCCATTCTAGCCTATGGAGGCATTTCATTACAATGAAGGTAAAACAAATGTGCCTGTTTTACCTCACCAAGGCTTAGAAAACTATTTTTATAAGGTCCCTGCTTATGGTTACATGGCACCCAGCCTTAGGGGCACATAGGGCACCCCGTAAGGGTGACTCATATGTAAAAATAGGGTAGCTTAAGACTTTAGAACAACTTTTAATTCCAAAGTCAAATTTGCATGTAACTTTAATTTAAAAGCAGCAAGCAAGGCAGGCCTGCCTTTAAAATAACACTGGACACCTCAACAGTGAACTTATTGGTGTACCACCTATGCTGGGGTCCCTAAACCTACATGCCCTACCATATACTAAGGACTTATAGGTAGGTTGACTTAGCCAATTATAATTAACCTTATTTGTATACTCATTTTATACAGAGCACAGGCCCTGGGACTGGTTAGCAGTACCCAGGACACCATCAGAGACAGGAAAACACCAGCAAAAAGTAAAAAATGGGGGCAAAACGTTAGGGGGCCTCTGCAATCAGCCTTGTTTTCTCACAACACTGTATCATTGTCATTACACTAAACTAACAACAGATTGTCGCGCCATCAGCCACATTATCTGGGAGTCATGCTACTTGGACCAATTGCAATTGTCATTGTGTTGTGGGTCAGAATCATACTCAAAGAAGGACACATTCACAGACACCAAAGGCTCCCTTTGGGCATACTGCACTGCAACACTACACAAAAACACACATCTGCTCATCCCAGACACAGAGACAGTGAAGTATACACACCATTGTGTCACACAACACCAACAGCACAGCAAAATTACTTCTACAAATACAACTAACACACTCACATTGCACACGTCATGGACTGTTATCACATTCAACACACATATGTATGGATGTGGCATGGAACACAAACACCAGTTCCATTAAACATCTCTGCAAAGGACACACATATCACCCACATTGCAACACAATGGAAGGACAATTGGATGGACAATAAACAGAGAGACAAATATACAAAGTTCATTATACAAACAATACCTGCAACATAGGGATGGGGGCATCAGGAGTACTCAGGGAAGGAGGCTGCACTGGGACACATATCACTTTGCACATGCCCCTTAAACAACATTTGCACAGGAACTGGCCCTACATGTTTCTCTGTGGCAAACAATATTAGAGCCAAGTGACATGACAGGCATGTTGTGGAAGTACAAATCAACAAGGCAAACACAACTCCAACTGAATGGCACATGCATCTAAATGAAGTAGCTGCAAGGTACACACAGCTAAATGGACACATGCACAGTAAAATGCAAACAAAGGTAGCACAATTGTGCACACTCCATGTCTGCACTAAGAAAACTAAAGCTGCCACACATTAGAGGGATCTATAATCCATATCATCTAACACCATACATGCCATACATTTTCATCACAATACACGATGAAACATTTACTATACCAAACAGTACACAATGCTTTGACACCACAACTGCATTAACACCCACATATCTATTCAGTCAACATATGCCCTTGACTTGGGGGACGCAATCATTGCCCACAAAGTCAGATACTTCAAGCAATAGCAAATAGATGAGTAAGCAGGCTGAAACACACACAACTGTAAGCAGACAACACAACTTACTCAGGAACAACATAAAGATAGAAAAGGAACTGGGGGACAAATGGGTAGAAAAAAACACATTTTCAGATTATTTGAACCAAAATTATTATGATCAAAGGTCATTGGCCAGTCCAAAGTCTTAACGTTTTTGCACAGTACTGTGCCCACACCTAACTCCAATCACTGCTAAGAAACCTCAGCAGGAAGGGGCATCAAGTGGGCAGGCAGGCAGCTTGGGGATCATTCATGGGGGGGGATGGTTTCTTCTTGGGGGAGAGGAATGGGTGCTTGCAGGTGGCAGGGGAGAACTTGGATGTGGAAGGAATGGGTTGTGATGTGAGTCTGGAGCTCTTGGATTTGAAAAGGGGTGGAGGGAACAGGAGAAAAGGTAAGTTTGAAAGGAAAACCTTCTTTTGGAACATGGAGACGGTCGTCAGAAGGGGTTAGGGATTTGGAGATTGAGGGAGTGGTCATCTGGTGTGTGGGTGTAGATGTCTTGGGTATGTGCAGGTGTGAAGTATGCTGATGTTTGGATGTTGTATATTGTGTATGTAAGTGTGGGTATTTGTGTGTCTTGGAGGCTGGGAGGTAGAGGTGCTGGGTAATAGAGTGGAGGATTTGTGTGTTGGGTTGGTATCTGCAAGTATGATGGATGTGGTGGATGCCTGTGTGTCTATTGGGGTGGTGTCTGTGGGGATGGTGGGTGTGGCGGATGTGTCACTGGCTGCTGCGGTGGTACCTGTGGGTATGCTTGATGTGATGTGTGGGTCAATGGGGGTGTCTGCTGAAGTGGTGACAGTTTTGTTCGTGGGTGTATGTTGAGTGCCTGCTTTCCAGTGTGTCTTGTGGTATTTGTGTTTATGTTTGCTGCTTATGTGTGCTGAGGTGGGTGTTTGTGGATTTGTCCATGTGCTTGGGATAGATAGGGAAATTGGGGATTTGGATGAGGGAGGTGGAGGGGGGCAGAATATTGGGGGTGACTGGCTGCTGTCAGTGAGAAGACCAGATTCTGAAAAGATCTCTGTAGGCCAAACATGGCAATATGAATGCCTTTCAGGAAAGCATTGGTCTGCTGAAGTTGGCTGGCCTACCCCTTGATGGCATTGACAATGACAGTCTGACCCACAGATATGTTCCTCAAGAGGTCAATAGCAGCAGCAGGGAATGGGAGTCGGGCCATTGGCCAGTCCATATGAAATTTTCCATGCGCATCACTGTGCTCTCACTTGACTCCTATACTGCAAGGGACGCTATACAGGAAGGGTCATTAAGTGGGCCGGCAGGCACCTCAGGAAACATCCTTGGGGCTTAGATTTGGGATGGATGGGTTTGGGAGGAGTACACCGCTTTTTAGGAGGGATGGGCTTCTTCTTGGTGGAGGAGGGATATAGGTGCTTGCTGGCGGAAGGCAGACGTGACTGGGAAGGACTTGGAGGTGGAAGGGATGGAATGGGTTGGGAGGGGTGGGAGCCTCAAGGGGTTGGGGTGGGGTAGAGGGAACAGGGTAAAAGGCAAGCTCAAACAAAAAGTCTCTCTTAGGAACACGGGACGGTAGCAGAAGGGGGAGATGATTTGGAGGTCGAGGGAGTGATTGTTTGCTGTGTCAGTGTGGATGTCCTGGGTGTGTGCATGTGTGAGGTATGCTTATGTTTGGGTGGTGTCTGTTGCATGTGTGAGTGTGGGTGTTTCCATGGCTTGGGGGGTGGGAGGCATAGTGTGAGTTGGTGCCTGTGGGTATGATTGTAGTGGTGGATGTTTGTGTATCTTTTGTGTGTGGTGTCTGCAAGTGTGGTGGATGTGGTAGATGTCTGTGTGTCTTTTTGGGTGGTGTTTGCAGGTATGCTGGGTGTAGTGGATGTCTGTGTGTCTACTGAGGTGGTGTCTTTGGGTATGTTAAGTGTGTCACTGACTGTTGTGGTGGTGCTTGTGTGCAGGTGTGTTTTGTGCTGTTTGTGTTTATGTGTGTTGCTCTTGCGTGTTGAGGTGGGACCGGTCTGTATGCTCAGGATAGGTAGGAGAATGGGATTTGGAAGAGAGAGGTGGAGGGTGGACGGTAGGTTGAGGGTGACAGGCGGCCATCAGTGTGGAGGCCACAGCCTCAATATATCTTTGCAGGCCAGACATTGCACTATGAATGCCTTCCAGGTAAGTGTTGTCTGCTGCAGTTGGGTGGACAGCCTCCTCACTGAGGGCAGAAGAGGTAACATGGGCTGGGGCAGAGGTGCCTGCAGAAAAGGAGATGCCCAGCCTTTGGATGAGTGGGCACAGCCAACTGGGTGGGGAGCAACAGGGAAGGTGGTGATGGAACTGGTGGTGGTGGACAAAGATGGTACAGGGGTACACTCCGATGGGTCCACCACCACTCGGGAGTGGCCACTGGAGGAGGAATCTGATGATGAAGATGATGTTGATCTGGTCTCCCCCTTGGCATTCCCCTCACCCTCCGGACCACTGGATCCCTATGTATCAGTGGTGTCTTGACCAGAGGTTTTATGGCCAGATGCTTCCCCACCTGGCTGTGCTCTGCCTCCTTTGCTTCCCTAAGTTAATGCTGCAAAAACAAAGGAAAATAGGGCCATCACATGTCCATGATCACCCTTGAACAATAGTTCTGATTAGCAAACATTATCATGATGTCAAGTAGGCCCCAGCAAGAAAATCCACCTGAGTGGTCCATACATGTGCCATAACATGTGCATGCATGCCATCGGAACTGTCAGTAGTTGCCCACAGGAAAATCAGGATCTCACACAACTACAATTGCATTGCTGAAGTTGTGCAATTACAGTAACCATTGACCAAGTGGGAGAGATCATCACCTTTAATGCTTTGCCTCATGGAGCATAATTCACTTACCTGATGTCATACAATAGGAGGCTGTTAGAAATTGGGTCTTTGGCTGACAGTTAGGTTACCCCATGTCCAAGCAAGGACCCCATTTTTAACATTGGTTGTCAGCGGTGAGGATAGGACTTGCGCTTGCACAACACCATTGTGACTCATTGTTGCACCACAAATTGCACTTAGACCACTACATGTTCTAAATCTTTTTTTTATTATTATTCTCATGTTCTCTCAAATCAATAATTTTTAAGTATTACTCCTGTGTTCTATACTTGCACTTTGGACTCTTGCTGTTTTACGCCTGTGTTGTGCTCTCATCAAAATGGAATCTATCTTGTGGTTTTACACATAAGGCGCACAAGGTAGCAACAGTAAAGGAAGCCCAAAGGGGGTGGTGGTTCTGAGGGAGACCCTGAAGAGACCCATGAGAGTAGTGAGGACTCTGAGAAGGAGGGTCCCCAGTCCACACCCCAGGGGAACAGTGACACAGAGAGTTAGATACTAAGGGAGAAGATGACTGGCCAGGAATGCTAGAAGAGAGAGAGGACTCCATGGACAGGGAGTCCCTTACTGGATCCTTGCCTAGCAGCAGCACCACCTCCCATTCCCTGCCGCCTGAGGAGGTCAGAGATAGGCAAGAAGAGAGGAACCTGAAGCTTCACCTATCTAGGCTTGCTTGAGACGAGAGATGGGTTGAGGTAGAAAATACCTTAGTTCAGGAGAAAATGACAGAGGCTGAAAGGTCCTTTGCCAGGGAAAGACTTGCTCTAGAGTGCAGTCTGACAAATCTGGACTCCACAGCACTACAGGTGTAGTATTAGGCATAATCCTTACCTACCCACTGACTTGGTGCCTGGGTTCAAGGAGGGGACAACATACGTCAATTGCTGATGAAGTATGAGAAAGCTTTAGTTGCATGCAGGATCCCTGAGTGGGATTGGGGAACTGTCCTAGATAGCCATATTTCTGAGGTGGGAAGGGATGCCCTACTGGCCCCAGTAGGGGGTGACAAGCAGGGGTATTACCTCATCAGAAAGGCCCTGATAGACAGGTATGGTCTCACCTCTAAATGCTACAGGTTAACATTCAGAGGCAGCAGAAAGCGGTCTCACCAGTCTTGAGAGGGCTGGGGCAGAGGTGCCTGCAGAAAAGGAGATGCCCAGCCTTTGGATGAGTGGGCACAGCCAACTGGGTGGGGAGCAACAGGGAAGGTGGTGATGGAACTGGTGGTGGTGGACAAAGATGGTACAGGGGTACACTCCGATGGGTCCACCACCACTCGGGAGTGGCCACTGGAGGAGGAATCTGATGATGAAGATGATGTTGATCTGGTCTCCCCCTTGGCATTCCCCTCACCCTCCGGACCACTGGATCCCTATGTATCAGTGGTGTCTTGACCAGAGGTTTTATGGCCAGATGCTTCCCCACCTGGCTGTGCTCTGCCTCCTTTGCTTCCCTAGGTTAATGCTGCAAAAACAAAGGAAAATAGGGCCATCACATGTCCATGATCACCCTTGAACAATAGTTCTGATTAGCAAACATTATCATGATGTCAAGTAGGCCCCAGCAAGAAAATCCACCTGAGTGGTCCATACATGTGCCATAACATGTGCATGCATGCCATCGGAACTGTCAGTAGTTGCCCACAGGAAAATCAGGATCTCACACAACTACAATTGCATTGCTGAAGTTGTGCAATTACAGTAACCATTGACCAAGTGGGAGAGATCATCACCTTTAATGCTTTGCCTCATGGAGCATAATTCACTTACCTGATGTCATACAATAGGAGGCTGTTAGAAATTGGGTCTTTGGCTGACAGTTAGGTTACCCCATGTCCAAGCAAGGACCCCATTTTTAACATTGGTTGTCAGCGGTGAGGATAGGACTTGCGCTTGCACAACACCATTGTGACTCATTGTTGCACCACAAATTGCACTTAGACCACTACATGTTCTAAATCTTTTTTTTATTATTATTCTCATGTTCTCTCAAATCAATAATTTTTAAGTATTACTCCTGTGTTCTATACTTGCACTTTGGACTCTTGCTGTTTTACGCCTGTGTTGTGCTCTCATCAAAATGGAATCTATCTTGTGGTTTTACACATAAGGCGCACAAGGTAGCAACAGTAAAGGAAGCCCAAAGGGGGTGGTGGTTCTGAGGGAGACCCTGAAGAGACCCATGAGAGTAGTGAGGACTCTGAGAAGGAGGGTCCCCAGTCCACACCCCAGGGGAACAGTGACACAGAGAGTTAGATACTAAGGGAGAAGATGACTGGCCAGGAATGCTAGAAGAGAGAGAGGACTCCATGGACAGGGAGTCCCTTACTGGATCCTTGCCTAGCAGCAGCACCACCTCCCATTCCCTGCCGCCTGAGGAGGTCAGAGATAGGCAAGAAGAGAGGAACCTGAAGCTTCACCTATCTAGGCTTGCTTGAGACGAGAGATGGGTTGAGGTAGAAAATACCTTAGTTCAGGAGAAAATGACAGAGGCTGAAAGGTCCTTTGCCAGGGAAAGACTTGCTCTAGAGTGCAGTCTGACAAATCTGGACTCCACAGCACTACAGGTGTAGTATTAGGCATAATCCTTACCTACCCACTGACTTGGTGCCTGGGTTCAAGGAGGGGACAACATACGTCAATTGCTGATGAAGTATGAGAAAGCTTTAGTTGCATGCAGGATCCCTGAGTGGGATTGGGGAACTGTCCTAGATAGCCATATTTCTGAGGTGGGAAGGGATGCCCTACTGGCCCCAGTAGGGGGTGACAAGCAGGGGTATTACCTCATCAGAAAGGCCCTGATAGACAGGTATGGTCTCACCTCTAAATGCTACAGGTTAACATTCAGAGGCAGCAGAAAGCGGTCTCACCAGTCTTGAGAGGGCTGGGGCAGAGGTGCCTGCAGAAAAGGAGATGCCCAGCCTCTTGGATGAGTGGGCACAGCCAACTGGGTGGGGAGCAACAGGGAAGGTGGTGATGGAACTGGTGGTGGTGGACAAAGATGGTACAGGGGTACACTCCGATGGGTCCACCACCACTAGGGAGTGGCCACTGGAGGAAGAATCTGATGATGAAGATGATGTTGATCTGGTCACTCCCTTGGCATTCCCCTCACCTTCCGGACCACTGGATCCCTATGTATCAGTGGTGTCTTGACCAGAGGTTTTATGGCCAGATGCTTCCCCACCTGGCTGTGCTCTGCCTCCTTTGCTTCCCTAGGTTAATGCTGCAAAAACAAAGGAAAATAGGGCCATCACATGTCCATGATCACCCTTGAACAATAGTTCTGATTAGCAAACATTATCATGATGTCAAGTAGGCCCCAGCAAGAAAATCCACCTGAGTGGTCCATACATGTGCCATAACATGTGCATGCATGCCATCTGAACTGTCAGTAGTTGCCCACAGGAAAATCAGGATCTCACACAACTACAATTGCATTGCTGAAGTTGTGCAATTACAGTAACCATTGACCAAGTGGGAGAGATCATCACCTTTAATGCTTTGCCTCATGGAGCATACATCACTTACCTGATGTCATACAATAGGAGGCTGTTAGAAATTGGGTCTTTGGCTGACAGTTAGGTTACCCCATGTCCAAGCAAGGACCCCATTTTTAACATTGGTTGTCAGCGGTGAGGATAGGACTTGCGCTTGCACAACACCATTGTGACTCATTGTTGCACCACAAATTGCACTTAGACCACTACATGTTCTAAATCTTTTTTTTATTATTATTCTCATGTTCTCTCAAATCAATAATTTTTAAGTATTACTCCTGTGTTGTATACTTGCACTTTGGACTCTTGCTGTTTTACGCCTGTGTTGTGCTCTCATCAAAATGGAATCTACCTTGTGGTTTTACACACAAGGCGCACAAGGTAGCAACAGTAAAGGAAGCCCAAAGGGGGTGGTGGTTCTGAGGGAGACCCTGAAGAGACCCATGAGAGTAGTGAGGACTCTGAGAAGGAGGGTCCCCAGTCCACACCCCAGGGGAACAGTGACACAGAGAGTTAGATACTAAGGGAGAAGATGACTGGCCAGGAATGCTAGAAGAGAGAGAGGACTCCATGGACAGGGAGTCCCTTACTGGATCCTTGCCTAGCAGCAGCACCACCTCCCATTCCCTGCCGCCTGAGGAGGTCAGAGATAGGCAAGAAGAGAGGAACCTGAAGCTTCACCTATCTAGGCTTGCTGGAGACAAGAGATGGGTTGAGGTAGAAAATACCTTAGTTCAGGAGAAAATGACAGAGGCTGAAAGGTCCTTTGCCAGGGAAAGACTTGCTCTAGAGTGCAGTCTGACAAATCTGGACTCCACAGCACTACAGGTGTAGTATTAGGCATAATCCTTACCTACCCACTGACTTGGTGCCTGGGTTCAAGGAGGGGACAACATACGTCAATTGCTGATGAAGTATGAGGAAGCTTTAGTTGCATGCAGGATCCCTGAGTGGGATTGGGGAACTGTCCTAGATAGCCATATTTCTGAGGTGGGAAGGGATACCCTACTGGCCCCAGTAGGGGCTGACAAGCAGGGGTATTACCTCATCAGAAAGGCCCTGATAGACAGGTATGGTCTCACCTCTAAAGGCTACAGGTTAACGTTCAGAGGCAGCAGAAAGCGGTCTCACCAGTCTTGAGAGGATTTCATGGGGAATTGTTGCAAAGCACTAGAAGGATGGGTGGAGAGAAGCACAGCAACCACTTATGAAGGGCTGTTTAATCTCATTTTAAGGGGGCACATGTTCCGTTGCTGTTTTTCAGAGCTACATCAACACCTGTTACACTGTAAGCTCTCTGACCCTAGGGAACTTGCAAAGGAGGCTGACCTCTGGCTTAGTGCTAGAGGAACTGATCAGGCACTGGGGACTGTCTTAGGTTCACCCCGGTGTAGGGGAGGTTCTGGGTAAACCACCTGAAGTTCTGAGTGGGGAGGGTGCAGGATCTAGATGGACCTGTCCCCCTACGCAAGTTTTGGCAGCAGCCACAAGGGGCCCCAGGGCAGGAACTTAACCAACCCCAACAAGGTTCTGAGTGGGAGGGTGCTGGTCCCAGATGGTCCTGTACCCTGCTGCAGGTTCGGGATGGTACCCAGAGGGGGCCCCAGGGTGGGAAATTAGTTGTTACCAAAGGCCGATACTCTGAAAGGGATCCCCTAGTGTCTGAAGGAGTGGGAGGGACAACTGGAACTAGTGTCCTGCCAGCTCTGGAGACCAGCAGCACCACCCCACAAAGGGGGGTGCAGACGCTTCCTTTGAAGAGTTTGAGGGAGAGGGAGGACTTTCCCCTAACTCATGTCCAGCCCAAGGGTACAGACCCTAGGTTGGAGAACCAGGGCATGGGAAACCCCTTTTACCTGGAGGTAGAAACAGCTGTTCCTAGTCTCTCTACCAATACTTCAAGGGGTATCCCTCCTGGTGGGAGGGTGTGCAACTCTAGAAGGGGCAGGAGGAGGAAAGGCTCTTTCATGACCCCCGCTCAGCCAGAGGGGAAGGACCCTGGGGTAGGAAACCAGTTACAGAGGGGCTCCTCTGAACTGATGGGTGAGCTAACCAAGATGACTGACACCAGCGCCCTGGCAGTTTTGGATTCTAGGTGTACCACTACTACACGGAGGGTGCAGAACCCTGGAAGGAGGGGCAGGGGGAGTAAGGACTCTCCCCTGACCTCTATTCAGGCTATGGGACCAGTGGCAGGGAGTAAACCCTGAACTGGTGGGAAGGAGAGTGGAGAGAAGATGCTATGCACCTGGGACTAGTCCCCCACTCAGAGAGGTTTCAGAGACCAGAGGCCCCGGGATAGACTAGGACCTGCCTCTGGCCAGAGACAACTAGGACACCTCTATGGGTTAGCTTAGATTGTCTGTGGAGCATAGACAGATGGATCCAACTGGGTTCAGATTGGTGTAGAACTGGATCATGCCCCTGAAGTTGCTGGCCAAGGTCCTGGTTCTATCACCTCAAGCAAGCAAGTCCATCAAGGTATTGATTGGGCCCCCCTGGTTTTAGGCTGGTAGGGGGTCATGTTTGACCTGGCCCTTTCACAGAGTCATTCCCCCAACTTTTTGCCTTTTTCCTCTTTATTTTTCTGACCCTTGTTGGCTGACGTTATGACTCTGAGAACTTTACTACTGTTAATCAGTGCTACAGTGCATGCGCTCTCCCTTGTAAACTTGGTATGATTGGCTTATACCTAATTGGCATACTTATTTAGCTATAAGTCCCTTGTATAGTGGTATCCCTATACCCAGGGCCTGCAAATTGCATTCTACTAGTGGGCCTGCAACCCACCCACTGAAGTAGCCTTTCAAACCTGTCTCAGGTCTGCTAGCGCAGGGCCTGTGTGCACAGTTTTCTGCCACAGGGACTTGGTGTAGGAGGCTGGCCTGGCTTGTAGTGGGTAGCAAGGGGTACTTATACTCTGTACCAGGTCCAGTTATCCCTTATTAGTGTAGAAGAGTTGTTTCTAGCAGCGTAGGCTGATAGAAGGTAGCTATAGTAGAGCAGCTTAGGCTGAACTAGGAGACATGCAAAGCTCCTACTATACCACTGGTGTCATATGCACAATATCATATGAAAACACAATACACAAATATACTAAAAATAAAGGTACATTCTTTTTATGATAATATGCCAAAAGTATCTCAGTGAGTACCCTCAGTATGAGGATGCCAAATATACACAAGATATACGTACACAATACCAAAAATATGCAGTAATAGAAAAAGGAAGTAATGCAAGCAGTGTAAAGTTACAGTAGATTGAAATAAGAGCACATAGGTTTAGGGGCAACACAAACCATATACTCCAAAAGTGGAATGCGAACCACGAATGGGCCCCAAACCTATGTGAGCTTGTAGAGGGTCGCTGGGACTGTAAGAAAACAGTGAGGGTTAGAAAAATAGCCCACCCCAAGACCCTGTAAGGTAGGTGTAAAGTGCACCTACAACCCCCAGAGAGCACAGAAGTCGTGATAGGGGGATTCTGCAAGGAGGACCCACACCAGCAAAGCAACAACAGTGGATTTCCGGACCTGAGTACCTGTAAAACAAGGGGACCAAGTCCAAGAGTCGCGACAATGTCGAGAGTGGGCAGATGCCCAGGAAATGCCAGCTGAGGGTGCAAGGAAGCTGCCACCGGATGGGAGAAGCTTGGTGTTTTGCAAGAACGAAGAGGACTAGGAACTTCGCCTTTGGAGGATGGATGTCCCACATCGTGAAGAAGCTTGCAGAGGTGTTCCCACACAGAAAAACCGCAAACAAGCCTTGCTAGCTACAAGGGTCGCGGTTAGGGTTTTTGGATGCTGCTGTGGCCCAGGAGGAACCAGGATGTCGCCACTTGGATGAGGAGACAGAGGGGGCACCCAGAAAGTCAGGGAGCCCTCACAGAAGCAGGCAGCACCCGCAGATGTACCAGAACAGGCACTTAGAAGAGGAGTGAACCAGAGTCCACGTGAAGTCACAAAAGGGAGTCCCATGATACCAGAGGACAACTCAGAATATTGTGCACTGCAGGTTAGAGTGTCGCGGAACCAGGCTTGGCTGTGCACTAAGGAAATCCTGGAAGAGTCCACAGGAGCCGGAGCAGCTGCAAATCACGCGGTACCCAGCAATGCAGTCTAGCGTGGGGAGGCAAGGACTTACCTCCACCAAACTTGGACTGAAGAGTCACTGGACTGTGGGAGTTACTTGGACAGAGTTGCTGAGTTCCAGGGACCACGCTCGTCATGCTGAGAGGGGACCCAGAGGACCGGTGATGCAGTCTTTTGTTGCCTGCAGTTGCAGGGGCAAGATTCCGTCGACCCACAGGAGATTTCTTCAGAGCTCCTGGTGCAAGAAGGAGGCAGGCTACCCCCAGAGCATGCACCACCAGGAAACAGGCGAGAAAGCCGGCAGGATGAAGCGATATAAGGTTGCAGTAGTCGTCTTTGCTACTTTGTTGCGGTTCTGCAGGCGTCCTGAGCAGTCAGCGGTCGATCCTTTGGCAGAAGGTGAAGAGGGAGATGCAGAGGAACTCTGGTGAGCTCTTGCATTCGGTATCTGAAGAATTCCCCAAAGCAGAGACCCTAAATAGCCAGAAAAGGAGGGTTGGCTACCTAGGAAGGAGGATAGGCTAGTAAGAAAGGTAAGAGCCTATCAGAAGGAGTCTCTGACGTCACCTGCTGGCCTCGGCCACTCAGAGCAGTCCAGTGTGCCAGCACACCTCTGAATCCAAGATGACAGAGGTCTGGGGCACGCTGGAGGAGCTCTGGGCACCTCCCCTGGGAGGTGCAGGTCAGGGGAGTGGTCACTCCCCCTTCCTTTGTCCAGTTTCGCGCCAGAGCAGGGCCGGGGGATCCCTGAACCGGTGTGAACTGGCTTATGCAGAGATGGGCACCATCTGTGCCCATTAAAGTATTTCCAGAGGCTGGGGGAGGCAACTCCTCCCCAGCCCTGACACCTTTTTCCAAAGGGAGAGGGTGTAACACACTCTCTCTGAGGAAGTCCTTTGTTCTGCCTCCCTGGGCCAGGCCTGGCTGGACCTCAGGAGGGCAGAAACCTGTCTGAGGGGTTGGTAGCAGCAGCAGCTGCAGTGAAACCCTGGGAAAGGCAGTTTGGCAGTACCCGGGTCTGTGCTAGAGACTCGGGGGATCATGGAATTGTCTCCCCAATGCCAGAATGGCATTGGGATGACAATTTCATGATCTTAGACATGTTACATGGCCATGTTCGGAGTTACCATTGTGACGCTATGCATAGGTAGTAACCTATGTATAGTGCACACGTGAAATGGTGTCCCGCACTCACAAAGTCCGGGGAATTTGCCCTGAACAATGTGGGGGCACCTTGGCTAGTGCCAGGGTGCCCACACACTAAGTAACTTTGCACCCAACCTTCACCAGGTGAAGGTTAGACATATAGGTGACTTATAAGTTACTTAAGTGCAGTGGTAAATGGCTGTGAAATAACGTGGACGTTTTTTCACTCAGGATGCAGTGGCAGGCCTGTGTAAGACTTGTCAGAGCTCCCTATGGGTGGCAAAAGAAATGCTGCAGCCCATAGGCATCTCCTGGAACCCCAATACCCTGGGTACCTCAGTACCGTATACTAGGGAATTATAAGGGTGTTCCAGTATGCCAATGTGAATTGCTGAAATTGGTTACTAGCCTGTTAGTGACAATTTGGAAAGCAGAGAGAGCATAACCACTGAGGTTCTGGTTAGCAGAGCTTCAGTGAGACAGTTAGTCATCACACAGGGAACACATACAGGGCACACTTATGAGCACTGGGGTCCTGGCTGGCAGGGTCCCAGAGACACATACACTAAAACAACATATATACAGTGAAATATGGGGGTAACATGCCAGGCAAGATGGTACTTTCCTACACTTGGCATCTAAATTTACTTGCCAGGCCCAGTACTCCCCTTTTAATACATGTAAGTCACCCCTAAGGTATGCCCTAGCTAGTCCTATGGGCAGGGTGCTATATATGTAAAAGGCAGAACATGTCCCTAGTAATGGGGCCTGACCTGGTAGTGACAAACAGACTATTTGGTTTCTCACTGCTGTGAGTGCTGCCCTCTTATGGGATTGCATTGGAAATGCCCTGCCTTATGTGTAGGAGGTATTGTCTGATTTATAATGGGTAGGATAGGCATGTTTGTTATGGTTGTAAGAGTGATGAGAAATGCTGCTTACTGGTGTAAGTAGATTTTTTATTACTATTACAGAAAAGTCACTTCAAGAAAGTGAGCATTTCTCTGTTCTTATGCCTCTAGGGTTTTGCAGCTTGACTCCAATCCACGTCTGGGCAGAGTGACTGTTGGGCTTTTGTGCATACTTTTCAGACAGCTTGTGCATAGGGAGGGTGGAGGTGTCACAGAGGTGCATCTGCATACTGAATAGTCTTCCTGGGCTGAGAGAAGGGAGAGGTGGGGCACACCTGCATTTGTAAAGGCTGTGCCCCGGCCTCACACAATAGGGTCATTTATCCCCAACTGATGTTTGGAGCCTGTGCTGGAGGAGAGAGCGGGCACTCCCAGAACCAGTTGTAACTGGTTGGAACCTCCTTTCCCCTCTCTTTGTTAAACACACTGTAAACTAAGTATAAGTACAGGGGATATTTCCCCACAATTCTGACTAGAAGAGACTTACTTGGATATGGACACAGGATGCTGCTGAATAGGACTCACCAGGACCTACCTTAGACTACTGCTGCTTGGCTGACCTGTGACCAACCTGGTCACTAGGAGGAACTGCTGCCATCTGCATCCCTTGTGCTGGCCTGTTGTTGGGCTTGCTAGCCCTGTGCTTCCTTCCCCCTATTCTGTCTCCAGGGGCAGAGTGCTCTGGCCCCTGACCCCTGCAACCATCCAAGAATTCGTAAAGGGCTCTTTCTTTTATATATAGCACCTGGAGAGCAATGTGCTGTGCAGGAGATTCACCGCCGCAACCCTGGGCTGGAGGAACGCCCCTTGCACTCTGAAAAGCACCTGCCGTTGTTTTAATAGCACACTGGAGTCGCGCTGTCCCCGGTGCCCTCAAGGCACCTCCAGATTTAAGGGGGAAGTGCACTTTAAGGAGCGCCCTCTGGGCACAAGCAGACAGCCGCTTCAGTGCCTTCTCACAGCTACAGAGACGGGTGGGGAAGGAAGCCTCATCAGAGGCTCCCCGCCCCACTTGTCCACTTGAATTTCCTTCTTCAGGACTGGCAGGGGGAAAGGAAGCCTCATCGGAGGCTCTGCCTGCACTGAGGAGACCTTGTTTCTGTCCCCCGAGATCACAGACAGGACAGAAGCCTTGCTGGACACCCCCTGAACTGTAAGTCTCCTTCTTTGGGCCCCACTTGTTGTTTTGGGGCATTGTTGTACCCCCCAATTGGAGGGCCAGAGAAGGCCCTGAGGTGCCCGAGAAATCGCAGGTCCCAGGAGGGGCCTGTTTATAAAAATCGGAGGGGGTGCGTGCAGCCACCCTCCCACCAGGATCAACACGCGACCCCTACTTTGCGCAAGGAGAGCCGGGTGCCCCCCCCACTTGACCACATCACAACACTAGAAGTGCCTTGACCACATAAAAATAGGTACTTTCAAAGCTCATAAGATTTCAAATGTTCCTATTATGGACGTGGTGAAATATTTATAGTAACCTGTGTCTTTTTGCGCCATATATTTGCTAATGTGCCTTATAGGGGCCGGGCATGTTTGTATGTGTTGACTACTTGCCAAATGCTTTAATAATGTTCCTGATTTAGGCATGTATGATACTTTTAGGACAAGTGCATTTACTTTGTATACTAACCTGTGTCTTGTTGCTCCATATATTTGCTAATGTGCCTTTTAGGGGCCGGACATGTTTGTACGTGTTGACTACTTGCCAAATGGTTTTATAATGTTCCTGATTTAGGCATGTGTGATACTTTTATGACAAGTGCATTTATTTTTTTACTGTGATTCTTGACTAATGCTTATTTTGCAGTATCCTGAGTACTTACATGTTCTAATGTGACTACTAGTATTAGTAACCTGTGAAACGTTCAGACAACTGCTAAGGTAGCAGGATATTACTGACCTGTCATGTTAGGCCTAATTATATTTTGTGCAATACAGTTCATTATTACATAGCTCAGTGTTGTGTTTACTTTGTGGTGTACAAATTGCACTTCATGTGTTGTACAGACCCTTTACACATTGCCTCTGGGTTAATCCTCACTTCTCATGCCAAGCTACAAAGTGGGTGAACAGAGGTTATCTTGGACTTGAAACTCCCTTGCCCTGAATAGAGTGGGTGGGTTCTGCCTGGCTTAAGTGCATACCTAGCCATCCAGAAACCACATTTCTAACAGAGGCCAATGTCAACTTCATTCCCACAGATGCCACACAAGGACATGCACATATCTATTTGTCACATGCACAATGACATAATAATAAGAAATGTTGCTCCCAGAAAATGCCATGTTTCAGAAAACAGCACAATAGCCTGGAGAAGGTGACATGGAATTACCAATGTCACACTGGAAACAGATCCCCAATGCACGCTGCAATTTTTTTTAATTTGTCCCAACTGAGTCATGGAGGTAGTACTAATGTTGCTCAGATGTGCCACATATTTGGCATGGAAATGTTCTATGTAGACAAAATGTGCAAAATGTCATGGAGATGTGTTTCTAAACTACACAGCACAATGAATAAAGAGTCCAAGGGAAATCAAGACTAATGTCTGGCACACCTTACAATGACATACTCTGAATGCATCACTAGATGCCATTAGTCCCATGGATGTTGGAGAGGCCCAGAGATTTGCAAGTACTTGTGCATGGCCCTTATTATGTTGCCCAAATGGCAGCTACATCAATGTCTCAATTTTGGCCATGCAAACCCAGATGTCTGTGAACAAATGCTTGTATCCAAACACATATGTTTCCAACATAACTGCAAGTCACTCCATGATGCATGCCAACAGTCAGGTTACAACGCTTCCCCACTTCACATGTGCTAAGCACTCAATACATGATTCTATATCAATTTCAATGAAATGTACATTGTGGGTAAAAATTCTATGCCTACCTGTCGTGTCCCTCATTGCTAATGCAGTTATACAAACCAAATGACATGTTATGACAGATGAGGTTATGCATCAGCCAATGATCAATGGTTATGCACTGCTGTCTGTAACATAACAGGGAACATACCCCCAATGCAAATGTCCATTCCACACACAGTTTGTCATGCATGTATATGTGAGGGAATACAGAAATGATCCCATCAACATAGGTAGACCATCCATGAAGCACAAGGTTACAAATGTTTTTCTCAAGAGAAAGGAACATATGATGACTTGTAGGCACAAGGAAGGTTGGAAACACTGATGGCACATAAATGATGCCAATGGACATTCTGACCATACCAAGGGAAAGTATTGATCTGCAGCTGCACCCAAAACACAATGTATACACTGTCACATGTATGATCGCCATCTTCACATTACAGACAGTAGTGAGGCACAAACACGGATTAATACGCTGAAGACAAAAAGCCTCTGGGTGGTAGAGGCCAATATACTCATTTTATCAGACACCTGGGTGAGGACAGTGATCCATCACTACCTTTCTTTTGGCCTGTAACACTGAGGAATAGTGTTCAGTTGCATAGAAAGTACATCCACTATAACAACACACATTACTTGATTGATCACTGTACACAGACATAGATTGTCCCTGGAGAACATATTGTATGTGGATTGTACACACTTGTGTCCTAGGTCACTGGGCCAATAGGCAAGGTACATCAGTAGGCAACACAACACGTCTACGCAAACAATTAGTCATCTACCTTGCTATACATTGCTCTTCCCTCATTTTTGGGAGGGAAGCTTTCAGACCCTAACACATTCACTTGGCAATGTGAGAGGCAAGTATATGACCTGTACTCACCCCCTTGTGGCTGCTGTGCTGTCCTTAATCACTCATCAAGGTCTGGGTCTGACACCACCAGAATGAGGCCATAAGGTGGGTCAGGGTGCAACAGGCATAATGGGGGGGCTCCACTGACTGTGGACCCCCTGGGTCAGCACCTTATTGGTAAGGACTCTCTACAGCTCCTTTTTCTGATGGACACTGACCTGCATGATTGCAAAAGACAAATCAAGAGATTATAATCACAAGTTTTCTCAAAATGTCATACATGTCAGAAACGTCAAGCTAGAACTTTTTTCAATTTCTAAGCCCATAAGTGCAGGGACATGACTACATACATGTATTTGCATCTGCAGACCAACCCACCACCCTGCCCATGGCCTACAATGACTAAGGAAGATAAGTGACATCAGGTAGCCCCTGCTCCAGCAATCTGTACTTTGATGTGAGACACAATGAAACACGCCACACCAAAGTGTCTTTCCAAGGGTAAACTCCTGAGGCCTAATTGGACCAACACATTCACACTCTGTGAGATTGACTCACTGCATACAGTCCCTACAGGTAACTATCATAGTACAGACTTCACCATTAAACTTGAGTAACAATCAAGGGGCTGGCATGGTGGGTACAGACAGTACAGTGCCAGTACCTACCAAATGCGGACTCATGCCACTTTAGGAGGTAAGTTCTGTGTCATATACCTGTACCACAGGACACTCCTTTGGACATATGTGTCTGGCCTGCAGGGATCGCATCCAACATACAAAGGCATGCATTGTACAGTTTCTGCTATGTGACGAAGCTACTGAGAATCTCAGAATCTATACACTGACTGCCCTGTGTGAATTTATGCAGTAAGCCTGTACAGAACATAAATGACCTGGTTGAAGGTGACAACAGAGCTGTGGGAGGAAGAGACCTGTCATGAGTCAAAGACACACATTGACAATGATCTAAAATGCACATATAGATTAGTTCAGGGATTTACATCTCTACCCATTCCTAATCTAGTCAAATAAATGAAGCATTCAGTGCTGGTTTTGCTCCTAGAGCATCATATCGGCCATATGCCAGGATCTGCTGTGGTACAGGGAATGGGCACAGTCCCACAGTTGCATAGCCATAGTGAAACTCCTACAGCCTGGACTAGGTCAAATTCTGAGAAATGCATAACCTACCTGATACTACATTCCCATCACTTCCAAGCATGACAGTACATCATGTGGCCATCAGCAATTTGGCATGTGATGTGTGTGGCAACCTGAAGGGCACAGTAAGTCACAATATGCCTTCCACAAAACAGGTCAGATAGGCCAGATGTGTTTTCAAAGATCTTTGGCACTAAAAACATTGCTAACAAGATTCTCAAATGACTCATACAACATGCATACACAGCTCATGCTGACATGCACATACATGTTGTACAACATTTGCGACAATCATGAGTAAAGAAATGTCATTGGATGTCAGTAATATCTCCTTACCTAGTAATGTGCAGCCAACATAAGGATGATCTAGATCCTCAAAAATCTCACAGAACACAATGTGAATGAACTTATCATAAAGTACTGGCTACCAATGCCTGCATATTCTACATCCCCTCGCTGCCATGCAGTCTGCAACCACAGGCCCACAAGAAGTCTAATTGGCACACAGGGGCACACTGTAGCCTGTGAGGAGGAAAAGGATTGTAAAGTACAGAGAAAACTGTGCAGATGATGTATTTGCCTTTTCCTCTGAGCTGTCCATTCTAGGGAAGGACCTCAGTCTCAAGCCTCTCCAGATCCCCTGGAGAGAAGGTAGGGGCCCTATCACCTGCTGGACTTGGAATGATTGCTCCCAGAGGAGGCACACAGAAGCTCAAGTTGTGAAAGTGTTGCTGGCAGCAGTGTCAGGAGTCAAATGAGTAAAGCTGCAGAACATGGAGGTCATGTCCACAACATCTGCAGTCGTCACCCCAGTCCAACAAAGCCATTGACCCGCAACCCCCACTGACAACAACATTAGCCTATGGCTGTGCCCTCTGCGTTTGCAATCCTCTACCACCATGATGACTTCTGGGGCAGTCGCTGGCTATTCCTAATGTCCAGTGGAGTAGGTCAGGCATCTTCCATTTTGGCGGCCTTACAAGCTCTATTGGCCATTATAAACTGCATCACACCAACAAAACCTTGTTTTTTACCTACTTACATCCTTATCCTGTATTGCCATGTAGGTCCTTCTACTCATCAACCATTGTAGTGTGCTGCAGGGCACAGATGTCATTTAACAGCAGGGCGCAGTCCACCACCTCCGAGGGTCATTATTGTGGTTGGGATATACAATCACATTTTGAGGGGCAATTGCGTGGCACATCTTTGAGTTTCATCCAAATCCATGTTGTGGACACGTCTTGAAAACCATCAGGGTCATAATTGACCCTGATGTAGTTGGCAGCTGTGATATGCATTGTGTGTCATGTTTATATATTCAGAAATGCTTTGTTACATTATATCATTGACATCCATGATGTATTTTGTTGTGGACACACAGACTAGTGTTAGAAATCATGTCTTGTCATGCATAGGTACTTTGGGAGAGGGAAAATACAACAACCTACTGCCTACCCTCCACTTCTGACCTTCGGACCATGAAGCAAAGACACATAGGCCCTCATTATGACATTGGCGGTAAATCCTGCTTACCGCCATGTAGACTGCCGCCAACATAACGCCGCCGCCGCGGATAACCACCAAGCATATTATGACACACACAAACCAATCCGTCACAATACAGCCACAAACGCAAGTCCACCAGCCCAAAGATCACTGATAAACTGGCTGTAGTAAAACCAAAAATGTCATGCCAACAGAACTACGCCCACAGCATTATTACCCATGAATCACCGTGGTGGACATTCAATGGCGATAAACCATTGGCGGTATGTACCGCCGATCTCAAAATACACACACTCAAACAAAACTACACCAAATTGGACAATTCAAACTGACACACATAAACATACCACACCCACACCACTATAAAATACACACCCACACTACCCACAACCATTTATGAATACAAACCATTGCCACAAGAGAAAGATACAGCAAGAGCACCCACACAACCAAAGCCACATAACATCATCACATATACACTATCCAGGCACCTTACATCACACACCCAAACACATCGCCCCACACACCCTCACCCACACCACTCACACTACACCCAAGGCACCACAAAGATACCCCCGATTCTCTGAGGATGTGCTAAGGGTTGTGGTGGAGTAAATCATCTGGGTAGTGCCACAACTACAGTATTTGAATCACAGTTGCAGCAGACATCCATTGCTAGAAAGATGGAGCTATTGCGGATAATCGTGGACAGGGTCAATGCCTTGGGACAGCACCCAAGAACAAGGGACGACATCAGGAAGAGGTAGAACGACCTACGGTGGAAGGTGCGTCACACAGCAGCAAGACACCAACTAGCTGTACAGAGGAATGGCGGTGGACCCCCACCTCCTCCCCACAACTAACAACATGGGAGGTGCAAGTCTTGGCAATCATGCATCCCGAGGGCCTGGCAGGAGTAGGAGGAAGATTGTACTCTGGTAAGACAAATCTCTCTCAATATCACCCCCCCCCACCTGCATGCCATCACAAACCACCACCCTCACCCTCACCCTCACTCCATTACTTCACCACCTCCCACATACCCCACCATTACAACCCACTCATCACAATACCAAGCCCTGTATGTAACACCAATGCATGGACACCCCTCACAGACCTGCATGGACACCTATCACCACTGCATGCACACTGGAGAGAATCACCTAGCCCACCAAATAGCAACTCACACAAGGCAAATCTGCCAGGGCAGCAACAACCATAAAGGGCAACACACCCATTCACATGATGTCACGTGCAGAAACAGTAGCACTGCATTTACATCCCCACAGGTCCCCCAGCCAATGTCACCGGAGAAGAGGTGCCAGCAACATCCAGTCCCCCCCCGAAGAGGCCCACAGTGATGACAGCAGCTCTCGGCACCCGGATCTGGATGACCAATCTGGCCCATCAGGAATCTCCAGACAGTCGGTTACCCAGGCACAGACACACACCACCACAGATCCTCCCCTCTAAGGAAATACCACCACAGTACCCATGCAATGTGCCCATACCTCTGTCCCCAGGACACATCAATCAGCAATGTTTCCACCACTACAGGACCCCAGGCCACCCCACAAACACAGGATGATCAGGGACCTGGGGTCAATGGCTGTGGGCACACGGTTCAGGGGACAGAGGCACTGGACAACAGGGAAGGTGGGAGGACTGCTGTGCAACAGGGGGAGGACAGACCCAGGGAACCGACTCTCCAGGAGGTGCTCACTGTGATCCTGGGAGCATACCAACATTCCCAGGAAACGCTGGGCCAGATACTGGACAAGTTGCAGGAGACCATGCAGCTGCAGGAGGGACAGTACCTGGGGATCAGTGAGGACTTAAAGGACATCAACACCACCCTGGTCACCATTTCAGGGGTGCTGGCAGATATGGCCAAACCGATGAACAGCCTACCACCTTCGCTGCCCTAAGTGTACAGGAGGCCCTGCCACAGGACCAACAGGCCACCAGCACCCCTCCCCCTGCAGAAGGAGAACCACCTCATAAGTGTTCCCTGTGATCCAGTCAGAAGCCAAAGAACATTGCCAAGACCCCTGCCAGGAAATAAGACTCTCCTCATTGTCACCCTTGTGTCCCACTCTGTCACCCTGTCCACCTTGAACTGCCATTGACCCCTTGCTATGCCCCCTTGGACAATGCACCTCTGATACATATAGACTGGACTCGATCCTGGACTTTCCTCCACCATCACCACAGCCCATTGCACATCCCCCTCTACTTCTTAGCACTTATATAAACACCATTTGAAAAAATGTATAGTATGGAGTATGTCAAAGGATTTAAGTATGTATTTGTTTAACAAGGTTTAAACATTGAAAATCAACTGAACAGTAATGTATACATAGAAATGACCTGTAGTTGGCTGCAGTCAACATACCAGGTGCGATAGTGTGGCATAAATATCTTCAATTAGAGATGTCAAATGGTACAGTGAGTGGCCATAGAAGTGGGGAAACCAGCCTACCAGTGACAATGTCAAACTCAAAACAGTCATTTAAATGTGAAGTTACACTGTCTTACTTGTGTGTCATTGGAAGTATTGTAAAATTATTGCACTTCTGTTTTCCTCATCCTCATCCTCTGCCTCCTCATTGTCACTGTCCAGCGAATCCACTGCTGCCACAGGGCCATCTCCAACCTCATCCTCCTGCAGAAAAGGCACCTGGCGACATAAGGCAAGGTTGTGCAACATACAGCATGCCATGATGATCTGGCAGATCTTCTTGGGTGAATCGTACAGGGATTCACCTGTTAGATGGAGGCAACAGAACTTGGCCTTCAGGAGGCCAAAGGACCTTTCTATATTTCCTCTTGTTCGCCCATGTGCCTTACTGTAATGTTCCTCTGCCCTTGTCCTGTGATTCCTCACAGGGGTGACGGATAGCAGAGATTAGGCCAGGCTACAATTGGGCACACAGCTCTGTGATTGTGGCCCTGTCCAGTCTATAGGTGAGGATAATGTGCCTGTCCACCATTGTTGGCAAGTCCACCAGGGGTCTGTACATGGAGGGATGTCTCCATCTTCTATTCATCCACAGCGGTTGCAATCTAGGGAGAAAAATGGTGAGCACTTGGTTAGTATCTCTTATTTCCAAACACTACATTTCAATGCTTGTTGTAATTGTAACAGTATTTTGTTGGAGAGGTCCAAATGGTGCACATGTGTACTGTGACACAGTTAGGAGCCATGGCCTGCACCCCCCCTGAAATGGTGTCCACCTGTCCTGTTCGGAGGGACAGGGGGAAATGAGGTAATTCTGCTGATATTGTGCGTCATTGCGGGAGGCATTTGAAAACCGCCATGCAGCTCCTTATTGGTTAACATTGGGCACTATGGGGTACGGAGGCCAATGGTGATGTATGCCGGCGGTAACAGTATGCACCACCGCAGACGTCACCACCATTTTCTATCTGTTCACTCACTTGCTACCTGACCTTCAATATGAATGGACCTACACTGCATGTGCTGCTGTGACCTGTGTCTGAAACTGACCATGGCTCGTGTCACTGGGGGAAGGGCCCCTGCCTTCACCTCGAGGGAGTTGCAGAGACAGGTGGATGGGGTCCAACCCCAGTACCGAATGGTGGATGGGGCTCCAGACCAACAGGTGAGTACACCGTGAGTACGATGCATGGGCGTGAATGCATGGAGTGGTGTGTGTGATGGCCTCATGTAGTGTGTGTGTGGTGAATGGGCCCTGGGCAACGTGCAGCATGTATGGTGGGCCATGTCTATGCTAATTGGGATGGGAAGGGGCATGGTGGGCCATGAGTGTAACAGGCAGGATGGTCAGACTAATACCTTTCCCTGTGTCCATTTCCCTGCAGGTCAGCGCCCATCTGAAAAAGGGGATATGGCGTGCCATCACCAAGGACATGCGGACCCTGGGGGTCTACGGCAGGCAGAGTACCCACTGTCGTAATTGGTGGGGGGTAACCTGAGACGCTGGGCACGGAAGACAGTGGAGGTCCAGCTGGGGATGGCCTCCCAATGAGGAAGAGGTACCCGTCGAACCCTGACTCGTCTGATGGCCCGCATACTGGCGGTGGCGTATCCAGAGATGGATGGGTGCTCGGGGGCATCACAGCAGCGACAAAGGGGTGAGTACAGTGGTCCAATATACAACTTGTGTCTGGTGGGGTGGTATCCGGGTGGGGGATGTGGGCCTGTGGGTGCTCCAGGCCAGGCTTGACATTGCAGAGTAGGTCCCATGTTGGGCAGGGTTCTGATGTAAAATACCTCCAACCAAGCTAGTAGGCATCCACTACTGGGCAGGGGACTGTGTGTCTCAGGTATGCTGCAATTGGCATTAGGTGTCTGTTAGACCTGACAACCTTAGGGTAGTCACCCCTAACTTTTTGCCTGCCTCCCTCCACTTTGTGGACACTGTTTTTGCTGGTTTTTAGACTCTGCACACTTTACCACTGCTAACCAGTGCTAAAGTGCATATGCTCTCTCCCTTAAAACATGGTAACCTTGAATCATACCTGATTGGACTATTAATTTACTTATAAGTCCCTAGTAAGGTGCACTTTATGTGCATAGGGCTGGTAAATTAAATGCTACTAGTGGGCCAGCAGCACTGGTTGTGCCACCCACTTAAGTAGCTCCTTTTCCTTGTCTCAGGCCTGCCATTGCAAGGCCAGTGTGTGCTGTTTCACTGCCACCTCGACTTGGCATTTAAAAGTACTTGCCAAGCCTAGAACTCCCCTTTTTCTACATATAAGTCACCCTTAATGTGTGCCCTAGGTAACCCCTAGAGCAGGGTGCTGTGTAGGTAAAAGGCAGGACATGTACCTATGTAGTTATATGTCCTGGTAGTGTAAAACTCCTAAATTCGTTTTTACACTACTGTGAGGCCTGCTCCCTTCATAGGCTAACATTGGGGCTGCCCTCATACACTGTTGAAGTGGCAGCTGCTGATCTGAAAGGAGCAGGAAGGTCATATTTAGTATGGCCAGAATGGTCATACAAAATCCTGCTGACTGGTGAAGTTGGATTTAATATTACTATTCTAGAAATGCCACTTTTAGAAAGTGAGCATTTCTTTGCACTTAAATCCTTCTGTGCCTTACAATCCACGTCTGGCTGGGCTTGGTTGACAGCTCCTTGTTCATTCACTCAGACACACCCCAAACACAGGGTACTCAGCCTCACTTGCATACATCTGCATTTTGAATGGGTCTTCCTGGGCTGGGAGGGTGGAGGGCCTGCTCTCACACAAAGGACTGCCACACCCCCTACTGGTACCCTGGCAGACAGGATTGAACTGAAAGGGGACCTGGTGCACTTCTTAGCCACTCTTTGAAGTCTCCCCCACTTCAAAGGCACATTTGGGTATAAAACAGGGCCTCTGCCCTACCTCATCAGACACTTGCTGGAGAAGAAACCTGAACCAGAAACTACATCCTGCCAAGAAGAACTGCCTGGCTGCTCAAAGGACTCACCTGTCTGCTTTCTACAAAGGACTGCTGCCTTGCTGTTAGCCTGCTACCTTGCTGAACTCTTGTCTGGCTGTGAAAGTGCTCTCCAAGGGCTTGGATAGAGCTTGCCTCCTGTTCCCTGAAGTCTCAGGACCAAAAAGACTTCCCTCTTTCACTTGGACGCTCCGTGCGCCGAAAACCTCGACGCACAGCTTGTTCCGCGGCGAGAAAAACACCGCACACCGACGCTGATCGACGTGACGCTCTTGGGACGACCGAAAATCTGACGCACGGCTTCGCAAGGACAACGCCGCCCGACCTCTAGAGGAGAAATCGACGCAACGCCTGCCGTGAGATCGTAATTTCGACGCGCAGCCCCGCAGAACAACGCGCAGCCGGAAAACAAGCAGGAAAATCCACGCACAGACCCTGGACATGTGCTAATCCCCGCGATCCACGAAAAGAGACTGTCCGCGCACCGGAAAATGACGCACGACTTCCCTGCGTGGAAAATAACGACGCAAGTCTGTGTGTGCTGGGGAGAAATCGACGCACACACCCTTTCTCCATGCACCTCTTCTTTTGTGGCCTTCTGAGGAGATTTTTCCACTCCAAACCAGGTACTTGTGCTTGAAAGAGACTTTGTTTATATTCTAAAGACTTAAGACACTGTATATCACTTTTCAGTGATATCCCTACAATTTCCCATTGCAAACTTTATTCTTTTTGACCTACAATTATCCAGATAAATATTATATATTTTTCTAAACACTGTGTGGTGTATTTTTGTGGTGCTATATGGTGGTATTGTATGATTTATTGCACAAATACTTTACACATTGCCTTCTAAGTTAAGCCTGACTGCTCGTGCCAAGCTACCAGAGGGTGGGCACATGATAATCTTGGATTGTGTGTGACTTACCCTGACTAGAGTGAGGGCTTTTGCTTGGACAGGGGGTAACCTGACTGCCAACCAAAAACCCCATTTCTAACATTGGTGATCAGCGGTGAGGATAGGACTTGTATTTGTGCAGTGACATACACTAGCTAAGTATTTGACTACCTACCCACAGTTGAAGGTCAACTTGGTTTTTATCTCTTTTTGCAAATCAGTTTTTTTTCCTGACAATTTTCAAAAACTAAATCCTCACTCAACATGTCTCTGACTGGGTCTCAGACAGGGGACTTTGACCTAGTCCAGTTGGATACATATACGGTCAAACAACTAAGAGGATTCTGCAGGGCATTGAGGGTACCCACCCAAGGGGCCTCCAGAAAGGAGGACTTTCAAGTGGCGCTGAGGGCCTGGGCAGAAGCCCATTTAGAGGATGATGAGGAAGAGGAGCCAGAAAATGGCCCCTCAGATGACTTTTCACTATCTGCGGATGGTGTTACCACTGCAATTGTGCCCCCTTCCAGACCAGGGAGCAGTGTCTCTGTGCAAAGCCTGACCGCAGCGGAAAGGAGAGAAGAAAGGGAGTTCCAATTGCAAATGGCAAAACTGAAAATTGAGGCTCAACAGGAGGAGAGAAGGGCAGAAAGAGAAGCCAAGCAAGCTGAGGCTGAAAGAGCAGCCAAACAAATTGAAGCCGAAAGAGAAACCAAACAGGTGGAGGCTGAGAGAGCTTTGGCTGAAAAGAAACTATTGTTGGCTCATGAACTGAGTCTCAAGGAGCTGGAGATCAAGGCAAGACAGTCTGAATCCAGCAATAATGGTGGCAGCATACTGACAGGACTTGCTGGAGAAAAGAAGGTTTGTATACCCAAAATGTGGTGCCCAGTTTTGGGGTGGGAGATGACATAGATAAATGGTTAGATGCTTATGAAGTTGCACTAAGGGCTCATGAGGTTCCTGAAGGGCAATGGGGGGTAGCTATGTGGGGTTATGTACCACCATTGGGGAGGGATACACTCCTCACATTGGATCAACCTGATAAAAACACATACCCACTTCAGAAAGCCATTTTACTTGCCAAGTTTGGGCTGACCCCTGAGGGATACCGTCAGAGGTTCAGGGACAGCACCAAACAAACCACACAAACATGGGTAGATTTCTTTGACTTCTCCAGTAAGGCACGGAATGGATGGCTGCGGGGCAACAAAGTAGCTGATTATAAAGGTTTATATGACTTGATTCTAAGAGAGCATATGCTTAATACTACTTATACAGAGTTGCGCCAGCACTTAGTGGATAGCAAGCTGACTGATCCCAGGAAGCTTGCTGAGGAGGCGGACCTCTGGGTTAGCACCAGAGTGTCCAAGAAGGTACCTTGGGGGGGACTCCCACAAAGGTGGTCAGGGTTCCCAACAGAAGAAAGAGGGGGGAGATAAACTTGCAGATAAGGAACTCTCCAAAGGCCCCCAAAAGAATTCCCAGGGAGGGGGTGGCAACCCTTCCTTTTCCAAATTTGGGAAACAGCCAGGGACATATGACAGGTCAGGGAAACCTAACCCCAAATGCATGGAATGTTACCAGTATGGTCACTATAAAGGCGATCCCGAGTGCCCCAAGAGGGCACCGTCCACTACCGGACAGGCACCTGGGTTGACTAGTGTAGCGCTCGGGGGGGAGATGGACCCAGATAGCTTTGGGGAACAGGTAGAGATTTCCCTAGTGTCCCTGGGAGAAGGAGAAATGGTGCCCAAGGTCCACATGCCCAAAAATACTTCCAAGTACCGGCAGTGGGTCACCATTGATGGGCAGAAGGTGGAGGCTCTGCGTGACACAGGAGCCAGTATGACTACTATCAAGAGTCAGCTGGTGTCAACAGAGCAGATAGTACCTAATACATTCCACCAGGTCATAGTCGCTGACAATCGCGAGAGTCACCTACCGGTGGCTCTGGTTCCCTTTGAGTGGGGGGGGTCCTCTGGTACTCTGAAAGTAGCTGTGAGTCCTGCCATGCCTGTAGATTGTCTGTTAGGCAATGATCTTGAGCATACTGCTTGGAAAGAAGTGGAGCTCAAGTCTCACCTGGAGATGTTAGGGTTACCTGAGTGGGTCTGCATGACCACACGGTCCATGGCTGACCGAGAGGGAAGTCAAGGGCGTCTGGAGCCTGGAACGATGGCCCAGAGAGCTGCCAAGAGGAGGGACCAGGGGCACGGGAAACCGGCCCCAGAAGTTCCCGCAGTGGCTGACGGGGCTCCTGAGGAGGAGGCTCCCGAGCCAACTGGGGAAGACATTGCCACCCTAGGTGACTTACCTGAGCTTGCTGGCTGGCAAGTTGAGGGTGGACCCACCAGGGAGGAATTCTGCAAGGCGCAGAAAGAATGTCCCACTCTAGAAGGTCTGAGGAAACAAGCCTCAAACCAGGCGGCAGGTGACACCTCTGGCGATCACCACCTATATTGGGAGAATGATCTCCTCTACAGTGAGCTTAAGGTTCCGGCCTTTGGGGCAGCACGTACGCTGGTGGTCCCCCAATGTTACCGAACCTTCCTACTGGGTCTGGCTCACGACATTCCCCTGGCAGGACATTTGGGGCAAGGCAAGACCTTTAACAGGCTTGTCACCCACTTTTATTGGCCCAAAATGAGGACACACTCAGATAAATTCTGCAGATCTTGTCCTACCTGCCAGGCCAGTGGTAAAGCAGGAAAAAGGGTTAAAAGCCCCCTGATTCCACTTCCTGTCGTTGGCACCCCCTTTGAAAGGGTGGGCATCGACATTGTTGGTCCCTTGGACCCCAAAACTGCCTTAGGCAACAGGTTCATCCTGGTTTTGGTGGACCATGCCACCCGTTACCCAGAGGCAATCCCTCTCAGGACGGTAACTGCACCGGTGGTGACCAGAACTCTGATGGGGATATTTACCCGTGTGGGATTCCCCAAGGAGATAGTGTCTGACAGAGGCACTAACTTCATGTCTGCATACATGAAGTCTCTGTGGGATGCGTGTGGTGTAACCTACAAGTTCACCACACCCTATCACCCCCAGTCTAATGGTCTTGTGGAGAGATTCAACAAGACCCTGAAAGGCATGATTGGTGGCCTCCCTGAGGCCATGAGGCGTAAGTGGGACGTCCTCTTACCATGCCTTCTCTTTGCTTACAGAGAGGTCCCCCAGAGGGGGGTAGGGTTCAGTCCCTTTGAGCTTCTCTATGGGTACCCTGTCAGGGGACCCTTAAGCATTGTCAAGGAGGGATTGGAGAAAGCTCCAAAAGGCACCCCCTCAGGACGTGGTCAGCTTCATGTTGGCCCTCCGCAACCAGATGACCCGCTTCTGGAAAGAGGCCCAAAGTAACCTTGAGGCCAGTCAAGAGGTAATGAAACACTGGTATGACCAGAAGGCCACCCTGGTAGAGTTTCAACCTGGAGACAAAGTGTGGGTAATGGAGCCAGTAGAGCCTAGAGCTCTCCAGGACCGCTGGTCTGGCCCATTTGAAATCAAGGAGCGGAAAGGGGAGGCCACTTACCTAGTGGACCTCCAAACCCCTAGGAATCCCCTAAGGGTGCTCCATGTGAACCGACTAAAGGCTCATTTTGAGAGGTCGGAGATCAACATGCTTCTGGTCACAGATGAAGGAATGGAAGAGGAGAGTGAACCTCTCCCCGACCTCCTCTCTGCCCAAGAAGGTGATGGGTCAGTAAGCGGGGTCATTCTTTCTGACTCCCTGACTCTAAACCAGAAAGGAGACTGCTATGAGCTGTTGGAGCAGTTCTCCCCCCTGTTCTCCCTTACTCCTGGACTGACCCACCTCTGTGTTCATGATATTGACACCGGTGACAGTCTCCCTGTGAAGAACAAAATTTACAGGTTGTCGGATAAGGTGAAGGACAGCATCAAGGAGGAGGTCTCCAAGATGTTGACTCTAGGGGTTATCGAGAAATCCATTAGTCCCTGGGCCAGCCCAGTGGTGTTGGTCCCTAAGGCTACTGCCCCAGGTGCGAAGCCAGAACTCCGGTTCTGTGTGGACTACCGGGGTCTCAACTCAGTCACACGGACTGATGCTCACCCCATGCCCCGAGCTGATGAGCTCGTTGACAGGCTGGGCGCTGCCAAGTTCCTGAGGACGTTTGATCTTACTTCAGGGTACTGGCAGATCGCCCTGACTGAGGGGGCTAAGGAAAGATCCGCATTTTCAACCCCTGATAGCCATTACCAGTTCCGGGTGATGCCGTTTGGATTGAAAAATGCCCCCGCTACCTTCCAACGTTTGGTTAACAGGGTCCTAGCTGGCAAGGATGCCTTATGTGCAGCCTACCTGGATGACATAGCTGTCTACAGTTCCAGCTGGGAGGAACACCTGCTTCACCTCAAGGAGGTGCTTCAGGCCCCGCAACAGGCAGGCCTGACCATCAAGGCTAGTAAGTGCCAGATTGGGCAGGGTTCCGTGGTGTACTTGGGACACCTAATGGGTGGTGGCAAGGTGCAGCCACTCCAGGCCAAGATTGAAACTATCAAGGCCTGGCAACCACCGCGAACGCAGACTGAGGTGAGAGCCTTTTTAGGCCTCACAGGATACTACCGCAGATTTGTCAAGGGCTATGGTACCATTGTATCACCCTTGACAGAACTCACTTCCAAGAAACAACCTAGGTTGGTGAATTGGACAGAGGCTTGTCAGAAAGCCTTTGATGCCCTGAAGGAAGCCATGTGCACGGCCCCCGTGCTCAAGGCCCCTGACTACTCCCAGGAATTTATCGTGCAGACAGACGCTTCAGACCATGGCATAGGGGCAGTCCTAGCACAGCTAAATGAGGAGGGCTGAGACCAACCGGTAGTCTTTATTAGCAGAAGGCTATTACCACGGGAACAGAGGTGGAGTGCTATTGAGAGAGAAGCTTTTGCTGTGGTCTGGGCACTGAAGAAGCTAAGACCCTACCTGTTTGGGACTCACTTCCGGGTTCAGACAGACCACAGGCCCCTCAGATGGCTCATGCAGATGAGGGGTGAGAATCCAAAACTCTTGAGGTGGTCCATTTCCCTACAGAGGATGGACTTTACGGTGGAACATCGCCCAGGGGTTGACCACGCCAATGCTGATGGTCTCTCCAGGTACTTCCGCCTTAGCGATGAGAGCTCCCAGGAGGTCGGGTAGCTCTCCCCACTTTCAGCTGGGGGGGGGGCATGTTAGACCTGACAGCCTTAGGGTAGTCACCCCTAACTTTTTGCCTGCCTCCCTCCACTTTGTGGACACTGTTTTTGCTGGTTTTTAGACTCTGCGCACTTTACCACTGCTAACCAGTGCTAAAGTGCATATGCTCTCTCCCTTAAGACATGGTAACCTTGAATCATACCTGATTGGACTATTAATTTACTTATAAGTCCCAAGTAAGGTGCACTTTATGTGCATAGGGCTGGTAAATTAAATGCTACTAGTGGGCCAGCAGCACTGGTTGTGCCACCCACTTAAGTAGCCCCTTTTCCTTGTCTCAGGCCTGCCATTGCAAGGCCTGTGTGTGCAGTTTCACTGCCACCTCGACTTGGCATTTAAAAGTACTTGCCAAGCCTAGAACTCCCCTTTTTCTACATATAAGTCTCCCTTAATGTGTGCCCTAGGTAACCCCTAGAGCAGGGTGCTGTGTAGGTAAAAGGCAGGACATGTACCTATGTAGTTATATGTCCTGGTAGTGTAAAACTCCTAAATTCGTTTTTACACTACTGTGAGGCCTGCTCCCTTCATAGGCTAACATTGGGGCTGCCCTCAGACACTGTTGAAGTGGCAGCTGCTGATCTGAAAGGAGCAGGAAGGTCATATTTAGTATGGCCAGAATGGTAATACAAAATCCTGCTGACTGGTGAAGTCGGATTTAATATTACTATTCTAGAAATGCCACTTTTAGAAGGTGAGCATTTCTTTGCACTTAAATCCTTCTGTGCCTTACAATCCACGTCTGGCTGGGCTTGGTTGACAGCTCCTTGTGCATTCACTCAGACACACCCCAAACACAGGGTACTCAGCCTCACTTGCATACATCTGCATTTTGAATGGGTCTTCCTGGGCTGGGAGAGTGGAGGGCCTGCTCTCACACAAAGGACTGCCACACCCCCTACTGGTACCCTGGCAGACAGGATTGAACTGAAAGGGGACCTGGTGCACTTCTTAGCCACTCTTTGAAGTCTCCCCCACTTCAAAGGCACATTTGGGTATAAAACAGGGCCTCTGCCCTACCTCATCAGACACTTGCTGGAGAAGAAACCTGAACCAGAAACTACATCCTGCTAAGAAGAACTGCCTGGCTGCTCAAAGGACTCACCTGTCTGCTTTCTACAAAGGACTGCTGCCTTGCTGTTGGCCTGCTGCCTTGCTGAACTCTTGTCTGGCTGTGAAAGTGCTCTCCAAGGGCTTGGATAGAGCTTGCCTCCTGTTCCCTGAAGTCTCAGGACCAAAAACACTTCCCTCTTTCACTTGGACGCTCCGTGCGGCGAAAATTTTGACGCACAGCTTGTTCTGCGGCGAGAAAAACACTGCACACCGACGCTGATCGATGCGACGCTCTTGGGACGACCGAAAATCCGACGCACGGCTTCGCAAGGACAACGCCGCCCGACCTCTAGAGGAGAAACCGACGCGACGCCTGCCGTGAGATCGTAATTTCGCCGCGCAGCCCCGCAGAACGACGCGCAGCCGGAAAACAAGCAGGAAAATCCACGCACAGACCCGGGATATCTGGTAATCCCCGCGATCCACGAAAAGAGACTGTCCGCGCGCCGGAAAACGACGCACGACTTCCCCGCGTGGAAAATAACGACGCAAGTCCGTGTGTGCTGGGGACAAATCGACACACACACCCTTTCTCCACGCACCTCTTCTTTTGTGGCCCTCTGAGGAGATTTTTCCACTCCAAACCAGGTACTTGTGCTTGAAAGAGACTTTGTTTATATTCTAAAGACTTAAGACACTGTATATCACTTTTCAGTGATATCCCTACAATTTCCCATTGCAAACTTTATTCTTTTTGACCTACAATTATCCAGATAAATATTATATATTTTTCTAAACACTGTGTGGTGTATTTTTGTGGTGCTATATGGTGGTATTGTATGATTTATTGCACAAATACTTTACATGTTGCCTTCTAAGTTAAGCCTGACTGCTTGTGCCAAGCTACCAGAGGGTGGGCACAGGATAATCTTGGATTGTGTGTGACTTACCCTGACTAGAGTGAGGGCTTTTGCTTGGACAGGGGGTAACCTGACTGCCAACCAAAAACCCCATTTCTAACAGTGTCCCTATCCATGGCCTGGTGACTAGCATTGTGACTGGTAGCGCATTGCCTAGTGTGTTGGGCTGTTCCCTGTGTGTGTGTGTGTGTCATGTACGCCAACTGTGGTGTTGTTGGCACCATTGACCGAGTGTGTCCTTTGTCTCTTCCTCCCCTTTATGTTTTGTCACCCTGTCCTTATGTGCATTAGGAGGCTGAAACCACAGATGGTGCGGGCACCTGTGGGACAGAGGGCGAGGGGAGCACCACTGTGGAGACAGGAGGAGCCAGTTCAAACATGGATTCCTCTGATGGAAGCTCCCTGGTGGTGGTGGACACCTCTGTGCGCACCCCAGCTACAGGTAGAGCCACCTCCCCCTGTACCAGCACCGCCCTCCCAGCAACCCCTAAGCGAGTTTCCCTTGCCAGCTCACCCAGTAGGGTGGGCATCTCCTTCGCCCCAGTCACCTCAGGCCCTGCCCCAGTTATACCTGCTGCCCTGAGTGAGGAGGCCATTGACCTCCTCCAATCCATCTCTGTTGGGAAGTCAACCATTGTGAATGCCATCCTGGGGCTGGCAGCCCAAATGCAACAGACAAATGCATTCCTGGAGGGCATTCACACTGGTATGGTGGCCCAATATAGATCAATCCAGGCTCTGGCCTCCTCTCTGAATGCAGCCATTGTCCCTGTTTCTAGCCTCCCCCCTTCAACTTCCTCTACCCAATCCCATTTCCCTCATCCCCAACCTATCCCAAGCACACAGGCAGACGAGCATGCACCCAGGACAACACATAAGAGTGGACATGGCAAACACAAGCACCACACTTTATCGCACAGGCACTCACACAAACACCATCCATATGCAGACATACAAATATCCACTGCCTCCACCATGGCCTCCTTCTCCTCGTCCTCCACCACCCTCCCAGTTGCGTCTACACTCACACCTGCATGCACTACATCCTCATCCATTACCCCCATCGCCGGCACAACTAACAGCACACGCCCCTCACTGGAAATTACCATCCCCACTGCCATGCACACATCTGTTGTGTCCTCTCACACTGTGTCCGGTGCCCACTCCTCCCAAAGTACACAAATGCAAGCACTCAGACACCCAAAAGCCATCCACTTCACAACAGCATCCAGCGCATGCACCTGCACCCAAACACAGCAGACTCACACCTCCTACAACCACTCCCTCTTCCTCCACTCCCAAACCATCTCCCTCTTCCCACGCCAATGTTCCAAAGAAGCTATTCCTCGCCAACATTGACCTCTTGCCTAGCCCTTCCCTCCATCACTCACATTAGCCCAAGGTGGTCAAAACCCAAGCAAGTACCTCAGCCACCCAGTCCACGGGCACAGTAGTGTCTACAACTACACCAGGTGGGAGAGGATCCCGGGTACCAGGCAGCCACAATGATAGAGTGCGTGCACCAAGTGCTGCAAGGAAGGTCAAGGAGGCACTCCCAGCTGTTGCCAGGAAGTGCTAGGTGCCACCTCCAGCTTCAAAAAGGAAGGACATGGAGGCACCCCCTCTGGTAAAAGGCTGCTGAGAGGAGCAGTCCCTAGCTGCTGCCAAAAAGAGCAAGGAGCCATCTCCAACTGCTGGCAGAAATGGCAAGGGGCCTGCACCAGCAGGAAACAAGGACAAGAGGCCTGGTGTTGAGATTCAATCGGAGCCCGCACCACCAACCATGGTGGTTCAGCCATCCAAGGCTGCAAGGGAAGGGCTGGATCTTCCTCCCACCACTGCCAGCACTGCCTCCAGCACCACCACCAGCACCACGGCCAGCAGCAACAGCCCCAGTGGGCAGCCGTCTGTGGCAGCCGGGGAAGGGCTGGAGCCTCCCCCCACCACTGCCAGCACCACCACTAGCACCACCACGGCCACCACTAAGTAGCCGTCACTGCCGGGGGACAGTGTGAAGTCCTGCGTCCTTTGGCTGTAGTGCGGCCTGGCCCCAGCAAATCCTGTGGGTCTGACACCCAGGTGAGAGACTGTGACCTTGCACTCCCTAAGATCTGCATCAAAGAGCATGTTACTCCCTCCATAACCAGTGGAGAAGCCATCCACTCACCCCATCCTTCCCAGGATGAAGCTCACTGGGCACAATGCCCCCTCCATAACCAGTGGAGAAGCCATCCACTCACCCCATCCTTTCCAGGATGAAGCTTGCAGGGCACAATGCCCCCTACAGAACCAGTGGGCAATTCACCCACTTGAGAGACTGTGGCCTTGCACTCCCCAGGACCAAGCAGTGGGACAATTCCCCTACTTCAGAGACTGTGGCCTTGCACTCCCCAGGACCAAGCCGTGGGAAAATCACCGACTTCAGAGACTGTGGCCTTGCACTCCCCAGGACAGAGCACAGGGCATGTTGCCCCCTCCAGGACCAGTGGTGTTGTACCATCTTCCGGCCCCCACATTCCCCGTCCCCCTGAGGTGCCTGTCTATTTTTGACCTGATTCCTCTGCAGTGTTCTCTCCTTGTTATTGCAGGAATGAGGTTGGGCCTTGGACTTTGTGATGTGGCCCTGTGGCCCATGGACATTGAGGACTGGGCAGTGTCTATTGCATTGCAATGTGTATATATGTATATACTTTTTGCTTTGGATGCACGTATTTCAGCTATATTGATCTTATTACAGCCTTTTTACACTATAGTAGTTGTCCTTGCATTATTCCTGAGGGGTACGGAGTGTGCATGTTATGTTACTGTATCTGGTTGTGTGTGTGGTGTTCGGGATGGGGGAGTTGCGTGTGTGTGTCACTCTATTTTTCCTCTTCCCCTCCCCTGTGTACTAGGTGGCAGTACTCACCGTGGTAGTCTTCGCCGGCGTTAGTGTTCCTAATGGAGCAGAAGCTAGAAGAGCATGGGGAAGACATGCAGCTCGGGTTCCATGGCGGCATGGTTCTTCCCTGAGTCTCTAGAGGTGAGTTGTTTCCTTTCTGTTTTCTGTTTCTGCCAGGCTTTTGAAGTCATTGGTACTGCCCCGGAAAAGGTGGCAGATAAGAGTGTCATATTACTGTGGGCGGTACATTGTCTTCCGCCTGGCTGTTGGTTGTTACCGCTGTGGTGCCTGTTGTTTTCGCTCTGGCAGTCGGTATGTTAAAGTGGCTGTTCATCTGAGCGGTTTCCGCTGTGGTCATAATTTCATATGTATTACCGCCGGCCTGGGTTGTAATGAGGACCATAATCATGTACTCCTGCCTGGATAAGCAAACAATAGTGGACGTATGTCGTCAGTTGAAGCCAGATCTGATGCCAGCTCTTAGTTATCCAACCAGCATACCACCCATTGTACAAGTCATGTCAGCATTGCACTTCCTAGCTGGTATGTCCCAACCTCTGTTCAGGCTGGTATTGAAGGATGTCCTCTCAGCAATGTCGAAACAGCTTGAAAGCTGTAACTGGTCCCCCCACGTGAGAATTTAGACCATGTGAAAGCTGACTTTTATGGTTTTGGTGACCTTCCACATGTGGTGGGGGTCATTGATGGCACACATGTTGGCTTGGGGCCATCGAAGTCCAATGAACATCTTTAACATAACAGAAAGAACTTCCATTCCATCAGCATGCAAGTTATCTGTTTGGCATATCTCAACATTTCACGTCTGTGTTCGTTATCTGAGTTCAGCCCATGATTCCTTTATAATGCAGAACAGCACCATACTGCAGCTGATGTTGCAATCATACCCAGAAAGGGCCTGGCTGGTTGGTAAGTCACATCTCTCCTGATTGTGTGTGTGCAATATCAGGTGCTACAATCATGAACTGAGTGAGTTATTGTTGCGCCCATGTTCCATTCCTAAACAGGAGACTCAGCATATCCTAACCGTCCTTGGTTGCTGATGCCACTAAGGAATCCAACTAAGCCAGGGAAAGTCTACTTCAATGAGGCCCATGGAAGAATACAGCAGGTAGTGGCTTTTGAGCTCCTGGTAGCCAGATCTAGTTTCAAAAAGTCTAGCCATATAGACATCCTCTATGGTTGCAATCCTGAGCAGGACACTGTGTACACAAAACATATCCCTCCTTGCTCAAGTAGTTTCTGTCTTCATCATATGGTTCACATGGTCTTATATCTCTACCTAGCAAAATGTAGAAATTAAGAAATGACAATGAGTTGGTGATGGGTGCATTTATTACAATGTTGATGCAGAAAATACAATTTGGACACAATGGAACGAAAACAGTAAAGTGGAGGTGTCAGTCATGGTGAATGAAATCATTAGAGTATATGCCACACCACTGGGGGTTCAAAGTCCAGAATACTCCTTCCGTTGGAACTCGTAGGTGGTTAAGGATAAGTCAACAAAGTGAATGTGTGGCACACAAAGGAGATCCTTTAGTAGGAGGTCACTTGCTGGCAGTTGTGGGTGTCTTGCCATCTGCACCTCCCAGATTATTTTGCTGGACATCCCCACTAGCCTGTGGAGTGGATCTGCTGCTACAGAGGCAGGGGTGTCTGGGACTAGTTCTTCCTGTAGCAGGGCCTCCCTTCCAGTGGCTGGCACCAATGTTGATGTGCTGTTTATGTTGATGAGCCAAAGGAAGAGGAAGATTGGTTTTCAAATGCCCTTCCCAGGACTGCATGTAATTCCCTCATCATCCCTGTTTGTGAGGCTATGTTGGTGTTTTGGGCCTCCATCTGTTCTCACATTCCCTATGTTGCTGCCTGATTTCCTGGAGCCCGGCAAGACCTGGCCTATCATGCCTATCATGCCTTGGGGCTCCTGATAGATCCCCACACCTTGGCTGATGGTGTCCTGACCCGGAGGAGCACCAGTGGCTTGAACCCGCTGGCCCATAGCATCCCTCTCATGTACCCCACCCCCACGATTCTGTACCCTTGCAACAGTGTGCCCTCTCCCACTGTGTCCTGGACCCTCATTGTCTGAACTGTTGTGCTGCAACTCAGGATCCAGGACTGGGAGGCACAAGATGGTGGACACTGTGGGGCATATTTATACTCTGTTTGCGCCGGATTTGCGTATTTTTTTTTACGCAAATCCGATGCAAAACTAACTCCATATTTATACTTTGGCGTTAGACCCGTCTAGCGCCAAAGATCTTGGAGTTTGCGTAATTTTTTTGCGTGGACACCTTCCTTGCGTTAATGATATGCAAGGTAGGCGTTCCCTTCTAAAAAATGACTCCGAGGCATGTGCGCCGTATTTACACTCCCGGGCAAAAATGATGCCCGGGAGTGGGCGGGTCAAAAAAAATGATGTCCAGCCGCTTTAGCGTCATTTTTTAACGCCTGGTCAGGGCAGGCGTTAAGGGACCTGTGGGCTCTGAAGGAGCCCAGAGGTGCCCTCCCATGCCCCCAGGGACACCCCCTGCCACCCTTGCCCACCCCAGGAGGACGCCCAAGGATGGAGGGACCCATCCCAGGGAACTTAAGGTAAGTTCAGGTAAGTATTTTTTTTATTTTTTTTAGGGTGGCATAGGGGGGCCTGATTTGTGCCCCCCTACATGCCACTATGCCCAATGACCATGCCCAGGGGACATAAGTCCCCTGGGCATGGCCATTGGGCAAGGGGGCATGACTCCTGTCTTTGCTAAGACAGGAGTCATTTCAATGGGGGTTGGGAGTCAAAATAAATGGCGCTAATCGGGTTGAGGCGAAAATTTTGCCTCAGCCTGACTTGCCCCATTTTTTGACGCCCAAGCTCCATTTTCCCCTACGCCGGCGCTGCCTGGTGTAAGTCATTTTTTTTTACACACACCAGGCAGCTCCGCCGGCTAACGTCATTCCATAAATAAGGCGCCCGTATGGCGCTTTGGAATGGCGTTAGCCGGCGTTAAATTTTTTGACGCACAACTGCGTTGGCGCAGTTGTGCGCCAAGAAGTATAAATACGGCCCTGTGTTTGGTACACGAGGGAGCAAATAGTTGCCTGTGATGTTGAGGAAACCAGGTTGGGAGGTGTTGAGGTGGCCACAGTGAGACTCACTGTTGGTGTCTGACCAGGATGTCCAGCTGGGCCAGAACCGTTCTCCACATCCAGACATCAAGGAGTATCTTCATCATTGAGGGCTTCATCCAGGGGGGTAATACCAATCTCTTCAGTTGCCTCTGTGTGCCCAGTGGCAGCTCAACTTGTTGAGTGAAGGATGCAATGTTACTAGTTGTATTGTGACATCTAACTCAAACAGTTTAGTGTTACAGTAGACAGAGACATGTATAAAGTTACGTTTCAGTTATTACTTTTATGGCAAGTACCCATGGTATTGGTTGCATTGACATGACAATTGTGGAGCATGCCAGGTCTTTCTGACTGAAGCATTTGCTGAAAGGTCCAGGTGATTAGCCTTTGAGAGGTTGGCCTGAGAATGCCATCTTGGCCAGTGGCATGGGCAGTCCAGGGGCCCCCAGGGGCCCCACGACACCCGTTCCCGTAAGAACCGCCAGAAACAGGGTGGCGGGAAGGGGGGGGAGGATTCCCTAGGCGAGGGGAAAACCGGCGGGAAACCGCCAGTTCCCCTTTTCTGACCGCGGCTTTACCACCGCGGTCAGAATAGCCCAGGAAGCACCGCCAGCCTGTTGGCGGTGCTACCGCGGGCCCCGGCCCTTGCGGTCATGGACCGCCAGGGTCGGAATGACCCCCATTATCTCCTGTGAGTTGCAGTCAGGTTATTCCATCTACTTCATACACTTGACCAGTTTTATCTCCTCAGGTGAGTAAACTTAATTTGGGAGTTGCCAAACAGGGGTCTTTGGACAGGGGAACACTGGTCTGGTGTTTTGGGTTATATAAACAGTGCCTCCTGGGATTTGCAGTCATGTCACTCTCTGTACTACACACACTATACAAATGTTATACCCCCAGGTGGGTCCATTGTAATTTATAATTGTGAAACAGATGTATTGGGGCATGCGATCCCTGTGCTGGGGGTTAGAGTTAGAGAAACAGTCCCTCCTGGGAGTTGCAGTCAAGCCACTCTCTCTACTACACACTTTTTACCAATATTCTGTCCCCCAGGTGAGTACACTGCAAATGAGAGTTTGCTGACAGATGTATTGCAGCATGTGACCACTGTGCTAGTGTTTGCGGTGACAGGAATAGTGCCCTCTCTGGAGTTGTAGTCATGTCAGTCTATGTACTACACACAATTGAGAAATGTTTTCCCCCCAGATATGAACCCTAAATTGCTAAATAAGAAACAGGGCTATTTGGCAAAGTGACCACTGCACTAGTGTTTGGAGTCATAGAAACTGTGCCTGGTGTTAGTTAGAGTGATGTCAGTCCCTGTACTACACACACTACACACAATACAAATGTCATGTGCCCAGGTGAGTATAGTTCAATTGTGAGTTGCCCAAAATAAGTCTTCTAACAGGTGAACACTCAGTCGGTGAGCGGAGTAACAGTAAATGAGGCAAAAGGTGAGCTCTGAGCATGCATGACGTTGAATTTCTGTGACATATTTGTGTTGTGACTTACCACACTCCACTCCCCCAATTCTTCCTGTCAAGTCCACAGGATGCAGGACGGCCAAGACCTTCTACTCCTAGGGAATGAGACACAATGGGGCACTGGGAGGGACACTGTCAGTCCTCTAGGCCTGCAGCTGGTGCATGGTGCGTAGGGAACAAACCTTACCCATGACGTTTTCCACCTCTTCCTGAAATCCTACTTTGCATGCAGGGTGGTGGCTACAATATTCCCTCTGTCAATGATCCTGTCCCACATTTCTATTTTCCTACTGAGAGGATTGTGCTGGACTTGTTCTCCAAACAATTGTGGCTCTACTCTTATCATTTTATCCACCATGACTCATAACTCATCTTCAGAAAAACAGATTTTTTGGCTGTGACGTGGAACCAAATAAAAGGGTGACAGTGACCTACTAAACAGGGGAAGTGCAGTGCGGTGTGAATGGACAAAAGTGTGTGCGTGGTGTTCGATGGGATGGTGAAAAAAAGTGGTGCCTAATAAATGCATGCTACAAAATAAGATTCTCTGGCTTTGTTGCCTTGCAGTGGAAATGCAAAGGATTGTGGTCTGTGAAGAGGTGCGTTTTATAGTGTCCTTTGTAGGTCTGTCCATTTTGGAAATGTGTGTCAGCTGTGCTGTTTTCAAATTCATCCAATGTTTGGTGGTGTATTACTTTGCTGACCGCAGACCACTGTGGTTCGGACCACCATTGGCTGACCACCATGGGGTCCACTAAGGCTGCTGTGTGCTTATAATAAGGTTAGTGGTTGGTCGCTGTGCTCTAGGTGCGGGAGGTCGGACTACTTTTTTCCAGGCCACCGCTCTGTTGGCTGTCTGCCATTTTTAGTTGTCGGTCAGTTGTCCTGCCTGTATAACTCATAATAGGGCGGTATGAAAGACCGCAAACATGGCGGTCTGGTGGCCCAACCGCCAAACTCGCAATGAGGCCCTAAATGTTATAACTTATTTCATTAACATAAGGTCATTTAATTTAAATTTGTTTATATATTATCTAAAGATATTTCAAACATATTGGTATTTAACTGCACACACACACACTTATCTGTGTATGTTTATGTACACATGTATATTGTAAATCTATAATTAAAAATATTAATTTAAATTTATATTATTATGTATATATATGTGCTCGCTATATATATAGAGATATATATGCAAACACCAAACAGGCTTGGCTTCCGAGCCTCCGGGAGCACTCTTGGAATTCACAGCCATATTAATTTCAATTCCCCAGCACGACGCGTTTCAGCAGCCTGCCTTTCTCAAATGCCAGTAGTCAAAGGACATTTAAACACAGGTGCTTAAATACGTTTCTTTCATTGCTTTTCAACCCCTTGGCCGCCAGGCCTTTTTCCCTCCTGTGCCGTGCTTTTATTGGCTATTTGGGGCAGTTCGCGCTTAGGCCCTCATAACTTTTTGTTCACATAAGCTACCCACGCCAAATTTCCGTCCTTTTTTGTCCAACATCCAAGGGATTCTAGTGGTACCCAGACTTTGTGGGTTCCTCTGAAGGAGACCAAGAAATTAGCCAAAATACAGTAAAAAATGTAATTAAAAAAAAAATGGCAAAAAAGGGCTGCAGATGAAGGCTCATGTTTTTTCCCCTGAAAATGGCATCAACAAAGAGTTTGTGGTGGTAAGATCACCATCTTCACAGCGTTGAGGAACAGGCAGACTTGAATTAGAAAACCCAATTTTTCAACTCAATTTTGACATTTTACTGGGACATATCCCATTTTTACTATTTTTTGTGCTTTCAGCCTCCTTCCAGTTAGTGACCAAAATGGGTGAGAAACCAAGGCTGGATCCCAGAAAACTAAACATTTCTGAGAAGTAGACAAAATTCCGAACTCATCAAGGGGACATTTGTGTAGATCCTACAAGTGTTTCCTACAGAAAATAACAGCTTAAATAAAAATATATTGAAATTGAGGTGAAAAAAACAGCCATGTTTCTCTACGTGTTACTCTGTAACTTTTTCCTGCGATGTCAGAGTTTTGAAGGCAATATACCGTTACGTCAGCTGGCTCTTCTGGTTGTGGGGATATATAGGGCTTGTAGGTTCATCAAGAACCCTAGGTACCCAGAGCCAATAAATGAGTTGCACCTTGCAATGGGTTTTCATTCTATACCGGGTATACAGCAATTCATTTGCTGAAATATAAAAAGTAAAAAATAGGTATCAAGAAAGCCTTTGTACTTCAAAAATGGCCACAAGATAAGGTATTGAGAAGCAGTGGTTATTTGCACATCTCTGAATACCGGAGTGCCCATACTGCCTTGTGAATTACAGGGCATTTCTCAAATTTACGTGTTTTTTGCACACTGTCTTACATTTGGAAAGAAAAAATGTAGAGAAAGACAAGGGGCAACATTTATTTTGCTATTCTATCTTCCCCCATGTCTCCCGATAAAAATGGTACCTCACTTGTGTGGATAGGCCTAGCGCCCGCGACAGGAACTGCCCCAACGTGGACACATTACATTTTCACAAAGAAAACAGAGCTGTTTTTTGCAAAGTGCCTAGCTATGGATTTTGGCCTCTAGCTCAGGCGGCACCAAGGGAAACATAGCATGCCTGCGCAGTTTTGAAAATTAGACACCTAGGGGAATCGATGATGATGTGACTTGTGGGGCTCTGACCAGGGTCTGTTACCCAGAATCCTTTGCAAACCTCAAAATTTGGCCCAAAAAACACTTTTTCCTCTCATTTCGGTGACAGAAAGTTCTGGAATCAGAGAGGAGCCACAAATTTTCTTCGACCCAGCATTCCCCCAAGTCTCCCGATAATAACAGTACCTCACTTGTTGGGGTAGACCAAGCGCCCGTGTCAGGAAAAGCCCCAAAACAGAACGTGGACACATCACATTTTTCCACAGAAAACTGGGGTGTTTTTTACAAACTGCCTACCTGTGGATTTTGGCCTGTAGCTCAGCCGGATCCTGGGGAAAACTAGCAAACCAGTGCATTTTTTAAAACTAGACACCTAGGGTAATCCAAGATGGGGTGACTTGTGAGGCTCTGACCAGGTTCTGATCCCCAGAATCCTTTGCAAACCTCAAAATATGGCCAAAAAAACACTTTTTCCTCTTATTTCAGTGGCAGAAAGTTCTGGAATCTGAGAGGAGCCACAAATGTCCTTCCATCCAGCGTTCCCCCAAGTCTCCCGATAAAAATGGTACCTCACTTGTGTGGGTGGGCCAGGTGCCTGCAACAGAAAAAGGCCCAAAACTTGTAGAGATTGAGGGGATAGCATAGTGAGTTGATAAGCACATATTTTTCCTTTATACATCTTTTAGGCTGACTCTGCTTTGGGGACCCATGCAAGTGAGGTATCATTTTACTTGGGAGACTGAGGGGAACGCTGGGTGGTAGGAAATGTGTGGCGCAGTGGTGATCCTACAAAGAAAAGTGAGGAAAATATGTTTTTTAATGCAAATTTTGAGGTTTTCCCAGGAGTCTGGGTAAGAAAATGTTAGGGAATCCTGGCAAGCCACACCTCCTTGGACTCCTTGGGGTGTCTATTTTTAAAACATGCCTGAGTTTGGTAGGTTTCCCCAGATGAAGGCCACACCCGGGACCAAACACATAGGTCCCCCCCTCAAACACAGTTAGTTTTGCAATAGATCATTTTGGTGTGTCTACATACTTATGTGATGTTCCAAACACTAAAATTGTGAAAAGAAATGCCGTTAGGTTTTGTTAAAAAGACCCCACACCCACCAACCAAGTTGGTGGCATGCTTCATCATCGGGGTCCCACCCGAGACACCTATCGTGTCACAGGTGTGATGCAAAGCCTGATTACAGCGGAGCAGGTTTTGTCATTTTTACCACACATACTGGTTGGATTTGGCACACGGGTGAGTGATGGTTCAGTGGATCAAATTTTATTTATAGGAGATTTCACAACAATGAAATTCACTGTTAATAACTGAAAGGCCAAAAAACTGAACCAATGACTCACAGCTTGTGAGCTGTAAAGCCACGGCAAGGCAGCAACAGCTTTACAGTCCATTCACACACCTTTCATACATGACATGCACAAGAGCATTCACGCCGCCAGCCACGGGCCCAGCACATTACAACACTCGCATCGACAGACAGCGACACTCAAGGACCCATCACTTACCTACGCCCACATGCCTGATACAGCAATCACACCAGCTGATGGGAGTGTGTGGACTGCGCACTGACATCATTACAGGGGTGTGGGGGTTGGGGGTGGAAGGGGAAGGGCTTCCCCTTCCATCCCTGCCTTGGAGGGGTGGGAGGGGAGCCCACAAAGAGAGAGCTAGCACTCCCTCTGAGCTCAGTGCCCAGGACGTAATGGTTACGTCCTCGGCACATGAGCACTGCTCCGCAGGACATAACCATTACGTCCGCGGCACAGAAGGGGTTAATCATGGTACTTGTAAGTGAAAGAGGACTTGTGTTCCCCATTAAACACATAGCTAAGAGCGCCACCATCATATTGTGTCTTAAGAGTTGTTTACATAGTCCCAGTCATGATTTTACTCCAGTGGATTGTGATACAAAGTGGTTTCTGGGCACATTACTTCAAACTTTATATCCGGTGCACTTTCAGCTTTGACATTGTTGTTAAATAGCGTATATTTCAAAGCATGCCTATGTCCACATAAGAGTAATAATATATATTTAAACAATAGTAGCAAAACTATTACATTTTAGATATAATGAATATACTATTCCCACTCCAATCTTTGCAACAGTTGTGAAATGGTTAGACTATGAAGGGTTAAAATTTACTATTTCCACTCCAGTCAGCGCAACAGTAGGTAAAGAGTTATGCTCAGGAGGAGTAATATTTACTGTTCCCACTCCAGTCAGTGAAACAGTAGGTAAAGCGTTGAATTGCAGAGGGGTAATGCATACAGTTCCCACTTTAGTCTGTGCAAAAGTAGGGAAAGCTTCAAACACATAAACGTCAAATCGCTCAATCCTCCGGTGCACCATGGCAGGGTAGCGATCCCCTAATATTCAAAACAGCCTACTATCTCCCCTGGGCGTTTTTTCCTCCAACGCTCATGGCACAAAGGAAAACCCCGGCCACAACGTCTTGCAAAAGTGACATTTATTTAGCAACAAAAACCCAACATGTTTCAGAAATAGAATTTCCTTGAGACCTGCAGATACCTCCCATTTTCATTCACAAAGTGCATTAGTTACAAAAATATAAACAATGGACCATGCACCAAGGATTTATGCCCCATAAACATGATATTATTCCTTGTTTTTCTAATGCTTTTGTCACAAATATACATAGTAATGCATTATAACAGCCAATATTTTAACACAAAAATATTTATTGAATGTGTCCAGTAGCCCTTAGAAAATGTATACTCTCATATTAAGGTCTAGTCCCCACTGGGCTCCACTATAATTGTTTCCAATTTCATAAAATAAATCATTTACAAGCGTTATTGAACCAAAATTATTACAATTCGCCAATCACCACAGAGAAGCTATTTGTGATTCTTATTGCCCAAGAGGGACCTGTAGTGGGCTCATCTGCTAATAACCCTCCCTTCCTCTGGTAAACCGTTCACTGGTATAGCCCTTAAATAACATTGGATGTAATATGTAGATATGGCTCTTTCCTTTTATTAGTGTTGTGATTATGTTATCCTCCTTCCTATACTCGAAGACAAAACACACAAAAAAACATTTTCAGAAGTCTTCTTCGTAACTCTGCTTTTCAACTTCTCTTCTGTTCTTTCTCGTTCTTTTCTCTCTCTAGGTTCTCCTGTTCCTTCTCTTAAGTGATTCTGTCTCTCTTCTTTTCTTGTTTCCTTATTTGTATTTTCTTTCAGGCACTCCTTGGGTCTCTTGGATGTCTCTCCGGTGAGCAAGAAGGAAGCACCATATATATAAATATGTGGTAAGTCTGGGATTTTTCTCGGTTTCTTTGCAATAGGGTTTAAGGGTTGTGAGGGACTGAGTGAAAACAACTGTGCACTCCTTATAAATGCATGATTTCTACAGTGAGGTCATGTGAGTGGAGTGGGAAAACAAACAAACAAAAAATAGATATTTAGTTTACCATGCACAGTTGAAATCCTAGGCACTTATTATAGGACTATCCCTTGCGTTTCACGAAATAAATATTGTATTTGGTCCCCTTTCCTCCCTTTTCTTTGCCTTCCTCTATTATTCCAACTGACTCTCAAGTCTGTGCCCAAATAGTGTTCCAAGCCCGTATAGCAACGCAACGCTATGAGAAGTGCTCCCAGGGCAGTGCGGAGGTCGTAAGGGGGTTCATAACCCTGTTACAGGACCACAACCATTTTAATCATTAAAAGGGAGAATGCCCACAAGAATAATAAGAAACAATTATGGGATCTGATGTGGAAATACTCGAAACGTGAGCAATCTAAATGGTTGGAAGCGGTTACGTTGCACAAATGCATTGATTGTGGCAGGATCCCTAGGGGGTGAGAATATTTGTGATTCCAACATCTATGAACCCAGATCCAGAAATGACAAAGGAATAGGCTTCTAACAATCATCAATGTAGTGTCAATATGCTTACAATCTGGATAATATATGCATGAAAGAAATGTGAACATCTGCCTTGTGAAATTGAAAAAATTGAGGCACATCTATAGGAACTATGCTCAAAAGAGGAATTTGATAAGGAGATGAATACAATTGATAGTAAGCTCAATAATCTGAGGTTGAGCTAAAAATAAAGAAACAATGGACATTTTTGAGAGATCAGATTGATTACAGAAAAAGGGCAGATTTTGACTTTTGGTAGGAAGTATGATCGGATTAGAGGTAATGAATTGTAATGGAATGAACAGACACCCGAGAGCCATAGTCATGAACTAGGACTAATGGAATTGATTTAAGAGGCCATTTTTGAGGGGACTGTAGTGGGTGTGTTGTGGGGTATGATCCTCCTTCTTTCCAACACTTACTCACAGAAACTTTTATAAGAAGAAGAATGCTCTTTATTGTTTATAGTATCGCACTTTCATGTATTACTTCTACTTCATGGAGTATCACGCTCTATCATTTGAGGAAAATTAAATACATTTATTTTCTTTTATCTCTATATGCTATTAGTTCTCTATTCTTTTCTGAATCTCCTTCTTCTTTTGATTTCTTCTTTGTATGTATCGTCTTTTCCTCTCTCTTTATCCATCAACTTGTTTTTTACCAGTCTCTCTTTTGGTTTTCCTTCTAGGAGTTCACCGGTTCCTGTTTGAGACTCCACTCCGAGGCATGGGGAGAAAACACAGGATAAAAATAGGAGGTAAGTCTGGGATTTAATTAACCATGTTTAAAGGGGAAAAAGAGGGGTGAAGGGGAAGTGAAGCAATTGTGCACCTTTAAAAAGGTTCCTCTTTTCCACTATGTGATTTTGCTCAGTGACTTAGCGGTCATGAGTTGAATAAAAAATAAAAAATAAACAAAAACAAGGCGGAAGTGTGTTACTATCGACATACTCTTTTCCCTGGCAGGGTATTATACTTTCCTCCTTGCTTCTCACTCAGGTTGATATTATATTTTAGTTCAGCCCTCCGACCTACTTCTGCTGCTTTCCCCGTTCCCCTCGCTATTCCCCAGAAGGTACTTAGAACGCGTATATGGGCACGCACCTGGTTAAAGCATGTCCCTTCAGGGACTTGTTGACTCAGTACATCTTTCACGGGTCTTCTGTCGTTGCCGTCTGCTTGCTTCCCTTCTCCGCAAAATGACTCCCAGAGGCCTCCTCTTCATCTTTGCTTGTTGTCTTCTCCGTCGTTCCTCTCCAGTCGGGTTTTCCCTCCTCACCGCTGTCTGCGTCTCCTTTCTGTGCGCACTCCTCCCCAGCCCGCGTGTCCTCTTCCTGGTTCTTCACGCTGTCACAGCATAACGACGTGACGCACTTGGAAGTGCTGGGGCACTCTATCATCGGCCTCAGTTTTATCGGCTTGTACAGGGTTCCAATAACCCTGTTACATTCACGCTCCCTTTAAAAGGGCTGGTCGATAGTTTTCTGCTGATAAACAGTATCAGATGTATTAGTCCTTACTCATCTTTTTGGGATAGCACAGCTCCTAGTCTAACTTCAGAAGAATCTGTCTGTAAAAAAAGAAAGGTTTTTTGAAGTCCGGGCAGTGGAGTACAGGGTTGCATGTTAGAAAGGTTTTTAGCATTTCATAACTCTCTCTCTGAGGAGTATTTAATTCACTAATTTTATTTGGTTGTCCTTTCTTTAAGAGATTGGTCAAAGGAGCCGCCAAGGTGGAATAGTTTGGGATGAAACGATGATAATAGCCAATCAACCCTAAAAAGGACTGCACCTCTTTCTTTGATTTCAGGATTGGCAAGCTCCTGATGGCCTCAACTTTGTCAATTTGGGGTCGAATATGATCTTTCTCTATATAAAACCGAGATAGGAAATAGATTCTCTTTCCAATTTACATTTTTCTGGGTTGGCTGTCAGTCCTGCCTCAAGAAGAGTATGGAATATTTTGGACAAAAGGACCAGGTGTTGTTCCCAGGTTTCACTGTGTATAACAATATCATCTAAGTATGTGCATTAGCCGTTAAAAGGTTGCTGGAGCACCATGTAACCCGAAATTTAATACTGTAAAATGTTAAAGTCCTGAAGAGGTGGGAAAGGTTGTTTTTTCTTTTGCCTGTGGGTTTAGGGGTATTTGCCAATACCCTTTTGTGAGGTCTAATGTGGACAAATAGCGTGCTTTCCCTAATTGTTTTATCAACTAATCTACTCGTGGTATTGGATAGCTATCAAAATCTGAGATGGCGTTTAGTAGTCAGAAGTCGACACAAAAACATATTGTCCCATTTGGTTTGAGACTAACACAACTGGAGAGCACCAGGGACGAGTAGATGGCCCTATAATACCTGTAGTTATATTTCTACGAGTATCCTAAGGGCTTCTGGTATTCAGTACGGTCTTAGGCAGACTATTCTCCCCTCTTTGGTAACAATGTTATATTCCATTAGGGGGGTCCTCCTTGGACTAGTGGAAAACAGGCTATTACGTTTCTGTACAACCTTACTAAGTTGGATCCTCATCTCCTGAGATAGGTCCGGATTCATGTCGGCTAACAACTTAGGTATGTTCTCCTGTTGGGGACATAAAGTTATGTCTAACGGCTTTATTTGGTTTACCAACAGGAAAGAATCTATAGGTGTGTTTGGTATGTCTCCTTCTTCCCACTTCTTTAACAGATTGATGTGATAAATCTGAGTTTTCTGTGGTGACTTTGATAATAACACACAATATGTAATGGGGCTTACTTTCTCGGGTATTTTGTAGGGTCCTTGCCATCTTGCTAATAACCTATTTTCAGACCTAGGTATGAGTATCAAGACTCTTTCCCCAGGTGTCAGTTCTCTTAAACTTGTGCCTCCATTGTAATGTTTTTTTTTTGTTTTTCTTGAGCTTCTTCGAGATATAGCCGAACATCTTTCCATATAGTTTGTATATTATCTTTCAATTGTTGTGTGTACTCTAGGATGTCCTTATTTTCTGTTTCTTTTTCTTCCAATTTTTCTACAGCCATCTCCAAAAGCGTTCTCGCCTGTCTACAAAAACTAGCCCAAACAGGCTATGCCCTGTTGATGCCTGCGCCTGCTTTCTTATTGCAAACAAAACTAGAGGTAACTTTTTATCCTAGTCTCTCTCTGAGCCAATTATCTTTTTTTTAGATGGGTTTTGATAGTACGGTTATATCTCTCTACTAGGCCATCTGTTTGTGGATGGTAGACGAAGGTGAGAATCTGTTTTACCCCAATAATTTGACATATCTGGGTCATAAGTAGAGACATAAAAGGAGTCCCCTGGTCTGTTAGTATCTCTTTAGAGAATGCCACTCGGGAAAAAAAAAAACACCATAACGTGAGCCACGGTTTTTGTAGTCATGCTTGTTAATGGAATGGCTTCAGGATATCTGGAAGCATAATCCACAAGAACTAAAAGATACATATAACCTCTGGAGGAAGGTGTCAGCAGTCCCACTAAATCCATCCCCACTCTAGAAAAAGGTATATCAATAAAGGGTAATGGGTGAAGAGGTGCTTTTCATACCTTACCGGAATTAATAAGCTGACATCTTGGGCATTGTGCACAAAACTTCCATATTTCATAAAATCCCTTGGCCAATGGAATCATCGGAGAAGGTATTCTTCTGTTTTTTTCCTGACCTTAATGGCTGCCCCAACTGACTATGGGCTAAATGAAGTACTTGCAGGCGATAGGGAGCAGGTACTACTAACTTGTTTCTTTTGTTCTTTGCCTTGTTGTATTTTTCGATATAATAATCCATTTCAGACAAGGAAGTAAGAACCCACCTGTTCGGTTGTTTCGGTAACCGCAGTAGCCAAGGCGTGTTTCATCACGGGGTCATCCCTTTGACTGACTTGGAAAGGGGGTGGACTCATCAACATGGAGGTTTCTGTAGGGAACACAGGAAAATAATCAGATTGTTTAAATCTTTGATAGATTTTTCTCTGCTCTCTTGTCTATTAATTTTTTCTTTTGTCTTACCCGGGCTTAGGCCACTGTGGGTAAAAGGTGCATTGTTGAGCCATATATTGTCTGCATGTCTCCATTGATGTGACCTAGGATTTTGGAGAAAGCACAATAATCTATACCTAGGATCGTATCCTCGACTAAGTGAGGAATCCCCCCTACTTGTATGGATTCCTCACAACCCCTCCAGTTTATAGTAATTACCTCTAGGGGATAACTCTTCTTATCCCCATGAATACATCAAATGGATACAGTTTCTTCTTCTAGCTCAATTTTTCCCTAATTTCTCCCCTTTTATCACAGACTGACTGCACCCTGAGTCAACCAATGTCCGGGTTGGTTTCTTATTCACTAAGATTTCCATTGAGTATCGAGTTGTTGTATGACTGATGCAAAGCACCCTTCCCCTTGTTTTTTTCTATTTCCATAGGTTCTGGTTTTGGAAGTCTATGGGGGCAATTACGGGCTGTATGACCCCATTGTGTGCAATGATAATATTGGGGATGAATCATGATTAATACTGGTATAAAGTGATACCACATCTATAGCATAATGTAACCCATGAGGGGAGAGTTGATGATATGTTATTTTTTGGAATTGACAGGGCCATGTTATCCCCACGAGGAGGAGACAGGGAACGGATTTTGAAAAAAATGGAATCGGAGTATATTATCAGACTTAATAGCAGAGCCCTGTGGGGGTTGAACCAGGATGAAGAACTGTATGTACATGTGGGTTAATGGGATATTTATGATGACTAGGTGCTGTTTGAATTGAGTAGCTGACACCATCACACCGGATTGTAAAATTAACTGTAATAATTATATATTATAATATGTGTTTGTGTTAAAAGTATTAATTTTCTGAGTATCAATTGATTTGGGTATAGCAGTGAGTAGGATGTTTTGTAAATGTTATGAGCAGGGATAAAATTCTGAAATGAATTCCCTATCAGAGATATTGGCATGATGGGACAAAGAGTGACATCTGGGTTATTTATTTGGTAAAAATGATGAAATTGATGAAAAAGTGTTTTTTTTTGTGAAATTAATTTTGGGTGAAGTTATTAGATAAGAAATTAACACTGAAGAAAATACTTTAATTATTATAGCCCGACGGCGCCCGTCCACGCCTGGACCGCGCCCAGCGCCACAACCTCTGGCCCCCAGCACTCCCAAACCCGGCAGCGCCGCTACGACCCCACCTCCCTCCACGCACTCAACCCGGGACGCCCCACAACCTGCTTCCAAGCCAACCCGAAATGCACTCATGGATCCTTCGCATGTAGTACCTGCAAGCATAGCTTCCACCGCGACTGCACCCCGCCCACCAGCCCTCTCGCCAATAACCACCTCAAATGCATCCTCATCAACGCACGATCCGTCCACAAGCACGCCATTGAACTATGGGACCTCCTGGACTCCACCGCACTGGACGTCGCCTTCATCACTGAGACCTGGATGAACGCCTCCTCGGCCCCCGACATCACCATAGCCATCCCCGACGGCTATAAGATCACCAGGAGAGATCACACCAACCAAGTCGGAGGAGGAATCGCCATCATATTCAAGGACTCCATCAACGTCACCACCTCCACCGAAGACAACCCCCTCGCCGCCGAACACATGCACTTCCAGATCCACACCGACCCTAGGACCACCCTCAGAGGAACTCTCATCTACAGACCCCCCTGGACCACGCGCCCTCTTCAGCGAATCCATCACAGACTTCATCTCCCCGCACACCCTAGCCTCGCCGGACTACATCCTCCTCAGAGACCTCAACTACCACCTGGAGCAGAACAACGACACCAACAGCACCACCCTGCTCGACAACCTCGCCAACCTCGGTCTCGGTAAACCAACTGGTGAACACCCCCACCCACATCGCCGGGCACATGCTCAACCCCATCTTCTCCGCCAGCAACCACGTATCCTTGAGCCACTCCTCCGTAATACATTGGACCGACCACAGATGTGTCCACTCCACCTTCAGACGCAAGACTCTCTACCTACACACACAACCCATCCCACGCAGACATTGGAACAAAATCTCCACGGAACAGCTACTTTCCATTCTCAGCCACAACCAACCTACCATCACCACCGACGCCAACAACGCAGCCCTCAGCCTCACACAATGGATCACTAACTGCGCTGACAACCTCGTACCCCTCAGACGCCTCCCTAGACAGACCAACGCCAGGAAACATCAATGGTTCACAGACGCCCTCAAGGACTCCAAAAAAACATGCCGTACCCTCGACAAAACCTGCCGCAAAGACCACACCGTAGAAAACATGTCTGCCCTCAAAAATGCCACCCACGAACACCATCAGCTGATCCGCGCCACCAAAAGAACATCCTTCAAAGACAGACTGGACAAGAACACTCACAACAGCAAAGAACTCTTCAACATCGTCAAAGAACTCTCCAATCCTAACGCCAACTCCAACTCCATCACGCCCTCACAAGAACTCTGCAACTCCCTCGCTACCTTCTTCCATCAAAAGATCACCGACCTACACAACAGCTTTGGTCCTAAGACCCAGCCTACCACCACAGAACCCACAGCCCCAGCCATCACCCTCAACGCCTGGACACACATCAGCACGGAAGAGACCAAAACTACCATGAACACCATCCACACCGGTGCCCCCTCGGACCCCTGCCCCCACTTCATCTTCAACAAAGCCGACAACATCATCGCCCCCCATCTCCAGACCATCATCAACAGCTTGTTTGCATCTGCCACCTTCCCCGAGAGCTGGAAACACGCGTAAGTCAACGCTCTCCTAAAGAAACCTATGGCGGACCCCAGCGACTGAAAGAACTTCCGCCCGTCTCGCTCCTCCCCTTCCCGGCCAAAGTCATCGTGAAGACCGTCAACAAGCAACTGACCAAATTCCTTGAAGACAACAACCTACTTGACCCCTCCCAGTCCGGATTCCGAGCCAACCACAGCACGGAAACCGCCCTCATCGCAGTCACCGATGACATCAGAACTCTGCTGGACAACGGAGAAACAGCCGCCTTCATCCTCCTCGACCTCTCGGCTGCCTTCGACACTGTCTGCCACCGCACCCTAACATCCCACCTCCGCTCCACCGGTCTCCAAGGACAGGCCCTGAACTGGATCACCTCTTTCCTCTCTAACCGCTACCAAAGAGTCTACCTCACGCCGTTCCGCCCGGACCCCACCGAGATCATCTGCGGCGTCCCACAGGGCTCCTCGCTCAGCCCGACTCTCTTCAATGTCTACATGAGCCCCCTTGCCGACATCACCCAGCTGATACTTTCCCTCACCAAGGACCCTACCATCGCCAAGACCAACCTACAGGATGGAATGAAAGACGTCGCAGAATGGATTAAACTCAGCCGCCTGAAGCTGAACTCGGACAAAACGGAAGTCCTCATCCTCGGAAACACCCCGTCCGCCTGGGACAATTCTTGGTGGCCTTCGGCCCTGGGCACCGCACCAACCCCCTCAGACCACGCACGCAACCTCAGATTCATCCTGGACCCGCTTCTCACCATGACAAAACAAGTCAACGCCGTCTCGTCTTCCTGCTTCCTCACTCTCCGCATGCTCCGAAAGATCTTCCGCTAGATCCCCGCCGACACGAGAAAAACTGTGACCCTCGCCCTCATCACAAGCTGCTTGGACTACGGAAACACCCTATACGCAGGAACCACCGCAAAAATCCAGAAACGTCTTCAGCGAATACAAAACACCTCCGAACGCCTCATCCTCGACATACCCCGCCACAGCCACATCTCTGCCCACCTGAGACACCTGCACTGGCTACCCGTCAACAAAAGGATCACCTTCAGGCTCCTCACCCACGCACACAAAGCCCTCCACAACAAGGGACCCGAATACCTCAACCGTCGCCTCAGTTTCTACTCGCCCACCAGTCAACTTCGCTCCGCCAGCCTCGCACTCGCTGCCGTCCCTCGCATCCGCCGCACCAAGGCAGGTGGGAAATCCTTCTCCTACCTGGCAGCCAAGACATGGGACTCCCTCCCCGCCAACCTCAGGACCACCCAGGACCACCTCGAATTCCCGAGACAGCTCAATACCTGGCTCTTCGAGCAGCAGTAACCCCCTCCCCCTAGCGCCTTGAGACCCTCACGGGTGAGTAGCGTGCTTTATAAATATTATTGATTGATTGATTGATTGATAGCTGATTTATTGTTGTTTCTTGATGTTTAGGACTGCCAAATGGTAGGATTTCTTCTATGTCTAATGGAAAACAGGATATAAAATAAGGAGGGGGTGCAGCTTGTATATTTGTCTTTTTGAAATAAGGTGGGCTATGAAGAAGACCGTTCAGGTTGAAACGCATTGCCCAGAGCCTTAGGATGTTATTTCAGTTTCGTGTTATCAGTATGAAATAAATTAACTACTGTGCAGCAGTACAGAGTGCTGGCGTTCTCCTTTTTGATTGTGGACTGGGAGGGAATCCTTGGATTAATATATATATATATATATATACACTAGTGGTGGTCACTCCTAGGTAGTTAAAGGTAGGACCATGTTTCCATGGAAAAAGTGTTTTTTTGACTTGCCTATATCTTTGGCACCATTTGACGAATCTTCACAAAATGTTTCAAAAAACGTGGCCTGGGCATTCTTGTTGAGAACAGGAAGTTTGGGGGTTTGAGAAAAAGGGTGTTAAAAAAACATTGCATTTCCCATGTTAATTCCCATTGGACCAAATTTGACAGAAAGCTAGCTGCCTTTATATAGTTTTATTTCATGAGACACAGTCCCCGTGGGTGAAAATCCAAATTGAAAGTGGCATATGGGGTCAGGGTAAAGGTGCCCTAACTCCAGTGGTGTGATATAGGTGTGTTTTGGCCAAATTATAGGTGTAACACTACTTATTATCACGGCGCATGAGATTTGTGAAAATTAATGAATTTTCATGAATTTCTGCAATTTGCAAAATAGTTGTGATTATGGAAAAATTTGAACAAAAAACACAGACTCACTGATAAACTAATTCATTCACTCATACATGCACTCAGAGGATCATGCGCCCACTTGAACACCCACTCAGACACTCATAGACTTACACACCCACTTTCAATGGGCCTCAATGGACTTTGCAGGATTAGTGTCATAAAATTTTATGATAATCCTGCAAAGCTCCGGACTAGCATCACATTTTATGACGCTAGTCCCTTAACTACTGCCTTGGTGCACCGTATTTTAAATATGGTGCACACATGGTGGTGTTTGGGGGGCATTAAGGGGGTGCTAAAGGGGTGCAAGAAAAGTGGCACTGCACTGTGTGCAGCGCCACCTTTTTTAAATATGCCCCTAAATGTTTTATACATTTTCTCTTGAGTTACATCTGTGTTTTTGGCTTCTCACTACTATTTAAGTTGGATTAAAACTGGCGGTCCTTGTATGGATCGCTTTGAAATTGCAGAGCCTTTAATTTTTGTTTTGATTATGTTGATCTTAATATGTTAAATTTTAGGGAATATGTAGACAGAAATGATGTACATGTTTTTATATACAATTGTTTATTGTTTTTTATTTCTTTCTGTACTATATTTGTATTTGTTTGTTTTTATTACAGCCCTGAGGAAGTCTACATTAGTAGATGAAAAGTGTTGGCTGGGTGTATTAGTTTGCTACATGAACTGCAATTCTTATGTGAAGAAAATGGATAGAAAACAATTGAACGCATTGGACATTTGTGCTTGAAGAAATGTGGATGGTACATTGCCATTTTTGGACTTTATGATACATCATATTTGTAATGTAACACAGTAGGTTGTGTTATGAAACATTGGTAATTGGTGATTTGGAAGCCAAATCCCCACCTCTTGCATCAACGAATGGAGAGAATAACTGTCAGGTATATTTTCAGTGTTTCTCAAGGCAATCGTTTTTTTGTTCAATTCACAGCCATCCTTTGACCAGGAGCCCTTTTTGATCCCAGGTTTTGCTGGACCCTCACACTGGAAAGAATAAGGAAAAAAATAAAGAGGAAGAAGGAATAACGAAGCTGAGAGCTTCAGGTTTTGGCTGACGATGTAGTAAAGGAGGAGACATGCCTAATGTGAGTCTCAAAGTAAAAACAGCCTCAGAACTAACAATAAGACTGTGGCAGAATATAACATAGGCTTATCCTAACACTTTTTATAACGCATTAAAATGTACATGTATTTGAATGTTTTGTGACAGATATAGGGAAAATCATATCTTGTTTTATTTATTGAATGTGATAGTGATGAACGCTCATTGTTATTAGTGGGGTGGACTGAGGGACAATACATGTAACAAAGGCAGTAAATGATTTCAATTATAAAAACCCAAGCTCAACCCTCAGAAGGTATGTCTGTAAAGCATTTAGTAATACCAAACATATAAAAAGCTAATGCACAACACAATAAACATGTGACTCGAGTTTATATAAATAGAGAAGAAACTAATGAGCAAACTTACACCAAAGTGAGAAAAATCTAACTAGAACAGGAGATGTGAATTTTTAAAATGTAAGTAAGAGTCAAGCCAAAATGACTAAAGCTCTATTGGTAGTCAATGATCCCAGCAAACAGGAACATAGGCAAGAAATTGGGCTGACTGTAACGGAGCTTGGTTCAGATACCAACTAGGTTTTGACTCAGTCACAAGTTTTATATTGGAAGTTAGGGCCTAATTACCGTGGTGGTTGGACTGCTTTAATCCTGGCAGTCTGACTGCTGGATTATAGTCCTGGAGGGCAGACCTCCAGGAGACCACCGCCTCCTCTGGGATCAGGGATTCCGAGAAGTTTTCAGCCGTCAAAGTCATGCTCAGCCATGGCGGTGCTGATTTTGGCACTGCCATGCTGATAACGACTTTGCATTCCGCTGGCCTTTTCATGGCAGAGTCTCTGCCATTAAAAGTCTGGCAGAAAAGCAGTGATTGGGGCCCCACTGCCAAAACACTTGAATGTGCACTATCTGCCATTTCAGACAGTGTGCATTCCAAAGGTGCTGTATGTGAGGGTATTGGCTCCCTGAGGAACCCTAGCCCAATGAAGCTGCACTGTTTCAACCGGGCTGACCAGCAGAAACTTCATAATAAGATGTTTCCACCTATTGGCCCAGTTGAAACATAGTAATACAGTGAAGGTGAGGCCATATTAGAGTTGTGGATGTTGTGCCAGTTCAGCTTCCTAATTACACCCTTAGTATTTGGTCTTGAAGTCAAAATCCTTTAGTGGAGCAATGTAATACTCTGTATCTAAGGATGGCTCCATGCCATTAAATAGGCATTAGACCAGGTCCCGGTGAAGCTGTTGGTTTTAGTGGGAAAATCTCGGAGAGGAAACATTTGCATTTCACACCCAGAGAAATATACTCTCCTGTAAGCTACTCTTGATGTCTTCTCCCATTCAATATTTTACCTTTAGACTTAGGGGGTCATTCCAACCTCGGCGGTAAAAGCCGCTTACCGCCGTTCAGAAGACCGCCATATCACCGCAGCGGTAAACCGCCACGGTCATTCTGACCCACAACAGGCAAACCGTCAAAATACAGACATCCACAAAAGTCCGCCACACCAAAGGGTAGCGAGAAACTGGCGATGACCAAACCTCCACCGTCACACCAACAGAAATACGCCCACACTATCACGACACACGAATCCACGGGGCGGTCTTTCAACCACGGTATTCCATTGGCGGTACACACCGCCGCGCTCAAAATACACACACACTTACAAAATACAACCACATTGGACAATTCAAAATACACACACCTGAGACACATACACACACCACTCCCACACACCCAATTAAATATAAAATACACACCTACTTCACCCACAAACCTTCACTCCTAGAGATTCGTGAACACGCACCGAGAAAAGACATTCGAGCACCCAGACGCCCAATTCACTGTCACCCAGCAATATTTGCACGCACTTCACACAACACAACAATACACATCACCACACTTAGCACCACACAATCCACCCTACACATCACCCACACCACCCCATGGCACCGCAAAGACACCCCAGGTTCTCTGATGATGAACTCAGGGTCATGGTGGAGGAAATTGTACGAGTAGAGCCACAGCTGTTCGGGGCACAGGTGCAGCACACCACCATTGCCAGGAAGATGGAGCTATGGCAAAGAATAGTGGACAGGGTCAACGCTGTGGGACAGCACCCAAGAAATCGGGACGACATCAGGAAGAGGTGGAACGACCTACGGGGGAAGGTGCGTTCCATGGTATCCAGGCACAACGTCGCGGTGCAGCGGACTGGCGGCGGACCCCCACCTCCTCCCCCAGAATTTACAACATGGGAGGAGCAAGTCTTGAACATCCTGCATCCTGAGGGCCTTGCTGGAGTAGGCGGAGGAATGGACTCTGGTAAGGCAAATCTTAACTACTTCTTCCCCCCACCCCACCTGCATGCCAACTCATACCCCCACCCTCACCCCCATCACATCCTACTCCTTGCAACTGTCTCACCATCACAACCCACCCATCCCAACACCTAGCCCTGCATGCGTCCACAAAGCATGGACACCCATCACCTAAGCATGCACACTACACATACACATACAACCCCCCCAACCACCGTCACAACAGCCCCCACAAAGGAATGCCAGCACTGGGGTACACGGGCACCCACCCATTGCACGCTATGACACACACAGAAGCAATAACCATACTTGTATACCCCTGCAGGACCTGAACGCCACGTCACCGCGCAGGAGGGTCCACAAATGTCCACTCCACCCCCAGAAGAGACCCACAGTGAGGACAGCAGCTCTGTCTCCCTGGATCTAGATGACCAGCCCGGTCCATCGGGGACCTCGGGACAGTCGGTTCCCCTCACACAGCCACAGGCCACAGTAGACCTTCCCCCCTCTGGGAACACCAGCACAGCACCCACCCAGTGGGCCCATACCTCTGACCCCAGGACACATCAATCAGCGGTGTGTCCACCACTACAGGGAACCCAGGCTAACCTACCACCCCAACAACAACAGGGACCTGGGGGCAGTGGTAGTGGGCACACGGTCCAGGGGACAGAGGCCCAGGGAAACAGGGGAACTGGGAGGGCTGCTGTGCGACGGGGGGGGACAGGCCCAGGGAACCCACTCTCAACGAGGCCCTATCCTCCATCATGGGAGCCTACCACCACTCCCAGGAGACGATGGCAGCGGTCCTGGCCAAGTTTCAGGAGACCCAGCGCCTGCAGGAGGAACAGTATATGGGCTTCAGGGAGGAACTCAGAACCATCAGCACTGCCCTGGGCACCATCGTAGGGCGGCTGTCACCCTGTCCAACCTTAAACTGCCTCTGCTCCACTTCCCACAGGCATTTGGACAATGCACCTGTGAAACTGATAGTCTGGACTCTGCCATGGACAATCCTCCACCATCACCCCTCACCGATTTGCAACCACCCATCCAATTTAGAGCACTTGAATAAAAACACTTATTGCACAAAACAATCTGGAGTCTGGCTGTGATTTAGAACAAATGTATTAGACATGACCGTGCCAAAATGTTCATTCACATTGTGATGCCAACAAACCACTGTCACACAGCTGTGGTCCATGGGGAAACAAAGCAGATGTCACACAGTGGGGCCCACATCTCTGAAAACGGAAGGGAAAGTCACAACACAGTTACCATACACTGGGGGAAAAAGTCAGACAGTAGAGAGGTAGGAGTCATTAAGTAAATGTAATATGCCGGTGTCTACTCTTACCTGTGTGTCACTGAAAATACTGCTGTATTACTGTGTTCCTGTTCTCTATGTCGTCCTCTTCGGCTTCCTCCTCTTCACGCTCCACAGGCTCCACAGCTGCTACAACACCACCATCTGGACCATCCTCCTGCAGAAAAGGCACCTGGCGGCGCAAAGCCAGGTTGTGAAGCATACAGCAGGCCACAATGATCTGGCACACCTTCTTTGGTGAGTAAATTAGGGATCCACCTGTCATATGGAGGCACCTGAACCTGGCCTTCAGGAGGCCAAAGGTTCGCTCGATCACCCTCCTAGTCCGCCCATGGGCCTCATTGTACCGTTCCTCTGCCCTTGTCCTGGGATTCCTCACTAGGGTCAGTAGCCAGGACAGGTTGGGGTAACCAGTGTCCCCTAATAGCCACACCCGGTGCCTCTGGAGTTGACCCATCACATACGGGATGCTGCTATTCCGCAGGATGTAGGCATCATGCACTGACCCAGGGAACTTGGCATTAACATGGGAGATGTACTGGTCAGCCAAACACACCATCTGTACATTCATGGAATGATAACTCTTCTGGTTCCTGTACACCTGTTCACTCCTGCTGAGGGGGACCAAAGCAACATGTGTCCCATCAATGGCACCTATGATGTTGGGGATATGTCCAAGGGCATAGAAATCACCCTTCACTGTAGGCAAATCCCCCACCTCAGGGAAAACGATGTAGCTCCGCATGTGTTTCAGAAGGGCAGACAACACTCTGGACAACACCTTTGAAAACATAGGCTGGGACATCCCTGATGATATGGCACTGTTGTTTTGAAATGACCCACTTGCTAAGAAATGGAGTACTGACAGCACCTGCACTAGAGGGGGGATCCCTGTGGGTTGGCGGATGGGTGACATCAGGTCTGGCTCCAGCTGGGCACACAGTTCCTGTATAGTGGCTCGGTCAAGCTTGTATGTCAGTGTGACATGCCGTTCCTCCATTGTCGACAGGTCCACCAGCGGTCTGTACACAGGAAGATTCCTCCATCTCCTTGCATGTCCCAGCGGACGGTGCCCATGAAGGACAACAGCGAGCACAGAGTCAAGCAACCCACAGGTACGTAACCACAGCTTGCCCATAACACGATTCCCAATGCATTGAATGGCTTGTATGAGTGTTGGTGCATGGCCTAGGTATGTGTGACGCAGTTGGTAATTAGGCCATGTGGGCCCTTGAAATGGCGGCTGCCTGACCTGTGAAGTGCGACAGTGGGATGTGAGGTCAATGCGCTGGCGTGGCACACCGCGGCGGTAGGCGGTCGAAGACCGCAGCGCTAAGCCGCATTGGTTAACATTGAACCCTATGGGTTTCAGGAGCCAATGACGATGTGCGCCGGCGGTCGCGGTACGCACCGCCGCGGTACGCACCGCCGCGGGCGTGACCCTATGGGTCCAAGGAGCCAATGACGATGTACGCCGGCGGTGACGGTACGCACCGCCACAGACTTGACCACCATTTTCTGTCTTTTCACTCACTTGATACCTGATCTTCGACAGGAGAGGACCTACACTACAAGTGCTGCTTTGACCTCGGTCTGGAAGAGACAATGGCTCATGCGACTGGGGAAAGGGCCCCTGCCTTCTCTGCAGAGGAGTTGGAGAAACTTGTGGATGGGGTCCTCCCCCAGTATGCGCTACTCTACGGTCCTCCAGACCAACAGGTAAGTACACTGGGACCATGCTTAGTGGGCAATGCTTGGGTTGAGTGGGGTGGATGAAAGATGGTGGGGAGGGGAGCGATTGAGGCATGCATCAAACGACAGATGAGAGCATGTGTCACATGGCAAGGGTGGGGATGGGGGGCCACTCACATCGAGCATGCAGAAGGTGATAACAATTTTTCTCTCCCTGTACATGTCACATAGGTCAGCGCCCACCAGAAAGTCGCGATTTGGCGTGCCATCGCCAAGGACGTCCGGACCCTGGGGGTCCACAACAGACGGGGCACCCACTGACGGAAGAGGTGGGAGGACATCCGACGCTGGAGCAGGAAGACGGCGGAGGCTCAGCTGGGGATGGCCTCCCAACGTAGGAGGGGTGCCAGTCGGACTTTGACTCCCCTGATGTCCCGGATCCTGGCGGTGGCCTACCCCGATTTGGATGGGCGCGTGAGGACATCACAGCAGACACAAGGGGGTGAGTACAAATACTCACAAATATGGGGGAGGAGGTCTGTGGGTATCCCTAGGCCAGGGCGAATTCTGTAGGCTAGGCCCCTCCGTAAGGCATGGCCCTGTGCCACCGCCCCCCAACTCTGTAGGGTGCCAAGTACAGGTATCCATGGCCCTGTGTCATCTATGTATGCAGTTGTCGTCCATAGGCTTGTAGGCCATGTCCCCCAGATTGCGTAGTGGACTCCAAGTGCGCGGCGTAGTGCAGGGGGCTTCTGTGTCTGTCTTGTCCGCCAACGGTAGCGGTAATCCATGCAATCAACATGTCTTTATTTCTCCTCCCCCCCTTTTTTGTGGTCTTCCTGTTCATGTGTGCATTAGCATCATCAGGTGGAGGAGAAGTGGCATCGGAGCACGAGGGAGCTCCATCTCACATGGCTATGGCGGGCCATGCAACTGACACGGATTTCACCAGTGAGACGGAGGGCGAGGGGAGCTCCACAGCGGGGACTCGTGCTGATGTCAGTGACAGCGACTCGTCCTCTGAAGGGAGCTCCCTTGTGGTGGCGGCAACATCCGTGCCCCCCGCAACAACAGGTACAGCCGCCACCCAGTGCAACAGCACCGCCCTCCCAGCAGCCCCTCAGCGTTTGCCCCGTGCCCGCTCACCCAGGAAGGTGGGCATCTCCTTCGCCCCAGGCACCTCAGGCCCTGCCCCTGTCACCCCTGCTGCCCTCAGTGAGGAGGTCATTGACCTCCTAAGGACCATCATTGTTGGGCAGTCTACCCTTTTGAATCCAATCCAGGGTGTACAAAGAGAGGTGCACCAGAGTAATCCATACCTTGAGAGCATTCATTCGGGTCAGGCTGCCCATCAACGATTGTTCAACGCTCTGACCTCAGCACTGACGGCAGCAATTGTCCCTGTCTCTAGCCTCCCCCCTCCAACTTCCTCCACCCAGACCCAATCCCCTGTACCTCTGCCTATCCCAGACACACCTACAGACCAGCCTGCACACACCTCAACACCCAAGGGAAGCTCATCCAGACATCAGCACCACACATCACACAAGCATTCACACAAGCAACATCCACATGGCGACATACCAACAGCACTGCCTCCACTGTGTCCCCCTCCTCCTCGTCTCCCTCCTCCCTCCCTGTGGCGTCTCCATTCACACTTGCATGCACAACATCTTCAGCCACTACGTCCATCACCAGCACACCCACCAGAACACTCCGCACACGTGCAGTCACCACCCCCTCTACCATTTACACGTCCCCTGTGTCCTCTCCAAGTGTGTCTGTCACCCCCTCCTCCAAACTACACAAACGCAGGCAGCCACCCGCCCAACAGCCATCCACCTCACGACAGCCTCCAGCCCAAGCACCTGCACCCAAAGACACCAGACTTCACACTCCTACAACCACATCCTCTTCCTCCACTCCCATACCCACTACACCTACCCGTCTCTCTCTTTCCAAATTGCTTTTCTTTTCCAAACTTGACCTCTTTCCTACAACTCCCTCACCCCGTCCATCTCATAAGACTCCAATCAGCACCTCAGCCACCACAAAACCGGGACCTGTGAAGACTGTTGTCCATGTACTGTGGAGTCCCCCACCCTCAAGGGCATCCAGTTCAGCTAGGAGCCAAGGCACGGCCAGCCCACCACCGGAAAAGCATCCAAAGATTGCCAGTGCCCGGCGCGAGCGACCAAAGACCCCAGGGACAAAAATCCCTACATTGGCTCCGGCAGGAAGTCAGGTGCTACCTGGCACACCGCCAAAGGTGGGAAAGGGCCACAAGCGTGCAGGGAAGGGTGGGAAGGGCAGCACGCCCGACAAGTCCGGCAGCAGGCCAGATGGCCAGGAGGGCCCCACCAGCCCCATCCCAGGTGTGCAGGAGGACACACACAGGCCCGGTACTGCAGCCCAGGAGGGCCCCGCAAGCCACGTCCCAGGTGGGCAGGAGGACAACCACAGGCCAAGAACTGCAGCCCAGGAGGGCCCCGCAAGCCACCAGACAGATGGGCAGGAAGGCCCCGCCAGCCACATGTCAGGTGGCGAGTGACATCCATGCCTGGGCTGGATCCGCTGACCAGGACACTCATCTCAAGCACCGCTCCGCTGGGCACCGCTGTCTCAAGAACCGCTGAACTGGGCCCTTCATCTCAAGCACCGCTGAACATGGCCCTTCATCTCAAGCACCGCTCCGCTGGGCACCGCCGTCTAAAGCACTGCTGAACAAGGCCCTTCATCTCAAGCACCGCTGAGCAGGGCCCTTCATCTCAAGCACCGCTCCGCTGGGCACCGCCGTCTCAAGTACCGCTGAACAGGGCCCTTCATCTCAAGCACCGCTGAACTGGCCCTTCATCTCAAGCACCGCTGAACAGGGCACCGCCGTCTCAAGCACCGCTGAACTGGGCACCGCCGTCTCAAGCACCGCTGAACAGGGCCCTTCATCTCAAGCACCGCTGAACAGGGCCCTTCATCTCAAGCACCGCTCCGCTGGGCAAGCCGTTTCTAGCACCGCTGAACAGGGCCCTTCATCTCAAGCACCGCTCCGCTGGGCACCGCCGTCTCAAGCACCGCTGATCAGGGCCCTTCATCTCAAGCAGCGCTGAACTGGGCCCTTCATCTCAAGCACCGCTGGCCCATTGGCGGAAGGGGCAGGCCCGCATCTGTGTCGGGCAGGCCTGCACGAAGCACTCTGGGCACTAGTCCCCCTCCAGTACCAGTGGAGACTGTTATCCACTTGAGAGACTGTGGCTTTGCACTCCCCAGGATGGCACAGTGGGCACCCCACCCACTGTAGAGACTTGAGAGACTGTGGCTTTGCACTCCCCAGGATGGCACAGTGAGCACCCCACCCACTGTAGAGACTTGTGAGACTGTGGCTTTGCACTCCCCAGGATGGCACAGTGGGCAACCCACCCACTGTAGAGACTTGTGAGACTGTGGCTTTGCACTCCCCAGGATGGCACAGTGGCCATGGAGGCCCCTCGTGGATCTGGCGTTGTGGACTCATCTGGCTGAGGTGCCCCCCCTTCCCTTCCCCCTGAGGTGCCTGTAGTTTTCCTATCTGATGCACCTGCAGTGTTCTCTCCGTTGGAGGCAGGTATCCTGCGTGGGCTTTGCCCATGTGTTGTGGCCCAGTGGCCCACGAACAATGGCTGATAGACATATCGGACTGGACAATTTATTTATATAAAGTTATAGATGTGTGATATATTTTATACTCAGTCTTACAATATAATTCTATATTTATAATCATTTCCTTTTGCCTTTGCATTCTTCCGGGGGGCTTGGGGGTGTAACTGTGATGTGTTGCTATGCATTGATGTGTGTGTTGTAGTGGTTGAGGGGGAGGGTGGGTGTGTCGCATATGTGTGTCCCCGTAATTTTTTGCCTCCCCCTCCCCTGTGTCGTGGGTGCAGTACTCACTGTTGTCTTCTGCGCCGGCGTTCGTGCTCCTGGTAGAGGAACAGGAAGACAATGGCTGGTAGGATGTGTAGTCCGGGTTCCATGCTGTCCAGATTCCTCGTGGGGTGTATGGAGGTGAGCGTTTTCCGTTTGAAATGGCTGTTTCTGCCGTGTTTTTATCGGCGGGGCTACCGCCCCGGAAAAGGTGGCGGATTGGTGGGTTGTGATAGGGTGGGCGGTACATTGACTCCCGCCTGTCTGTTGGCGGTGACCGCCGCACTGTTTGTTTGTCCCGCCGTGGCGGGCGGTGTGTTAAAGTGACGGTCTCTGTTGGCGGTTTCCGCCAGGGTCAGAATTGCATTTTTTTTACCGCCAGCCTGTTGGCGGTTTGGCCGCCGCTTTAACACCGACCGCCAGGGTTGTAATGACCCCCTTAATGTTTTTTCTAGAGCTCTAAATCCTCCAGAGGGCAAGGATGCAGGCTTCATCAGACAAGGGGTGCACAAGGCCAGATGCTTTCTTGCCAAGGGCCCACTGAAAAGAATTTGCTGCTGCCGAGAAACCCAGACCATGGGAAACATGTGTCTTCAGTTCAGCGAGATCACACCTTAGTTGGATCGACTTGGTAGTTTAGTCCTGGTCCTCCATAGTTCTTGAAGTTTAAACAGGTTTTCAGATGTGGTTGGGGACGTCGAATTAAAAACATCCGAGGGTCTCAGAACCTCAGGAACAGCACTTCCGGGTCAAAACTCACCTCACTTCAGAATAGTCCTCTGTCTGGGTCCCGGTAAAGTATCACAGGCACTGGTCAGCTAGGCAGTTCAGGAGTTCAGCCAACTGACCTGTGGAGCCCACTTGTTTGTCTTGGGTGTAAGCAGGTGTAGCCCTTCTGGTTTCCTCACAGGTCTCAAACAGCAAGAGCAGTTATCCATCTGTTTGCCCAACGGTCCAGAAAGAGTTGTGAGGAAAGTGTCCTGGTTTACCACATTTATGTTTGCAGAGGCTTGTGGTTGTGGGTGACTCCTGGCCCCTTCTTGGTCGATAGGGTAAAAGAACCCAGAGGAAACCCTAACCACTTTTGCTGCAGTTCCCCTATGTCCTACTCCAAACTGTCCTACAATGTGCCTTATGCTCTAAGTCCAAGATGGACAATCCCTTCTCTCCTTGTGCAGTGGAAGTGTGCTCACCCTGCAACATAAAGCCAGAGTAATGAGCAGACCCTCCTCTGTGGTCTCTCCATAATAATTCCTGAGGGCAGCTTTCCCCTCATTGGGCGTAGCCCATCACAGGCACAGGACAAATGAAGAGGACAGTTTATGTGTCACCTGACATTTGCTTGTGAAACAGGAGGCCCCTTTTAAATTAATCAAGTTCCCGGGCAGAGCCCAACTGGTCTTCCTGCAAGGGAAATGAAAATATCCCTTCACATTCAGGCCATTGTCTGTACTTTTTTACACTTCATCAGTGCTATTTACAATTTAGGTGACAGTTGAAAGCTAATACAAATGAACCTCCGGGAGCTTCACACAAAAGTTAATTTGCCTTAATTTGTGTTAATAATTGGATTTCACAATGATATTGGGCTTTTAATAAATATTAGAAATAGTCATTCAATCAGTTTTCTAGCTGGCCCGGTGGTAAAGACCGCCACATCAGCAGTTGTGGGGCTTGGCAGACAGCAAATCTCCACAACACCACCTGGCCCACCAGTGCCCACACACATGCACACATACCCCCAATCATCCACACACTTACAAACAACCCTCACCCCTTCACGCACATGTGCATTCACATACACACCCCTCATCATACTCATTCTTCTACACAGACACCCCCACTCAGTTGCATACATGCAGACACACACACCCATTCACTCCCAGACATGCAGACACCCCAAATTCACTCACAGATATGCAGACACACACCCCAATTCACCACAGATACACGCACACTAACATTCACATTCAATCACATACACACACACATTCACCCCCCCTCTGCACACATGCACACATGCACCCACACACACAGACACTCTCCCCCCTTTCGGATGACCACTTACCTTCTCCGTCGAGGAGGTCATCCAGGAGGGGATGGGTCCTGGCGCCAGCAGGACTCCACCAAGCCATATTACGGCTTGTAACACGGCTCGATGGAGTCTTGCTGCCATGGCGGTGCTTGTGATGAAACCACCTCTTCGGAGTCAGACTTCCCCCCCAGAAATGGAAGGAAGTCCTTCAAAGACTTCTAATATGGTAGGCAACAGACCACCAGCACTGGCGGTCTGTTGCCTGCAGCGGCTTCAGTTGTCTTCCAAAAAGACCGCTAAAGTTGTACTGAGGTCCTTAGTGTTTAATAATGCTTTCCAGAATGTATCTATGGGCCAGCCAGTATTCCTACACTAAAACTTGCTTTGGGTGATAGTCAATGTAAGGACATGTGGACTTTACATTTCTAAATGTCTCAAATCTAAATACAATGATTCCTGCCTTGTGGGTACACAAGGACTGCATAAGAACAGCATAATAATATTTAAAAGGGAGGTTTTCAACACTCAAAAAGCATCATTTTGACAAGTTTTGCTGCAGCAGCAAGGCTGCAGTGGTGGATCGCGAGTCATGTCCGTCTTGTCAAAGTAGTGACCATAGATGATATTTAACTTTCCATTCCATGGATGTATTTTGGACACCATATTCTATGGTGTTATCGGAAAGTTGAATGCACCAATTAGGAGCAAGCCAATTTCAACATGTTTAAGACATCAGAGGACATGCTGTGGTGCCTGATTAGTAAAGTCTCAGTGTACAGACTCACAAATCCATCAGCATCAGTCCACAAAAACTGGACATTACCACAGAAAAACAGGCACTTTTTCACAGTGATTATTTATTATTTTCTGGAGAAAGAAAATTAAAATAAAATTATGCACATTATTGTCAATGATTATTTAAAGTATGTTAATGTAGCAATGCCTGTTTATTTTGTAATAGTTACTGTCATAGTAAATGGCAGAGGATGAGGATGCACCTTCAACTATCTGAGACACAGTTGATAAATATAATTCTACTAGAAAGAAGTTTTTTAAAGTAGGCACAGTTACCGTCAATATCACTACCCTTTGTGACAACTAGCACTACAACCACAACCAGTAGAGCTACTGCTCCCTCTTCTGTTCGAATAGATACAGAACAGGAATCTCAATGTGAAATGGTTGCTTCCTTAGAGCCAAGGCATCTGATGTTCAAGATGTGCTAATTTCAATGTTCTTCAGAGCATGGGAAATAGGGCTCAAATATGAGGGCACTGTGTCAGAAGAAGCATCATCTGCTTCTCTCAGAACGTAGCCATGACGGAGTGCAGTACATTCTTCCAGACAATCTATTTCTATCATGCATGCTTTGGCAAATATTGTCAGAGGCTGAGAGAAATTGATGCTTTACATAATGTTCTTCTGACTATAGCTATACTAGCTTAAATGTGGCAATGGACACACTGAAGGAGAAGTTTCAATTGTAATGCACAAGGCACCTTGGGCATTGCATTCATCAGAGAGGAGAATGACGTTCTGCTGGGCATTCTAGGGGCATGGCCCTAGAATGTGAAAGGGCTAATAGAAGGCTATAGAGAAGATTTGCAAACAGCATGCACAACTTTTCAAATTAGGTTTCTGAGGAACAGCATGTCGTAGTCCGTGAATTTAATACAATTTTAATTAATCTAGAGTGGAAAGGATGCCTGATTTGCCAATCCATATTGTGTCAAGGCACAGCAGCTCAACTACCCATTCTCCATCACTATTCATATCTTTCTCATCACAAGCTTCACAGTATAGTTCACCAGTGAGACAAATTAGAAGATCTGCACATGCAGGCCAATTATCTTAGCCCTCTGGCTTTTTTCCAAAAAGGTTTCTTAAGACTTAATTCTAAACATTTCTAACACTGTTGTTCATTTGACTATGAAAGTGTGCTTCTAAGTTGAAGAATACTTGTTTTTTTCAAATGCAAAAAGTAAAGATTTTTGGATATGCAAAATTAAACGTAATTTTCAAATATGTATTTTGTAATATGATACACAAAACACACACACACACACCGCACCCAAACACACACACACACACACACACACACACATACACACACACACACACACACAAATATATACTCACTGAAAAACATACAATTTAACCCCTTTTAATGTGGAGACCGTCCCCAACTGGGATTTCTTCCCAAATATGTCCTCCTTACATTTCAGAAAAGAATTCTTGGAAAGGCGAGAGTCTCCCCTTTCCAACGGTACCTCTCTGAAAAGGTTTCTTGTTTGGGGATCGTGGGTGCACTGCAATCCACCATCAGGAAACTCACTAGGCTTTTGTGGGGGCCACCCATTCTAGTATATAGGCTAAATCCCCGAGGGCCATAGTTTGAGATTGTGGAAGTGGATTTTCCCCTGGGTGGGTGTGATAACAAAAAATAAGCACATTGATAGGATGTTGTCCCACCTTGCACATGAGTTGATCCCCTTTGGGCCACAAAATACTTTTTTTGAAATGTGTGATTACTCCTGGGAGGATGGGGAACAATCCTGCCCCCAGGTGAAATGACACATTTACACATTAAAAAAATATATATATTGGGGCTCGCCTCCTGTCATTTTTGTCGACCCCCTATGGGACTATATACTATCTTCAAGATTTGTGCTTTCCCTTGAGAAAACACATTTAAAAAAAAAAAAGGTTTTAGGGGCTCAGCCCTACTGACACAGGGGTCAACATCCTTTGGGCCTATTGGGATTTGTAGACAGCCCTCTTCATCCACTAGTCTCTTATGTCTAACGGTTTTGTAGTCAACACTATTCATCCAGTGATCTGTTATGTCATTCACTTTATTTTTCCCCCATTGCAGTATGAGCAATGGGCAATGGGCTTCAGCTAACTTCACTGTGAATGATAGCATTGTGAGTTTTCCCAAGAAGCATGACAGCTCACGTAGTAGGAGTAATCAGTTCAGAGACTACTATGTGAAGGCGTGATTTTTGAGATCAAAGCTAGGTTTTGCCCTCAGGAAATTATTTTTAAACTTGCAATGACCCAGCTCCTCCCCTAGCAACAGGGGGTTTCAGAAGCCGTGAAATAAAAACATTTTTTAAGTTTAAAAGCCTGGTTTATTGAAGATAAAATATCACTCATAAAAATTCATTGCACAAAATAACTATATAATCATCAATCACACATAAATGACTATAATATACGTACTATATTAGAACTAAATGAAGCAGAAAGACAGAACAAGCATTAACAAAGCCAAATTGCTGGCTGTTATTGCCTAGTCTATTGACTTTCAAAATGGTATTTTAGCTATCTGATTTGCTAATAGGAGACATTTATTTTTGTGCCCAAGCCTAGTTTTTAGCCCTGTCGGACTCAGATACATCTTTTAAAATTATTTGCTACCTAAAATTGTCTGCATGTCAGTTCCAGAATAACTGAACTGTGGCTGGAGTTAGCTCACCCATCATAATCTGAAATGTGTTTTGGTATTGGGTTGATGGCAAGGTGCAGTAATACTTTGTTTTTAGTGTCTTTGATGAAGCTGCAGATGCATCAATAAACTAAGGCCCATATTTATGAAAAATACCGTACAACTGCGCCATTCCTTAAGGCCATCCGTGCGCCATTTTTATGGAATGACTCACAATGGATGTTAGATGCTAGTCATGGGGGTATGGGGTTAGGGGGAATGGTGCTAGTGGGTCGGAAATGACGTTACGTTGGTTAGGGGAAAACGTTTTGCCACGAGTCAGCCTAGCGTCATTTACAAGCAGCCAACATCTGATTCCTGTCTAAGTTTAGTTTGGACAGGAGTCATGCCCACCACCCCAATGCCCACCACAGAGGACGAGTTTCCCCTAGGCAAGCCCAAAATACCCAGTGCCAGGCATGGGACCCCATATAAGGGCACCCCAATGGCACTTTAAAGAAATATAAAATATAATCACCTAAACTTACCTGGGATGGGGGTCCCTCCTCCTGTAATGTCCTTGTGGTGTAGGTGGTGTTGCTGGGGCTTGGGATGGGCATCTTTGTGCCCATCCCACGGTGTTTCACTAGAGAAATGGGTCTACCTGCACTCTAATGCCTAGCCTGACCCAGGCGTTAAATAATGGTGCTAAGCAAGCTTACCAACATTATTTAGGTCCACCTCACGCTGCACGTTGTTTCTGCTCTGGAAGGTAAGTATGGCGCTAGGGAGCTAGTGTCATGTTTAGGACGGGAACGCCTACCTTCCATCTCATTGACAAAATGTGGGTTTGCACATCCTATACATGGTGCTAACTCCATTGATTTGACGTTAGACTGGTCTAGCATCAAAATATAAATATGGAGTTAGGTTAGCGCTGGTTTAGCACCAAAATAACTAGGGCTAAGCTGACGCTAACCACCCATAAATATGGGCCTAAGTGTTGTGAAAGCTGAACTAATCAAAAATGAATTTGCATTGATAAATGAATTAAGGATTCTAAATGTTTAGGTTAATGTAGAGAAAATAAGTGTTTGTGAAAAATGTGCCCACCAGAGTGGCCACTATGATGTATGCTACATTAATATATAAATAGCAGTAACTTTTATAAAAGGTGCATAAGAGCATACAATGTATTAATAGACCATATTGATGTATAAATAATATGTATTTGCTTAATTTACTAAACGTAGAGTAATTGTGAAAATTCTAGGCCTAATAAACTAAGATGCATGCTAAATTGCATGATATTAAATACATGTTCAAAAAGATTTTCTGATGCAAGGAGAGAAGTTTCACTGTTCATTGTTCCTTGTTCACATGAGTTTGACCAAACCGGTTGTGATGTTGCAATGTAAAGCTAGCTAATGCTCTACCTTTCTCATGAGAACTGCTTGCTGTAATGTCCTGAACTAGATGCTGATACTTTATATTTTTGGTGCGTGAAAAGCTAAGGTTCCCAGGAGTTGACAATGACCGCAGTGACGAATGAGGTGAATTGCAACGAAAGTTACTTGAAGAAAACTGGTGACAGGAACAGGAGAAGAGGAGCCAGTCGTCAACATGTGAATGACTGCCTGACTATGTCACTGATTTGGGAATTAATAATTATTGGTTTTAGTGTGAACATTCAATATTCTGACCAATAGCAACATGAGAAATTACTGACTAGTTTTAGTTTATCCCCAACTTCACTTGAGAGGAATAGTTAGTTGGAGAGAGATCAGAGATGAGGGTGCATTAGAGAGTTTTGTCAGAGAGGGAGACTTAGATATTGATTCCTTAATTGATGCCTTAATTTGGTTCAGCGTACTGACAGTCCACTGTGGCTAAGCCAGTTGCTTTCACTGTCCCCAGCTGCGAATGCTGACCAGACGGCTGTCCAGCTGATGAAGAAGTTTCTGCATGCTGAATCTAGACAGGAAAGGTATAAATGAAATTAAATGTTTTTGTGATAGGTTTTTGTCTTTTTTTCCTTCTAGGTACCAACCACTATATTTTTGTTAGAGCCATAGCTAGATGTTTTCCAAATGAACTTTTGTCTGTATTGTCTTTTTGTATGAAAGCCCATCATGCAATTTGAATTAGAGGGTTAGTTAGAAAGTCCCTGTCCCACAAAGGTTATTCACAGAGAATTGATTTTAATCATTTGTGAATGTCGAAATATATGCTATTTCTTTATTTCAGTTATTGTTGATATTAATCTGCTTGATTGTCCTTGAATGTTTGGTGTTAAACGCCTTGGTGAAATTGGGGTGTTTCCATTGATTTTGTCAACATGTGTTATACATTTATGTGTATCAATTGGTGTTAAGATTTCTTTACATGACCTTAGTGTTGGTAATAAAGGGAAATAAACATTTTGGCCCTCATTATGACATTGGTGGTAAATCCCGCTAACCGCACTGTTGACGGCTGCTAACATACCGCCTCGGTGGCGAATATCCGTTCGCCATATTATGACACACACACAGCAATCCAACAGATTACTGCCACATACACAAATCCTCCGGCCCAAAGGTCAGTGCTAAAGTGGCAGCCCCTACACCCATACCATTATGCCAACAAAACAACGCCCACCACATTATGTCCCATGAATCACCAAGGTGGACATTCAATGGTGGTAAACCATTGGCGGTACATACTGCTGCGCTCAAAATGGACACCAACATACAAAACAACACCACCTTGGCCAATACTAAAAACACACACCTGACACTCATACACACCCATACAGCCACAGCACTATAAAACACACACCCACATTACCCACAACCCTTTATAAACAACAATTACTGCCAGGAGACTGACACAAACAGCACAGAAACAACTAGACGGACACACCACATACACCCATACATCTCTCACACACCCCACATCACATACTCCACCACATTACTCAAAACACTCTCGCCAACACACACCACACAACACCCATGTCCCCTCTAAGGTCCCCCCATTTCACAGATGAGGAGTTAAGGATCATGGTGGAGGAAATAGTCAGGGTAGAGCCACAGCTGTTTAGAGCACAGGTACAGCAGATATCCATTTCAAGGAAGATGGAGCTATGGCGGAGAATCGTGGAGAGGGTGAACGCCGTGGGACAGCACTCAAGAACAAGGGATGACATCAGGAAGAGGTGGAACGACCTACGGGTGAAGTTACGTTCCGTGGCAGCAAGGCTCCAGCTCGCCATACAGAGGACTGACGGTGGACCCCCACCTCCTTCCCCACAGCTCAGAGCATGGGAGGAGCAAGTCTTGGAATTAATGCATCCTGACAGACTCGCTGGTTTAGCTGGAGGACTGGACACTGGTAAGTCAACTTTTACCACTTATCACCCCCCATACCTGCATGCCATCACACTCACTCACATCCTCACTCACATCACTCCACTCCATCCCACATACTGCACCAACGCAGATGACTAACCCCAATGCCAAATCCCGCTTGCCATATCAATGCATGGACACCCATCATCAAAGCATGCACAGCATAGGGAAACTAATAATCACACAGTGCATCACAATACACAAGCAATAAATGAAAGGGCAAAACCAACGATAGAGGGGAAGCTAGGGATACGCAATATGTGACAGACTTACATCCCCACAGGTGCCTCAGCCATTGTTAGTGGAGATGGGTGCCATGACTATCCAGTCCCCCAACAGAAGATGCCCCCAGTGAAGACAGTAACTCTGGACTTCAGGATCTGGACCAACAACCTGGCCCATCAGGGACCACTGGACAGTTGGTCAACCACAGAGCCTCCCCTATCAGTATCCGATACCACAGCACCCACCCAGTGTACCCAAACCTCTGTCCCCAGGACACATCAATCAGCAGTGTGCCCACCTGTACAGGGACCCCAGGCCACACCTCATACCCAAGACAATCAGGGGCCTGGGGTCAGTGGCAGTGGGCACACCGTTCAGGGGACACAGGCACAGACCAACAGGGACACTGGTAGGACCCCTGTGCGCCAGGCAGAGAACAGGCCCAGGGAACCGACTCTCCAGGAGGCACTGACCAAGATCCTGGGAGCCTACCAACATTCCTAGGACATGATGGGCCAGATCCTTGACAACATGCAGGAGAACAGGCGGCTGCAGGAGATACGGTATCAGGGGATCATAGAGGACTTGCAGGTCATTAACACCACCTTGATCTCCATAGCAGGGGTGCTGGCAGACATGGCCAACATCATGAGGGAAGCAACAGCACAGGAGCAGGCCCCTACCACTAGCCAGTCCATTGACCAGCCCTCCACCTCTGCTGCAGCTAGTGGGCAGGAAGCCCGGTCACAGGACACACAGGCCACCAGCATCCCCCCTGCAGAAGGTGAACCAACCTGCAAATGTTCCCTGCAACCCAGACAGAAGCCACAGACACTTGCCAAGACCACTGCCAGGAAATGAGACTCTAATTGTCCCCCTTGTGTCCCACACACTCATCTTTTCTACTTTGAACTGCCTCTGCTCCCCTTCCTGTGGCCCCTTGGACACTGGACCTGTGCTACAAACAGACCCTGAAATGTCCTCCATCAATACCCCATTCCATTACACTTTTTCCTCAAATTAATAGCACTAAAATAAGCACCCTTGATCACAACTTGACTACTAGTATTTTATGTTTTGAAAATGTGCATTTATGGAAACAGTCACATCTAGTGCAAATGATCTGAACACCTTGAGAGCATAGAAGCAATAACTTATAGCTGACTGTAGTCAGCACATCAGTACACAGTTGTTATATCACCAACATCTGTAAAATGACAAGCCATAGGTGACAGTAAGTTGAGATGCAAAGGAAGTTAATGTCATCATGCTACAGCCACACAGAATAAATTAGTAATCAGAGGAATGGTCAGTTGTACTGTCTCACCTATGTGTCATTGGAAGTATTGATAGATAACTGATGTTCTTTTGTCCACATCCTCATCCTCAGCCTCTTCATCCTCACTGTCCTCAGGTTCTACTGCTGCCACAGGGGCATCTCCAGTCTCCTCCTCCTGCAGAAAGGGTACATGCCGTCTGAGGGCCAGATTGTGAAACATGCAGCATGCCACTACTATCTGGCAGACCTTCCCGGGTGAGTAACACAGGGATCCACCTGAATCTGGCCTCAGGAGAACGGAGGTCCTCTCGATGATCCTTCTGGTTTACTCATGTGCCTCATTATAACGTTCCTCAGCCCCTGTCCTGGCATTCCTCACAGGGGTCAGCAGCCACAATAGGTTTGGGTATCTGGAGTCACCTGCAAGTATTGAGGGACAACATTTAGCCTCACACAATGCTACGGGGATGACACCTGAAGGCATATGCTAACATACAGTTGGTGGGGATCATGGGTTAGCTATTAGCCACACCCTGTGCCTCTGTAGTTGGGCCATCACATTTGGGATGATGCTATTCCACAGAACAAAGGCATCGTGCACCGACCCAGGATAGTTAGCATTGATGTGGGAGATGTAGTGGTCTGCCAGGCACACGATTTGCATATTCAGTGAGTGGAAACTCCGATTCTTGAACACCTCTTCATTCTGGCGGGGGGTACAAACACAATATGTGTTCGGTCAATCGCCCCAATAATATTGGGTAAATGTCTCATTGCATAGAATCATGTCCTCACTGTGGCCAAATCTTCTACCTGGGGCAAAGCTATGTAGCTGCACATGTGTTTCACCAGGGCAGACAAAACTCTTGCCAGCACAATTGAGAACATTGGCTATGACATTCCTGCTGCCGAGCCCATTGTCACTTGGAAAGAACCAGTTACCAGTTACTGATAGCACTTGCACAAGAGGGGGGATCCCAGTGGGATAACGGATAGCAGATGTCAGGTCTGGTTCCAATTGGGCACACAGCTCAGTGATTGTGGCCCTGTCCAGTCTGTAGGTGAGTATAATGTGCCTGTCCTCCAGTGTAGCCAAGTCCACAAGGGGTCAGTACACGGGGGTATGTCTCCTCCTCCTATTTATCAGTAGCGGTAGGTATCTAAGGTACACAAGCGTTAGTAGGTTGTCACAATTTGAACAATGGAACCACAACTTCAGTGTACATAGTGCATTTATGTGATAGGACAGTGTGAATGGCAAGGTATGTGCTAATCTAGGCTGTTTCGTAGTTAAGGTTAATATGACTGTTGTCCGCCACTATGAAATGGCGACTGCCTGTCCTGTATGTAGAGACAGGAGAAGTGAGGTGACTCTGCTGACATTGAGTGTGGTGGTGGAAGGCGGTCTTGCACCACCGTGCCATTCCTCATTGGCTAATATGGGGCTCTATAGAGTCCAGTGGCCAATGGGGGTCTGCGCCGGCAGTGACAGTGTAGACTGCTGCGGACGTGACCGCCATTTTCTATCTGATTCCTCACTTGTTTCCTGACCTACAACAGGAGAACACGTGCACCTCGTGTGGTGCTGTGACCTGTGTCTGGAACCTACCATGGCCCATGTGACCAGGTAAAGGGCCCCTGCCTTCGCTTCGGAGGAGTTGGAGCGATTGGATGATGGGGTCCTACCCCAGTACAGACTGCTGTATGGGCCTCCAGACCAACAGGTGAGTACACCTTGGGCACGATGCATGTGAGATTGATGCATGGAGATGTGTCTGCAAGTATTATGTCATCGGGGGGAATGTCTTGTGGTGGTGTACATGGTGTGCGCCAATGGTAAGGGAAACTGGATTGGTGGGCCATAAGTGTGACAGGCTGGATTGTATGGTTAATGGTGTCCTCCTGTCTGTATTACCTTTGCAGGTCAGCTCCCATCAAAAGAATGGATTATGGCATACCAAAGCCAAAGATGTGCAGACCCTGGGGGTCTATTGCAGAAGGAGTACCCAAGGTCGGAAACAGTGGGAAGACCTGAGACGCTGGGCACAGAAGACCGCAGAGGCCCAGCTGAGGATGGCCTCCCAACCAGGAAGGGGTGCCCATCGGAACCTGACCCCCCAATGGCCTGCATATTGACGGTGGCCTATCCAGAGCTGGATGGACACTTGAGGGAATCACAGCAGCCACAAGGGGGTGAGTACAGTGGGCCATATTACAATAATTGGAAGGTGGCATGGGATCCGGGTGGTGGATGTGAGTTAATGGGTGCCCCTAAGGCCAGGCCAGACATTGCAGCGTGATTTCAGGTCAAGGGTATCGCAAATGCAGGTACCCTAGCTTGATAGCATTCCATGTCAGTCAGGGCTTTGTGGGCACAAGGAGGGGTGCAGTTGGTTGAGTGTGGCCCTCATCTTTGCTGTGTTATCTAGCCAAATCACTGACAGTGCAATGCATAGTGCTCAAGCCTGATCCCTGTGTGTGATGGTGCTGTGTATGCCAACTGTGGTGCTGCTGCAGTAATTGACCCAGTGTTTCCTTTTTCTCTCCCCCCCTATTTTCTTCTGTTATCCTATCCATGTGTGTATTTGCATCATGTGGAGGAGGACCAGGGGCACCAGCGATAGAGGGAGCTGCATCCCACAGGACCCATGAGGCAGAGTCTACCAACGCCGAGGGAACCCGTCGGATGGAGAGCGAGTGGAGCACCACAGCAGAGACAGGAGGTGACAACCCAGACTCAGATACCTCCTCTGATGGAAGCTCCCTGGTGGTGGTGGACACCTCTGTGACCACACCAGCTGCAGGTACAGCCGCCACCCCGTACTAGCACCGCCCTACCTGTAGCCCCTCAATGAGTTGCCCGTGCCCGCTCACACAGTAGGGTGTGCATCTCCTTCGCCCCAGATTCCCCAGGCCCTGCCCTGTGAGCCCTGCTGCCCTGAGTGAGGAGGTTATTGACTTCCTGAGATCCATCTCTGTATGGCAGTCAACCATTGTAAATGCCATGCAGGGGCTGGCATCCCAGATGCAGCAATACAATGCATTCCTGGAAGACATCCACTGTGGTTTGGCTGCCCAACAGAAATCGGCCTCCAATGGCAGCTATTGTCCCTGTTCCTACCATCCCCCTCCAACTACCACTTCCTAGTCCCAGTCTCCTCAACCCCAACCCATCCCATTCACACATGCAGACAAGCATGCACACAAGACAACACCCAAGAGTGGCACAGTCAAACACAGGCACTACACTTCATCCAACAAGCACTCACGCAAACTCCAGAAAGTTGCAGACACAACCACATTCACTGCCTCCACTTTCTCCCCTCTCCTCCTCCTCCACCTCCCTCACAATCTCATCCACACTCACACCTGCATACACTGCATCAACATCCACCACCAGCATGACCACGCGAAGCAGCGCACATACTTCACTAGCAGACACCACCACAACATCCATGCAGGCGTCCCCTGTGTCCTCTCCCACCCTGTCTGTCCTCCCTCCTAAAGGTCACAAATGCAAGCACTCCCACACCCAGCAGTAACCCACCTCACATCAGCACACTGCCCATGCACCTGCACCCAAATTCAGCAGACATACGCCTCCTACAACCACTCCCTAAAACCTCCACTTCCACCCTTCCTCCCTCATCCCACCCCAACGTCCCTAAGAAGCTTTTCCTTGCCCAACTTGACCTCTTCCCTTCCCCACCCGCTCCTCTGTCCTGCCCGTAAGAGCAGGGTTCCAATGACCCAGCCCCGCACTTCAGCCAAACTGTCCACCCTGACAGTGGTGGCACCACCTAGTTGTGGTGGCAAGCCAGTGAAGAATCCCACTCCACCAGCCAGGAAGGTTAAAGATCCCACACCTCCTGCCATGAAGGGGAAGGACCCTGCACCTCCTGCCATGAAAAGGAAGGAGCCTGCACCTCCTGCCACGAAGGGGAATAAGTCCTCGACTCCTCCCGGAAGGCTAAGGAACACACACAACCTGCATGAAGGGGAAGAAGCCCTCAGCGGAAGCTATCAGGGTGACACCTCCACCACCACCAGTTGTCACGGGCCCCCATCGCCAGCTGAGGAAGTGCATGCCTTACCTCCTGAAGAGGCTGCCCAGGAGGCACTTCCACCTGCTACCACAGTTTAGCCCTCATCCCCTGCAGAGGCTGCCCAGAAGGCACCTCCACCTGCCACCACAATTCATCACTCACCTCCAGCAGAGGCTGCCCAGGAGGCACCTTCACCTGCTGACACTGTGCAGCCCTCATCTCTAGATGACACAGTACAGCCATCACCACAAGCGGAAGCCATGTAGGCCACCCTCCAGGGACTGCTGTACAAGGGGCCCCCTCAAAGAGCAGTGGGCATGCTCCCCACCTGGGAGCCTGTGACCTTGCACTCTTCAGGACAGAGAATAGGGCATGAAACCCCCTCCAGAACCAGTGGGAAAGTCACCCACTCCAGAGACTGTGGCCTTGCACTCCCCAGCACAGAGTAATGGGCATGGAGCCCCTCCCAAAACCAGTGGGATAGTCACTCACTCCTGAGACTGTGGTCTTGCACTCCCAAGCACAGAGTAATGGGCATGGAGCCCCCTCCAGAACCAGTGGGAAAGTCACCCACTCCAGGGACTGGGGCCTTGCACTACCCAGCACAGAGTAATGGGCATGGAGCCCCCTCTATAATCAGTGGGAAAGTCACCCACTCCAGAGACTCTGCCCTTGTACTCCCCAGGACACAGTAATAGGCATGGAGCACCCTCCAGACCAGTGACCTTGTTCCCGACTTCGGCTGAGATGCCCCCTCTCCCCCATTCCCCTGAGGTGCCTGCCCACTTGCAAATTGATGCCCCTGCAGAGTTCTATCTGAATGAAGTCTGAATTCGAGTTGGGCCTTGGACTGTGCCCTGTGGTTATGTGGACCTTAGTACATTGGACTGGGCACTAGCCTTTTGTGTACATCTGAACATATCTGTTTCTCGTACAATTGGTTTATTTAGTAGTTGTTTACATCAATACATTCTCATTACTGCATTCTTGTTGTCCTTGCATTATTTTGCCGTGCATTGTGTGCCATTGTTTTTCGTCTGCATCTGCAGTTCCGGAACTGGATCTTGCAGTTTCGGTTCCATGGCAACGTTGTTCTTCCCTGTGTCTCCGATTGTGAGCCTTTGCTCTTCTGTGATGTGTTTATGCCAGGCTTTTGATGGCATTGGTACTGCCCTGGGAATTGGGGTGGATTGAAGGGTCAAACTATGGTGGGCGTTACTTTGTCTTCCGCCTGCCTGTTGACGGCTACTGCCATGGTGAGTGTTGTTTCCACCCTGGCAGTTGGTGTGGTACATTGGCTGTCTATAGGAGTTATCACAGCCATGGTTATGATTTAACAGTCATCACCTCCAGCATGTTGGCGGTATTACCACCACTTTATCACTCACCACCAGGGTCATAATGAGGGCCTTTAATTTTTACTAAAAGATGTGGTTATTCATGGTGAAATGGGCCATGGTGCGTGACTCTAATTTACAAATGTTTTATTCTAATTGATGTCTTATTGATGTGGGCTATGTGCAGGTATTGTGTCTAAGAGAGAACATTCTTAACTGAGCCCAAAGCTCCATTGAACCTCTAATGAGTCCCCTTATAAATAAAATTATTAAAGGACAAATAAGGTCAGACTCGCTTGCAGTGCTTTTTGACTTTTTTGCGTCTACATTGTCACACACATCTCACAGTTGAACACAACCATGACTGATTTAGAGCCATACTTTGTCCTTCTACAAAGGACAGTGTTTTAGAAGAAAGGATTTAGACAGTCAACATAGTTTGCATGTCAGTGAATTACTGCTGCCGAGGCCCTAATTGAGTTAAGGAGGACAGTTCGGAGGCAGAATCAGATACTGAGGAAGCATCTGAGGAAGTAGATAATGGAGCAGAATCTGGGAAATGACTTTTGAGTTGGTGAGGTTCCATCCGATGACGCATCCTCCACTGACTCTAAGGAAAGGCACACTGTGAGAAATCATCCTTTTGGCCCTGACCACCTTTTTTTTTTTGCTGATACTGGTGGTTACTGGCTCTGTGCCATGGGCACTGCTAACCAATCCCAGGGCCAGTGCTCTGTTTAAAAGGTGCATGCAAATTAAGCACAATTATAATTGGTTCTACCAACCTACCTGTCAGTGCCTGGTATATGGTAGGGCATGTAGGTTTAAGAACCCTGGTTGAGTTAGGGCACCCATTTGGTGTACTGCCGTGGAGTCTGGTGTCAATTGAAAGAGAGGCCTTCCTTGATGCTTGCTTTTAAATTAAAATTAACCCCAAATTTGCCTTTGGAATTGAAAGTTTCAAACTACCTTATTTTTACATCTAGGTCACCCCGAAGGTCTGCCCTATGTACCCCTAGGGTTGGGTATAGTGTAAATATAAGAAGGGGCATTATAAAATATGTTTTATAAGCCTTGGTGAGGGAAAAAAACGCCAAATTTATGTTCTCCACTGTAGTACATTAGCTCTATAGGCTAACATTGAAAGGCTTTATTTTAAAATAGTAAAATCTAATTTTGCATAGGAAAGAGCTAAATATATCCTGTTTGATATCAAATTAATAGAAGAAATCCAACAACTTGCCAATGTAAGAGTTATTGTCACTATTATGGGGAAAGAGTTTTAGAACCCTTTCTGAAAGTTACCAAACCAGCCCTGTAGTGGCCTTTCCAGACAGGTCAGCCTATGGCAGCCTGAGCCAAGCTTCCTTAAAGTGGCCTGGGCTGTAACAAAGGAAGCATCAGGAGGGAAGAGAACTGCTGTTGCAGATGGCAGAGCAGGATGACGATAGGCTGGCCACACTGGTCTTCAAAGGAGGGAAAGCCACCTGGGACAAAAACCATTTCCTGCTCCTCCAGCCATATGGGGGTCCCACTAATTTGATTAGGAGAGGTGCTGAAGGGGGTGTGTTAGGAGACCTTTGCAACCCCAGTGGGTGGGCTCAGCCAGATCTAACCTCCCAGGAGAGATTTTCTCCATTTTGGATTTTTTGAAGAATTTTGCTTTCTGGGATTGATTTTTGCCACACTTTGCAAGAAGTGGTCACTCCAAAGGGTTGTACCCTGCACCCCATTGCTTAGGGGGGGCCCTGCTTCCCATCCCAGTAGCATGGATAAATAAGGAAGAGCTGCCCAGCAACTCAGAACCCTGCTGAAGGAAAGACTGAAGAAGAATCACTACTATGCTCAACCCCTGGACGGCACCTGAAGCACTGCACCCATAAGTACTGCACCAGCGCAACACTCTGGGCTTCATCACAAAAAGGACTTTGCCTCACTTCTGAAGATGCAAGGGTTGACTCCCTGTAAGCAACAAGTACAAAGAAACTACCAAGAGTCCCTGCATCAAGTCCTGCAAGAAGAGCCTAGCTGACCAGTGTTTAGTGGCCTTTTGAGAATTCTGATCAAGTGCCATCTGGGACGATCCAGAAGTTTGGAGAAGTTTGGAGCAACTTCGTAAAAAAAGCTCAGGTGAGGTGACTGATTCTTTGATGAGAGTCAAGCTGGCAACATCGAACCCAGCCTGAATTACAGGTTCATCCCGCAGAACTTCTGGAGCTTTTCCCCATCAACAAGACTTCCAGGAATTGACTGGGACCTCATGCTGAGCCAAGCCAATAATGTTGCATCGCATGGTGGTCTGAAGAGGATCCTTGCTGGACGACTGGAGAAAAAGCTCTGAAAGTTAAATTTTGTCCGAGTTCTACTGCTCAATGTATCTGACCTGGGGTCCATCGTGGTCGACCCCAAACTTTGACTTTTCCCTAGTCATGCACAACCAGCTATACACAGTTGGTGCATGTTGTTTTTAGGCACTGAAAAGATCTTTTTAAATTTAATCGTTAAAAACTTCAAATCTCGAGTTCCCTGCATTAGAGTTTTGTTGTTTTGGTTTCATTTTAAAGATACAAATATTTCCTATTGTTACAAATTGGGGTTAGATATTTATTGTGTGTTGTGTTTTACTTATTTACTGTTTTGTTGATATTAAATGCTTTACACACTTGTCTCCTAAACTAAGCCTAACTGCTTGTGGGCCAAGCTACCAAAAGTTGACCAAGGATTAACCTATTAGGACCTTGACTAGATCTTAAGTGAGATTCTGGCCTATTATGAAGTGTAAGTACCTACCTGTGCTTACTAATGAACTACTTTCCAACAGACAGGCTAGGTTATTCATCTGAGAGGAAGGAGATTGCCTACCCCTGGAGATCTTTCAGCATGGGGGGATGGAGCTTCCAGCCTCAGCAGCATCAGGTACATAAAGCAACCCCATGAGGACTATGGTGCCAGATGTGCTAGGTTCTTTGACTGAGGTGGACCAGACTACCTACTCCAGGATCCCATGAAGCATTGGGAAGGAACATCCAGCCTCAGCACCATTGTGAGCATAAAACAAGTCCCAGAGGACTGTTGCATGTGACATACAATGTTCTTTACCTGAGAGGTCCAGACTGCTTACTCCAGGAGCAAATTCACAGAAAGGTAGTAGTGGTATACAAATCACATCTCATATTGAACAAACGGAAATGTGGATAATGTAAACAAATGACACAACTGATTAGGGTGGTGCTTGATAGCTGTCATATGTCCTACTATCAAGGCAGGGACGACAATGGTCCAAAAGGTACACTATATACTAGAGTACACAAAAATACCCAAGCACTCAAATAGCATTCCACAATTAACTGTAAGTCCATAGAGTAAGGATTTGTAGATGACAAGTCCAAACAAGTGTGTTTTATTGAAACATGGAAGATTTCATGCTCCAAATTACTTGTAGGATCACAACTAAAAGCTGGCATATTTTTCATCTCCATCTGTGACATTTTTAAGGCTAGAGGTATATAAAAGTACAAATAGCAGTAAGAGACTTCAAAAGGTTGATTCACAGTAAAACGTCTAAGTTTGATGCTATGAAGAAAACTCTTAAAACTCATCAAGGAAAAATCATCTTTGACTGAGCCTGTATAATTGTTTTTTCCAGGAGTTATTGGATAGTCTAGGTAAGGTGAACTATGGCCAAGCTAAGGACCATCTTCCAAGTACATGAGGTCCTGGATAGCACCAGGTAGGTCATTAATAAAACAGTAATAAGTCTCTCCCTGTCTCTCTCCAAACAGACAGACTACCTACGACAGGTGCCCTGGCAGCATGGGGCAGAGCTTCCAGCCTCAGCACATCAGGCTATTAAAAAAGTCCTCCTTAGGTCCACAGCGCTGGACGCATGCAGGGTTAACTCAGGCGTGTGCCTGTATGAAACCCAGGCCAAGAGCGGGCCTGTTTGCACCGGCCCTAGCCCAAAGGAGGCCAATCCAACCACCCCCAATCTCCCATTACCTGTGTTCTGCTAATGGACGCATTAGTGGTGAGAAATGTATAAATGCTTTGCATTGTGCTCTGCTTAACTGTATAATGAGTTGCTATTGAAATGTATCTAATTACTCTGATTCCTTTGCAGTGACTACCTTCACCCTGAGAACCAGCACAAGACAATATAGTTTCGTGACCTTAAGGCATAGGATGTGAAATATTTAGCAGCTGAAACTCCACAGGAGGCAACTAAACCTGACAAAACGCTGTGAGTTTGACATGAAAGGATCCCATAACTGTTCTTCGAGTGTGATTCACAATCTAATAAAGGAAGTGAGGACAGAACTAAAGCCCCAGACACTTGCAGTTGTCCCTCCCAGTAATAAACCAATTTCAAAGCTCTTTGTAGACGACCCCAAAAAATCTTCCAAACATCATGAGCCTTATCTCTCCTCCGGATGTAATGGATTTTAAACTTCACGTTGAAATTCACAACCCGCATGACCCATCTCCAAGGTTTTATCCTAAGGAAATAATGGTTTCTTGAAGAAACTGATTTGGTCCCTTGCCCAGTGAGAATCTATTCAAAGAACATGTTATGACTGAAGGATGTGTAGACAAAAAATCTGAATCCAGTATATTCAAAACCGCTGAAAATTTAAAGTATTTGAAGGTTGAAATAGCATCTATAGTGAGTGATTTTACAAAAACTCTAATGCACTCCAGCACAGAGGATACAGAGGTCAGTTTAAGCAAGGTAGGCATTGATGCTGGCACTCAATGCGAGCATTGTAATTGTTTTACCAACCTACAGAGAAGGAATAGATTTGCCCCCGTATACTGCCTATTTCAGCCATTTGAGCACAGACCTGTTGTAGCTTCACTTGAATGCCGGCGTTCAAGAAATGCGAGAACGGAGAGTATCGCTCATACAAGTGCCTGATTCCCCCCTAGTTTATCAACGGTGTACCAGTCAACTGTGGTTCATAATCAACTGCCAGAAAGTCGGACCAACAATAATATAAGACTCACAGGGGCATATTTATACTCTGTTTGTGCCGGAATTGCGTCGTTTTTTTTGACGCAATTCCGACGCAAAACGAACTCCATATTTATACTTTGGCGTTAGACGCGTCTAGCGCCAAAGTCCATGGAGTTTGCGTCATTTTTTAGCGTGGACACCTACTTTGCGTTAATGATATGCAAGGTAGGCGTTCCCATCTAAAAAATTGACTCTGAGGCATGTGTGCCGTATTTACACTCCCGGGCAAAATTCACGCCCGGAGTGGGCGGGTCAAAAAAAATGACGTCCGTCCGCTTTTGCGCCGTTTTTTAGCGCCTGGTCAGGGCAGGCATTAAGGGACCTGTGGGCTCGGAAGGAGCCCAGAGGTGCCCTCCCAAGCCCCCAGGGACACCCCCTGCCACCCTTGCCCACCCCAGGAGGACACCCAAGGCTGGAGGGACCCATCCCAGGGACATTAAGGTAAGTTCAGGTAAGTTTTTTTAATTTATTTTTTTGTGGCATAGGGGGGCCTGATTTGTGCCCCCCTACATGCCACTATGCCCAATGACCATGCCCAGGGGACAAAAGTCCCCTGGGCATGGCCATTGGGCAAGGGGGCATGACTCCTGTCTTTGCTAAGATAGGAGTCATTTCAATGGGGGTTGGGAGTCGAAAAAAATGGCGCAAATCGGGTTGAGGCAAAAAATTCGCCTCAGCCTGACTTGCCCCATTTTTTGGCGCCCAAGCTCCATATCCCCCTACGCCGGCGCTGCCTGGAGTACGTCGTTTTTTTTCACGCACACCAGGCAGCGCCGGCGGCTAACGCCGGCTAACGTCATTGAATAAATATGGCGCCCGCATGGTGCTTCAGAATGGCGTTAGCCGGCGCTAATTTTTTTGACGCAAAACTGCGTTAGCACAGTTTGGTGTCAAAAAGTATAAATATGGCCCACAATCCGTAGTCGAATGCCTCACATTAGTGAATCTTTTGGGAGCATGGGCAAGTTAAATTCTGCAAATTATCAAATATACATACACAACATTAAAAATTTGGTTCTGGCACGTGAGAGGACAAATCATCACTAATTAAAAAGATCATAGATAGGATTCTCAAAACACTTAAATATGAAGTGATACGGTCTGATATTGTTAAGGCCAAACTGCATGCTTTCCAGATTAGAATTTCAAATCTATTGAATTCACTTATGTAATGGAGTTTTCTCCCGTGATCAATGCCTCAATCCTTTTGACACATCTTTGATTCACCTGAAATACAATGAACCTTATTTTAGAACTCTGGAGATCGGATCTCAGATGGTCAAGGTAGACCTTCGGGGGTCTAATAATATGGGTCAGAATTTCGCCTAAGTATCACATAAATCAATTGATTCACCTGATATACTAGCTTTGAAATTCTGCAGTTCAAGGGGGGATGTGGGCCATGTTGTTAAGATGAATAATTGTGGCACAGGTAACATTATCACTGTTAGACCAGCTGTTGAAATCTTTAGTATCAAGGCTTTAGGTTCTGCACTTTATGGGGCAGTGCTATGGGGGAATGAGAAGGTAACATGCCGGTCAATAACAGAAAATGCATTTCTAAAATCTCTTGTTAACCTTTCACATCGAGCACCCCTAGTTCTGTTGCTCACTGATCGGGATCACTACCCTTTAGCCTATATGCTAAAAGTGAGACCCCCACTTTATTGGCTTAGATTACATCACACGTCGGAGCTAGCTTTACATAGACTTGCCTTGAATGAACTTCAATAATGTACTAACTTTCAGGATCTCCCCTGGCTTTTGCATATACAGTAAGGGAATCTTCTTTTCATCTGAGGTTGAAAGATTCTTGGGACTTGCCAACGGAGGTAACTCCAATTGCTAAGTCAGCCTTGAAAGAAAGGTTTTACTCGTTTCTATGGGAAGATGACAGCACACAAATATAAACCTGGAACATTACTACATGCCTTTTTAGATCATAAATGCACTTTATATTTGAGCCACTGTAGATAACCTAACGTTGGCACCATCAAAAGCTCTTTATGCCAGATTCAGATACTAATGGTGTTCTATATGAACTAGGGTAGTCTTAAAACTGGAAGTGGCATTTGTCCATTATGTGGACAGGTGCCTGATACGGTCCACACTTTGTTTTTGAGATGCTTATAATACCTCACAGAAAAAGTTGATTTTTCAAATTTGTCAGAATTTAGGACTAAGGCAACAACTAGAGGCCTTAGCGATCCTAAGCACAAATAATGAGAAATTTCCAGTCCGTAGTGTAGCAAAATTCTTGACATCTGCATGGATCATTGTTAAAAAAGTCTGTGCACAATGAGTAGACCTATGACAAAGCATTTTGATGTTCTTATGTTAGATGTACCTGATGGAACTTGATTAAAATTGCTTAAGTTAATTATGTTCTTTTTTGTCATATAGTTTGAAATAATGTTCTTATGCTATTTATTTCTGCTATTTTTAAAGGATTGTATTTCAAGAATAAACAACAAATGATAGTGATGAGGATGATTCTTAGGAATATGGCCACGGCATCCAGGATGTCCCTTCTCAAGCACAATCTGTGCAGTGGAGAGACAGTAGCAGGATAAACTGGCCCTGAAAGCAGGCATGTTTGATGGCAAGCACAGACTGAGTTCTCTCTTTATATCCCACATGTTAGAAATGGGGTCTTTGGTTGGCACTCAGGTTATTCCCTGTCCAAGCAAGGACCTTTACTCTAGTCAGGGTAAGTCACACACAATCCAAATTACCCTGTGCTACCCTCTGGTAGCTTGGCACTGAGCAGTCAGGCTTAACTTAGACGGCAATGTGTAAAGTATTTGTGCAATAACTCTTGCAATAACACAGGAGAACACCACAAAAATACACCACACAGTGTTTAGAAAAATATATAATTTTTATCCGGATAAATGCAGGCTAAAACAATGAAGATGCAATAAGTATATGTTGAGATGTCACTGTAAAATTGGATATAAGGTGTCTTTAGTCTCTTAAAAGCTATAAATGTCTCTTGCAAGCACAAAGTACCTGGTTTGCGTTCAAAATCTCTGGCAAAAAATGCAGAGGAGGAGATGCGTTGAAAACAGGGAGGCGTGTGTCGATTTCTCGGGCCGCACACAGCGATGCTTCATTTATTTTTTCAGGCAGCGTAGGCTTTGAGTCGATTTCTGTCGCTCAGTCTTGGTGCCCCGGGGACAATGCGTTGAAATCGGGCACTGGCAGGACAAAGTCACAGGAGCTGCGTCCATCCGGTGGTTGTTGCGTGGAAAATTCTACTGTACGGTAGGTGCTGCATCGATTCCTCCAAGGTAGTCGGGCTGCATCGTTCTGGCTTGGCTGTGCATAGATCCAGTGGGCAGTGTGTCGAATTTCCAGTCGCTACGCTGGTGCTGCGTCGATCTTTTCCTGCAGGCTGCGTTGTTCCGGTTCGCCGTGCAGTGAATTTTTCACTGTGATGTAGGCTGTGGGTCATTTTCTGCCAGCTGTGCGTCAATTTCTGCTGCACAAGGAGTTCTTCTTGCATGGTATAAGTCACTGTCTTCTTGCAGGAATAAAGGGGGTCATTCTGACCCCGGCGGTCAGAGCCCGCCGGGGCCAGGGTCGGCGGGAGCACCGCCGACAGGCCGGCGGTGCCCCGCAGGGCATTCTGACCGCGGCGGTTGGCCGCGGTCAGATGCGGAAAACCGGCGGTCTCCCGCCGGTTTTCCGCTGCCCATATGAATCCTCCATGGCGGCTCAGCGCGCTCCGCCGCCATGGGGATTCTGACACCCCCTACGGCCATCCTGTTCCTGGCGGGTCTCCCGCCAGGAACAGGATGGCGGTAGGGGGTGCCGCGGGGCCCCTGGGGGCCCCTGCAGTGCCCATGCCAATGGCATGGGCACTGCAGGGGCCCCCGTAAGAGGGACCCACCTTGTATTTCAGTGTCTGCTTTGCAGACACTGAAATACGCGACGGGTCCCACTCCGCCGGCTCAATTCTGAGCCGGCGTCCTCGTGGGAAGGATGATTTGCCCTGGGCTGGCGGAGCGGCCTTTTGCCGGTCGCCCGCCAGCCCAGGGCAAATCCCAAAATACCCTCACCGGTCTTTCGACCGCGGAGCGGTATTTTGGCAGGGGAAGTCTGGCGGGCGGCCTCTGCCGCCCGCCAGACTTAGAATGACCCCCAAAGTCTTTTTGGTCCTGAGACTTCAGGAAACAGGATGCAAGCTCTATCCAAGCCCTTGGAGAGAGCACTTCTCAGTACAGACAGAGTTCAGGTTCTCTTCTCCAGGAAGTGTCTGAGTTGGTAGGGGCAGAGGCCCTGTTTAAATATCCAAATGCGCCTTTGAAGTAGGGGAGACTTCAAAGAGTGGCTTAGAAGTGCACAAGGTCCCCTTTCAGTTCAATCCTGTCTGCCAGGGTCCCAGTAGGAGGCATGACAGTCCTTTGTGTGAGGGCAGGCTACTGTTCTTTGACATGTAAGTGTCAGGCCCTCCACCCTCCCAGCCCAGGAAGACCCATTCAAAATGCAGATGTATACAAGTGAGGCTGAGCATCCTGTGTTTGGGGTTTGCCTGAGTGGATGCACAAGGAGCTGTAAATTGAACCTAGACAGACGTGAATATTAAGGCACAGAAGGATGTAAGTGCAGAGAAAAGCTCAGTTTCTAAAAGGGGCATTTCTAAAATAGTAATATTAAATCCAACTTCACCAATCAGTAGGATTTTGTATTACCATTCTGGCCATACTGAATACGACCTCCCTACCACTTTCAGATCAGCAGCTACCACTCAAACAGTTTATGAGGGAATCCCCAATGTTAGCCTATTAAAGGCGCAGGCCCCACAGCAGTTCAAAAACGAATTTAGGAGTTTTACACTACCAGGACATGTAAACTACACAGGTACATGTCCTGTCTTTTGTCTACATAGCGCCCTGTCCTATGGGTTACCTACGGCCTACCTTAGGGATGACATATGTAGAAAAAGGGAAGTTTTAGGCTTGCAAGTACTTTTAAATGGCAAGTCGAAGTAGCAGTGAAACTTCACACACAGGCCGTGCAATGGCAAGCCTGAGACATGGTTAAGGGGCTACTTAAGTGGGTGGCACAATCAGCGCTGCAAGCCCACTAATAGCATTTAATCTACAGGCCCTGGGCACATATAGTGCACTTTACTCTGGATTTATACGTAAATTAAATAATCCAATTGGGTATGATCCAATGTCATAATGTTTAAAGGGAGAGAGCATATGCACTTTAGCACTGGCTGGCAGTGGTAAGGTATGCAGGGTCCTAAAACCAGCAAAAACAGTATACAAAAAGTGGAGGGAGGCAGGCAAAATGTTAGAGGGTACCACCCTAATGCTGTCAGGTCTAACACTGCAATATAGTGCAGCCCCATGTTCCCTTGCTCACTGCCGACGCTGGATGTAAGGTTGATTTGTTTTGCCTATTGAGTATTTTCATCTCTTTTTGGATGTTCACTTCCTTGAGGATATTGTGCACCAAACAAATTTGCATGGAGACACTCTTAGGCCCTGTTCTAGAGCAGACCGATGGAAGAAATTTCTAGGACTCAAACTCAAACTGAGAATAGTGCACAAACAAAGTGCACAGTCTAGTTGCATGGTTTGCATATCACTCAGCTTTGTACCAGTCAAGAGCAGAAAACTGATTTTGCTATTGCGTCATATGCTTCCATCAATGATATATCAGTGGCATTGCCCTGGACCATCCAGACCATGCTAGGCTGATCAAAAGTCTGCCTGTCATGGACCACTTAGCACCAAGAAACCACTGGTGAACATGTGCTTTAGCAAGTATTATTAACATAGCATAAGATAACATTTGTCTACCAGGTTTCCTAGATTTGTACCTCTGGCAGAAATATAGCAACTGATGACACTTTAATCCTTTACAAAGGAAGGCTGCTGTTCAGGCAGTACATACCGATCAAAAGAAGCCATTAGTGCACCACACCAGGAGTCACAGCAAAGAAATAGATTTTTTCATTCACTCCTTCATAAAATGTATATTCTTTATGTGGACAGCATCTATATGGATGTAAAGCTTTTGAGGCAGCTGTACAAAGCTGACACATGCTGTATAATTCAATGTCGTAGCAAAGGATTCCCCAGGGGCTTGCTTGCCAGAAGCTCCAAAAATTCCAGAGCACAGTGTTGTGTTACAATGAACTACTATCAGTCAAATTCATTGATAGGTATAATGTGTGTGTGTTCACTACAATCCATGATAAGAGCATTTCCATGGTTGTGGTTTAGAGGTCAGTTGTTCTGAGTTTATAAGTCCAACTAAATACTTAAGTGCAACAAGTACATTGGCAGAGCAGATAAGAATCACCAGGTGTTTATACCATAAAATGCAAGTCATAAAACTAGCACATGGTATAAGATGCTGCTCACCCATGTTATCCAGATGGGAACATGCAACATGTATGTTTTTTATCGTCAGACCACCAGAGGAAGGCCAATGTCTTTCCTTGACTTTCAGTTTACTATCATTGATTATCTTACTGCTGAAGAAGCTGTAGCCTACACTTCATCTTCTGTAGAGCACATGGCAAGGCTGCAGGATCGCACATTGCTGACTTAATTCCCACAAAAGCGAGAGAGACTTCACACTTTCCTCATTGCAGAGTCTGTTCTAAGCAAGGAAAAATACAGGAGACTTGCTGTTACCATCCCCAGTGCCCATCTCAGCCAGGCCAATGTTTTTCAACTTGCTTTACATTGCACCATACAAAGTATGGAAACTGACTGAGGTGCATCTGTCCTAGTGCATGTCTTTGAGTGGCTATACATGAATACACACCCTCCATGGGCCAAAACTTCACTAGGCAAGCATCCTTTCAAATTGTTTCCTCTAGGTTAGGGGTGGGTGGAACTCACAGAATTTGACTCTGCAGAATTCCGTGGAGTGAAATAAAAACTCTGTGAGATTCTGTGGAGTCCTGGCAATGGGTAGAAATAGGCATGTTGTGCTACTCATTCTGTATTTTAGCACTGGTAGCACACTCTGTGCAGACAAATCTGTGCCAACTGCACCACATGGTGCACCAGAGGGCACAGCTATTTAGGTTGCTGCCACTCAAGTAAATTTCCTCCTCGAGTGACAGCCTTCTGACTGTGAATGCTTGAGACAGCCCGCAACCGCTCACAACTGTCCGTGTTAGAAAAATCTCAAAGGATGTCCCGGATGTCCTCCTAGCGACTGGAAATCATGCTTGGGGATGCTAAATCGCTTGCCAATTTACCATTCTGGAGCCTCAAATGAGAAAAAAATGTGCAACAGGGCAATTGGCAGTATTTGAATGAAATGTTGCATTACAAGTGTAATGCAGAGTCACCTAATTCTCCCAATTCTGCGGTCAGAACAGAATATTGTGCACACTCCTACAAGTGCACTGGTGGCAGCATACTGTGTAGTGATCAGGTGGGAGTGAACACATCGATTTTACCTGTGTGATTAGAGTGAGGCCTACTGGCTTACTGATTTAAGGTTCTGCTGCTATGTGCTTAACGGACCATTGGCCTACATCAGTTTGGCACGTAGTGCAGTGCATGTATGTTGTGTACATTGTCTGGGTATATTTTTGCCTGTGAATGGTACACTACATGGATGGTGCAGTACTGTGCAGTGAGTGCAGGTTATATGCATGTGATGGGTGCATGTGTGTCTTTGAGTGGAGACATTACAAAAAGGATGTAGTGCTTTGTAGTGCATAACTGTTTTATGCATGTGCTGGAGGCATGTGTGTTGTGAATAGTCTAATACATGACACACTCTCGGTTCTATTCTGGAAGACCCAGGGATGCATAATAAAACATGAGGATATGAGGTAGATGATTCCTCCAAGACATATTTGTGTATTGCTGAATTCTTGTAAGCTGAGTGGGACACACTGGAGAGAAGGAGAGCCAAGCTCTCCCAGTACACTTCAAAGGGTACTCTTTAATTCAGAGAGAGGTCACAAGAAAGGGACCTAGGCACATCTCAGGAAGGTGAAGTTGATAAGATATTCATAAAGAGTAGGGTTGAGGCCCAGGGCTAGTCTATTGATATACATATTACTGTGGCTGGTATCCAGGTGTGAATTCCTAGTCACTTCCATGGCCGGTGTTCTGGGACTATAAGCTTAGTAGTCGATCCTGCTTCAACGATTGCTTTTAGGAGGAAGAGAGGGCAGAGGACCAGGCCTTTGATAAAGAGTCAGACCCCTAACATAATCTTCCACACCTCATATTCTAAATCACATGGACTATAAGAAGTGGAGATTGGACCCCAAAAATTCATCAACTGTCAAGCAGCCAGTGAGGAAGAGATGTTCTACAAAACGTCTGCCTGTGACCAGGATTGGGGAGTAAGTCCTGCTAATCTTCCAGCTGGGTGAAAGGACATCACTCAGAGAATCCAAGACCTCCTGCTCTGAAGTCTGGAGCACCAGCTCCTGCCTGCTTGCCAAGAACAAAGTACCCTATAAGGAAAAGAGAGGGTTAAAGGGAACAAAGTCCAGTGGGGAATCCTGTCTTATGAATTTCCTTAGGAAGGTGTGAGGGGAAGGCTGCTACACCAATCAACCATGTGCAGGGAGTGTTGGTGACCCTCGTAAGCCAATGGAGACCTCTGTGAAATGAGGTTTGATTATCACTAGGGTAGGGTAACAAGCTCTACACAGTGAGAAAAAGGAGTGGGTAGAATATTGCATTCTGGGATAACTAGATGCCACACTTTGCAGGAAGTAATCAGTTGGGAGGCGACCTGGTTGCACTTTGGCTATGAACTACTGCATCTCCTAGGGCACTCACTGGTAATAAAGTGGGACCCACCCCTCAGATAAGTAGACCAGTGGCAACTGTTTTGTGGCTGGACTGAACCAATACTTCAAGGGACATCAACTTGTGTGGTCAAAGTCTCCAAGCTGCATTTGTGGACTTAGGGGTGACCTCAGGATGACCCCATCACTTGATCAGCAACCTCAGTATCCTTCATTATCCTGTATTCGACGAAGTCTATGATGGTTCTCCCATAGAACCTAGAACTGGACTGAAGACTTTTTTTAACTGCAAGGTAATTGTCCTGCCAAGACGTATCTGCCCGTGACTCACTCCTTGATGGAGTTGGCCACCCACAGTGAGCTGGATTAGACAAACACAACTTTACATTGTTTTCAAAATAACTGCTATCTAAAGTAGTTGCCAATATGTGTTTGTGAATTGAGTGAAAAGCAGTGATTTCCTATTTTGGTTTATATTTATATATATGGAGCCCTCTGTTGAATTTTGATTGTTTAGGTATTTACAAATTCATTTATAACTTATGTTATACATGCGTCATGTTTATTTCATGTTTGACTGTTGTGTTACTTCTAAATGCTTAGCACATGTTTTGTTTGTTAAAGCCTGACTGTTCAAAACCAAGGCTAGACAGGATAGACCTAAGGTTTTACAACCAAGCCTGACTGGATCCAATATGGATTTTGTGAGTTTATTACATGGTTAGGTTGTGCAAGCACTCTATATAATAAACTGCTTTCCTCACAACCACTACTGGGTATATTGCAGGCCAAAGAAAGCAGAGGCACCGGAGGGAGGCAGACACTACACTAGTTGTAGCCTTATGGGACAGCATGAGCCTTATGGCAGTTATAGCCTTCATTGGACCACTATGATCCTAATGGCAGCTGTAGCTGTCACTGGACCATTGTGAACCCCAGATCATCAATGACCATTGAATAATTTGTGCCAATATTCGCTTTTGTCTGGCACTGGTACTTGGTAGAGCATTTAGCTATTCAATATAGGTTTGAAAAAATAATGAAACTAGCACACCCATTACATCATTAAAGCATGAGGTGATAGGTACTGCAAACACGTGCCTTCAGGCGGGCAGACTGAGGTAGTGCCAGGCCATTGGATTCCCAAACATTATCTTGGCACTTATGTTCGTTTTACAACTAAAGCATAGGTTAAAGCCTCAATTGTGATTGAGTTGTCATGGCATTTGTTACCCCAATTGGTGTGTTGCAAGCTTCACTGCACTAGTAGCCCTGATAGGCCTGCTGCAGTCCTTTCAGCAGTTTAGCTCGACTGGGCTGCTGCAATCTTTTTGGAAGCTATGGCAGGTCCTGACAGGAACTGAGGAGAGACCAGAAGATACTCTTGGTTTTTCTTTTCATCTGTGTGCTTTTCTGGGTGTTCTTCTGACCAAAAACACACCGGGCCTCTCCCTCTGTATGGTCTGTCCTCTAGTCAGTGCAGACTAGTACCTTTCCTCTTTTAACAGGAGGTTTTCTAGACACAAGTCACATCCTGAACTCTCCCAGCACAAACTGCAGACTTCAGGTGATGTTCCCTCTCCTCTCGGATACTGGCTGTCAGGCAAACACCGCTCCTTGCCCCATAGCAGTTTGCATGGTGATGCCTTCTTTGGACATGAACAACTGCATCAAAGGGGGTGGCTTAAGTATCATGTTTGTACATTCTTTTTAAACAAGGGATGTGACTTAATTATCTCAAACTTTAGAACCATTTGGGCTTCTTCTCTATCAAGTGTCATGCTCTGGCAGCTTTTCATATACACCTTTTGTGTAAAGTAATGTTTCTCACAGCAAGTAGTACTAAGGAACCCAGGACATAAGCACAATTCATTTAGAGGTTTCTACACCTATCTGGCATGAGTCACTCTGAAGGAGCAACCAGGTTAGGAAAAGACAAAAAAGTAGGCTTTATCCAAAGCTTTCTCACCTTGAACAACAGCCACTGCAGTCTCACCTTTCATCCCTGCCATCCACCAAATTGTAGTGCTCATGATGAACCAATGAGCAACTCCTTCCTAACAGTGTCCTTATGGAACTTCTAAAGGTAGCCATTTCTTCATCCTCCACACTTCAGTGTCTTAATATCCACCCTCTAGAAACATTGCACTTAAACTGCCTTGAGGCCTCATCCATCATCTTTTGCTGCACCACTCCCAGTACTTCTAAAATGAATCTCACTGTTTTCAGTACACAGACTCACACATACACATAATTCTACTAATTAACATATGCTACATGTACAGTACAAAAGCACACACATTTGATGCACCCTGTCCAAGGAGGAACCACAATCGTAGTCAGGATAAATCAGATACATACCCTAAATTAACCTGCGCTCACCCACTGGTAGCTTGGCACAGAGCAGTCAGGCTCAACTTAAGAAGTAAAGTATAAAGGATTTGTGCAGCACTTACAACAGTAAAACAGTGAGAACACCACCCAAAAATAATTGACACAAGGTTAGAATAATAGAGTTCAATTTAATGAACAAAGCAAGACCAAAAATTTCATTAAGTCTAGAATATAATTTTTTAAGAACTTCTGCAATTGTAGTGTTTAAAAGGTTACAGCGCCAACCGGGGCTATCTGGTCAACCTAGTCCTGGGTAAGTCCAAAGTTCAGGCCGACTGTGATGGAGAAAGGGCCAGCTACAGGGACCAATCTTGTCTAACTTAAACAGTACCTTTTGTGCAGGGTTACTTCAACATCGAGGATCCAATGCAAGGATAAGAGGGGGTGAGGCTGAGGCAATGCATCAGATTTGTTCCACGCAGTCAGGGAATGCATCATCTTTGAGCTGTGCAGTCATTGATCTTCGAGCAGTGGTTCGGCATTCGAGCCCCTTGCAATGAAGATGATGCGTTGGCATCATGCCATGCAGCTGAAGATAGGAAGGTGATGCAATGGGGCTGATGGTGATGTGTCTATCCTGAGCAGTGCAATCAGTCATGAAAAGTCCTTGACCTCAGCGGCACAGGTGATGCATCACTGTTGAGGAAGGATGTGGCCATTCTGATTGGTGCAGTGACGGTAGTGTAGGAGGCTGGCCTGGCTTATAGTGGGTACCTTGTGTTACTTACACCTTGTGCCAGGTCCAGTTATCCATTATTAGTAGATTAGTAGTGTTGTAGTAGCTTAGGCTGATAGAGGTAGTTATAGCAGAGCAGCGTAGGCTAAACTAGGAGACATACAAAGCTCCTACTATACCACTTATATCACTTAGCACTATATCACAAGAAAACACAATACTCAGTTTTACTAAAAATAAAGGTACTTTTTTTTAGTGATAATATGCTAAAAGTATCTCAGAGGATATACTCCCTTAGGAGGTAAGTAATATACACAAAATATACACACAAACCAAAATCTGGTAAGTAAGCAGTTAGAAAAGTAGTGCAAACACTGTAAAACACAATATAATGTAATAAGAGACAATAGGTCTAGGGGCAACAAAAACATATACTCCAAAAGTGGAATGCGAACCACGAATGGACCCCAGGCCTAGTGTAGTGTGTAGATTGTTGCTGCGAGTGTGAGAAAGCACTAAGGGTGTCCAAGATACTCCACCCCAAGACCCTGAAAAGTAGGAGTAAAGTTACCCTACTACCCCAGAAAGACAGGAAAGTCGAGATAGGGGATTCTGCAAAGACAACAAGTGACTACAAAGCACTGAAGACAGGATTCCTGGACCTTAGGACCTGCAAAGGAAGGGGACCAAGTCCAAGAGTCACGCAATTGTCCAGAGGGGGCAGGAGCCCACTAAACCCCGGATGAAGGTTCAAAAGGGCTGCCTCTGGGTGTAAGAAGCCAAAGATTCTGCAACAACGGAAGATGCCAGGAACATTTTCTTTGGTCAGAAGATGTCCCACGGAGTGCTGGAGGATGCAGAGTTGTTTCCTCACACAAAGACCGCAATTAAGCCTTGCTAACTGTAAGAGTCGCGGTTGAGGATTTTGGGTACTGCCAGGGCCCAGGAAGGACCAGGAGGTCGCCCCTTGGAGGAGGAGACAGAGGGGGTGCTCGTCAATACAGAGAGCCCAAGCAGAAGCAGGCAGCCCCCACAGAAGCACCTGAACAGGAATTCAGAAGATCTGAGCACGGCAGTCGTCTCAGCACAACAAAAGGGAGTCCCACGAAGTTGGAGGTCAACTCATTGAGATGGACAATGCAGGACAGAGTGCTGGGGACCTGGGCTGTGCTGTGCATGAAGGAAGTCTTGCAAAAGTGCACAGAAGCCCTAGCAGCTGCAGTTCATGCAGTACCCAGGATTACTGTCTGGCGTGGTGAGGCAAGGACTTACCTCCACCAACTTTGGACAGAAGGGCCACTGGACTGTCGGGGACACCAGGATCGAGCTCCTGTGTTCCAGGAACCACGCTCGTCAAGATGAGAGGGGACCAAGAGGATGGGTGATGCAGAAGTTTGGTGCCTGTGTTGGCAGGGGGAAGATTCCGTTGACCCACGGGAGTTTTCTACTTGGCTTCCAGTGCAGGGTGAAGGCAGACAGCCCTCAGAGCAGGCACCACTAGGAAACAGTCAAGAAAGCCGGCAGGATGAGGCGCTACAATGTTGCTGGTAGTCTTCTTGCTACTTTGTTGCAGTTTTGCAGGCGTCCTGGAGCAGTCAGCGTCGATCCTTGGCATTAGTCGAAGAGAGAAGTGCAGAGGAACTCTAGTGAGCTCTTGCATTCATTATCTGAAGAGAAACCCACATGAGAGTCCTTAAATAGCCCTCAGGGGAGGATTGGCTACAGAGAGAGGTAAGCACCTATCGGGAGGGGTCTCTGACGTCACCTGCTGGCACTGGCCACTCAGAGGTCTCCATTGTGCCCTCACACCTTTGCATTCAAAATGGCAGAGGTCTGGGACACACTGGAGGAGCTCTGCGCACCTCACCTGGGGAGGTGCTTGTCAGGGGAGTGGTCACTCCCCTTTCCTTTGTCCAGTTTCGCACCAGAGCAGGGCTGGGGGATCCCTGAACCGGTGTAGACTGGCTTATGCAACGAGTCCACCATCTGTGCCCTTCAAAGCATTTCCAGAGGCCAGTAGAGGCTACTCCTCTCAGGCCCTTAACACCTATTTCCAAAGGGAGATGGCGTAACACCCTCTTTCAGAGGAAATCCTTTGTTCTGCCTTCCTGGGACTGGGGTGCCTAGGCCCCGTGGGGGCAGAAACCTGTCTGAGGGTTGGCAGCAGCGGTAGCTGCAGAGAAAACCCCAGAGGCTAGTTTGGCAGTACCCATGCTCTATCTTGGAGCCCTTGGAATGCATGGAATGGTCCCCCCAATACCAGAGTGGTATTCCATGATCCTAGGCATGTTACATGGCCATGTTTGGAGCTACCATTGTGAAGCTACACATAGGTATTGACTTATATGTAGTTCACACGTGTAATGGTATCCCCGCACACCCAATCTGGGGAAATTGCCCTGAACAATGTGGGGGAACCTTGGCTAGTGCCATGGTGCCCTCACACTTAGTAATTTTGCACCTAACCTTCACTAAGTGAAGGTTAGACATATAGGTGACTTATAAGTTACTTAAGTGCAGTGTAAAATGGCTGTGAAATAACGTGGACGTTATTTCACTCAGGCTGCGGTGTCAGTCCTGTGTAAGAATTGTCTGAGCTCCCTATGGGTGGCAAAAGAAATGCTGCAGCCCATATGGATCTCCTGGAACCCCAATACCCTGGTTACCTAGGTTCCATATACTAGGGAATTATAACAGTGTTCCAGTGTGCCAATCAGAATTGGTAAAATTAGTCACTGAGGTTCTGGTTAGCAGAGCCTCAGTGATACAGTTAGGTGGGTGAATACTCTGGTGCTGCTCGGCAGGGTGATGTTCAGCCGACTGTAATGTAGGCGTGGCTCACTCCTCCGTGGCCTCATCGGATTTTTGGAAGCAGCTGTGTGTATAGACGGGGAGAAGACGCATGGCCGCGGAGTCAGCTTTTGAGACTTCAGGGGCTCGGAAAGCCTTGCATTGGGTGACTGGAGCAGGTGAAGGTAATGGACCCTAAAGCTTTGCGTGGCAACAGAACAAAGCCTGGAGGTGGCGAGGGGAGACTGCCTCAGCCCCTGTCTTTGGGAGCAGCTTCTAATATTCTGATGGCTGGGAAAAAATGGCCCTTGAACCCCACGGGGGGCCAGGGCAATAAAGAACTGGCTCCAATCATGGATAATAGCTCTGGGTCTGGGAATAAGAACAGTGGGCACCTTGGGGGAGGGCCAATTTTCTGAATATGTTTAAAAATCTTCAAATCCACCCACTCCACCTAGCTGGGAGGTAGGCTATGGCTACATGATCGCTTCAGTTGCAGGAGGTGGTGGATCGCAGCAATCACATCAGCGGTCTGGTGTCTTCTGCAAGTGATAACATAATTTCCCAGGTCAGTGTTGATGATAATGAGTGTCTGGATATGACTGTTGCTTCAGCAGACCTTACTCTGACTGATATATGTGTCTCGGCTCCCAGCCCTAAGTTTGAGGGTTTACCGACTGTGATTGGGGAGGAAGAGAGTTGTACCATGCAGGATTCCAGCCTAGCAGGAACTATAATACAAGCACAAGGCTTGGAGGATTAGAGATGTAAGGGCAAAGTTGTACCAGTCAACTCTTTGGCAAGTGATGGCTCTCTGAGCCTCTGTAACACCCATGCAGCTGCCTCCATTAAAAGGGCTGGGAAGGATGTTTTCCTCGGCCAAAATGAGGTTATAGAGAACTTTTTTTAGTTATCAGATCACTCTAGGGATTCAGATGACTCGGATGACTCCAGTGTTAGCTTGCCAACTGATTTGGACTCTCATAGCAGCTTTGTTGCCTCTACGACATCTATGACGGGGCGGTCTGTGACAAGATGTAAGGAAGGAGCTACGGAGGTTGAAATGGCAAAAATATGCCCAGACAAAGTTAGAGAGAAGAAAAAAAAAGAAAAAGAAAATATTTGTAAGCAGGGCAAGAGCAATGTCATGGGATTATACAGGTACTCCACAACTTCAGATACTGTGTTGAAAGGATAGGGCGATTTTGCTACTGGCTCTGCTGGAGATGGTGTGTCTCCATCTTTGCATCTTATTGACACAGCATAAACAGACACAAGTTGATAATAATAAAGCCAGGGTCGCTAGTAAGCAGTTGCAGGCCGCAGTAAGTAAGATTGTTGAGACTCCCACACAGATCGGGGAGTGTATAGCGACTATTGAAACCTGCACCAGTGTGTTAGAAACTGAATTTGCGATGATGGCACAGCAGTCCACAATGCATGAATCGCAACTTACAGATATTCACTGGAAAATGGAGGATTTTGAGAATCGGCAACGACTCAACAACTTGCATATGCTGGGGATTCAAGAAGGAGTGGAAGGTTAAGACGCACAGGCTTTCATAGTCAAATTATTTAATGTTGCATTTCCTGAGCTTGCTGGCTGGGACTGTGAGAAAGAGATACAAAGAGTCCACTGGTATCCATTGCACCTGAGGAAAAAACGGGTGGAGGAAAAAGCCACAATTAATCAGACTGAAATCAGGGCTTTCGTTGTTTATTTTGGCAATTTTCTGCTACGACAAGCAGTTTTCTAGAAAGCTCATCCTGATTTAAAAATTAACTGTGAGGGGTTTACCTTTTTTACTCGTCCAGACTATTGCCATGCCACAGTGTAAAAACGTTGGCATTTGAGACAAATGATAGACCCCGTTCATGAGAAAGAGGCCGAGGCTTACCTGTTGAACCCTGCCCGTCTTAAGACGATTTACAAAGAAACAACTCAGGTTTTCTTCTCTGAAATCAAGGCCAAAGAGTATTTGCAATCCTTGACTTGATCGAACTTAATTGAACAATTCCTCTTATTTTGTATTGGACTATTCGATTACAAAGCTAATGTATACTAAGGGCGGTTGTGGGTATGCAACTTAGGTGGTCATTACAACCCTGGCGGTCGGTGTTAAAGCAGCGGTAAGACCGCCAACAGGCTGGCGGAAAAAAAATGGAATCACGACCATGGCAGAAACCGCAAACAAAGACAGCCACTTTAACACTCCGACCTCCACAGCGGTAGAAACAAACACCTCAGCGGTAACCGCCAACAGACATTACAACAGGCCAATCCGCCACCTGTTCCGGGGCAGTTTCATAGCGAACAAAAACACGGCGGAAACAGGACTTGGAAGGGAAAACGCTCACCTCTACACACCCCACGAGGTACCAGGATGCCATGGAGCAGGAACTCCATATTCTCCCTGCCTTTGTCTTCCTGCCCCTCTATTAGGAGCACTAACGCCGGCGGCAAAGACCACAGTGAGTACTGCACCTACGACACAGGGGAGGGGGGAGGGAAAAGAGAGTGACATACACACTTAACACCCCCACCCCCACCCTCACCCACTACAACACACACACAAATATGTGTTGATACATTACAGTTACACCTCTCCATACCCTCGGTAAGAATGCAAAGACAAAAGGAAATGATTTGAATGATTGTAATCTATTAAAATCCAGTACTCAAAAATATATATACACTATAAACAAATATATACACCAATAATATTAGTCCAGGTATTGCACCATTAAAGTCCGTGGACCCCTGGGCCCAAAATGCATGGGCGAGACCCACACTCGATACACGATCAAAACGGAGAGAACACTGCTGGGGCATTAGATAGAAATACAACAGGCACCTCAGGGGGAAGGGAAGGGGGCACCTCAGCCAGCTGAGTGCACAACGCCAGCTTCACGAGGGGGGCTCCATGCCCACTGCTGTATCCTGGGGAGTGCAAAGCCACAGTCTCTCAAGTCTCTCCAGTGGGTTGTTTGCCCACTGCTTTATCCTGGGGAGTGCAAAGCCACAGTCTCTCAAGTCTCTACAGTGGGTTGTTTGCCCACTGCTGTATCCTGGGGAGTGCAAAGCCGCAGTCTCTCAAGTCTCTCCAGTGGGTTGTTTGCCCACTGCTTTATCCTGGGGAGTGCAAAGCCACAGTCTCTCAACTCTCTCAAGTGGGTGGTTTGCCCACTGCTTTATCCTGTGGAGTGCAAAGCCACAGTCTCTCAAGTCTCTCCAGTGGGTGGTTTGCCCACTGCTGTATCCTGGGGAGTGCAAAGCCACAGTCTCTCAAGTCTCTCAAGTGGGTGGTTTGCCCACTGCTTTATCCTGTGGAGTGCAAAGCCACAGTCTCTCAAGTCTCTCCAGTGGGTGGTTTGCCCACTGCTTTATCCTGGGGAGTGCAAAGCCACAGCCTCTCAAGTGGATAACAGTCTCCACTGGTTCTGGAGGGGGTTTTGTGCCCAGAGTGCTTCATCCTGCCAAGGACAGAGGTAGTGGATGCCTTTCTCCACTGGTTCTGGACGGGCCTTTGTGCCCAGAGTGCTTCATCCTGCGCATGGCGACCTCAGTAGCGGCGGTGTTTGCGGCGCTCATTGGCCTGTGGTGCTGGTGGGTCGCTCAGTGAGTGTGCTGGTGGCGGCGGTGTCCTGGGCAGCGGTGCTGGTAGCGGTCTTGTCCACCGTGCAGGTTGGCGGCGACTTCCCTTTCTTCCTGTGCCCCTTTCCCACCGTGGATGTTGGCGCAGCTTTCTTCCCACTCCCAACTGTAGTCCTGGGAGGGCCCTTGGTGGCAGGTGTTTGACCCTTCTCCCTCTGGGCAGTGGCCAACTTCTTATGTTTCTGAGGTGGGGGTTAGTCTGTGGTCTGGCTCCTTGGCACACTGGTTGCCCTGCTGCTTGGCGCACTCCAGAAGCCGGTTACTGCTGGCGCCACTCTTTCCGCTGATGTGGTGGATGAGGTGCTGGGTTGGGACCTGGAAAGGCGGTTCCTAGGGGACTGAAGGGGTGGGGGAGGTGAGGGAAAGAGGTCAAGGTTGGACAGGAAACGTTTTTTAGACACACTGGGACGGGTAGATGGAGGGGGTTTGGGAGTGGAGGAAGAGGTAGTGGTTGTAGGAGGTGTACGTTTGCTGACTTTGGGTGAAGGTGCATGGGCTGAAGGCTGTCGTGAGGTGGATGGCTGTTGGGTGGGTTTGTGACTGCGTTTGTGTACCTTGGGAGGTGGGCTCACAGACACACTGGGAGAGGACACAGAGGATGGGTGAATGGTAGTGGGGGTGGTGAGTGACCGTGAGAGGTGTGCGATGATGGTTGTGCTGGTGATGGAGGTAGTGGATGAAGATGTAGTGCATGCAGGTGTGAGTGGAGACGTGACAGGGAGGGAGGAGGGAGACGAGGAGGAGGGGGACACAGTGGAGGCAGTGGATGTTGGTATGTCTGCATGGGTATGATGCTTGTGTGAGTGCCTGTGTGATGTGTGGTGCTTATGTATGCTGGTCTGATGGTGTGCTTGGGATAGGCTGAGGTACAGGGGATTGGGTCTGGGTGGAGGAAGTTGGAGGGGGGAGGCTGGACACAAGGACAACGGCTGCCATCAATGCTGAGGCCAGAGTCTGAAAAGCTCGCTGTTGGGCTGCCTGACCAGAATGAATGCCCTTCCAGGTATGCATTGGTCTGTTGCAACTGCCTCTCTACACCCTGGATGGCATTCAGAATGGTAGATTGCCCAACAGTGAGAGATGTCAGGAGGTCAATGGCCTCCTCACTGAGGGCAGCAGGGCTGACAGGGGCAGGTGCAGGGGCTAAGGTGCCTGGGGCGAAGGAGATGCCCACCCTCTTGTGTGAGCAGCCACGGGGCACACACTGAGGGGCTGCTGGGAGGGTGGTGCTGGTAGGGGGGGGTGGCGGCTGTACCTGTAGATGAGGGGGGCACAGAGAGGCCCGCTACCGCAAGGGAGCTCCCATCAGAGGAGGAGTCCATGTCGCTGGTCTCGGCTCCTGTCCCAGCCGTGGAGCTCCCCTCACCCTCCGTCCCACTGGTTCCTTCAGACTCTGTTGTCTCGCCCTCCAGGGCCATGTGGGATGCAGCTCCCGCCTGCTCCGGTGCCACTGCTCCTCCGCCTGATGATGCTATTGCACACAAGAACAGGGAGACCAAAAAAAAGGGGGGAAACCACAGAAGAACGACATGTTGAGTGCATGCAATACCGCTACCGTTGGCAGACACTATAGACACAGAAGACCTCTGCACTACGCCGTGCACTTAGAGTTCCCTAATTAATCACAGGGACATGGGGTACAAGGCCTATGCCCGACTGATGCACACATGGAAGTCACACGAGCCTGACTAGATGTAGTTGCCTCTGAACACTGGTGGGGTGCCACATGGCCTGCCTTACGAAGGGACCTTGCCAACTAAACTCGACCTGGCCTAGGGGAACCCACAGCCCACATCCCCCACCCAGACAACTCGTAATGCGCGCTGAATGAGAGTGTACCCTTGTGGCTGCTGTGATGTTCTCAAGCGCCCATCCAACTCTGGATACGCCACCGCCAGGATCCGGAACATCAGAGGGGTCATGGTGCGACGGGCACCCCTCCCACGTTGGGAGGCCATCCCCAGCTGGGCCTCCGTGTCTTCTTACTCCAGCGGCGAATGTCCTCCCATCTTTTCCAGCAGTGGGTGCTCCGTCTGTGATGGACCCCCAGGGTCCGGACTTCCTTGGCGATGGCACGCCAAATATCCTTCTTCTGGTGGGTGCTGAATTAGAGGTATGGTACTGGGGAAAAGGAGAAGATATAACCGTCCGGACCGTCACAGTCATTGTCCGCGTTCCTACCCTTGCCATGACGTACATGCACTCACCGTCATTTCATGCACGCCTCATTCTCCCCCACCTATCTTCCATCCACACCACTCCACACAGGCATTGCCCATACAGCATGCTCACAGTGTATTTACCTGTTTGTCTGGAAGACCGTAGAGTAGCGTGTACTGGGGGAAGACCCCATCCACTAGTTTCTCCAACTCCTCTGTGGTGAAGGCAGGGTCCCTTTCCCCAGACGCATGAGCCACTGTCTCTTCCAGACTGAGGTCACAGCAGCACTTGCACTGTAGGTCCTCTCCTGTCAAAGATCAGGTATCAAGTGAGTGAAAAGACAGAAAATGGTGGTCAAGTCTGTGGCGGTGCGTACCGTCACCGCCGGCGTACATCGTCATTGGTTCCTTGGACCCATAGGGTCCAATGTTAACCAATGCAGGACTGTGCCGTGGTCTTCGACCGCCTACCTCGACGGTGTACAAAGCCAGCGCAGTTACCTCATATCCCATTGTCCCACATTATAGGTCAGGCAGCCGCCATTTCAGGGGGCCACATGGCATTAATTTTAAATGTTTCACACATATCTAGGCCTTGCATACACATTCCGACAGGGACATAGCAGATTGAAAAATGTGTGCAATAAAGTAGTGTTTTCGTACCTCAGTGTTGGCTGACCCTCTGCTACTGTTCTCCATAGAGCACGTCCGCTTGGGCAGGTGAGGAGATGGCAGCATCCTCCGGTGTACAGATCGCTAGTGGACCTGTTGACAATGGAAGAGAGACATGTAATTGTCACCTACAGACTGGACTGTGCCACAATCCTGGAACTGTGTGCCCAGTTGTAGCCGAACCTGATGTCAGCTATCCGCCACCCCACAGGTATCCCACCTCTAGTGCAGGTGCTGTCAGTACTCCATTTCCTGGCAAGTGGGTCTTTTCAGACAACAGTGGCCATAGCATCAGGGATGTCCCAGCCTATGTTCTCCAACATGTTGTCCAGAGTGTTGTCTGCCCTACTGAAACACATGCGCAGCTACATCATTTTCCCTCAGGTGGAGGATTTGCCAACAGTGAAAGATGACTTCTATGCCCTGGAACATATCCGCAACATCATTGGTGCCATTGATGGGACACATGTGGCCTTGGTCCACCCCGCAGGAGTGAACAGGTGTACAGAAACCGGAAGAATTACCATTCTATGAATGTGCAGATGGTGTATTTGTCCGACCAGTACATCTCCCATGTGAACGTGCATGACGCTTACATTCTGAGGAATAGCAGCATTCCTTATGTGATGGGGCAACTCCAGAGGCACTGTGTGTGGCTATTAGGTGAGTACAAGGACCCTATGCAGTGTGGATAGTTGTCTGGGTCTGGGGTTGTCACTAAGGGTTAGTGTGTGTCTAACAGTTGTCCCTTGACATTTGCAGGTGACTCTGGCTACCCCAACCTGTCATGGCTACTGACCCCTGTGAGAAATCCCAGGACAAGGGCAGAGGAACGCTACAATGAGGCCCATGGGCGAACTAGGAGGATTATAGAGAGGAAGGCCAGGTTCAGGTGCCTCCATATGACAGGTGGATCCCTATTGTACTCACAAAAGAATGTGTGCCAGATCATCGTGGCCTGCTGTATGCTTCACAACTTGGCTTTGCAATGACAGGTGCCTTTTCTGCAGGAGGATGGTCCAGATGGAGGTCTTGTGGCAGCTGTGGAGCATGTGGACAGTGAAGACGAGGAAACAGAAGAAGAGGATATCGACAACAGAAACACAGTGATTCATCCATACTTCCAGTGAGACACAGGTAAGAAGAAATCACTGCCTGCTACATCTGATACACTTGTTCTACATCTCATCTGTCTTTCACTTTCACCCAGTGTATGGACCCTGAGTTGTCACTTTCCCTTTCGATTTCACAGATGTGGGTCCCACTGTTTGACATCTGCTTTGTTTCCTCATGGACTAGAGCTGTGTGACATAGGTATGTTGACAATACAATGGATATATCATTTTTGCTCAGTTCTTGCAAATACCCATTTTCGAAAGCACAGACTGACTCCAGATAGTTTTGTGATTTAAGGGTTTTATTTTAATGCTAAATAGTGGAGGGGGATGTAAAATGGTCAGGGGTGATGGTGGAGGAATGTCCATGGCAGAGTCCAGTCTATTAGTCTCACAGGTGCATTGTCCAAAGGGGCATAGGAAGTGGAGCTGGGGCACTTTAAGGATGGACAGGGTGACAAAGTGTGACAAAAGGATGACAATCAGGGTGGTCTCATTTCTTGGTGGTGGTCTTGGCATTGGTCTCTGTCTTTGTCCTGGATCTCAGTTACCGCTTGCAGGGTGGTTCTCCATCTGCAGGGGGTGGGGTGCTGGTATCGTGGTCTTGTGGCAGTGCCTGCTGTCCACTAGCGCCTGCGGAGGTGGTGGGCAGTTCATCATCCAGGCTAGTGTCTGGGCCCCCTTGTTGTGCCACAGTGTCCCTCCTGGTGTTGACGGGTTCCTTCAGCACCCCTACAATGGTGCCCAGGGTGGACTTGATGGCTTTGAGTTCCCCCTGAACCTCAAATACTGTTCCTCCTGCAGCCGCTGGGTCTCCTGAAACTTGGCCAGTACTGTTGGCATCGTCTCCTGGGAATGGTGGTAGGCTCCCATGATGTTGGAGAGGGCCTCGTGGAGAGTGGGTTCCCTGGGCCTGTCCTCCCCCTGTCACACAGCAACCCTCCCAGTTCCCCTGTGTTCCTGTGCCTCTGTCCCCTGAACAGTGTGCCCACTGCCCCCAGGTCCCTGCTGATGTTGGGTTGGTGGGTTAGCCTGGGTTCCTTGTAGTGGTAGACACACTGCTGCTTGGTGTGTCCTAGGGACAGAGGTAAGGGCCCGCTGGGTGGGTGCTGTGCTGTTGTTTCCAGAGGGGGGAGGCTCTGTTGTGGCTAGTGCCAGTGTGAGGGGAACCGACTGTTCCGAGGTCCCAGATGGGAAGTGCTGGTCATCTAGATCCAGTTGTACAGAGGTGCTGTCATCACTGTTGGCCTCTTCTGTGGGTGGAGTGGACATGTGTGGACCCTCCTGTCCAGTGATGTTGGGTAGGGGTCCTGCAGGGTTGTAAAGGCATGATTATTGCATCTGTGTGTGCCATGGTGTGCAATGGGTGGGTGACCCCGTACCCCAGTGTTTGCATTCTTGTGTAGGACCTTGTGTGATAATTGTTTAGGGGTGCGTGTGGGTATGTGCAGTGGCCATGCATTGGTGATGGGTGTCCATGCATTGTAGTTGCACGCAGGGCTTGGTGTTGGGATGGGTGGGTTGTGATAGAGGGACATATGTGAGAAGTTGGAGTGATGGGGTGAGGGCGAGGGTGGGGGATGAAGTAGTGAAAGATTTTACTTACCAGAGTCCATTCCTCCAGCTACTCCTGCGAGGCCCTCAGGATGCAGTATAGCCAAGACCTGCTCCTCCCATGTTGTTAGTTCTGGGGAGGATCTGGTGTCTTGAGACCACGGAACGCACCTTCCCCCGTAGGTCGTTCCACCTCTTCCTGATGTCATCCCTAGTTCTTAGGTGCTGTCCCACTGCGTTGACCCTGCCCACTATTCTGCGCCATAGCTCCATCTTCCTAGCTATGGTGGTGTGCTGCATCTGTGATCCGAATAGCTGTGGCTCTACCTGGATGATTTCCTCCACCATGACCCTGAGCTCCTCCTCAGAAAACCTGGCGTGTCTTTGAGGCGCCATGGGGTGGTGTGGGTGATGTGTGAGGTGGTGTGTGTTGTGATGTGTGGGGTGATGTTGAGGGGTGTTTGGTGCTTTCTGCGTGGATGTGGATGTGTGATGGTGTTTTGTGCCTCTGTATGGTGGGGTTGTCTTTGCTGTGCATTATCTCTGGCCTTCGTCTAAATTTCTGGTCGTAAGGGTTTGTGGGTGATGTGGGTGTGTGTTTTATAGTTGTGTGAGTGTGTGGGAGTGGTGTGTGTATGTGTATCAGGTGTGTGTATTTCGATTTGTCCAATGTGGTAGCGTTTTGCAAATTTGTGTGTATTTTGAGCGCGGCGGTGTGTACCACCAATGGAATACCGCGGTTGAAAGACTGCCGCGTGGATTCGTGGTTCGTGATAGTGTGGTCATATTGCTGTTGCCGTGACGGTGGAGGTTTTGTTATCGCCAGTTTATCAAGGACCTTTGGTGTGGCAGACTTGTGTGGGTGTCTGGATTTTGGTGGATTCCGGGATGTGGGTTGTAATAGCTGTGGCAGAATTCCGCTGCCGCGGTGGTGTGTTGGCGGTCTTCTGCACGGCGGTAAGCAGCATTTACCGCCAATGTTGTAATGACCCCCTTAGTCTTTTAATTTAATCACTTCTTCCTGGGTGTTTAAACGTTAGTTGTAATCTAATGTGGTACCACAAACTAATGGCCCTAGGATAGAAGCAATTTTTTTTCCTCGGTTTTAAGGGTGAGGGGCCCCTTCCATCTTTCAGACCTATAGTCTGGTGGTTTCATTTGGTAGGGTTGGGGCGGGGTTTGTGGAGATGGGGTCCAGGGAGTGTTAAGGTTTGTTAGGTTTGGGGGCTTTGGTGGGGTTGGGGGGTTGGATTGGTTGGGGGTAGTGAGTTGGGAAGGTTTGAGATGCACAGTAAAGCAATGTTTTGGAATGCTGCATATTTAGGACTGGTATTGTAATAATTCAGGTGGCTCTTGACAGTGGTTTAAAAGGGACATCGTAATAATGTGCGTATGGCCACGATAAATATTAGAGGGCTTAATGATCCTATGAAAAGGCACTATGTAGCATATGGTATAAAAACACTGAGAGCAGATGTAATCGGCATGCAGGAAACGCATATCATCGGCTCTAAAAAATATCTCATGGAATTTCCTAGGTTTCAACTATTGGCTCACACTATGCAAGGAACTCCAACAAAAGGTGTTGCTGTAATGGCACAATGTAATCTGTTAGAAGTCATTAGGAAGTTCGTGGACAAATTGGGGTGATTCTGGAGTGTACTATAGGTGCATCCAGATTTACTCTGTGCTCAATCTATGGTTCTAATTTTGATGCACTGGAAGTTATCAACTTCCTTAATTTGGAACTTACTGTCTGGGCTTTGCCTGTTATTATTTATGGGGATTTGGAAAATACATATTGGTAGTAGTATCCTCCTGCGGAATCAGGAACTGTATGTAGGGAGAAAACCAAACGTTTTTCAAGCTTTACAGGCTTTGATGCAAAGTCATAGTCTTGTGGATGCCTGGCAGTATTGCAAGGCCCCCAACCCGGGGTATACCTTTTTCTCCCCCCCACACAGGAAATCTGTCCGATTAGAAATTGTTTTTTTTTTATCAGCATCAAAGTGGGAGGGGTTTTCAGCTGAAAAATATTCAAAATTTATGTCTGATCACAGCCCCTTGGTGGTACAATTTTCTGTATTAAATAAGGAACAACATTCTAAGAGCTGGTCATTGGATTGGGGACTATTGCTGGATCAGGCATATGTTTCAAGTATGAAAAAGTGGATACCTGAGTTTCTAAAAGTTAATCAGGGTTCTGCTTCTCCTGAGGTGGTTTGGGATGCCTTAAAGGCAGGAATTTGTGGGGAAAATTTGAGCTACAGTTTAAATGAAGAAAAGCAGAGCTCCATGGCTATAACTTAGGCCCAGTCTGAGTTGGTTTAATTTAAGTCACAGATTGTTGAGTTGCCTAGGAATAACCTCCCTATGCAAGATGTTTCGAATCGAATAGCAGCAGTAAAAGCCAGAATTTTCCAGATCTGTTTAGGGTGGGATATTATTAAGGCTCAGACGCGTACGCAGGAATGTTATGAATTTAGTGAGACAAAAGAAGACTCAAGAATTTATTAGCTCAGTCAAGGATAAATATGGACAGATAGTAGAAGGGAACCTGGCAGTGTTAAAGGTTTTTAAAGATTATTACTCTGCACTCTATCTACAGGAAGCCCAGGATCCTGGTGATTTGGCACAGAGGTTCACTGAATATCTGGGCGATACTCCAGGATCAAGATTATGTGAGGATGAGAGGTGTTAATTAGCTACCCCCATCACGCTGGAGGAGATCTTTGCAGCTTAAAGTTCTCTGCTTAGCGGGAAGGCCTCTGGCCCCAATATGGTTCCTGTGGAATTTTTTAAGATCTTCTTCAGTGTACTGAAAGATGAACTTTTGAAATTGTTTAAGATGGTACAGGATGGATGTCAGGCCCCGGCCCTCTGACTGGCTACTAATATTGTAGTATTTTTCAAGAAAGATAAAGATCAGATGCTACCAGGTTCTTACCACCCTATCTCTTTAATAAGTGGAGATGCCAAGCTTTATGCTAACGTTTTGGCTACTAGATTGAATCGAGTAATAAGTAATCTGGTCTCCCCATGGCAGCATGGATTTATTCCCGGCCGAGTGACCTCCGATCATGTTAGGCGGGTTATCGCCATGCTAGATGTATCTCAGGCCCCTGTAACCCCTATGTCATTACTTTTATTGGCCTTTGACCGAGTGAACTGGATATATTTATGGGCAGTACTCCTTAAATGCAATATAGACACTGGTTTTATCAGGGTTGTCCAGGGTGTATATCAAAACCCCACTGCACGTATACAGATGGCTGGGATAGTTTCTGAGACTATTTGTATTACAAGGGGCACAAGACAGGGGTGCCCCTGCTCACCTCTGCTTTTTGCACTTTATATCGACCCACTTATAAGAAAGCTGCTCAGCAATAAACTAATTCCCCCCATGGAAATGGTCAAGAAATAGAGAAGTTGACAGTGGAGTTCGGTGAGGTTTCCGGATATTTACTAAATAAGGCTAAATGCCAAATAATGGTTAATGAATGGGCACTCTTTGAAGACAGTAGGAAGGTTGAGCAAGTGAGTTATCTTGGGGTTAAGTTAACAACTGACCTTGACTGGATTGTTGATAGTAATCTCACCCCAGTACTAGATAAAACCAGGAAGGAATTTCAACGTATGAATAATTTACATCTTACGATTGTGGGGCATTGCAATCTTGTTAAAATGCTCTTCCTGCCCAGGGTTTTGTACTTTTTTAGAACCATCCCATTGGAAATTAGCAAGGATTGGCTTAAACATATAGAAAATGTATCAAACAGTTTTATATGGTCTTTTTCCAGAACACGCTGCACATATAAGTATTTGGTACTTCCAAGGAATAAAGGGTGGTGGGCAGCTCCCGATTTTCATTTATACTACTGGACGGCAGCCCTGCAATACATACAGCCATTAATTATACAGTATGATGATAGTAGAGGGGGTGGGGAAGTTTGCCCAACCATTTACAGTATGATATGGGGTAGCAGCACTAATGCTGCTGAGAGAGCGTAGCGTATATATTCTATATTAACATGAAATGTTTATGAACTAATGTATAATAATGCTGCCTAGAAACTGTATTAATGTACTTTGCTAAAACATGCATTTGAAATGTGCCCACGGGGAGTGGCCAACAATATATACGAGGACTAATGAAACTGACTAATAATGTTAAAATGATATGTTATGATATGATTTTACACTAATAATAATAGGTATATGTTAAGGTTTTGCTAATAAATCACTAGGCCTTCAGTTAGCATAAGTCGAGGCCTAGCTGCCTGACTCTCATATTAAATGTGTTTTTCTAACGTGCAATGTGCTGACTTGCTGAAGGACATGAACTCTTGTTTTTTTCTCTAAACTAGAAGCTGAATGTAACTGTAGTAGATCCGTTCTCATGAAATTCGACTTGCTTATAGAAACATTTTAGCTGAATGCAACACTGGAGACCAGTCGTAGGTACAAGGTCGTCTGAACCGGTACAGACAATGGAGTCACTGACCGAAGATGTGCAAAGGACCACAAGACTATGAAATCATACCGGACATTCCACCCGCTAAAGACGTCAATCATAAGGACCAATAAAATATATGAGAACTGTTATGGGGTGACAAATTCAATGACCTAATGTGAAGTTAATTGGTTAAAGATAGTGGGGTGCAACCCCTTGTCCAACCAAATTTTAGGGGAATGTACAACGAAAAGGGTATAAACACCCTTGACACCAGGAAGTAAATTAGAACAAGAACTAGGGAGTAGGAGACTAGGAGAGGGGGAGATGCTGATGTGTTTTGCTATGATCCAGAGACTTTGTCACTTTGCTTAGTGACTTGCTAATTTTACTTAGAAACATCCTTGCCCTTAGATTGCCCGTTTACACTTTACCTCCTTATGAGGGAAGTGCCCCCTTTTACCCGATTGCTGAATTCCTGATGGCGAATCAACTGATGTCCAGAGGACGAAGACCGAACCTGAGTGCTGAACCCAACAGAGGGTAACTATATGACAATGAAATTGTGATTGTCTGTTTGCTTTTCCTTTCTAGGTACCAACTGCTTCTTTTGACAGAGACCATAGTTAGATGTTTTCCAAATTGGTGTTACAAAATTATTTTGCATGAAGCCCAACATGCTGATGCTAATTAGACACAAATAGACAAATGACTGAATCTATGCTTTGTTGGAAAACGTGATGATGATACTCTGCTAGAATAACCTATGCTGACGTCGTGTTATATTCTGATGTTTGTGATTCTTGCTTTGATGAAATTTTATCAGAGTTGCCATATTGTGACTATCCTAATGTGTTTCTTGGTTTTGAGACTAATACACTTACTAGTAGAATTGTAATCAATAGGGAATAAATATCACAAAATTCATATTATTCTGGTGTGGTTATTCATGACTGAAAGGTCATGGTGTTTCAGAGTTTCATTAAATGTCATTGACTAAGGTGAATTGAATTGCTGTAATAAATATTGATGACGTTATTGACATATTGATTGACATGCTTATTAGCTATCTCGTCCTAAGGTGTCTTCCATCAGGGTCAATAGATTCATTGGCCTAAAACGAGTCCCAAAGTTAATAAATTAATCATAAAGGGACGCGTTAACACTGCCTTTATGAGAATAGTTGAGCCAAGCTATTTCAAAAAAGTTAAATTTAAGACTATTCGGGCTGCATTCAAGGTTTGGTCTTATGTTAAAGCCGGAATTGGAATTGGGTGGCTCAACTACTATACGCCTATACGGAATACCCTAATTCTCCCAGAAATTTTTAATGATAAATATTGCGTCAAGTAGATACAAGGGGGTGCTCTGCGAATTGGTGACTTCTATAAGGATAGACAGATAAAATCTTTCACTGAGCTGAAAGACAAATTTTCCCTTGATAGCAAAGATTTTTTTTTTAATTTTGCAAATTAGGGACTTTCTGCTGTCCTCATCTAGGAATGGCTTTCTTTGGGATAGAAATGCAGTGCTGGAGGTCCTGGATAAGTCAGCTGATCGGCGGGTTTGATCGCTTTATCCACTCTTATTGGACTTCATGTTTGATGATGTGGGGAAACACATAGAGGTTGAAGCATAGGTGCTTCGGAAGCTACCTTTATAACCTCCTTAGATATGGCCCAGCGGATTCTGCTTTCTGCTGGTCCACAAGCCCAACATTACATAAACAATATTCATTTATGTCACCCCCCGCTAGGATATCAAGGGGGATTGTATGCCCCCGCTGTAATAGTGGGGCGGCACACTTAATTCACATGTTTTTTAGCTGTGGTAAGCTACATGTGTTTTTTACCAATATTGCTGAGTACTTGGTGAGGATTATGCACCAGATAATTGTGATTACTCCTCAACTTGTATTACTGGGGATTGATTGAGAGGTGAGCGCCGGGCAATTTCAGATGTTTCTGTTTTTGGCCATGTCTGTAGCACCTTGTTGCATTGCCTCAGACTGGTTGAAACCGGCATCACCCACCTTTAACTAATGGCTAGCTCATTTTTATTCAGTATATTATTTGGAGATGGGTGCATATGAGTTTAAGGGTCATGCCCGCAGGAGGATGGGTAAACTAATTTAGGCCCCATTAACACAATGGCTAGACAGAACATAAGTGTTTTTTTTTATGACGGTGGTATGGAATGCTTGCATTATGTCTGCACTATGTTTTCACTTTAATCAGTAACCGTTTTGTACTTCGCAGCACTGTCTTCTTTCGCTTAATTCTTGCATTATGTCTGCACTATGTTGCATTTTAATTAGCGATCGTTTCTTATTTAGCAGCACTGTCTTTTTTTTGTTAAAGGTGTATAGATTAACTTTTTAAGTATCCTAACTATATTTCTCCTGTGCATCTCTTATAAATATACATGAAAAAATGAAAATAAAAAAATGTAAATATGTAATTGTGACATTGACAAACATCCTTGTAATCAAATATACAGTGTGTGTGCTACTTAACAGTCATGCTTCCCAAACACAGAGATTGTCTTCCTGCACTAGAGAGTATCAATCACAACTCTTCCTACTTTTCTTCTGCTCCTATTTGGGAAGAAGAACTAAGAGTATGCGTGGATGAAAAACTTGCTGGCTTCTGTTGTACTACCCCACCACTTACAGGAACATTGGCAGCATAGTATGCCAGAAGTCCAGTGCTGACAGTAAGCGCTGCTCTTTCTCCAGCTCTCTGGATTGGGGCTTGTCATCGTGTCCTTGTGCCATGGCACATCCAGGATCTCAGTCCGTCCAATCCTTTTCAACATCAACATATCTTTTGCAGCAAACTGTGCTGCTCCTCCAGGTCACGCTTTGCCACCAAGAGGTATTGTTTCCAGGGGCAGCTTTGTGCCCTGAATGTGTGTTGAGCATTGCTGGCTCTGCTTCTCTGCACTCTTGAACAAATCGGACACAATTCACAAGATTCTGAACTCCAGCAAGTGCCCGCTTCCGGGCCAAACAGCCTTAAATGTGCAAAAGTTTCCTGACCAGAGTTGAGAGAGCTCTCAACCAGAGTTGAGAGATCAAAAGTTTTCCCATTCCAGTCCTTACGATCATAACGAGCAAACAAACATTCACGTAATGTATTCCAAGCAATGGCTTAGAATAGAGGGGATTGTATCTAATGTTCATAAATAGAATCCGGAGATGGATTGCGTACCCCTCTTCGGCCGACTGTCCGGGTTGCTGTAAGTTTATGTATGCATGCCATGCAGACAAAATGCCTACACATTAATTCCAGTTGCAAGCTGCGAAAGGTAAAACAGAGACCAAAAACCACAGATGAAATTTTTGGAAGCCCCTTCTTAACCTGGTGACAATACAGGTCATGAGGCATACAACATGGCCTGTAATACCCCATCAGAATACTGCAATAGAACAAATTTTGAAGTGCAACTTTGGTAAAACGTGCGAGTTAAGTCATGCCAAAACTATTCCAATGAACTGATAAACACAAGAGGGCCAGGAATACCTGGCTGCTGCACTAGATTTGAGCAAGAGGCCACCCATGTAGCTAAACTAGGAGAGTGGGATTGGCTTGTTTCCACAAGTACACAACAGGTTAAGGTGCAACAGATACTATTGCTGATTAAATCCAGTGACAGAGCGGTGGAATTTATTAGTCATTCTGCGTTACAAGAGTAACACAGAATTACTAAATTCCTCCAATTCCTCCAATGGAACTAAATATTCTGTCCACCCCTACCTAAAATCAGTTCTACTCACTTTAACAGAGCAGCTTACATACCCTTAGTTGATGTAGGATACCATTCTGGCTCAGAGTACTATGGAAATCCTCTGAGCAGAGGAAGAACAATTCAATGTAACTGCTGATCACTTAGCTGGGACTAGCCGTCTGGCATTTGGACAGAAACACTTGGCAGAACACAGGGTAGGTGTAGCACTACCTCTTTTGACTTGGAGATATTGACAAGGGATTCTCCTATTTATTGCCTGGACCCTACCAAACACCAAGGATAAGGGTGTGAACCAATTGTGACCCAATAATATGCAAGGAAAGGTCACCTAAACAAGGTAGTTGTTAACGGGCTGAAGAGAGGCTTACCTGGTGACAGTGGTTGCTGCCATCTTGAAAGAGGAGCTGCTGGGTAATATTATAGCAAGGCAATACCAAGTGCTGTAAAAGACACAGGGGACTGTGGGAATATAGTGAGGACTGGGATGTGGAATTTTTTTAATTGCTGGCTAGTACACAGGTTTGTTCTGCCACCTCATCCACCACCTTTTCAGAATATTCCTGGAATGTGAGAGATCCTGCTGCAAGAAGACACCTGGCTAGTAGCAGCTGCCCTTAGGGGGAACAATGGTGTTGACCATCTGCCAATGCTGCTTGGCATTGAACAGTTTTTATATGAAAAAACTCACAGATCATTTGTCTGCATGGAAAAGATGTAATATTACCATGTCAGCAGGAGAGGGATCTTCTACCTCTTTTGCACATGTGTCAGGAGGGAGTTGCCACAGCCTGGCCTCACATACACAAAACATTTCTGACATGCTGAACTAGTGTTACAGATGTATCGGGGGCTTGTCAATATCATGCCCTCTATCAGAAGCTGAAATAGAGAAAAAGTTCTACCTCAGTACCCTCTATCCTATTCCAATTTCTGATTGAGTAGAAGCTTGTGTACCTGCCTGTGACCTCTACAGAGAGTTGAAGATGTTGGAATGTGCCTGTCTCAGGGATGTTTTTGTGAGTAGAAGTCTAAGTGCCTGATTTGGAGTTTAGTGAAGGGGATTACTCCGTCACACATATAACAGCTATCCCATCAGTCGTATTACAATTAATTTATAGCCTGTGGGACTTGTAGTACAGCAGAATGGAAATCTGTAACATTTTTGATGGAGTAACTCCTCCGCCAAACTTTAAATCAGGCCCAGAGTGAGTGTTTGGGACTGCATGCATATGTATTTGCAAATGACTTTAAGTGCATGTTTGCAACTGTATGTATGCATATCTGCTTGTGTGTGATGTTAAAGTCTGGCCTGGGGGTCGACAATGCCCAGGCCAATTGGTGAATAGTACTTTTGGACCCCACCAATTCCATAATGCACCAGTCACCACTGTTCCTGATTTCTGCTGGAGGAATAAGACTTACTCAAGGACTCTTGTATCCTCCTGGCAGCCACAGACTGGAACAGATTTGTAAGGATTAAGGGCCATATGTACGAACAAATTTTCCCATCGACACAGACTGGGAAAAACCCTTTGCTACATCTGGCCCTAAGTGGCTGGCCTCCTGATTGCCTGTTTGAGGGAAACAAAAATACAGTAGGACCTCCAACATCACAATGATCCAGCTTACCACAGAGACTTAGACCCTGCATGAAAGACTCATTAGAGAGAGACTAAGGGCCAGATGTACATAGCTTTTTCTCATTTGCAAATGGACAGATTTGCAGAATAGAGTACCAACCTAATTTTGAAATTCAGTAATCTATTTTACCAAATTGAAAAATGGGTTTGTGAGATGCTATTAGGAGAGAGTGTGCCAAGGGAATCCCTTCTTAATAACGCATTGGTATGTATGATTATTTTGCGACCATGAATGCAGTCGTAAAACAATTGTAATTACCACCAATTTCAAAATGGAGATAAGCCATTCGCAAATGGGAAAGAGCCCCCAATGCACCCCTTCCCCTTTGTGAATGGGGGCACAAACATGTTTTCCAACCAGGCAGTGGTCTGACGGACCACTTCCTACTCTGAAAAAATGAAAAGGAAACTTTTCACTTTTTGTTTGTACTGCATCCTGTTTTCCTTTAAGGAAAATGGGCTGCATTTTTTTTTTTTTTAATTGCTTCATTTAAAAAGCAGTCGCAGATATGGTGGTCTGCTGATCCCAGCAGGCCAACATCCCTATGAGTGCGGCTATTCCCAAATGGGTCACAAATTGTTACCTGCCTCATGAATATTAATGATGCAGGTCCCTTGTGACCCATTTGGGAATCACTGACAGTGCCTGAGACACTGTTGTGCATCGGGTTTTGCAAGTCGCAGACTGCAAGTCGCTAAATCTTGCAATTTGCAAGTTGCAAACCTGACCTTCATACATCCAACCCTAGGTGCTTAGAATCCTACCCTGAGGAGCTACAAGCTGCAAGACTGAGCAGCAGAAAATTGTCCAGCACATTGAAAACATTTGGACTTGGTAATTCTTTCCACCAATGAAAAAATGGGACACAGTAATGAGGCTTACCCAAGAATATCATACCAAAGGCAGAATAGAAAAACAAGCTTGTCTAACTTAATGCTTTTTGGACTGGTGAAGATTAGCTCGACAGGACTTTCCAGTGAAAGTGATCTGTCCTAGTGGAGCCCTACCAGTCTACAATTTTCAGCCTTCCTCCAGTGGAGGTTTACGATTTCGATTAAAAGTGAATTAATTGAAGGTAAAATCTTGGACTGAGGCAAAGTGAGAAATCTATCTATCCAAAGAACTACCTCAGTTACTAAAAAATCACGTTTTGTCCCAATCAAAGCTTATGGTGCTACAGCTCATGGCTTCCCCTACTAGTATAAAATTACTCTTGATAGAAGGAAAACAGCATTGCACTGTGGCAGCATACATTGCACAAAGGTTGGGTTAAAAATTCAAGAGTGTGATATCTTAGTACATATGATGTTGTTGTTCTCTCAATATTTGATGAATTGTGCCAAAACATAGCAAATCCGCCCCTCCGACTTAGATGACCAACTTGGTGAATTTGATCTCTGCTTCAAGTGCAGCCTGAAATCACAACTAGTTCCTGTCAACTGTGAACAGTTACCTTTTCTTTACACATTTTTTGGATTAATTCAGACCTCCATCCCCCTTTACCTATTTTAATGACCTTGGAAACTTATTGCTCATTAAATTTTTCTCCATTTCTTTATAAATTTTTGTAGATTTTTTTTTGTCTGGGTTCTTCACTTTGAAATTGTTGGTGCTGTTTGACCATAATACACATTTTTATGTAGAGTGCTTGCTGTGTGTATCATAGCTTCAAGGGTCAAGACAGGATTTTTTTAGGACTGTGCTTTGACCTAGACCAGTGCATTTATCTTATTGGTAGAGGCAAATTCCTCACAAATTAAATTCCCCGTTCCTGGAATAGATATCCTACGCTATATAAGTTATTAAGAAAAAAAACATGTCTATTCCCCACACAATTATGCTTTCCACAGACATTACAAGTTTTTGAACTCATCTTGTAAATTCTGAGTTGATTACAGCATTTCAGAACACTTTATAGACAAACAGAGACACTTGTGTTAGATCTGTCATCCTTGGCATAGCCCCCCCCTGTCTTTTTGTCTCTGCTGCCCAAGTTTTGACTGAGTGCTGGACTCTGTTTTTGCTGTTTTTGGTACTCTGGGCAATTTACCACTGCTGACCAGTGCTAAAGTGCAAGTGATCCCTTTGTAAATTGTATGTGTAACTGGCTTTTCCATGATTGTCATATTTGATTTACTAGTAAGTACATTTTGCCTGCCTCCCTCCACTTTTTGACACTGTTTTTGCTAGTTTAAGGACTCTGCGCACTTAACCACTGCTAACCAATGCTAAAGTGCATATGCTCTCTCCCTTGAAACATGGTTACATTGGCTCATACCTAATTGGCTTTTTTAATTTACTTATAAGTCCCCTGTAGAAGTTGCAGTAGAGGTGCCCAGGGCCTATAAATCAAATGCTTCTAGTGGGCCTGCAGCACTGGTTGTGCCACCTACATGAGCAGCCCTGTAAACATAGTTCAGACCTGCCATTACAGTGTCTGTGTGTGCAGGTTTTAACCTGCCAAGTAGACATGACAGTGTACCCACTTGCCAGACCCAAACCTTCCCTTTTTATACATATAAGGCACTTTAAGGTAGGCCCTAATTAGCATCATGTGCAGGGTGCAGTGTATGTTAGAGGTTGGACATGTACTATTGTGTTTTACATGTCCTAACAGCGAACTATTGGCAAATTTGTTTTTCACTGTTGCAAGGCCTATCTCTCTCATAGGTTAACACGGGGACTGCCTTTAAGCATCCTTAAAGTACAGTTTCCCTTTGAGAGCAGGTAGTAATCGGAGTTTGAGGTCTCTGAATTCACAATTTAAAAATACATCTTTTGTTAAAGTCGGTTTTTAAATTGTCAGTTTGAAAATACCACTTTTAGAAAGTGGGCATTTTCTTGCTTAGACAACTCTGTGACTGCCTGATTGTGTATTCCCTGTCTGAGTCAGACTGACATATGGGCTGTTTGTGAATCCCCTCTAGAGAGTGACACAAAGGGAGCTGGGGTGTAGCATGCATACCCTGATGAGCCATCTTGGCTGGAGTGGAGGGGGGAGTGGTCACTTACACCTGAATGGAGTGTGCCTGCCCTCACACAATGCAGTCTCCAGCCCCCTGGTGTGAGTCTGGTTCCAGGCCTGGGCAAGGCAGGATCTTGAGAACAACAGAGACTTTCCTCTGAAGTTTGGCTACTTCAGAGGCAGATAGTGGTATGAGTAGTGTACACAAAAAAACCAATTTTTTATTTTACTTCTGGAACCAAGAAGAACCTCTGCCAAGGAGAAGAGCTGAAGAGCTGGAGAAGGAGTACTGTCCTGTTGCCTGTGACTGTACTTCACTGGGTTAGCCTGCCGTTGCTGCTTCTGCCTGAAAGAGGACAAAGACTAGACTTTGAGGTATATTCGGGCTTTTGAAGGATCTCAAAGGGCTTGGACTGAGCTTGCCTCCTATTTGGCAGTCTCAGGGCCAGCATTCTTCCTCTGCCAGCACCTGGACACTCTACTGAGACTCCTGCCCTGCAAAGTGGTGCCCTATCCAGTCCCTGGGCCCTTGAAAGGTGAAGATGATAGAACAAGAACTGAAATCCATGCAAAGGAAGCTGTGCGGTGAAAATTGTGACGCACCACCTGCAGCACGGCTATAAAAGATAATGCACCACCATTTCATGGCTGAAATCGATATACCACTTGCATCGCGGCTAGGAAATTGATGCATCACCTGCGTCTTGACTGGAGAAACTATGCAACACCTGCCTGCGGCTACTGAAAATTATGCAAACCTCTAGCGGTGTGTTTTTTCCCTCACTATCTGGCCGGATTTCACACAAATCTTCGCTGGGTGTCAGAGTCACCGCAAACCTACGCGGATCTGAGGTGCCCCGAGGTGCCCTGCCTCTCTTGCAGGAGAGAAAGATGATGCACTGCCTACCCAACCGGAAAAGAAACTACACACGACCGCACTTGTGAGTAAGGAATTGACGCATCGCCAACTTTTTCGATGCACACTCACTTGTGCAGCTTTATTTTTTACGCAAACCAGGTACTTTGTGTAAAACAACATTTCCATTGTTTTATATGGAGTAAGAGTCTATTCTTCTGAAGAAACATAACTTTATTCGTGTATGTTGGATTTTGGTCATTTCGGTCTTGTTTGATTTAAATAAACACTGACTATTTTTCTAAACTGGTGGGGTGTCTATTTTGTAGGTTTTTCACTGTATTACTTTGTGTGTTGCTGCAAATACTTTACACATTACCTTTGAGATAAGCCAGACCGTCTGTGTCAAGCTACCAAGGGGGTGAGCAGAGGTTGTCTTAAGAGTGTAACGCCCTTACCATGTCTAGACTGAGGGTCCCTGCTTGGACAGAATGCAAACTGACTGCCAACCAGAGACCCCATTTCTAACACACCCCTTGAAGAACTTAGGCCCATATTTATTCTCAGTTTGCGCAAAATTTGCATCAACATTTTTGATGCAAATTCAACGCAAACCTAACACCATATTTATACTTTGACGCCCGACCACGCAAATGGAAAAATTCAGCAGTGTGCGTCATTTTCTCGATGCGTGAAACCGCTTTGCGTTAATGACATGCAAGGTAGGCGTTCCCATCTCAAAAAATGACTTTAAGGCATGTGCTCCTTATGTATACTCATTTTGGCACACAGGAGGGGGTGGGCCTTAAAAATGGCGCACAGCCTGATTTGTGCCGTTTTTTAACGCCTGGGTGAGGGCAGGCGTTAAGGGACCTTTGGGCTAATTTCCATGGTCTCTGACCATGGAAGCAGTCCACAGGTGCCCTTCCCTGCACCCAGGGACACCCCCTGCCACCCTCGCCCAGCCCTGGAGAACACCCATGGATTGGGGGACCCATCCCAGGTAAGTACAGGAAAGCAGAGATAAGTCATTTGTTTTTTTAAGTGGCATAGGGGGGCCTAACTTGGGCCCCTTTATATGCCACTGTGCCCAATGACTGTCCCCTGGGCATGGCCTTTGTGCAGGGGGGCATGACTCCTGTCTTTCCTAGACGGGAGTCATTTCAATGGGGGTTGTGTGTCAAAAAATGGTTAGAGTCATAATTTTTTACTCTAACCTGACTTGCACCATTTTTTGATGCACAACCCCCATTCTTCTCTACGCCTGCGTTGCCCAGTTAGAATCTTTTTTTTTTTACTCTAATCAGGCCGCAGTGCTGGTTAATGTCAATCCATAAATAAGGCACCTGTCTGGTGCGTTGGAATGCCGTTAGCCGGCGGTACATTTTTTGACGCAAACCAGCTCTGGCGCTGGTTTGCGTCAAAAAGTATATATATGGGCCTTAGATTTATGAGTGAAGATATATTAGGAGAAGATTGTAAGAAATAGTATGTAAAGCATTTAGAAGTATCACAGCATTTAACAAAAGTTAGAGATACATCAAAATAAAGACACATTTACTATATAAAAAGATACCAATGCACCAAATATTTAATAAAGGGAACCGCTTATATGAATTTTGCAAATATTTTGATGAAAAAATGCTTAGAAAAGTTAAAGGGGCCAGGATAAGTACTGTATGCAGGTGAACTGCACCCAGGTGGGATTTTAGGCTGACTGAGATGAAGCATGAGTCTGATACAAAAAGAAGATAAGTCCCAGATTCTACCTTGGGCCTTAGGGGCATATTTATCAAATAATTACACAACACAGTAAGCCACCTTGCTGTGCTGCATGAAATAGAGAGGGCAGCAGTGCACCATATTAAACATGATATGATTAATTCCTCCTGTCTGTCTGCACTAGCACACACTCTGCTGCTTAGCGCCAATGCAGGCACCCTTTCACCAGGGGCAAAGGTGCCTGCATTGTAGGAAGGTTTGTTTTGATGCGAGACCTTCCTGCAAACAGCAGAATGCAACACACATAGAAAGAGGAAGAAAATGAGGGGAAATAAGCATATTTCTCCTTGTTATACCTCTCCTCGGGAGGGCAAGCATTTTGATGCATTCCCAGGTCTGACACTATTGGTAAATCTGGGAATGCACCACAATTCATTGGTGGATGCGAAGGAACACCCATGGTCCACGCATGGAACACCTCCCTTTGGCAGAGTAATGCAAGGCAGCACATTGGGCTGCCGTGCGTTACTCCACATTAAACAAGCCACGTAGGGCCGCGCAAGGAGGCCTTGCGTGGCTTGGTAAATTTCATTCTATGTTTTGGGTTGCCATTGTGTCCTATTGGATATAACAAGGGTGACACAAAGAGATGATAAATATGCCCCTCAGAATTGGTAGGCAAAATTTTAGCGAGGCCAGGATGAAGACTGTCATCTATTGCCACACAGCAGGTCAGCCAACTGACTGGATTCCATTTCATTGTTTTAGCGTAAGTAGGAACAGAGGTAGCCCTTCAAATCTCCTCATAGGTTTCAGACTTCAGCTTTAGTTTTATTCTATTCTTCTGAAGGCCAAGAAGGTATTCTGAGAAACTAGTTATGAGGTTTATTTTTTAACAGTTTAGTAGCCAGTGGGTAGGGGTGACACCTTGATGCTCCCTAACCAATAGATAAAGCATTCCTGGACATCCCTACCCATCTTTAGTACAGATCCTGACTCATTGCAAACTATGTCAGACTATTCTAAAGGAAATCCAATATGGCACAGGCCCTCTCATATTGGATGGAGCTTTCATGCCAGTCAGGGGTGTGTGTAGGGTGAAGGAGAAGTCCGCTCCTCTGATATACCAAACTGAGTCTGGGACCAGCTCCCCCTCCCACTGGGACCGATCCAAGGTGCCTATTGCAGATCAAACAGACTTTAGTGTGGTCTTTCCCCATACCTTTTGTCTTTTTGCCTTCTTCCCTCTTGTTGCTGAAATTCATTTTTATTGGACTTAGCATTTTACCATGGCTGATCTGTCTTAAGTGCTTGTGGTCACTTTTTTAAACATGGTAAAATTGCTTAAACCCACTTGGTACATTTAATTCACTTTGTAAGTCCATAATGAAGTGGTACTACACGTCTCTACAGCCTTTAAATTAACTGCTACAGTAGGCTTGATCACCTATTGTACCCCTCACTTAAGTAGCATTTTAAAGCATGTCTCAGGTATGTTATAGCAGCCTGTGTGGAGTTTTTACTTCCAGTTTGACCTGGCAAAACCAACCTTTTGCCAGGACTAAACTTCCCTTTTTAGGGTCCAGCCTGTGTCGCATGCGCTTGTGCATGCGTACCGCTTGCTAGACGCTTTAGGAGTTAGAAAAGGGCTCAAAGCCCCGTCCGTTTCATGTCAGTGTCTTTCATTGGTCCATGGGGTTGCCTGTTAAAATCTGCTTGCTTTCATTAGTGGAAGGCACGCAGACATCATGCCTTTTCCAGTGGTGAGCCCTCCTCGAGTACAGCGACCAAGTACTGAAAACTTGTGAGGCTCGCTGTTTTCCGTCCAGTTTGTGGACTACTTTTTATCTTTTTTTTCGCAGCACGATCTCTCTTGGCAGAAGTCAAGCACTTTGCATGACATCGACCCTGTTACTTAGTTAATTGCACTTTTGCTGGTTACTTAGATAATTGCACTTTTGCCAATAGGTTTCACTAAGAGTGAACTGTAGCAGCGCAATCGCGCTGTTTTTTTTTCATTCAATGTGGCAAGAAAAATCCAGTTGGGAGTTTAGAAGTGCTAATAGCTCTTTAATGTTTTATTTTGAAAAAATATTGTAATTTTTTTTTTGCTTTGGTACTGCTCACAGAACCATGTAATGTTAAACATAGAGCACCTAGAGCAGTCTCCTGGTGTAAAAATATAGCGCTTGGCACGCGCTATGTGTTAATTATGGGGTGTGAAACATACAGCACTCAGAGCACTCTTTTTGTGTCAAACATTCAACTCTTGGTGCACGTCGTGTGTTAACCACACAACATTCAGTGCATCCATGAGTTTGCTTGTAAAAAATATTGCAACATTTATATGGTTTGGTACTGCTCCCCCTACCACGTAGTGTTAAACAAACAGCGCCCAGAGTACTCTCATTATGTCAGCTACGCTACTGGTGAGTTTCAGCCCTCTTTGCAACCCCTTCCCCATCCAACTCCGCATCTGTTTTGCTGTTGGGAATCTTGACGGACAAATGTAGCAATAAAGAACATATGCTGGTTAGAAGAACAATTATAATCTTTACAGCTACGCACAGCTACAAAGGATTCTTCCGTCACCCAAAGGTAACCTGAAAAGAAAGTGCTGCTAGCTTAAAGCAAATGTAAAAGGACTATTAAAACAACACGCACCATTTCAAATACTTTGCAGGAATGCTGATGTTTACGGTACTCATTGGTGTCCCAACAGACCTAAGGGGCACTGTTGTGTTTTAAGCTCTGCTCTCACCTTCATTAAAGCTTTTATATTTAGCGTATCCTGGCTGCAAGCAGTCATTTCACTTTGCGAAGACTGCCCAGGAAGTTACCTTGCGATTCCAGCCAAGGCAGATTTATTTACAAAGGGAAAGATTGAATTTTGTGGCCTAAAAAATGAATGCAGCGAGTAAAGGGACAACTGGTTAAAAAATTACAACATGTGTTTTTTCCGTATTTTTCAATTTTTATTGAAAAAAAACAGTAAATACACCTTAATTCAAACATCAGACGGTTTGACAGCAGTGGCGGCCCATCCTTTAGGGCGGAGGGGCCACGCCCCCCCACCTTTTGCCCCTCATGAAGAGTGTCTCCAGGCTGAACAAAGGCCAGCCTGACAGACACTCTTCATTTTCAGCTCAGACAGCCAGTAGTGATCCATGCGCGATTTGCGTAGACTCCTGAATGCCTGAGCTTAAATTGCTGGGCTGAGGAGGTCACAGCTCCTATGGGCGTGACCTCCTTGGCTCAGCAAAGGTGCCAAAAGGCCCTCCCCTGGGTGACGAGGAAAGCATCACCCATTGACACTCGCCCTGGGCGCTTCAGGTTTAAGGTCTGAAGCACCCAGGGCGAGTGTCAATAAGTGACACTTCGTCACAAAGTGGGTGGGGTGGGGTGGGGTCAGCAGTCTCACTGACCCCATCCCATGTTTAAGTGTTATGAGTGTTGTTAATGGATGTGCGTGCATGTGTGAAAGAATGAGTGTGTGCGATCTTTTAAAATGAATGTTAGGTGCATGCGTGAATGTTTGAATGGTATGAATATTGTTAATGGATGTGCGTGCGTGCGTGTGTGAAAGAATGAGTCTGTGTGATGTTTTAAAATGAATGTTTGGTGAGTGCATGCATGTTTGAATGGTATGAGTGTTGTTAATGAATGTGCGTGCGTGCGTGTCTGTGTGTGAAAGAATGAGTGTGTGTGTGCCCCGCCCGCCCCCCTCCCTCCTAAAGCTGCCGGCCGCCACTGCTTAAAAGCTTAAGTAAGCTACAGGTTATGGGAACCCTTCCATGCTGTTGTTATTGGCTCTTCACTCAATGTGTATTCCACAAATGCAGCCATAACTAAGATAAGATAACCATCTTGATTCCAAGGTTAATTTCCTTTTTATTATACCATTGATGTCTCCTTTCCAAAAACATTGAGTAGTATTCAAAGCTGTCACAGCAGTCCAGACTACTTGGTGCTCCTTTGTTTCATCCGAAAAAAAGAGAGGGGTGAAACTATTACAATTAGCTTGCTGTGTAAAGGTAGCTCAAAGGCAATGTTAACAATTTCGCAAATTACACAAAATGTTTTAAAATTGGTTGGTGAATTATGGTTTATTTCTATGCTTTGCTGGTGTATTCTCTTAATGTATTTTTTTTCTTTTTACATTAGGTTAAAAATCAGCTTTGGTGCAAATGTAAGGCACCTTTGATCATATGTATTTTGGGATTAGGCTGTGCTTTACTGCCATATGAAAAGCAGTGTGGTTTGCTTTTCCTTAATTGATGTATGTTTAAATGTTTGGTGTACTGCCTTACAACCACCGGAAAGACTGTGAATTTTATTTAATCTATGTTTTTAGCTGGGGACGGATCTATTTAGAGTAGAAACAGAGCGGTTTCACCTATAGTTTACACTTTATTTTAGAGCGACAATGTAGCAGAGCTTCCGTTTAAGGTTGCCTTTGTTTAATGCGTATTGATAGCCACAACAAAGTGGTTGGTAGTGAGAGAGCGTAGCTTATATAATCTATATTAACATGAAATGTTTATGAATTAATGTGTGATAATGAGGCATAGAAACTGTAATAGTAAACTTTGCGTAAATGTGCACTTGAAATGTGACCACGGGGAGTGGCCACCAATGTATACGTAGACTAATAATGATGACTAAAATGTTTATAAAATGTTATATTGAATAAGTTCAATACTAATTATTAATCATTGTGTTATTGAATTTGTGCTGAAATCCTTGTAGGCCTTAAGTTAGCATGAGCAGAAGCTTAGTTGCTTGGCTCTCATATTAAATGTATTTTTCCTATCTTGCAGTGTGCTGACTCACAAAAGGACATGACCCCTTGTTTTCTTCAAACTAGAAGCTGAATGTAACCATAATAGATCCGTTCTCACAAATTCTTCATTGCTTGTAGAGTGATATTAGACAAAATGCAACAGTGTAGATTAATGTAATGTACAAGGTCATTCAAACCGGTGAAGACAATGGAGCTACTGACCAAAAGATGTGCAAAGAATTACAGAAAGATGAAATCATACCGGACGTGCTACCTCTGAAGACGTCAATCATGAGGACCAATGAAATGTCTGTAAAATAATATGGGGTGAAAGAGTAATGACATAATCTGTTTTCCAATAGGATAAACATAGTGGGGTATAACAAATGTCCAATAGAATTTTAGGGGAATATGCAACGAAAAAGGGATAAAAACCCATGACACAGGGAGCCATTTAGGTGGGTTAGAGAATGCTATTGATTTTATCCAGAAACTTTGTCACTCTGTTTGGTGACTTATTGGTTTGCTTAAAACCATCCTCGTCCTTTGATTTGCCCATTTTACACTTTACCTCCTTATGAGGGAAGTGCCCATTTTGCCCCGGAGCTGAGTTCTGACTGATGGCGATTTGACTGATGTCCTGAAGACGAAGACTGAGCCTGAGTGCTGACCTAAACCTTGGAGGGTAACTATGACAATACAATTGTGATCTGTCTGTTTGCTTTTCCTTTCTAGGTACCAACTGCTTACTTTTGACAGAAACCATAGCTAGATGTTTTCCAAATTGGTGTTCTAAATTGTTTTGCATGAAGCCCAACATGCTAATGCTAATCAGTGGTTAGGACAGGTGTTTACTAAACTGACGCAAATAGACCAACGACCAAATCTATGCTTGTTGAACTGATGCGTTATTGACACTCTGCTAAATTGATCTATGTTTACGCCGTGTTATGTTATGATGTTTGTGATTCTCACCTTATGAAATCTTATCAAAGTTGCCATATCGTGACTATGCTATTATCTTTCTTGGTTTTGAGATTAACACATCTACTTTTAGAATTGTAAACAATAGGGAATAAAACTCATAAAAATTCTCCTAAACTGGTGTGGTTATTCATGACTGCAAGGTCATGGTAGTGCTTTGAATTGATTAATGACTTTGACTAAAGTGAAATGTATTATCGTGATAAATATTGATGACATTATTGACGTATTGATTGACATATTGATTAGCTATCTCGTCCTAAGGTGTCTCTCAACTGGGTCAAAAGATTCATTGGCCTGAAACGAGTCCTGATGTGTAATAAATTATCATAAAGGGACGCGTTAGCAGTAGCTTCATGTATTTATTTTGTTCTCCAAGGCAACCTTAAAAGAGAATGCCCCTACATTAAAGCATATGCAACATGCACCATTTTATTTCTTTTATGTATATATTTAGATGGTGAAGGATTTATTTATAGCAGAAACCCAGTGTGTACGAATATAGGATCCCAAGATATTTTATATATGCTACAATGTATCAGTGCTTTATTTTAAGGTTGCACTTTGTTAATCGGCTCTGATAGCCACAACAAAGGGTTTGGCAGCTTCATGTATCTACTTTGATCTTAAAGCTAACCTAAAAAGAAAGTGTTGCTAGCTTAAAGGGCTTCCTACCTTTTAAATACTAGCACATAATTCTACAGCACTCCATACAACATATTTACAGTGCACAACTCCACACCACACAATTCCACGTAACACAATTCCACAACAAACAATTGTAATACAACAAATCTTTCCCATGCACTTCCACCAACACTGTCATCTCTCCACAATACAACACAGCCACTGTAACTCGCTTCTCTCTCTAACACTGCCACTACACTCTCTCATCTTGCAATACCACTACACATACTCATCCCTCCCTCACACTACATATCTCCTGCATGTAATACCAACTCGTACACACTACCTTCCTATACCTTGTTGTGCTGTACACTAATTCACCTGTAGCCTACCTGCCCATCCCCTCTCAAAGCCACTTCCACTCATACCTCTCTCTCTCGCCCTCATAGCAAATATCATCCCTCTCCTTAACTCTCCCATGCACTTTTACAGAGTCTCTCACATAGTTTACTTCAGGTATTCAAGCAAAACTTCTTTCCCGTTCCTTTTCAACAACCACGGTCTACTCTTTTTCTTCAAATATCTTGTGCATACACAAACACTCCCTCTTTATACATTTATGGCATGATGCCCACTTCTTTCTCTTTTTCTCACACACTATTTCTGCTCTTCTGCCTACATAGCATGCACCACTTTGTGCACAAACTACCTACCCCTCTCTATTTTCCTTTCTATCTATTTTCCACAGCTCTCACTCTTATCTATTCACCATGCCACTTAATTCCATTACACAAATACACCACACAATACCACCCCACACAATACCTCAAATATCAATTCAGTTTCAACCAACATAATTCAACTACACACCACATATATCCACTACACTACAAAAAAACACATAGGCAAAAGAACATTATCATTCACAATGCCAATATCTCTAACTCTCACAAATGCGAGACCTATTGCATTGCAAATGCTTGTTAATACATATGTCACCCCATGGTGGCCTTAAACAGCCTAGCGTGCAGGATGAAGTGAATTTAACAAGTTGGATATGAAATTTTATGTTTTGTATGTCCTGGCACTGAAAAAACCCACAACTAAACAAGTTTTTCACTACTGTGAGGCCTACGCCTCCTATATGATAACATTGGATTACCTTATTACAGTAATTAAGAGTTAGTGTATGATGGTGAACATTTAGAAATGTTAAGATTGGTCTCACAAGAATTGATTGTAATTCAAGAACTTAATTTTCTTGTCTTAACCATTTGGTGTCTGCACTCTGTGTCCTGGGTCATGTGTCTTGATGCAGCTGGCCTTTGTGTTTTCCTCCTAGACAGTGAGACAAAGGCGGACAATAAGTTGGCAGGTTGGGCCAAGCTGCCACTGTGGGAGGAGCAGCACTGTTTCCTGTCCCATTCACATTGCAAAGGAGCTACCTCCATAACTCTCACAGTATATTGTCACCCTATACCTCTTGGATCCTGGTCAGGGGAAGGGGAGCATTTCCACAACCAGATGTTTGAAGACCTAGACCTTTTTCCCACATTTCGAAGGCTGGCACCAGGTATAAATATTGGACTGCTTATACCAACTCCTAAGTACATTCCTGGACCTGTAGAAGAACTCAGATGAACTGTCTTGTACTCAAGACCAATGCACTGCTGCTTCAGGCCTGCCTTAAACAGCAGAGGACTTCTCTGCTGCTAACAGAGGACTGTCCTGATGCTTGAGGCCTGCCTTGTTCCTTAGAGGACTGCCTTGCTTCTCAAGGCTCGCCATAATATTAAGAGGACTTCCGTGCTGCTTGAGGCCTGCCTTTGCGCTGGATGGAGAGAGTGGGCCATCCCTTTATTTCCAGGCTACTTGCGTAACTCTAAAGGTCATTTGCATGACCTTCAGTTTAGCTACAGGGACAAAATAACCTCCAGACTGGCTACTTCATTGGTTACATGACACATCTCCATGCACGTCTTCACACAAAAGCTCTTGAACAGCAGATTCATCATCACAGACCCGGCATGATACATCTTGATGCAAGTCTCAGACTGGTTCCTACATCAGTCAGACCCAGCATGATGCATCTTGTTGTCAGACCTTGAATTACTGCTACCGATTGTTGTGGCACATCTCAATGCAGGATCTCGCGTCACAGCTCCTGTTTAATGTTCTCAGTGACCTTGACTCTGTGAGGTGCAGGCTGATGTGAACCTCATATCTTGACTCCAAGGACACAAGACACTATCTTTAACAGACCAAACCTGACCTGTATCCCACCGGGATAGGACTGAACTTGTGACTCTGTCCCGGTCCAGCATGAGCAGATAACTACAGTTGGTGCTTTGTGTGTCTAAACACCACTTTTACCTGAATCTTTCACACTCAATCTCTCTAGCCCTTCTGATTGAATTTTCATTGTTATGGTGTAACTTTAGTATATCGAATTGTTATCTATTTTTCTAATTTATTGTAGGATTTTACTTGTGCTGTGTTTTCACTTTATTACTGTTTGTGTACTGCATAAATATCCATATTTGCAAGGAGCTTATGCTGTCACTGCATTATTTGTTTATGCAGTGACAGTGCAGTTACAGCTCCATATTTAGAAAATTATGCATTTCCCCTTTCATCATTTTTAACCTGCACGACAACCAGTTGCGTCAGGTTAAGTTAATCATGTGCAAAGTGGGTGTTCCCTCTTAAAATCCCATGCAGAATTGATGCATCCATATTTACACGGTTTTAGGTAAGTGATGCATCTTTGACAAATGGTGAAAATGTGTTAAAATTTCTACGCCTGCTAATCCCAGGTGTAAAAATTATGAGGTAGTTGTGGCAGAGGAATCTGACCAAAGGTACCAATGCTGAATCCTGTGAGGAAATCACATCACCCCATCAGATAAGTGCATAGATAGGGTAAGTAACACAGTGCATTACAGTACACTACATCAATACCTTAAGTCACACACATGTGGGCATAGTGATGCACATAGGTACACTATGCCCACTTGTATGTGTGACATACAGGACCAATGTAACAGAGTGCAAGGTGAGCTTATCATCTTTTCACACTCTATTATATTGGTCGCATACAATAAGATATGTGGTATTCAAAACGGACGCATCACCTCTGTATTCTGATGCATTGCTGTAGTTGCTTCAGTTTTCTGCCCAACGACAGCAATGGGTCAATTATTGGACAGAGTTTCTGACACATCCTTGTGACCTTGCACCAGGGAACACTGCACTGTAAATAAGGTGCATCCATTGTGTCATAAACTTTTACAACACAGCCAAAAGAAAGCTTACGTATTGCTGGACAAATGCAGTGATGCATCCATTTTTGTAATTAAGACCTTTTATTAATTGCCTCTATGTTACACCTGTTTGCTTTTGTGCTAGGCTACCAGGTGGATAAGCACAGGCTAATTTAGTGACCATAGCCGTTCACCCTGACAAGGATTGTGTTTGTTGCTTGAGAAGGTTTAACACCCATTTAGAAATGAGGTTTTTGGATTGCTAGGGTATACCTAAGCCAGACAGAATCCGCCACTTTAGTCAGGGTAAGTAAGTTATACACCAATGATAACCTAAGCTTACCCCTGGTAGCTTGGCACAGAGCAGCCAAGCGTATCTCCAGAAGTCATCTGTCAAGCGTGACATAGTAAATACACCACAAAAGAGACTCCACACACAGAATGATATAAAAATATAGATCATATATTGTACATGAAACATGATCAAGATATTATAAGCCATAAATAGTATGCTTCTCTCTGATAGTACTGGGGTAATCTCTGCTGGTCTAAAACTGTAAACACTAAATTACCATGCATTATACATTGTTAGGTCAATAATTACTTGAACCACAAAATATATCATAAAACAGAGAAGATACATAAATCACTAAATTAATATGGGCAATGTCACCTGGTTCCAGAGACCAGGCCATGAAACCTTAGGATTACCACAAATGCAAGAATCATCAGATATTCCCACAAGGGTACCAGTAATGATGAGCCTGTGCAGGCACCTGGGCCCCTGCCCTTCTATTAGCAAGGATATGGTACTTCTGTGGGCCTTTCCAAATTTGTGAGCAAAACTGGTGGGTACAGGAGTACATGCGCACCTACTATCCCTGAGATGGTAATCAGTCTTTGTGAAATGAGGCAAGTTTCTAAGTAACCCCTGGGGACCTCCATTAAGGTCTCATCCCAGAGGACTGAAGCTTGTCCTAGTGTCCTCCACCAGGCACATATGCTGCAGGTGGAAGCAGAGACACTTTCCTTGGTAATTCCTACAGCAGGGTTGTGAGACATGGCTGCCTCTGAGTGCGGAGTACCGCTTTGAAGGAGAGCCAGCTACTGGGGGTCACTGCAGCCTGTGGGGCACTGACAGTCTGGCCGTACCTCTAACCAAGGGTGCTCTTCCTCTTCCCAAGCACTTGTTTGGGTGCTGCTGTGAGAGTAAGGTGCTTCATTGTAACCGGTGGCCTCGGGGTGGCTGCTTCCTTAGTCCCAATGCGGGGCTGGCATACACAGCAAAAATCAACTGGCACTCCTGGTTGCCCATAAGTGCATCTGGGCAATCAGGATTAGGGGCACTGCAGCATCCTAGGTGCACAGTGGTGTGGCATCACTTCTCTTTGAGGTGACCACAGCATCTTTTGGTTTTCAGGCTTCTCCCCTGGCTCCAGACAGCATGAGCCTCCCTCCTGGTGTGGCAGCGCCAGCAAAAGGGGAAGCACTGGCACTTGGTCTATCTTCTGTCACAGTGGAGGACCTGATCACCACCCACTGCCAGCACCAGCGCTCCCATGTTCAGAGTTACAAAGCACTCTCCACGAAAAGTTGAGTAAACAATGGCCCCCAGGTGATGAGTTACAAAGTTCTCTCCTCATTCTGGCTGCCTAAACAAAGGCATTATAAACAGCGCTCCCCATGTTCTGAGTTACAAAGTGATCTCCTCGCACTAATTAAGTAAACCAAGGCATCATAAACAGTGATCCCCACACACTGGTTGTAGAGAGTACAGGGAAGGCCACAGAGCCCTGAGAGACTTTGAGGGGCAAAGACAGCTGACAAGGTCCAGTCCTTCCCCTTGCATGGTAGATTCATCTTTCAGCAGGCCAACACACAGAGAAGCAACAAAGTGACAGTCCCTTCTAACAGTCAGCACATAGCAGCAGTAGGCCAACGCAACAATGGCAATGTAGGGAGGAGTGGGAGTCCCTCCTGACATCCCAACATTCCTTCTTCCTGGCAGAGTGTCCTTGTCCCAGAAGAGTTCCAAAAGTGCTAAAAACATAATGCGATCAGAGCCCCTGTACTTATACTACAAGCTACCTTTGTTCAGGGGGTGACTTAAAAGAAACACTTTCAAGTAAAACACAAACCTCCTTTCATCCCAGCCCTGGCTCCAGACATGAATAGGGGATAATCTGCTATTGTGTGAGGGCAGGCCACATTCTATTGACATGTAAGGTGTAAATGACCCTCCCTTTACCCAGGATGACTATCAGTATGCAGATGGATGTAGATGTCTCTTCTGTCACACCCAGACCCTCTTGTGTTATGGTCATCTGAAAAATATACACCAAGTTTAGCTGTCACTCTGCCCTAGACGGGGATTGGAATCCGGCTGCAAAGCACTACAGATATAAACACAGAGAAATGCCCGCTTTCTAAAAGTGGTAATTCTGAAATAGTAATGTACAATCCAACTACACCAGTAAGCAGGATTTCTCCCTACCATTTCAAATATACCAAACATGCCCATGCTATTCCTCACAGATCAGAAATGACCACTTAGACATATATAAAGGAATTCCCAAAGCAAACCTATGGAAGAAACAGCCCTCACACTAGTGAAAACTGAAATAGGACAATTGAAACATAAAAGTATATGTCCTACCTTTTACATACAAAGCATCCTGTCCATAAGCCTATCTAGGGCCTACCTTAGATGTGCCTTATGTGTAGTAGAAAGGGAGTTTGGGCAGTGGCAATTAGTTTGAATTGCCAAGTCAGTGTGGCACTAAGCTGTGCAGGCAGGCACTGCAGTGACAGGTCTGAGACACATTTATAGGCTAATTCTGTATGTGGCGCAATTAGCACTGCAGGCCCACTAGTAGCATTTAAATTACAGCCCCTGGCTATATGGTACACCACCTTACTAGGGACTGACAGGTAAAATAAGTAGGCCAAACATATGTTAGCCAATTATACCACATTTTAGGAGAGAGAGAGCACATGCACTTTAGCACTGATTAGCAGTAGTAAACTGTCCAGAGTCCTAAAGCCAACAAAAGAGGATCAGAAAAATAGGTCTCTTCTTACACCAAACTATCTCTGCCCCTTTCAAGTTTATGAAGTTCCTACATCCTCCCCATCTGCCTTTCTCAGCTGTGATGAATCACATACCCCACATCCAGTCCATCATGTTACGTTGCCTAAGCCATTGTATTACTAGGTAAGCAATTTCAGCACTTCATTAAGATCAAACATTGAAAAGGGCAACTGCTGATCAACAAATGCAAATTAGCGTCCAGGAGTTTTAGACAGGGAACAGGAATATTTATGAAAGTTACCATTCCTACATTTGTTGAAAATCTAGCTTTACAATTAATTTGAAAACTTTAAAGAAATGTTAAAAATAGTGGCTGAACAAAAAATAGCATCTCCCAAACCCAAGGTATGAACATTAATATATTAATCTGTACTCTAGCTTTCCTTATAGGACAGCAAAAGACTTCCACAGTAAAAATTGCTTTGGTGAGCTTGTCACTGCAGTTTAATGCCATCACTAAATGTCTTTATACCCGATGTTTAAATACAAGGTACCCTGTTATGTAGCTATAAGGCCTACTCAAGGTGAAATAATAAAATTGAAAGAGATGCTTTTCTCCTCTCAAAAGGATTATTTTGGCATGTTGGACTACATGTTTGATCTGCAGCAGTCAGGCAACAACGGTAGACATGAAGCCATGTTTCTTTGTTACAGTAATGGGTGGACAATACGTTCTGGAGTTCCCAGCAACATTTAGGCCCTCATTATGACATTGGTGGCAAATGCCACCTACCGCCAAAGCAACCGCCACCAACATACCATTGCCGTGGCTACCAGCCACCCACCCACATTATGACCCTCGACGGAAATCCACCAAAAGGCTGGCAGAATACCGTTGACGGTCGTGGCGGTGGATGGCAGTAAGGTGGCGCTGCTGTCAGCAGCAGCGCCACGCCAGCAAAACACTGTCTACCACATCATGAGCCATGATACAGCCTGGCCATGTTTTGCTGGCTGATGCTGCTGCTGACAGCAGCGCTGCGTCCCCTCTCCTGCTAGAGGAATCCCTGCAAGCAGGTAAGTCGGGTTCTACGACAGGAGAGGGGGGTGGGTGTGGTGTGTGCGTGTGTGTGGGTGTTGTATGTGTGTGGGGTCTGTTTTTCTATGCATGCATGCGGGTGTGAGTTGTGTTGAATGCGTGCGTGAATGACTGAATGTGAGTGTACGAGTATGTTGTGTGTTGTGAATGCGTGTGTGCGACAATGTATGTTGGTGTGTGTTGCGGTGTGTGGGTGTGTATGAGTGCATGCATGGGTGGATGCGGGTATGCATGTGTGTATGATTGTGTATGTGAGCACGTGTGGGTGTGTAAATGTGGAAGGGCAGGAGAGAGAGGGGGAGGGTGGGAGAGGACGTTGGGGAAGGGGGGCAGGTGGGACATGCTTGCCACGAAAACTATGGCAGTAGGTGGTGTCATAATCCTGAGAGTGGGAATGTGATAGCCGCAGGGCTGGAGACCAAAGAATCCAGCCCAGCGGCCGTTACCACCCTGGCGGATGGAATGGTACATTGGTGGTTTGGCTTGAGCCAAACCGCCAATGTCATAATTTGGGAAAAGGTGCAGCCAGCCTTTTGGCAGTACCTTTCCCCAAATTACCGCCGACCGCCAAGGTCGTAATGAGGGCCTTAATTTTCCATGCGCTGAGTGTAGTTTCTATTTCATATTATATGGCTTTACAATAGAGTTAGAGATTCTATTCAGAGACTAGACAATTTTTACATGTTTTAGTGGTCAGACTACATACACTGGGCACTAGACAGCACTGCCCTAGTGTGTAGAGTCTAAAACCCTGTAATAAATGTTTTCAAAGCAGGGGGGCGACCAAATACAAATGGTAATATTCTCACAGAGACCACATCTCAAAATGTGCATGCATTTTGTTTAAATTAGTGTAGCATATAGCCACACAACTATTTTGTGATAGTAAGGGTTTGAAATGCTTAGTGTCTTTAATATCACAATATGTGGGTTATCTAGTACGGTGCTTAATAAGCAGCATGAAACACTCGAAATTATTTTGTAGGGGATGATTGGAAGCGTGTAATTCCCAGTACAGTTTTTCACTGTGCCTGCAGACCTAACAATGATAAGCAAGCTTTTTGTCGCTGTGTGCCCGAATAAAACCTTAACAAATACTCCCTTGAGTTTTAGAAGTATCATCAGCATTGTAATTAGGTAAGTGCATAAGTCTTTTTCATAGACTTAAAATATTGTCAATTGCCATTACCTTTCTAAATTTTTTTTTTGCAAAACATAAAGTTTGAACAATTTTACTCTTATTTCGTATAGGGAAGGACAACGTTGTAAGATCGTGTTGTACTGATGAAGCTGAAATGAAGGTTTTACATTTATTAGCGCATAAACGTAGTGTGAAATAATCATGTGTGGCTTTAACCGAACTAATAAAGATTGTACGGGGACAAAATGTGCCCTCAGAGTAGTTTGCCAACATTTATAAGCGTGCTTTATATGACGTGATGTATTAGAATTGTACTAATCCGACATAATCATAAACGTGTGCTACGATTTGCTTGTTTGAAATGCTTTAGCTTAGCATAACTTTAGTGGAGGCTTTGGCCTAGTTGCCTGGTCTCACGGTTTAGATGCTCGTATTTTTCCAATGTGCTAATAAACGTGTATTTCTGCTTGAAGCTGTACTTTTCCACTGAGATCGTTCACATGCTTATCTTAAGGTTTCGTGCCAGCTTGGCATTTTTCTCTTTGCTCCAAGGTCGATCTGCAGGTGCGGACAATGGAAGCTCTGAAAGTGAGTTAATTGGTATAAAATGTTGCAACTTGCGTACCCGTCTCCAAGGATAATGTATGCTTAAGTAAAAGCTTGAGAACTGTTGTTTTTGATTGGACAATTTGAAGCCAACCTATGAACCCTTCAATGGAAGACCCTACTGGATTTGAACTGTTGTCTATTTAAACCAGGTGCACGAGAAGAAAATAGCCATTATTGGACATCCAGCCATTTTGCAGCTATTATGGCCCACCTTGCTGCGACGCCATTTTGAAAGAGACTCTGATGCTTTCTCTAATCGAGAGAAAGAGACCTTAAATGATTCTTGCCCTAGAGACTTTAACATTGATCCCTTTGCATGAAGTAGTAGTTTTATCTTGCCGCCGTGAGGCAATTGCCCCGTCCACTTTGCCCTTTGCCCCGTCCCATGCTGATCGAGAAACGGTACCTGTGAGACGAAGACTTCCTTGAATGCTGATTGTAATTGGTAAATATGAAAGGAAATTGTACAATTGCATTGTGTTTCTTTTAGGTAACCAACTGCTGATTTTTGACAAGAGCCCTAGCTAGGAGTTTTTCTAAATTAATGTTGCTAAATTGTTTTTGCATGAAGTCCCACATGCCGATGCTAATTTGAGGTTAGATGAGGATTCCTTTTGTTGCACGATGCAATTTGAGACCTTGTAATGCTGACTAATGTATGCAATTAGCTCATTACAGATTATAGTTTTAGTGATTTGCATTGCTATCATCGAATGCCTTGTTATTCAAATGCTGCATAGATTGCACCTGTTTCGTCGTTATGGACAGCTATTAATGTTCATTTACGTATACCATTTGGTGTTGAGACACATCTAAATTGTGCTAGCTTTGTTAATATAGGGAAATAAATTCACTAACTTTGAATAAAACTGGTGTGGTTATTCCTGACTGAAAGGTCAGGGTTCGCCGAAATGTATTCTGGATTAATTGTTAAGTGTTATGTTGATCAGGGTATTGCTTATGTTCGTTATTGATTATTGTCCTGATTAAAATTGACTGACCTCGGGTGAGGAGAGTCCCACTTAGCCAAAAGATTAATCGGCCTAAAGAGCGTCCAAGTACAGGTAAATTATTGGTACGGAACGCTCTATCAGTAGATGGTAGCAGAGGACGGTTTCGCCTTTTGGGACTCCGTACCGTTAAAGTACATGGTGTTGAATTAACGGTTTCGACTTTTGAGATTCCACTCGAGAATTGAATTAGGTTTTTCTTGGGTAAAATAGATTGACAGAATGATGATGGGCTAGGTCCACCGCGACTTTCCCGGGATCTCGGAGCTTGCGAATGGAGAGAATGGAGGTGTGAGATCGGCGTTGGCGGTACTAGTGATGGTATGAGTGAAGTTAGGGTTCTGCGCTTGCACAGCTTATTGCCGCAGATTGTGTGAAAAGGTTGCGAGGATTTTAGAGGATAGCGGAGGTGCGACTCCGAGTGTAGAAGTAGGGAAGTCGTCGAACTTCATAGAAATAGCGGAGGTGCGACTCCGAGAGTGAGAGCAGGGAAGTCGTCGAACTTCATGTGCATGTGGCGCTTCGTGCATAAAAAGGTCCACGTGGTTGTTGTTGTTGAGACGGGCCCTGCGAGGTCAAGAGACTCCGGAGTATGTTGTTTTATGTTGTGGTCTGGTCGGTTTAGTAGGTTGATCGGGCGTGGTCAACGAGTCGGTACGTATGTTAAGGGAGTGAAAGAAACTTCGACTTCGGGCTCTGACAAAATTCTAAGTGCACTAGAATAGATCACTGACAAGTTGAGAGCAGTCTGCGGGTCAGACTTGCTTGCGAACGTGGGGACCGAGAAAGATGGAATAACTGCCGAGGCTAGTGAAAAATCCCTAAGGTCCTGAAGCGATTGTGTTACCCTTCCTGTAGCAAACCGACAGATCTGTTTTATTTTGGTAGCTCGCGATACATGCCAGAAGCTGTTACGAGAGGAGCTGAGTGAAGGAGGATTAGCCGCGAGGCTTTGTCAGCCGCAGTGTGTGTGAGTGTGACGTCACTAGGAGCCGCGCTGGGAAAGGTTGGTTGGAGAGAAGGGTCGCGCACGGATTGGACGCAGTCCGTGGGGCTCGATTGGAAGGGGAAAGGCAAGCGAAGAGTATTCCAGGAATTAAAGTCACCTATTGATTACAAACTTTGTGAAATAAAAGACGAAAAAAAAAAAAAAAAAAAAAAAATGAAATTTTTTAAAGCATTAAGGAGTGCGATGAAGGGGGAGTCTTACATTAAAGCGAGCGTAGGAGAGGAGACACCGCCCGAAGGTACACCAGCTTACATTGTAATGGAGGAAAAGGGGGTAGCTCCGTGCCTTTGGCTAAAGCATTGGCACAAGTTGACAGAGAAACATGGGAGCGTAGCGTTCCCGATCCATGGGACATTCAATATAAGGATCCTAGAGAATTTGAGATTCGCGATGTACGACATGAAAGTGCCTCCAAGGCCAGCACAGTTTGAGGCTCTAGCAATTTGGGAACTGATGGCTAGACAGCAACAGCAAAATAAATTCGAGACCAGGATGAGAAAAGTAGAAAAGACACAAGCGGACGCTAGGTGGGATAATGCACAGAAGGTGTGGAGGTCAGATGTGTTGCAGGGGATAAAATTGTTTCCCGCAATTACTAAGGAAGAAGAGGAGACAGGTAAGAAAGCTACCTGTAAGACAAACAGGGGGTGTTCCAAAGATAGAGAGGACGAGGAAAAGTTGAGAAGAGAAGAGGAGTTAGAGGATGAGGAGTTAATAATGCAATTGCTGAACGACCGTCCACCACCTTATGTAGAGAGTGGACAAGGTCCAAGTACCAGTTCTGCCCCTCCGGCATCGGTACTGAACGGTGAAACTCAGAGTTCAGGAGAATCATCGGGATCTAAGGACCCGAGTTTACTGTTCACCCCGCAGATACCGCAGGTGAGGAGAATATATCCAGATGTGCCCATATTGAAACCAGCAGAAAATTATCAGCCGCAGGTCCCAAGGTACTACAGCAGTGACAACAGTACGGGAATGATTCTAGATCCAACCGTAATGGGAGGACAGAATGGTCACAACCCAACGTTGGCACAAGCTGAATCAACTCAGTTTCTGATGCCTCAAAAGCAGATGCAGGGGGGAAACGCACATGCTCAGATGACGGGGAGTCAAATGGGCATGCCGGCAATGATGACCCATAGTGTGGGAATGAACATGTCCCAGAACATGGGAAATGGACAGAACCCAGATGCGATATCCCTACCCATTACTGTAGGTCCACCGGTACCTTTGTACATGCAGCCAAATTCAGGTATGAGCAGTCAAGGATCAATGCCGCAGAATGGGACAGAAAGGAGGTGCATAGAAAACACTCCAGGGATAACTCCGATAGCGGCTTAGCCAACTGGATCTGGGTCCTTGATGGAGTTTAGTCCCATATGTGCTCAGTCAACACTGGTGAGGTCGAGTCCCCCACTGGTGATACCGCTATCATCGAACACTGAAAAGTTGCCGCAACCATCGATGGCAGTCGATGTGAATGCTACACTGATGGGGTTAAATGCACAACAGCTGACACAGTGGTTCAACAGTCTGAATTCCACACAAAGCTCAGCCAGTGGGAAGGGAGAAGACTATCTGAATAGGGTCAGGTTGAACATGGAAGCACAAGAATTGGTGGAAGGGACTATGGGTGTGAATAGGTTAGAGTCCTACTCGGAAGAAGAGCTGAGGTATCTATGTCCCAGGATAACGAGAGAAGTGAACAAGGTACATAGAAGCTTGCAAGAAATAGCTGACAAAAACGGGGTTGACATAGACAAGACAAAACACTTGAGCAGGAGCTATAGATTGGATTTTGGGACCACAGATTTTGAACACATGAGGTCAGCAGGCATGAAGGCACACCTTAGAGAATTGCTGCAGAGTGCACAAGTGTGGAGGTGCTTAGACAAATGGGAAAGCATATGGGTAAAGAGAAAAGAAAAGAGGAAAGACAGTGTCCCAGAGCTCAACGAGAAAAGACCGCAGAGTAGTGATGCAGTAACCATGTTACCAATGAGGGAGACAGCAGGGGGAAAATTAATACATGTACCGTGGCACAGAAGCGACATTCAGTCTTTTACGGATGATTTTCCCAAGCTGAGAGAGAAACCGATTGAATGGTATCAACAGACTGATAGGTTTGTGAAGCTTGCAAAATGTCTCTGGGAAGACCTGAACACTCTCTTTGAGATTGTGGTTCCGGCAGATTTGTGGGAGGATTGCAAAAGAGCTGTAGGTTGGCCGACAAGTGAACCAGAGAGGGATAGGGATACGGGTGCACCATCACCTATGGTGATGAGCTTGTACTATAAGGTGATTGAGCATTTGAAGACAAAGGTGGCCGCGAAAAATGTGGATTGGCAGAAGATAGATCGAACTGCCCAAGAGGCTAAAGAGTCGATTCACAGTTACTATGAGAGGTTGTTGAAGGCGTTCAAGAACTACAGTGGCACGGAAACAATAGAGGCGAAGGACATGCTTCATTTTGTGTTTAGATTTGTGGAAGGGCTGAGACCAGAGATAAGTCAGATGATAAAGTCGCATTTGATTTGTTGGCAATCGAAACCTATTGATAAGGTGTTAAATTATGCGAAATACTGTAGCGACGAAATTGAAGTGAAACAGAAAAAGTTGAAGGAGAAGGTGATGATGATGCAAATTAAAGCAGCTCAGACAGGTCTGCAAGGTTTGCAAGGGTTACAAGGGTTCCAACAGCAGGTACCGCAACCGCAGCCGCAATTGCAGGGAAATATGATGTTTCAGCCACAGACGAGAGGCAGAGGCAGAGGAGGTTTTGGGAATAATGGTCCGGATTTGAACACTGTTGTGACTCCGAATGGTGTGCAGGCATTGAAAAAGGTGATGCCGTGTCACGTGTGCGGAATCGTCGGTCATTGGAAACGCGAGTGCCCGATGGTGGTGCAGGAAGGTGCAAGTGCAGGTGTTGGTCAGCAAAACAATGATGTCAATGCATTTCAGACAATGAGGGGACCGAAAATGAGTGGTCCAAATTCAAATTTTCAGACCATAAATCAGTTGCAGGGATTACAACCTATGCAGCCGCAGCAGATGCAGATGCCCCTTATGCAGATGACGCAAATGCAGCCAATGCAACAGCAGTTTCCCATGGTACCTAATCAGCAAATGCAAATACCTTTGGCACCAATGAGTCAGCAGCAAGTGATGGTTCCTCCACAGGTCTCGGGTCAGGTAATGAATACAAATGGCACCGTACAACAGTTCCCATTACACAGTGAGAGTGGAATAAACAATGTATGGGAGAGTGAAAGTTCAGGAGAGGAAGGAGATTGTGTGCTTGCAGCATCCTTGGAAGTTGATCAAAAGGGTCCGTACGTAGAGGGAAGAGTAATGGGTCATTGTGTCTCATTCTTGGTTGACACAGGAGCGACACGTTCCACTGTTAAGAGCATTGAAGTACCAAATTTGCCACTCTCAGGGAGAACAGTTCAAGTGGTGGGAGTAGCAAACAGGCACCTGACAAACCCAATCACAGATCCAGTACAAGTCAGCATTGGTAACTATCAAGGGTTACACAAATTTGTGGTATGTGACTCAAGCCCGATAGTACTGTTAGGGAGAGACCTATTGTGCAAATTGGGATGTTCGATTATGTGTTCGAACGAGGGAATTAAAATTCAGACGAGCAGTGATGGGGAAGAAGAGGACAGTGTAGAGGGGGATGAGATGGAAACTGTCGATGAAGAGTATCCTCTGATTTGTCTTTTCCCGATGATAACTGAAGAAGATATTCCAGCTGACTTACGGGAAACAGTCGGAAAGAAAGTGTGGGATATGACAGGGAAAGAGGTGGGATTGATGAAAGGAGTGGAACCAGTGAAAGTAACTGTAAAACCCAATGCAATCTTTCCCAAGACCCCACAATACCACATGGCACAAGACACCCTCATGAAAGTTGCCCAACTCATTGACGAATTTGTAAAGCAGGGAGTACTGAAAGAAGTGTTAAGCAGTCCATGTAATTCACCAATCATGGGACAAATAAAGCCGAGTGGAAAGGTCCGAATTGTGCAGGACTTGAGGAAAATAAATGACATCATAGTCAAGTGATGCCCTGTCGTACCAAATCCAGCTGTGATAATGTTTCAAGTCCCTTGCGATGCTGAGTGGTTCTCAGTCATCGACTTGTCACAAGCATTCTTTTCTGTGCCTCTTCATGAGGACAGGCAATTTCTCTTTTGTTTCAAATTCCTAGACAGAGTGTACAGTTGGTGTCGAATTCCTCAAGGGTTCTCTGAGTCACCGTCAATATTCAATCAGATTCTAAAGAAAGACTTGGAAGCGCTAGAATTGCCATTCGAGTCAACTCTAGTACAGTACATTGATGACTTACTGATTGCATCTAAGACAGAAAGTGGCTGCACAGCCGACACCATTGCTCTGTTGAACCATTTGGGAAGGAATGGACACAAGGTGTCTCCTTCCAAGTTGCAGTTCTGTCAGAAGAAAGTGAAATACTTGGGTCACCAGATAGAGAAAGGGTCACGGAGAATAATGAAGGAAAGAATAACAAGTGTACTTCAAATGAGTCCACCAAAGACAAGGAGGGAGGTGAGGAAGTTCTTGGGAATGGTAAGCTACTGTCGCCAGTGGATTCCCAACTTCTCAACTCTAGCAAAGCCTTTACTGAAACTGACCCAGAAGGATGCCTTGGATCAAATTGAGCTGAAAGGAGATGAGATGGATGCTTTTATTGAATTGAAAGAATGCATGTGTAGGGCTCCAGCTTTAGGTATGCCTGATTACACAAAGCCTTTCGCATTGTTTTGTCATGAACGTGATGCATGTTCTTTGTCTGTCTTGACTCAAGTCCATGGTGGCATAAACAGACCAGTAGCGTATTTTTCAGCTACTTTGGATCCGGTCGCAGCAGCACTCCCAGGGTGTTTGCGCGCCGTAGCAGCAGTTGGTATCAGCCTCACTCAGAGTGAAGGAATAGTGATGGGACACCCAGTAACAGTCATGGTCCCTCACTCAGTTGAGATACTTTTGACCCGCTCCCGAACGCAACACATGACTGGAGCAAGACTCACAAGGTATGAAACGATAATTCTGGGCTCACCGAATGTGCAGCTGAAAAGGTGCACCACGTTGAATCCAGCAACCTTGCTTCCTGGTGAAAATGCTGAAATTGAGAACGCTGAAGACGTCGAGCATGACTGCCTTCAGGTGACTGAATTTTGCACAAAACCTCGACCTGACATTAAGGATACTAAGCTTGATGAAAATGACCAAATTGTTTTTGTTGATGGTTCATGTCTAAGAGATGGGATGGGAATTTTGAAAGCAGGATATGCTGTATGTACTGTAACAGGTGTCTTGGAAGCGTCCTGGCTTCAAGGAGTCTATTCTGCACAAGTAGCAGAACTTATAGCCCTTACAAGAGCATGTCAACTGTCTGCATTGATGAAAGTCACCATTTACACTGATAGTCAGTACGGGTTTGGGATTGTGCACGACTTTGGCCAACTATGGTCACAGAGAGGTTTCCTGACTTCTTCAGGATCCCCAGTGAAAAACGGGGAGAGAATAAGGGAATTGTTACACGCCATTTAAATGCCAGCCGAAGTTGCAGTGGTAAAGTGTAGTGCTCATACAAAAGGACAAGACTATGTTTCTCTGGGAAACGCATATGCGGATCAAGTCGCAAGATTTTGTGCCTTGAACTGTATATTACTCAGAGATGAATGGAATTCGATAAGTGAACCAGAACTCGAACCAGCTGAAGCATTTGCCTTAAAGGTCGTAGATACAATAGATGAACTAAAAGCATTACAGAATAACGTCAGGGAGGACGAAAGAGATTCCTGGATTAAATCACAATGTATAAAGAGACCAGATGAGTTATGGGTTTCAAATGAGGGAAAATTTGTTTTGCCAAATAGTCTCTTATCGCAGCTTGCGCGGTTCTATCATGGGCAGGCTCACCTAGGGAGAGATGCCATGATAAGATTGTTCAAAACTGATTGGTTTAACCCCAGATTTCGCCAAGCTGCAGAAGCAGTTTGCCATCGATGTGTCACTTGCCAGCAGATGAACCCAGGGAAGGGAACGGTTGTGAACGCGAGCCACATTGGTAGGGCGAGCGGCCCTTTTAGTAGAATGCAGATGGATTTCATTGAGATGCCTGTGCATGGAGGTTTGAAGTATGTGTTGGTGATTGTGTGCATTTTTAGTCACTGGATTGAGGCATACCCCACACGTAGAAATGACAGCCTTACAGTTGCAAAGCTATTGTTGAGAGAGTTGATACCACGCTTCGGATTCCCGATCTCTTTAGAATCAGATAGGGGAAGTCACTTCAATAACGAGGTGATAAAGTTACTTTGCGCAGCGCTGAACATTGAGCAAAAATTGCACTGTAGCTATCGCCCTGAAGCATCAGGACTGGTGGAGCAGATGAATGGTACACTGAAATCAAGAATGGCGAAAATATGTGCATCGACAAACTTGAAATGGCCTGACGCATTGCCCTTGGTGCTAATGTCAATGAGAAACACACCTGACAGAAAGACTGGATTGTCCCCGCACGAAATTCTCATGGGCAGGGCCATGAGACTTCCTGCAGTTCCCGCAAACGCGCTTTTGAATATTACAGATGATATGGTGTTAGACTACTGCAAAGGTCTGGCTGACGTGGTTCGCTCTTTCTCTCACCAGGTGGAAGCAACCACCTTGCCACCGATTCAAGGTCCAGGACACACACTGAAAGCAGGTGACTGGGTCGTGGTAAAGAAGCACGTGAGGAAGTCGTGTCTGGAACCCCGTTGGAAAGGCCCTTTCCAAGTGATCCTGATGACAACTACCGCTGTGAAGTGTGCAGGAGTTCCCAACTGGATTCACGCCAGTCACACAAAGAAAGTGTTGTGTCCCACAGATGAGGAAGTTGAAGCGCTGAAACTGCCAGTGCCTGATAAAACAGTGCTGAGCGCTGAGACAGAGCAAAAGAGAACTGAAAGAGGACAGGCAGAAACAGGAGAGAGAGAAATATTCTCTGAGGACGAAGCAACAGACTCACTTGGGGAAGACCAAGGAGAAACCTCAGACAGCGACGAAGCAGCTGAAGGTGACAAAGAACCTGAAGCAGCTGAGGGTAGCAAAGAGCCTGAAGCAGCTGAAGGTGACAAAGAGCCTGAAGCAGCTGAAAGTGATAAAGAGTCTGAAGAAAGTAACGGTGACGAAAGGCTCGAGAGAGGTGAAGGAGCAGGAGAGCCTGATCAGAGGAGGGCTTTCCCAGAAGCAGATGATACAGGAAAAGAAAAAGAGAACGTGATTGATTCCCCAGAAGGAGGGGATAAGGCAGAACAGAACGAAACAGTTCAAGGTTCCACAGAAAAGGTCGCAGGTCCATCAAATGGACACGGTGCAAAGAGGAGACTAAGTATATCACCAGTAAAACAAAGAACTAAAGAAAGTTTGAACGACGGAGAAAGGCCAAAAGTGAAAGAGAAAAGAAAGGAAGTGTCTGTCGTGGTACCATCCTCGAGTGCAGAAAAGGACTTGACAAAAGTGGAAAGTACCAGTGAGGCAGAATCAAAAAGAGAAGCAAAATTGAAAAGGAAAAGGATACCAAACAGGAGATATTCCGGTCCAGAATGGGCATATGCAGTCAATGACGATTGGACTGATGAATTTGTATCTCTAAGCCTCGAGAACGAAGAAGAAGAGATACCAATAGAAAAGAAAAGTTTTATGGACGCTGTTGATTGAAAGGGTGATAAATGACATTGCTTGCTACAATTTAACGTGATACAACCAGCTGAGACATTGCTAAACCGGATGAGACATTTGCTGAACCGATAAAGGACTGAGTTATAGATTGAACTTTGAAAAAAAAAGGGACTGAGTTATTGCCGAATTGAGACAAATGCTGCTAACCGATAAATGACTGGCCTCTTGAAGAAAACTGTGTGAACATTGCGCTCGTTCAGCTTTGTAACTGAATTGCTAAATAGTTTCTTTATAGGTGCTTCTAGCTCTCTGATTCTATACAGATCATGGCTACACAAAACAGTAGAGTGAAATATTGTAAATATGCGTGTATAGGCTTGATAATTGCATGTGTACTAATAATAGTGGGAATAGTGCTTCCTACACGTGGAAAGGGTGAGAATGAGAGAATTGATGCTTCTACTTTTGCTCCTGTTACTGTCACTGAACTAACCGCATTGAAAAGACTAGTATTAGGTGAGAGACACTTGCATGATAAGAAGGAACTTTCGTATAATGTTTTCTATCGCTTGCTAACAGAATATGTTGAGACTATGGATGCGAAAGATTGTTATGTGTGTACACAGATACCGACATCAGTAAAGGAAGGGGTGACTTATCACCACATGCCTCTTACATACGGGATTACATGTAGTATAGTAATGTCTAGATTTTATGGTCAAACTAACATACAGTATTTTTACTCGAATTATGATGTTACCTTTGCATATGTTCCTATAATAGCGCAGCTAAGCCAGATTGCTAAAGATTGGGATGCTAAAATAATTAGGGAATTTTTCGAGCCAATGCAACCTTTTGAAACGGCTCACGCTCATAGGGAAAATCTTACCTGCTCGCTCTCTGCAGTAGAAATAAGCTTTTTAGATCGCACAGATGATAGAAGGGCACAAATGAATGCGAAATTAGAAAAGGAGCTAAGTAAGAGGACTTCAGTAGATCATTATGATTTTGCCGCAATAAAAACACAAGGGAGAATAGCTTTAGATGCTTGGCATGTAGGGAAATTTTGTATATATCGAGGTGAATCTTATTATGATAACATTTTCGTAGGAGCGAGTGAGTGTAAACATACGTTTATCTTTAAGGCCAAATGGACATTCATGATGAACGGACTTGACCCTGTCATACCAGGTGTATATTACATTTGTGGGTATAATGCCTATTATCGTCTTCCGAAAGGATGGTGGGGGAGATGTTATTTGGGTATAGTGTTCCCAAAGGTTTATCAACTGGATGACTTATCGATGATTCCAAAGACATCTGGATCCCATCGTATCCAGAAAAGAGAGACCGCAGCTGCTGTGGTAGGAGATATATTTGGAGCCATGATTCCTTCATTGGGAGTTGTGTTGAATTCCATCAAAATAAGAAAGTTGTCTACTATAGTGGATAACATGTTGACAAAGTTTTCAGGTGCTATAATCCTGATAGACGCTGAACTTGCAGCGGAAAGAGCTATGACTCTTCAAAATAGGCTTGCCTTAGACATTCTTTTAGCAAAGGATGGCGGCGTTTGCAAAATGCTTGGTGCGCGCCACTGTTGCACGTATATTCCCGACAACAGTGTGAAAATTAAATCTATGCTTGCTAATCTAACAAAAGAGAGTGCAGATTTGAAGGAATTGAAAGAACCAGGAGTGTGGGAGAAGGTTGGAAAAGGACTTGCTTCAGTGGGAAATTGGATTGGGGGAATTTGGAATGGAATATTACTAAAAATAATACAGGGAATATTGATAGTACTGATTTGCATATTTGGAATTTGGGGAATAAAAAGGGGAATAATAATGATCATGGAAAGAATTAAAAGAAGGAAGGAAGAGAAAATGATGAAAAGAATGGCAGAAGAATATAAAGAAAGAACTAGGGGAACTAAAAGGAAAAGAGAACTGACAGAATTTTAATGGAATAAAATTTGTGGGAATAGTTTTGTGTGATGACAAGTAGTCATCAGAGGAGGGATTGATGAAGCTGAAATGAAGGTTTTACATTTATTAGCGCATAAACGTAGTGTGAAATAATCATGTGTGGCTTTAACCGAACTAATAAAGATTGTACGGGGACAAAATGTGCCCTCAGAGTAGTTTGCCAACATTTATAAGCGTGCTTTATATGACGTGATGTATTAGAATTGTACTAATCCGACATAATCATAAACGTGTGCTACGATTTGCTTGTTTGAAATGCTTTAGCTTAGCATAACTTTAGTGGAGGCTTTGGCCTAGTTGCCTGGTCTCACGGTTTAGATGCTCGTATTTTTCCAATGTGCTAATAAACGTGTATTTCTGCTTGAAGCTGTACTTTTCCACTGAGATCGTTCACATGCTTATCTTAAGGTTTCGTGCCAGCTTGGCATTTTTCTCTTTGCTCCAAGGTCGATCTGCAGGTGCGGACAATGGAAGCTCTGAAAGTGAGTTAATTGGTATAAAATGTTGCAACTTGCGTACCCGTCTCCAAGGATAATGTATGCTTAAGTAAAAGCTTGAGAACTGTTGTTTTTGATTGGACAATTTGAAGCCAACCTATGAACCCTCCAATGGAAGACCCTACTGGATTTGAACTGTTGTCTATTTAAACCAGGTGCACGAGAAGAAAATAGCCATTATTGGACATCCAGCCATTTTGCAGCTATTATGGCCCACCTTGCTGCGACGCCATTTTGAAAGAGACTCTGATGCTTTCTCTAATCGAGAGAAAGAGACCTTAAATGATTCTTGCCCTAGAGACTTTAACTTTGATCCCTTTGCATGAAGTAGTAGTTTTATCTTGCCGCCGTGAGGCAATTGCCCCGTCCACTTTGCCCTTTGCCCCGTCCCATGCTGATCGAGAAACGGTACCTGTGAGACGAAGACTTCCTTGAATGCTGATTGTAATTGGTAAATATGAAAGGAAATTGTACAATTGCATTGTGTTTCTTTTAGGTAACCAACTGCTGATTTTTGACAAGAGCCCTAGCTAGGAGTTTTTCTAAATTAATGTTGCTAAATTGTTTTTGCATGAAGTCCCACATGCCGATGCTAATTTGAGGTTAGATGAGGATTCCTTTTGTTGCACGATGCAATTTGAGACCTTGTTATGCTGACTAATGTATGCAATTAGCTCATTACAGATTATAGTTTTAGTGATTTGCATTGCTATCATCGAATGCCTTGTTATTCAAATGCTGCATAGATTGCACCTGTTTCGTCGTTATGGACAGCTATTAATGTTCATTTACGTATACCATTTGGTGTTGAGACACATCTATATTGTGCTAGCTTTGTTAATATAGGGAAATAAATTCACTAACTTTGAATAAAACTGGTGTGGTTATTCCTGACTGAAAGGTCAGGGTTCGCCGAAATGTATTCTGGATTAATTGTTAAGTGTTATGTTGATTGTTGGACTTTTGCTTATGCAGGGTCATCCCCAGTCTTTTTTCGCCTCCTGCCTCCTATTTTTTTCTGACATGTTGCTGTTGGCTTTTCAACTCTGAGCACTTTACCACTGCTAACCAGTGCTAAAGTGCATATGCTCTCCTGTTTAAATTGTGTGTAAGTGGTTTATCCATGATTGGCATATTTGATTTACTAGTAAGTCCCTAGTAAGGTGCACTAGAGGTGCCAGGGCCTGTAAATCAAATGCTACTAGTGGGCCTGCAGCACTGGTTGTGCCACCCACATAAGTAGCTCTGTAATCATGTCTCAGACCTGCCACTGCAGTGTCTGTATGTGTAATTTTACACTGTAAATTCGACTTGGCAAGTGTACCCACTTGCCAGGTCTAAACCTTCCCTTTCCTTACATGTAAGGCACCCCTAAGGTAGGCCCTAGGTAGCCCCAAGGGCAGGGTGCAGTGTATGGATAAGGTAGGACATATAGTAATGTGGTTTATATGTCCTAACAGTGAAATACTGCCAATTTCGTTTTCACTGTTGCAAGGTCTGTCTCTCTCATAGGATAATATGGGGGCTACCTTTAAATATGATTAAAGTGTAGATTCCCCTAGAGAGTAGATGGACATGTGGAGTTTGGGATCCCTGAACTCACAATTTAAAAATACATCTTTTAGTAAAGTTGATTTTAAGATTGTGAGTTTGGAAATGCCACTTTTAGAAAGTGAGCATTTTCTTGCTTAAACCATTCTGTGACTCTGCCTTGTTTGTGGATTCCCTGTCTGGGTCAGTTTGACAGTTGGGTTGTTTTTCACCTCACACCAGACAGTGACACAAAGGGAGCTGGGGTGTAATCTGCATTTCCTGATTAGCCATCTCTGCTAGGAGGGAGGGGTGGAGTGGTCACTCTCATCTGAAAGGACTGTGCCTGCCTCTGACAATGCTGTCTCCAACCCCCTGGTGTGTGTCTGAGGCCTTGCCTGGGCAAGGCAGGATTTCACAAGAAGGTGTGAGTCCCCTTTGAAGAAAGGTGACTTCAAAGACTAAAATGGGTATAAGAAGGGCACCCAAACTTACAAACTTTAGAAAACGCTTCTGGAACCAAGAGGAACCTCTGCCTGGAGAAGAGCTGATAGCTGAGGAAAACGTGCTGCCCTGCCTGTGACTGTGCTTTGTGGAGCTTTCCTGCAGTGCTGCTTCTGCCAGAGTAAGAGGGCAAAGACTGGACTTTGTGTGCCTTCCATCTTGAAGAAGAAATCTCCAAGGGCTTGATGTAGAGCTTGCCTCCTGTTGTTGAAGTCTCAGGGATAGCAAAGACTTCTTCCTGCCAGCACCTGGAGTCTCTGGAGAGACCCCTACTCTGCTCTGTGGTGCCCTTCCAGTTCCTGGGACCCTGAAAGGAGAGGCTGGCAGCCTAAGGACAAAAATACACGCACCGAGCGCCGTGCGGAGAAAAGATCGACGCGAATCCGATCGCGACTGAGAAAACGACGCGACGCCGGTTCCGCAGCTGAGAAACGACGCCGCAGGAAACGCGACCGAAAAACCGACGCCCGGAGCAGGAGAAACGACGCGCAGCATCGCTGACGGAGGCTGAGAGATAGCACCCTGCGCCGCGGGACTTTCGGATCGTCGTGTGGCTGGCTTTTTCAACACGCACCGCCGTGCCGAGTTGTTTTCGACGCACACAGCCGTGCAGGGTTACTTTCGACGCACACCGCCCGTGCGGGGTTATTTTTGACGCAAACCAGGTACATTTACACGCTAGCAGCGCTAGTGTGTTGTTACAACTACCTAAAGACTCTTTATTTTAAACCTTTTAAAAAATCATAACTTGACTTGTGTATGTTGGATTTTTGTCGTTTTGGTCTTGTTTTGTCTAGATAAATATTTCCTATTTTTCTAAACTGGTGTTGTGTCATTTTGTAGTGTTTTCATTAAGTTACTGTGTGTGTTGGTACAAATACTTTACGCCCAGCACTCTGAGGTTAAGCCTACTGCTCTGCCAAGCTACCAAGGGGGTAAGCAGGGGTTAGCTGAGGGTGATTCTCTTTTATCCTAACTAGAGTGAGGGTCCTTGCTTGAACAGGGGGTAACCTGACTGTCAACCAAAGACCCCATTTCTAACATTGGTGACCAGCGGTCGGGATTTGGACTTGTATTTGTACTTGACATACAGTAATTAAGTGTACACTACTGTTTTGATCTCAGACCACTACGTGACCACATACTACTTGTTTGGTGATCTTTTGATTTTTCTCTTAAGGACTCTTTTTATTCTACTTCCATGATTTTGCTGATCCCTTGACTGATTCTTTTTACTTCATTGGGAAATTATTTTTTTCTGCCTTTTGGAACTTTGCACTTGTGACCATCATGTCTCAATCTGGAGATGCAACAGCTGGAGCTGTGTTTGAAATGGAGAAACTGAAGGAGTACTCAGTTGCTCAATTGAAACAGTTCCTTAAAGATCTTGACTGTCCCACTGAGAGCTCCACCAGGGAGGGGGAGCTGCAACAGGCACAGAGGGCCTGGGTGACAATCAAGAAGGCTGGAAGGCACACAGAGGAGGAGAATATGGGGGGGGAAGTGCAGAGGATACACAGTGGTGTAGTGGAGGAACCTGTTACGCCTGGGGGGAGGGTCCCCAGGAGGGGTGGCAGGGTGTCACCCAAGGGTCTGACTCCTGAAGAGTTACAGGACAGACAGGCAGAGAGGGAGTACCAATGGGAGATGAAAAAGCTCAATTGGGAGTTGGAAGAAAGGAGGAGGAACTTAGAGATTAAAAAAATGATTTATGCTTACGAGCTTAAATTGAAAGAGCTGGAAGTCATGAGGGCTGAGTCCAGCTGGGATGGTGGCAGCAACAATTGTATATCCAGTGATGCTGCAGAAGTGCACATGCCCAGAGAGGTGGTGCCCTACTTGAAGGAGGGAGTTAACACACTCCAGGAGGTTCAGGGGTATGAGGTAGCTCCAGTGATGCACAGGGTCCCTGAGGTGGATTGGGGAACTGGCATGGGGAGTCATATTCCTACTGGTGGGAGGGACACTCTACTGACTCTAGGTGAGAGTGACAGGGAGAGGGGTTCCCCCCAGGTAGAAGTCCTGGTTATGGAGTGTGAAAACATCCCAGAAGAGTGTGGGTTGAGTGTCAGGGACAGTCAGGTACTGTCTCACCAGTCTCAGGAGGGTGATGTGGGGTGCTTTTTCAAGGCAGAGTCACTGGATGGTTGGGTGAAGGGTACTTTGGTTAATTCATGTGAGGGGCTGAGTGATGTAATTGCTGGAGAGCATATGTCTAGTCCTTATTTTCCAGAGCTATGCCAACACCAGGTGGAGTGTGAGTTCTCTGACCCCAGGGAGCTTACAATGGAGGCAGACTTCTGGGTGAGTACCAGAGAGTCTGAAGAGGCATTTGGGGGTGCCCCTGAGAGGAGTGGTCTAGGTAGTTCCCAACCAGGTGAGGTAGGGAAGGATTGTAGTGTCCCAGGTAGGTCCCAGTGTAGTGGGATGGGTGAGGGACCCCATGTCCAGTCTCAGAGGAGAGGGAATGGGGATGGGTTGAGGCCCAAGGTGCCCGAGATCCGGTCCCAGGTCCTGGAGGGTTCCCTGCGGGAACACCAGGAGGGGAGCCTAGCCTGTACCATAGGGCCATCTGTTGAGGGAGACCCCACAGTGTCAGGAGAACTTGGGGGGGCGGCTGTAGCCAGCGTCCCACCAGTTCTGGTGTCTGGCAGTACGACTCCTAGTGAGGGGGTGCAGAAGTCCAGACAGAGGGTTGAGAGGGGGTTGCGGACCCCAGTGGAGAACCTGGAGGGTCAGGGGTCAGCTCTGAGAGCAGAGCCCCCCATGAATGACCTTGGTGAGACCATTTCTGGGTTGGGGGGAATCCAGACTCTGTCAGATGGGCAGAGGTCAGGGGACCTGCGCCCGCCAGACTCTTGTGTGGCCCTTCGGGACAGTGTGTCCCTTGAGGGGGGTAAGTGTGCCCCCCTGGAAGTCCTGGTGTGCCAGGCAATGGTTCAACCGCAGGGTGGTGACTCTGGGTTGAATGATCAGGTTCAGGGGGTAAACTCTGACCTGATGGGGGGTAAGTGTGCTCCCAAGGAAGTCCTGGTGTGCCAGGCAGTGGTTCAACCGCAGGGTGGTGACCCTGGGTTGGATGACCAGGTTCAGAGGGTAAACTCTGACCTGGTAGGGGGTAGGTATGCCCCCCAGGAAGTCCTGGTTTGCCAGGCAGTGATCCAGTCTGTGGGTACAGACCCTGGATTGGGAGGCCAGGTTAAGGGTGTCCCCCCTGACCTGGAGGAAGGGGCTACTGCTAACAGTGCCCCTACCATGTTGTCTTCTGGGGGGGCCACTCCTAGTTGGGTGGTTCAGGACCCCAGAAGAGAGGGCAGGGGGAGGGAAGCCTCACCCCTGGCCCTGGTCCAACCTGAAGGTACAGACCCCAGGTTGGAGGATCAGTTGCAGGTTAACATCCCTGCACTGATGGAAGAATTGTGCAGGACTGCTTCTACAAGCACCCTGACAGTTTTTGACTCTGGGGGTGCCGCTTCTGCAGGAAGGGTACAGAGCCCCAGAGGAGAGGACCAGGGTCAGGTTAACATCCCTGACCTGGTGGAAGAGAGAGTGGTCAAAGGGTGCCAGGCACCTGGGGCTACCACCCCCCACTCTCCACAGTCACAGTGGTTAGAGAGGCCTGAGGTCGGGCTTTCATCCCTGACAGTTGTCTGGGGCCACTGTGGCTTGCTGTCCTGGTGGACAGAGTTGCCCCTGGGGGGGGGAGGACGAGAGTCACACCCCGGGGGTGGAGTGGGCAACACCACTGTGTTGGCCCTGGTGGTACTATCTGCCCATTGCAATACATCTGTGAGCAGAGTAAAGTTAGGTGTTGCACAGATGGTGTCTGTAGATGTGGAGAAGGGTTCCCCATGGGTTAGCTTAGTGGGCCCTGAGAGTATGGACAGAGGGATCCAACTGGAGTCAGGAAGGCGTAGAACTGGAACATGCCCCTGCTGTTGTGGGCCTGGGTCCCTGTTCTATCGCCCCAATCAGGGAAGTACATCAAGGTATTGATTGTTCTCCCCTGGCTTTAGGCTGGTAGGGGGTCGTGTTGGACTTTTGCTTATGCAGGGTCATCCCCAGTCTTTTTTCGCCTCCTGCCTCCTATTTTTTTCTGACATGTTGCTGTTGGCTTTTCAACTCTGAGCACTTTACCACTGCTAACCAGTGCTAAAGTGCATATGCTCTCCTGTTTAAATTGTGTGTAAGTGGTTTATCCATGATTGGCATATTTGATTTACTAGTAAGTCCCTAGTAAGGTGCACTAGAGGTGCCAGGGCCTGTAAATCAAATGCTACTAGTGGGCCTGCAGCACTGGTTGTGCCACCCACATAAGTAGCTCTGTAATCATGTCTCAGACCTGCCACTGCAGTGTCTGTATGTGTAATTTTACACTGTAAATTCGACTTGGCAAGTGTACCCACTTGCCAGGTCTAAACCTTCCCTTTCCTTACATGTAAGGCACCCCTAAGGTAGGCCCTAGGTAGCCCCAAGGGCAGGGTGCAGTGTATGGATAAGGTAGGACATATAGTAATGTGGTTTATATGTCCTAACAGTGAAATACTGCCAATTTCGTTTTCACTGTTGCAAGGTCTGTCTCTCTCATAGGATAATATGGGGGCTACCTTTAAATATGATTAAAGTGTAGATTCCCCTAGAGAGTAGATGGACATGTGGAGTTTGGGATCCCTGAACTCACAATTTAAAAATACATCTTTTAGTAAAGTTGATTTTAAGATTGTGAGTTTGGAAATGCCACTTTTAGAAAGTGAGCATTTTCTTGCTTAAACCATTCTGTGACTCTGCCTTGTTTGTGGATTCCCTGTCTGGGTCAGTTTGACAGTTGGGTTGTTTTTCACCTCACACCAGACAGTGACACAAAGGGAGCTGGGGTGTAATCTGCATTTCCTGATTAGCCATCTCTGCTAGGAGGGAGGGGTGGAGTGGTCACTCTCATCTGAAAGGACTGTGCCTGCCTCTGACAATGCTGTCTCCAACCCCCTGGTGTGTGTCTGAGGCCTTGCCTGGGCAAGGCAGGATTTCACAAGAAGGTGTGAGTCCCCTTTGAAGAAAGGTGACTTCAAAGACTAAAATGGGTATAAGAAGGGCACCCAAACTTACAAACTTTAGAAAACGCTTCTGGAACCAAGAGGAACCTCTGCCTGGAGAAGAGCTGATAGCTGAGGAAAACGTGCTGCCCTGCCTGTGACTGTGCTTTGTGGAGCTTTCCTGCAGTGCTGCTTCTGCCAGAGTAAGAGGGCAAAGACTGGACTTTGTGTGCCTTCCATCTTGAAGAAGAAATCTCCAAGGGCTTGATGTAGAGCTTGCCTCCTGTTGTTGAAGTCTCAGGGATAGCAAAGACTTCTTCCTGCCAGCACCTGGAGTCTCTGGAGAGACCCCTACTCTGCTCTGTGGTGCCCTTCCAGTTCCTGGGACCCTGAAAGGAGAGGCTGGCAGCCTAAGGACAAAAATACACGCACCGAGCGCCGTGCGGAGAAAAGATCGACGCGAATCCGATCGCGACTGAGAAAACGACGCGACGCCGGTTCCGCAGCTGAGAAACGACGCCGCAGGAAACGCGACCGAAAAACCGACGCCCGGAGCAGGAGAAACGACGCGCAGCATCGCTGACGGAGGCTGAGAGATCGCACCCTGCGCCGCGGGACTTTCGGATCGTCGTGTGGCTGGCTTTTTCAACACGCACCGCCGTGCCGAGTTGTTTTCGACGCACACAGCCGTGCAGGGTTACTTTCGACGCACACCGCCCGTGCGGGGTTATTTTTGACGCAAACCAGGTACATTTACACGCTAGCAGCGCTAGTGTGTTGTTACAACTACCTAAAGACTCTTTATTTTAAACCTTTTAAAAAATCATAACTTGACTTGTGTATGTTGGATTTTTGTCGTTTTGGTCTTGTTTTGTCTAGATAAATATTTCCTATTTTTCTAAACTGGTGTTGTGTCATTTTGTAGTGTTTTCATTAAGTTACTGTGTGTGTTGGTACAAATACTTTACGCCCAGCACTCTGAGGTTAAGCCTACTGCTCTGCCAAGCTACCAAGGGGGTAAGCAGGGGTTAGCTGAGGGTGATTCTCTTTTATCCTAACTAGAGTGAGGGTCCTTGCTTGAACAGGGGGTAACCTGACTGTCAACCAAAGACCCCATTTCTAACATTGATCAGGGTATTGCTTATGTTCGTTATTGATTATTGTCCTGATTAAAATTGACTGACCTCGGGTGAGGAGAGTCCCACTTAGCCAAAAGATTCATCGGCCTAAAGAGCGTCCAAGTACAGGTAAATTATTGGTACGGAACGCTCTATCAGTATTATTATTTGTGCAAACGGTATAGAGATGAAGCATAAAAAAGTACTTTAAGGTATGCATGAAAAGGCATCACTGAATATGTGCTATTTAATTGCAATGAACATTAGTGATAAACCTGCAGGATAAATTTAATATAATGGGTTCATGCAATCTAAAGCGATATAATGGTGCTGAACTTAGCGCCAGTCGTAGAGTACAGGTAATTAATTCTAATAACCATTAGAAAAAGTGGAACTTTCTGAGGCTTAATTATCCCAAAAGGTTGAAGAATCACCACACTAAAAACTGCATGTTAAATGAAGTTTTGTATGGGCTGCAGGTTATTCTTGCTTCTTTTCAGATTGCCAACATTTTGAAGACGGAATGAGCAACAGTGTTCTAAGGAAATGTATTATAATCACTCTATTAAAAACGTATTATCGAAAAGTCAAATTGCTAAACATTAAGCATTGTGCAGAAAAAAATTAAAGTTTCAAAAAGTTATAACTTTATTTTTTGACCAGTTAATGGATCATTTTAAAATAATACTCTCACTTTTGTTTACAGCATGACACAGATCACTATTTTATTCATTTTGTACTAGCCCATCATTTCATCTCATTGCATACTTGTCCGTAGCTTTATCATGATTATCATGATATTGTCTTAAGAAATACTTAATACGTTTTCCCAGTTGTTACTACTGTGGTGAATTTTCATCACAGGAAAATCCCAAAATCAAGACGCATGCTTAAATTGTAAGCCCTGCTTTCACCTCGCTGTGTTTTTTTATTTTGCTGACCAAAAGAGGGTGTTCCTAAGGTGTGGAGCACTGCTGGCCTTAGTCCTCCATCTTGTTGACACTTTGCTCACTCCTAATGTTGGCTGCAGGGTACTCCTAGTAGGTATGGGACAGAGCACGTAGGCTTAACATAATGACGTTATATAAGGCATTTCGAACTTGTAAAACAGTCAAAAAGTATAGTCACCATAAAATAAAAGTCCCACTCCGATTTATAAAAAATAAAGAACATTTAAATAGGCAAAATGAAACCAAAACAAAAAATATTCGGAAATATGATATTTAAAGATGAAAGAGAAAAAAGCTCCAAAAAGCTCAAAGCAACACTGGTAGTCAGTGGTTTCCATAGACCTAAGCAAGATTTGAGGCTGACCATGGTGTAGCCCAGGTTGGATAAACCAAGACGATTGGCCCCATCAAAGCTTAAAAGTAGAGTTCTGAAGAAAGATTCTTCTCTGTGCAGGGAATTAACACCACTGTGGAACTGAAGGATGGATAGTTGAAGATGGTTTGTCTGGGTGGAACTCTGGCGTTTTTTACGTTTTGGTTGTGAAAAGGGAGTGCAGGGAATCCTAAATTTATAAACATTCCACAACTCTTAGATACCGAGTAGGGGACATAGGAAAGGAGCAGGAGAAGTGAAGCTGCAATTCTAACACCAATAATAAGAGTTGTACTGTAGTTAGAGATTTAAAAGTTTTACAAGTTTTGTTTACCTTTTATTTTTTTTCTTTGTTAGTCAAGCATAATTTAGAGAACATTGCATAAAGTGTGTCCCAAGAGCTAATCCCTATTCTACAAATCTGAATCAGCAAGTATATTTAAAATCGAGTAACTTATCAGGTAATTCTTCTTAATAAACATACAAGATTTAGCAGCAATAAATAATTTTAGTCAGAAAATAGCAAAAAGCAACAGGCGTCTGAGCATCAGTTTAGCCAGTAAAGCTATCAATAGTGATAAAGAATGCAGGACGAGACTCTGAGAAAGAATAGGCTAGGCAGAGAGTATAGTCACAATAGAAACATTTCTGCTGAGCTAAAGCAATTTGGAATCTGTTAATGTTAGCATATCAAACAATTAAAGCAAATGCTGATCATGCAGATTCTAGAAAGGAAAATGCATATTTAAAATGCAGCACTTGGTTAGGCCTACATTTCACACATATGAGCTGTTAGTTACATGGATTATATTTTTAATAACATTTCTAGCAGTCCAAATGCAGAAAGAGTGAGTTTTGGAGGTATCCAACTGATGCTGAAGATCTTAAGCAAAGTTTTTCAAAAGTTGTCAAACTTTGTTTTAGAGACTCCCAGGGTCAGATAGAGGACACAAGCAAAGCCAAGTCCAAGTGTCAGTTGCTACTAGTCAGGTGAGAATATCCAAGGAGAGGCCTCTTGCAGCTTGTTGTGTCCCTGTAGCCAACTGACACTTGGACTCCACTTCTTTATCCTGTGCTCAAGGGGGGACAAGTCCAGGTCTTCAGAGCTCCTTTGCAATTGCAGAAGCAGTTCCAGTCCTATTCTGTTCTTCTACAGGTTCTGAGGAAGGTTGTTTAAGGGTCCAGCATTCTAGGGGTCAACAGCGTGTGGGTTGAAGAACCCCTAAAAGACTTTTAGTCCCTCTTTGACCAGAAGATAAAATGTTCCCAGGCCCTGCCTACTTTTTCAGTAGTTTCTATATGTTTTACGACAAACAGGACCACAACGCAACGTGTCAGGGCAAATCTAAGGTGGTCAAAATCTTCAGCCACCCTGAACCTGGGCTCTGAAGTCTAGTGCTGTGTAGGGAAGTGGACTATGGAAATAACATACCTTGTATCCAACAAGGTAGAGTGCAGAGTATTCAAAAGTCCTTGAATGTCTAAATCTAAGAATGTGTCAGAACCCATGGGAGTTTTGCCTTACTCAATACCTATGAGGCCATGAAAAGCCATGCAAAGTGGCTTTTCGTGGCCTCATAGATATAGGCCTGCAGTCTGCTTCACTGGGGCATTAAAAAAGTGACTCTGTGGTGGGGCACAGGGCTTGTAAATATGCCCCTTAACCCATGGTCCTATGGGGTGGTATGTGAATATGTTGCTCAGTATGTAGTTGACTGTGATGCGTAGGGGCTTAAAGAACAGGTGCCTGGGTCATTTCACAGCTAATGGGGCAGCAAAAGGCTTTTTTGAAGATATTAGTGCCCCCCCCAGGGTTTGTGTGATCTGTCGTCCATGGTGATCTTGTAGCAGGATGGGATTGCTGTGGTGATATCAAAGACAGATGCAGTGGTTTTCAGGTCTCAATGAGGAAGAGTAGAACCAGTGGGTTATCATGAAGCAGGTCACTGTTTTCCACTGTATGTTTGGTGGGAGAGTGAATGTTGAGAAGTATGCAAGTTAGAGATAAGATTGGTGCTTTAGGTTGCAGCTGTGTGTGGTTGAGAGTGTGGGGAGAGTTGAATGCTGTTCATGCAGGTTTTGTGAGGGGTGAGTGTGTGTGGGAGGATTGAAGTGAACATACTGTTAATGTAGAAGAATGCCCTTTTAGGTTTGTGAGGTGCTGCAGCAGCACTGACAGCAGTGTCGGGTGTTCAGCATATGAAGAGTAGTGGTGAGGGTCTAGAGGGGTGAGGATCAGGGGCCTGGCACTGGGCACAGTGGAGGCATGGATGAGCACAGAGTTGCCTTTAGCGTAGCTTTGGTGCTCCAATGGTACACCAGTGTTGCACCCGTTGCATGTGTCTGCTGCACATCCACAATATGGCTGTCATTAAGTAGGTCTAGGAGGGGGAGGAGACCCAGGGCCGTGGCTGTGGGTGGGTGAGTGTTGGAAATGGCCTTCCCTAAAGGGTCACCCCAAACTTTTTGCCTTCCTCCTCCTACGTTTTGCTGGCTTTTTGCTTCTTCGCCTTAGGACTCTGTGCACTTTACTACTGCCAAGCCTGAAACTCCACCTTTATTACATTTAGTCACCCCGAAGGTAGGCCCTAATTAGGGTAGGATAGGGTTCTGAGTAATTAAAAGGTAGGCTATGTTCCTTTTAATTTTGAATGTCCTAGTAGTGAAAAAACTAACTAAAAACTAAGGGGCTTATTTAAAAGAATGTGGTGAATTAAATTTATATGCCAGATATCTTGCGCTGCCCTGCGCCCCCCTTAACGATGCCATTTACAATACAGAGCTCCATGTCACACAGTGTCCACAGATACATCAGAAAGTCTGACACATCTGCGGTGCTAAAATGACGCATTGCTTGACTAGCATCAAAACAATGCATGGAAGGCCCCCATTCTTAAAAGCTTTGCAGCACCTCAATGCCTGCTCTTAGCAAACGTTAAATTTGTGACGTTATGAAGGCACAGAATGGCGCACTGAAATCTTGTAGTTTTCACTGCACCAGTTCTGCATGGCTTCTATCAGGTGCCTACCTTGTATACAATATACCTGGCGAAGTTATAATGTGGTGCAAGGCTTTACAAACTGGTGCTACCATTCCACCAGTTTGTAAATGTGGCGCACTGTAGGGGAATGCTTCGCTCCACCTTTTCTTTTTAAAAAAGGTTCCATGGTGATGCAAGGGGCTTGCAACTAAGAACCTAAATTTGTTTTCTCACTACTGAGAGGCCTGCCCCTCCCATAAGGTAACAATGGGTAGTCCTTTTAAAAATTAATAAATTGTATTTCCTGAACCAGAGGCAGTAGATTTGTTGTTTGTTATCTATGAACTTGTAATAATAAATCCTCTTTAATGCTAAAGAGAATTATCATTACAAGTTTGAAAATGACACTTTTAGAAAGTTGGCATTTTCCTGCCCTTAGCCTTCTGTGCCTGCAGCCTGCCTCGGTTATATGACTGTGTGTAACTGATAGTTGAGACTTTGTAGATTCACCCCAGACAGTCACACAATAGTGGGATTAGCAAGGTCTGAAAGGCCTTTCCACTGGCTGGATGGGTGGCGGAGCTGAGCACAGCCCCACTCACATCTAAGTGGGCTGACCTTTGCTGCAACATTATGGGCCATATCTATTCTTATTGACACAAAACTGAGCAAACGCAGTTTTGCATTAAAAAAGTTAACGCGGGCTAACACCATTTCTTTGTGCCACCTGTGCGTCAAATGTATATTTTGATGCACAGTGACACAAAGCATGGGTTAGAGTTAATGTGGGCAAAATGACTCTAATCCGGTTTGCGATGTCGCAAACCGGATATGCGTCAATTTCCACCCCATTAGTGTCAAAAAGCGTTGCAAACTCAGCAAACAGTGCTAAGGGGCCCAAAATGGATCCCAGAAGCCAGAAGAGACCCAGTCGACCAGGGACCAGCCAGGAGGACCCAGGGAAGAGACAAGAAGAAAAGGAAGTGTCGTTTCAGTGCAGAGAAGCATGAAATACTGGTCAGAGAGGTAACGGAGCACCAGCATCAACTTTTCATCACCTCAAAATTCCCAATTGGGAGGAGAGAGGCAATTTGGCAACAAATTGTCAACAAGATAAACAGTGTGGTAGAGGTCTGGAGAACTGTCACAGAGTGCAAGAAACGCTGGTATGACCGCAAGCGCAGGACGAAGGAAAAAATGGCAAGGAACAGGAAAGCAGCACTGCAGACTGGAGGTGGGAGTCCAACACCGCAGTAGGCCCTGAACGAGATGGAGGAGATGGCATCAGCCGTCACCCCAGAGGAGATCATCACAGGAATCGCAGGACAGGAAAGCGCAGACTACCAGGAAACAACACATATGCAGGGTAAGTTGCATGGGGACAAAAATGCCTAAATGTTAACTGAAAGCCGGGGGAGGGAGATACCTCGGCCCGTATTTATACTTTTTTAGCGCCGCATTTGCGTCGTTTTTTGACGCAAAAACGGCGCAAACTTGCAAAATACCATTGTATTTTGTAGGTGTGCGCCGTTTTGCGTCAAAAAGCGGCGCAAATGCGGCGCTAAAAAAAGTATAAATACGGGCCCTACTACATAATGCATGTCAGCTATGGAAATCAGGCAGTGGAAAGGGCAAAGGGGCACGGCACAGGTGCATGGGCTGTGCAGGGGAATCCATGTGACAGCACAACACCCACAACCTTTGCATGGGGGTACTCTGCCATGCCAAGGCTGTTGGAAAGGCAAAGCCAGTCCAGGAGGGAACGGTAGAACATAAAACTGGGCTGCTGTCACAGGAGAGCTGGTAATGTCAGAACGTGAACTAGGGGACAATGTCCAGTTTCAGACCATTTCCGCAAGCGGCATTTACCATTGACAATAGTTGCCACTACCACCTGTGCTGTGTGTGCTGGTCAAGTAGCAAATGGCAGTTAGGTGCACATGGAACAAACAGACCCAAAATAGAGGGTTAGGGATGACGACGTGATCAATCCCCTTCAATTCCTAACAAAGTGTAAATCTTGTCAAATGCTCGTGTCTATAAGCACAATAAACATCATGTATTGTTACTTACATTATGAAGTACACAGTAGTAATGTCATACCCATGCTGCCCATTCCAGGGTCTACCCTGTACCTGTGTTAAAATAGCTGCAATGCCACCTTGCAACATCTTAGCTGTCATACTGCTAAGACAAAAGCATTGAGGGGGAGGACATATGTGTCTAGCTAGTGAAACACACCCGCACAGTCATTCCAGGAAATGGAATACTGCCAGGCCCATCAGCGCAATCCAATGTAGCACACATTGGCAAACATCAACATGACACACTACCAATGCTGACACCTATATCGTGTCATGTCAATGCAATACATGGTATGTGCTAGGTCTCAGCAACGTATAGGTGTATGTGAAATATTATGGATGGGTCAGTCCCATATTGTTATGTGTGGTGCAAGTGGCATCAGAACACCCACAGGCATTGCAAGGCCTCATCATGCTAATGGAAGTAGAGGGAGGGTTGACTAGGACAAGAAGATGGCAACACACAATTTGGACAGAACCTACACCTAGAGGATGTGACGCAGACAATTCCCCAAACTGCCCAAACTACATGTGACATGCAGGTGGGGCATAGGCCTGTGACAATGCTAATATTAATCACAGGAACAATGAACAGGAACCAAGATTACAATGTTCCACTAATAAGAAGTCAGTGACATCACATTACAATTGCCACAACACAGAGATACTAATTGTGCAATATCTCATTGCAGAGGACGATGGCTCTCCTGTGATATGACTGTGCTGGACTACCCTGATGACATGGATGACGAGCTGACAACCATTAGGCAGGAAACCCTCCAAGATGTCCTTGGAACCCTCCATACTCCACCTTCAGTTGCAAGGCAGAGCACTGATGTAGCAGCCATCACAGAGGACCCAACCACCACCCCAATAGTACGACCTGCCAGCTCAAACACAGCTGAGGACTCTGATGACACTGGTACCACTTTTGAGAGGACAGTAGTGGGAGTACAGCGGGAGCTGGTCAAGGAGGTGCGGGTGTGGTTGCAAAATATGGCAGACAGCCTTGAGGGGATGCGCATGTACATGATGACATCCGCAGAACAGTCAGTAGCCATGCAAGTCCAACAATCCCTATTGCAAGGACTACAACAGTGTGTGAGGGATTTCACCACAGCCGTTAGGGAGTTGCCACACCACCTGGCATCCCAAACATTTCAGTGCGTGCACAACTACAATCATGACCCCCTCAGGGCCGAGCTGGCTGCCTACCACAGCGATGTAGCTGCTATAATCAATAACCAGCAGCTCCTCCTTGCTGCAGTTATGCCCGTAATAGCCCCACAGTTAGCAGCTACCGGGAATTCAGATTCCACTTCTTCAAACACTGAAGTGTTTGCCCCCTCAAACCCACCACCACCAAGGGCAGAAGAGACGACACACACATCAGAAGATGAAGATGTGGAACAGACCACATTCAACCGTAGGAGTACCCAGTAGCACCAGTCCATCCCACATGGGCAGTGATTTTCCTATGTCCTGTGTTTGATAACATGCCAGTCTTGCTACAGTTGGTAACATGCACTGTTCTCCAACACACTGTTTACCTTACCACTATGGACTGCAATTGTCTCTCACTATCTATTTGGCAATTCATGTTCCTCTGCACTAAACAACACTCCATCACAGGATGTCCAATGACATGTCCCTCACCATTGCATTTGTGTTGAGTCACAATAGAAGGCGTCACACTAATGGACTTACCATCCTGAACTATGAAATATTGCACTACAGCACTTTAAAATAAACAGCACCTACACAACCACTTTGTCTCTGTGTAATGTGACACATCAACTGTATAGGATATTTGTGATGCATGTAACATGTCAATAGGCACAGAATGTCAATACAATAGTGGAGAAAGAATGTGGGCTCATATCTTTGCACAAGGGATTGGATTTCAACATCATCTGTGCTGCCTCTGGCTCATTTCTGAAGTTAAAGCATCACAAACAGTATAATGCAGTGTAGAAATGTACATGTCTGGCCCAAAGTAGCTAGAAGATGAAACTCAATGTGGCCCACATTCCCTACAAGACAATCATTATGTATGTGACACATGACTCTAAACTTTAATCCCACACCCACACCATACAGCAGGAATGGATGTGTATGAGTGTATGGACAGTAACGTCACCTGGGAGAACAATGCAATAAATCATAGGTGTGATTTATGTATACTGAACTTCATAAGATTATGACACCACTCAGTTTATCAGAGTTCACATGAACATCAGGCTGCAGGCAGACGTCCCACAGTGCCCAAGATTCCAACACAGGACTCATACGATGACTGATTTAAAATCACACCATCCTTTACAATATATTGGGAACCATAGTGACCTTGAGTGGTGGGTTCAATGGATGTCAGATGCATAGAGAAGTAGCTCTGTTGTAGCTGCCAATTTGACAGCACATTTGAAAGTGGGAATAACCATGTCAAGAATGGGATGTGGATGCAGGATGGAACACAAAGGCAAACACAAATTTGACAATGTACACTCATTCAAAGGCCCAGATCCCCAAGCCTATGACACATACTGTAAAGGAGTACATCAAACTTTATTATATATGTATGAAAGGAAACCTAAACTATGTCAAACAACTAAACTAACCTAATCTATCCTAATTATACATTACCCACAACTGGCCCTAACTACCCTATGCTAAACCTACTTACCACATGTAACTAAACACTCTTAACATCAACCCTCCACCCCACCTTATATGACGGGACATGTGTGGGACAACCTATACTAACCTAAACACTTACTAACTAATCCTAAACAAATCTATATATATATATATATTTTTTTAAACACACATAGGCCCTCATTACAACCTTGGTGGTAAATGCCGCCTACCGCTGTGCTGACGGCCGCCAACAAACCGTGAGCGCAGCAGTGTACTGCTATGGGTATTATGACCCACACAGAGAAATCTGCCACTGTACAGACAGACACCCACACCAGTCCGCCAGCCGAAAGGTCAGTGATAAATTGGCGGTACCAAAACCCACACCGTTACGCCAACAGGAATATGCCCACAGTATCAGGACCCATAAATCACTGTGGAGGTCTTTCAACAACGGTAAACCATTGGCGGTATACACCGCTGCGCTCGAAATACCCACACATTTACAAAACACCACTACATTGGACAATTGAAACTACAAACACCTAACACACATACACACACCACACTCACACACTCAGACCACTATAAAACACACCCCCCCATTACTCACAACCCTTTCAACGAAAAAAAAGATTGCCAACAGAGAGAGACACAAGCCAGGAGAACCCACTCAATCCGAGCCACAGAATACCATCACCCACACAGCATCCACGCACCTCACAGCACACACCACATCACCCCACACATCCTCACACATCCTCACACATATCACTCACACCACATTCATGGCACCCCAAAGACACCCCAGGTTTTCAGAGGAGGAGCTAAGGGTCATGGTGCAGGAAATCATCCGGGTAGAGCCACAGCTATTCGGATCACAGGTGCAGCAGATGTCCATTGCTAGGAAGATGGAGCTATGGCGGAGAATCGTGGACAGGGTCAACGCCCTGGGACAGCACCCCAGAACAAGGGATGACATCAGGAAGAGATGGAACGACCTACGGGGGAAGTTGCATTCTGTGGTTGCAAGACACCGGGTATCTGTACAGAGGATTGGCGGTGGACCCCCACTGCCTCCCCCACAACTAACAACATGGGAGGAGCAAGTCTTGGCAATAATGATCCTGAGGCCCTCGCAGGAGTAGCAGGAGGACTGGACTCTGGTAGGACATATCTTTACTACTACTATATCCCCCTTCCTACCTGCATGCCCTCGCAACCTCCTACCCTCACCCCCATCACTCCACCACCTCACATATACCCCACTATCTCAATCCACCCATCCCAAAACCAATCCCTGTATGTAATACCAATCCATGGACCCCATCACAGACCTGCATGGATACCCATCACCACAGCATGCCCATTAGAGAGAATCACCTAGCATACAAAATCACCATGCACACAAGGCAAAGCTGACAGGGCAATCACAGCCATACAGGCAAACACACCCAGGCACAAGATGGCACATGCAGACACAATAACACTGCATTTTCATCCCCACAGGCCCTCTACTCAACGTCACCGGTGAGGAGTTGCCAGCAACATCCAGTCCCCCCCAGAGGAGGCCCGCAGTGATGACAGGAGCTCTGCACGCCTGGATAACGATGACCAACCTGGCCCATCAGGGACCTCTGGACAGTCAGTTACCCTGCCACAGTCCCAACCCACCACAGACCCTCTCCCCTCAGGAAACACCAGCACAGCACCCCAGCACCCACCCAGCGGACCTATGCCATTGCCCCCAGGACACGTCAATCAGCAGTGTGTCCACCACTACAGGGACCCCAGGCAACCCCACAAACACAGGATGATCAGGGACCTGGGGTCAGTGGGCACATGGTTCAGGGGACAGAGGCACAGGATAACATGGAAGCTGGGAGGACTGCTGTGCGACAGGGGGAGGACAGGCCCAGGGAACGACTCTCCAGGAGGCACTCACCAACATCCTGGGAGCATAACCACCATTCCCAGGAGACCATGGGCCAGATCCTGTACAAGTTGCAGGAGACCCAGCGGCTGCAGGAGGGTTAGTACCTGGGGATCAGAGAGGACCTAAAAAACATCTACACCATCCTGGTCACCATTGCAGGGGTGCTGGCTGACATAGGCAACACCATGAGGGAGGCAGTGGCACAACAACGGGCCCCTGACACTAGCCACATCAAAGAACCGCCCTCCACCTCTGCCGGTGCTAGTGGACAGGATGTCCTGCCACAGGACCAACAGGCCACCAGCACCCGACCCCCTGCAGAAGGAGAACCACCCCGCAAGTGGTCCCTGCGATTCAGGCAGAAGCCAGAGAACATTGCCAAGACCCCTGCCAGGAAATAGGGCTCTCCTGATTGTCACCCTTCTGTCCCACTCTGTCACCCTGTCCACCTTGAAATGCCATTACTCCCCTTCCTATGCCCCATTGGACAATGCACCTGTGATACCAAGAGACTGGACTCTAACTGGACATTCCTCCACCATCACCCAAGCCCATTGGACATCCCCCTCTACATATGAGCACTTAAATAAACACCTTTGTAACAAATACAATTCTGGAATTGATTGAAATATGTATTAGCACAACATTCTGAAAACATTGCAAGTCATATGTACAGTTAGATATACATTGGTATGACCTTTAGTGGGCAGCCAGAATGGGGCACAGAGATCTGAAATTAGAGATGCCAAAGGGTACAGTAAGTGGCTATAGACATAGGGAAATCAGGCTGCCATGTACAATGTCCAACACAAAACTGAAAAGTAAAGTGAAGTTACAGTGTCTTACCTGTGTGTCACTGGAAGTACTGCAGTATGATATTACTTCTGTTGTCCACATCTTCTTCCTCTGCCTCCTCTTCCTAACTGTCCACAGGCTCCACGTCTGCCACAAGACCATCTCCAGGCTCATGCTCCTGTAGAAAAGGCACCTGGCGTCTCAAAGCCAGGTTGTGCAACATGCAACATGCAACGATGATCTGGTACACCTTCTTGGGTGAGTAGTACAGGGATCCACCTGTCAGATGGAGGCACCGGAACCTGGCCTTTAGGAGGCCGAAAGTCTCTCAATTATCCTCCTTGTTCGCTTGTGTGCCTCATTGTAACGTTCCTCTGCCCTTGTTCTGGCATTCCTCACTGAGGTCAGTAGCCATGAGAGGTTGGGGTAACCAGAGTCACCTGCAAATATCGAGGGACAACTATCAGACACACACTAACCCTTAGGGACAAACCCATACCCACACACCAACATATACTGGGTGGGGACCTTGGGCTCACCTATTAGCCACACCCGGTGCCTCTGGAGTTGGCCCATCACATATGGGATTCTGCTATTCTTCAAGATAAAGGCATCATGCACAGAGCTAGGATACTTGACATTCACATGGGAGATGTACTGGTCCGCCAAACTCACCATCTGCACATTCATGGAGTGATTGCTTTTTCTATTCCTGAATACTTGTTCATTTCTCTGGGGGGGCAAATGCTACATGTGTACCATCTATGGCACCAATGATGTTGGAGATATGTCCCACGGCATAAAAGTCAGCTTTCACTGTGGCCAGATCCTCCACCTGGGGGAATACAATGTAGCTGTGCATGTGTTTAAGAAGGGCTGACAACACTCTGGTCATCACATTGGAGAACATTAGCTGAGACATCCCTGATGCCATGGCCACTGTTGTTTGGAAGGAACCACTTGCCAGGAAATGGAGCACTGACAGGACCTGCACTAGAGGAGGGATACCTGTGGGCTGGCAGATTGCTGAAATCAGGTCTGGCTCCAATTGGGCACATAGTTCTTGGATTGTGGCTCAATCAAGTCTGTATGTTAGTATAATGTGTCTGTCCTCTATTGTCGCAAGGTCCACCAGGTGTCTGTACACAGGAGGATGTCTCCATCTCACATTCATCCTCACGGTTGAAGCCTAGGGAGGAAAACGGTGAGGAGAGGGTCACAATCACACATCTAGTGCAATAATGATGCTTTTCTACATTTACAGAACCAGTATGTGAATCTGAGAATCAGTTGCTGTGCCAATGTCTGCTGTGAAGCAGTTAGGAGCCATGGCCTGTGCCCCCCTGAAATGGCGGCTGCCTGACCTGTGAGGAGGGACAAGTGGGAATGAGGAAATTCCGCTGGTGTTGTGCGCCATTGCGGTAGGCGGTCGACGACAGCCGCGCAACTTCGCATTGGTTATCATTGGGCCCTATGGGTTCTAGGAGGCAATGGCAATGTATGCCGGTGGTGGCGGTATGCACCGCCGCAGACGTGACCGCCATTTCCACTCACTTGCTACCTGACCTTCAACAGGATAGGGCCTACACTGCAAGTGCTGCTGTGACCTGTGTCTGGAAGTGACAATGGCTCATGTGTCTGTGGAAAGGGCCCCTGCCTTCACTGCAGAGGAGTTGGAGAGACTGGTGGATGGGGTCCTACCCCAGTACAAGTTACTCTACTTTCCTCCAGACAAACAGGTGAGTACATTGTGAGCATGATGCGTGGGCCTTAAATGTATGGAGTGCTGTGTATGTAAGCCCCATACAGGGGGGAGGTGAGGCGTCCTGGCCAGAGTGCTGCATGTACGGTGGTCAATGTATGTGTGTCAGGGAATGGGAGGTATATGGTGGGCCATGAGTTTGACGGTCCAGATGGTTAACTAATTCCCTTTTCTGCTGTATCTTTTTCTGCAGGTCATCGCCCATCAGAAAAAGAGTATTTGGCATGCCATCGCCAAGGATGGGTGGACCCTGGAGGTCTTTGACAGGCAGAGCACCCACTGCCGCAAACGGTGGAAGGACCTGCGCCGCTGGTCAATGAAGATGGCGCAGGTCCAGCTGGGGCTGGCTTCCCAACGAGAAAGGGGTGCACGTCATACCCAGACCCCCATGATGATTCGCATCCTGGTAGTGGCCTATCCGAAATTAGATGGGCGCTTGAGGGCATCACAGCAGCCACAAGGGGATGAGTACAAATTCTGATTAATTACTTAACGCGTGTTAAGCTTTTACCTGGGTGGGGATGTGGAGTGTGGGTGCCCCTAGGGTAGGGCGAACATGGCAGGGTAGGTCCCTTGTTGGGCTGGCTCTGAGGCACTCCAAACCCAATAGAGTTAGTGGGCATCTACTACTGGTCAGGGGCCTGTTCGTTTCAGGTGTGCGGCTGATGGCGTTCAGTATTGTACCCCATGGGCTAGTGACTGGCATTGCAACTGTTAGTGCATGGCCTAGTGCATAGGGCTGCTCCCTGTGAGTTGTGTAGGCTCACGGTAGTGTTGTTGCTGGCATTGATCAAGTGTATCCTCCGTCTCTCCCCCCCTTTTTGTTTTGTCACCCTGTTCTTATGTGCATTAGCATCATCTGGCGGAGGAGCAGAGGCACCGGCAACAGAGGGAGCTGCATCCCACATGGGCCTGGAGGCCGAATCCACCGACGGTGAGGGCACCAGTGGGACAGAGGGCGAGGGGAGCACCACGACAGGGACAGGAGGGGACACCACAGACAGTGACTCCTTCTCCAATGGAAGCTCCCTAGCGGTGGAGGACACCTCTGTGCCCATCCCAACAACAGGTACAGCTGCCACTCCCCTTACCAGCTCTGCCTTCCCAGCAGCCCCTCAGCGTGTTTCCTGTCCCCGCTCACCCAGGAGGGTGGGCATCTCCTTCGCCCCAGGCACCTCAGGGCATGCCCAGTCAGCTCTGCTGCCCTCAATGAGGAGGCTATTGACCTCCTGAGATCCCTCACTGTTGGGCAGTCAACCATTCTGAATGCCATCCAGGGTGTCGAGACGCATTTGCAACAAAGAAATGCACACCTGGAGGGCATTCACTCTAGCGTAGCGGGCCAGCTGAGAGCATTTCAGGCTCTGTCCTCTGCACTGATGGCAGCCATTGTTCCTGTCTCTAGCCCCCCCCCCCCCCAACTTCCTCTACCCTGTCCCAATCCCCTCAACCCCAACCTATCCAAAGCACACCTTCAGACCAGCATTCACCCAAATCAACACACAAAAGTGGCTCTGGTGAACACAAGCACCACACTTCATCTCACAGGCACTCACACAAGCACCATCCCCAGACACAACAACATCCACTGCCTCCACTGCGTCCCCCTACTCCTCATCGTCCACCTACCTCCCAGTAGTGTCTCTACTCACACCTGCATGCACTACATCCTCATTCACTACCTCCATCACCAGCACGCCCATCACTATACACCCCTCACTGGCAGTAACCACCCCCACATAAATGCACATGTCCCCTGTGTCCTCTCCCAATATGTCTGTGACCCCTCCTCCCAAAGTACTCAAATGCAAGCACCCACCCACCCAACAGCCATCCACCTCCCAACAGCATCTAGCCCATGCACCTGCACCTGCACCCAAACTCAGCAGACAGACACCTCCTACAACCACTCCCTCTTCCTCCACTCCAAGACCTTCTCTGTCTTCCCGCCCCAGTGTCCCTAAGAAAACTTTCCTGGCAAACATTGACCTCTTCCCTACCCCTCCCCCGTCCATCATCTCGGGCCAGGGTGGCTAAAACCCAGCCCAGAATATTAGCCACCAAGTCCACGTCCGCTGTGGTTCCTGCAGCTGTCAGAGGATCAAAGGGAGTACCCGTCAGCCCAGCCAGTGTGCCACCAACCCCTGCCAAGGCTAAATTGATTCCGCAACCTGGCAAGGTGAAGAAGGGGACAGCATCCAGCAAGAGGAAGGAGCCACAACCACCCAGCAAGGCCACCTCAAGACTCCAGCTGCCAGACCCAAGGTGACACCACCATCTGCCAAGGTGAGGAAGGGGCACAAAACACCAGGCAAGGCACTTCAACCGTCCGAGGCTGCAGGTGAAGGGCTGACGGCTACCAGCACAATCGCCAGCACCGCCACCTGCACTGTCGCCAGCACCGCCAGCAGCCCTGCCGCTAGCACTGCCACCAGCACCATCACTGCACCTCCGCAAGCATCAGCAAGCACTACCACTACTGTCAGCAGCAGCAGCCCCAGTGGACAGCCGTCCGTGGCTGTAGGAGAAGGGCTTGAGCCTCCCCCCACCACTGGCAGCACCTGCACAGCGGCCACCACCGCCACCTGCACTGCCTCAAGCACCACTGCAAGCCCCGCCGCAAGCACCGCCACCTGCACCGCTGACAGTAGCACCACTGCCAGCAGTAGCAGCCCCAGTGGGCAGCCGTCCGAGGCTGCAGGAGAGGGGCCGCAGCCTCCCTCCACCACTTCCAGCACCCCCACTGGCACTGCACAACCACCAGTGTGCAGCCATAGCCGCCGCCGTATGGATTCTAGCCCTGCATCTATGGATTATCATGCATCCTGGTCACTGCAAATCTCGTGGCTCAGACACCCAGATGAGGGAATGTGAACTGCCACACCCCAAGTGTTGTATCACTGGGCACAAAGTCCCCTCTAGAACCAGTAGAGAAAGGCATCCACTCACCCTATCCTTGGCAGGATGAAGCACACTGGGCACAAGGCCCTCTCCAGAACTAGTGGAGAAATACATCCACTCACCCTATCCTTGGCAGGATGAAGCACACTGGGCACAAAGCCCCCTCCAGAACCAGTGGAGAAATGCATCCACTAACCCTATCCTTGGCAGGATGACGCACACTGGGCACAAAGCCCCCTCCAGAATCAATGTAGAAAGGCATCCACTTGAGAGACTGTAGCTTTGCACTCCCCATGACCAGGCAGGGGGCAAACCACCCACTTGAGAGACTGTGGCCTTGCACTCCCCAGGACATCGCTGTGGGCTTGGAGGCTCCTCCAGGAGCAGTGGTGTCGTACCATCTTCCGGCTGAGGTGCCACCCCTTCCCTGTCCCCCTGAGGTGCCTGTGTGTTTTCGACCTATTGCCCCTGCAGTGTTCTCTCCATATTGAGACAGGAGTCAAGTGTCGGCTTGGCCTATGTGATATGGCCCTGTGGCCCAAGAACATTTTGAGTGGACAATGTACTGCATTATGTACATATTGTATATATTGTAAAAACTGTTTTTGAATTCTTAACGTATATCTGACTTGTGAGAAAACAGGGCTGATTGCAGAGGCCCCATAACTTTTTGCCCCCATTTTCCTCTTTTTGCTGGTGTTTTCCTGACTTTGATGGTGCCCTGGGTACTGCTAACCAGTCCCAGGGCCTGTGCTCTGTGTAAAATGGATATGCAAATTAGGCTAATTATAATTGGCTAAGTTAACCTACCTATAAGTCCCTAGTATATGGTAGGGCATGTAGGTTTAGGGACCACAGCATAGGTGGTGCACACCTAGGTGCACTGCTGAGGTGCCCAGTGTCATTTTAAAAGCAAGCCTGCCTTGCTGGCTGCTTTTAAATTAAAGTTATATGCAAATTCGACTTTGGAATTAAAGGTACTTCCAAAGTCTTAAACTACCTTATTTTTACATATAAGTCACCCCTAAGGTGTGCCCTATGTGCCCCTAGGGCTGGGTGCCATGTAACTATAAGCAGGGACTTTATAAAAATAGATTTATAAGCCCTGGTGAGGTAAAAACAGCCAAATTCGTTTTTCCCTCATGGAAGTAAATGGCCTTCATAGGCTAGAATGGGCAGACTTTATTTTAAATTTTAAAGTCTCCTTAAATGTTACATACCAAGAATTTGGTATCAAATTAATTGTTGTAATAAATCCCACAACTTCCAGTTGTGGGATTTAATGTAACTTGTTCAGGTAAAAAGTTTAGACTTTACCTAAAAAGTTGCCAATTTCAGCTCTGCATTGTTTTTGCTGCTGTGCTCTGATTGGCCAGCCTGCAGCAGCTTCTGCCAGGCTGCCTTGATGAGGTGTGAAGTGGCCTGGCTTCACACAAAGGAATGTGCTTGGGGGAGAGAATCTCCCCTCAGCAGATGGTGAGGCAGGAAGGGGGAGGGCTGCCAAACTGGTCTTCAAAGGCAGAGAAGGACATTTGGAGCACCCAGCAACACCCCCACATCCTGCAACCCCAGACAATTAGGTGCCCCCTTGATTAGATTAGGAGAGGGCAGGAGAGGGGTGTGTTTATGATTTTTAGCCACACCAGTGGGTGGGCTCAGCCAGATGTAACCTCCAAGAATCAGATTCATCCATGTTGGATTTTTAGAGACTGTTGCCTTCTGGGATGGATTTTTGCCACACTTCCCAGGAAGTGGTCATCACAGGGGGACGACCCTGTCCCTGATTGGAGAACCAGGGCCCCCCTGCTTTTCACCCAGGAGCAAGGATAAAACTGGCAGACCTGCCCCCACACCTCAGATCCCCACCAAATTTCAAGAAGAAGGAACTAAAGGAGAAGAAGGACTGCCCTGCTGGACCCCTGGCCTGCACCTGGAACCTGCACTCAGAAGGACTGCACCAGCTGCACACTTGGGCTTCACCACAAGAAGGACTTTGCCTGGCTTCAACTGGTTCAAGGAGGGACTCCCTGTTTGCTACAGGTGAAAAATTGCTATCCAGAGTCCCCTGCACCAACTCCTGAAAAAGTGACCAGCTGACCACTGTCCAGTGGCCAAAAAGGAGTTTGCGCCAGGTGCATTCTGGGAGTTGAAGTCCGCACCCCCCAAGGACCAACACAGAACCTCTGGACCCTTGGGGTGAGCTGTGGACCCCAAAAGAACCTTAAAAGAACATCTGGGTGAAGCCCCAGAAGTTTGGAGAAGATTTGAACATTTTTGTAAAAAAGCTCCAGAGAAGGACCGACCCGCAGCGGAAATTCTAGCCGGCTTGCCTCAACCGCGACCCGGCCTGACTTCGTGGTTCGTCCCGGTAAAGAAAAACATCCGAAAAAGAGACTAAGTCCGAAGGTAAAAAGTTGACCGGGACCTCCCAGCCATCGTATCCGAGAAGGGCTCCACGGACGTCGGATCAAGATCCAGGTTTACCCCGGTCGAAGGATTTTCATCTCGAAAAAACGACTAAGTCCGAAGGTAAAAATCACCACCGAGGAAACCCACATCGCGTATCCGGACAAGGGCTCCAGGAGGTCGGATTCAACTGGCAGGTTCGTCCCGGTGAAGAAAAACTTCAAAATAAAGACTAAGTCAGAAGGTAACTTTTTAACCGAGGCCTCCCGCGACTTGTAGCCGAGCAGGGCTCCATCGCGGTCGGCCTGAAACTTTAACTTTGCCCCGGTCGAGGTGCAAGCAGATGACCCGATTGGCGCTTTTTGTTTCTAAGCGCTAGAAAAGTAATAATTCTTTAAAAATTCATATCTCTGGTTCCCTTTATCCGATTTTATTCGTTTTTGTGTCATTTTAAAGATAAAAATATAAACTATTTTTATAAATTGGTTTTGGATTTTTAAACTGTTTCCTGTGTTTTATTTAATTACTGTTTTGTGATATTTGAATGCTTTACACACTGTCTCCTAAGTTAAGCCTTGACGCTCGTTGCCAAGCTACCAAGGGTTGAGCTGGGATTATTTTACTGAGACCTAACTGTACCTAGGTGGAGGTTAGTGGCTTGTTGCTAGGTGTAGGTACCTACCTGCCCTTACCAATAACCCATTTTCCAACATGACTATTTCTAATATGACACTCATTTGACTGAATTCCTTTTGTCCTTGCGTTATTCCAGTGGGTTAAGGGGTGTATATGTAATGTTGTTGCATGTGTTTGTGTGTATCGTGTTGGGGGTGAGGGTGGGGGTGGGGGTGTTGCATGTGTGTGTCACTCTCTTTTTCCTCCCCCCTCCCCTGTGTGCTAGGTACAGTACTCACCGTGGTCATCGCTGCTGACATTTGTACTTCTGGTAGATGAGAAGATACACCAACATCAGTAATATCTGTAGTTCGGGCTCCATGGCGTCCTGGTTCTTCATTGAGTGTCGACAGGTGAGTGGTTTCCCATCTGTGTAGTGTTTCCCCCGTGCTTTCGATGGCATTGGTACAGCCCCGGAAAAGCTGGAGGATGGGCGAGTTGTGATGTGGTGGGCGGTACATTGACGTCCGCCTGTCTGTTGGCGGTTACTACTTCAGTGTTTGTTGCTACCCCAGTGGCAGTCGGAGTGTGAAAGTGGCTGTCTGTGTTGGCAGTTTCCGCTGTGGTCGTGATTCCCTTTTTTTTATTGCTGCGCTGTTGGCGGTATTACCGCTGCTTTAACACCGACCGCCAGGGTTGTAATGAGGGCCATAAACTCCAATATCAACCCCCACCCACCCACAAAAAACATATAATAATACAACTCCTGCACCCCCAACCCACTTATCCTAACTAAACTAGCAGCTTACTCTGACCTATCACTAAGCCCCCCAAACCCACTAAAAAAAGTATGAAAAAAGAGGAGTGAGGGGACGGAATTAGGGGTGAGGAGCAATAAATTCAAAGATTGGCCCTCCTCAGGATTTTCTTTATCACTCGCAGTCTCCTGCTGTTGCGGGCCACCTCATGCTGTAGACTGTCCATGTGGTGCAACATACGTTGCATGTCATGTTGGAGGTTGTGGAGATCTACCATGTCCATTACTCCAGCTGTGGTGGTCTGTGTAGCACTTGATGTTGCAGGTGCTGGGGCCGTGGTTGGAGGTGGTGGTGCAGATGATGCTGCTGTTGGGCCTTGTGCTGACGAGGTGGAGAGACCAGCTGGAGTGGCTGTCTTCCCAGTGTCAACTGTCCTTGTAGTTGGTGTGGTGGTGGCTGTTGTGGACAATGCTGGCCCCACTTGACTAAATGCCTTCTATGCCCTTTTGACTCACGCGTCTCAAAGCCAGGTTGTGCAACATGCAACATGCAACGATGATCTGGTACACCTTCTTGGGTGAGTAGTACAGGGATCCACCTGTCAGATGGAGGCACCGGAACCTGGCCTTTAGGAGGCCGAAAGTCTCTCAATTATCCTCCTTGTTCGCTTGTGTGCCTCATTGTAACGTTCCTCTGCCCTTGTTCTGGCATTCCTCACTGAGGTCAGTAGCCATGAGAGGTTGGGGTAACCAGTCACCTGCAAATATCGAGGGACAACTATCAGACACACACTAACCCTTAGGGACAAACCCATACCCACACACCAACACATACTGGGTGGGGACCTTGGGCTCACCTATTAGCCACACCCGGTGCCTCTGGAGTTGGCCCATCACATATGGGATTCTGCTATTCTTCAAGATAAAGGCATCATGCACAGAGCTAGGATACTTGACATTCACATGGGAGATGTACTGGTCCGCCAAACTCACCATCTGCACATTCATGGAGTGATTGCTTTTTCTATTCCTGAACACTTGTTCATTTCTCTGGGGGGGCAAATGCTACATGTGTACCATCTATGGCACCAATGATGTTGGAGATATGTCCCACGGCATAAAAGTCAGCTTTCACTGTGGCCAGATCCTCCACCTGGGGGAATACAATGTAGCTGTGCATGTGTTTAAGAAGGGCTGACAACACTCTGGTCATCACATTGGAGAACATTAGCTGAGACATCCCTGATGCCATGGCCACTGTTGTTTGGAAGGAACCACTTGCCAGGAAATGGAGCACTGACAGGACCTGCACTAGAGGAGGGATACCTGTGGGCTGGCAGATTGCTGAAATCAGGTCTGGCTCCAATTGGGCACATAGTTCTTGGATTGTGGCTCAATCAAGTCTGTATGTTAGTATAATGTGTCTGTCCTCTATTGTCGCAAGGTCCACCAGGTGTCTGTACACAGGAGGATGTCTCCATCTCACATTCATCCTCACGGTTGAAGCCTAGGGAGGAAAACGGTGAGGAGAGGGTCACAATCACACATCTAGTGCAATAATGATGCTTTTCTACATTTACAGAACCAGTATGTGAATCTGAGAATCAGTTGCTGTGCCAATGTCTGCTGTGAAGCAGTTAGGAGCCATGGCCTGTGCCCCCCTGAAATGGCGGCTGCCTGACCTGTGAGGAGGGACAAGTGGGAATGAGGAAATTCCGCTGGTGTTGTGCGCCATTGCGGTAGGCGGTCGACGACAGCCGCGCAACTTCGCATTGGTTATCATTGGGCCCTATGGGTTCTAGGAGGCAATGGCAATGTATGCCGGTGGTGGCGGTATGCACCGCCGCAGACGTGACCGCCATTTCCACTCACTTGCTACCTGACCTTCAACAGGATAGGGCCTACACTGCAAGTGCTGCTGTGACCTGTGTCTGGAAGTGACAATGGCTCATGTGTCTGTGGAAAGGGCCCCTGCCATCACTGCAGAGGAGTTGGAGAGACTGGTGGATGGGGTCCTACCCCAGTACAAGTTACTCTACTTTCCTCCAGACAAACAGGTGAGTACATTGTGAGCATGATGCGTGGGCCTTAAATGTATGGAGTGCTGTGTATGTAAGCCCCATACAGGGGGGAGGTGAGGCGTCCTGGCCAGAGTGCTGCATGTACGGTGGTCAATGTATGTGTGTCAGGGAATGGGAGGTATATGGTGGGCCATGAGTTTGACGGTCCAGATGGTTAACTAATTCCCTTTTCTGCTGTATCTTTTTCTGCAGGTCATCGCCCATCAGAAAAAGAGTATTTGGCATGCCATCGCCAAGGATGGGTGGACCCTGGAGGTCTTTGACAGGCAGAGCACCCACTGCCGCAAACGGTGGAAGGACCTGCGCCGCTGGTCAATGAAGATGGCGCAGGTCCAGCTGGGGCTGGCTTCCCAACGAGAAAGGGGTGCACGTCATACCCAGACCCCCATGATGATTCGCATCCTGGTAGTGGCCTATCCGAAATTAGATGGGCGCTTGAGGGCATCACAGCAGCCACAAGGGGATGAGTACAAATTCTGATTAATTACTTAACGCGTGTTAAGCTTTTACCTGGGTGGGGATGTGGAGTGTGGGTGCCCCTAGGGTAGGGCGAACATGGCAGGGTAGGTCCCTTGTTGGGCTGGCTCTGAGGCACTCCAAACCCAATAGAGTTAGTGGGCATCTACTACTGGTCAGGGGCCTGTTCGTTTCAGGTGTGCGGCTGATGGCGTTCAGTATTGTACCCCATGGGCTAGTGACTGGCATTGCAACTGTTAGTGCATGGCCTAGTGCATAGGGCTGCTCCCTGTGAGTTGTGTAGGCTCACGGTAGTGTTGTTGCTGGCATTGATCAAGTGTATCCTCCGTCTCTCCCCCCCTTTTTGTTTTGTCACCCTGTTCTTATGTGCATTAGCATCATCTGGCGGAGGAGCAGAGGCACCGGCAACAGAGGGAGCTGCATCCCACATGGGCCTGGAGGCCGAATCCACCGACGGTGAGGGCACCAGTGGGACAGAGGGCGAGGGGAGCACCACGACAGGGACAGGAGGGGACACCACAGACAGTGACTCCTTCTCCAATGGAAGCTCCCTAGCGGTGGAGGACACCTCTGTGCCCATCCCAACAACAGGTACAGCTGCCACTCCCCTTACCAGCTCTGCCTTCCCAGCAGCCCCTCAGCGTGTTTCCTGTCCCCGCTCACCCAGGAGGGTGGGCATCTCCTTCGCCCCAGGCACCTCAGGGCATGCCCAGTCAGCTCTGCTGCCCTCAATGAGGAGGCTATTGACCTCCTGAGATCCCTCACTGTTGGGCAGTCAACCATTCTGAATGCCATCCAGGGTGTCGAGACGCATTTGCAACAAAGAAATGCACACCTGGAGGGCATTCACTCTAGCGTAGCGGGCCAGCTGAGAGCATTTCAGGCTCTGTCCTCTGCACTGATGGCAGCCATTGTTCCTGTCTCTAGCCCCCCCCCCCAACTTCCTCTACCCTGTCCCAATCCACTCAACCCCAACCTATCCAAAGCACACCTTCAGACCAGCATTCACCCAAATCAACACACAAAAGTGGCTCTGGTGAACACAAGCACCACACTTCATCTCACAGGCACTCACACAAGCACCATCCCAGACACAACAACATCCACTGCCTCCACTGCGTCCCCCTACTCCTCATCGTCCACCTACCTCCCAGTAGTGTCTCTACTCACACCTGCATGCACTACATCCTCATTCACTACCTCCATCACCAGCACGCCCATCACTATACACCCCTCACTGGCAGTAACCACCCCCACATAAATGCACATGTCCCCTGTGTCCTCTCCCAATATGTCTGTGACCCCTCCTCCCAAAGTACTCAAATGCAAGCACCCACCCACCCAACAGCCATCCACCTCCCAACAGCATCTAGCCCATGCACCTGCACCTGCACCCAAACTCAGCAGACAGACACCTCCTACAACCACTCCCTCTTCCTCCACTCCAAGACCTTCTCTGTCTTCCCGCCCCAGTGTCCCTAAGAAAACTTTCCTGGCAAACATTGACCTCTTCCCTACCCCTCCCCCGTCCATCATCTCGGGCCAGGGTGGCTAAAACCCAGCCCAGAATCTTAGCCACCAAGTCCACATCCGCTGTGGTTCCTGCAGCTGTCAGAGGATCAAAGGGAGTACCCGTCAGCCCAGCCAGTGTGCCACCAACCCCTGCCAAGGCTAAATTGATTCCGCAACCTGGCAAGGTGAAGAAGGGGACAGCATCCAGCAAGAGGAAGGAGCCACAACCACCCAGCAAGGCCACCTCAAGACTCCAGCTGCCAGACCCAAGGTGACACCACCATCTGCCAAGGTGAGGAAGGGGCACAAAACACCAGGCAAGGCACTTCAACCGTCCGAGGCTGCAGGTGAAGGGCTGACGGCTACCAGCACAATCGCCAGCACCGCCACCTGCACTGTCGCCAGCACCGCCAGCAGCCCTGCAGCTAGCACTGCCACCAGCACCATCACTGCACCTCCGCAAGCATCAGCAAGCACTACCACTACTGTCAGCAGCAGCAGCCCCAGTGGACAGCCGTCCGTGGCTGTAGGAGAAGGGCTTGAGCCTCCCCCCACCACTGGCAGCACCTGCACAGCGGCCACCACCGCCACCTGCACTGCCTCAAGCACCACTGCAAGCCCCGCCGCAAGCACCGCCACCTGCACCGCTGACAGTAGCACCACTGCCAGCAGTAGCAGCCCCAGTGGGCAGCCGTCCGAGGCTGCAGGAGAGGGGCCGCAGCCTCCCTCCCCCACTTCCAGCACCCCCACTGGCACTGCACAACCACCAGTGTGCAGCCATAGCCGCCGCCGTATGGATTCTAGCCCTGCATCTATGGATTATCATGCATCCTGGTCACTGCAAATCTCGTGGCTCAGACACCCAGATGAGGGAATGTGAACTGCCACACCCCAAGTGTTGTATCACTGGGCACAAAGTCCCCTCTAGAACCAGTAGAGAAAGGCATCCACTCACCCTATCCTTGGCAGGATGAAGCACACTGGGCACAAGGCCCTCTCCAGAACTAGTGGAGAAATACATCCACTCACCCTATCCTTGGCAGGATGAAGCACACTGGGCACAAAGCCCCCTCCAGAACCAGTGGAGAAATGCATCCACTAACCCTATCCTTGGCAGGATGACGCACACTGGGCACAAAGCCCCCTCCAGAATCAATGTAGAAAGGCATCCACTTGAGAGACTGTAGCTTTGCACTCCCCATGACCAGGCAGGGGGCAAACCACCCACTTGAGAGACTGTGGCCTTGCAGTCACCAGGACATCGCTGTGGGCTTGGAGGCTCCTCCAGGAGCAGTGGTGTCGTACCATCTTCCGGCTGAGGTGCCACCCCTTCCCTGTCCCCCTGAGGTGCCTGTGTGTTTTCGACCTATTGCCCCTGCAGTGTTCTCTCCATATTGAGACAGGAGTCAAGTGTCGGCTTGGCCTATGTGATATGGCCCTGTGGCCCAAGAACATTTTGAGTGGACAATGTACTGCATTATGTACATATTGTATATATTGTAAAAACTGTTTTTGAATTCTTAACGTATATCTGACTTGTGAGAAAACAGGGCTGATTGCAGAGGCCCCATAACTTTTTGCCCCCATTTTCCTCTTTTTGCTGGTGTTTTCCTGACTTTGATGGTGCCCTGGGTACTGCTAACCAGTCCCAGGGCCTGTGCTCTGTGTAAAATGGATATGCAAATTAGGCTAATTATAATTGGCTAAGTTAACCTACCTATAAGTCCCTAGTATATGGTAGGGCATGTAGGTTTAGGGACCACAGCATAGGTGGTGCACACCTAGGTGCACTGCTGAGGTGCCCAGTGTCATTTTAAAAGCAAGCCTGCCTTGCTGGCTGCTTTTAAATTAAAGTTATATGCAAATTCGACTTTGGAATTAAAGGTACTTCCAAAGTCTTAAACTACCTTATTTTTACATATAAGTCACCCCTAAGGTGTGCCCTATGTGCCCCTAGGGCTGGGTGCCATGTAACTATAAGCAGGGACTTTATAAAAATAGATTTATAAGCCCTGGTGAGGTAAAAACAGCCAAATTCGTTTTTCCCTCTTGGAAGTAAATGGCCTTCATAGGCTAGAATGGGCAGACTTTATTTTAAATTTTAAAGTCTCCTTAAATGTTACATACCAAGAATTTGGTATCAAATTAATTGTTGTAATAAATCCCACAACTTCCAGTTGTTGGATTTAATGTAACTTGTTCAGGTAAAAAGTTTAGACTTTACCTAAAAAGTTGCCAATTTCAGCTCTGCATTGTTTTTGCTGCTGTGCTCTGATTGGCCAGCCTGCAGCAGCTTCTGCCAGGCTGCCTTGATGAGGTGTGAAGTGGCCTGGCTTCACACAAAGGAATGTGCTTGGGGGAGAGAATCTCCCCTCAGCAGATGGTGAGGCAGGAAGGGGGAGGGCTGCCAAACTGGTCTTCAAAGGCAGAGAAGGACATTTGGAGCACCCAGCAACACCCCCACATCCTGCAACCCCAGACAATTAGGTGCCCCCTTGATTAGATTAGGAGAGGGCAGGAGAGGGGTGTGTTTATGATTTTTAGCCACACCAGTGGGTGGGCTCAGCCAGATGTAACCTCCAAGAATCAGATTCATCCATGTTGGATTTTTAGAGACTGTTGCCTTCTGGGATGGATTTTTGCCACACTTCCCAGGAAGTGGTCATCACAGGGGGACGACCCTGTCCCTGATTGGAGAACCAGGGCCCCCCTGCTTTTCACCCAGGAGCAAGGATAAAACTGGCAGACCTGCCCCCACACCTCAGATCCCCACCAAATTTCAAGAAGAAGGAACTAAAGGAGAAGAAGGACTGCCCTGCTGGACCCCTGGCCTGCACCTGGAACCTGCACTCAGAAGGACTGCACCAGCTGCACACTTGGGCTTCACCACAAGAAGGACTTTGCCTGGCTTCAACTGGTTCAAGGAGGGACTCCCTGTTTGCTACAGGTGAAAAATTGCTATCCAGAGTCCCCTGCACCAACTCCTGAAAAAGTGACCAGCTGACCACTGTCCAGTGGCCAAAAAGGAGTTTGCGCCAGGTGCATTCTGGGAGTTGAAGTCCGCACCCCCCAAGGACCAACACAGAACCTCTGGACCCTTGGGGTGAGCTGTGGACCCCAAAAGAACCTTAAAAGAACATCTGGGTGAAGCCCCAGAAGTTTGGAGAAGATTTGAACATTTTTGTAAAAAAGCTCCAGAGAGGGACCGACCCGCAGCGGAAATTCTAGCCGGCTTGCCTCAACCGCGACCCGGCCTGACTTCGTGGTTCGTCCCGGTAAAGAAAAACATCCGAAAAAGAGACTAAGTCCGAAGGTAAAAAGTTGACCGGGACCTCCCAGCCATCGTATCCGAGAAGGGCTCCACGGACGTCGGATCAAGATCCAGGTTTACCCCGGTCGAAGGATTTTCATCTCGAAAAAACGACTAAGTCCGAAGGTAAAAATCACCACCGAGGAAACCCACATCGCGTATCCGGACAAGGGCTCCAGGAGGTCGGATTCAACTGGCAGGTTCGTCCCGGTGAAGAAAAACTTCAAAATAAAGACTAAGTCAGAAGGTAACTTTTTAACCGAGGCCTCCCGCGACTTGTAGCCGAGCAGGGCTCCATCGCGGTCGGCCTGAAACTTTGACTTTGCCCCGGTCGAGGTGCAAGCAGATGACCCGATTGGCGCTTTTTGTTTCTAAGCGCTAGAAAAGTAATAATTCTTTAAAAATTCATATCTCTGGTTCCCTTTATCCGATTTTATTCGTTTTTGTGTCATTTTAAAGATAAAAATATAAACTATTTTTATAAATTGGTTTTGGATTTTTAAACTGTTTCCTGTGTTTTATTTAATTACTGTTTTGTGATATTTGAATGCTTTACACACTGTCTCCTAAGTTAAGCCTTGACGCTCGTTGCCAAGCTACCAAGGGTTGAGCTGGGATTATTTTACTGAGACCTAACTGTACCTAGGTGGAGGTTAGTGGCTTGTTGCTAGGTGTAGGTACCTACCTGCCCTTACCAATAACCCATTTTCCAACATGACTATTTCTAATATGACACTCATTTGACTGAATTCCTTTTGTCCTTGCGTTATTCCAGTGGGTTAAGGGGTGTATATGTAATGTTGTTGCATGTGTTTGTGTGTATCGTGTTGGGGGTGAGGGTGGGGGTGGGGGTGTTGCATGTGTGTGTCACTCTCTTTTTCCTCCCCCCTCCCCTGTGTGCTAGGTACAGTACTCACCGTGGTCATCGCTGCTGACATTTGTACTTCTGGTAGATGAGAAGATACACCAACATCAGTAATATCTGTAGTTCGGGCTCCATGGCGTCCTGGTTCTTCATTGAGTGTCGACAGGTGAGTGGTTTCCCATCTGTGTAGTGTTTCCCCCGTGCTTTCGATGGCATTGGTACAGCCCCGGAAAAGCTGGAGGATGGGCGAGTTGTGATGTGGTGGGCGGTACATTGACGTCCGCCTGTCTGTTGGCGGTTACTACTTCAGTGTTTGTTGCTACCCCAGTGGCAGTCGGAGTGTGAAAGTGGCTGTCTGTGTTGGCAGTTTCCGCTGTGGTCGTGATTCCCTTTTTTTTATTGCTGCGCTGTTGGCGGTATTACCGCTGCTTTAACACCGACCGCCAGGGTTGTAATGAGGGCCATAAACTCCAATATCAACCCCCACCCACCCACAAAAAACATATAATAATACAACTCCTGCACCCCCAACCCACTTATCCTAACTAAACTAGCAGCTTACTCTGACCTATCACTAAGCCCCCCAAACCCACTAAAAAAAGTATGAAAAAAGAGGAGTGAGGGGACGGAATTAGGGGTGAGGAGCAATAAATTCAAAGATTGGCCCTCCTCAGGATTTTCTTTATCACTCGCAGTCTCCTGCTGTTGCGGGCCACCTCATGCTGTAGACTGTCCATGTGGTGCAACATACGTTGCATGTCATGTTGGAGGTTGTGGAGATCTACCATGTCCATTACTCCAGCTGTGGTGGTCTGTGTAGCACTTGATGTTGCAGGTGCTGGGGCCGTGGTTGGAGGTGGTGGTGCAGATGATGCTGCTGTTGGGCCTTGTGCTGACGAGGTGGAGAGACCAGCTGGAGTGGCTGTCTTCCCAGTGTCAACTGTCCTTGTAGTTGGTGTGGTGGTGGCTGTTGTGGACAATGCTGGCCCCACTTGACTAAATGCCTTCTATGCCCTTTTGACTCACGACTATACCGACTAGCCATCATACGGTACCCAGCCCCCACATCGAGGATGTGTCATTACTGCATTGCCCGCCTCTGAAATTCATGGATTTCCTGTGCATTCATGTGGGCAGCTGTAAAAATAGAGACAGGCAAACATTAGTGACATCATTGTGTGATACATGTACAGATGATAATCTAACACTTCCTCACAAATAGCACATGCAGTCCAAATCACAGTACAAATGATAGAATGTCCCTGAGGAATGACATGCCAATGCAGCCTACCCATAAACTATCTAACAGCACAGCAATGCACAACAAGGTGTGTAATTAATTAAATGATCTGTGCATATATGTAGTGCTATTTGTCACATAACAAATGCTGCAAGTACTCAACATGTGACAGGCCAACTAATCCCTATCTTCTGTATCAAATTCAAGGCACACAAGACCTGTGATTTGTATATGGAACTGGCAGGATGGTATGCAGTTGGTAATCATAAGGGGGCATTGTAGTTTGGCATACATCAATGCTTGAATTACATGTCCCGGGGGGGATGGGCATGCAATACATATTTTCAACCATCAAGGACAATCACAAAGCTTTGTCCAGCTGTATATGGATTTTGTAAGGAGGCCTGCCAACTAGGATTAAGTCAACCATTGGACAATCACAACTACATTCATGTTTCTATTTGTGGACAACCATCAACATCAGATCTCACTGACATATTTACTAAATCAACCACATTGATGCAAGCACCCATCTGGCCTTGACCTGCATGCACGCCTATGACATATCACTCAAGTGCCACATAAATGGAGTATAAAATGTGGGGATAGATGCTGTGGGACAGCCACCCATACAGTCCTACATGTTCATTACTTAACAGGGATGCACAAGTTTGTGTGTACAACTGATGCATCACTGTTCTATATTAATCAGGGTATGACTTGCTGACTAAATTATGACACTGTCCACCTCCAAATCAATTTTTGGCATACATGTGGTAACAAATCACCTTGTTCACCTCCCCATGCCTATTGCGCAGCACTCAACTCCCAATATATGACTCTTTGCCATTGAATGCCTAACTCTTCCATGGAACACTATGTCAACCTCCAGTCAAGTCACATATCAGATCACGTGCCAGCTCATCATATCTTGCAATAACTCCAACACACAGGAGTCCATCACACAACAGCTGCAAACACAACACAGGGGAAACATTTTAACACTTACTGGATACGTCTAGGTCCTCAAATTGAGCCACTTCACCTATGGTGTAGGGGGCCGGTCCACATGTAAAACATGGAAGGGTGCTATGTGCTCAATGTCTGCTCACTGCACACAAGTTGGAACAACAAATCACTGTGTGTGACATTTTATATGATAGAGATGCACTTCAGGCATGTAGACACCCCAACAGACATACCACTGCAAACATGCATTGACACTGTCACTCCAATGAGTGATAGACACACATATGCTCACATGCACTGGCCCTAACAATCATGAGGTGCCAAACATGATTATTCAATTTTGTGCTTGATACATTACAGATAGTACTCCATTTCAAATTTTGCAATGGGGAGACACATGCAATGCCACATTCCTGGTGCACTGCAATACCAGTGACTCAGGTATTGTGGCTTGTGCATCAAGGGACAATGAGTAACTGTGTGATGGTCATGTGAGTTGATTTGCTTTCAGGAATTATTGTGCTTTCAGTGGTTCATAATAGCTGTGCCAGTGTTGTATGTAGGTTACATATGCCACATTGGTAGTGTACCCTAAGCCGCATATGCCCCTATGACAACATGATGGCAGGGATCATGTGTGTTACTTGATGACAATGTTACGCTAAACATGGATTGGCCACTTTTCTGATTCAAAACTGCAAAATGATGTATGCTGACAGTGCCTTAGTGGATCATCGTTGACATAAGGCATGGGCACAGGTGTAGTCATTGCACCTGAAATGTGTTACTCTGAGCCATGTGTACCTATATCAGGTATTGTAAATCACACATTGCCAGAATCAGCAACTTACAATTGGCAAGTTGGGCGTTCAGTGGTAGTACACCCAAACTGACACTATCTGCTAATAAAAAAAGGGATAGCAAATGTCCTACCTCTACAATCATGATGAGGTGGATCTCTATTTGGGAATGGCGGCACTCACAGAACTGCTGACCAGCTGAGCTCAGCAGACCACCATGTCTGTGACTGCCTTCATACTGAGAAGTTTACATTTGTAGAAATGCTGCAATATTTCAGCAGGGGTGTACCGAAAGTAAGTTAGCAACCTATTTCTTCACTAAAATAGTATCATGGAAGCAGTCAGTGGTCCCTTACACAACATCATGCTCAAAAATTGTTTGTGACCATGCATTCACAAAGAGCAGGGATCCCATGCTGACCCTTTCACTTTAGAAAATGGGTTGGCACCAAAGTGACACAGATGGTAACTGCACTAGCTCAGTCCCAGCATATGTGCCCAAGCTAAATATGTTGTTGAGCCCTGCTACTCAATGATAGGATTTCAAAGCCTACTCCGAAATGCCACAAGAGGACCCTGTTTTGTGATAATGTAATCTGGTTTTATTATGGTCCATTTGGGTTTGGCCATGTGGATGATTATTTGTCCAGGTGTAAACACACAGAAACAGTGAACTTAGGCCCAGATGTGTAATTTATTTTGTGATGCATTTGCTTCATTTGTTGACACAACAGCTACGTAAATTAGCAAAAGATATTTGAATGTAGCAAGTGTGCGCTACATTTGAGTCCAGAAATTACGCAAATGCATCACAAACAAAGTAGAAATATGGGCCTAAGATAATAGTGAAGTTTATGAAGAGCTTGGTACATATGGCCCTGAATACTGTTTGGACAGGGTTCCACAAAACTATGGACTACATTGTTTCCATGTATTACCATGTGAAATACATCCCATTCCTGGCACACTCACAGTTTGTTCAACTTGCATTTCATATGTCCACAAACATTGCATGCAGCATGTCACAACATCTGCTACTGTCACTCCAGAGCATTGTACTGTACACATTAGTCAATTTGGTACTCACCAACAAAGCCACCAATCACCACACCCAGGTGGTCAAGCAGATCCTGCTCTCTGGCCACCAGGTCAGCCCAGCGATGCTTCAGCTGGTGGTCGTTGCGCTGGCTGTTCAATATACGCCTCAGGTGGAACAGCACCTTTGCCCATCTCAGCCGTCTTGCCTACGTGTGATACCTCTGTATCACACGGGCCCCAGCCTCCAACATCAGGGGGAGGAAGTGGCACACCAGCCCAACAAATTACCCTAGCTCCTCCTCACCATGTGCCTCAGCCGTGGCCTTCTCGACATCACACCAAAACAATAAATAAAAAATAAAAAGGGAAAAACAGGGAAAGGAGGTAGAAAAAGCAAACTTATCTAACCCAAAGACAGCCCAAAACTACCCCAACTAATACTACCCACAAACAGACTCCCAACAGTACAAAGGCAAATCTAAATACAATTAATGACACAAATACACTTACACAGGATACAAAAGACACTTACCAAACACCAAAATACAATATAAAGAGCACACAGGAGACAAAATCACAATATTCACAGAGACACAATCCAAAACACATGCACACAGTCTAGAATAATCACAGACTGCAAAGTGAAAGTGAAAGTACACCCACTGTACCATTTCTGTGGTTCATAATAGCTGTGCCAGTGTTGTATGTAGGTTACATATGCCACATTGGTAGTGTACCCTAAGCCGCATATGCCCCTATGACAACATGATGGCAGGGATCATGTGTGTTACTTGATGACAATGTTACGCTAAACATGGATTGGCCACTTTTCTGATTCAAAACTGCAAAATGATGTATGCTGACAGTGCCTTAGTTGATCATCGTTGACATAAGGCATGGGCACAGGTGTAGTCATTGCACCTGAAATGTGTTACTCTGAGCCATGTGTACCTATATCAGGTATTGTAAATCACACATTGCCAGAATCAGCAACTTACAATTGGCAAGTTGGGCGTTCAGTGGTAGTACACCCAAACTGACACTATCTGCTAATAAAAAAAGTGATAGCAAATGTCCTACCTCTACAATCATGATGAGGTGGGTCTCTATTTGGGAATGGCGGCACTCACAGAACTGCTGACCAGCTGAGCTCAGCAGACCACCATGTCTGTGACTGCCTTCATACTGAGAAGTTTACATTTGTAGAAATGCTGCAATATTTCAGCAGGGGTGTACCGAAAGTAAGTTAGCAACCTATTTCTTCACTAAAATAGTATCATGGAAGCAGTCAGTGGTCCCTTACACAACATCATGCTCAAAAATTGTTTGTGACCATGCATTCACAAAGAGCAGGGATCCCATGCTGACCCTTTCACTTTAGAAAATGGGTTGGCACCAAAGTGACACAGATGGTAACTGCACTAGCTCAGTCCCAGCATATGTGCCCAAGCTAAATATGTTGTTGAGCCCTGCTACTCAATGATAGGATTTCAAAGCCTACTCCGAAATGCCACAAGAGGACCCTGTTTTGTGATAATGTAATCTGGTTTTATTATGGTCCATTTGGGTTTGGCCATGTGGATGATTATTTGTCCAGGTGTAAACACACAGAAACAGTGAACTTAGGCCCAGATGTGTAATTTATTTTGTGATGCATTTGCTTCATTTGTTGACACAACAGGTATGTAAATTAGCAAAAGAAATTTGAATGTAGCAAGTGTGCGCTACATTTGAGTCCAGAAATTACGCAAATGCATCACAAACAAAGTAGAAATATGGGCCTAAGATAATAGTGAAGTTTATGAAGAGCTTGGTACATATGGCCCTGAATACTGTTCGGACAGGGTTCCACAAAACTATGGACTACATTGTTTCCATGTATTACCATGTGAAATACATCCCATTCCTGGCACACTCACAGTTTGTTCAACTTGCATTTCATATGTCCACAAACATTGCATGCAGCATGTCACAACATCTGCTACTGTCACTCCAGAGCATTGTACTGTACACATTAGTCAATTTGGTACTCACCAACAGGGCCACCAATCACCACACCCAGGTGGTCAAGCAGATCCTGCTCTCTGGCCACCAGGTCAGCCCAGCGATGCTTCAGCTGGTGGTCGTTGCGCTGGCTGTTCAATATACGCCTCAGGTGGAACAGCACCTTTGCCCATCTCAGCCGTCTTGCCTACGTGTGATACCTCTGTATCACACGGGCCCCAGCCTCCAACATCAGGGGGAGGAAGTGGCACACCAGCCCAACAAATTACCCTAGCTCCTCCTCACTATGTGCCTCAGCCGTGGCCTTCTCAACATCACACCAAAACAATAAATAAAAAATAAAAAGGGAAAAACAGGGAAAGGAGGTAGAAAAAGCAAACTTATCTAACCCAAAGACAGCCCAAAACTACCCCAACTAATACTACCCACAAACAGACTCCCAACAGTACAAAGGCAAATCTAAATACAATTAATGACACAAATACACTTACACAGGATACAAAAGACACTTACCAAACACCAAAATACAATATAAAGAGCACACAGGAGACAAAATCACAATATTCACAGAGACACAATCCAAAACACATGCACACAGTCTAGAATAATCACAGACTGCAAAGTGAAAGTGAAAGTACACCCACTGTACCATTTCTGCAAGAACACACACTGCAGGTAATACCATTTCTGCAAACAGGATATCCTATTACATCACTTCCAGTCTCATTTGCGGCCCTTTTTTTGTCTTGCGTGTACATTTTTTACGCTTACGGGGTTTGCATCAATATTTTTTGACGCATATGCGTTAAAATCCTACGCATTCATGGATCAATACATTTTCAATGGATATCAGCATGCCTGGGGTGCGCTAGTGGAATTAACTATAGAGATCATTTGATGTATAGTGTGCGTGAGTGTAATTTTTTAATGCATATGCGTCATTTTTTTATGCATATGCGTCATTTTTGATGCGTTTGCATCAAAATTCTGTCTTAAACTGTGTTTGAGTCATTTTTATAATTTTAACATGCATGCATCCTATAACTAGACAAACATAGGATGGTATTACCTGCAGTGTGTGTTCTAGTGTTTGGGCACATGTGGCAGGCCATACTACTGCTGCCCATAATACTCACGTTGTTGTGCAGGATTAGTTCTCTTAACTGACGCAACAGCAACACAAACTTTGGAAATTAAGTTGGATATTTCAAGTTTGCACAGGTGTTGCATCAATAGAGGACAGCCAGGCTATGCTACTAAAAAATGAATCATGGCCTGAGTGTTTTGTGTGTGAATTGTCTGTTAAAATTATTTGTGTGCCTCTGTGGGAATGACATGCAAAACATTTGGCATAATCTTCATGTATGAATGTGTTACAAATGGGTATAACCATCAGATGCCAATCAATGATGTACATCAGTCATGATATGTGTTTGTAATATCTGTTGCCTCTTATGCTTTGTGTACTTGCTTGACATTAGGGACAATACATTTCCCATGACTAAATATACACAGGAAAGATCGAGGATGGCTGATGAGGGCTATGTCAAATATGTTACCCCTCACATGTCATGAAATGTTGGCTGCCACTTCATGGTCACTTGTGTGTATACAGCCCATGAGTCAGGCATTTTTACATGCTAGGTAGGTATAGTATTTGTGACACAAAGTCTCAAATCCAATGATAACATTTTTATGAACACCACAGTTTGACTAATGTAAATGACCTATGTTTTTTCCTTTGGCTGTAGTGGACCAGCAGACCATGATGCATGTCTTCACATATTTCCAGCGGTTTATTGCACAAAAGTGTCCAGTTCAAGTGTGTGGCCATGTGTACACTGTGTTAGTATTGGCCTCCATGGTGCAGGTCTAGTCAGGAGTCTGTGGAGCCAACCCTTCAATTAACCGAGTATCCTTCGAAGGAGATTTGACCTAAAGCCACAGATCAGGTAATGGCATACAAGGGGATAGGGCAGCTATGGTACAGCAGAAATTTCAGAAGACTGACAACAGAGCAACCTCGGTGTGCTCAAATACGTTATGGATCATTAATAGAAAAACAGGCAGGTTTCATCACTACATTTGTACACAGGGTAGGGCTCTAAAATTCCCACAATAACAGGGTACATCAGTGCCTCTGTGCTGATTAATCTCACAGCTAGTCACTACACAAGCCCCATCAAAAGGTGGTGGCAGAAGTAAATCTGTATCTGGACTGTCAGGGCCAAACATGTAATGTCCTTACATACACATTAGCAGCCCTTGTTTGTTGGGCTGGAGGCACAGTACCAAATCCAGGCATACAGCCATAGCACACTGTCACTGTTTGGTGCTAATGAATAGATGTAAAACCAGACAAGGGATGGAGGCTGGATTTGCCGCTTTGAAAACATGTCCAAGAACAAAATAAGGTAAGAAAACAAATTAAACTATTCTATACATTTAATGACTGATCGTAGACCTACCAGACACAATACCCCAAGAGGAAACGGAGGGCATGGAAACCAACTATGAGGCAAATGTAGCCACAGGTAAGGTCTCTGGTTGACGCAAAGACTGGAACCAGTCTGGCTAACAGGATGCAGGCTCTGTCAGGAACAAACATGAACAAGGCAAATACACAGTGAGCAGAGTCCGACTGGAACAAACAGGAACAACACTGTGGAATCAGTTTCTGGTGTACTCTGCACTGTTACACAATCCCACAAGAGTTCTGATACACAAATTAATTGTACTCCAATGCACAACAAGGAGATTCAGGAAATCGCAGCTTCTAAGCAGTTCCAGGCAGCAGCAAGGGAGGTGCAGGGTCAAATGGCTGGGCTGCATGAGAGTGCTCACAGGTTTGTGCACCTTCAGTCTCTCACAAGTCCTGGAGTTGAGAATCCAGTTTAAGGGGCCAACTTCACATGGGAAGCAATGGACAGCAGATTACAGGTCTTACCGACTACCAGTCAGTGCATTATGGGACCTGAAGTCCATGCAGACTGACAAACTAGAACTCTGGCATGCCATACTGAAGAGGGAAGCACACAGGAGTCAGAATGGGAGTCTGGGTGAGTGTAGATGATGATTCTCAGGGTACAGATAGTCCATTGACAGCGCCCCCTAGAGAAGGGTGGCAGAGACTTAAGACATGGCAGTGGCAGGACTTATTACCTGGGATGGACTGTGCAGGGCATGTCTTGTGAGCAATGCTTGTCATACCTGGGGCACTTGTGCTATCCATTTTCAGGATTGATGCACTTCTTGCCACACATGCTCCTTGCAGAGATAGCTGATGTCACACTTACTGCTGTCAAGGCTCTGGTCATACATTCCTGTTACCAATGCAACTGCACATCCACTGCCTCATGTATGATGCACTTTTTTACCTTATGATTGATGGTGTCTTAGTTGGATGTCATATGCTGCAATGGACCATGTTGGCAACATGGATGTGTCTCATAGTTGTGGTCCCATGAAATTGCCCTTCAAATGTGAAATAGACAGGATGTATTTCATAAAAACTGTGTGTGATGTTTGCTGTACATTCATACCCATCAAATGTGATGTGGCATCTAAAGTATGCAAATTTGTCTTTCTTCAATGCTCCATGAGGCAATACTCTAATTAGGATTCCCAGCAATCATGTGATGCATAAATAATTACCCAGACCATAATTGAGTGATGGAGTGAGGTGTTTAATTCCATATCATAACAAAGTGGTGATAGTGATTATAGTTGGAAAAACGTTTGTACGATCTGTTGTCTGCGACGCTTTCCTGCAACTATGTTAGGATGTTCCCCCTCATTTTCCCAGACTGCATCCTCCTCCTCCTCTTCAGGCAGTTGGTGTTCAGGTTCATATAGGGGAATGTTCCTCCTAACACAATAGTTGTGCAGGATGGCACAGGTAAAAATTATCTTGCAGACCATTTCTGGGGAATATAGGAGGCTGCCTCCAGTGATGTCCAGGCGCCTGAATCTGGACTTCAGGATGCCAAAAGTCAGTTCAACTATGGTGCGTGCCCTACAATGTGCCTCATTATAGGCACGCTTTGTTGCTGTGCTTGGGTTGGCAAATGGGGTCATGATCCATGGCTGGATCACGTAACCTTGATCAGCTGAAAGAGAAAATGGGTGGTAGGAATTTTGTTGTTGGTTGCACCAGGAATGTCACTTTGCATGGCAGTTGTTATCTTGTGTTGTCTGTGACACATATGTGTTTGTGATACTGTGTGGGATCCTAGGCTTCTGTGAGGTTCTTTCTGCATTAGGTTGTTTGACTAGCAAAACTGGTATTTGGCTAATTGACCTGATATCTCTGGTATATTTAGAAACTTGCAGTTCAGTGTGTATCTCCCATACGTTATGTAGTGAGAAAGATGTGTCCGTGTGCATTCACTGGAGGTGACATGATACTTTCACACACACAATAGATTCCACTGTGGTGGTAACATGGTCGCACTAGTTGGCCTGGACATCCCATCCAATTAGAAATATGTAATTGCAGGTGAAATGCAACAGTGAGGCCATTTGATTTGTGTAGGTGAAAATGCACAACACATCTCCATAAGTTGGCGGCACTGAAGTGTTCAGTACAATTATCCGATGTGTGACAAGTTCTATGCAAACCTGTTTTTGTTCCCTCACCCAGTTGGCTCATGTGCAACCGTGCAACTACACTACTGAACTTGCTCCAGGTGAGCTGGCTAACTTGGTTGTGGGGGTGAAGGTTTTAGTGTAGGAAGGTCCATCTCCCTGTACATCTGTTATGTATATGAGGAATTGTCTCATTCAGTATGTGTAGCAGTGTGCACTGTGCATTAGTGTCACATCAACATGTTTTCATAGCACAGTCCACTTCCTTTTTGCTAGCTGGCACTGTCACCCCAGGAGTGATGTGAGATATTGGTACTATCTCAATAATTCCATGTCACCTTCATTTGAGTCAGCGTCATCATGCTATGTGTCTGATGGGGTTTGACCTGCAAGAACACACATTACACACCCCTTACACAGGACGTATTGCCTGGAAGGGTGTGGGATGACTGTGGCCTTATGTGGTATTGAATGGTTCATCTTCCAAGTTGTACTGCCAGTTAAGGTCATGTCATTGTCACTGTGTTGTTTTAAATTGGTCCCTTGTGGCTCTAGAGTGACATCTTTTGTTATTTGCAGCTGTCATTTGTCCATAGGTGTGAATCCCATTGGGTCAGGATATCAAACATGACTACCAGTGTCACACCTCAGTGTCTTCCTTGCCACGTGTCAATGTAGTGGTGTATGTCTTGTGTGTCCTAGAGTGTTGCTGTACTGTGTGTAAATTACTAGGTTTCTGGACTTACTGACAAGAAGCCCATTGCCATGTCGTCCATCCTGGAAGTGCCGATTGGTGGTGCTGTGGCGGAAGATGAAAGAATCATGTACACTCCTAGCATACTTTGCAATGACATTGGTGAACAATCCCTGGTGATCAACAATGGCCTGCACATTGATGGAGTGGGTGTGCTTCCTGTTGCGGTATAGGTGCTCAGTTGCAGCAGGTGGCATAGTCAGGACATGTGTGCAGTCAATGGCACCAAGCACGTGCAGGAAGCCTTTAATTTGATAAAACCCCTGTTTGGTCTCCTGCTGCTTCTGCTGTGTGTTGGGGAAGCTGATGTGGTGGGGTGTGAGAGAGATGATGGCATCAAGTACCTTGGGAAGGAAGGTGGAGAATGAGGGCTGTGAGATCCCGGCAACCAGGGCACCAGAAGTTTGAAATGATCCACTTGCCAACATGTGCAGGACAGCTAGCAGCTTGGTCTCCGGTGAAATAGCTGGCTTTTAACTGTGGCTCAATTTGGCGCATCTGCTGCTGTATGGCTTGCCAGTTGAGTCTGTACCTCTGGATGATATCATGTTCCCTGAGGTCAAGAAGGGTTGTCCTGGTCCTGAATAGGCTCCCCTGCCATCTGTGTTGCATTTGGGGTCCATGTTGGTGTAGTGGTAGCTGCTGCTGTTGGTCCTGTGCTCTCCGTTTTCTAGCATGCTGCATGAGTAGCATCTCCATGTTGTCCTTCTTGAGCAATGATGTTGCTTGTGTGAGTTTTCCTTAAGTAGTTGTGTGTTTGCCTCATTTTAACGCCTGCCCTGACCCAGGCATTAAAATTTGACGCAAATTGGGATTTGTGCCATTTTCCGGCTCCGCTTCCCATCTGTGCGTCATTTTTGCCCTGTCGGATAAATATGGCGCACTGGTGTTTGAGTAATTTTTTTGGACTGGAACGCCTACTTTGCATCTCATTGACGCAAGGCGGTTTCACGCATCCAGAATATGATGCACAGTGATATTTTGACACTAGACGGATCTAGCGTCAAAATATAAATATGGTGTTAAGTTTGTGCTGTATTAGCGTAAAAAAATAACGCTAATCTGGCTCAAAGGGAGTATAAATATGGGCCTATAGGCTTAATGACTGCGCGTTATCATTACAGCCAGATAGGAGCCAGGACAGAGAAGGCAAGAAATTCCTGGAACTTCAGAAAACTCTGCTGAAAGTTCCTCCCAACTTCTTGGAGCAGGGCACCAGGGTTTAAAAAAGGGCTCTCAGACCTGCTCCTCAGTTCACTTCTAGACATGCAGAAGGACTCTCAGATGACTGCTTGCTGCTGTGACCTGTTGTGCACTCTGCCAGACTGCTGCTGTACCTGGAAGAACTGCTTTGCTGCCTGGAGCATGCTTGGAACCTTCAGAGGCCAGCCCTGCTTTAGATCCCGGTAGGAAAGTACTCTCATTCTTGGCATGGTTACCCCCTTTTTCTGCCTGACAGTGTGCTGGACTGTGTTCACTGGGAACCTGCTAACCAGGATCCCAGTGATTATGTTCTTTCTCCCAAAACTCTGCATTTCATCCACAATTGGCACACTGGTGCCCCATTATAAGTCCCTAATATATGGTATGTAGGTACTAATGGCATTGGGGTTCCAGGTGTCCCCCATGGGCTGCAGCATATATTTTGCCACCCATAGGGAGCTCATGAAAAAGCTTGTGCAGGACTGCCCTTGCAGCCTGCGTGAAAAGGTGCAAGCACCCTTTCACTGTCATTTTTCACTATTCCAGGTCACTTATAAATCACCTGTTTTGTAGGCCCTCTAGCCCAGAGGGCTGGATGTAAGTACATGTGTGTGAGGGCACCCTTGCACTAACAGAGGTGCCCCCATGAACTCCAGGCCCATTTTCCTGTACTTTGTGAGTGTGTGGACACCATTTTGCATCTGTTCTGGACATAGTTCACAACCTATGTCCAGCTACATAATGGTAACTCTGAACATAGGTATGTTTGGTATCAAACATGTTGGAACCATACTACAAAGGCTTTTGAAAGCATTGGTTGTATGATTCCATGCACTCTGGGGACTCTTTAGAGGAGTCCCATTATTTCCATTTCAGCCTTCTGAGGGATTCCAGGGAGCCTAAGCTACTGGCAACTCCCAGACAGGTTTCAGCCCTCCTGTTGCTTGAAAAGCTTGAGCTCAGGAAGGCATAACAAAGGATTTCCTTTGAGAGAGGGGTGTCTCACCCTCTCCATTTGGAAATAGGTGAAATAGGCTGGGGAGGAGTAGCCTCCCCAAGCCACTGGAAATGCGTTGAAGGCACATTTGGTGCCCTCCTTGCATAAACCAGCCTACACTGGTTCAGGGACCCCTAGTCCCTGCTCCAGCGTGAAACTGGACAAAGGAAAGGAGGGGGTGACCACTCCCCTGTCCATCACCACCCCAGGGGTGGTTCTCAAAGCTCCCCCAGAAGGTACCTGTGTTTTGCCATCTTGGATAAAAGGTTAACAGGGAACTATAAGAGCACCTAAGTGGCCAGTGCCAGCAAGTGACATCAGAGCTCTTCCCTGATAGGTGCTTACATTGTTAGGTGATCAATCCCCCTTTCAGGGATCTTTAGGGTCTCTACTTTGGGTGGGTCCTCAGATTCAGATTATAAGATTCTAGCATGAATCCTCTGCATCCTCCACTTTTACTACTCTCCAAAGAAACTGCATCTGGACCCTTTAGGACCCTACAAGCTGAAACAAAGAAGTAAGATGCCTCCTGCAACATTGTATCTCCAGCTCCTTCCAGCAATTGCAACATTTCCCTGGCTGTGCATCCTCTGAGGACAGTCTGTCTTCAGCCTGCATCAGAAGGAAGAAGGAATCTCCCTTGGGGTGAATGAGTCACTCTCCTGGTTCTGCAGGCATCAACTGCAACAACGACCAGCTGCGTGGATCCCCACTCCTGATGAGCTGTGTTGATTTTGCATCACGGGTGGTAGACTGAAGTGGTCCTGACGGTCCTCTCTTCCAGCTATCCAACTTTAGTGGAGGTAAGACTTTGCCTCCCCATGCAAGACAGTACCCCTGTGTAGCGCATCTTTTGTAACTGCCAAGGCTTGTTGGCATCCTTCCTCCAAGATCTTCGTACATCTGGGTGATCCGGCCCCCAACACTTTATCCTGTGACTCACAGCTTCCTGAGTCATTCTCCGGTGGCATGGAAGCCTATGTCGTAGTGCTGCATGGGCCTCTTCCGCAACTTTCTTGTCCCCATCCTGTGTGACTCCTGTGTGCTCTGCCTAGTGTTCAGTTGCCTGTCAGTGTAGCTGAGGGCCCCCTCTGACTCTCCCCTAGGTAGAGCCCACCTTGTCCTTCCTGGTCCCCTGCAGTGCCATTTTCCGCTAACTGCAAGATTTGCATGTGCCAAGGCTTGCCGGTGGACTTTAACGATACAAACCCAACTACAATCCTCCAACAAGTGTGGGATATCACTTGCACTCTCCAGGTACCCAACTTCATCTTCTTGGGTGCAGTACTGACTTTTCTCCTCCACTGGTGGTTCTCCTTTTGCACCTTCATCCGGGTTAGGAGAGGCTCCTGCTCTTCCTGAACCCTTCTGTGCTTCTTGGACTTGGTCCCCTTCTTCCACAGGTCCTCTTGTAAAAGGATCCACTGTTGGTATCTTGTAGTCTCTTCTGGGTTTTGCATAATTCTTCTTCTCATCTTTGTGTGTGTTCTAGGAAACTTGCTGTGATTTACTCCTGCTTTCCTGGTCACTGCGGTGGGTTATGGTACTTACCTTTGGGCTTTCTAAGTACTTCCAGCTCCCCTCTACACACTACACTTCCCTAGGTGGTGGACCGACTTTCGCATTCCACTTTCTTAGTATATAGCTCGTGCTCCCCCTTGGCCCATTTCTAACTATTGTGATTTTTCACTAATTGCACTGTTTTCTAACAATTTTTATGCCTATTTCCGCATACTAGTGTATATCATTTGTGTATTACTTACCTCCTAAGGGTGTATAGTCTCTATGGTATTTTTGGTATTTGTGTCACCAAAATAATGTACCTTTATTTTTATTAACCCTGGGGGTTTTCTTTTATGTGTGTGAGTACTGTGTGACTGTAGTAGTATTGCATGAGCTTTGCATGTCTCCTAGATAAGCCTTGGTTGCTAATCCACAGCTACCTCTAAAGAGCCTGGCTTCTAGACACTGCCTTCACTTCACAAATAAGTGATAACAGGACCTGGTATAAGGTTTAAGTACCATGGGTACCCACTAGGCCAGCCTCCTACAAGCCCTGCACGACCACCTGCGCCCAGGATCTCAGAAGTGACTCCAAGGGCTAGCTTATCTGTTCGCCTGTTCTGAGCCACAGGATATAACAGGCTTCCACCATCTTAAACCTCCACTTAGACCTCCACTTAGACCCAGCCTGTCAGAGTCCTGAACTCCTAAGAGGTCTGCATCCACTTCCGGGCCCTTGTTTGTGGTGTTAAAGTTGTCCCGTTGACCAATTTCCAAAAGTAAGGACTTAGACAAAATTTGGCTCATAAATCATCTGAAAACCAAGAGGAGACCAGGACTAATCTGCTCGCCTTTCCATCCAAGGTGCATTGCCGGTGGGATTGACTTTGTGGCTTCTTCCTCCACATTCTTCTCCACAGCAGCAAATCCTCTTTAGTTGCTCCTCGCGAGAGGGGTAGTCAAACTTGTGGAACTGTCCCCGGCTACAAACTTCTGCCTTGTCATGCTGGAGATTTGTCCATCTTGACGGCAAAGTCCAAAGGTAAAAATCTTCATTGTGGCTTCTCTCAACATCTACCCAATAACATTGCTCCCTCCTTGGACACCCCTGCAGCCTTTCGCCGATGAACTTATATATTCTTGGAGACTTTTCCTTAAAAAATGTTTCAAGTCTGAGAATGCACACCAAACAAGCCCAATCCACTTCATGATTCCAGCCTGCGCTTCATCTCGGTTGGCCTTCATTATTTACTTTGGCTCTGTCTAGAGCGACCAGATGTCCGCAGTTGTCGCTTTCATTTCTAAGCACTATTTTTCACTTAAAACTTTACGAATTCATAACTCCAGTTCTGTTAATGAGATTTTGAGGATTTTGGTGTCAAATTATTTAGTGAAAAGTTCACTTTTTTACGAAATTGGTTTGGGATTTTTATTGGGTTGTTAATCAGCAAAACAGAAGCAAGGAAACAAGCAAGCAAACAGATCAGAGATATGATAGATCAAGAGTGAGAGAGTGAGAGACAGAAGGAGAGACAGTGGAGAGAAGCAGCAGGAGAATGACACAGGAAGGCTCAGAATTCACAGGAGTGGGACCCGCAAGGATAGAACTTGTTGGAGGAGCAGACACAGGTAAGTCCAGGTCCAGGCAAAACAGCTCCTACATAGGGTGGACATTTTTGTAATATTTGAAAGGCAGGTTCTTGCATGTTAACATGGTTATTCTAACAATTTGTATTGCAGGTTTAAACTGCAGCAGTAAGGCAGCAGTGGTAGACCTGAATTGAGGTGGCTGCACAAAAGGGGCATTTTCTCACATCGGAAAAAAATGTAATTGCAGAATAAAATGAGTAATACCTGCTTGATGCATTTAGAATTTCAGTGAACAGAAAATACAGTATTTATAAGCAAATAATCCACAGAAAGTGAGACTATTGAAACAATTTTTAACAAATATTTGGATTTAATGCAGGCAGGTACACAGCTGTAATGGTTATTTAAAGGGATACCACTGTTTGTATTTCAAAGATTGCAGTTTCAAGGATTAATTAATGAATACATAGAAGATAAAATGCAAACCTGCACAAAAGACACTAAAATCACAAGCAAAAGGGTAAGTTCCTATTGTAACAATATGTTCTAATGAGTTGAAGTAACATAGTATGCAGTGCTGCCTTGTGTGAAACATTATTTTGCATATATGCATTAAATTCTAACCGTCAACTCATTTATAAGCAAATCTGAGCAAACGATGATGGAATTTTACGTTACACTTGTTATTCAAAATTCCTGTAGTTATGCTATTTCACCCGTTCGCATATTTACTCGCCATTCTCTGAAAAACTTTACTGTTACTGTTAATGCCCAGTTCGTTGTAAACAAAAAAAAATAGAAACACACTGAAACAACAGTGCTGCTGTTGTTCATGGTGCTTTTTTTTGTGTTGTAATTTTTTATTAGTCAGAATCAACAATATCGTACATAGATCAAAAATCAGGCCTATGAGATTCAAGTACTTTGTACATCTTAAATTCCAGCAGAACAGTGCAGGAGATATCAAGCATATTAGGAAAGAAAGAAATTTTGGCATATAATAATGTCCAAAAGAACCAGGGTACATCATGTACATTTCTGATGCGCTAAACTGCAACTTTGATCAAATAAGCGGATTGACCATAGCACTGTAATACAATAGTTCAGTAGTACATTACAATAATACAATAATGCGTTCTGCAGCACAAATAAAAAGAGGAATATCCCTCATGGGATTGTTTTAGTGCAGGAAGGTGTCCCTTCCTGCCCAAAAACAATCCTGCTTACAAGGCTGGCACCCTTGCACCGTGATGCCCAGGTCCTGCGTTGGTGCTAGGCAGCACATTGTGCGCCAGCACAAAAAAAAGCCAGGAATGCACAATATAATGTTAATTATGGTGGAACCCTGCCCTTTATCAAGCAGCACAGCAAGGTAACTTTGCGTCACTATAGATTTATCAAGCCAGGCAAGGCCACAAAAGGTGTCTTTGCCTGGCTTGATAAATCTGCCTTAACCCCTTCGCTGCCAGGCCTTTTGTTGGCTATTTGGGGCAGATTGTGCTTAGGCCCTCATTAGTTTTGTCCACATAAGCTACCCAAGCCAAATTTGCATCCTTTTTTTTCCAACATCCTAGGGATTCTAGAGGTACCCAGAGTTTGTGGGTTGCCCTGAAGGAGACCAAGAAATTTGCCAAAATACAGCAAAAATAACGTTTACAAAAAAAATTGTTAAAAAAGGCTGCAGAAGAAGGGTTGTGTTTTTTTCCTTGAAAATGGCATCAACAAAGTGTTTGAGGTGCTAAAATCACCATCTTCACAGTGTTCAGGAACAGGCAGACTTGAAACAGAAAACTACATTTTTCAACACAATTGTGGCATTTTACTGGGACATACCACACTTTTACTACAGTTTGTGCTTTTAGCCTCCTTCCAGTTAGTGACAGAAATGGATATGAAACCAATGCTGGATCCTGGAAAGCAAAACATTTCTAACAAATAGACAAAATTCGGAATTTAGCAAGGGGTCATTTGTTTAGATCCTACAAGGTTTTCCTGCAGAAAATAACAGCTGAAATAAAAACATATTGAAATTGAGGTAAAAAAACTGCAATTTTTCTCCACGTTTTACTCTGTAACTTTTTCCTGCGATGTCAGATTTTTTAAAGCAATATACTGTTATGTCTGCTGAATGCTTCTGGTTGCAGGGATATATAGGGCTTGTAGGTTCATCAAGAACCCTAGGTCCCAGAGCCAGTAAATGAGCTGCACCTTGCAATGGGTTTTCATTGTATTCCGGGTATCCAGCAATTAATTTGCTGAAATATAAAGAGTGACCTTTGTATTTCCAAAATGGCCACAAGATAAGGTATTGAGAAGTAGTGGTTATTTGCACATCTCTGAATTCCGGGGCGCCCATACTAGCATGTGAATTTCAGGGCATTTCTCTAATAGAGGTATTTTTTACACACTGTCTTACATTTGGAAGGAAAAAATGTAGAGAAAGAGAAGGGGCAGTGACACTTGTTTTGCTATTATGTGTTCCCCCAAGTTTCCTGATAAAAATGGTATCTCACTTGCATGGATAGATCTAAAACCTGCGACAGGAAACGCAACATCACATTTTTACATTGAAAACTGATGTGTTTTTTGGAAAGTGACTAGCTATGGATTTCGTTCTCTAACTCAGCCGGCACCTAGGGAAACGTACAAAAACTTGTGCATTTTTTAAAACTACACACCTAGGGGAATCTAGGATGGGGTGACTTGTGGGGCTCTGACCAGGTTCTGTTACCCAGAATCCTTTGTAAACCTCAAAATTTGGCAAAAAAAAAAACATTTTCCTCACATTTCGGTTCTGGAATCTGAGAGGAGCCACAAATTTCCTTCCACCCAGTAGTTCCTGAAGTGTCCGGATAAAAATGGTACCTTACTTGTGTGGGTAGGCCTAGTGCCCGTGACAGGAAATGCCCCAAAAGACAACATGGACACATCACATTTTCCCAAGAAAACAGAGCTGTTTTCTGCAAAGTGCCTAGCTGTGGATTTAGGCCTCTAGCTCAGCCGGCACCAGGGAAACCTACCAAACCTATACATTTTTTTAAACTAGACACCGAAAGGAATCCAATATGGGGTGACTTGTGGGTTTTTCACAAGGTTCTGTTACTCAGAATCCTTTCCAAACCTCAAAAAACGCTTTTTCCTCACATTGTGGTGACAGAAACCTCTGGAATCTGAGAGAAGCCACAAATTTCCTTCCACCCAGTGTTCTCCCAAGTCTCCCGATGAAAATGGTACTTCACTTGTGTGGACAGGCCTAGTGCCCACCAAAGGAAATGCCCCAAAACACTACCTGGACACATCAAAATTATTAAGTACAAAACTACCTGTTTTTGCGGGGGGCATCTGCGTTTTTGGTCCTGGGTTCAGCAGCCATATATGGAAACCTACCAAAACCAAACATTTCTGAAAACTAGACACCTGAGGGAATCCAAGGAGGTGTGACATGCATGAATCTCCCAATGTTTTCTTACTCAGCAAACCTCACATTTAGCTAAAAAATCTAATTTGTCCCACATTTCTGTGTGGGATCAACACACAGGGACAATTTTCCTACCACCTAATGTTCCCCTCTGTCTACCTCACTTGTGTATTTTTAGGCTGAATTTTTATCAGTATAGATGCATCCATGCTGGGTGGTAGGAATTTTGTGGATTCCTACAGATTACAGAAGGTTCCATTACAAAAATGTGGGAAAAATGTGTGATTTCCAGCAAAACTGGAGGTTTACAGGACATTGCGGGTAAGAAAATGGTGCATGGTACATGCGAAGCACACCACCCTGGACTCACCCAGATGTTTAGTTTTCAGGTGTGTCTAGGTCTTGTGGATTTTTCTACATGGCAGCGTCCAAAATTCCAAAAAGGGCAGCCCTCACCATTCTAAGTGGGACGATTTTGAGAGTTAGCCAAGATGTCATGGCCCAAATGTAAAGCCAAAACCCAAAATAATCAAATTTCCTCTTGCTTGCCGTGGGATAACATGTCTTAGTGTGCAGGGGAGAGCTGAAAGACCGTTATCCCTTCAGTTGAGGTGGGGGCATAACCATGCCCATACTGGTTAGTAGCCACCAGCCCACTATTGTTGTTTTTTGTTGATTCCCTGGCATATGCTCACTGGTGGGCAGAACAACTTTGCCCCATTTATTTTGGGTGGGGGCATGCCCATACCCCCACCCTCTTTTTTTCACAATTCTTCCCTAGTGTCTGTTGGGTGTTTCTTCCCCCTGAGGGTGAGGCAGATGAACCTTACAGAAATTGGCTGATCTGCCCCTAAAGGGGGAAAGAAATGGCCGAACATAAATTTGTCCCCCAGGGGAGCGATCCTTGCCTAAGGGGTCACTCCCCTTGCGTGGAATTGGCACAAAAAAAATCCCTGGTGTCTAGTGGTTTCTGCCCCCTTTGGGGGCAGATTGGTCCAATAAAAATAGACTGATCTGCCCACAAAGGGGGCAGAAATGCCCTATAAACAAGCGACCCTTGCCTAAGGGTATTTCCCCTTATCAATGTAAACAAATACAAATACAAAGAAAATCCTTGGTTGTTAGACCTGATAGCCATAGGGTGGTCACCCCTAACTTTTTGCCTGCCTTCCTCTACTTTTTGGACACTGTTTTTGCTGGTTTTTAGACTCTGCACACTTTACAACTGCTAACCAGTGCTAAAGTGCATATGCTCTCTCCCTTTAAACATGGTAACATTGGATCTTACCCAATTGGACTATTTAATTTAAAGTCCCTAGTAGAGTGCACTATGTGTGCCCAGGGCCTGTAGATTAAATGCTACTAGTGGGTCTGCAGCACTATTGTGCTACCCACTTAAGTAACCCCTTTACCTTGTCTCAGGCCTGCCATTGCAAGGCCCGTGTGTGGAGTTTTACTGCCAATACGATTTGGCATTTAAAAGTACTTGCAAAGCCTAAAACTGCTCTTTGTCTACTTGTAAGGCACCACTAAGGTATGCCCTACGTAACCCATAGGGCAGGGTGCTGTGTAGGCAAAGGCAGGACATGTTCCTATGTTCCTATGTGGTTTACATGTCCTGGTAGTGTAAAACTCCTAAATTCATTTTTACACTACTGTGAGGCCTGCTCACCTTCATAGGCTAACATTTGGGCTGCCCTCATACATTGTTTGAGTGGTAGCTGCTGATCTGAAAGGAGTAGGAAGGTCATATTAAGTATGGCCAGAATGGTGATATAAAATCCTGCTGACTGGTGAAGTTGTTTTTAGTTTTACTATTTTAGAAATGCCACTTTTAGAAAGTGAACATTTCTCTGCACTTACATCTTTCTGTGTCTTACAATCCACGTCTGGCTGGGTTTAGTTGACAGCTCCTTGTGCATTCACTCAGACACACCCCAAACACAGGATACTCAGCCTCACTTGCATACATCTGCATTTTGAATGGGTCTTCCTGGGCTGGGAGGCAATGCTCTCACACAAAGGACTGCCATACCCCCTACTGGGACGCTGGTAGACAGGATTGAACTGAAAAGGGACCGGGTGCACTTCTTAGCCACTCTTTGAAGTCTCCCCCACTTCAAAGGACATTTGGTTATATAAACAGGGCCTCTGCCCCTCCAACTCAGACACTTCCTGGAGAAGAAAACTGGAACCAGAACCTGCATCCTGCCAAGAAGAACTGCCTGGCTTCCCAAAGGACTCACCTGACTGCTTTCTGTGAAGGACTGCTGCCTTGCTGCTCTCTGGCTGTGGTGAAAAAGTGCTCTCCAAGGGCTTGGATAGAGCTTGCCTCCTGTTCCCTGAAGTCTCAGACTTCACTCTTGCAACTGGACTCCTTGTGATGCGAAAATTTGATGCACAGCTTGCTAAAACCGATGCACAGCCTTTCCCGCAGTGAGAAATTCACTACACGCCGAACCGGAACGAAGCAGCGTGACTTCACAAGGAGAAGATCGACGTGGCGCCTGCGTTGCTTCCGGAACTTCGACGCATTGGCCCACCCGATTGACGCACAGCCAACCTGGGACGATGCAGCTCAACTTCCAGAGGGAAAACAGACGCAGTGCCTGCCGTGATGGAGAAAATTCCATGAAACGCCCACCGGATCGATGCATCGCTTGTGACTTCGCTCCGCAAGCCCAGGTTTCCACACACAGACCCTGGAGCGTCTGAAAACCCTGCAACCCGAAGAGGATTCACAACCTATCGCTGGAAATCATCGCACAGCTGTCCCTACTTGGAAACTAAACGACGCTTTGCCATTTGCAGTCCAGGAAATTGGCGCAAATACGTTTGTTTCAACGCTTCTCCTCCTCTGTGGCCCTTTGCAGAGATTTTTCACGCAAACTAGCTACTTTGCGCTTGAAAGAGACTTTGTTTGCTTTAAAAAGACTTAAGACACTTTATATCACTTTTCAGTGATGGGAAACACCTGGAACAATGACTCCGAAACCACAAAGTCGTGGAAAACGAAAGCAAAACAACAGTTTTGTTTTCCACGATTTCCTGGTATTTGTACCTTAACCATGCATGTCTGAACCACATAATTGCGTGGTTAAGGCACAGAAGAAGGGAGTCGGAGTCGACGCGATGAAGGAGGAGGTAAGTTGGGCTGGGACTGGGGCTGTTTTTTTGGGGGGGATGGGGGCTCGGGGTGATTAGCTTTTGGGGGTTCAGGTTTTTGGTTTTAGGGGTGGGTTGGGGGGTTGGGCTGCTTAGATTTTAGGGGTGGGTTGGGGACTCAGGTTATTTTTTTGTTTTTGGGGGAGTGGTCTCAGGGTGATTAGGGTTTAGGGGGGGTCAGGGTTCATGTTTTAGGGGTGGGTTGGGGGGTTGAGGTGCTTAGGTTTTCGGGGCTGGGTGGGGACTCTGGGTATTTTTAGTTTTTGGGGGTGGGGTGGGGAATTGGGGTTGTGGTAATTTTGGGGGTGGGGGTTGCGGTGGTTGTGGGGGGTGGGGGGTTGCGGTAATTTCTGGGGGTGGGGGGCTAAGGGGGAAGCATGCTGATCACTAATGCCTTTACCAGGAATGCGTTTACAATGAAAAATCGTTGTAAAGGTATTCGTGGTAAAGGCATCAGTGATACCAACGAGTTTGTTGTTCCCAACTCGTTGTTGAGCCATGGGTGCTTGAAGCACTCGTGGTTTCGAGATATAACCTTCAGTGATATCTCCACATTTACTTATTGCATCTTTGATCGTGTTCTAAACACTGTGTGGTGTATTTTTTTGGTGCTATATTGTGTTATTGTATGACTTATTGCAAAAATACTTTACACATTGCCTTCTAAATTAAGCCTGACTGCTCAATGCCAAGCTACCAGAGGGTGGGCACAGGATAATTTGTATTGTGTGTGACTTACCCTGACTCGAGTGAGTGTTCTTGCTTGGACAGAGGATAACCTGACTGCCCACTAAAGACCCCATTTCTAACATTGGTGATCAGCGGTGAGGATAGGACTTGTATTTGTGCAGTGACATACAGTAGCTAAGTATTTCACTACCTACCCACTATTAAATTTCAACTTGCTTTTTATCTCTTTTCAGCTTGTTTTTTCTGTCAATTTGTGACTAAAGTCCTCAATCAACATGGGTACCTACCCAGAAAGCCTCCAGGAATTCCAAAGGGTGCTAAGGGCCTGGGCAGAAGCCCCTGTTTAGGAGGAATTTGAGGAGGAGGGTCCAGAGGATGGCCCCTCAGAGGATTTATTTCCCTCATTAGATGAGATTTGTGCTGCAATTATGCCCCCTGCAAAAACAGGGAGCAGTGTCTTTGATCAAAGCCTCACCGCAGAGGAGAGGAGAGGGGAGAGAGCATTTCAGTTGCAGACGGCAAAGTTAAAAATTGAGGCTCAACAGGAGGAAAGGAGAGCCAAGAAAGCTGAGGCTGAAAGAGCAGCCAAACAGATTGAAGCTGAAAGAGCAGAAGCTGCAGCTAAGAGAGCCTTGGCTGAGAAAGAACTGTTGTTGGCTTATGAACTGAGTCTCAAGGAGCTGGAGATCAAGACGAGACAGTCTGAGTCCAGCAGTGATGGTGGCAGCATACGTGCAGGACCGGTTGGGGACAAACAGGTTTGGGTACCCAAGAATGTGGTGCCAAGTTTTGTAGTGGGAGATGACATTGATAAGTGGCTGGCTGCCTATGAAGTTGCACTAAGGGCCCATGGGACACCTGAGGAGCACTGGGGGGTGACCATGTGTTTTTTTTTTTTTACCCTCCTTCGGGAAGGACACATTTCTCACACTTGCCCCGCAGAATAGAAATGACTACTCACACATGAAAGCCGCTTTACTGGCCAAGTATGGGTTGACTCCTGAGAGATACCGCCAGAGGTTCAGGGACAGCACCAAACTTGAAACACAAACTTGGGTGGATTGTTATGATTTCTCTAACAAGGAACTAGATGAATGGGTGCGGGGCAGCAAAGTAGATGATTATAAAGGGCTATATGACTTGATTCTGAGAGAGCATAAGCTCAATATTTCTTTTACAGAGTTGCGCCAGCACTTGGTAGTTAGTAAGCTGACTGACCCCAGGAAGCTTGCTGAGGAGGCAGACCTCTGTGTTAGCAGCAGAGTGTCCAAGAAGGCATCTGGGGGGGACTTCCATAAAGGTGGTCAGGGTTCCCAACAGAAGAAAGAGGGGGGAGAAAAACTTAAAGATAAGGAGTTCTCAAAAGGCCCCCAAAAGAATTCCCAAGGTGGAGGGGTGGATACCATTCCTCTTCTAGATTTGGGAAGAAGCCAGGGTATTTTGATAAAACATTAGGGAAATTCATCACCAAATGCTTAGAGTGCTACCAGCATGGATACTCCAAGGGCAACTCCCAGTGCCCCAAGAGGGCACAGTCCACCACTGGACAGACACCTGGGTAGGCTAGTGTAGCACTCGGAGGAGAGACAGTCCCAGTTAGCTTTGGGGGGCAGGCAGAGATTTCCCTAGTGTTCCTGGGAGAAAGAGAGATGGTGCCTGAAGCCTACATGCCAGAAAATACTTCAAAGTATAGGCAGTGGGTCACCATTGATGGGCAAATGGTAGAGGCCTGCGTGACACAGGAGCCAGTATGAGTACTGTCAAGAGTCAGCTGGTGTCATCAGAGCAGATAGTTCCTAATAAATTCCACCAGGTCATAGTTGCTGACAATCGAGAGATTCGCCTATCGGTGGCTCTGGTTCCCTTTGAGTTGGGGGGGGTCTCTGGTACTCTGAAAGTAGCTGTGAGTCCTGCCATGCCTGTAGATTGACTGTTAGGCAATGATCTTGAGCATATTGACTGGAAAGAGTTAGAGCTCAGATCCCACCTGGAGATGTTAGGTTTGCCTGAGTGGGTCTGCATGACCACACAGTCCATGGCTGCCTTGGAAGGGAGACAAGGGCATCTGGAGCCTGGAACAATGGCCCAGACAGCTACAAAGAGGAAGGGCAAGAGGCGTGGGAAACCTGCCTCAGATGTTCCCAGGGGGTGGACGTGGCCCCTCAGGAGGAGGAGGCCCCTGAGCCAACTGCGGAGGATATAGCTGACCTGGGTAACCTGCCTGAACTTGCAGGCTGGCAAGTAGAGGATGGGACAACCATGGCAGAATTCTGCAAGGCGCAGAAGGAATGCCACACCCTTGAGGGTCTGAGGCAACAGGCTGCAGCTCAAGCAGCAGGCGACGCCTCTGGCAAGCACCATATTTACTGGGAGAATGATCTCCTTTACAGTGAGCCTAAGGTTCCAGATCCTGGGGCAGCACGTGTGCTGGTGGTCCCTCAGTGTTACCAGGCCTTCCTACGGGGTCTGGCTCTTGACATTCCCCTGGCAGGACATCTGAACCAAGTCAAGACCTTTGACAGGCTTGTCACCCACTTCCATTGGCCCAGAATGAGGTTAGCCTCATATAATTTCTGTAGAGCTTTCCCCACCTGCCAGGCTAGTGGAAAGACTGGGAAAAAGCTTAAAGCTCCCGTGCTCCCACTCCCTGTCATTGGCACCCCCTTTGAAAGGGTGGGCATGGACATTGTTGGTCCCTTGGACCCCAAGACTGCCTTGGACAACAGGTTTATCATTGTTTTGGTGGACCAAGCCACCCGCTATCCAGAGGCAATCCCTCTGAGAACAGTGATTGAACAGGTGGTGACCAGAGCCCTGTTGGGAATATTCACCCATGTGGGATTCCCTAAGGAAGTTGTGTCTGACAGAGGCACAAACTTCATGACTTCATACATGAAGTCCATGTGGGATGAGTGTGGGGTTACCTACCTGTTTACCACCCCTTATCATCCTCAATCCAATGGGCTTGTTGAGGGATTCAACAAGACAGTGAAGGGCATGATTAATGGCCTGACTGAAGCCATGAGGCGTAAGTGGGACGTCCTCTTACCATTCCTGTTGTTTGCCTGCAGAGAGGTGCCCCAGAAAGGGGTGGGGTTTAGCCCCTTTGAGCTTCTCTATGGTCACACCATCAGGGGACCACTGAGCATAGTTAAAGAGGGCTGGGAGAAAGCTGCCAAGACACCTCCCCAGGATGTGGTCAGCTACATGCTGGCCCTCCACAACCAAACCCACTGCTTCTGGAAGCAGGCACAGAGTAACCTCAAGGACAGTCAAGAGGTGATGAAGGAGTGGTATGACTGGAAGACCACTCTGGTTGAGTTCTCACCTGGAGACACGGTTTGGGTGATGGAGCTAATAGAGCCCAAGGCTATCCAGGAACACTGGACTGGCCCATTTGAGATCAAGGAGCGTAAAGGAGAGGTCACTTACCTAGTGGACCTCAAGACCCCTAGGCACCCCTAAGGGTCCTCCATCACCACAGGCTCAAACCTCACTTTGAGAGGTCTGAAATCAGTATGCTCCTATTCATAGATGAGGGCATGGAAGAGTAGAGTTAACCTCTCCCCGACCTCCTCTTTGCCAAAGAAGATGATGGGTCAGTGTAGGGTGTCATTCTGTCTGACTCTCTGACTCTAAATCAGAGAGGAGACTGCTATGAGCTGTTAGAGCAGTTCTCTTCCCTGTTCTCCCTTACTCCTGGACTGACCCACTTATGAGTTCATGATATTGACACAGGTGATAGTCCCCCTGTGAAGAACAAAATGAACAGGTTATCAGATAAGGTGAAGGCCAGCATCAAGGAAGATGTTGAATTTAGGGGTTATTAAGAAATCCAGTAGTCCCTGGGCCAGCCCTGGGGTGCTGGTTCCTAAGGCTGCTGCCCCCGGTGCGAAGCCAGAAATCAGGTTCTGCATGAACTACTGGGGTCTCAACTTAGTCAAACAGACTGATGCTCATCCCATCCCCCAAGCTGATGAGCTCGTTGACAGGCTAGGTGCTGCCAAGTTCCTCAGTACGTTTGATCTTACATCAGGGTACTGGCAGATCGCCCTGACTTAGGGGGATAAAGAGAGATCTGCATTTTCGGTTGGTTAACGGGGTCCTAGCAGGTAAGGATGCCTTCTGTGAGGCCTACCTAGACAACATAGCTGTCTACTGTAGGAGGCTGGCCTGGCTTATAGTGGGTACTGATAGTACTTACACCTTGTGTCAGGTCCAGGTATCCCTTTTTAGTAGATTAGTAGTGTTCTAGGCGCTTAGGCTGATAAAGGTAGCTATAGCAGAGCAGCTTAGGCTGAACTAGGAGACATGAAAATCTCCTACCATACCACTTATATCATAGGTACTATAACAGAAGAAACACAATACTCAGGGTTACTAAAAATAAAGGTACTGTATTTTAGTGACAATGTGCCAATATTATCTCACTTTGGAGGTAAGTAAAATACACAAAATATACAAACAAACCAAAATCAGGTAAGTAAAACAGTCAGAAAGTAGTGCAAATACTGTAGAGTACAATAGGATGCAATAGGCCTAGGGGCAACACAAACCATATACTCTGAAAGTGGAATGCAAACCAGGAATGGACCCCTAGGCTAGTATAGTGTGTAGAGGGTCGCTGGGAGTGTAAGAAAACACTAAGGGTGTCCAAGATACCCCACCTCAAGATCCTGAAAAGTAGGAATAAGGTGATACTACTGAAGAAGGATTCCTGGACCTGAGGACCTGCACAGGAAGGGGACTAAGTCCAAGAGTCGTGAAAGTGTACGGGGGGGCAGGAGCCCACTAAACCACGGATAAAGGTGCAAAATGGCTGCCTCTGGATGGAAAAAGCTGAAGGTCTGCAACAACGAAAGGTGATAGGAACTTCTTCTTTGTGCAGAAGATGTCCCACGGAGTACTGGAGGATGCAGATTTGTTTCTTTGGAGAATGACCACAAACAAGCGTTGCTAGCTGAAAAGGTTGCAGTTGAATAGAAAGTGATCTGCCTGGGCCCAGGATGGACCAGGATGTTGCCACTTGGGAGAGGAGACAGAGGGGCCCCTCAGCAACACAGAGAGTCCATGCACAAGAAGGCAGCACCCGCAGAAGTCCTTGAACACGGGTTCAAGAAGACTGAGCACAGCGGTCGTCTCAACAGTACAAAAGATGGTCCCACGAAGCCGGAGTTGACCAATGCAGGACGGAGTGCTGGGGAACTGGGCTAGGCTGTGCATGAAGGATTCCTTGCAAAAGTGCACAGAAGCAATAGCAGCTGCAGTTCACACAGTGCATAGGATTACTGCCTGGAGAGGGGAGGCAAGGACTTACCTCTGGCAAATTTGGACAGTTGGACCACTGGACAGTCTGGGTGACTTGGGTCCACCACCTGTGTTCCAGGGGCCACGCACGGCAGGATGAGGGGGGTCCCAGAGTACCGGTGAGGCTGAAGTTTGGTGCCTGCTGGAGCAGGGGGAAGATTCCGTTGACCCACAGGAGATTTCTTCATGGCTTCCAGTGCAGGATGAAGGCAGGCAGCCCCCAAACCATGCATCACCAGGAAACAGTCGAGAAAGCTGGCAGGATTAGGCTCTATAATGTTGCTGGCAGTCTTCTTGCTACTTTGTTGCAGTTTTGCAGGCGTCCTAGAGCAGTCAGCGGTCAATCCTTGGCGGAAGTCGAAGAGAGAGGTACAGAGGAACTCTCGTGAATTCTTGCAATTTTTTATCTGAGGAAATGCCCACAGGAGAGACCCTAAATAGCCCTCAGAGGAGGATTGGCCACCTAGTCAGGTAATCACCTATCAGGAGGCGTCTCTGACATCACCTGCTGGCACTGGCCACTCAGAGGCCTCCAGTGTGCCCTCAGACCTCTGCATTCAAGATGGCAGAGGTCTGGGACACAGTGGAGGAGCTCTGGGCACCACCCCTGGGGTGGTGATGGACAGGGGAGTGGTCACTCCCCTTTCCTTTGTCAAGTTTTGCACCAGAGGAGGGGCTGGGGGATCCCTGAACTGGTGTAGACTGGCTTATGCAAGGAGGGCACCATCTGTGCCCTTCAAAGCATTTCCAGAGGCTGGGGGAAGCTACTCCTACCCAGCTCTTAACACCTATTTCCAAAGGGAGAGGGTGTAACACCCTCTCTCAGAGGAAATTATTTGTTCTGCCTTCCTGGGACTGGGTTGCCCAGACCCCAGGAGGGCAGAAGCCTGTCTGTGGGTTAGCAGCAGTGGTAGCTGCAGTGAGAACCCCAGAGAGCTAGTTTGGCAGTACCCAGGATCCATGCTGGAGCCCCGGGGATGCATGGGATTGGCACCCCAGTACCGTATCTGGCATTGGGGGACAATTCCATAATCTTAGACATGTTACATGGCCACATTCAGAGTTACCATTGTGAAGCTATATATAGGTATTGACCTATATGTAGTGCACGCTTGTAATGGTGTCCCCGCACTCACAAAGTCTGGCGAAATTGCCCTGAACAATGTGGGGGCACCTTGGCTAGTGCCAGGGTACCCTCACACTTAGTAACTTTGCACCTAACCTTCACTAGGTGAGGGTTAGACATATAGGTGACTTATAAGTTACTTAAGTGCAGTGTAAAATGGCTGTGAAATAACATGTGCGTTATTTCACCCAGGCTGCAGTGGCAGTCCTGTGTAAGATTTGTCTGAGCTCCCTATGGGTGGCAAAAGAAATGCTGCAACCCATAGGGATCTCCTGGAACCCCAATACCTTGGGTACCTAGGTACCATATACTAGGAAATTATAAGGGTGTTCCAGTGTGCCAATTAAAATTGGTGAAAATGGTCATTAGCCTATAGTGACAATTCTAAAGGCAGAGAGAGCATAAGCACTGAGGTTTTGATTAGCAGAGCCTCAGTGACACAGTTAGACACTACGCAGGGATACACATACAGGCCAAAAACTATGAGCAGTGGGGTCCTGGCTAGCAGGGTCCCAGTGAGACAGTAAAAACACCCTGACATATACTCACAAACAGGCCAAAAGTGGGGGGAACAATGCTAGAAAGAGGGTGCCTTCCACAAAGGTTTAAATCACCCAATAATGTAAAGTAGGAGTAAATTAAGACCAAGGGGCCAAGGTGTTGCATAGGGAGCTGAGAGATGGCAGCCTATATACTAACATCCCTGCCAACCATTGATGAGGGGAGAGAGGGAGGCAAAAACCAAGCAGCTCAGCACCCTCTAGTCCCACTATTTGGAGTGCTGCACTAATGATCTCTGTAGATGAAAGCTATCCAGCCACCTCTACAAAGTACACAGTCTTTACTGAGTATTTTATATCCCTTAGAAATCCCTTAGAAATCACTGTAGAGATTGCAGGTTTCATTGTTTTCCATAATCAGGTTTCCATAAGGAACATCACGTCCAACTTAGCTTCACACAGCAGGTCAAATTACGCCATTGATGTAATAATCACACTGTGAGCAAGTGCATTTAATCTGACCAGCAGGAGATAGCTGTTTAATGTGTTTTCATGTACTGGAGCTTAGCTAATTAGTTGCTCTGAGCTATAATAGACCCGCACATAACCTTCTGGCAGTCCAAGACATAGGGGGTCATTCTGACCCTGGTGGTCTTGGACCGCCAGGGCAAGAATGACAGAAGCACCGCCAACAGGCTAGCGGTGGTTCACTTCCCATTCTGACCGCGGCAGTAAAGCCGCGGTCGCACCGCCGGGGACGGCGGTGTCCCGCCGATTTTCCCCCCGCAGTTATAATCCGCCAGGGCAGCGCTGCAAGCAGCGCTGCCCTGGGGATTATGACCCCCTTACCGCCAGCCTGTTTCTGCCGGTTTACACTGCCAGGATGAGGCTGGCGGTAAGGGGTGTCCTGGGGCCCCCTAACAGGGCCCCAGCCTGCTTTTCACTGTCTGCATGGCAGACCGTGAAAAGCGCGACAGGTGCAACTGCACCCGTCGCACCGCCGCAACACCGCCGGCTCCATTAGGAGCCGGCTCCTGTGTTGCGGCCTCATTCCCGCTGGGCCGGCGGGCGCTAACATGGTTAGCGCCCACCGGCCCAGGGGGAATGTTGGAATGGGGGCCGCGTTATTGCGGCCGCATGGCGGCCGCTTGGCGGTTCCCATCTGGCGGGCGGCAGTAGCCGTCCGCCAATGTTAGAATGACCTCCATAATGTCTGTGCTGGCCGCTTCTGGGATGCTTCTGGGTGCAGACAGGTTTGCTTTTGGCATGCCATTGGCGCACAAATGGTGCGCCCACTGTATGTCTGTGCCACGTGCTCTCCTATAAGCATATGGCCGGAGGGCAGCTAGAGCACGCACTATCCAAAATGACAGCTCTAGCTTTTGAGCACGTATCAGAGCTGAGATTTTATAGCTCCCTGAAATTCAAATCTTTCGATCCCTATATCCAGATTGTAACTGTCCCATGTCTTGAACCTTATTTGATCTGGTTTTCAAGTTCTAAAATAACCTCTCTTTTACCATTTTTTTGATTTAATTTGATTCATTTTAAGGTAGCCTTTCACAAACCATGGGGCATATTTATACTCCGTTTGCGCCGAAATTGCGTCGTTTTTTTTTACGCAATTTCGAAGCAAAACTAACTCCATATTTATACTTTGGCATTAGACGCGTCTAGCGCCAAAGTCCATGGAGTTAGCGTCATTTTTTAGCGTGGACACCTACTTTGCGTTAATTATATGCAAGGTAGGCGTTCCCGTCTAAAAAATCGACTCCGAGGCATGTGCGTGGGATTTATACTCCCGGGAGTGGGCGGGTCAAAAAAAATGACGTACGCCCGCTTTTGCGCTGTTTTTTAGCGCCTGGAAAAGGCAGGCGTTAAGGGACCTGTGGGCTCTGAAGGAGCCCAGAGGTGCCCTCCCATGCCCCCAGGGACACCCCCTGTCACCCATGCCCACCCCAGGAGGACACCCAAGGCTGGAGGGACCCATCCCAGGGACATTAAGGTAAGTTCAGGTAAGTGTTTTTTTTTTGTTTTTTTTTGTGGCATAGGGGGGCCTGATTTGTGCCCCCCTACATGCCACTATGCCCAATGACCATGCCCAGGGGACAGAAGTCCCCTGGGCATGGCCATTGGGCAAGGGGGCATGACTCCTGTCTTTGCTAAGACAGGAGTCATTTCTATGGGGGTTGGGAGTGAGAAAAAAAAATGGCGCAAATCGGCTTGAGGCGCAAAAATTGCCTCAACCTGACTTGCCCCATTTCTTGACGCCCAAGCTCCATTTCCCCCTACGCCGGCGCTGCCTGGTGTACGTTGTTTTTTTTAACGCACACCAGACGGCGCCGGCAGCTAACGCCGGCTAACGTCATTCAATAAATACGGCGCCCGCATGGCGCTTCAGAATGGCGTTAGCCGGCGCTAATTTTTTTAACGCAAAACTGCGTATACAAAAAGTATAAATATGGGCCCATGTTTTTGGAAAAAAGATTTACCACCCTGCCCCTGTGATTCGAAATCAAAACAGAGTACCTCACATTTTCTTCTCTTTATATGCTGCTCCTAGAAAGGCCTTTATTTTACCCATTTTATGTCATCTTAGACCTATCCATTATAAGGAAGCTCTATTATATTTTCAGAGACTGCCAGATATCCAAACTTGTCACCACATACTACATTTTGTTACAGCTTCTTTAAGTATTAGGAAAAGGTCTATTCCATTTTAATCTCTATATGTTTGTGAGAGATTTCTATTCTGAGATAACATCTGTAAATTTTGTGTTTTTGCAATTCTTAATTATGTTCAGTATTCTTATTTGTTACATGTCAAGGGGTTTTTAGATCAGGGCGGTCATTACAACCCTGGTGGACGGTGTTAAAGGTGCGGTAATACCGCAAACAGGCCGGCGGACAAAAAAAGGGAATTATGACCGTGGCGGAAACCGCCAACATAGACAGCCACTTTAACACTCTGCCCGCCACGGCGGAACAGACAAACAGCGCGGTGGTCACCGCCAACAGACAGGCGGAAGACAATGTACCGCCCACAGTATCACAACCCGACAATCTGCCACCTTTTCCGGGGCGGATTCACCGTGGATAAAAACACGGCGGAAACAGATTTTGCAATGGAAAAACGCTCACCTTAACACACTCCACGAGGAAGGAGGACACCATGGAGCCCGAACTGCAAATACTCCCTGCGCTTGTCTTTCTGCTCCTCTATGATCACCATCTACGTAGGCGCCGAAGACAACGGTGAGTACTGCACCTACGACATAGAGGTGGGGGAGGCAAAAGTCAGGTGGACACACATGCAACACCCCCACCCCACCCCAACCCGACCCTCACCCACTACAACACACACACCAATGCATGTCAAAACAGCACAGTAACAACCCCCCGCCCCCGGAAGAATGCAAAGACAAAAGGAAATCAGTTCAAACATTGTAATGTATCAAAAGACAGTAACCAAATATATACAGATATATATACACATTCCAGATTTTATACATTAAGATAAGTAGTGCAGGTATGCACATATCAATGTCCGTGCACCACTGGGCCCAAAATGCATGGGCGAGGCCCACACTAGATACCTGTCCACAAACAGAGAGAACACTGCAGGGGCATCAGATAGAAATACAACAGGCACCTCAGGGGGAAGGGAAGGGGGGACACCTCAGCCAGATGACAGCACCACGCCAGATCCAAGACGGGGCTCCATGCCCATTGATGTATCCTGGGGAGTGCAAAGCCACAGTCTCTCAAGTCTCTACAGTGGGTGGGTTGCCCACTGTTCAATCCTGGGGAGTGCAAAGCCACAGTCTCTCATGTCTCTGCAGTGGGTGGGTTGCCCACTGTACCTTCCTGCGGAGTGCAAAGCCACAGTCTCTCAAGTCTCTACAGTGGGTGGGTTGCCCACTGTTCAATCCTGGGGAGTGCAAAGTCACAGTCTCTCAAGTGGATAACAGTCTCCACTGGTTCTGGAGGGGGACTGGTGCCCAGACTGCATCAGGCTCCCCGTGACGGTTCCTGTTCCGTCACTGTCCCAGCTGCACATGGGCTAACGATGCTTGATTTGGCGTTTTTTTCCCTGTCCAGCGGTGCTTTACCATGTCGGTCTTTGCCCTGTTCAGCGGTGCTTTGCCCTGTTCAGCGGTCTTCACCATGGCGGCCTTTTCCCTGTTCAGCGGTGCTTTGCCATGGCGGTCGGTGCCCTGTTCAGCAGTGCTTTGCCATGTCGGTCTTTGCCCTGTTCAGCGGTGCTTTGCCCTGTTCAGCGGTCTTCACCATGGTGGTCCTTGCCCTGTTCAGCGGTGCTTTGCCATGGCGGTCTTTGCCCTGTTCAGCAGTGCTTTGCCCTGTTCAGCGGTCTTCACCATGGCGGTCTTTGCCCTGTTCAGCGGTGCTTTGCCATGGCAGTCTGTGCCCTGTTCAGCGGTGCTTTGCCATGGCGGTCTCTGACCTGTTCAGCGGTGCTTGTCTTTGCTGTCTGACCTGTGCATTGGTGTGTGGCATGACGGTCCCTCATTGCCCAGCGGGGCTGTGGCTGCCGGGGCCCTCCAGGGCACTGACTCTGGCGGTGGTCTCAGATCAGTGACAATTGTGCTGCCCTCCTGGGCACTGACTCTGGCGGTGGTCTCCGGACCAGTGACGATTGTGCTGCCCTCCTGGGCACTGACTCTGGCTGTGGTCTCCGGACCAGTGATGATTGTGCTGCCCTCCTGGGCACTGACTCTGGCGGTGGTGTCTGGACCAGTGACGATTGTGCTGCCCTCCAGGGCACTGACTCTGCCGGTGGTCTCCGGACCAGTTACGATGTGGCTGGTGTTGGCGTCCTGGCCAGCGGGGAGGATGGCGCCCTTCTCCGCCCTGCTGCTCTTCCCAGACGGTGCAGACTTCTTCTGGCCCTTCACCACCTTTGGAGGAGTCACAGCTGACTCTGCACTCCCCCTGGGACCCTTGTGAGCAGTTTTGCCGCCAGGAGTCTTCACCCTGTCCCGTCGGCCACTTTCCAACTTAAGGTGCTTTACAGGGGTGGACTGGCAGTGCTTTGGCTCCGTGTCACACTGGCTGCCCTGGTGGGCGGTGCACTCCACACACCTTTAACACGCACCACTGGTACTGGACTTTTTTTGGCTGAGGTGCTACTACAGGACCTATCAATTGGAGGGGTGGGGGCAAAGAGGTCAACGTTGATGAGGAAGAGTTGCTGAAGAAGACTGGGATGGGTAGCTGGAGGGGGTCTGGGAGTGGAGGAAGAGGAGGTGGTTGTAGGAGGTGTAACTTTAGCTGATTTGGGTGCAGGTGCAGGTACTGGAGGCTGTCTTGAGGTGGATGGATGTTGGGTGTGTGGGTGCCCGCTTTTGTGTACTTTGGGAGGGGGCGTCACAGACACACTGGGAGTGGACACAGGGGACGTGTAAATGGTAGTGGGGGTGGTGAGTGATGGTGAGCGGGGTGTGGTGCTGGGTGTTCTGGTGCGGGTCCTAGTGCCTGTAGATGTAATGCATGCAGGTGAGAGTGTAGACGACACTGGGATGGATGAGGGAAACGACGAGGAGGGGGACACAGTGGAGGCAGTGGATGTTGTTGTGTCTGTATGTGGATGATGCTTGTTTGAGTGCCTGTGGGTTGTGTGGTGCTTATGTTTGCCAGAGCTACTTTTGTGTGTTGAGGTGTATGCATCCTTGTCTGATGGTGTGCTTGGGATAGGCTTGGGTACAGGAGATTGGGTCTGGGTGGAGGAAGTTGGAGGGGGGAGGCTAGACACAGGGACAATGGCTGCCATCAGTGTTGAGGCCAGAGATTGCAGGGTTCGATGAAGGGCAGCCTGACCAGAATAAATGCCCTCCAGGAATGCATTACCGTGTTGCAACTCCCTTTCTACACCCTGGATGGCATTCACAATGGTAGACTGCCCAACAGTGAGTGACCTGAGGAGGTCAATGGCCTCCTCACTGAGGGCAGCAGGGGTGACTGGGGGAGGGCCTGTGGTGCCTGGGGCGAAGGTGATGCCCACCCTCCTGGGTGAGCGGGCACAGGGCGAAGGCTGAGGGGCTGCTGGGAGGGTGGTGCTGGTAGGGGAGGTGGCGGCTGTACCTGTAGAAGTGGGGGGCACAGATGGTGCCGCCACCACAAGGGAGCTCCCATCGGCGGACGAGTCCATGTCGCTGTTTGGTGATCCGGTGACCGACGTGAAGCTCCCCTCGCCCTCCATCCCACCGGTGTATTCAGAGTCTGTGGTGTGGCCCTCCATGGCAATGTGGGATGCAGCTCCCTCGTGCTCCGGTACCACTGTACCTCCGCCTGATGGTGCTGATGCACACAAGAACAGGGAGAGCACAAGAAGGGGGGGGGACGACAGAAGAAAGACAGGTTGAGTGCATGGCTTACCGCTACCGTTGGCGGACAATACAGACACAGCAGCCCCTGCACTACGCCGTGCTCTTGGCCTCTACAGATGCAATTCCTGGGATCTGGCCTACATGGCTATGATGGACATCTGCACACATAGATGCCACAGGGGCATGTATACCTGTACTTGGCACTCTACTGAGGTGGGGTGGAGTGCCAAATGGCCTGCATTATGGAGGGGCCTAGCCTACGGAACTCGCCCTGGCCTAGGGAAACCCACAGCCCTCCTCCCCCACCCAGACCACTCCACTGCGCTCAAAGTCCGCAGAATGAGAGTGTACTCACCCCCTTTTGTCTGCTGTCATGCCCTCAAGCACCCATCCAACTCAGGGTAGGCCACCGCCAGGATCCGGAACATCAGGGGGGTCATGGTGCGACGGGCACCCCTCCCATGTTGGGAGGCCATCCCCAGCTGAGCCTCTGCCGTCTTCTTGCTCCAGCGGCGAATGTCCTCCCATCTTTTCGGGCAGTGGGTGCCCCGTCTCTGGTGGACCCCAAGGGTCCGGACGTCCTTGGCGATGGCACGCCAAATGTCCTTCATCTGGTGGGCACTGACCTACATGACATGTACAGGGGAAGAAGAGAAGTAATTACCAACTGCACCGTCGATGTGAGTGGCCCCCATCTCTACCCTTTCCATGTGGCACATGCATTCACAGTCCTTCATGTTCCCTGAACTCTGCCCCCTTCCAACTAACATCCAGCCCTCTCCACCCAGGCATAGCCCATACAACGTGCTCCCTGTGTACTTACCTGTTGGTCTGGAGGACCATAGAGTATCGTGTACTGGGGGAGGACCCCGTCCACAAGCTTCTCCAACTCCTGAGCAGTGAAGGCAGGGGCCCTTTCCCCAGACGCAGCAGCCATTGTCTCTGCGAGACCGAGGTCACAGCAGCACTTGCAGTGTAGGTCCTCTCCTGTCGAAGATCAGGTATCGAGTCTTTCAACAGATAGAAAATGGCGGTCACATCCGCGGCGGTGACGTCCGCGGCGGTGCGTCTCATCACCGCCGGGGCACTCTGTCATTGGCTCCTGGGACCCATAGGGTCCAATGTTAACCAATGCAGCATTGCGCCGCGGTCTACGACCGCCTACCGCGACGGTGTACAACGCCAGCGCAGATAGCTCACATCCCATTGTCCCACTTTAGAGGTCAGGCAGCCGCTATTTCAGGAGCCCACATGGTTTCATTTACTACTGTGTCACACATACCTAGGCCTACACTCAACACACATACAGGAAGAGTTTTGTGTTTGGTGTCGTGTTCTGTGTATCGGTGGGTACATACCTGGGAATTTGTTGACTCTGTGGTCGCTGTTCTCCTTCCTAGGCATCGTCAGCTGGGACATTTGAGAAGATGGCGGAATCCTCCGGTGTACCGACCGCTGGTGGACCTGTTGACAATGGAGGAGCGACATTTAATCATCACCTACAAGTTTGACCGTGCCACAATCCAGGAACTGTGTACCCAGTTGGAGCCAGACCTGATGTCACCAATCCGCCATCCCACAGGAATACCCCCTGACGTGCAGGTGATGTCAGTGCTCCATTTCCTTGCAAGTGGGTCTTTTCAGACAACAGTGGCCATGGCATCAGGGATGTCCCAGCCTATGTTTTCCAACGTGTTGTCCAGAGTGTTGTCTGCCCTGCTGAAACACGTAAGGAGCTACATCGTTTTCCCTCAGGTGGATGATTTGGCTACAGTGAAAGGTGACTTCTATGCCCTTGGACATATCCCCAACATCATAGGTGCTATTGATGGCACCCATGTAGCTCTGGTCCCCCCGCAGGAGTGAACATGTGCACAGGAACTGGAAGAGTTATCATTCTATGAATGTACAGATGGTATATTTGGCAGACCAGTACATCTCCCAGATAAATGCTATGTTCCCTGGCTCTGTGCATGACGCCTACATCCTGCGGAATAGCAGTATCCCATATGTGATGTGTCAATTCCAGAGGCACCTTGTGTGGCTATTAGAGGACTCTGGTTACCCTAACCTGTCATGGCTATTGACCCCAGTGAGGAATCCCAGGACCAGGGCAGAGGAACGCTACAATGAGGCCCATGGGCGGACTAGGAGGGTGATCGAACGCACCTTCGGCCTCCTGAAGGCCAGGTTCAGGTGCCTCCATATGACAGGTGGTTCCCTATTCTACTCACCAAAGAAGGTGTGCCAGATCATCTTCGCCTGCTCAATGCTTCACAATCTTGCTTTGCGACGCCAGGTGCCTTTTCTGCAGAAGGATGGTCCATATGGCGGTGTTGTGGCAGCTGTGGAGCCTGTGGAGCCTGTGGACAGTGGTGAGGAGGAAGCTGAGGAAGAAGACATAGACAACAGGGAGTCAGTCATACAGCAATATTTCCAGTGACACACAGGTGAGAATTTTTTTTTTTACTATTACATTCACTTTCACATTTCTACCTCTATCCTGTCTGTCATTTAGTAGCAGTATTTGATAACTGAGTTGTACCTTTCCATTACGGTTTCACAGGTGTGGTTACCAACGTGTGTCATCTGTTTGCATCCTTCATGGACTTGTGATGTGTGGCATAGGTATGTTGGCATTACAATTGAAAACGCATTTTGACACTGTCATTGATAATACAAATTTACCAAATCACAGACTGACTCCAGATTGTTTGTGCTTCAAGGGTGTTTATTTAAGTGCTAAAAAATGGAGGGGGGTTGTAAAATGGTGATGGGGGATGGTGGAGGAATGTCCATGGCAGAGTCCAGTCTATTGGTCACACAGGTGCACTGCCCATATGGGCATAGGAAGTGGAGCTGGGGCAGTTTAAGTATGGACAGGGTAACAAAGTGGGACAGTGGGAGGACAATCAGGGTGGTCTCATTCCCTTGCGGGGGTCTTGCCATCTTGCTCTGTCCTGTTCCTGGATCTCAGGGACCGCTTGCGGGGTGGTTTTCCATCTGCAGGGGGTGGGGTGCTGGTGTGGTGGTTCTGTGGCAGGGCATCCTGTCCACTAGCGCCGGCGGAGGTGGTGGGCAGTTCATCGTCCAAGCTAGTGTCAGGGGCCCCTGGGAGTGCCACGGTGTCCCTCATGGTCTTCTGTATGTCCTTCAGCACCCCTACGATGGTGCCCAGGGCGGAGCTGATGGTTCTGAGCTCCTCCCTGAATCCCAAATACTGCTCCTCCTGCATGCGCTGGGTCTCCTGAAACTTGGCCAGGACCGTCGCCATCGTCTCCTGGGAGTGGTGGTATGCTCTCATGATGGAGGAGAGGGCCTCGTGAATAGTGGGTTCCCTTGGCCTGTCCGCCCCCTGTCGCACAGCAGCCCTCCCAGTTCCCCTGTGTTCCTGTGCCTCCGTCCCCTGGACTGTGTGCCCACTACCAATGCCCCTAGGTCCCTGTTATTGTTGGGGTGGTGGGTTATCCTGGGTTCCCTGTAGTGGTGGACACACCACTGATTGACGTGTCCTGGGTACGGAGGTATGGGCCCGCTGGGTGGGTGCTGTGCTGGTGTTACCAGAGGGTGGAAGGTCAGTGTTGGGCTGTGCCTGTGCAAGGGAAACCGACTGTCCCGAGGCCCACAATGGTCCGGGCTGGTCATCAGGATCCAGTTGGCCAGAGGTGCTGTTGTCATTGTGGGCCTCTTCTGTGGGTGGAGTGGAGATGTCTGGACCCTCCTGTGTGGTGACGTTCCGTAGTGGTCCTGTAGGGATATAAGAGCATGATTATTGCATCTGTGTGTGTAATGGTGTGCAATGGGTGGGTGTGCGTGTACCCCAGTGCAAGCATTCCTGTGTGTGGGTTTGTGTGATGATGGTTAGGGGGTTGTTATGGGTATGTGCAGTGAGCATGCTTTGGTGAGGGGTGACCATGCTTAGTTGTGTCATGCAGGGCTTGGTGTTGGGATGTGTGGTTTGTTTTATTAGTACATTAGTGAGGATTTGGAGTGATAGGGGAGGGGTGAGCGTGGGGGTGTGTGATAGCATGCAGGTAGGGTGGGGGATATGACAGTTAAGATTTGACTTACCAGTGTCCATTCCTCCACCGACTCCTCCGAGGCCCTCTGGATGCATGATGGTCAAGACTTGCTCCTCCCATGTTGTTAGTTGTGGGGGAGGAGGTGGGGGTCTGCCGCCAGTCCGCTGTACCGCGATGTTGTGCCTGGAGACCACAGAACGCACCTTCCCCCGTAGGTCGTTCCACCTCTTCCTGATGTCCTCCCGATTTCTTGGATGCTGTCCCACAGCATTGACCCTGTCCACGATTTTGCGCCATAGCTCCATCTTCCTGGCTACGGAGGTGTGCTGCACCTGTGAGCCAAATAGCTGTGGCTCTACCCATAGGATTTCCTCCACCATGACCCTGAGCTCCTCCTCGGAAAACCTGGGGTGTCTTTGGCGTGACATGGGGTGGTGTTGGTGATGTGTGGGGTGGTGTATGTGTTGATGTGTGTGGTGATGTGTAGTGGTGTGTAGTGTTTTGTGCGTGGAATGTTGTATGGGTGATGGTGTTGTGTGCCTCTGTGTGGTGGGGTCCTCAATTGCTGTGCTCTCTGTCTCTCGGCCTCCTCAAAATTTCTGGTTGTAGGGGTTTGTGGGTGATGTGGGTGTGTGTTTTATATTGTGTTGGGTGTGTGGGAGTGGTATTTGTATGTGTATCAGGTGTGTGTATTTTGAGTTGTCCAATGTGGCGGTGTTTTGGAGATGTGTGTGTATTTTGAGCGCGGCGGTGTATACCGCCAATGGAATACCGCAGTTGAAAGACCGCCGCGTGGATTCGTGGGTCGTGATAGCATGGGCGTGTTTCTGTTGGCGTGACGGTGGAGGAATTGTTTTCGCCAGTTTAACACTGACCTTTGGTGTGGCGGACTTGTGTGGGTGTCTGAATTTCGGCGGATTCCGAGATGTGTGTCATAATAGCTGTTGCGGAAATCCGCGGCCGTGGTGGTGTATTGGCGGTCTTCTGCACGGCGGTAAGCAGCTTTTACCGCCAATGTTGTAATGACCCCCCAGATGTTTACATAGTGTTTTTAGAAATTGTTTTTACAGTTTTTAATTGTGTTTTATACTATTTACAGATTCGTAATATGTGTCTTTGTATGCACTTTTATGGCAATTGCCGAATAAAGTTCTTTGACTGACTGACAGCTCTAGCTATACCGATGGAGGGAAAAATGTCCCCGGGGCCTTTCACTTCGTTTTAGTTGCACCCTCCTTCCTGTTTTTTCCCAAATGTGCAAAAGAGCTATGGCACTACTAAAGTAATAGTTTTTAAAAAACAAGTAAAATCAGTTCACTTTGTTTTACTTAATTTTTAGCTGCTTCCTCCTCTCTCTAATTTCCCAGGAATGTGCAAAAAAACTATTTCCGTGCCTATAGAAAAAAGTTAAAAGCAAGTGAAATCAGGTCAAAACAGAATTCTACTCCAGCGGGGCAGAACCGTCAGTGCAGTTGGGTCCGCGCCACGTGCTTTCCTATAAGCATATGGCCAGAGAGATGCTAGAGCAGGCAGCATCCAAAATGGTGGCTCTTGCTGTCCCGAAGGAGTGAAAAACGGTCAGAGAGCCTTCACTTTGTTTTAGCTCCTCTCTCCTTACCGTTTTTCCCAAGTGTGCAAAAGAGCTTTTTCCCAGTTGCAGCAGTTGACAAAAGAATGCACAAACTTTACTAATAGGGCTTCACAGGGATTCTTACAGTGGAAATTAAGGGTTTCTCCCTGGGGAAACCACCGCTGAAACTTCTTTTTACCTAAGTAATCTGTGAGTTTCCATGTAACATAATACCTGTCTAAATACATACTTTTACACTGTCTAATAAACATATGACACTAAAAACCCATGAATTTTAACCTATGACTTTCAAATGGTTGAGTAAGCCCTGTTTATTATGCTAAAAACCTCTGCACTAAACAATTCACATCTATAACATATTTTCCCAGTGAACAAATCAGCCCTTTAGCCTTCATCACTGACATTTGACTTTACCCATCTGAGTCCCACTGTAATCAAGGGAAGATTCAGATAGCTATAAAATTACAAACATGCGCAAACACAGTGGCAAAACAATATACAACCGGCCATTAAGAAAAAGGTCCAATAAGGGTCATCACAGAGCAAACCGTCTGTTCCCAGGGTATGGCAGAGGACAATCATTAGCACAACCTTTGCCCACTGCAGTAATCTATGTGACTCCTTGTAGCAAACTAATGTTTACAGGGGTTAGCACAGTGCCATTATAGTTTACCCTTAAAACTTGTAGGCTTTAGCATATGATTTTCACAATAAATAAGTCAGCCCTACTGTCATGTCCCTAACCTTTTATAATGAACATATCAGGCCATGGCATCTCCCAGAACTTTTCCTGATGGACCAATTAGGCAAATAACCTTTATCAGTGGCTAGATGTGATAACCAATTCACATCACTGTATGGAGCATAAGCCTTCTCATATGGCAGCTATTAAGTGTACAGTCATAAAATTAGGAATATGTACAAACATACAGTTTGCAAAATAATGCACACCTGTTCTTACAAACATTACAACAGTGCAACAGTGCAAATCTTCTATCCCCATGGTTGTGAGAGGGAATAGCCAATACCAAAACACGTGTGCACTCTGATTATCTGTGAGATTTAAAAAAACAATTTGATCTACCAAGGGGAATGGACAAATAGTAATAATAGCCATAAAAGAGCATTATTCGTAACAACAGCAGTTAAAAAAAAGATAGCAACAATATTAAGAATCAGTTTGATGATTTTTAATATAACATCTGTGAGGACATTAAGAGTAGTGAATTAGACTAGTGGGTGTGCTGATGATAACTACAGGATAATATGGAGGACTGCTTAAAAAGTTTAAATTAATAATTCATAGATTTGATTTCATGATAAATAGTTGTGGCAGATAAATATGGATTTGATGCACTTCCCATAGGGATCTGCTGTATAATTTTCAGATTTAAAAAGAAACAATTACTTAAAGTTCAAATGGGTAAACAGTGACTAAAGAAGTACCATGCATGGCGCAGCACACTGGCAGACTCTTTGAAAGTATAGATAGCCACCTTTCTTTTATAGATCGATGTATTCAGGTTGCAAAGTGTTACTGAAAAATGAAACTTCTGCCATACAGTCTAAGTGTGCATTGAAATCACAAATTAGCAACCTAATACTGCCAAAGAAACTGCTGCATTATTCAATATAATGTTCCTTTTTGTGCTGCGTTGCATAATATGGTCATCCTTTGCAGTGCACTTCCAATCACTCTGACTATACTGTATACGTTTGATTTGATATTTGCATGCATACATTTGTTAATCCATCTATTTTGTGGTTAAAATGAATACAAGTTTATCTTAAACTTTGAAGAAAACTGCATTAACTAAAGGGGATTCAAATTCATCTGAACTAGACTCAAATTTTGGGAGGAATTTGGAAACAATTGCTCACATGTTGTTAATATGTTGATAAGGAAATGAAGGAGGATACAGAAATCCAATATATAGAAAGCAGAATTCATCTGAGGTATTGGCTACTGAGGAAACAGGTTGTTTTTCTTCAGATATCCCTCCACAACTGAAATCGTAAAAGCATACTAAGATTCTTTCCCCACGCTAATTTAGTTGAATCTGTGCTGTTTATCTCCATCCTGTTCTAATGATTTTTTGTGTTTTTACATTGTGTTAAATCCTCAATGTGAGTAGAACTAAAATACATTGCTTGGCTAGCTCTCATTTCAAAATGTAGACATTAAGGTACAGAATTACTAAATTTGATGAAACACAGCAAGGGAAATTGCTGTGCTACATTGCATCAAAGGGAGAGAGCTGAAGTATGACATATCTATTAAAATATGGCTCAGTTCTGCGCTCTTGAAGCGCTGTTGCACTTCTGACTGCCTTGTAACAATGCGGGTACCCTTGTGAAATGACATAAGGATGTGTTTGTTGTGGTCAGAACAGTTTTAAAGCAGGAAGAAATACCTTCCGTCATAAAATCCATTCTTATTGGTTTATTTCTCTATGTACATATGCTGCAGAATGCAGCTAGCACACAACGTGGAATTAACAAGGATAAGTAACGATATTTCTGCTCCTTCCACCCTTCTGGTGCAAGTCTATGTTTACTCACTGTAGTAAATATGAGTTTGTGTAAGAATACTTGGGTGGATTCAAATGAACACCCATGTCCCATCCATGCAACTCCTCTCTGACTCAAGGCAACACAAAACAGTGCTATGACCTGCCTTACCTCAGTTTTTCTTTTTACAAAGACGTGCAAAGCCATGCAAATTGGGCTTTGCAAAGCTTAGTAAATTTGAAAATAGATTTTATGTTGGCCTGCATGAAAAAAGTGGCACAACCCCATCACAAAATCTAAATAAATTTGGAGCTGCATCCATGATCAGTGCACATCCTTAACAATGACCGACCCATGCACACCTTCCCTCGGGCATCTGACTGCCAATTGGAATCACCAGAGAGGGCTTTAAAGAGTCCTCCAGTGCAAAGCACAAGAGGGTTCCTTTTTTTTTAACCCCTGGAGGAAATGTAGAATTGCCTTTGTGTCTCTCACCCCACCCTCACCCTTTTCGCATTGTGCTGAGATCACAACCCCCCACCAGGCCAGCTACAGAGAACTGGTAAGAGCTGCTCCCATGTGCAGTGTTTTTTTTTGGGATTTTAGATAACCCCCATGGTTTTGGGAGGCATCACTAGAAAGCAGAGAGCCTCACCTTTCCAGCAATGCCTCTCACAAATGGATTTCTGCTCATGGATCACGACGCACTGCGAGCCACAAGCAGGAATCCCATTGGGCCGACCTAGGCTACCAGGGGCACTACAAGGGGGGTGTTGTTCTTTGTGGTATCAGGCCGGCCCACACTCAGGGACAACTTTTATTGTTTATTGGTGTTTTTTTTTTTCCTTGGGGTGTGATCGAGCCCCTAGGGGACTATTAAATTAATAAAAAACAGGTGATGAGATTGTGAGGGGATCAGTCCTCATACACATGGGCTGACCACTTGTGTTTCCCCAGGGACCACTACCTCCCCAGGTCTAGTGAGCAACACAGTGCAGGGGGGGGTGTGGCCCTCCTGCAGCCCTGAGGACCACCATATCCTGGCACACTTTTCAAATATACTGCAGGGGGGACATGCAGTCTCCCCCAGCCCTGGGGACCACCACCTCCCCAGAGCTAATAAGTAACAAAATGCAGGGAGCACACAGCCCTCCCGCAACCTCGGGGATCACCACTTTCCTGGGGCCCTTTTCAAATACAATGGGGGGGCCTGCAGGCCCCACAGCCCCCGAAACACCACCTCCCTGGGGCAAACAAACAAAAGTGAAGAGTGTCCATTGTAGAGCCCTGAGTCCCGGGGACCACCACCTACCTGGTACTATTGATAGTTGGAAGGGGCCATGTGGCCCCCCATGTGGAGCAACAGAAGGCCCTGGGGAACGCCACCCCCCATGGCTGGCTCCTCCTATGTGCCAGGGTGCCCACCCCCAGGACATAGCTGTTTGCTGTGGCTTGGCGGCAGCTCTACAGCTGCCACCAAGCCACAGCAAACATTCTGCTTGCAGCCGTGGAGAGCTATCAAACAGCTCTCCATTGCTGTGAGCAGAGGTTTCCTCTGCCTCCCTGCCCACAGCGATCTGGGCAGAGAGACAGAGGAAACAATTGCTCTCACAGAGAGGGAGCTGTCTTAGCAGCTCCCTCTCTGTGACAGCAATGCTGGCTCCCATGTGAGGCAGGAAGCCAGTGACTGGGTGCCCTGGGGCGCACTTAGGTCACATGGCCGGACCCTGGGGAATTGGGTCCCCGGGGTTGAGATCAGCCTTGGGAGAGGGACCACATGTCCCCCTCCCCCCAAAAAAAAAAATGCTCCAGAGGATGGGGTCAATGGGGACAAGAATGGCTGGGGGAGGGGGACCTTGTGGCTCCTCCCTCCCAAAAACAAAACATGCCCTGAGTGATGGGGTACCTGAGGCTAGGGTCAGCTTCGGGATGGTGGCCCATCCGGAGTTGGATTGTTTTGGGGGTTGGCTGCAGGACCGGGCTGAAGACCAGGCTCTGTGGCCAACTACTGCAGCACATAACCGAAGGCCATGCACGGTGGTGGTTGGATTAACGTATAGTAATTAAAATTACTTTACATAAAAAAAAAACATAGGAATTTACTGAAGAAACACATACACGTACAAAACCATAGAAATACTGCATTTATATTTTGAGTTCTTCCAAGTAACTCGCACCCTAAGTTGACTATAGCTCGCACCCTCACCATGCACTGCTAATTACCCTGGATGTTACAGCAGTCATGACAACTTCTATAATATCTTTAAAAATATAAATGAAACACTAGCAGTCAAATTTTTGAAGAAAAAGCTGTGCATGTCAGGGGCGTGAGTTATCGTTACCTTAGGGCACAAGTTATAGCTACTTGAGAGAAATCCATTTGATGAATCTTGACAAAATTCTCCCAAAAAAGTGTTTTATAGGATCTTGATTGTGCATGGTAAGTTTTGGAGTTATCCATCAAGTGCGGGTGGGAAAAATGGAGGTAAAAAAGTGTGCTTCCCATGTTACTTCCCAAAGGGTATTTAGACACAACTACAGACTGAACTGCTGAACGGAATTACATCAAATTTGGCAGGAAGACCAATCCTGATATGCAGATTGTGCTTTTTGTGATTTGGTGTAAATCAGTAATTTCTAAGATATTAAAGGTTAAATAATATAAATATCTAGGGATGCGGAGGATCCACGGATCCAACTGTGCCCATGCTGATATCTGATTGGCTGCCAACAATTCAACCAGGAACTGTTGCAGCGATTTCAGGACTCCGCTTCAGTAAATAAAAAAAAGGAGCTGGACGAGGGATATCCTGTACCTCTACCATTGGTGGAAGGGTCCCTCAGGGACCTGGCTGGGGCTTAAAAGTATTTAATAATAAAAGAAAACGTAGAAAAATCTGTGGATGGATCAGAGGATTTTTACGAAATTTAAAAATGAACAGCATGGTCTCCTATGCTCTTCATTTATTTTGCCCGAGTTTGGGCCAGGTCCCTGGGCATTGCAGACTCATAAAAGGAGAGGGGCACACAAGACCCATCTTAGGGCTTTTTAGTAGCCCTTCGACCATCACCTCCCCAGGACCAAGATATACAAGTATGCTGTGAGGTATACGGATGGCCCCCGGGCCCCACCACCTTCCCCGTGTAAAAAACAAAAAATAGATCAGGGGGTCCACCTGGACCCGCAGCCCTGGGGACCACTACCTCCCCCAAGCAAATAGAAAGATGGAGGGGGGTGCACGACCCTCCTCGAGGAGCCAGCTCCTGTTACTTCCCAAGGGTCCTTCCCTTGGGAGGTAGCTGTTTGCTTTTTCTTGGCGGGATCTGACAGCTCTTAGTAAGCAAAAGCAAGCAGTAACTGTCAAAAGGAATTTTATCAAAGAGTTGAAAACATTGCTCCCACAAGAAAGCCTCCCTGATTGTGGAAGCAGTCTCTGGCAGGAGACAGGAGCTGGTGGGACCACAGGGGCCTTGGCCGCGGTCCTATAACTTTCTTTCTTTCTCTCTTCCATCCCATAATGGGATGGAAGAGAGAGGTTGGTATTTCAATGGCCTCTACATACAATGACATCAAAGCGTAACACTAGCACGTTGTTTGGTTGGAAGGGTATAGTTATATTTTGATGCACAACAAAACAGTCACCCCTGCCCTACTGGTAAAGGTCTTGGAAAGTCACTCAGTAGGTTGAAGGTTCAAAGCCTGGTATCTCATGGCAGTGTGTCTGTTTATTTACTCACGTTTTGAATGTTAAACATTCCTCATGATAGAACATTTACATCTTATTCGCCTCACCATCTTTGTACTGAATCCCATAGAGGTGTCTGGATACTGTATGGTAAGGAATCATATGCGGTTTAGTTGTTAAGGTCTCACACACAGACATTGAGAGTTTCAGTCTAGGTGCATCAGTTGCCATTTCCGAGCTTTAAATTGTTTTCAATTTCAAATATATTTTTTTATTTTTATTTTTCAGAACATTTCTCATTCTAAGTTACGCGGGGTTGAGTTGAGAAGTTGGCCGCAGGGCCATGCATCACTGAACCCATAGAAATTCAATGAAAGAAACAAAGGTTACAGGGACATTATAGTTACGAAATATAATTAACACATTTTAAATGTACAAAATGTACAAAAGCATGGAAAAAGTCACTTCAAATAACTCTAACTGCACTAAGGTAACTATAACTCGTGTCCTGGTAATCCACTGCTAATTAACCCACAAATTACAGAGCTCATGACATCTTTGATAACATCATTCATAATAGTGTAATATTTGTAGTAACATTTTTGAAGAAAAAACTGTGCATGGTGGAGGGTTGAGTGGTAATGAGGTGTTGCCCGCAGTGCCAACCTCTCCCATGCATTACTGAACCCATGGAAATTCACTGAAAAAAACAAAGGTTACAGGGACATTACAGTTAGGAAACAGCGTTAACACATTTTAAATGAACAAAACGTACAAAACCATGGAAAGAGTTACTTCAAATAACTGTAAACCCGTGCCCTAAGGTAACTATAACTCGTGTCCTCGCAATCCACTGCTAATCAACCCACAAATTACGGAGCTCATGACATCTTTGATAACATCATTCATAATATCAATGTAATATTTGCAGTAAATGTTCTTGAAGAAAAAACTGTGCATGGCAGGGCTTGAGTTATAGTTACCTTTGGGCACGAGTTATAGTTACTTGAGGTAACTCTAACTATAACTGGAGAATTTATATGGTTTTGATAGTTTGAACATTTAAAATGTGAGCCTAACTATAACCTCCCTGTAACCTTTGGTTTTTTTTATATAGATATAGATAGATATGTGTATATATATATAAAAAAAAATATATATATATATATATATATATATATATATATATATATATATATATATATATATATATATATATATATATATATATATATATATATATATATATATATGTATCCTACTGGTAGTTGCCAGTAGGTAGCTATAGTTGGGACCTAGTCTAGAAAAGAAGAGTGTTTTTGGTTCTGCCAATATCTTTGACGTCGTTTGAATAATCTTAACAAAATTTTCAAACAAATTTGACAGTTGGTTCAGTTTCTGTTTTGAACGTTTTGGGGTGATCCATCAAGTGGGGGACGAGAGAAATTGAGGGTCCCCATTTATAGCCACACCTACAGCCCAAACCACTGAGCAGAATTACACCAAGTTTGAGAAGAAGTTTGAGAAGAAGCTTTTTGTGATTTGGCAGAAATATGTTCAGTAGTTTTGCAGCCACCATTTTGTTGGATCAGTTTAAATGAACACTGGAGTTCAAATGCTGGCTACAGTGTTGATGAAGGGGTCAAGGTAGAGATCCCCTGACCCCATGCAGGGGATATAAGTGGGGTAAGGCATAATTAGTGTTTCTAAATGTGTGAAAATATTCATTTTTTGGGATTGAACCAGAGGACTCATTGAAGACTGGGGTAAATACAGGGGTGGAACTGAGGATTTCGTGGATATGACAAATATATATATATATATACTGTTCACACTGTGAACAAGACCGGGAGGTCAAAACGCGTTGGTGATGGTTGGTGAAGATTATGACTGCAATTAAAAAGTAAAAAAACTCTCCTGGAGTGCAGCATTACAATTGATATCAGTTTTTTTGTTGAAAAAAAAACCAAAAAGAAATATATATATATATATATATATATATGTATATATTCATATTCATACACCCACAAAGACCCAGAAAAACACCCTGACACTCATCCTCACACCCAGAAAAACATTCTCACACCAACTCTCAGACCCAAATAATCGCTTTTGCACCCATCTCACACCCAGGTACACACTTTCATACCCACTGTCACTCCCAGACAGACACTCAAATGTCCACTCTCCCACCCACATGTACCTTCTCAAACCTACTCTCACACTCACTGTCAGTCCCAGACAGACACTGTCACACCCACTCTCACATCCAGGTGCACACTCTCACACCCAGGTGAGCACTCTCACACCTACTCTTGCACTGACATAGAGCCACTCACACCCACGCTCACACCCAGACACACCTTTTCATACTCACTCTCACAACCAGAGACACCCTTTCACACCCACTATCACCTAGACAGACACTTTGACACCCACTCTCACACCTAGACAGACACTTTCACACCCACTCTCATACTCAGAGACACTGTCTTACACACACTCTCAAAGCCAGATAAACATTATCACACCCACTCTCACATCCAGGTAGCGACTCTTACACCCACTTTCACACCCAGGTACACACTCTCACACCCACTGTAACTCCCAAACAAACACTCTTGCACCCACTGCTACATCCGGGCACACACTCTCACACACACTCTGATACCCAGGCATACAGTCCCCCAACTACTCTTGCACTCAGATAGACACTGTCACTCTTACTCTTACACCACACAGACACTCTCACAGCAACTCTCACACCCAGAGACAAACTTTCACATCCACTCACAACCACTCTAACCCTCAGACACACACTGGTACTCTGAATCTCAAACCCAGCAACACTACCTCACACCCACTCTCACACCCTGACAGATCGACAGTTCAGCTACTATCTTGAGAGGTTTGGGGTGATCCCTCAAGCACGGTAGTTCTGGATAAACTCCCATAAAACATGTCGCCCAGAGATTTTCATTTTCATTTATGTTTTTGTATCATTAGAGATGGAATTTATATTGGGTAGACATTGCTAATCTGGGCTAAATTTTTACGCCCGACATTTCCAAAATGGTGGATGTGTTGCAGTGATGATGTAATATTTCATAAACCATGAGACCTATATATTTAATTTTACTAAAAAGTGAGGTGAATGCATTTGCAGCAGATTTGTATGCCTGCCCACATTCGAAAATATGCACAGTGAGCTCCCAGCAGCAAGGTAACTGCCAGCTTTCAGTTAAGCTTGCACTCTTTCAAAAAGCAAATTATGTTTTAAAGCCAGTCTTGAGGGGCTGGCTACAGGTTCACACTCAGTGAGATAAGAGAAATAATGTCCAACATTAAGAAACTGTATTGATCTAAAATAATGAAATTAAGATTTTCTCCTGGTGAGACTGTACAATTACAGAATTTGTTTTTGTCAGACTAACAAAAAGAATGAGCCACAACATTGATGATGGCTTTGAAGATATAAGCGAAGAAGTGGAAGACAATTCTGTGAACCAATAGGCTTATGCTGTGCAAAAGTATTGTCTTTTCCAAATCATGTTTCATGAATTACATCACAGCAAAAAGAACACTCTGCTTCACAGGATGACTGCCCACACAATCTATGACAAATGCAAAAGTAAAGATCTAATCACTTCAATTAATAGGATGAGTGATCAACAAATTATAATGGCATAGTACGGAACATGAACTTGTTAGCAGCTCAAGCTGTAAATGTTTGTGATTCTGACATCACACCACTTCCAAGTCACTTTATCAGGAAAGGTTTTACAGTTGCTGCTCTTGGTAATTGTGGTGTGCTGGCTGAGATTTATTAACAATTTGTTTGTAATTTGGAATGGGAGCATGGGGTCAGCCAGAAAATTTGTGAGAGACAACAATTGCAATGATCTAAATCTTCATTTTGTGGAACACATTAGTGAAAAGCAAGTATAATTTCTTGACCTACAAATATATGTGAAGGAGGGAAAATTGTAATCAAGTCTATTCAGGAAGCCCACTGCACGGAATATTGCATTACATGCTAATAGTTGCCGTCCGAAGCATGCTATCTACATCTTCCCATATGGAGAACGGTTGAGAAAAAAGAAGAAACAGTAGCACATGGGAAGATTGGCAGAAGAAAGAGGAAGAAACAAAGGAGCGGTTGATTCGGGGAGGTTGCACCATACAAACCATCAACTCTGCAGCAGTAAAGGTGAATTTTATAAGTCAAGAGGCCTTATTGTTTACCAAACATGAGCAAAGGGTGTATGATACAACACCCTGTCTAATCACAACATATAGTACTCATCATAAAAGTGTAAGATCAATTATCAGTAAACAAGTCGGATCCAGTGTTGGGGCCATTGTTACCCACCTCACCAGTGATTTCCTTCCAAAGAGCGGAGCAGTAGTTATGTTTTATTGGTGGGTGGGGGGGTCGAGGTAGTTATGTTTTATGGGCAGGTGAGAGGGGTCTGGGTAGTATTGTTTTTAGGACAGGTGGTGGGGGTTGGGGTGCTTTTGTTTTTAGGGCGGGTTGGGGGGTGTTGTAGTTATATTTTTAGGGTGGGTGTGGGCTCGGGGTACTTTTGTTTTTAGGATGGGTAGGGGATGAGGTAGTAGTGTTTTTAGGGCGGGTGGGGGTTAGGGTGATTATGTTTTGAGGGCGGGTGAGGGGTAGGGGTAGTTATGTTTTAGGGCGGGTGGTGGGGTGTCAGGGTACTTGTGTTTTTAGGACAGGAGTGGGCAAGGTAGTTATGTTTCTTGGGCGGGTGGGGTATTTATATTTTTTGTGAGGGGTCAGAATACTTGTGTTTTTAGGGCCAATGGGGGGTGGGTAGTTATGTTTCTAGGGTGGGTGAGGGGTTGGGATAGTTATGTTTTTAGAACAGGTGGGGGTTGGGATGGTTATGTTTTTAGGTCGGGTGATGGGGGTCAGGGTACTTGTGTTTTGAGGGTGGGTGGCAGGGCATGGTAGTTTTGTTTTTAGGGCTGGTGGGGGTTCGGGGTAGGTAAGTCTTTGTGGCGGTGGGGGAGGGGTAGTAGTATTTTTTTGTAGGACAGATGGAGGGGCAGGGTAGATTTGCTTTCAGGGCAGGTGGGGGTAGTTATGTTTTTAGGGTGGGTGGGGGTGTCGGTAGTTATGTTTTTAGGGCAGTTAGGGGAATGGCATGCTGGAACACACATGAAAATTCCCACACATGCCTTTGCTAGGCATGCTTTTACAATGAAAAATCATTGCAAAGGCATACTTGGTAAAGACATGCATGGAAACACCGTGGTTGTTGTTCTGGACGCATTTTTCAGGCATGCGTGGTTCACGCAACCATTGTCTCATCATACAACCGTGCAGAAAGAGGCATCTGAATTGCAGCCTGAGGCTGCAAGGCTTCCCATTGGAAGTGCTGAACTCTGGATTGCCCAAAACATGGTGCAGCCAGTGGTTACTGTCTTTACTGGTGTCGCAGGGTATAGGGTGAAAACTGAAAACTTTTGCCTATAAATTTCTTCCAGTTGTTGCTGGACAATGTATTTCTGGATACATTTGTTATGCAGGCTAATTAGACTGCTGAACAATATTTTAGGGACAACAGTGCCAGACTTAGGCCCGCTCAAAAGCTACCCAGTGGACTTCCACAAATCTGTATGAGATAAAGAAGTTCTTGGATTCAACATTTTGATGGGCTTGAAAAGGAAGCCATCACTGTCTTCATATTGGTCTACTCCTTGATTGCAACATCCATATTTCCTGCAATCATGAGCTGTGATCAGTATTCTGCTTCGGATGCTTTGGATGCCTCATTTTGTTGATAATACTTCAACCTTGCCACAAGATCACCATGATTGTGACCGTCTTTTTAAAATGTGGCTTGTCCTTGATTAGTTTGTAGATCCATTTTCTGAGATCTATGTCTCAGGAAAAGAAATATCTGTGGATGAATCTTTGGTCCTGTTCGAGAGCTGTTTGGGCTTTAGGCAGTACATTCCTAGCAGGAGGGCAAAGTATGGAATTAAAATGTATATGCTGTCTGAGAGTAGTACAGGATAGGTCTATAATTTCTGGGTGTAGTCGTGATTCAACTATTGACACCCGGTTGTCCGTCCCATTTCATAGTTAGTGAGAAAATTGTGAAGGGAGCTTGGTAGAGGACTTTTTAACAAAGGTCACTATTTATATGTGGATAACTTCTACACTGGTGTGCATTTGTTCAGGGAATTGGTCAAAGTGAAAACTGCTGCTTGTGGCACAGTCTGCTCTAACTGTAAAGGTTATCCTAAGGACCTTGTTTGTAAAAAAAACTTGAGAGGGCACAATGCAGTGCCTTGGAATGTGATGAACCACTAGCTGTGAAATTTGTAGACATGAGGGATGTCTACATGCCAACTTCCATCCGTGATGAAAGTACTTTGCCTGTGAACATTTTAGACTTCAATAAGCACATGGGTGGATAGTAGATCAGAGGTAGGAACCTTACAGTGCTGTAAAAAAGGCTTACATTAGATAGAAGAAAGTGGCTATCTATTTGTATTTTTTAGCAACCTTCAATGCTTCTGCTCTCTTCAAGTATTGTTCTCCAGAGTCAAATATAAAGTTTATTCAGTTTCAGGAGTCTGTGGTAGGCGGCCTTGTTGTAGTGGAACATGCATGTGTTCCTAGAGTTGGAGGATGAAGGATGTGGTTAGATTGAAAGAGCACTACTTTGCTTATCACATTGCTTATCACTTTGTTCCCATGGCCCAAAAAATACAATGCCTCTAAGTGTTGTAGAGCCTGTATGCTAAGAGGCGTGCAGAAGGAGAGTCATAAGCATTGCCCTGAGTCTACTTTTGAACCTGGGCTGAGTGTGTGTACATGTTTTAGATTGTAACACAAGCAAAAGAGTTTTTGGAAGCAACCGTGAGGGTTAAAGTGAATTGCAAGGTCTGTATCGTTTTCTATTTTTTGTTCATTTTCACAGTTGCCTTTAGTGTGATGTACTTAGTTAGAGTTCTTGGGTTTGTAGTTTTGTATTTACTTACAATTGGTTTGTGTTTTCTTTTCTGTAAAAAAATTTGATAACTGTGCTTAGACTGGCTTTTGATTGGGTATGTGAATGGACTGGCATTGACTGGCGGTGTGCGTGGACTGGCGCTTGACTGGTGGTGTGCAGGAGTGGAGCTTGGCAGGCGGTGTGCCTGGAATGGTGCTTGGCTGGTGGTTTGCGTAAACTGGCACTTGGCTGGCTGTGTGCATGGTCTGGGATTTAGCTAGTGGTGTGTATTAATTGGAGCTTGGCTGGTGGTATGTGTGAGCTGGCATTTGGCTGGTGTTGTTGAGTGTTGACTTGCTGTTGGTCAGTGTGATTGCAGTGTCAGTCAGGTGGGTGTATAAAAAGTGAAGACCCTTGAATGGTGGTGTCTGTTGATGTAAGTGTTGTAATGTGCTTGGTCCGTGGCTGGTGGCATGAATGGTCTTGTGTGTCATGAAGAAAGGTGTGTGAATAGACTATAAAGGAGTTGGTGCCTTGACGCGGCTTTACAGCTCAAGAGCTGTGAGTCATTGGTTTAGTTTTTTGACCTTTCAATTACCAACAGTGCATTTCATTTTTGTGAAATACCTTTTTAATAAAATTTTATATATTGAACCATCACTCTCCAGTGAGAAGAGAAAGCTCACTCACCTTCCCAAATTACTATCAACAACCACAAAAAGTGAGCACGCGAACCAAGTTTCTTGCTTCTGTGTTGTCCCAAACACTCAAATTATTAAAATTACTGTTTTTAACCTTTGTTTAAGTTTACCCTGATTGAGACATGCCATGGTGGGTGGGCAGCCACAAGCCAGTTTTATCGCACTTCTCTTCTCAGTTGTGAATTCAACTCACAAAAAAAATCTGCTCCGCTGTAATTAGGTGTCAAAGCACATGCCTGATATGCTAGGTGCCTCCGGTGGGACCCCAATGATGAAGCATCCCACCAACTTGGTTGGTGGGTGAGGGGTCGTTTTAACAAAACCCAAGCAATGTTTTTTCACAGTTTGAGTGTTTGGAACATTACAGATGTAAGAGGCTTGGTAGCATGCTCGCTTCTTGTCTAGGGAAAATTTATCAACTCTAGATATGTTTGAAAAGTAGACACCCAGGAGAGACCCGGGTGGTGTGCCTCTCGTGGATCCCAACAGGTATTCTTATCCTCAATGCCCTGTAAACCTCAAAATGTGACTACAATCTCACATTTTTATCAGGAGACCAAGGGGAACACTGAGTGGTAGGAAATTTGTGGTTCCACTCAGATTTCAGAACTTTTCATCACATAAATACGAGAACATTTCTTTTTTAGGCAAATTTTGCTTTGGGATTCTGGATGACAGAACCTGGTGGGAGCCACACCAGTCACCCCTTCATGGATTGCCTTAGGTGTCTAGTTTTTAAAAATGTACAAGTTTTCTAGGTTTCCCTAGATGCTGGTTGAGCTAGGGCCCAAGAACCACAGCTAGGCACATTTCGAAAAGTCAATCAGTTTCCATTGGAAATATGTGATGTGTCCACATTGTGTTTTGGGCCACTCCCTGTCACGGACTCCATGGCTACCCACACTGTCTTTTTGGCTCCCCATTTCTGTTAATCCACACGTATGTCCCACATTTCGATACCTCTAAGCGCTCACCGCATATGTGAGTTTAGCTTACTTTTGAATATGGGACACAATTTTTTCTGTTTTCTTTTTTACAATTTCAACTATTTTTTTTGACTTCTTGGTCTTGCTTTTCTTTAGGAATCCGTCTTTTTGATACATTTGCTACTTCTATCTCTGACTGGATACCATCCATGGTATGTTTTATATTAGTTTCCTAGTAGTTGGTTTTATTAATGCAATTCAACACTTGGATGCCTCCTGCTTCCCCCCTTTTTAGGATTTCACTTTTACTTCCACTACAAACATTTGATATACATATCTTTTCACTATTAAGTCTCAACCTGATTAATATCCAACTTATCGTCTGATCACTTGTTTTATACTACTCACAATACTTTTTTGTGCCTGCATGTTCCTGCATATGCTCTGCACTGACTTATTACTCCTCTCAATGTGTTGGTACGCAGTTCTGTTCCCTTTTGACTTATTTTCATGATCTATATTCTTATACTTACCTTTATAGTTACAATTTCTTTGTGCAATGGATAGCACAGTATATATATGTTTTTTCTGGTTACGTTACAGCCCTGAAGAAGCCCTTCTGTTGGGCAAAACACGTTGGCTGTTCATCTGCACTTCTCAAATTGTTCATGGAATTGCAAGAACACATGGCTTCTTTACTTCGCTTCTCTTGATTCTGACTTATTTTACCTATGGAACCGTTTTGAACCAATATCTCGAACTTGTTATGAAGTATTAACAAGGAAAGACTACTTGTCTGCACTGTCAGAACACTGGACTCGTTCTTTCCTTTCTATGATATAAATCTACTGCACAGAGTGCGGTGCACCGCCTTGTAGAGTATTTACCTGTGGGGCTGCTTTCAGCTCCTCTTAAGTTTCTTTGTTGCAGCAGGAACTATGGTGTAGTTGCACGCTTACTGTAATCCAATATTATTGTTCTTTACTCGTTTGCTACGATTGGGTACTAACAGGGATAGTGCGTTGTCTATGAGCTTGCTGCAGTCCTTGTTTGTTCTGCTACCCACACAAATGATAAACCATTTGCATTGGGAGGTATGGAGGGTTGGTGGGTGGAAGAAACTTTGTGGCTCCCTCAGATTCCAGAAGCTTCCATCACAGAAATGTGAGGGAAATTTGTTTTTTAAACACATTGTGAGGTTTGCAAGGGATTCTGGGTAAAGAAATGTGCTAAACACCACACAAGTCACCCCATCCTAAATTTCCCCTGGTGTTTGGTTTTCACAAATGTACATGTTTGCTACTTTTCACTTGGCACCAGGTGAGCTGGGGACCAAAGTCCACAGCTAGTAACATTGCAAAAACAAGTCTTGTCAGTTGAAAAATGTGATGTACACTCATTGCATTTTGGGCTGTTTCCAGTCATGGGCACTAGGGCCACCCACACAAGTGAGGCACCATTTTCATTGAGAGAATTGAGGGAACACTATATAGCAGATTAAGGTGGTCATTATGATATTGGCAGCCACTATTTAAGTGACGGTAATACCGCCAACAGCCTAGTGATAATTACTGCCAAATTATGACTATGGCAATATTACCTCCCATAGACAGCCAATGTACCACACTAACCGCCAGGGCGTTAACACCACTGACCAAGGCAGTAGCCACCTACAGCCAGGCAGAAGTCAAGGTACTGCCCACCATATTATGACATAGCGAACGCCAGGATTTCCGGGGTGGTACAAACACCATCAAAAGCCTTGCAGAAACACAGTACAGAAAATGAAAGACTCACCATGAGGGACACAGAGGACTCCGCTGCCACCATGGAACCGGAACTCTGAGTATTCCAGATGCCTTACCATGCCATGGCCATCCTGGAGCACAAACACCAACAAAGACGAAGACAGTGAGTACTACCGCCTAGCACACAGGGGAGGGAGGGAGGAAAAAGAGAGTAACACACATGCACAATACACACCATTCACACACACACCATACACAGAACCAGCTGCAGAGTAAAATGACTCTCACATGACCCACTAGCAAATAATGTAAAGACAACAATTCTGAAGTACGAACACTGTAATTTCCTGCCAACAGCCACTATAATGAATCATGACATGAAAATGCAGGCGTCAATGTCAAGATTGGGCCAATGGCCAGTCCAAAGTACCAAAGGGCCACATGGCCACAGGGCTTAGTCCAAGGCCCAATTCGACTCCTGACAACTTTCATTCTCCACTATTCTGTGGCATCATGTTGGAAATGGGCATGCATCCAAGGTGGAAGAGGGTGGGGTAACATGCCCACTGGTTCTGGAGGGGGCTCCTTGCTCAACAGTCTCTGGAGGGAAGTGAAAGGCCACAGTCACTGGAGTGTGTAACATGCCCACTGGTTCTGGAGGGGGCTCTTTGCCCAATAGTCTCTGGTGGGTGGACTACATGCACTCAGCTGGTGGAGGGGGCTCCATGGGTTCTTCTACTGTTTGGGGGGGGCTCCTTGCCCTCTTTTGGTGGAGGAGGCTCCTTGCCCTCTGCTGGTGGAAGGGGACTCTTTGGGTACCATTGCTGGTTGTGGGGGCCTCCTTGGGTTCCTCTGCTGGTTTTGCGGGCTCCTTGCCCTCTGCTAGTTGTGGGGGCTCCTTGGGTTCCTCTGCTGATTGTGGGGGCTCCTTGTCCTCTGCTGGTGGAGGTGGCTCCTTGCTTTTCTTTGGTGATGGAGGGGTATCCTTGGCCTTAGTGGAGGAAGGGTATCCTTGGCTTTCTTTGGTGGTGGAGGGGGATCCTTGTCTTTCTTTTGTGGTTCAGGGGGAGCCTTGTGTTCCCTTTTGTGACGGGCCCCCTTGGCATTTGTCATGTGACTTGTGTCCTTGCCTTCAGGTCTAGGAGGTACCTCCTCTGACCCCGCCCTCTGTCCCTTAGGTTTCGCTACCCTAGTCCTCTCTTTTCGAGGTAGAGGTGTGTACTTACTAGGAGCGGCTGCCGTCACACTCAGGGGCCATTTTGTGCCAGCAGCTGATTTTTTGATGGGAGCAGTGGCAGACTGTTTTGCTGAGGTGCTGGACTGGGTCATTGTGACCCTGATCTTATGGGCAGGACGGGGGAGTGTAGGAGGAGGGAAGATGTCAAGATGGGCAAGGAAAAGCTTCTTAGGGACGTTGGGGCAGAATGTGGGAGGAGGGATGAGAATGGAGGTAGAGGGAGTGGTTGTAGGAGGTGTACGTCTGCTGGACTTGGGTGCAGATGCATGTACAGTGTGCGTGTGTGAGGTGGATGGCTGTTGGGTGTCTGAGTGCGAGCGTTTGTATCTCTTAGGAGGGGGGCAGACAGGGTGGGAGAGGACAAACAGGACGTGTGGATGTATGTTGTGGAGGTGTCTGCAAGTGAGGTGGGTGTGCTGCATGATGTGGAAATGGTGGTTTTGGCTGTTGATGCAGTGCATGCAGGTGCGAGTGCGGATGAAACAGTGAAGGAGAAGGAGTTGGAGACAGTGGAGGCAGTAAATGTTGTTGTGTGTGCAACTGTCTGTTGTTTCTGTGAGTGCTTGTGGCTTGAAGTTTGGTGCCTGTGTTTGTCTGTGCCACTCTTATCTGATGTTTTGTGTGCATGCTTGACTATATGTGTGCATGGGATGGGTTGAGGTTGAGGAGAATGGGACAGGGAAGTGGTAGTTGGAAGGAGGACAGTAGGACCAGGGATACTGGCTGCCATCAGAGAGGATGCCAGAGCCTGAAATTATCTCTGTAGGGCCGCCAACCCACTGTGGATACCCTTCAGGTAGACACTGCATTGCTGCATCTGGGATGCCAGCCCCTGGATGGCATACACTATGGTTGACTGTCCAAAAGAGATGGATCTCAGGAGTTCAATAGCCTCCTCACTGAGTGCAGCAGGGCTCACTGGGGCAGGGCCTGAGGTGCCTGGTGTGAAGGGGATGCCCACCCTCCTAAGTGAGCGGGCACAGCCAACTTGGTGAGGGGCTATTGGGAGGGCAGTGCTGGTACAGGGGTGGTGGCTGTACCTGTTGGTGGGGTGGTTCTGAAGGTGTCTGCCACCACCAGGAAGCTCCCATCAAAAGAGGAATCAGAGTCATTGTTGTCACCCCCTATCATTGCCGTGGTGCTTCCCTCACCCTCCGTCCCAGTGGTCCCCTCGGTGTCGGTGGACCCTGCCTCCTGGGTCCCGTGGGCTGCAGCTCCCTCACTCGCTGGTGCCCCTGCTCCTCGCCCAGATAATGCTAATGAACACATAGACAGGATGACAGATGAAAATGGGGGGGGGGGGGGAAGGGACCACTGGGTCAATTACAGCACCAACACTACAGATGGCATACACATTACCATCACACACAGGCTAGGTACCACAGCAAGATGAAAGCCAACCACCGCCATCTGCACCACTCCTGGGACCTACTAAGCCCTGTCTGAGATGAAATGCCACCTAGCTAGCTAGCTAACAAGATTTTTCCATTCACACATTTACCCTGAGCTGGACCACACAGCAATGTATGAGCTGGCATGAAGGGGCACTCACTTACTGAAACTACCACCAGCATCCTATGGCAGACAACAAAAAATGTGTGTTACACACACTGTACACCCCTCAAGTGCCCATCCAGCTCTGGTTAGGCCACCACCAGTATAAGGGCCATCAGGGGGTTCAAGTTCTGATGGGCGCCCCTCCCTCATTGGGAGGCCATCCCCAGCTGGGCCTCCACGGTCTTCTGAGCCCAGCATGCAGTCCTCCCATTGTTTCCTGCAGTGGGTGCTCCACTTGCTATAGACCCCCAGGGCCCACACATCCTTGGTGATGGCATGCCACATTCCCTTCTTCTGATAGTCACTGACCTGCTGAGGAAACACAGACAGGAAGACACCATTAACCATACAATCCAGCCTGTTTCACATATGGCCCACAAATACATTTCCCCTCAAATGACACACACATCACCCAAAGCCCTGCATGTACAATACCATAAGCCATACACCCCACCCAATTGACACACTGCCAGCACACACACATCTCCATACAACCTTGTTGCATGCATCGTTCCCATGGTGTACTCACCTGTTGGTCTGGAGGCCCATACACCTGTCCGTACTGGGGTACGACCCTATCCACCAGGCCCTCCAACTCCTCTGAAGTGAAGGCAGGGTCCCGTTCCCCTGTCACATGGGCCATGGCAGGTTCCAGACTCAGGTCACAACAACACATGCAGTGGATGTGTTGTCCTGTGGAAAGTCTGGAATCAAGAGAGGTCATATTCCGAAAATTGGAGTCATGTCCACAGCAGTGTACACCGTCACCGCCACCGGTGATCCACATTGGACACTGTACTCCATAGAGACCCATGTCAGCCGATGAGGAATAGCATGGTGGTGCAAGCCCACCTTCTGCCATGACGCCCAAAAAAAGGAGTAACCAGGTCATATGTAGTATGACCATAATGGTAATCGAAAAGCCTGCCTAATGGTGAAGTTGGATTTATTATTTCTATTCTAGAAATGCCACTTTTAGAAAGTGTGCATTTCTCTAGACCTAAATCCTTCCGTGCCTTCCAATCCACTTCTGGCTCGGTTAGTTGACAGCTACTTTGTGCATTTCACTCAGACAACCCCAAACGCAGGATGCTCAGTCACACCTGCACACATATGCATATTGAATGGGTCTTCCTGGAATCGGAGGGTGGAGGGCCTGACACTTACATGTCAAAGGACAGTGGCCTGCCCTCACACACTGGACTGCCAAACCCCCTACTGGGACCCTGGTAGACAGGATGGAACTGAAAGAAGACCTTGTACACTTCTAAACCACTCTTTGAAGTCTCCCCCACTTCAAATGAACATTTGGGTATTTAAACAAGGCCTCTGACCCTGCCAACTTAAACTCTTCTAAAGACACTTCTGGACAAAATACCACTGGGATAGAAACTCTGAACTAGAACCTGCAATCTGCCAATATAAGCTGCCTGGCTGCCCAAAGGACTCACTGGACTGCTTTGCTGAAAAGGACTGCTGTCTTGCTATTGCCCTGCTGCCTTACTGCCCTCTGGCTCTGCTGAGAAGTGCTCTCCAAGGGCTTGGATTGAGCTTGCCTCCTGTTTTCTGAAGTCACAGGGTCAAAACGTCTTCATCTCTGCAAAGAACTCCTTGTGCGTGAGATTTCTGAACCGGAACGAAGCAGCCCGGCTCACCAAGTGAAGATCGACCGAGCACCAGTGTTGTAACTAGAACTTCGACACACAGCCCACTGGATCGATGGATAGCTGAGCCGGAACGACGCAGCCCAACTTCCTGCTAGAAGAATCGACACAGCACCTGCCGTGCAACAGAAATTTCCCCGCATCACCCACCACCGGATTGACGCAGCTCCTGTTACTTCGTCCTGCACTCCCAGGATTTCTCCTCATCGTCCCCGGGACGTCCTAACACCCTGCAACCCGAAGAGGATTCAAGTCCGAGTGCCGGAAATTGACGCAAGGCCCTGGCTGCGTGAAAAATATCGATGCATCGTCTGTGTGCACCCGGAGAAACTGATACACACCTACTCGTTTCCCATGCATCTCCTCCTCTGTAGTCGTTTGTGGATCATTTAGATGCAAACCAGGTACTTTGTGCTAGCAAGAGACACTTATTGCTTTTAAGAACGTAAGACTCTTTTTATCATTCTCTAAAGTGAAATTTCAATGTGTACTTATCAAATCTTGATCGTTTTTACCATATTTTATCCAGATAAATATTGTAAATTTTTCTAAACCTGTGTGGTGTATGTTTGTGTGTTTATACTGTGTTATTGCATGATTTCTTGCACAAATACTTTACACATTGCCTGACTGCTCAGTGCCAAGCTACCAGAGGGTGGGTACTGGATAATTTTATTTGAGTGTGACTTACCCTGTCTAGAGTGTGGGTCCTTGCTTGGACAGGGGTAACCTGACTTCAAACCAAAGACCCCATTTCTAACAACAAAGTTCAGGACAATTGCACAAGATGAAACAGTTAAAATTATTGCACATTTTTGTCACATAAAGCACCATCGCTCAAGTTTAGTTCAAGGGTGTCTATTGAAGTGAAAAATGTAGAAGGAATAGTGCAATGGAATGGGGTCATGGTACATGAAAGTCTAGGGTATTGGTCCAGTCTGTTTGTAGCACAGGTCCACAGGAAGGGGAGCAATGGCAGATCAAAGTGGACAAGATGACACAGTAGGACACAAGGGGGGCATTCAGGAAGGTCACATTTCCTTGTGGTGGTCTTGGCAGGTGTCTCTGGCAAGAGCCTGGGTAGCAGGGAACATTTGCGGGGTGGTTCATCTTCTGCAGGGGGAGGGGTGCTGGTGGCCTGTGGGTCCTGTGGCAGGGCCACCTGTCCGCTAGCTGCAGCAGATGTGGAGGACTGTTCAGTTGAATGACTAGTGGAAGGGGCCCGCTGGTGTGATATTTACTCCTTCATTATGTTGGCCATATCACCCAGCACCTTCTGGTGGTGTTCCTCCTGCAGCCACTGGTTCTCCTGCATGATGTCTACCACCTGACCCATCTTGTCTTGAGATTGTTGGTAAGCCCCCAGGTCTTTAGTGAGTGCCTCCAGGACAGTCGGTTCCCTGGGCCTGTCCTCCCCCTGACACACAGCTGTCCTCCGAGTGTCCCTGGCCCCCTGTGCCTGTGTCCCCTGAACCGTGTGCCCACTGACCCCAGGACCCTGATTGTCTTGGCTGTGAGGTGTGGACTGGGGTTCCTGTACAGGTGGGCACACTGCTGATTGACGTGTCCTGGGGACAGAGTTGTGGGGATAGTGGGTGGCTGCTGTAGTGTTGGATACTGAGGGGGAGGCTCTGTGATGGACTAGGTGTGGGCTGGGGTATTTGGCTCACCAGTGATCCCTGATGTGCCAGGGAGTTCATCCAGATCCAGAAGTCCAGAGTTGCTGTCGTCACTGGGGGCATCTTCTGGTGGGGACTGGGTAGCCGTGGTACCTCCTCCCTGCTGGGATTGGCTGGGGCACTTGTGGGGATGTAAGTGGTGTATTATGCTACATGTCTGTGACACTTTCTACATTCCTAGCTTCCTCCATATCGTTGCTGTTGCCCGGTCACCTTTGTTTGTATATGGTGATCTATTGTGGGACTGTTGGTTCTCCATGCTGTGCATGCATTGATGGGGGGTGTACAGGCGGGCTGGGAGGGATGTTCATGCAGTGGGCATGGCATGCAGAGCTTGGCATTTAAGTCAGTATGTTGTGGTGGGGCACTGTGAGGGGGGAATGGAGTAGAGTGATGGGTATCAGGGTGAGGGGTGGTGGTGGCACGCAGGTGTGTGGGGGGATAGGTAGTAAATATTGACTCACCAGTGTCCAGTCCTCTGGCAACTTCAGTGAGTCCCTCAGGATGCAGTATTGCCAAGACTTGCTCCTCCCATGATGTCAGCTGTGGGGGAGGAGGTGGGGGTTCACATCCAGTCCTCTGGATGGCGAGCTGGTGCCTTGCTGCTATGGAACATATTTTCCCCCGTAGGTCATTCCACCTCTTCCTGATGTCGTCCCTTGTTCTTGGATGCTTTCCCATGGCGTTCACCTGGTCCACGATTCTCCGCCATAGCTCTATCTTCCTTGCAAAGGAGATTTGCTGTACCTGTGCTCCAAACAGCTGTGGCTTTACCCTGACTATTTCCTCCACCATGACTCGCGAAACCTCATCAGTAAAACAGAAGTGCACAGGGGTGCCTTTGTGGGGACATGAGTGTTGTGTGGTGTGTGTTGTGCAGTGGGTATTGAGTAATTTAGTGTGGTGTGGGGATGTGGTGTGTGTGACGGATGAATGGGTGTTTGTGGTGTGTGTGTAGTTGTTTGTATGATTTGCATGGCTATCTCTTGGCTATTTTTTGTGTTCGTTAAGTGTTGTGGGTAATGTGTGTGTGTGTTGTATAGTACTGGGGGTGAGTGTGTGTGATGTATGTATCAGTGTCAGGTGTGTGTTTTTAGTTTTTTGCCAATGATGTGTTGTCTTATATTTGGGTGGCCAATCCAACCACGCCGGTGTGTACTGCCAGTGGTTTACCGCTGTTGAATGTCCGCTTTGATGATTCATGGGTTATAATGTGGAGGGTGTTGTTTTGTTGGCGTACCGGTATGGGTGTTCATACTGACAGTTTAACACTGACCTTTGGTCTGGAGGATATGTGTTTGTGAAAGTAATCTGTCAGTTTAGCGTGTGTGTGTCATAATATGGCAAACCAGTGTTCTCCTCCGCTACGGTATGTTGGTGGCTGTCAACGCAATGGTAAGCAGGATTTACCGCCAATTGTCATAATGAGGGCGTAAGTTTTATTACCAATTGTATTTCTCTGCATTTGAGCATTCCTAATGTAAGACATCTTGAGAAATTCCCTCTAGTTTACAAGCTAGTATGGGTACCCAAACATTCAGAGTTGTGCAAATAACCACTGCTTCTAAACTCCATATCTTGTGCCCATTTTGGGAAGAAATAGGTTTCCTTGTTCCTTTTTTAAATCTTTATATTTTACTTAATGAATTGCTTTATATCCGGTACACAATGAAAAATGATTGCAAGGTGCAGCTTAGTGAAACCACAAGCCCTATATTTCCCTGCAACCAGAAGGGTCCAGCATATATAATGGTATATTGCTTTAAAAAATCTGCCATAATTAGTCAAAGTTACAGATAACAATGTAGATACAAATGGCTGTTTTTTCAACTCAATTTCACTATTTTTTTTATTTCAACTGTTACTTTATACAAGAAAACCTTGAAAGGTCTACACAAATGAGCCCTTGTTGAATTCATAATTGTGTTTATTTTTCAGAAATATGTAGCTTTCTAGGATCCAACATTTGTTTTACACCCATTTCTACCACTAACTTTAAGGAGGTTGAAAGCATAACAACCAGGGAAAAAGGAGGAGTATCCCAGAAAAATGGCAAAACTGTGTTGAGAGAATTTTGTTTTCTGATTCAAGTCTGCCTGCTCCTGAAAGCTGGAAAGGTAGTGATTTTAGCACCATAAACCTTTTGTTGATGCCATTTGCAGGGGAAGAAATTGACGCTTTCTTCTGCAGCATTTTTTTCTATTTTTCCACAAAAACCCAATATTTAGCTGTGTTTTGGGAAATTTCTCGGTTTCCTCCAGTGTAATCTACAAACACTGGGTACCATTTAGAACACCCAGGATTTTGAGAAAAAACAGACACAAATTTGGAGTGGATAGCTTATGTGAAACATTAGGGGGCTTAAATACGAACTACCCCAAACACCCAAAAAAAGGCTTATCACAGAGGGGCTAGTAGTGAAGGTGTTAAAAGCACCCAATCTGTTTTTATTCATCCAAAGTAGCTATGAAACAAGTTTCAAAATGCATTTCTGCTCTGAGTAGACTATGGGGATCATTACAAACCCTGGCGGACGGTGTTAAAGCGGCGGTAAGACCGCAAACAGGCTGGCGGGAGACAATGTACCGCCCGCAGTATCACAACCTACCAATCCGCCACCTTTTCCTGGGCGGATTCACCGCGGATAAAAACACGGCAGAAACAGCCATTTCAAATGGAAAACGCTCACCTCTACACACTCCACGAGGCAGGAGGACACAATGGAGCCGGAACTCCAAATACTTCCGGCACTAGTCTTCCTGCTCCTGTATGACAATCGTCAACGCCGGCGGCGAAGACAACGGTGAGTACTGCACCTACGACATAGGGGAGGGGGAGGCAAAAGACAGGGACACACACACACAACTCCCCCACCCCCACCCCCACCCTCACCCACTACAACACACACACCAATGCATATCCAAACATTACAGTAACAACCCCCAACCCCCCCCGGAAGAATGCAAAGACCAAAGGAAATGAGTGGAACCATTGTAATATATCAAAATACAATAACCAAGATATACATATAAATATATATATATATATATATATATATATATATATATATATATATACACATTAAACAATATATACACCATGAATAGTAGTGCAGGTAATGCACAAGTCATTGTCCGTGGACCACTGGGCCCAAAATGCATGGGGGAGGCCCACACAAGATACCTGACCAGAAACAGAGAGAACACTGATGGGGCATCAGATAGAAATACAACAGGCACCTCTGGGGAAGGGAAGGGGGGGCACCTCAGCCGGATGAGTGCACCACACCAGATCCACGAGGGGGTCCATGCCCATTGATGTATCCTGGGGAGTGCAAAGCCACAGTCTCTCAAGTCTCTACAGTGGGTGGTTTGCCCACTGTTCAATCCTGGGGAGTGCAAAGCCACAGTCTCTCAAGTCTCTACAGTGGGTGGTTTGCCCACTGTTCAATCCTGGGGAGTGCAAAGCCACAGTCTCTCAAGTGGAGAACAGTCTCCACTGGTTCTGGAGGGGGACTGGTGCCCAGAGTGGTTCATCCTGTGCAGGACAGACTGAGTGGATGCATGTCTCCACTGGTTCTGGAGGGGGACTGGTGCCCAGAGTGCTTCATCCTGTGCAGGACAGACTGAGTGGATGCATGTCTCCACAGGTTCTGGAGGGGGGTTGGTGCCCAGAGTGCTTCATCCTGTGCAGGACAGACTGAGTGGATGCATGTCTCCAATGGTTCTGGATGGGGACTGGTGCCCAGAGTGCTTCATCCTGTGCAGGACAGACTGAGTGGATGCCTTTCTTCACTGGGTCTGGAGGGGGACTGGTGCCCAGAGTGCATCACTCTCCCAGTGACGGTCCCAGTTGCGTCACTGCCCCTGCCGCTCATGGGCTAGTGGTGCTTGACTTGGCGGTCTTTGCCCTGTTCAGCGGTGCTTGCCCGGTTCAGCGGTGCTTGAGTATGAAGTTTCTGACCTGTTCAGTGGTGCTTGCCATGGCGGTCTTTGCCCTGTTCAGCGGTGCTTGCCCGGTTCAGCGGTGCTTGAGTTTGAAGTTTCTGACCTGTTCAGCGGTGCTTGCCATGGCGGACTTTGCCCTGTTCAGCCGTGCTTGCCCGGTTCAGCAGTGCTTGAGTATGAAGTTTCTGACCTGTTCAGCGGTGCTTGCCATGGCGGTCTTTGCCCTGTTCAGCGGTGCTTGCCATGGCGGTCCTTCATTTCCCAGCTGGGCTGGGGCTGGGGGTCCTTCATTGGGCAGCTGGGCTGTGGCTGCCGGGGCCCTCCTGGGCAGCTGGGCTGTGGCTGGCGGTGGCTTCCTGGCCACTGACGATTGGGCTGCCATCCTGGGCACTGACTCTGGCGGTGGCCTCCTGGCCAGTGACGATTGAGCTGCCCTCCTGGGCACTGGCTCTGGCGGTGGCCTCCTGGCCAGTGATGATCGGGCTGCCATCCTGGGCACTGACTCTGGTGGTGGACTTCTGGCCACTGACGATCGGGCTGCCCTCCTGGGCACTGACTCTGGCAGTGGCCTCCTGGCCAGTGACGATTGGGCTGGTGGTGGCCTCCTGGGCAGCGGGGATGATGGAGGTCTTCTCCGCCGTGCTGCTCCTCCAAGACTTTGGCGATTTCTTCTGCCCCTTCCCAACCTTGGGAGGAGTCACAGCTGAATGGACACTCCCCCCAGGGACCCTTGTGAGCGGCTTTGCTGGCTGGAGTCTTCCCCCACGCCCGCCGGGCACTGTCCAACTTCTGGTGCTTCACAGAGGGGGACTGGCTGTGCTGTGGCTCCGTGTCACACTGGCTGCCCTGGTGCCCGGTGCACTCCACATACCTCTAACAACAGGCACCACTGGTACCGGAGTTTTTTTGGCTGAGGTGCTAGTACAGGACCTATGAATTGGAGGGGGTGGTGGGAAAGAGGTCAAGCTTGGTCAGGAAAAGTTTCTTAGGAACACTGGGACGGGTAGGTGGAAGGGGTCTGGGAGTGGAGGAAGAGGAGGTGGTTGTATGAGGTGTAACTTTTGTGGCTTTGGGTGCAGGTGCATGCGCTGGAGGCTGTCGTGAGGTGGATGTATGTTGGGTGGGTGTGTGCCTGCGTTTGTGTACTTTGGGAGGGGGCGTCACAGACACACTGGGAGAGGACACAGGGGACGTGTAAATGGTAGTGGGGGTGGTGAGGGTACGTGAGCGGGGTGTGGTGGTGGGTGTGCTGGTGCGGGACCTAGTGGCTGTAGTGGTAGTGCATGCAGATGAGAGTGTAGACGAGACTGGGAGGGAGGAGGGAGACGACGAGGAGAGGGACACAGTCGAGGCAGTGGATGTTGGTGTGTCTGTATGTGTGTGATGCTTGTGTGAGTGCCTGTGGGATGTGTGGTGCTTATGTTTGCCTGAGCTTCCCTTGTGTGGTGACGTGGGCCTACCCTTGATTTTCTGGCCCTTCCCCACCTTGGATGGTGGCGCATCTGTCTTGCCACTTTCCACTTTTGTTTTGCCTGAGCCCTTGGTGGCAGGTGTTTTTGCCTTCTCCCTCCGGGATGTGGGCAACTTTTTGACTTTTGGGGGTGGCGGAAAGTCCTTGCCCTCACTCCGTCAGACACTGGCAGCCCTGTTGCTTGGCGCACTCCAAAATCCCACTATTGCTGGCACCACTGTGCCCGGTGATGTGGTGGTTGAGGTGCTGGGTTGGGACCTGGAAATGCGGGCCCTACGGGACGGCTGGGGGGGGTGTAAGAAAGAGGTCAAAATTTGATAGGAAAAGCTTTTTAGACACACTGGGACGGGTAGATGGAGGGGGTTTGGGAGTGGAGGAAGAGGTAGTGAATATGGGTGAAGGTGCATGGACTGGAGGCTGTTGTGAGATGGATGGCTGTTGGGTGGGTGTGTGGCTGCGTTTGTGTACTTTGGGAGGAGGGCTCACAGACACACGGTGAGAGGACACTGGGAATGTGTGAATGTTATTGGGGTGGGGAGTGCATGTGAGCGGTGTGTGGTGATGGGTGTGCTGGTGATGGAGGAAGTGGCTGAAGATGTAGTGCATGCAGGTGTGATTTGAGACGAGACAGGGAGGGAGGAGGGAGACGTGGAGGAGGGGGACACAGTGGAGGCAGTGGATGTTGGTATGTGTGCATGGGTATGTTGCTTGTGTGAGTGCCTGTGGGATGTGTGGTGCTTATGTTGCCTGAACCACCCTTGTGTGTTGATGTGTGTGCATGCTGGTCTGATGGTGTGCTTAGGATAGGCAAGGGTACAGGGGATTGGGTCCGGGTGGAGGAAGTTGGAGGGGGGAGGCTAGACACAGGGACAATGGCTGCCATCAGTGCTGAGGCCAGAGTTTGCAGGGTTCGATGAAAGGCAGCCTGACCAGAATGAATGCCCTCCAGGAATGCATTAGTGTGTTGCAATTCCCTTTCTATACCCTGGATGGCATTCAAAATGGTAGACTGCCCAACAGTGAGTGACCTGAGGAGGTCAATGGCCTCCTCTCCGAGGGCAGCAGAGGTAACAGGGGCAGGGGCTGAGGTGCCTGGGGCGAAGGTGATGCCCACCCTCCTGGGTGAGCGGGCACGGGGCGAAGGCTGAGGGGCTGCTGGGAGGGCGGTGCTGGTAGGGGGGGTGGAGGCTGTACCTGTAGAAGTGGGGGCACATTTTGCCGCCACCACAAGGGAGCTCCAATAGGAGGACAAGTCTGTGTCGCTGGTTGCTGATCCTGTCCCCGCCGTGAAGCTCCCCTCTCCCTCCGTCCCACTGGTGTATTCTGAGTCCGTGGTGTGGCCCTCCATGGCCATGTGGGATGCAGCTCCCTCGTGCTCCGGTGCCACTGTACCTCCGCCTGATGATGCTGATGCACAGAAGAACAGGGAGACCACAAAAAGGGGGGGGGACAGAAGAAAGACAGGTTGAGTGCATGGCTTACCGCTACCGTTGGCGGAAAATGCAGACACAGCAGCCCCTGCACTACGCCACGCTATTGGGCTCTACAGATGCAGTTCCTGGGATATGGCCTACATGGCTATGGTCGACATCTGCACACATAGATGACACAGGGGCATGTATACCTGTACTTGGCACTCTACAGCGGTGGGGTGGAGTGCCACATGGCCTGCATTACGGAGGGGCCTAGCCTACGGAACTCGCCCTGGCCTAGGGGAACCCACAGCCCTCCTCCCCCACCCAGACACCTTCACTGCGCGCAAAGTCCACAGAATGATGTTGTACTTACCCCCTAGTGTCTGCTGTGATGCCCTCAAGCGCCCATCCAACTCAGGGTAGGCCACCACAAGGATCCGGAACATCAGGGGGGTTATGGTGCGACGGGCACCCCTCCCACGTTCGGAGGCCATCCCTAGCTGAGCCTCCGCCGTCTTCTTGCTCCAGCGGCGAATGTCTTCCCATCTTTTCCGGCAGTGGGTGCTCCATCTGTGGTGGAGCCCCAGGGTCCGGACGTCCTTGGCGATGGCACGCCAAATATCCTTCTTCTGGTGGGCGCTGACCTAAATGAAATGTACAGGGGAAGAAGAGAAGTCATTAGCAACTGCACCATCGAAGTGAGTGGCCCCCATCCCTACCCTTGCCATGTGGCACATGCATTCACAGTCCATCATGCACGCAAAACAGTGGCCCCTTCCTTCTTGCAACCAGCCCTCTACACTCAGGCATAGCCCATACAACGTTCTCCCTGTGTACTTACCTGTTGGTCTGGAGGACCGTAGAGTAGCGTGTACTGGGGGAGGACCCATCCACGATCTTCTCCAACTCCCGTGCAGTGAAGGCAGGGGCCCTTTCCCCAGACGCACAAGCCATTGTCTCTTCCAGACCGAGGCCACAGCAGCACTTGCAGTGTAGGTCCTCTCCTGTCGAAGATCAGGTATCGAGTGATTGAACAGATAGAAAATGGCGGTCACGTCCGCGGCGGTGACATCCGCGGAGGTGCGTACCATCACCGCCGGCGCACTTCGTCATTGGCTTCTGGGATCCATAGGGTCCAATGTTAACCAATGCAGCATTGCGCCGTGCTCTTCGACCACCTACCGCGACGGTGTACAATGCCAGCGCAGTTACCTCACATCCCATTGTCCCACTTTAGAGGTCAGGCAGCCGCCATTTCAGGGGTCCACATGGCTTCATTTTCAACTGCGTCACACATACCTAGGCCTAGACTCAACACACTTACAGGCAACTTTTTGGATTATGTTTCGTGTTCTGTGTAGATTGTGGGTACATACCTCTGAGTTGTTTGACTCTGTGGTCGCTGTTGTCCTTCCTAGGCACCGTCCGCTGGGACATGTGAGGAGATGGCGGAATCCTCCGGTGTACCGACCGCTGGTGGACCTGTTGACAATGGAGGAGCGACATTTAATCATCACCTACAGATTTGACCGTGCCACAATCCAGGAACTGTGTACCCAGTTGGAGCCTGACCTGATGACAGCAATCCGCCATCCCACAGGAATCCCCCCTCAAGTGCAGGTGCTGTCAGTACTCCATTTCCTAGCAAGTGGGTCTTTTCAAACAACAGTGGCCATAGCATCAGGGATGTCCCAACCTACGTTTTCCAACGTGTTGTCCAGAGTGTTGTCTGCCCTGCTGAAACACATGCAGAGCTACATTGTTTTCCCTCAGGTGGAGGATTTGCCTGCAGTGAAAGGTGACTTCTATGCCCTTGGACATATCCCTAACATCATAGGTGCCATTGATGGGACCCATGTAGCTCTGGTTCCCCCCCACTGGAGTGAACAGGTGTACAGGAACCGGAAGAGTTATCATCCCATGAATGTACAGATGGTATGTTTGGCAGACCAGTACATCTCCCAGGTAAAAGCTATGTTCCCTGGCTCAGTGCATGACGCCTACATCCTGCGGAATAGCAGCATCCCTTATGTGATGGGTCAACTCCAGAGGCACCAGGTTTGGCTATTGGGGGACTCTGGTTACCCCAACCTGTCATGGCTACTGACCCCAGTGAGGAATCCCAGGACCAGGGCAGAGGAACGCTACAATGAGGCCCATGGGCGGACTAGGAGGGTGATAGAACGCACCTTCGGCCTCCTGAAGGCCAGGTTCAGGTGCCTCCATATGACAGGGCGTTCCCTATTCTACTCACCAAGGAAGGTGTTCCAGATCATCGTGGCCTGCTGTATGCTTCACAATTTGGCTTTGCAATGCCAGGTGCCTTTTCTGCAGGAGGATGGTCCAGATGACGGTGTTCTGGCAGCTGTGGAGCCTGTGGACAGTGATGAGGAGGAAGCAGAGGAAGAAGAAATTGACAACAGGGACTCAGTCATACAGCAATATTTCCAGTGACACAGGTGAGAATACATTCCTGCCTACTACAAGTACTTTCAGACTTCTACCTCTATCCTGTCTGTCGATTTCAACCAGTATATGCTAACTGAGTTGTACATTTCCATTACGGTTTCACAGGTGTGGTTTCCAACGTTTGTCATCTGCTTAGATTCCTCATGGACTTGAGATGTGTGACATAGGTATGTTGCCATTACAATTGAGAAAGCATTTGGTCACTGTCATTGCTATAATACATTTTCTAAATCACAGACTGACTCCAGGTTGTTTTTTGCTTCAAGGGTGTTTATTTAAGTGCTAAATATTGGAGGGGGGTTGTAAAATGGTGAGGGGTGATGGTGGAGGACTGTCCATGGCAGAGTCCAGTCTATGAGTCTCACAGGTGCATTGCCCATATGGGCATAGGAAGTGGAGCCGGGGCAGTTCCAATATGGACAGGGTTACAAAGTGGGACAGTAGGATGACAATCAGGGTGGTCCTTTTTCTTGGTGGGGGTCTTGCCATCGTGCTCTGTCTTGTTCCTGGTTGTCAGGGACCGCTTGCAGGGTGGTTCTCCCTCTGCAGGGTTTGGGGTGCTGGTGTGGTGGTCCTGTGGCGGTGCCTCCTGTCCACTAGCGCCGGCGGAGGTGGTGGGCAGTTCATCGTCCTGGCTAGTGTCTGGGGCCCCTTGGAGTGCCACAGTGTCCCTCCTGGTGTTGAGTATCTCCTTCAGCAGCCCTACGATGGTGCCCAGGGCAGTGCTGATGGTTCTGAGTTCCTCCCTGAAGCCCATATACTGTTCCTCCTGCAGGCGCTGGGTCTCCTGAAACTTGGCCAGGACCGTTGCCATCGTCTCCTGGGAGTGGTGGTAGGCTCCCATGATGGAGGATAGGGCCTCGTGGAGAGTGGGTTCCCTAGGCCTGTCCGCCCCCTGTCGCACGGCAGCCCTCCCAGTTCTCCTTTGTTCCTGTGCCTCCGTCCCCTGGACCGTGTGCACACTACCACTGCCCCCAGATCCCTGTTGTTGTTGGGGTGGTGGGTTATCCTGGGTTCCCTGTAGTGGTGGACACACAGCTGATTGACGTGTCCTGGGGACGGAGGTATGGGCTCGCTGGGTGGGTGCTGTGCTGGTGTTACCAGAGGGTGGAAGGTCTGTGGTGGGCTGTGCCTGTGTGAGGGGAACCAACTGTCCCGAGGCCCACGATGGTCTGGGCTGGTCATCTAGGTACAGTTGGACAGAGCTGCTGTCATCACTGTGGGCCTCTTCTGTCCTGCAGGGGTGGAAAGGCATGATGATTGCATCTGTGTGTTTCATGGTGTGCAATGGGTGTGTGACCGTGTACCCCAGTGCTGGCATATCTGTGTGTGGGCTTGTGTGATGTGGGTTGAGGGTGGTGCTATGGGTATTGTTAGAAATGGGGTCTTTGGTTGACAGTCAGGTTACCCCCTGTTCAAGCAAGGACCCTCACTCTAGTTAGGGTAAAAGAGAATCACCCTCTGCTGACCCCTGCTTACCCCCTTGGTAGCTTGGCAGAGCAGTAGGCTTAACCTCAGAGTGCTAGGTGTAAAGTATTTGTACCAACACACACAGTAACTTAATGAAAACACTACAAAATGACACAACACCGGTTTAGAAAAATAGGAAATATTTATCTAAACAAAACAAGACCAAAACAACAAAAATATGACATACACAAGTCAAATTATGAATTTTTAAAGATTAAACTCAAAAATAGCGCATAGAAACAAAAATGCTTCAATGAGATGTTAACCCGGTGTCGTGACGGAGTCATTCCCAACAAGCCGACACCATCGGCGCCGGACACGGAGTCGTGTAGACCCCCAAGTACAGTACCTTTGGTGAAGAGTGAAAACAAGCCGATGCGCGAAGTCGGGGATCACGGCGTCTGTGCGAAACGTTGAATCCGTGCACTTCGAGCGACGTCGGTCACGACGTGGTGCGGTGACTTCCACGGAGTCGTGGACTTCAGCGGGGCTGCAGCGGCATCGGGCGTGCGAAGAGCGTCGTGTTCCAGCGAAGGTCACAGCATCAGGTGCAGGCGGCGTCACCGGATTCAGCAGTGGCGCCGGTCCGGAGTCGTCCGAAGTCGATTTCCTTGGATTCCACCAGCTTTCCTTTCAAGGGCCCAGGGACTGGATAGGGCACCACTTTTCGGGGCAGGAGTCTCTCCAGAGAGAAGTCTTTGCTGTCCCTGAGACTTCAAACAACAGGAGGCAAGTTCTACATCAAGCCCTTTAAGATTTCTTCACAAGATGGAAGGCACACAAAGTCCAGTCTTTGCCCTCTTACTCTGGCAGAAGCAGCACTGCAGGAAAGCTCCACAAAGCACAGTCACAGGCAGGGCAGCACTTCTTCCTCAGCTATCAGCTCTTCTCCAGGCAGAGGTTCCTCTTGGTTCCAGAAGTGTTTCTAAAGTCTCTAGATTTGGGTGCCCTTCTTATACCCATTTTAGTCTTTGAAGTCACCTTTCTTCAAAGGGGACTCACACCTACTTGTGAAATCCTGCCTTGCCCAGGCAATGCCTCAGACACACACCAGGGGGTTGGAGCAGGCATTGTCAGAGGCAGGCACAGTCAGATGAGAGTGACCACTCCACCCCTCCCTCCTAGCAGAGATGGCAAATCAGGAAATGCAGGTTACACCCCAGCCCCCTTTGTGTCACTGTCTAGTGCGAGGTGAAAAGCAACCCAACTGTCCCAGACAGGGAATCCACAAACAAGGCAGAGTCACAGAATGGTTTAAGCAAGAAAATGCTCACTTTCTAAAAGTGGCATTTTCAAACGCACAATCTTAAAATCAACTTTACTAAAAGATGTATTTTTATATTGTGAGTTCAGGGACCCCAAACTCCTCATGTCCATCTACTCTCTAGGGGAATCTACACTTTAATCATATTTAAAGGTAGCCCCCATATTATCCTATGAGAGAGACAGGCCTTGCAACAGTGAAAAACGAAGTTGGCAGTATTTCACTGTCAGGACATATAAATCACATTACTATGGGGGTCATTCTGACCCCGGCGGGCGGCGGGAGCCGCCCGCCTGGAGGGAACCGCCAGAATACCGCTGCGCGGTCAAAAGACCGCCGCGGTTATTCTGGGTTTCCCACTGGGCTGGCGGGCGACCGCCAAAAGGCCGCCCGCCAGCCCAGTGGGAAACACCCCTCCATGAGGATGCCGGCTCCGAATGGAGCCGGCGGAGTGGAGGATGTGCGACGGGTGCAGTAGCACCCGTCGCGAATTTCAGTGTCTGCTGAGCAGACACTGAAATTCAAAGTGGGGCCCTCTTACGGGGGCCCCTGCAGTGCCCATGCCGACTTTCCGTTTCTAGCCGCGGCTGTACCGCCGCGGTCAGAATGCCCGGCGGAGTACCGCCAGCCTGTTGGCGGTGCTACCGCCGACCCCGGACCGCCGGTGTATTTCTGTTGCCGTGACGGTGGAGGTTTTGTTATCGCCACTTCATCACTGACCTTTGGTGTGGCGGACTTGTGTGGGTGTCTGAATTTTGTCGGATTTTGGGATGTGGGTCATAATAGCTGTGGTGGATTTCTGCGGCTGCAGCGGTGTGTTGGAGGTCTTCTGCACGGCGGTAAGCGGCTTTTACCGCCAATGTTGTATTGACCCCCTATGTCTAATGTCTCTTCGTATTGAGTGGATTTGTTGCAATATTACTCATTGGAAGTTATCGGGTTCATGATTCCTGTCCAGACTGTGTCAAAAAAGCAGCCTCCAGTCATTTCTAACTTATTGCTGCTTGATGAAGCCTACAGACCTACTGATGCTTCATGTCCTTTCTCATTACTGTAATCAGTCCTGTTTCTTGTTACTTCCTCTCCCAGTGCTGTAATCAGTCCTGTTTTAGTCACTCTCTGAAACTTGTTGTCTTAACAATTCTGAATGCAGGAACATGTATAGCATAACGGCAACAATCAAGTGAGCGACTTATGTCTGATTTGAGAACTATTGGAACCTCTCTCTGTACGGCATCTGGAATTGGAATGCCTAGCACTATCCACGTCACCAGTAATTAGTGGTAGGAATGGGCAGGGACATCCTTAGAAAACATTTGGGAATGTACATTTATTTATCTTTACAAATTAAGCATTGCTGGTGGTTCAAGTAATCTGCCATCTTCCAAAAATATTAAAGACCATTCTGACTAGTGGGCCTTTTGGCGTGTTATGTGCATGACGGTGCTTTATAAGCATGTCATTCCAGCTAAGGTCTTGTTTCTGTAAATAAATATAAATATTAATTCACCTGCCTTTCGCTATCTTCCAGCATGGTGGAATCTATTAGACTTTGTTACAGTGCACAATACTTCTCCTATAAAAGAGCAACAGAAGGCAAGATGACATTTTTCAGACCCAATATGAAAATGCACGCATAATCAATAAACAACTTCACAAAAGAATCCTTATTTCCAAGTGGCCCTTCTCCTATGACCTCACCCGTAGCTTGAGACTCAAGCTCTTTGGGAATGGGCTTTGAGTTGTGGCGTGGTTGCCAAATTCAATGGACCAGGCCACTGAGGCACCCTGCCCATAAACAACTTGACCTTCTCCAAAGAAAGAAGCGCTGAGAGCAGCACTGAGTGGGGCGGCACTGGTGGCAGCAGGGCTAATTATCCTGAGACACACACAGCCGTTGTAAATAAGCCATTTGGGGCTGCAAATGTATCTACTGGGCAAGACCCACCATGACCCAGTAATAAGTTCTTACTGGATTGGAAAAAAGATAAGCTTCCTGGGCAAGTTTACAACAAGGGTGTATTAGAATGGCAAATGTGACATGCACTAGGTGGAAGCAAATCATGATCGGGACTGCTACAGACAGGAGAGACATAAAAAGCACCAAACTCTCATAAAGAGTGCTGGTAGGGCCCAGTGAGCTATATTCAGACAAACCTCATGACTTGTGCACCCTACAAATACCAGCTTGCATGGGCACAGTATAAATTATAGAACTTGTGTGGGCAGACGTAGTGGCAGTAACAGGAAATGGCCCAAAATGCAACATGGATGCAGGTCATTTTTCCACTGAAACCTGGCCAACCTGTACATTTTTTTAAACTAGGCACCTAGGGCTGACTTGTGTGACTGTCACCACATGTTTTTACTCAGAATCCATTGCACACCTCAAACTTTGACTAAAAAAAACACATTTTCCTCACATTTCTGTGATGGAAAGTTCTGTAATCTGCAGGGAGCCACAAACTTCCTTCGACCCACTATTCCACAAAGTCTCCCGATAATAAGGATACCTTACTTCTGTAGGTAAACCTAATGCCCACAACAAGGACAGGCCCAATACATATGGTGGAGACATCAAAATTATCAATCACAAAAAGACCTGGTTTTGCGAGCGGGATCCTGGGTTTTTGGTCCTAGGCTCGATGGCCATCTAAGGATACCTACCAGATCCAGCCCAGACATCTTTTAAAACTAGACACCCGGGGGAGTCCAGGGAGGTGTGGGCTCTGTGTTTAAAAAAATAATAATATATATATATATATATATATATATATATATATATATACACTACCTAGTGGTGGTCACCACTAGGTAGTTATAATTAGGACCTAGTTTCTATAGAAAAAGCATTTTTTACTTGCCTAAATATTGGGCGCCAGTTGGCGCAAAAAAATATGATGCTCATTTAAGCTGCTGTCTGGAAAGTTTTGGGGTCATCCATCGAGCCAGAGCTGAGAAAAAGGGGAGGTCCCAAAATGTATTAATTTCCATAGAATTATTTTATGGTCCAGAAAGTCACCTTTTGCGACTTGGTGTAAATCCGTTCAGTTGTTTTTCAAAGAATAACGTAAAAAGACATTTTTGTATGTAGGGACACAAAGGCTCCGCAAACTCTCCCGATTTCATGCTGAGATCTGACTGCCAACACTTCAACCAGGAAGTGAAGCTATCATTTCTCAGGGGTGGGTAAGCCTCGACCCAGTGAGAAAAGATGCAAGTAATCACCAAAATGAATATGAGCCTATTACACACTTGCAGTTCCAAGGTGCATTCTGTTGAATGGTCCACCTGATCTGCCTTTTTGGCTCAGAGTAACAATGGGGCATTTCCCTACACTCATTTGCAGACATGAAACACATGTGCCTCAGCAATCAATCTGAATCTGGGATTGCACCATGTGTGTCTAAATGTTCTGTTCATTGCATTCCTACCTATATGTGTCTGACCATGATAGTGTCTTGCCATAGAAAATAACAAACTATTTGGCAACACTGCTTTTCCATCACTTGAAATCCCAAACATCATCTTCATTTCTCTTAACACATCCTGCTCTAACCCAGCTTTGCTCTTCTTCCTCTGTCACTTCCTCATGCAATTTCTTAAAATTTTCCCAGGTATCAAGAGTATTCATAAATAAATGTTGACTTGTCTCATTGTTCTCTTTGCTCCACCCCTCATTGAACGTAGAGCAATTCAGAGCATAATACATTTCTAAGTTGTCAGCATATGTAGTACCCAAAGATATGCAATCATTTGATTTTTGATGTGCAGCACAATGAACAGCTGCTATTTTCACAGTGAACTGCAATGCTTACAACAACTGAGAAACATTGTCACAGTACTAGATAGAGGATCCATAAGAGGTCACCTCTGGGATGACAGCTGTTCAAAATTGTGGAAGACAGCAAACCCATAATGACTATATGTGAAAATCGTCACTTGAAGTTGTTCAGAAGCACAGCATGCTCTAGTAAGATCAATCAATTCAGCTATTTGGGAAAAAAAACTCCTTGAAGCCAGGAGGTTCCTATCACACCTGAGACTGAGCAAACTGCATAACTAGCTCTTAAATTTCTATCATTAACTCTTGAACAGGAGCCATCAACAAATATGACATAGTCATTTTCTTGAATGTCAGATCAAGGCTTGCTGCTCAATTCAGTCACATCGAGACAGTTATGCTCAACCTCATCCTTGCGGTCATCAATATTTTCAAGAGGATTAGGCAAAAGGGTTACCGCGATCAGTACATTACAATGCTATATGTTAATGCTGGGTGAAACAAGAATAATCTGCTCATAATGGCCTAACACGTGCATTTGTCGAATATTGGGTCTTGGTATGGGTCAACAATCTCTCAACTGAGTGGGGAACTAAAACATTCAGGGGGTGGCGGATAACAATGCCTTTGCACTGTTTGATGCTGATGTTAAGGTCAGGGATAGCCTTTGAATAACCAGGCATTGCCTATGCTATAGGATCAAGTGTGGTAGAAATATAAGTGACATGCTTGTTTGCGTTTCCATGCAACTGTTTCAAAACAGAGAAAGCACATCCATCTCTCTCACAATATAACAAAGAAAAACATTTTTTATATTGGGACTTTCCCAGACCTGGGACTCAGGATAAACTTTCTCTTAGGTCTATGAAGGCACACAACATTTGTCATTAAATGGTACTGGATCAGACACATCCTTGTGCATCAGCCTCTGTAAAGGCTTGGACCAAAGGGAATTTCTTAATTCCATTGGCGGCAGTAGCCAACCATTCCCAAAAACAGTCTAACTTCCTTCTCTGTAATGGGGGATTCATTTGAATAATCACTGAGATTCTCTAGTGAGACACCTTCCTTGCACCTTTATTGCCTTGAGTCTGAGGAGCACCAGCATTCTGTACCAAATTATTCACTGTGATGACCTAAATACAGGACTTCTTTCTGGCAATACTGTAACTTTGCTGGGAAAATGCTTATGTCCATTTTCTACTAAATGATTCAAGAGAACTATGGTATCCCTCCTGCATGCTTTATGGGTATTTGAGGCAACAAAAAGGTCATCTATATACTGGATCAAAATTGAATGATCTGGATTCCAGATTCTTTTGCAAAATCTGATTTAAGATTGATGGTGACTCGGTATAGCCCTGAGGGGTTCGCCACCATGCCAAAACATGACTACCAAATTTGAATGCAAAAAGAAATTGCCTATCCTCGTGAAGGGGAATGGAAAAGAATGCCTGACACAGGTCAATGACAGTAAACCATTCCGCTTCAAAGAGGATCTGGAATAAAATCACTGCAGGTTTCAGTATCACCGACCAACATGGAACAACAATCTTGTTAACTTTTCTCAGGTCGCGGACTATGTGGTACTTCCTACTGGGTTTCTGCAATCCTAAAATAGGAGAGTTACAGGGGCTTCTTTCAAACTACCTAGCTCAATCAATCTATCTATCAGGAGTGTGATTTCAGCTTTTATCATGGGGTACATGGTGTACCCATGTATCTTTGGATACAATGCATTTGATTTTATTGTTATGTTAATAGGCTTAACTCCTTTAATGAGTCCTACTGCCTTTCCTGACAAATCCTGAACCTCGGGTGTCACTGTGTTTTGCAACTCTTCGGGCAAATCACTACATATCATCACTGGGTACAGTGAGACATTCGGGTACTGTTCTACAATTTTGCAGGGCACATGTTCTTCCTCATTTGATTGGATCTCAATTCCTTGGAATGTACAGCTAATAGAACAGTTTAGCTTACACAACAAATCACATCCTAAAAAGTTTACAGGACTTGAATCACAAACCACAAATTGATGCTCATCTTCCAATTAATAATTTTTTTACAGGGACATGTTCTGTTACAGGATTTGTTAACTGCTTATTTGTTACTCCTATCATTTAAATATTTTTTTCCTGAGAGGAGCACGTTTAGCACTTCTGTGGTTCTGCCATTGGAATGTGAAGCTCCAAGGTCAACCAAGAATGACACATTAGGGATCATTATGAGTTCGGCGCGTGGCACTGCTGCCCGTCAAACTCATTGTCGCCACTTCACCGCCAGTGAGGTGAAGTCCCCTCCGGACGTATTATGATTTTCTCACTGACCCAGCAGGAAACAGGGACTATACATTGACGCCAGCTTCTAATGGAGCCGGCGCCAATGTGGCGGTGTGGCGGGTGCAGAAGCACCTGTTGTGCACTTCACTGCCCGTAATTCGAGCAGTGAAATGCATGACGGGACTGTGCATGGAGGCCCCTGCACTGCCCATGCCAAGTGCATGGGCAGTGCAGGGGCCCCCAGGGGGCCCGAGTAACCCATTACGACAGCCTCTCCCTTTCAGTGTAAACCGCCCAGAGGAGGCTGGCGGAATGGAACTCGTAATCCGCAGGGCAGTGCTGCTTTCATCGCTGCCCTGTCGTGTTTGAAATACCGAGACCGGCCGGCTGCCTGGTGGCTGCAGCCTGGCGGTTGTGGCGTTTCCACTGTGGCGTTTCCACTGTGGCGTCTCTGCCACGGGCATAATATGGTGGGAGGACCTCCACTACTGCGGGGGTCTACCCACCACCGTGAGTCTGATGGTCCGCTGACCACCAGACTCATAATGAAGCTCATTGTGTCCCATTGTGACATTTACATATGGACCACATTGATCTACCTCTAAGGATGCAGCTAGCATGTGGTCTTAGTCATCAGAACTAGGTAGTTGGAGTATTTCTGAATGCTCTTCCTCATTCAAATCTATCAAAGGATATTGTTATGCTAGCTGATTCATGTTTGTGTTTGCAATCTGATTCACCTGTTGTGGAGAAATGACTACCTGTTGTTGCTTTGCCATAGGGGGTTGTGGCACCTGCTTTTACTGTCTGAGGACACATTCACATTTTATACTCTGGGTCTTTGAACTCTCTGTATTTGAACTTGATTATTGGCTTGAGTTTGAGCAACACCAGCATTCTTCGCCAAATTATTATCAGTATTATAAGGACATTCTCCCCACAAATATCCAAAATGTCTGCACTCATGACAAAGAAAGATCATCTTCTTCAATATCTGAATGTCAACAACATTTCCACTCTGATTTACCTGAACACCACGTCCTCTACCTCTAGGCTGAACTACATTTGTCACGTGCTGTGACACAACTTGCATTCCACTTGAATTCACCACCATCTGTGGGCTTTGATTCACTTTCTGTTCAGCCTTCAACTGCATCACCATCACTTTCTCTTTCAGCATCTTCTTTTTTAAGTCATTTTCATCACTGCAGTATTTTGCATACTGCAGGATCTTATCAAGCGGTTTGTTTTCCTACAAATCAGGTGCTGCTGAATCATTTCACAAATGTGTGGCTTCAATCTTTGCACAAACCTAAACACAAAATGTCACACATCATGTTGTTCTGTTGTCTCTGTACCACTATGCTGTTTGAAAACGTGTAACAATATTTCCTAATAAGCATGAATTTACTTTTTTTATTCCTGGGCTGTTTTTTCTGCCAACCAATATCTTTTGGAGTTACTTTGCTTTTCAAAAACTCAATCACCTCAATTACTTAGTAATACTTCATTGCACCATCAGCTAAAGCTCTCTGAGGTTCCCAATCAGGCCAATCAACACTCCTTTTCTGTTTAGTCCACAAATCAGCTGGAACCACAATATCAAACACCACATTCAAATCTTCCCATAGGCATTTCGAAAAATGTTACGGATTTTCCTTTGCTTCCTTCTGGTCTCTTTTCTTCACAATATGCCTTCCCACTGATATAATGCTCCCCATGTCTGTATGTAAGTAATCAATTGCTTAATTTGCAATCTCATTCCAGTTACTCTCATGTTATTTGTGTCTTTGGCTCTAATTTGTAGCTTCTCTTTAAGTATTTAGATTTTTCTAAATCCACATCATATTTCTCAACCACTTCAGCTAATCTCTTAGAAGCCTGTAATGCATGTTGGGTAACATCCTTGCACATGAATTGCAGTTCGTGTTCTGTGGAAGTTTAAAACTGAGCAGTGTCTAAAATTGCCAAAATCATTTAATTTACTTCCAGTTTTAATCTGAACATGTTCACTGTCCTATCTCCTTTGGGTGTCTCTCCAGATTTAGTACTGCCATTTTTCGTACCTGCTGCACCTTGAGGACATAAAGGGTCCGATTCACAAAGGTAAACTTAGATTAAAAGTCTAAGTTTAGACCAAAAGTCCAAATTTAGACCTAAAGTCTAACTTTACCATGAGTAAAGGTAGACGTTTGGTCTAAGTTTAGTCTGTCAATGCATCAGGACCCATAAAATTTGACTGATTTGGGGGAATTGTCATTGCAGAAATGTATACACTTAAGACAGTACCAAAACTTTGTCCTGTTACTCGGGGTAACATTTGACATAGATTGAACTGGAGTAAAGATTGGCATAGGCTTACTTTTTGTACAGTTTTGCACAGGCAGATTAATATAAGCTGTCTGCACAGTGTGATTCGCATTAGGACTTGGTAGAACTTGATTTACAACCAGACTTGGTTTTGGCCGAACCGTTTTAACAGTCAAGACTGGTGGATGAAACACAGGCACTTGGGTTGCTAAATGTGCAGGTGTACCTGGTACTATCGGAATCAGGGTCTATTCAACTTGAGCAGTTGGCATGTTTGGGGTTGCATTTTGTACTGTTTATTGTTCGTTCCTGCTTCAGCAGAATAATACTGCGGCGGATGATGCATCCAGAGGTTCTGATTTATGAATTTGTCATCTGATTCACTATTATATGTTACTGCCTTTTTGTCTGCAGTCTGTTCTGTCTCCTTCTTGGTCTAGATTTAGTGATTTCACCTTCTTTGTTTAAAATAGATGGAAACATTCTTACTCCATCTAATATATCTACTCTCCACATGTTTTACTCTGCATCCCATCTGGCTTTTGAAAGTGTATTCATTGCTTTTTGCATTCTAGTCTTAGATTTTTTTGTCATTTTCCCTCTTGCAATGAGTTCCCAGCCACTAATGTATTCAAACTGTATGGGTGTTGAAGGCAGTTTACATTCACATATCACTTGTCTCAAATTCTCTAAACTCATTTTTAAATGCTTGAAAAATGTCATGTTTGCTTAAATTCAATTGATCCTAATAACTTTCAATTGAATAAAAATAAATTCAATCCCTTTCACAAACTGTTCCCCACCAATAGCAACCCAATATTCTCTACCAATACTAGCACAGCTTCACACTAACTGACCGATACCAGTGCAGCACAAAATGACTTCACACTCATTGTCAGCAGATACAGTTAAAGTGACTGAAGTCTCTCATACAACACACACACACTTCTGATAAAAAATTCAACACCATGCACAATACTCGGTAGGAACTCAAGCTCTTTAAAGCTGTATGGACTTGCACTAATAACACAGATCATCCATGTGCACTCAGTATTCACCTAATAACAACAAATAAGTCACATTAACTCATGGAAAACTAATGAAACTGTCAACATCTTCTCATGACAAGTACTTCACTGCAGACAATAAGTTAACCAAGTGTCTTCTACACATGCATTTTCCTGAGATCTTAGACTACAACAGACCTGTCAACAACAGCAACAGAAACTGCAGACATTTTTTAACATAAACCTCCACAATCACTTTGAGTACGACAACTCCGCAAAACACTTCACAATATCACAATTTACTGCAATCTGCAGGCAAAATCAATGCAAGCGCAAAACCCTATTAATATGCTTACATCCATCACTTGTAGGCATGACCCTGTAACTTCATCAGTTTTAGGAATGGACCATGGGACAAAAAGCAGGTTGGGCAATATGTGGACCGGGCAATTGCATGGGTCAATCCTGTCTCCCTACACTATACAGGAACAGGGTATTTCGTGTAGTGGGACAAAACCAACCTCTGCTATCAGATATCCCAGGGCATTTTCATCTTTCACAGGAATCGATGCTCACCGAGGTTGAGAGACCTTTTAACCCAGTGCTGCCTGAGTTTAGTAGAACCATTAAACAAATTTTAAATACCATGTCGAATCTTAAACAGTATGACCAACTTGGCAACACAAGAAAAACTTCAGTCAGAGATAAAATTACAGAGGTGTATTACAAACTCATGATTAAGGTCATGTGAATTATTCTCAATACAAAGTTATCGATACACACTATCACCAGTGGTTGCCCAAAGCAACAAAAAAGTTTAGTCGAACTAACATTAGCAAAACTAAACATTCAATAGCCAAAATACAAAACACTAACAGAATCAATTGAGGCAAAGATAATAAGCATTGCTCAGGCTGGGCATAGATTAATCAATTTGAATAGACATTAGCAATTTTCATTTGGCAAAGGGACAACCCTACCACAGCCAAATTCAATTAGCATGTGTGGGGACAGGCACATGCAGAAAAGAAAACAAAATGACAAAAAAATAAAAGAAATTTAGAAAAAGGAAAACTCTGACAGCCAGGTTCTAACTAAAGTGAGCAAAAGATGAATACAAAAGGGAACACGTCAGCATGTCAGAAGCTCTGTAAAGAGAAGGGGTATGGAAGAAACTCTAATTCCCAGGAGAACATCTCAAAGGGGTATTACATAGAGAGAGGAAGATACCTCTCCAAGTGGCTCTGCATTCAGGCACCTGGATCTGTCTGGCATCTAATTGCATCTCCCCAAAAGTTCAATTGTCTGTGTCATATTAAAGTTAATAAAACGTGATTCCCTAGGGGGATCAGTCCATGGTATGCTAAGGGGCATAATCCAATATTAATCAATCATACAGCTCCAAGCTGTAACATGAGCATTCATTCCCAGGATCATCATGGGAACATCTTATATCCGTGTGACTCCATGTGGGGTTAAATCAATAGTATACGTTGGCAGTCCATGTTCCACAATGTTCAGACTTTAAGGCCACTGAAATACAACCTCTCTATGTTCAAACAATGAGATATATTACCAAAAGCTAGGTTTCTCATTAGAAAGAAATCTGAAAGAGGTTATGAAAAATAAATCAACAACCTTACACAGTCACGAAATACAACTTGCATGCCTCACTTGACCTAACCCAGAAAAATGTAAACAGTACATATAATAGGATTTAATAAAGTTCATTTAATATGCATGCTCATAAATTCAACATTAATAATGCTTCTGTAGTATTTGTATCATATTCAATTGTGTCTGTTAATGCACTTCAATAAATGTGACACCGTGCTACATTTCTTCTAGTTTTGCAGACATATTTTAATACTGCAGATTCCTGAACTTTCCATCACAGAAATATCAGTAAATGTGTTTTTCAGTAAAAGTTTGAGGTTTGCAAGGGGTTCTGGGTAACAAATGTGTTGAAAGTCACACAGGTCAGCCCACCTTAGATATGTCTAGGTGTCTAGTTTTCAGGAAATGTACAAGTTGTGTAGGTGCTGGCTGAGCTAGTTTCAAAATCTAGAACATTATGAGAACCACACACGTCAGCCCACTCTGGATACCCCTATGTGTCTAGTTTTCAGAAATGTACAGGTTGGCTAGGTTTGCTTAGATGTTGGCTAAGCTAGGCACCAAAACCTAGAGCTCCGCATTTTGGACAAAGAGGCCTTCAGGTGGAAAAACAATGCATCCATGTTACGTTTGGCCCATTTCCTGTGAAAGGCACTAGGCCTACTCGCACAAGTGAATTACCATTTTTATTATGAGACACGTGGAAGCATAGAATAGTAGAACATTTGTTATTGTCAATAGGATTTTGCTGCATTTATGCCTTTCAAATGTAAGCCAAGGAGTAATAATGATGACATTTTAAAAATACGTTCCAAACCATATGCTAGTATGAGTTCCCACATATTCAGAGATGTAGAAGGAAGCATTACTACTAAACTCCATATCTTGTGCTCATTTCAAAAATATGTAATTTTCCTTGATATCCCTTTTTCACCCTACCTATTTTGCTACAAGACCTGATCTATAATTGGTAGTCAATGAAAAACCATTTTAATGTGCAGCTCAATTGTTGGCCCTGGGTACCATGGGTTCTTGGAAAACCTCTTGGGGCAGCGCTAGGGCATCCCCCATGGATGGGTGTGAAAGCAGAACAGTTCCATCCTAAGCACATGCCCACCATGGTTGAGGACTGAACCATAGTTAATGTCTTTCTTGAAGATATGCAGAAAAGGTCCTGTGAATTTGATACAATAGTGTAACATTTTTTTTGTCTCCAGTCCTGGATCTTTTTATTGAATGGATATATCTGGGTATAAATGTATATCTTCAAAATGCCCTACATAAAGGTTTGCAATACTGGGGTTAACTGTGCCTTATACAGCAGCCCTTTGATTTAAAAAAAGACTCAGATTTGATTTATCAATGAAAAAGCAACAGTTCTGTGAGGCAACTATAGCGACATTACGCACGTGTCTAGTAAGGACTTCATGTTGATATTTTGTGATATATAGGGCCATATGTACGAACACATTTTCCCATAGACACAGAATGGGCAAAACTGCTTGCCACACCTGGCCCATAGTGACTTGAAAAGGCCTTCTAAGCATTCATCTTGTGTGACATAAATAGACACTCAGGGGCATATTTATGAGTTCTGATGCAATGCTGTGTTGCATCAGAAAATGTTGTGTTGTGTTGCAGCATTGCCCTACGGATTTGCTATATTTATGGGACGACACACCATGGTGCAAGGAACAAAGATGTATCAGAAATTTGGACATAATAGTGTCTGGAATGGTGCAAGGTGCAGTAACGCAAGTACTCCCTTCATCACCCACAGTTGATGTCCATGTCATAAAGTACCTATATGTGCCGCAAATCATTATTATGTGATGCAGGAGTTCTTTGCATCATGGGAACACTTGAAAAAGTGATGGATTGAGCCCATCAATAGTCCATAACACTGACAAGCATGAAAGGAGCCTCCTGGGAGCCAGGACAGTAGTAACCCATTCCAAAAGACTTGCCATCATCATCTTAGAGAAAGAGGAAATCCAAGTTCAGTGAGAAAGAGAACCAGATTTTAATAAGTGAGCTGACAGAAAATAAACAAAAAATGAACAAAAAGGAACATCTCCTATGTTCATCTCAAAGTTGGCATTAGAAAGGAAAGAGGCCATTTGTCAATCTATCGTGGAGAAAATCAACTGTGTAACCCAAACAACGAGGGCCGTTCTGAAGTGTAACAAGAGGTGGCATGAGTGCAAGCGCAAGACCAAAGAAAAACTGGGTAGGAACCATAAGGCAGCCATAAGGACCGAAGGAGGGCCTAATGTTGGTCCATTAAAGGAGTTGGTGGTATCCTTCATCCCAACAGAGTTGGTAGCTGGAGTGGAAGGGCATGGCTGTAGAGGGCCAGGAAGAACTTCAGGGTGAGTCAAAACAAGGGACCAAATATTAGAAAAACTGTCATGCAGGACAAAACAGAAACTCACTTTGCTATGCTGAAATGCAGTGGACTGAAAGAAAGGGAAAGAGCAGGAATGTCCCACATGTCAACTCATCCTTCACATAACAGTCCTTCCCATAGGCAGAACCAATTTTATCATTGAATTTTAGCCCTACCAAGTGTCACTGGTCCTTGCGTGATGTGCTGCCCCAGTCAAGGTATTACCTCTCAATCCTGGGACTTGTAGTTTCTTTTGCCGCTTAACAAAACAGCGCTACAAGTTGAAGAATACAAAGTAAATCTTTGTATAGGGTCAATGTGTCACCCAAAAGGGTCTTCAGATGCTAAGTAGGTATATTGCAAGTACTATCACTCAAGTCGCCACAAGCACAGTTACCAGTACAAATCCATACTTGATGCAGATATCCTGATGTGCTGGGGGAGGTTGTCTAGGGTATAGGCTGCCATGTATGAGACCACCCTACCTCCTTGCATGATCACATGGATATTTGGGATATGGGTGAGTGCAAGTGATACACAATGGAGGTTCATGATTGGTTGATGGAAGCATAGATGGTGTGTGAGCTAGGTGGGCCCCTTTTAGTGTAGTCCCTATAAGGTGTGTAGCTCAGCATCTTGAACTGCCACTGTGTCTGAAAGATAAGGCACTGTAAATTTCTCTGATGATGTTTGTGCCATAATATAGGCTGAGCAATAGTCCGGCAGTGGTGTGTTGGATTGTTTGCCTCTTGTGGTGTTTGGAGGGCGAGGGTTTTGGGCAGTCATTTGGGCAACCACAGTGACTACATGTTTCAGAATGCTTCTAGCTTGTTCTGTTGAGGATGAGCAACTAATCTCACATACAGTTAGCCACCTTGGTCAATGGCATATTTTAACTAATGTTGGTAGCGCTGGTGTCTCCTTAGAGTTAGTGTATGATCTGAGTGTCAGTGTAAGAGATGAAGTATAGTCTCTGGGTCTGAATTATGATTGCCATAGGAGTCATCTACATATTGAAGAGTGTGGGGCAGAGTGAAGTGTTTTACTAGATTCTTGAGATGAGTGCCTTGGGTTCTACGTGAAAGGACTAAGCATAAGCTGTTGCATACTAGCAAATATGAAGGAGACCAATGTTAGAAATTGAAGGCCATATCTATGCACCCTCTGGAGCATCACTTGTGATGCTGCAGCAATGCAAACTACAAAATCATATATACAAGGCCACACAAAGCCATTTTGTGTGGCTTTGAATGGCATCATTGAGATGGAATAAGACAACGCATTGCAAATCACAGAGTTGTCGCATTCTTCTCTATGGAAGTGGTCCATAGATGTTGGGGTGGTTGTTACCACGCAAAACCCAAGAATTTTGATGCTTCCCAGATTCACAAGACCATGTAAACAGGGATGCACCATAAACTAATTTCTCCAAAGATGAGGCATAATGAGGAAAAATAACTGGTATTTTTCCTCATTTTATCCTCTTTCTATGTGTGTAGCTTTCTGGGAAGAGGAAAACGTCACTCGGGATTGTTTTTGTACAGAGAGTTGCCCCTTCCTGCACAAAAACAATCCTGTCAACAACACAGGCACAGTCGCACCATGGTGCAATGGACCCTGCATTGGTGCTAGGCTGCCAAAGTGGCACCAGCACAGGGGGAAAGGATAGGAGTGCACTGTATTGCATAAATATGGTGCATTCCTACCCTTTCACTTTGGCATAGGGCCACACAGCAAGGTGACTTGCTCTGCTGCCCTACACACAATCCCCATAGATGAGGGTCTTGGTCTCAAGTTGGAAGAGGTATGCAACCTGTCCATGTAGGACAATCATAGGCAGGGTAAGCCAGTTACACACACTAAGTTAACCTGTTCTCACCCTCTGATTACTTGGGACAGAGCAGGCAGGCTCAACGTAGGAGGCAATGTGTAAAGTATTTGTGCATAACAAATTAACACAGTAAAACAGTGAAAACAACACACAAAAATAACCCATTTTAGGCCACAAAACAGAGCTTAATTTAATGAACAAACCACACAAAAATAACCCATTTAAGGCACAAAAATAGATCTTAACCCCTTCGCTGCCAGGCATTTTCCACTCAGGTGCCAGGCCTTTTTTTGGCGATTTGGGGCAGTTCATGCTTAGGCCCTCATAACTTTTTATCCACATTACCTACCCACACCAAATTTGCATCCTTTTTTTACAACATCTTAGGGATTTTAGAGGTACCCAGACTTTGTGGGTTCCCCTGAAGGAGACCAAGAAATTAGCCAAAATACTGTGATAATTAGTTTTTTTCTTCAAAAAAATGGGAAAAAAGGGCTGCAGAAGAAGGCTTGTCGTTTTTTCCCTGAGAATGGCACCAACAAAGGGTTTGCGGTGCTAAAATCACCAGCTTCCCAGCTTTCGAGAACAGGCAGACTTGAATCAGAAACCCCAATTTTTCAACACAATTTTGACATTTTACTGGGACATACCCCATTTTTACTATTTTTGTGCTTTCATATAAAGAGTGAAAAATAGGTATCAAGAAAACCTTTTGTATTTCCAAAATGGTCATAAGATAAGGTTTTGAGAAGCAGTGGTTAGTTGCACATCTCTGAATTCCTGGGTGTCCATACTAGCATGTCAATTACAGGGCATTTCTCAAATAGAGGTCTTTTTTGCCCACTGTCTTACATTTGGAAGGAAAAAATGTAGAGAAAGAAAAGGGGCAATAACACTTGTTTTTTTATTCTGTATTCCCCCAAGTCTCCCGATACAAATGGCACCTCACTTGCGGGGGTAGGCCTAATGCTCGGTTTTTTGCAAAGTGCCTAGCTGTAGATTTTGGCCTCTAGCTCAGCCGGCACCTAGGAAAACCTACAAAACCTGTGCATTTTTTAAAACTAGACACGTAGAGAAATCCGAGATGGGGTGATGTGTGGGGCTCTCACCAGTTTCTGTTACCCAGAATCCTTTACAAACCTCACAATTTGGCCGAAAAACATCTTTTCCTCAAATTTTGGTGACAGAGAGTTCTGGAATCTGAGAGAAGCCACAAATTTCCTTCCACCCAGCGTTCTCCCAAGTCTCTCCGATAAAAGTGGTACCTCACTTGTGTGGGTAGGTCTAGCGCCCATGACAGGAAATGTCCTAAAACACAACGTGGACACATCAAAAATATAAAATACAAAACTACCTGTTTTTGCTGGGGGTGGCACCTGCGTTTTTGGTCCTGGTACAGCAGATGGCCAGAGAGAGACACCACCGTCAACAAACTAGCATCCACAGGCACACAACAGCATCACTCACACAACATCCACGCACCTCACACAACACACAAACACATCCCATCACACATCACAACACACACCACCTCACACATCACCCACACCATGGCACCGCAAAGACACCCTAGGTTCTCTGAGGTGGAGCTCAGGGTCATGGTGGAGGAAATCGTCCTGGTAGAGCCACAGCTATTCAGATCACAGGTGCAGCAAACCTCCATAGCTAGGAAGATGGAGCTATGGCGCAGAATCATAGACAGGGTCAACGCAGTGGGACAGCACCCAAGAACACGGGATGACATCAGGAAGAGGTGGCACGACCTACGGGGAAGGTGCGTTTCGTGGTCTCAAGACACCAGATTGCAGTTCAGAGGACTGGTGGCAGACCCCCACCTCCTCCCCCACAACTAACAACATGGGAGAAGCAGGTCTTGGCTATACTGCATCCTGAGGGCCACGCAGGAGTAGCAGGAGGAATGGACTCTGGTAAGTCAAATCATAACTATTACATACCCCACCCTACCTGCATGCTATCACATACCCAACCCTCACCCCCATCACTCCAACACCTCACATATGTCCCACTATCACAACCCACACATCCAAATACCAAGCCCTGCATGCAACACCAATCCATGGACACCCATCACCAAAGCATGTCCACTACAGATACCCACACAGATCCCCAAACCAAATATCACACAAGGTCCTAGAGAAGAATGTAAGCACTGGGGTACAGGGTCACCCACTCATTGCACACAATGGCACACACAGATACAATAATCATGCCTTTACACCCCTGCAGGACCCCTACCCAACGTCACCGGACAGGAGGTTCCAGACATGTCCACACCCCCCACAGAAGAGGCCCACAGTGATGACAGCAGCTCTGTCCAACTGGATCTAGATGACCAGCCCGGCCCACCTGGGACCTCGGTACAGTCCATCAACACCATCCTGGTCACCATTGTAGGGGTGCTGAAGGCCCTTGTGAACACCAGGAGGGACACTCTGGCACAACAAGGGGCCCCTGACACTAGCCTCGATTATGAACAGCCCACCACCTCTGCCGGCGCTAGTGGACAGGAGGCACCGCAACAGCACCACGACACCAGCACCCCACCCCCTGCAGATAGAGAACCACCCCTCAAACGGTTCCTGAGATCCAGGACAGAGAACAATGCCAAGACCCCGCCAAAAAATGAGACCACCCTGAATGTCATCCTTCTGTCCCACTTTGTCACCCTGTCCATCCTTAAACTGCCCTACCTCCACTTCCTATGCCCCTTTGGACAATGCACCTGTGAGACTAATAACTGGACTCTGCCATGGTCATTCCACCACCATCACCCCTGACCATTTTACAACCCCCTCCACTATTTTGCACTTAAATACCCTTGAATCACAAAACAATCTGGAGTCAGTCTGTGCTTTCACAAATGTGTATTTGCTATAACTAAGGAAAATAGCAATGTCCATTGTATTGTCAACATACCTATGTCACACAGCTCTAGTCCATGAGGTAATATAGCAGAGGTCACACAGTGGGACCCACATCTGTGAAATGGAAATGCAAAGTGACAAGTCAGGGCCCATACACTGGGTGAAAGTGACAGACATATGATAGGTCGAACAATTGTATGAGATGTAGGAGGCAGTGATGTCTTCTTACATGTGTCTCACTGGAAGTGTTGCTGGATAACGTTGTTTCTGTTGTCAATATCCTCTTCTTCTGCCTCCTCTTCTTCACTGTCCACAGTCTCCACAGCTGACACAACACCTCCTTCTGGACCATCCTCCTGCAGAAAAGGCACCTGTCGTCACAAAGCCAGGTTGTGCAGCATACAGCAGGCCACAATGATCTGGTACACCTTCTTTAGTGAGTAGTAGTGAGAACCACCTGTCATATGGAGGCACCAGAATCTGGCCTTCAGGAGGCCGAAGGTCCTTGCGATCACTCTCCTAGTTCGCCCATGTCTCTCATTTTAGCGTTCCTCTGCCCTTGTCCTGGGATTTCTCACTGGGGTCAGTAGCCATGACAGGTTGGGGTAACCAGAGTCACCTGCATATGTCGAGGGACAACTGTAAGACACACACTAACCCTTAGGGACAACTCCAGACCCAGACAATCATTCACACGGTATAGGGTCCTTGTCCTCACCTATTAGTCACACACGGTGCCTTTGGGGTTGCCCCATCACATAAGGGATGCTGCTATTCCTCAAAATGTAATCATCATGCACTGAGCCTGGAAACTTGGCATTCACATGGGAGATGTACTGGTTGGCCAAACACACCATCTGCACATTCATCGAATGGTAGCTCTTCCTGTTTCTGTACACCTGTTCAGTCCTGCGGGGGTACCAATGCCACATGTGTCCCACCAATGGCACCTATGATGTTGGGGATATGTCCCAGGGCATAGAAGTCAAATTTCACTGTGGGCAAATACTCTACCTGAGGGAAAACGATGTAGCTGCGCATGTGTTTCAGCAGGGCAGACAACACTCTGGACAACACGTTAGAGAACATTGGCTGGGACATCCCTGATGCAATGGCCACTGTTGTTTGAAAAGACCCACTTGCCAGGAAATGGAGTACTGACAGGACCTGCACTAGAGGGGGGATTCCTGTGGGATGGCGGATAGCTGAAATCAGGTCTGGCTCCAACTGGTCACACAGTTTCTGGATTGTGGCAAGATCAAGTCTGTAAGTGATAATGATGTGTCTGTCTTCCATTGTCGACAGGTCCACCAGAGGTCTGTACACCGGAGGATGCAGCCATCTCCTCACCTGCCACAGCAGACGTGCCCTATGGACAAGAACAGCAAGCACAGAGTCAGCCAACACTGAGGTATTAAAAAAAAAGAATTTATTGCACACATTTGTCAATCCGCAATGTGCCTGTCACTGTGTGTATGCAAGGCCTAGATAGGTGTGACATATTTAAAATTAATGCCATGTGGCCCCCTGAAATGGCGGCTGCCTGACCTGTAATGTCGGCCAAGGGGATATGAGGTAACTGTGCTGGTGTTGTACACCGTTGCAGTAGGCGGTCAAAGACCGCGGCACAATCCTGCATTGGTTAACTTTGGACCCTATGGGTCCCAGGAGCCAATGACGATGTACGCCGGCGGTGACGGTACGCACTGCAGCGGACTTGACCGCCATTTTCTGTCTGTTCACTCACTTGATACCTGACCTTCGACAGGAGAGGACCTACACTGCAAGTTCTGCTGTGACCTCAGTCTGGAAGTGACAATGGCTCATGTGTCTGGGGAAAGGGCCCCTGCCTTCACTTCAGAGGAGTTGGAGAAGTTAGTGGATGGGGTCCTTCCCCAGTACACGGTACTCTACGGTCCTCCAGACAATCAGGTGAGTACACTGTGAGCATGCTGTATGGCCAATGCCTGTTTGGAGTGGTGTGGATGGAAGAGACAGGGGGCGGGGACTGAGGCCTGCATGAGCGGACGGTGAGTGTATGTGCGTCAGGTCAAGGGTGGGAACGTGGGTCTATGACTGTGACGGTCCGTACGGTTAAAGATGATCCTTTTCCCCTGTACTATTCCTCTAGGTCAGCACCCACCAGAAGGAGGATATTTGGTGTGCCATCGCCAAGGACGTCCGGACCCTGGGGGTCCACCACAGACAGAGCACCCACTGCCTGAAAAGATGGGAGGACATTTGCTGCTGGAGCAAGAAGACGGCGGAGGCCCAGCTGGGGATGGCCTCCCAACGTGGGAGGTGTGCCCGTCGCACCATAATCCCCCTGATGTTCCGGATCCTGGTGGTGGCGTATCCAGAGTTGGATGGGCGCTTGAGGGCATCACAGCAGCCACAAGGGGGTGAGTACAGTCGCATCCATCTGACTCTGCGCGCATTACGAGGTGTCTGGGTGGGCTGTGGGTTCCCCTAGGCCAGGGCGAGTTTTGTAGGCAAGGTCCCTTCCTGTGGCAGGCTATGTGGCACCCCACCAGAGGTAAGAACCATCTACACCCAGTCAGGCTCCTGTGACTTTCATGTGTGCAGCAATTGGGCATAGGCCTTGTACCCCATGACCCTGTGATTAATTAGGGAACTCTAAGTGCATGGCGTAGTGCAGAGGGCTGCTGTGTCTGTAGTGTCCGCCAACGGTAGCGGTATTACATGTCTTTCTTCTGTCTCCCCCCCCACACTTTTTGTGATCTCCCTGTTCTTGTGTGCATTAGCATCATCAGGCGGAGAAGCAGTGCCACCGTAGCGGGGGGAGCTTCATCCCACATGGCCCTGGAGGGTGAGACAACGGAATCTGAAGCCACCGGTGGGACAGAGGGCGAGGGGAGCTCCACAGCGGGGACAGGAGGTGACATCAGCGACAACAACTCGTCCTCTGATGATAGCTCCCTTTCAGTGGCGGGGCCCCTCTGTGCCCTCAGCAGGTACAGCCGCCACCCCCCCTACCAGCACCGCCCTCCCAGCAGCCCCTCAGGGTGTGTCCCGTGGCTGCTCACCCAGGAGGGTGGCCATCTCCTTTGCCCAAGGCACCTCAGGCCCTGCCCCAGTCAGTCCTGCTGCCCTCAGTGAGCAGGCTATTGACCTCCTGAGATCCCTCACTGTTGGGCAGTCTACCATTCTGAATGCCATTAAGGGTGTAGAGAGGCAGTTGCAACAAACAAATGCATACCTGGAGGGCATTCATTCTGGCCAGGCAGCCCAATAGAGAGCATTTCAGGCTCTGGCCTCTGCACTGATGGCAGCCATTGTCCCTGTGTCCAGCCTCCCCCCTCCAACTTCCTCCACCCAAACCCAATCCCCTAAACCTCAGCCTATCCCAAGCACACCATCAGACCAGCATGCACACACATCAACACACAAGGGTGGCTCAGGCAACATAAGCACCACACATCCCACAGGCACTCACACAAGCAACATACCCATGCACACATACCAACATCCACTGCCTCCACTGTGTCCCCCTCCTCCACGTCTCCCTCCTCCCTCCCTGTCTCATCTCAACTCACACCTGCATGCACTACATCTTCAGCCAGTTCCTCCATCACCAGCACACCCATCACCACACACCGCTCACATGCACTCCCCACCCCAATAACATTCACACATTCCCAGTGTCCTCTCACCGTGTGTCTGTGAGCCCTCCTCCCAAAGTACACAAACGCAGCCACACACCCACCCAACAGCCATCCATCTCACAACAGCCTCCAGCCCATGCACCTTCACCCATATTCACTACCTCTTCCTCCACTCCCAAACCCCCTCCATCTACCTGTCCCAGTGTGTCTAAAAAGCTTTTCCTATCAAATTTTGACCTCTTTCTTACACCCCCCCAGCCGTCCCGTAGGGCCCGCCTTTCCAGGTCCCAACCCAGCACCTCAACCACCACATCACCGGGCACAGTGGTGCCAGCAATGGTGGGATTTTGGAGTGCGCCAAGCAACAGGGCTGCCAGTGTCTGACAGAGTGAGGGCAAGGACTTTCTGCCACCCCCAAAAGTCAAAAAGTTGCCCACATCCCGGAGGGAGAAGCTGAAAACACCTGCCACCAAGGGCTCAGGCAAAACAAAAGTGGAAAGTGGCAAGACAGATGCGCCACCATCCAAGGTGGGGAAGGGCCAGAAAATCAAGGGTAGGCCCACGTCGACGCCAACATGCACGGCGGACAAGACCGCCACCAGCACCGCCACCTGCACCACCGCCACAGAGACCGCCGCCAGCACAGCAGACACTGAGGCCGTCACCAGCACTGCAGTCACTGAGCACGGAACCAGCACCGCAGTCACTGAGCACGGAACCAGCACCGCAGTCACTGAGCCCGCCACCAGCACTGCCGGCACAAAGACCGCCGCCAGCACCGATTCCACAGAGGACTCCGCCAGCACAGATTCCACAGAGGCCGCCGCCAGCACCGATGCCATAGAGCCCGCCGCCAGCACTGATGCCACAGAGCCCGCCGCCAGCACCGATGCCACAGAGTCCGCCGCAAGCACCGCCGCTACTGACACCGCTGCCAGCAACGATGCCACTGAGGCAGCCGCAAGCACCGCCGCGACTGACACCGCCGCCAGCACAGCCAGCAGCCCCGCAACATCCTGAGCCAGTGGCACCACCGCAGACATGGCTGCCAACCCCAGTGGTCAGTCGTCCGAGGCTGGTGGTCAGTTCCAGGAGCCTGGGCAGCTTGCATGTTGCACCATGGTCAGTGGAGTGTCAAATCCACTACCTCAGTCCTTGGCAGGATGAAGCACTCTGGGCACCAAGCCCCCTACAGAACCAGTGGAGTATCACATGCAGTACCTCAGTCCTTGGCAGGATGAAGCACTCTGGGCACAAAGCCCCCTTCAGAACCAGTGGTGAAAGGCATCCACTACCTCAGTCCTTGGCAGGATGAAGCACTCTGGGCACAAAGCCTGTTCCAGAACCAGTGGAGTATCACATCCACTACCTCAGTCCTTGGCAGGATGAAGCACTCTGGGCACCAAGCCCCCTCCAGAACCAGTGGAGTATCACATGCATTACCTCTGTCCTTGGCAGGATGAAGCACTCTGGGCACAAAGCCCCCTCCAGAACCAGTGGAGAAAGGCAACCACTACCTCAGTCCTTGGCAGGATGAAGCACTCTGGGCAACAAGCCTCATCCAGAACCAGTGGAGTATCACATCCACTGCCTCGGTCCTTGGCAGGATGAAGCACTCTGGGCACCAAGCCCCCTCCAGAACCAGTGGAGTATCACATCCACTACCTCAGTCCTTGGCAGGTTGAAGCACTCTGGGCAACAAGCCTCATCCAGAACCAATGGAGTATCACATACACTACCTCAGTCCTTGGCAGGATGAAGCACTCTGGGCACCAAGCCCCCTCCAGAACCAGTGGAGTATCACGTCCACTACCTCAGTCCTTGGCAGGTTGAAGCACTCTGGGCACAAAGTCCCCTCCAGAACCAGTGGAGTATCATATCCACTACCTCAGTCCTTGGCAGGATGAAGCACTCTGGGCACCAAGCCCCCTCCAGAACCAGTGAAGTATCACATCCACTACCTCAGTCCTTGGCAGGATGAAGCACTCCGGGCACCAAGCTCCTTCCAGAACCAGTGGAGTATCACATCCACTACCTCAGTCCTTGGCAGGATGAAGCACCCTGGGCACAAAGCCCCCTCCAGAAGCAGTGGAGAAAGGCATCCAATACCTCAGTCCTTGGCAGGATGAAGCACTCTGGGCACAAAGCCCCCTCCAGAACCAGTGGAGTATCACATCCACTACCTCAGTCTTTGGCAGGATAAAACACTCTGGGCACCAAGCCCCCTCCGGAACCAGTGGAGTATCACATCCACTACCTCAGTCCTTGGCAGAATGATTACTCTGGGCACCAAGCCCCCTCCAGAACCAGTGGAGTATCACATCCACTACCTCAGTCCTTGGCAGGTTGAAGCACTCTGGGCACAAAGCCCCCTCCAGAACCAGTGGAGTATCACATCCACTACCTCAGACCTTGACAGGATTCAGCACTCTGGGCACCAAGCCCCCTCCAGAACCAGTAGAGTATCACATCCACTACCTCTGTCCTTGGCAGGATGAAGCACTCCGGGCACCAAGCTCCGTCCAGAACCAGTGGAGTATCACATCCACTACCTCAGTTCTTGGCAGGATGAAGCACTCTGGGCACAAAGCCCCCTCCTGAACCAGTGGAGAAAGGCATCCACTACCTCAGTCCTTCGCAGAATGAAGCACTCTCAGCACAAACCCCCCTCCAGAACCAGTGGGGTATCACATCTACTACCTCAGTCCTTGGCAGGATGAAGCACTCTGGGCTCCAAGGTCCCTCCAGAACCAGTGGAGTATCACATCCACTACCTCAGTCCTTGGCAGGATGAAGCACTCTGGGCACAAAGCCCCCTCCAGAACCAGTGGAGTATCACATCCACTACCTCAGTCCTTGGCAGGATGAAGCACTCTGGGCACAAAGCCCCCTCCAGCACTCTGGGCACAAAGCCCACTCCAGAACCAGTGGAGTATCACATCCACTACCTCAGTCCTTGGCAGGATGAAACACTCTGGGCACAAAGCCCCCTCCAGAACCAGTGGAGACTGTTATCCACTTGAGAGACTGTGGTTTTGCACTCCCCAGGATAAAGCAGTGGGCAACCCACCCACTTGAGAGACTTGAGAGACTGTGGCTTTGCACTCCCCAGGATAAAGCAGTGGGCAACCCACCCACTGGAGAGACTTGAGAGACTGTGGCTTTGCACTCCCCAGAACAAAGCAGTGGGCAACCCACCCACTGGAGAGACTTGAGAGACTGTGGCTTTGCACTCCGCAGGATGCAGCAGTGGGCAACCCACCCACTGGAGAGACTTGAGACACTGTGGCTTTGCACTCCCCAGGATGCAGCAGTGGGCAAACCACCCACTGGAGAGACTTGAGAGACTGTAGCTTTGCACTCCCCAGGATGCAGCAGTGGGCAAACCAACCACTGGAGAGACTTGAGATACTGTGGCTTTGCACTCCCCAAGATGCAGAAGTGGGCAAACCACCCACTGGAAAGACTTGAGAGACTGTGGCTTTGCACTCCCCAGGATACATCAATGGGCATGGAGCCGGCGTCGTGCACTCTTCTGGCTGAGGTGCCCCACTTCCCTTCCCCCTGAGGTGCCTGTTTCATTTCGATCTGATGCTCCAGCAGTGTTCTCTCCGTTTGGAGTCTATGAATGGTGCACTATCCAGACTTGTATAGTTGGTGTACATAATTGTTTATACTGTATTTCAAGTTTTGACTAACGAGTTTTTATTGATTACAATCGTTCAACTAATTTCCTTTTGTCCTTGCGTTCTTCCGGGGGGGTTGGGGGTGTAAATGTAATGTTGCAGCATGTATTAGTGTGTATGTTGTTGTGGGTGATGGTGGGGTGGGGGTGTTGCGTGTTGTGTGTGTGTGTCACTCTCTTTTCCCTCCGCCCTCCCCTGTGTTGTAGGTGCAGTACTCACTGTGGTCATCGCCGCCGTCGTTCGTGCTCCTGGTAGAGGAGCAGGAATACTATTGCATGGAGGATTTGGAGTTCTGGCTCCATGGCGTCCTGGTTTCTCGTGGGTTGTGTAGAGGTGAGTGTTTTCCCTTCCAAGTCCTGTTTCCGCCGTGTTTTTGTTTGCGTTGGTTCCGCCCCACAAAAGGTGGCGGATTGGCCTTTCATAATAGTGTGGGTGGTACATTGTCTTCCGTCTGTCTGTTGGCGGTGACCACCATGCTGTTTGTTTGTACCGCCGTGGCGGTCGGAGGGTTAAAGTGGCTGTCTATGTTTGCGGCTTCCGTCATGGTCGTGATTCCATTTTTTTTTCCCGCCGGCCTGTTGGCGTTCTTACCGCCGCTTTAACACCGGCCGCCAGGGTTGTAATGAGGGCCAATATGTTATCTTCAGGCTACATAGCTGGCACTGCAAAGGTGATGCGTAGGGACTGTTGACGATGCCTCAGTCCTGAGCACGGCAATTGGTTTTGGTATGTCCTCCTCCTTAGTAGCAGCAGCGATGCGTCAGCATTTTGGCCAGCTGCAATGGCATCATGGCCAGATGTGACAGTTCCGATCGGGGCTGTGACAGAGATATGTGAGTTATGCTGGCCCAGCACAGAAAAACCCTCTTCTTGAGGCCCAGGAGTAGATTGGCACCACTTGGCAGGACAGACCTCACAGCTGGCAGGGTCCAGCAACTGAAGCAGAGGGGAATGAAGTATTTGATTTCCCTGAGATTTCAGCACAGGAGGAAAGCCAGCAAGCCTCTTTGCAGACACATTGGATCTGGGAATGTAAAGACACAGGCCCAGTCCTTCTCACTCCCAGACAAGGAAGGCAGCAGGAAGCAGGGCAGGTGCAGCAAAACAGGAATCCAGCAAAGTCCAGAAGAGTTCCAGCATAGTAGCAATCCCTTTAGCAACACAAATGCCCTTCTACCTGGCAGAATGCCCTCAGCTCCAGAAGTGTACTAATTTTATGGGATCAGAAATCCAGTTCTTAAATTAAGTGGTTCATTTGAAGTACATACAGTCCCTGCCCTTCCTGATCTGGCTCTAGAAAGACTACGGGGGTTATGCATCCCTTTATGAGGGCTCAGGCCCCAACCCATTCAGATATAAGTGTCAGCTCCTACCTCCCATCTTGCTCCGGATAGGCCACTCAGTCATACCTAAGTTCCCTTTGTGGTGGCTGTCTGGAGGGAATGCACAACAGCCCAGCTGTCACCTACCCAGATGTGTATTCAGAAACAGACAGAAGGCAATAGATGATTTAAAGTAAGAAAATGCCAACTTTCTAAAAGGGTCTTTTTCAGAATTACAATTTAGATTCTGACTTCACCATAAGTTATGATTTGAAATTGTGATTCCAGAGTAACCAAACATGGGGGTACCATCTCTTCCCATTGGAAATTACACTTAAAATTGTAGTAAGGCAACCACAATTTTAAACTATGAGAGAGATAGGTCTTGTAGTTGTGAAAAACAAATGTAATGATGTTTCACTACCTGGATATATAAAACTGAAAAGTATGTGTTCAATTTTTTAAGTAAACTTCACTCTGCCCAGGGGACTGTCCAGGACCTACCTTAGGGCTGACTTATATGTGTTGAAAAAGAGCCTGGCAAGAAGGTTAACTTGCCAGGTAGATATGGCAGTTTAAAACTGCACAAATAGGCTATGTAAATGCAGCCTGAGTCACGTTTAAAGGGATACCAGGTCTAACAGCTATCCAATTCTAAGATTTTCCTTAGTTCTAAGGGATATAGGGCCAGATGTAGGTAGAAACCAATTTGCGAGTTGCAAATTGCGAGTCCTTCCGACTCGCAATTTGCAACTCGCAAATTGGTATGCAGAAAGGTGTCTCAGACACCTTGTGCGACTCACTATGGGGTCGCAAAGACTCACCTCATAAATATTTATGAGGTGGGTCACAGTTTGCGACCCCATAGCGAGTCTAGGCACTCACGAGGATGGTGGCCTGCTGGAGACAGCAGACCACCATGTCCGTGACTGCTTTTAAATAAAGCAGTTTTTTTCTCTTTGCAGCCCGTTTTCCTTAAAGGAAAATGAGCTGCAAATAGAAAAAAATACCGAAACCTTTTTGTTTCGTTTTTTTTTAGAGTAGGCAGTGGTCCATGGGACATGTCTGAAAAAACATTATTGTGAGCATTCACAAAGGGGAAGGGGTCCCATGGGGACCCCTTCCCCTTTGCGAATTAGTTACCATCCAGTTGAAGTGGATGGTAATTGCGGGTTGATTTGCGACTGCTTTCACGGTCACAAATCAACCCTACATCTTTGTGCGACTCGCAAATAGGTAGGGAACGCCCCTTCCTATTTGCGAGTCTGAAACACATTTTGCGAGTCGGTACCGACTCGCAATATGTGTTTGAGCATCGCATGAGGGCATTAGCGCCTCGCAAACTGCGTTTTTCGCTGTTTGCGAGGCGCTAATGCCTTCCTACATCTGGCCCATATTTACATGGTATTGGCTCAGTACGGTGCTGCGCCAAAATTGACAGTGCCACGCTGTGTCAGTTCTGAAACACAGGTATGTGCAATATTTCCAAAAATATGAATCATCCCTGTGTTACCCCTAGCTCTGGCGCTAAATTTAGCTTCCAGCAGCAATGCAGGCATCCTTGCATAATAGTGGAAGGGTGTCTCCATTGAAGTGAAGGATTGTTTAGGCACACCTCCCTGCACCTAAACAATGTAGAATGGTGATTTGGCAATTCTATGTCTGCTTCAGAATGCAGCAGAAAAAGATGTAGCAAATTTACATTATTGAATTATTTATTATGTACGGGAAGGAACACCTTTTTGCACATGAACAATCATCCAAGGCTGTAAGATGCTGGCTCTGTATGTACTGGAACAAAATGAGGTATAGGCCCTCATTACGACCCTGGCAGTGGGTGAAAAACTGGCAGTAATACCACCAACAGGTGGGTGGTAAGTACCGCCAAATTATGACCATGGCGGTGATAACTCCCATTGACAGCCAATGTACCGCACCAACCGCCACTGCAGAAACAACAGCCACCACAGCCACCACAGCCAGGAGGCAGACAAAGTACCGCCCACCATATTTTTACCGTGCAATCTGTTACCTTTTCCGGGGCGGTACCAATGCCAACAAAAGCCTGGTGGAAACAGAGCTCAGAAGTGAAAGGACTCACCTTTGGAGACACAGGAAGAACCACACAGCCATGAAATCCGAACAGCAAGTTTTCCCGATGATCTTCTACGTTATGCTCCACCTGGAACACTAACACCGGCTAAGACGGTGAGTGCAACCGCCGAGAACACAAGGGAGGGAGGGAGGAAGGAAAACATGAGTGACACACATACGCACAACACACACCCAACACACACACCATACGCACAACCAGCTGCACAAGAAAAACTATTTGTCCCCGAATAATAGCAGAATAATGCAAGGACAGAAGTAATTGACTTAAGTGATTGTGATCAGATCAAATTCAAAATTAATAATTCGATTTGTCACCGACTTATCACCGACATGGTCATAATTTGGTGCCAGGCTGTTGGCGGTATTACCGCCACTTTATCACCCACTGCCTGGGTCGTAATGAGGGCCTTATTCTTTTTAGGAAGAAAGTGAAAAGACTAGCTATATTTTTGTATTGCTCTAGGTATAGAGTACACTTTCCTGTGGAAAACACCAGTGACTGATTGATAAGACAAATGCAAGTACGTATCTGTAGGAGGCTGGCCTGGCTTATAGTGGGCACCTGATGGTACCTACACCTTGTGCCAGGTCCAGTTATCCCTGATTAGTAGATTAGTAGTGTTCTAGCAGCTTAAGCTGATAGAGGTAGCTATAGCAGAGCAGCTTAGACTGAACTAGGAGACATGCAAAGCTCCTATTATACCACTTATATCATATAGCACGTTATCATAAGAATCACAATTCTCAGAGTTACTAAAAATAAAAGGTACTTTATTTTAGTGACAATGTGTCAAAAATATCTCAGAGGATATAATCCCTTAGGAGGTAAGTAAAATACACAATATATACACACAAAACAAAATCAGGTAAGTAAACAGTTAGAAAAGTAGTGCAAACACTGTAGAATACATTGGGATGCAATAGGCCTAGGGGCAACACAAACCATATACTAAGAAAGTGAAACACAAACCACTTAGGGACCCCAGGCCTAGTGTAGTGTGTAGAAGGTTGCTGGGAGTGTAAGAAAACACTGAGGTGTCCAAGATAACCCACCCCAAGACCCTGAAAAGTAGGAGTAAAGTTACCCTACTTCCCCTGAAACACACTAAAGTCGTGATAGGAGATTCTGCAAAGACAACCACTGACTGCAAAGCACTGAAGATGGATTCCTGGACCTGAGGACCTGCAAAGGAAGGGGACCAAGTCCAAGAATCCCGAAAGTGTCCAGGGGGGGGCAGGAGCCCACTAAATCCCAGATGAAGGTGCAAAATGGCTGCCTCTGGGTGGAAGGAGCTGAAGATTCTGCAACAACGGAAGATGCCAGGAACTTCTCCTTCACATAGAAGATGTCCCACAGCATGCTGGAGGATGCAGAGTTGTTTCCACGCAGAAAGACCAGAAACAAGCCTTGCTAGCTGCAAAGGTCACAATTGAAGAAAATGGGTGCTGCCCGGACCCAGGAAGGACCAGGAGGTCGCCCCTTGGAGGAGGAGACAGAGAGATCACTCAGCAATACAGACAGCCCATGCAGAAGCAGGCAGCACCAGCAGAAGCACTTGAACAGGGGTTCAAGAAATCTCAGCATGGCGGTCATCTCAACACTACAAAGGAGGGTCCTACGAAGCCGGTGGTCAACTCAGCAAGTTGAGCAATACAGGACAGAGTGCTGGGGACATGGGTTATGGTGTGCACAAAGGATTCCTTGCAAAAGTGCACAGAAGCCCTAGCAGCTGCAGTTCATGCAGTACACAGGATTACTGTCTGGCGGGGGGAGGCAAGGACTTACCTCCACCAAATTTGGAAATAAGGACCACTGGACTGTAGGTGTCACTTGTATCCAGCTCCTGTGTTCCAGGGACCACACTCATTGAGATGAGAGGGGACCCAGAGGATCAGTGAAGCAGAAGTTTGGTGCCTGCGTTAGCAGGGGGAAGATTCCGTCGACCCACTGGAGATTTCTTCTTGACTTCAAGTGAAGGGTGAAGGCAGACAGCCCTCAGAGCATGTACCACCAGGAAACAGTCGAGAAAGCCAGCAGGATTAGGCGCTACAATGTTGCTGGTAGTTGTCTTGCTACTTTGTTGCAGTTTTGCAGGCGTCCTGGAGAAGTCAGCGGTCAATCCTTGGCAGAAGTCAAAGAGAGAGATGCAGAGGAACTCTGGTGAGTTCTTGCATTCATTATCTAAAGAAAAACCCACAGGAGAGACCCTAAATAGCCTTGAGAAGAGGATTGGCCACCCAGTCAGGTAAGCACCTATCAGGAGGGGTCTCTGAAGACACCTGCTGAGACTGGCCACTCAGAGGCCTCCATTGTGCCCTCAGACCTCTGCATTCAAGATGTAAGAGGTCTGGGACACACTGGAGGAGCTCTGGTCACTCCCCTTTCATTTGTCAAGTTTTGCGCCAGAGCAGGGGCTGGGGGATCCCTGAACTGGTGTAGACTGGCTTATGCAAGGAATGCACCATCTGTACCCTTCAAAGCATTTCCAGAGACTTGGGGAAGCTACTCCTCCCCAGCCCTTAACACCTATTTCCAAAGGGAGAGGGTGTAACACCCTCTCTCAGAGGAAAGTCTTTGTTCTGCCTTCCTGGGACTGGGCGGCCCAGACCCCAGGAGGGCATTAGCCTGTCTGTGGGTTGGCAGCAGCGGTAGCAGCAGTGAAAACCCCAGAGAGCTAGTTTGGCAGTACCCGGGGTCCATGCTGGAGGCCCGGGGATGCATGGGATTGGCACCCCAATACCGTATTAGGCATGGGGGGACAATTCCATGATCTTAGACATGTTACATGGCCATATTTGGAGTTACCATTGTGAAGCTACACATAGGTATTCACCTATATGAAGTGCACGCGTGTAATAGTGTCCCCGCACTCACAAAGTCTGGCGAAATTGCCCTGAACAATGTGAGGGCACCTTGGCTAGTGCCAGGGTGCTCTCACACTTAGTAACTTTGCACCTAACCTTCACTAGGTGAGGGTTAGACATATAGGTGACTTATAAGTTACTTAAGTGCAGTGTAAAATGGCTGTGAAATAACATGGACGTTATTTCACTCATGCTGCAGTGGCAGTCCTGTGTAAGAATGGTCTGAGCTCCCTATGAATGGCAAAAGAAATTCTTCAGCCCATAGGGATCTCCTGGAACCCCAGTACCCTGGGTGCTTAGGTACCATATGCTAGGGAATTATAAGGGTGTTCCAGTGTGCCAATTAGAATTGGTAAAAATGGTCACTATCCTGAAGTGACAATTTTAAGAGCAGAGAGACCATAAGCACTGAGGTTCTGGTTATCAGAGCCTCAGTAACACAGTTTGGCACCACACGAGGAACACATTCAGGCCACAACCTATGAGCACTGGGGTCATGGCTAGCAGGATCCCAGTGAGACAGGCAAAAACAAACTAACACACAAGTAAAAATGGGGATAACATGTCAGGCAAGATGGTACTTTCCTACAGTATCCCAACACTGCACTACAAATGTAGGAAGATGGCCTGGTTTCTATGGGTATGAAAGGTACTTACACCTTATACCAGGCCCAGTTATCCCTTATTAGTGAAATGTAATCAGTGTCTAGAAGCCAGGATGTCTAAGGGTAGCTGTAGCTGAGCAGCCAAGGTTGATATAGGAGACATGCAAAGCTCTTGCAATACCATTGTAGTCACACAGTATTCACACAAGTTAAAGAAAATACTCAGTGTTACAAAAATAAAGTTACACAATACCTTAGAGACTCTAATCCCATAGGAGGTAAGTAATATAATCAATATATATACTAGTATCCAAAAACGGGTAAGTAAACAGTTAGAAAACAATGCAAATAGTAAACATCACAATAGATTGCAATGGGCCTAGGGGCAACACAAACCATATACTGAAACAGTAGAATGTGAAAGTCAGTCTCCCACTTAGGAAAGTGTTGTGTGTAGAGGGACACCAGAAGTAAGTAATAGAACCCGCCCCAGAACCCAGGAAAACAGGAGTAAGCCACAGTAAGTTTCCTGAAACACACAAGAAGTCATGCTAGAAGAACCAGAAGAGACTGCAAGACACCAGCAATGGATTCCTGGATCTCAAGACCTGTGGAATAAGGGGACCAAGTCCAAGAAGCACTGAAGAGTCCATGGAGAACATGAGCCCTTGCTAACCCAGATGAAGAAGAACCAATGGTGAGAAGACAAGGTCAGTTATGCACATAAAGAAGATAGATGTGGGTTCCTGGTTGGTGCATGAGTTGCCCCATGCAGAATGGATGATTGCAGTCTGGTTTGTGTCGCTGAATTCCGGCAACGAGCCTTGGCACACGCAAAGCTCACAGTTAGAGGAAAATCGTGCTTTCCGGGACCAGGATGGACCTGGTGGCCTCTACCCAGGAGGGTAAAGCAGAAGGGGCTCTCAGCAACTCAGAGAGCTCTCAGAATACCAGGCAGCATGCACAGGAGTCCCACTGCCTGTGGACAAAGAAGGTACAACTGGAGGCCCACACAGCACAACACAAAGGGATCCTTCTGTAGTGTAGCCATTTTTAATATAGCCTTTGCCTGTTTGCTTAAAGCATTAGGCCTCTGTGCACTTTGTTCTAGATGCATTTTATTCAGCCTCGTACTGTTATTTTTCAATAACCAGTTTCACAGTCTTGTTTTATTTTCTTCTATCACACTGTTTAGCTCACTTCAGCACAGGAGTTCTCAAACAAAACATTCTTGCTCGCTCTGTGCTTCAGTCAAGGATACAGTCTGGTACATTGCCGATAGACGTGGTAGGAGTTTAGTCTTCAGGGTTCGTAGAAAGTACACATTCTTACGTAGGGACGTTTCTTAGAACACTGGCATGTTGATTATAAAAACACTTCCTAGTCCTAGTACAAGTAAGAGGGAGCTCCGACCAGGGAACCACAACTAGATGCTGACTGCCCTGTTGCAGATGCTGATCCAGATCACAGGCCTTTGCTCAGGTATGAGGGTTGATGTCCTCCCGGGGAACCTGAAAGGCAAGCTTAGAGCTTAACATGCTGTGCTCAAAATAGAACTTAGAAGAGAGAACGTAATCTGGTAGCACTATGATAGCGTTATTTCTATGTTTTACTCTCCTCGTTACTATATCAATCTACTGTGTTGTATGGTTCTGGTTATTGAGGCTCACGCCTTGTTATCTAAAATGCAGTTGTTTTATTAAATCAATCTGTAAAACTTAAACTCCCTCTGTCATTTGTATATGAGACCACACTTGGTATGAGAGAACTGGTTGGGATCTGAGTGACCACGACTTCCCTGAGAAGCTCTAAGATGTCATGCGCTCGGCTGCCTAAACATCCCTTCTCTTTGGGAGAGATGAGGCACTGCTAGTTAGCCAGAGTAAAACCTGATTAAGGGCGACAAGGGTCCTTCTCCGTGGATTAGACTTAGTCCCCCACACTGAGAACGACCCTGCTACCCAAAAATTCAGTAGTCTCATTAGGATAATGAGAGCCTACGCAACACTTCTCTACCGGAGAACCATTCACGAAGCTGTGCATCACAGGATGGACTGCTGGGGGCCTAAGCTGTGCTGTGCATAAAGAAATTCTTGGAAAGTCACACACAAGCCTTGGCAACTGCAAGTCATGCAGTGCACGGGGTACTGTCTTGCATGGGGAGGCAAGCCCTTACCTCTGCCAATGTTGGACAGCTGGACATTGGGGCTGTAGGGGTCACTTTAGTCCACCACCAATGTTTCTGGATCCACGCTCGTTGTCTAGGAAGGGACCCACCCCACTGGTCATCGCTGCAGAGAGGTGCCTGCTGAAGCAGGGAAGTAACTCTGTCACTCCACGGGAAATTCCTTCAGTTCTTCTGGTGTAGGCCGAAGACAGGTAGTCCTCAGAGGATGCACAACCTGGAATCAGTTGCAGTTGCTGGCAGGAACTGAAGATACAATGTTGCAGAAGTCATCTTTGCTCCTTTGTTGCAGTTTGTAGAGCTCCTGGAGGGTTCAGCTGCAGTTCTGTTGGTATAAGATGAGTAAAGGATGCAGAGGATTCCTGTTGGAGTCTTGCAATCCAAATCTGAGGAAACACCCAGAGGAGAGACCCTAAATAGCCCTGAAAGGGGATTGGTCACCATACCGGGTAAGCACCTATCAGGGTAGGGCCCTGATGTCACCGGATGGCACTGGCAACTCAGATGCTCCCAGAGTGCCCCACCACCTTGGAATCCAAGATGGCAAAACCCAGGGGCACTCTTGAGGAGCTCTGAGCACCACCCCTGGGGTGGTGATGGACAGGGGAGTGGTCACTCCCCGTTCCTTTGTCCAATGTTGTACCAAAACGAGGACTGGGGGTCCCTAAACCAGTGTAGACTGGATTGTGCAAGGAGGGCACCATCTGTGCCCTTCAAAGCATGTCCAGCAGCTCTAGGAGGCCACCCCTCCCATGCCTGTAACACCTCCAAAGGGAGAGGGTGTAACACCCCTCTCCCAAAGGAAGGCCTTTGTTCTGCCTTCCTAGGTGTGAGATCCTCAAGCAACAGGAGGGCAGAAACCTGTCTGTGAGGTGGCAGCAGCTGGGGCTGCATGGAAAACCTCAGAAGGCTGGTTTGGCATGACTGAGGGTCCACTGTAGAGCCCCAAGAGTGCATGGGATTGCACAACCAATACTAGAATCAGTATTGGGGTCCAATTCCCAGTTGTTAGACACCTTTCATGGCCATATTCGGGGCTATCATTGTGAATTTGGACATAGGTATTGACCTATGTCCAGTGCACGTGTAAAATGGCGTCCCCACACTCACGAAGTCTGGAAAAATGGTCCTGGACAATGTGGGGTCACCTCTGCTAGCGCAGGGGTTCCCTCACAGACAGGTACTTTGCACCCAGACTTCAGGGTTTGAAGGCCTGACATATAGGTGACTCATAAGTGACCTGGTGCAGCGAAAATGTCTGTGAAAGGGTGCATGCACCATATCACGCAGGCTGCAATGGCAGTCTGCAGAATCCTTTGCATGAACTCCCTATAGGTGGCAAATGTAATGCTGCAGCCCATAGGGTTCCCCTGGAACCCCAATGCCCTGGGTACCTATGTACAATATACTAAGGACTTATAAGGGGTGACCAGTATGCCAATTTGGAATGAAATACTGTGTTACCAGAATGTAGTGATCAATTTGAGAGGAAAAAGAGCATACGCACTCGGATCCTGGTTAGCAGGACTCCAGTGACACAGTCAAGCATACTTTCAAATACAGTGACAAATACTGACAAGCAGGCCAAAAACATAAGCACTGGTGTCCTGGCTAGCAGGATCCCAGTGACACAGTACAAACACACTGACATCAGGCAGAAATTGAGGGTAACATGCTAAAAAGAGGGTACTTTCCTACAAAAGGGGCTTGTTAATATGCCCCTTAGTGTGGACTTGAATGTGTGTATTAGAAAACTACAGGATTCTCTAGTCAAATTTTGATTAAGGCCTTGTACAGGCACTTCCCCCTACACGCAGTACAGCAAGATAGCGTGCAATGTAGAGTTGTGGATGTTTTTGAATGATGAACCCTATGGTTCAATAATGCATACATTGCATGCAAGACAGTAGAGCAATGCAGCTTGGTGTTTAGTGCTGTGTGAAAAGCAGAGGTTAAAGGCAAAGGATGGTGTGAGGATCAATAATAATTGACATGTCTAAGCAAGTGCTGGGCTGCAAACAAATGGCTATACCAAATCCAGGCACCCTTGCTACATGGTGGAATGGTCTCTGCAGTGGTGCCAGTGGTTTTTGCAACAGTGCAGACAGACAGCAGAAACATGTAAAATGTGGTCCATTCTTGCCCTCACTCTTTCAGGCAGGGCAGGACAGCAAGCTAATGAACTGTGTTGTGCTGTCTGAAATTTGCCCCAAAGGCCCGCTAGTGAATACTGAGGTTGAGTGAATAATGTACATGTCCTACCATGTGAAAAGCAACTATAGTACAACCTGGTCATATACATTTGTAGAAAGATGGGTTCCACATATACCTGTATAATTGAAAGTGAATACAAATAGTGTCTGAATGTTACCGAAATCATTTATGTCATAGTCAATCAAGGAATCTTCTAAAAATATTTCTATGTCTTTCTAAAAAGGACAAACAGCATCTCCTGAAGATTAGCCTGTCTCTCATGCTTTACCAGTTGAGGACAACATCTTGGCCCCCACGGATTCAGACACCTTTCTGAAGCTTCTTAACACTTCCGTAAAGTGTTCTCAGGAAGGGTAGACAACGTTGTTGGGTCTCCAGATGAACCAACACACATTGGACGTGGACCGACAACCAATGCCATCACAGATTAGGAGTCTGAGGACCGTCAAGTTACTTTTTTACAAATGAGTGGCAAATATCAGGCAGTGGATAGATTGAGAGGTTTTGTTGTCAATTGAGACCATAGCAGGTACTCTTGATGGAGTTCATAGATATCTTAGTCGTAATATGGGGTTATTAAAGTCTACACCTACGCCTGGTTACATGGGATCGATAAGTCCTTAGTTGACATTGTTGACAACAACACCAGCCTTCTACATATGACTTCAATAAAGTTGCAAGGCAGCTGGAGGTCATTAATACATCCATCTACTCACTGAAAGCCAAGATAGCAACCAGTGCCCTCAGTGGCAACACCAGGCACTGGCTAACCAGCAAACCCTTGCCAGGGGCTGCCGTGCTATCTCATTGGCACTCACAAATATTTTTGGGATCTTAAAAATCACATATTCTGCCTCCGATGTGTGTGTGCCTGAGGCTACTAACATCTGTCAGCTGCCTCCAATTCAAACATCACAATGTCCAGGGGAAGCAGAACATGCATCAGAGGACACAGATGTAGTAGTAGTAGTAGCAGTAGTATTCTTTATTCGGTCTCAAAGGACCATAAAAGCCAAGGATACATTTTCTATTGCTGTCAATGTTAAATCATCACATAATCATTTTATATATTTAGAGCACAATTGTAATCCCTAATTATATCATCATTAAGTCAAATTTCTTTTTTTTTAAATACCACTTTTACCAAAATTAAAACAAAGAAGAAAAACCATCTAACGCTTACTTATACATAAATAAGTGATGTTTCACATAAGTATCACATTAAAAGAAGGCTCCCTCCTTTTCTACACTGAGGACAATTATTTATCATTTAGATGTGCCCTACGTGCGTGTTAATCAATCACAGTGAATCTGTCTGCCCAGATATTCATGTCGCTGGTCTACTCAGAGACTTTCTTACAGTGATTATGTAACTTATAAGATTTACAAAAATACCACATATTTCAATATAGGGTAACATCTGAAGATAAAGATACACAGGACGACATTGTCGCATATGTTTCCACCTTAAGAAAATAATTAAAAAATGCGTTCTCTGTTTTTTATAATATTTACAAAAAAAACCACATGTATTGTACTTTGTACTGACATTAAATCACAAGGGCAAACCCCTAATGTTGTACTCCAATCATTCATGGTCGGAAAGGTTACCAAGTGGTGAAACATATCTAACCTTAGCCTGGTAAGACGAAAACGATGTCTAGGTTTTACTACATGCATCAAATAAGGCTAAATACCATCCGTGGACAAAATCAATTGATTAGACATGACTGTGTGTTTTTTTGCCTCTACTGTCCACCTCAGATCTTCTAAGTGCTTCAAAGACAGAGACCTCAGATCTTTCCTAGTTAGTGTCTCCAGTAATACTGGGTTTGCGTATTATGCTTTGTGGCCCATATTTTAAAAAAAGGTCCTAATGAACCTCAGCCATGGCACACTTAGGAAAAATGCTGATGCATACAATCCCGTAAGACTGCCCTGTTTAGGCCAGTGTATTCTGAGGTCCAGAATTTCTGCCATAGCAATATAGTCTGTATCTTTATTAAATTCACTAGAAAGGGGGGCCCTAATTCTGCATGGCTATCGAATGATGAAATGCCATTTGGTGCCATTAGTAAATATCTCAGAAAATCATTTTCCACGATTTGGATCGGGTTACAGTTGGTATACCCCCATACTCCCACTCCATAAGTGGCAGTCGGAATACATTTGGCTCTATATACTTCTAACATGTTCTGTGGAGTGATCGTTCCTAGCCTCTTGGAAAAAATCTTCAGGGCCACCATAGTCTTCGTGGTATGTAATTGCTTGATTTTTACACACTGAGCCTGGGAACCTTCTTTGTCAAACATTATTCCCAAATAGGAGAATGTTGCAGTAATGTCAATCTTTCCACATTGCATGATAATGTCATGAGTCTTCAATGATTTTTTGCCACATTCCATTATAAAAGTTTTAGAGCGGTTGACAGTAAGGCCCAAGTCTGTCATGTATGTTACATAAGTTGTTGAAAGTCTTTGGAGGGCTAACGGGGTCCGGGCCATAAGAACAGCGTTGTCTGCATAAAGTAAGACAGGAATCGGATGGTGGCCTATTTGAGGGAGATCTTTGGATTAATTTATTAATTCTGATTCCAGATTGCTTATATATATTGAAAATAAAAAAGGAGCCTTGGTGTACGCCTCTCTGTATACCAAAGGGTCTACTACATTCCCCTCTTATCCGTATCTCACCCTCGCTCTACTTCCTGAATACAGCTCCCGTATGAACTGAATTATTGCCGGTTCTACCCCTAAGTCACTTAGGATTTCCCATAGTTTGTCATGGACTACACAATCAAACGCCGAAGACAGATCTATGAAGGCCAAGTACAAATTACCTTCCCTGATCTTTGTGTATTTCCCGATTATGATACTTAAGTTCAGTCCCTGTTCAACAGTACCTATTCCTGTGCAAAAACCATACTGTATTTCAGATAGAATGTTGTTTTCCTCTGCCCAATCTTGTAGTCTGTTCAGTATCATTCTTCCAGCTATTTTGGCTAAGGAGTCAAGTAGTGAGATGGGTCTGTAACGGGCTGGGTTAAGACGGTCGCCTTTTTTATATATGGGAAAAATAATGGAATCTAGCCATGATGGTAAAGGGCCTTGCATGCAACAAGCCCTCAAGAGCTAGGTCAACAGGGGTACCCATAAGTATATAATGGCCTTGTATAAATCTACCGGGATGCCGTCAGGGCCCAGGACTTTTCCAGCTTTACTTGCGTTGATGGCTTCTACTACTTCCTCTAGACTAAACTGTGGCGTTATAATCGTACGTAAATTCTTTTGAGTGGATTCATTAGGGGGAGAATCAGACAAGTCTATGTCAAGGACCGGGCCGTATATCTTGGAGAAATGACCGATCCAATCCTCCTCTGCTATAGCAATCTCCATTCTGGGGTCTTCCGTGGCCCCAGACATAGAGGTATTTATTTATTATCTTCCAAAAAAGGCTGTTATCTTTCATAAGACTAGCTTTATGAAGAGATTCCCATGTTTTTTCTTTCAGGCTAGTTTTCCTTTTCTTAGTGGCCACCTTATATTCCTGACTCCGAGTGCGTATCTCAGTTGGACATCTAGTTGGAGCACTTAATGCCTTTTTTTAATCTTGTATGTGTTTTTTTGTACAATCGTGGTCAAACCAGCCCATTTTGTCCATCTGCCCTGGCTTTCTCCTTTTATTGGTAAGAGCTTTGTTCATACCTCGCACTATCGAAGAAAAAGCACTAGTGCATTTTGATGGATCTATGTCGTCACTGAGGCAGTCCGCAAAATCTTGCGTATGCTCGCAAACTAACTACTTCAGAAGGTCCTTTGACTCTATTTGAGACCATCGTAATGAATACCCGTTACGCGAGGCTAATTCGATATCATTTACCAAAAACGGTATTGTCCTGCTGGGGCTGCATAGTAGGTGTTAATGAGATCTTTAAGCTCTGCGGGAAGTGATCACCTATTGCTATGTCATGGAGTCGATATTTGGCAAGATAGTGTGCGAAATGAGTGGACATTAGTACATAATCAATCACTGTATCTGCACCCCTGCCATTAAAAGTTGGCTTAAACTGTGGATCATCAAAGTAAATTTCATTTATAAAAGACAAATTAAATGTATACGCCAGTGTATTCATAGCTTCACCTTGGGGATTATGTGTAAAGGGAACCCTTGAGCCAGTATCTTTCTCATGTAGTCCACATACCTTCTCAGAGGATTCCTTGCAGAGATAAGCATTGAAATCACCGCCCCACAAAATAAGTCTTTCTCTCCTAGATTTTGTGCAGACGCTCTCTAGTTCCTTTCCCAATTGTATTAAAATAGTGGGGACCTCAATCGAATGTACGTAGTTGTAAAAATTAATGACCACTAATTGGGTCTTCTGATCTAGGTCACTCACAATCACTTGATAGTATACATTGGAGATTCGAATGTTTAAGTTTGTTAGTGGGAGCTTATTTGAGATAAAAGTACATAGGCCCCCGTGTCCTGAGGGTACTGCTGGTGTGTGATATGTTTTATATCCATTTATGTGAATACGATTTAAAAGCCACGTTTCCTGCAGAAATAAAAAGTGGAAGTCTTCAATAAAATTCATCCAATCCTCATTGTGAATCTTATTGCTTAAGCCTGCCACATTTCAGAAAAGTAAAACTATTTCCGAATTATGTTGGTTCTGGTCCTGTACATGGTTTATAATCACAGGGCCTATACCACTATAGGTTGTAGAGGTTGATGTCTTAGATGGCTCTTCCTGTCTTATCTGCCCCCCTTCTGTGTTCGTTACAGGTGCCAACTCATTGGGTAACTCTGTCTTTGTCCTGCTGAGTCAATCTAAGTCTTCTAGTGTTGAAAGAACTTGGAATCTATTACAAGTAGTAATGGAATCAGCACTAGATGAATCTGTAGAATGAGCTTGTCGTACGCTGTTAGGGTTTTGCCCCGCAAGGCTTTGATAAAAGTAGCCCAGAGGTAGAACTGAAATGCCATGGTGAGTGACATACCTTGCCCCAAGTTCGCAAATAATTCTCTCTACTAGTAAAAAATAAATATAAAAGATAAAGTCACTCTCGTTTTGTATCCTGATCCAACCTTCAAAGTCGCATTCTCACATTTAATTATTGTTAGAGGGTGGCTCTGTCTGGCCTCCTTCAAGCTACGATGGGTGTGGACGGGCCTTCCCTTGGCCATGCATCCCGCATTGCAGGGGGTGTGTGACGTGCTTTCAGGCAGCCTCAGGTCTGGCTCCTCCCCCTCTCCTTGTCACAGGCACTTGGGACTCGTAGTCCCCACCAAATCAACGGAAGCACAGCTAAGGATTCCCCTGGTGCCAGGGGTGCGGGACGTGCTTTCAGGCAGTCACAGGTCTGGCTCCTCCCCCTCTCCTTGTAAAAGGCACTTGGGCTCATAGTCCCCACCTAACCAGCAATTAATTCCTTTTGGGGATGTAGATGTTAGGGCGGTCGTCCAGCCAAGCCTCCTCATGAAACTGACAGACAGAAAACACGCCAGCCTTCGGTCCGGGCTTTGCCCAGGCACACCCGGTGCTGTGGGAACACATAATGCACTTTATAGCGCTAGTGGGATTGTCACAGGTGTGCTAAGGAACACCTCCAGGAACCCAGCAGAATGCTGGGACATGGAGTCCCTTACAGACTCCACCCGTGCTGCGGGAACAAAAAATATGTTTTGGAGTGCTTGCCAGATTGCAACAGGTGCGCTAGTAGCTGCCTCCAGGACCCGGCAGGATGTTGGGCCAAGGAGTCCCTTGCAGAGTCCACCCCGGACACTGATGTAGACTTCTCCAGTTTCCAAAGAAGAGCATCCCAATAAATATTTGTGGATGCCCCCTGTCCAGTTTTCCTGTCTGTCCTGTGTAAGATTTCAAGCCACCCTCTTTGTAAACAAGTACTATATTCTTTGTGCTGTACTTGATTTTGTCCACTTGTGCCCCTAAATCCTTTGCAACACCTGATTATGGCAAAATTTTCCTCATTAATCTCACTACACACATTTAAATGTTTTGTAAAAGGTGTACAATAATTTATTTTTACACACAATAGCTATTTGATTTGACATATGTATTTTAAGATTCTCACTTCCATGTTGAATTGTAAGGATAGAAGCCTCTCAAAGAAAATAAGTAAGACATTTAGAAAGCAAATTGCCATTTGTATTATTGCTCCTCAAAAGTCTACAAACATACTGTTACTATATCACCCAATGTTACTTTCTTAAGCTGATGAAGACAGTGCTCAAACGTATTGCACATGATGCATTTTTATGTGCACATGCATCCACTAAACTCATTACATTGTTATGATTATCAATGTGTACCTTATCAGTGTCATGTCACAGTATGTCAGCAAGATACATTTTCTTGATAGACATACAGTGAGACGGCTGGTACAAAGTACACACAAAATTGCCACCTAAAAATTGGATGTGTGATGCATGTGGGATCAAAACACTGTATCAATTGTCACCATCAATGCTATAATTTACTGATTACAACATAATTTACACAGATTAAAACATCTCTGTTTGGAAAATACATAATCTACAATACCAAACTATGGATGATTGTACAAATACTATCCAGAAGGCCATGCCCATATTCAAGGATCCCAGAGTTCCCCACCACCTTGGAATCCAAGATGGCGAAACCCAGGGACACTCTGGGGTGCTCTGAGCAAACCCCTGGGGTGGTGATGGACAGAAGAGCATTTCCAGAGACTCTGGGAGGCTACCCCTCCCATGCCTGTAACACCTATTTCCAAGGGGAGAGGGTATAACATCCCTCTCCCAAAGGAAATCATTTGCTCTGCCTTCCTGAGCTTGAGCTGCTCAAGCAAAAGGAGGGAAGAAACCTGCCTGTGAGATGGCAGCAGCTGGGACTGCCTGGAAAACCTCAGAAGACTGTAATGGCAGTACTGAGGTCCTCTAATGAGCCTACAGAGTGCATGTATTCATACAACCAATGCTTGAAAAAACCTTGGGGTATGATTCCAACATGTTTGAAACCAAATATGGCCATATTTAGAGGTATCATTGTGAAGTTGTATATGGGTAGTGACCTATGTATAGTGCATGCATAAAATGTCATCCCCGCACTCACGAAATCCGGGAAAATAGTCCTGGACAACATAGGGGCATCTCTGCTAGTGCAGGGAGGCACCTCTGCTAGTGCACTGGCTCCGTCACACACAGGCATGCTACACCCGGCCTTCAGAATTGGAAGGCCTGGTATATGGGTGACTTATAACTGAACTGGTGCTGTGTAAATGGCTGTGAAATGGTACATGCACCATTTCACACAGGCTGCAATGGCAGTCCTGTAGAAGCCTTTGCATGGGCTCCCTATGGATGGAACCCCAATGGCCTTTGTATCTAGGTACCTTATAGTAAGGACTTATAAGGGGTGACCAGTATGCCATGTGGGATCAAATGCTGGGTTACCAGTATGCAGTGACAGGTTTGAGAGGCGAGCGAGGATAAGCACTGGGGTCCTGGTTAGGAGGATTTCAGTGACACAGTCAAACTCACTGACATCAGGCAGAAATTGGGGATAACATGCCAAAAAGAGGGTACTTTCTTACACAACCCCCCAAACGAGGAAAAATAAGGCTAACCTTGCCCACATGAGTCTTCAGTGTCCAAATGGAAATATCTGGAGAGTCCATCTGCATTGGAGTGGTTACTCCCAGGTCTATGTTTCACTGTAAAGTTTATACCCTGTAGGGAAATGGACCACCTCAACAATTTAGGGTTTTCACCTATCATTTGTTTTAACCATAAGAGAGGTTTGTGGTCTGTCTGAACTATGAAGCGAGTACCAAAGAAGTATGGCCTCAACTTCTTCAGGGCCCAGACCACAGCAAAGGCCTCCCTCTCTATGGTTGACCAATATGTTTCTCTAGTGGTCAACCTTCTACTAATAAAAGCAACAGGTTGATCCTGGCCCTCTGAATTAAGTTGTGATAGCACAGCCCAACCCATACCTCTGAAGCATCTGTCTGCACAATAAACTTTTTTGAGTAGTTTGGGCTTTTCAGGATAGGTGCAGTGCACAGAGCCTGCTTAAGCTCATCAAAAGCCTTCTGACAGCTATCTGTCCACAATACTTTTATAGGCATCTTCTTGGATGTGAGGTTATTAAGAGGGGCAACAATGGGGAAATCATTCTTAATAAACCTTCTGTAATACCCAGTGAGACCAAGAAAGGCTCTGACTTGGATCTGTGTTGTAGGGGGAGACCAGTCTAAAATAGTGTGTTTCTTCCCCTGCAGTGGTTTAATCTGTTCCCCACCAACTAGGTGTCCCAGTTAAACGAACATCCCCTGCCTTATCTGGCCCTTTGAAGCCTTGATAGTGAGGCCTGCCTTTTGCAGGGCCTCCAAAACTTTCCATAGGGGGACCCAAGGTCATTCCAGGTGGAGCTGAAGATAGCAATATCATCAAGATGTGCAGCACTAAAAGAGTCCAGTCTTTGGAGGACTGTCAGGTGCATTCTTCAAACCAAAGGGCATAACTGTAAACTGATAATGTCCTCCAATGGTAGAGAAAGCAGTTTTAGGTTTAGCCTCTTCTGATAGCTTGATCTGTCACTACCCTGCAGTCAAGTCAAAAGTGCTGAGATACTTGGCAGATACCAGTGTATCTATAAGCTCATCTGTCCTGGGTGTAGGGTGAGCACTAGTCTTTGTGACTGTATTGAGCTCTTTATAATCTACACAAAACCTAATCTACTTTTTCTCATTTTGTGAATGAGGCTTGGGTAATAGCACCACTGGGCTGTCTGAGTGCTCAATCACTCCTAAGTCCAACACGTTTTCTACCTCAGACTTAAGCAGTCCCTGACATGGTCAGGCTGTTTATAAATCTTACTTTTGACAGGTAACTGTACCCAGTATCTACAGTGTGCTCACACAAAGTAGTCTGACCAGGTGTCAGAGAGAAACGTTCCGAGAATTGTCCTAGGAGGTTCCAGCAATCCTCCTTCTGCTCTTCAGAAAGACAATCTGCAAGAACAATTCCTTCCAGTGAGCCATTCGCTCCGGTATTGGAGAAGAGATCAGGGTGAGGGTCACTCTCATCTTCCTGTCCCTCATCAGTCGCCATGATTAGTGTTAAGTCAGTCCTATCATAGTAGGGTTTCAGGTGGTTCACATGTAGTTCTTTAAAAGGACTTCTGGGAGTGCCGAGGTCCACTAAATAAGTGACCTCACCCTTCTTTTCCACTATCAGGTGTGAACCATCCCATTTTCCCTGGAGTGCCTTGGGTGCCACAGGCTCTAGTATGCACACCTTCTGTCCTAGTTGGTACACTGTCAGGACAGCCTTCAGGTCATGCCATTGTTTTTGCAACTCTTGGCTGGCCTGAAGGTTTTTATTGGCCTTTTTCATATACTCAGCCATTCAAGATCTTAGGCCAAGTACATAATCCACTATATCTTGTTTAGGGGGATTGAAGGGTTGTCCACACCCCTCTTTGACAAGAGCTAATGGACCCCTAACATGGTGACCAAAAAGGGGTACAAATGGGGTATAGCCCACACCCTACTGGGGTACCTCCCTGAAGGCAAAAAGTAGGCATGGTAACAGGACATCATGGTAATAGGACATCCCATCTCCTTCTGATCTTTTCGGATCGTCTCATAATCATACCTTTGAGAGTTTTATTAAATCTCTCAACCAACCCATTTGTCTTTGAATGGTAAGGTGTGGTGAACTTGTAGGTTAACTCACACTCTTTCCACATTGCTTTCAGGTCTGCAGACATGAAGTTACTACCTCTATCTGACACCACCTCTTTCAGAAAGCCGAGCCCGGGAAAATATTCCAAGGAGGACCTTTGTCACTGCAGGAGCTGTAGCGGTCCTCAGAGGAATTGCTTCTGGATATCTAGTGGCATGGTCCACTACCACCAAGATAAACCTATTGCCAGAAGCAGTAGGAGGGTCAAGGGGGCCAACTATGTCAATCCCTGCCCTTTCAAAGGGCACCCCAACCACTGGCAGTGGGATGAAGGGGGCCTTTAGGGTGCCACCAGTTTCACCACTTGCTTGGCAAGTGTCACAAGATTTGTGTCTTCTGACATGTGAGGCCAATGAAAGTGAGGGACCAGTCTGTCCCAAGTCTTGCTTTGCCATAGATGTCCAGCAAGGGGAATGTCATGGGCTAGTGTCAGAAGAAAGTCCCTATACTGCAAGGGAATGACCAGTCTCCTGGTAGCACCAGGTTTTGCGTCCTTTTCCTCTGTATAAAGGAGATTGTTTTCCCAGAACACTTTGTGAGAGTCACTGACAGCCCCAGCTTCCTGTTTGACAGCTTGCTGTCTCTAATCCTCAAGTGTAGGACAGGTTTGCAGTGCCACACTTAACTCCTCCCTGGCAGACCCCACTCTACACAAAAGCTCAGTTGTGTCATTTTGAAGCTCCTCTGGTTTAGGTTCTGCACAGGAAGTAGACTCCTCTTGCTCAAAAGTGGAAGGGAGGGAGAGTGGATAAGGGTTTACCCATCCTACCCCTAGTTTTTGGGAGCACTTGGTCCATTGTTTCAGGATACAAGTTTCCCTGTCCTCTTTGCTTCTTGACCTGAGCCCTTATTAAAGTAAAGATATGCCCAGAAATTCCCAGCATTGCTGCATGAGCCTCCAACTCCACCGCAGCCCAAGCAGAAGTTTCCAGATCATTGCCCATTAGACACTCTATAGGTAGGTCAGTGGATATCACAACTTTCTTTGGACCAGTCACCCCCCACTTGAGATTCACAACATCCATGGGGTGGCTAACAGTGTTATTATGGGTGTCAGTGGTACTGTTGACCAAGTAGGTGTTGCTCATGGGCTACCAGTTTTCCATCACTATTGTGAAACAAGCACCTGTGTCCTTGTATGCCTCAGCCTTAACACTGTTTATTAGGGGTTGTTGCTTGTACTTATCCATGCAAGCAAGAAGGGTGGCAAGGTCAATGCCACCATCAGAGACTAAAACAGCCTCAGTGGTTTCCCTAACTAAACCAACCCACAATACATTATCAAAAGTGAGCACTGCTACTCCCTTGGACTGGTTATTTGTAGTATTTTTCCCACTACCATTGCTATTACTAGGGGCACTAGTGGAAGCAGTGTGGGTTGTGGTGGTGGGAGCTTTGGTGTTTTTCTTGGGACAAGTGGTATCACTTGCCCAATGGCCTTTGCTCTTACGCATGTAACACCAACGCTTTTTATTTTGTTGGTTGGAAGATGATTTAGTCCCACCTCCAGAGGATTTTTGTGGGCCTGATGAAGACTCTTGTTTTTTATCTTTGTCCCCACCTTTGTTATGTGACTTACCATCCTTCTTCTTGTCTTTGTCTCCCCCTGTATGAGCTTTCCTGTTCACCCTTGTTCTGACCTATTTGTCTGTCTTCTTTCCCAATTCTTGGGGAGAGGTCAGATCTGAGTCTACAAAGTATTGGTGCAACAAATCAGACACACAGTTATTCTGAATATGCTCTCTCAAAATTAGATTATAAAGACCCTTATAGTCAGACACTTTGTTGCCATGTAACCAACCTTCTAAAGCCTTCACAGAAAAGTCCACAACGTCTTTCCAATCTTGTGAAGACTCTTTTCCAGTTTCTCTGAACTTTATTCTGTATTGTTCAGTGGTTAAGCTAAATCCATCCAAGAGTGCAGTTTTATGAATACCATAGATGTCTGAATCTTCTTCTCTCACAGTGAGAAGTCTATCCGTCCTCTTGTCAGCAAAGGACTACTACAGAGTAGCAGCCCACTGCCCTTGAGGGTTCCTCTGAACTTTGCAGGCCCTCTCAAGTGCAGCAACCCCTTATAGATGTCATCCCCCACCTTGTATGGGGGAACAATTTTATGTAGATGTCTGGAGTTAAAGGTATTCTCACTAACACCATAATTCCTGAAACTACGGTTGCTGCTACCATGGGGAACAAACCCCAACCCCTGCCTCTCTCTTTCAACAGCCAAGGACTCCATATCTAGGGCGAGCTGTTGCTGCTGCAGCCTCATCCTCGCCTCCACCAGTCTCAGTTTCCTGAGCTCCCTATCTACAGAGTCATGACCTGGAGTTGAACCATGGGATTCCTCAGAAACTGATGTGATATGAAAGTGGGCAGAGGTAGATCTTTCCCTAACTTTATTAACTCTGGTAACCTGACCTGCAGGTGTGATGGGAGCCCACCCAGAGTGACTCAAGCTCCCACAGCGAGCTACACTAGATGGTTTGCTAGGGGGAGGATCTTTGGAAGAGCCCTCCCCCAAACCTTCAGGGTGATTCCCTGACTCTAAGGGGTCAGAATGTCCCTTCCCCCCGGTTATCAGCTTGCTCTTGATAGTCCTGGAAAAGAAGACTTAACAGAAAATTCTTATTAGGGTTCTTCCCTACATATATGCTTCTCTCTGAGCAGAGCCCCTTGAGTTCTTTGAAGGTAATGCACTCATAGGGAGTACCCATGACCTCAGAGCTAGGACCAGAAGTAGACATAGGCCCTAATTAAGACATTGGCAGTAAATGTCAAGGTGGGGGTGTGGTGTGTGTGTGTGTGTGTATGTGTGTGTGGGGTTGTGTTCATGAATGTGTGAGTGTGTGCGTGAATACGAATGTGTGTGTAGTGTTATTAGCGAGTGTGTATGCATGTGTGAGAATGTGTGTATGACTGGAAATGTGAATGCATGTCTGCGTGTCAGAGTGAATGTGTGTAGGTATGTGTGTGAGTATGAATAGATGCATGCGTGAATGAATGTGTGTATGCCTGTGTGAGTGAGTGTGTGTATGCGTGGTGCGTGTCTGCGAGTGTGCGGGAATGGGGGAAGGGGCTTAAAAGGGGGCGTGGATGGAGGTGGGGTGGGGGCATCTGGGACGTGTTTGGGGGAGTGGGTGAGCCTCCTACCAGTGACAGGGAAGGAATTCACTGTCACTGGTAGGGTCTACTACCATGGTTTGCGTGGCATTGTGAACAACATGAAAACCATGACGGTAGGCAGGGTCACAATAGCAACCGCCAGGCTGGAGATTTTCATCACCATGGCGGTCGGTATGGTAAATTGGTGGGTTGGCTGCAGCCAACCCGCCAATGTCATAATGTGGCGGTATGTACCACTAGCCTGTTGGTGGTACTACCACCACATTATTACCGACTGTCGTGGTCATAATGACCCCTTAAGTGTAGTGAGTGTTAGAATAGTGTAAGTGAAAAAGAAAAACCTACTCTACCTAATCCCTAGTCTCTTAGAAAGGAAAGTAAGAGACTAGGGTCCAGATGTAGCAAACGTTTGCGAGTCACAAATGGGTGGCAGCGCTATTTGCGACCTCGCAAAATGTGAAATGGGATCTAGAAATCCCATTTCGGAGTACCAAATAGCGATGCAACCCATTACCGACTCGCAAAATTTGCAACCTGATTTTGAGGCTTGCAATTAGGAAGTTGCAAATTGCGAGTCGCAAACCGTATGCAAAAGCCAGTCGCAAATTGCGACTAGTCGCAAAAAGCCCATTTTGCACACCCAGATTACCACTGATTCAGAACAGGTGGTAACCAGAACCAAAGTATAAAAGGAGACCCAGAAGGCATCTGGGTTACTCAAAATGGCTGAACTATACGTGATTGCATGGAGGAGAAGAGTCCAGGCTGCCCAGCAGAGGAGGAGGAGGCAGAGACAGGAGAGGATTTACCAAACCAGGCAGACACTATTCCAACAAACTGAGGACAAGATTTATGATAAATACAGACCGAGCAGCGCTGTCATCCTAGAAATCTTTGAACTGCTGAAACCTCAGCTAGAATGCCAGACAATGCACGGCAGCGCCATCCCCACACATGTGCACGTGCTATTCTCACTGTAACTCTTGGCCTCGCGTAGCTATCAGGGGGTGATTGTAGTGGCAGGTGGGGCATCCCAAAGTGCCCTCTCAAGATTCTTCAGACGTTTCCTAAATGCCATACTCGCACACATGTTCAGATATATATACCTTCCCAGGAATGATGCAGAAATAAACAGCACCAAGTTGGACTTCTAAAGAATTGCCTACTTCCCACATGTAATGGGGTGTGTGGACGGGACACATATACCAATTTGCCCACCAGCAAATCTGGAATATGTGTTCCGCAATAGGAAATGTACCCACTCACTAAACATCCTGGTGGTATGTGACACCCATAATGCCATTACTGACATTGTGGCTAAATATCCAGGGAGTACACATAATGCATACATATTCAGGCACACCGGGATACACCAACGCCTAGAATGTAGGGAGTTTGGAGAAGGATATTTATTAGGTACTGGTAAGTACACTCTGAAGACTTACATACATTTTACTGCATAACCCTTTGATGCCCTGCTAAATTTGTCTCTTTTGTCAAACAGGTAACAGGGCATATGCCCTGGGACCATGGATACTCACCCCATACCTAACACCTGGCAATCAGAATGAGAGGCGATACAACATTGGACATCGGCGAACCAGAGCTGTAATTGAGAGGACATTCGGCTTGTTGAAGTCACAATTCAGATGCCTGCACAAAAGTGGAGGAACACTTCAGTATGCCCCAGAAACAGCATGCAAGATAGTTGCCGACTGTGCCAACCTACACAACATTGCCACCATTGTCTACATTGTCCAAATGCACTGTTCTATAGGTTGCAAAACTGGAAATGGAGCTAATCTAGAGGTGCATGCTGATGTGTACTGTGATTGTGTGCATGGTGAATAGGCTGATGTAAATACGTTAATTTTGGTACTTACTTTTTGATGTTCCTGGTGCTGAACTGTCTAGGTCTCCAATGCCCAGGACAGCCTCCGGCTCCAGAGTGGTCTCCACCACGGTTTCGATGGCTGTAGGGGGTGGTACAGTAGATGGCCCTCCTCCAGTGCCATGCATCTCCCTCATGTGCTCTGCCACACTTTCCTTGGTCCTGGAGTGAAGGTCATACCACCTTTTGCGGACCTCATCCAGGGTGTGGTGGCTTACACCGATGGCATTTATTTTGTTGAGGATGTCCTGCCAGATCTTCTTTTTGTGGCTGTCAGGGACACTCATTGCTGCCTTGCCAAATAATTCCTCATGGTGCAGGCAGCACTCCTCAGTGAGCACCTCCAACTCCTTCTCAGAAACTTACATTTTGGTTTTCTGCCTCCACTGGGTGTCTCCTTCTCCTGTGTAGATATTGTTGCTGCAGCTCCTCTCACCTGGGTGTGGCTCTTCAGTTTGGGCTGGGTGGACTCCACCCTGTTCCATGGGGTTACTTCCTGGTTCTGATGTCATCACTCACAACCAGGAAGTGGGTTTTTTAAAAGTTTAATTTGCACCTGTGTGCAATTTGCTAGCCAGTTGCAATTTGCGACACCGGACCACACCCTTGTGCAATTTGTGACCTCGCAAATTGCGAGGTCGCAAATAGCGCCCTCGCAAAATGCGAGGTCGCAAATTGCAGTGCGGCTTCGCACCGAATCGCTATTTGGTATATCAATTTTTCCTGGCATATTGTTTTGCGAGTTGGAAAGAGCGATTCACATGGAGTCGCTATTTTTTGCATACCTACATCTGGCCCTAGTAACTTGGTATATGTTTGTAAAACTCTAGGTACAGAGTACTCTTTCCTATGGAAAGCACCAGTATCCCAGTACTGCACCACCAATCTAGGAGGTTGGCCTAGTTTGTAGTGGGTACCTAATGTACTTACCACTTATACCAGATCCACTTATCCCTTATTAGTGAAATGTAGTCAGTGTCTAGAACTACTACATACAAATGAGGGACAGGGAGATTGTTGGTCCAGTGCATGGTCTCCCAAAGTAACCTGTTACATATAATAAATGCACTGTTACAAAAAGGACAAAAAAAACTATTGATTGTATAGGAAGATAGGGGCAAAGATGTGATTGATTTCAGGAGAGCCCTCAAGCACCCAATAGGGTGACAGGTTTCATCATTGGGCTATCTCTTCGTCAGACCGGTGCTGCTATGTCTGGCGGACCACCCAGAAGTAGAGGTGGTGCTTAACCGTAGGCCAATCGCCAAATAGAGGTCTGGAACGAGAACTGACTGAAAAAGGAAAAAAGGTAGAGAGAGTGAAGGAGAGTGAGAGTAAAATAAAATTAGCTCTGAACCTAAAACACCACTTTAATGAATCAGAAACAAGGTACAGGCCAAGATTAAAAATGTATATAAGGAATTTTAGTGGGAATAATGTCCCGCTACACTCTATGAAGAAGGAAGGGTAGTATGCCTAATCCTATCTATATGGTCAACATGTTTTGCGTCCTTACTTGGTCAATAAATGATCCCGTGACACTTCTTAAGGACCCAGAAAACTACTTCTCCTACTCAAAAAAATTGTTAAGTGCTGGAAAGTCACTTACAAATTGAAGACAAAATTTGTCAGAGTCAGTAGGTCAATCAGTCGCCCATCCCGTATTCGAGATTGAGATTCCTAGGACCGCGCTAGCCTCAACCAAGGAGGTATTATTGTGTACTCCTCGATGCAGCGGGAACACCTACCCCGCGCCGCGCGCCTGTAGACTATTGGGTGCTTGAGGGCTCTCCTGAAATCAATCACATCTTTGCCCCTATCTTCCTATACAATCAATAGGTTTTTTTGTCAGTGTCTAGAAGCCAGGCTCTCTAGGTGTAGTGCGGATGAGCAGCCAAGGCCTAACTAGGAGTCATGCAAAGCTCATGCTATACATATGTCACACAGTACTCACAAATATGAAAGAAAATATTCAGTGTTACAAAAAAAAAGTACTTTATTTTGGTGACACAAATGCCAAAAATACCTGAGAGACTATACTCCCTTAGGAGGTACGTAATATACACAGTATATACACTAGAATGCAGAAATAGCTGTAAAAACAGTTAGAAAACAGTGCAAATAGTGAAAATCACAATAATTAGAAATGGGCCCAGGGGAAACACAAACCATATACCAAAATAGTGGAATGCGAAAGTCAGTTTCCATGTAGGCAAGTGTAGTGTGTAGATGTGTGCTGGGGGTGTTAGAAAACACCAAAGATAAGTAATAGGACCCATCCAAGAGCCCAGGAAAGCAGGAGTAAATAACAGTAAATTTCCTAGAACACACAAGAACATGTGATAGAAGATTTTGCAAGACCAGGAGAGACTGCAAGACACGAACAATGGATTCCTGAAGACCTGTGGAAGAAGGGGACCAAGTCCAAAAAGCACTGCAAAGTCCAAGGAGGACAGGAGCCCCTGCTAACCCAGATGAAGGTACAAAAGAAGAACCAACAGTGAAGAACAGTCAGTACTGCACCCAAGAGGATGGATGGGGGGTCCTGGTTGGTGCAGATGATATCCCACGCCAGATGGATGATTGCAGTCTGGTATGCGTCACTGGATTCTGCCAACGAGCCTTAGCGCTCGCACAGCTCGCGGCTAACAGAAAATGGCGCTGCCCAGGACAAGGAGGGACATGGTGGCCTCTACCCAGGAGGGGGAAACAGAGGGGGCTCTCTGCAACTCAGAGAACCCTCAAAAGACCAGACAGCATGCACTGGAGTCCCACTGCATAGGGACAAAGAAGGTGCAAAAGGAGGCCTATGCAGCACTACACAAAGGGATCCCACTCTGCCTGAGAACCACGAAGGAGGCTGTGCATCGCAGGAAGGAGGACTGGGGGTCAGAGATACACAGTGCATTACAAACTTCTTGGAAGGATGCCAACAAGACTTGGCACTACAAAACAGGAAGAGCAATGGGGTACTGTCTTGCGTCAGGAGGCAAACTCTTACCTCCACCAAAGTTGGACAGCTGGTCTTCAGGACCATCAGGACCACTTCAGTCCACCACCCGTGTTGCTGGATCACACACTTCTTCACTATGTGATCTAAATCTGTTCCTAGTGTCTTATGTCTGTATTGGCTAATGTAATCATTGTATGACAATTACTTTAATTAAGGGAGAGGCAGCACATGGTGGCAATTTGCTGCGTGTATGTAATCATCTATGACATTGATGTAAAATGTCAATGCGCTCTATTATGAATGTGTAATATTTGACTTTGAATGTTTATTGACTGGTGCATACCTGCCATTTGCTATTTTAGTGTAACTTATGTCCCTAAAGGACACATCTCAGATTATTTGATCCAACAGTTTCAGTGAATGCCAGTTATTGCAATTTGATGGTCCATTCACATTTGTGGTACTAATAAAATCTTCAGCCAACAGATATAGGGGGTGATTTTAACCTTGGCGGACGGCGGAGGCCGTCCGCCAAGGCACCGCCGTGAAATGACCGCACCGGGCGGCCATTTAAACATTTCCGCTGGGCCGGCGGGCGCTCTCCGAAAGAGCGCCCGCCGGCCCAGCAGAAATGCCCCTGCAACGAGGACGCCGGCTCAAAATTGAGCCGGCGTAGTTGCAGGGGTGCGACGGGTGCAGTTGCACCCGTCACGTATTTCAGTGTCTGCAAAGCAGACACTGAAATACTTTGCGGGGCCCTCTTACGGGGGCCCCTGCAGTGCCCATGCCATTGGCATGGGCACTGCAGGGGCCCCCATGGGCCCCGCGGCACCCCCTACCACCATCCTGTTCATGGCAGGTTTCCCGCCATGAACAGGATGGCGGTAGGGGGTGTCTGAATCCCCATGGCGGAGGAGGATTCAATGGGGCAGCGTTAAACCGGCGGGAGACCGCCGGTTTACCCTTTCTGACCGCGGCTGAACCGCCGCGGTCAAAATGCCCTCGGGAGCACCGCCAGCCTGTTGGCGGTGCTCCCGTGGTCGGTGACCCTGGCGGTCACCGGCCGCCAGGGTCAGAATGACCCCCATACTGCCATATGTGAAGCAGATACTTTGGAAGTGAATATTTTGGCTAATAAGATTTTAAAACAAGTGAAGTAACATAACTTACCACCTTGGTACACCATTGCACACACACATCACATACATGTTTGAGGTTGTTCCTTACATGTTAGCTTCAAAACAATTGTAGGGCACATGGTTTGTCATTTGCTAACAATTCAATTACAAGACTAGTAATTCTGCCAACTCACACAGAATAGCAGATCACATGACCTAGCACTATTCCTTTTTTACATGCTTCCATTTCTGAATCAGGGAAGTAATCACACATTGAGACATCACTGGCTGCAGTTTTAAGTCACATACTACCACCAGGTGTACATAACACACAATCCATACACATAGATGGGTTTTATGTTGTCATTCTATTCAAAATTGAAATATTATTAGTAATTATGCTTTTTTTACCAATTAGTAGGCCTTAGCCATGATAGCCATTCCTGAACCGCTAATTGATGAGCCTGTGGCAGAAAGTTTAAGCATCATGGGTATTTCCAATGCATTTAACAAGAATGTTGATGAAGAGTCCTTGATGGTCCTCAACATTTATTGAATAATTATGTTTCCAATTCCTGTGGAGGTATGCAGTGGCTGCAAGGGGCACAAATTGCACCTGTGTGCCAACTATGCACCAAGCACATGGTGGCATCCTACAATATTGTAGAACCTTTGCTTGGTAGGCAGTTGCTATTGATTAGTTTTGTGGAATAATAGGTACTGGAGGGTCAATTTTATTAAGGCATCCAACACAGATAGGAGAAAGGCATATAATGCTCCCTATGAAATGTCTGAAATTGCAGTTGTCATATGGAATGATATAGATGCCAAAATGTGTAGCACAGACATCAATTTGACATGCACTGGAATGGTGTGGGTCCTTGTAGTTGCTGTCTGGAGACTTGGTACTATCTTCTCCAGCAATGTCATGGTGAACTCTGCTTTTAACCTACAAAACTGTATGATCTCCTCCTGAGATAAATGAGGGATTTACATTTGTGGAAAATACAGACTTTCTTCCTTCACTGCCGATATGGTGGTGGTGGTCTCCCTACTACTCTTTACTGCAGTATGAGAACCATAATGTAGTTGAGCTTGCCAAAATATTCTGTGATGTTGGGCATGTTACACAATACCCACTGTAGTATTTCCTATGCCTGGTTTGCAGATGTGGAGCAGTTCTGGTACATTTCTAGCTACATTATGGTTATGTTGCATTTTGCGGGGGAGTGCTTACATTGCATTTATTGTTTAGTGCATGATGCAGCCAATTTTGGTGCAGCTTTTGCCTCATGCAAACCTTTAAAAAAAGGATGCACTTTTGCAGATATGTCCTTAAAAGAAGGACACATTTTTGCAAATATGTTGTTTTTTGAATATGACTTACTATTAGTGCCAGCCCTGCGTCACACTATGGGGGTGATTCTAACCCTGGCGGTCGGTGATAAAGCGGCGGCCAAACCGCCAACAGGCCGGCGGTCCAAAAAATGGAATTCTGACCCTGGCGGGAACCGCCAACACAGCCCGCCACTTTAACACTCCGACCGCCACGGCGGGACCGACAAACAGAGCGGCGGTCACCGCCAACAGCCAGGCGGCAGACAATGTACCGCCCACACTATCACAACTCACCAATCCGCCACCTTTTCCGGGGCGGGAGCACCGCCGATAAAAACACGGCGGAAACAGACTACGAACGGGAAAACGCTCACCTCTACGCACTCCACGAGGAAGGAGGACAGCATGGAACCCGAATTAAACATCCTACCTGCTCTCGTCTACCTTCTCATCTACCACAAGTACGAAGTCCGGCACAGACGACAACGGTGAGTACTGCACCTACGACACACGGGAGGGGGGAGGACGAAAGGTTATGGGCACACACATATGCGACCCCCACCCCCCCCAAGATGTACACACCAATGCAGAGCAACAACTCACAGTGACACCACCCAAACACCTGTAAAAAATACAATGACATAACCAAATTGAGAATAAATATTTATGTACAAAATAGCTGCAGAAAAGTCTTATTCAACCATCAAAAAATATTTCATTAAAAAAAAGTATTTACACAGCAGTGGATAACTGAAGCAAATAGTCCTGCACATCTTACAAATTCATCATGTCCGTGGGCCAAAGTGTAGCGAAACAAGGGCAAAGCCCACACAGGAGACCTGAGTCCTTAGGAGAGAACACTGCAGGGGCATCTGGTGACAAAACTACAGGCACCTCAGGGGGAAGGGAAGGGGGGGGCACCACAGCCACATGAGTCCACGACGCCAGATCCACGAAGGGGCCACCATGCCCACTGACATATCCTGGGGAGTGCAAAGCCACAGTCTCTCAAAGTCTCTACAGTGGGTGGCTTGCCCACTGTGCCATCCTGGGGAGTGCAAAGCCACAGTCCATCAGGTGGATAACAGAGTCCACTGGTCATGGAGGATGCATGGTGGGCACAGTGAACCGTGAACAGTGCTTGACAGGAAGGGCCCAGCGGAGCGGTGCTTGAGATGAAGGGCCCAGCGGAGCGTTACTTGACAGGAAGGGCCCAGCGGAGCGGTGCTTGACAGGAAGGGCCCAGCGGAGCGATGCTTGAGACGGCGGGGCCCAGCGGAGCGGTGCTTGAGATGAAGAGCCCAGCGGAGCGGTGCTTGACAGGAAGGGCCCAGCGGAGCGGTGCTTGAGATGAAGGGCCCAGCGGAGCGGTGCTTGACAGGAAGGGCCCAGCGGAGCGGTGCTTGAGACGGCGGGGCCCAGCGGAGCGGTGCTTGAGATGAAGGGCCCAGCGGAGCGGTGCTTGACAGGAAGGGCCCAGCAGAGCGGTGCTTGACAGGAAGGGCCCAGCGGAGCGGTGCTTGACAGGAAGGGCCCAGCGGAGCAGTGCTTGAGACGGCGGGGCCCAGCGGAGCGGTGCTTGAGATGAAGGGCCCAGCGGAGCGGTGCTTGACAGGAAGGGCCCAGCGGAGCGGTGCTTGACAGGAAGGGCCCAGCGGAGCGGTGCGTGAGACGGCGGGGCCCAGCGGAGCGGTGCTTGACAGGAAGGGCCCAGCAGAGCGGTGCTTGAGACGGCGGGGCCCTGTTCAGCGGTGCTCTCCTGCACGGCGGGGCCCTGTTCAGCGGTGCTCTTCTGCACGGTGGGGCCCTGTTCAGCGGTGCTTGTCTTCATGGCGGGGCCCTGTTCAGCGGTGCTCTTCTGCACGGCGGGGCCCTGTTCAGCGGTGCTCTTCTGCACGGCGGGGCCCTGTTCAGCGGTGCTTGTCTTCATGGCGGGGCCATGTTCAGCGGTGCTCTTCTGCACCGCGGGGCCCTGTTCAGCTGTGCTTGTCTTCATGGCGGGGCCCTGTTCAGCGGTGCTCTTCTGCACGGCGGGGCCCTGTTCAGCGGTGCTCTTCTGCACGGCGGGGCCCTGTTCAGCGGTGCTCTTCTGCACGGCGGGGCCCTGTTCAGCGGTGCTTGTCTTCATGGCGGGGCCCTGTTCAGCGGTGCTCTTCTGCACGGCGGGGCCCTGTTCAGCGGTGCTCTTCTGCACGGCGGGGCCCTGTTCAGCGGTGCTCTTCCAGTCAGTGTAGGGAGTCAGACCTGGCCTTGACAACCTGCTCACTCGCCCTCCGAACGTGCAGTGTCAGGCCCCTTCGGAGACGGAGTCCTGGGCCCTTTGGTGTCGTCCCTTGTAGGCGGGATGGGGCGTGTGGGGCCCTCCTGCTCCACGCTCCTGCTGGCTGGCCTCTCCGCCCTGCTGCCCTTCCGCTCCTTAGATGGGGCTCTCGGGCCCTTGCCTCCCCTGGCTGTTGTGGCAGGTGAAGTGGCCGGAGTTACCTCCTTGGGGGCAGCCGTCTCAGTCCGCTCACGGCGGCCCTTCACTTTCCGGGTCCTCTTGCCTGGGGGGGGGGGCTGGCAGTCCCCTTGCTGCTCAGTGAAGTGTCACTGCCGCCAAAGGGTGGGCTCCATAATCCATGCACCACTTGTACCTTAGCAGCTGGGCTGGTGGTGGCTGAGGTGCCTTTGGGACTTTTCCCAGATGGAGGGGGTGGGTCAGGGGAGGGAAAGAGGTTAACATTGGAGAGGTAATACTTCTTTGGACCAAGGTAAAGGGTAGGAGTAGTGGTGATAGAAGTGGAGGAAGAGGATGTGGTTGTAGGAGAGTCAGGTGTGCTGTCCTTGGGTGCAGGTGACTGGGACGTAGGCTGTCGTGAGGTGGTTGGCTGTTGCTTGGGTGGCTGCCTGCGTTTATGTGTCTTGGAAGAGGGGGTGACAGACACAGTGGGAGAGGACACAGGGGACGTGTAGATGGCAGTGGGGGTGGTGACTGCACGTGTGAGGACTGTAGTGGAGGGTGTGCTGGTGATGGAAGAACTGGCTGATGTTGGTGTGCACGCAGGTGTGAGTGTAGACGTCACAGGGAGGGAGGAGGGAGACGAGGAGGTGGGGGACACAGAGGTGGGAGTGAATGTTGGTATGTCTGCATCTGGGTGTTGCTTGGGTGAATGCTTGTGTGTTCTGTGGTGCTTATGTTTGGATGAGCTGGCCTTGGGTGTTGAGGTGTGTGCAGGCTGGTCTGATGGTGTGGATGGGATAGGCTGAGGAACAGGAGACAGAGAAAGGGTGGAGGCAGTCAGAAGAGGGAGACTGGAGACAGGGACAATGGCTGCCGTCAGTGCTGAGGCCAGAGAAGTGAACGCTCGTTGATGGGCAGCCTGACCCGAATGAATGCCCTCCAGGTAGGCATTGCTCTGTTGCACCTCCCTTTGCACCCCCTGGATGGCATTCAAAAGGGTGGTCTGCCCAACAATGAGCGTCCTCACCAGGTCAATGAGCTCCGCACTGAGGGCAGCAGGGGTAACAGAGGCAGGGGCTGAGGTGCCTGGGGCGAAGGAGACGCGCGCCTTCCTGGGCGAACGGGCACGGAGCAAAGACTGAGGGGCTGCTGGGAGGGCGGTGCTGGTGCGCTGGGTGGCGGCTGTACCTGTTGTTGTGGGGGGCACAGATGTTGCCGCCCCCGCTAGGGAGCTCCCAAACGAGGACGTGTCCGTGTCGCTGGTGTCTCCACCGGCCCCCGTTGTGGTGCTCCCCTCGCCCTCCGGATCACTGGTGCCCGCGGTGTCTGTGTCAGTGCTCACCGGGGCCTGATGACCTGCAGCTCCCTCGTGCTCCGACGCCAATTCTCCTCCGCCTGATGATGCTAATGCACAAGAAAACAAAGAATAAGGGTGGGGGGAGAAATTAAACAACGTTGAGTGTATGCCTTGTCAAAACCCTTGGCGGAGAGGACAGACACAGGTGCCTCGTGCACTAAGCCGCGAACTTGGGGTATAGTACTCAGTACTTCTGACTAGGCCAACAGGTCTAGGGACAACAGACGCGCACATGGGTGATGGAGGACCATGGATAGCTGCACTTGGCACCCTACAGAGGTGGGGGGCGGGGGCACAGGGCCATGTCTAAGGGAGGGGACTACACTACGGAAAGCGCCCTGGCCTACTGTCACACACAGGCCTCCTCCCCCACCCAGACGCCTCAACTGCACGTAAGGATAGCAGAATGTGCTGATACTCACCCCCTTGTGTCTGCTGTGCTGTCCTCAAGCGCCCATCCAACTCAGGGTAGGCCACCGCCAGGATCCGGGACATCAGGGGGGTCAGGGTACGACTGGCACCCCTCCTAGGTCGGGAGGCCATCCCCAGCAGGGTCTCTGCGGTCTTACGGGTTCCGCGGCGGATGTCCTCCCACCTCTTCCGACAGTGGGTGCCCCGTCTGGTGTAGACCCCCAGGGCCCGGACTTCCTTGGCGATGGCACGCCAAATATCGATTTTCTGATGGGCGCTCACCTGTTTGACATGTACAGGGTGGGAAAGAGAAAACGTCACATTTCTGCATGTATGGAGTAAATGCCCCCCCCTCCCCAACCTTGCCATGTGGCCCATTCTCACATCTGTCGTGCGTTGCACTCCTCATTTTCTCCCCACCCCACCAACTGACAGCCACCCCACTCCACACAGGCATAGACCATTCAAGGAGCACTCAGTGTACTCACCTGTTGGTCTGGAGGACCGTAGAGTAGCGCATACTAGGGGAGGACCCCATCCACAAGTTTCTCCAACTCTTCAGACGTGAAGGCAGGGGCCCTTTCCCCAGTCGCAGCAGCCATTGTCACTTCCAGACCAAGTTCACAGCAGCACTTGCAGTATAGGTCCTCTCCTGTGGATGATCAGGTCTCGAGTGATTAATCAGATAGAAAATAGCGGTCACGCCCGCGGCAGTGCGTACCGCGACCGCCGGCGCACATCGTCATTGGCTCCTGAATCCCATAGGGTTCAATGTTAACCAAAACGACTTCGTACAGCGGTCTTCGACCGCCTACCACCACGGTGTGCCACGCCAGCGCATTGACCTCACATCCCATTGTCCCACTTCACAGGTCAGGCAGCCGCCATTTCAAGGGCCCACATGGCTTAAATTTGACTGCGTCACACAGGCCTAGGCCTTGCATTGCCACACATACACGCCTTTCAATGCATTGCGATTCTTTAACTGTGCAAGCTGTGTGAACGTACCTGTGGTTTGCCTGACTCGGTGCTCCATGTTGTCCTTCCTAGGCACCGTCCGCTGGGACTTCCGAGGAGAAGGATGAATCCTCGCGTGTACCGTCCGCTGGTGGACCTGTCGACAATGGAAGAACGCCATATAATACTACGCTACAGACTTGACCGTGCCACTATACATGAACTGTGTGCCCAGCTGGAGCCAGCCCTGATGTCCCCCAACCGCCAACCCACAGGCATTCCCCCTCTGGTGCAGGTTCTGTCAGTCCTCCATTTTTTGGCAAGTGGGTCATTCCAGACAACAGTGGCCATGTCATCTGGAATGTCTCAGCCTATGTTTTCCAAGATTTTGTCCAGAGTGTTGTCTGCCCTGATGAAACTCATGCGGAGCTACATAATTTTCCCAGAGGAGGGTGATTTGCCTACAGTGAAGGGTGATTTATATGCCCTTGGACATATCCCCAACATCATTGGTGCCATTGATGGGACCCATGTGGCTTTGGTGCCCCCAAAAGACGATGAGCAGGTGTACAGAAACAGGAAAAATTACCATTCGATGAATGTCCAGGTGGTCTGTTTGGCTGACCAGTACATCTCCCATGTAAATGCCAAGTTCCCTGGGTTAGTGCATGACGCGTATGTTATGCGAAATAGCAGCATCCCCTATGTGATGGAGCAGCTACAGAGACAACGTGTGTGGCTAATAGGTGACTCTGGTTACCCCAACCTGCCTTGGCTACTGACCCCAGTGAGGAATCCCCGGACAAGGGCAGAGGAACGGTACAATGAGGCCCATGGGCGAACTAGGAGGATCATAGAAAGGACCTTTGGCCTCCTGAAGGCCAGGTTTAGGTGCCTGCATATGACAGGGGGATCCCTGATGTACTCACCAAAGAAGGTGTGCCATATCATCGTGGCCTGCTGTATGCTTCACAATCTGGCATTGCGACCTCAGGTTCCTTTCCTGCAGGAGGATGGTGCAGATGGTGGTGTTGAAGCAGCTGTGGAGCCTGCGGAGAGTGAAGAGGAGGAAGACTCAGAAGACGACACAGACAACAGGGACAGAGTAATAGAACAGTATTTTCAGTAGCACACAGGTAAGAATCACCCATGCCATTTTACATTTCCTGAAAGCCTCCTGCATCTCAACTTTGTCTATTTCCCCCCAGAACTTTAAAACTGATGTTTGATTTTCCGTTCCCTTTTCAGTGCTGTATGACCCACTGCGTGACTTCTGCTTTGTTAGCCCATGGACTAATGCTAAGTGACCTCGGTATGTGTTCAGCACAAAGTTTGCAGAACGTAATTGATATGTAATGTGTTATACATTTGTAAATAATACAGGCTGAGTCCTGATTGATTTCTGTGCAATGAGTGATTTATTTTTAGTGCAATATGATGGTACATTCTAGTCAAACGGTGATGGGTGGGGGTGGAGTGATGTCCATGGCGGAGTCCAGTTCTCAGTCTCACAGGTGCATTGTCCATATGCCTGTGGAAGGATGGAGCAGGGGCAGTTCAAGATTTGACAGGGTGGCAATGTGGGACAGTGGGAGGACTTCAGGGGGTATCTGATGCTGGCGGGGGTCTTGACATCCTACTCTGTCGATTTTTTGGATCTCAGGCTCCTCTTGCGGGGTGGTTGTTGTTCAGCAGGAGGTGGGGTTCTGGTGGCCTGTTGTTGTGGTGGGGCCTCCTGTCCACTAGCGCCGGCGGAGGTGGTAGGCTGTTCCTGTTCCGGGCTAGTGACAGGGGCCCTGTGTGATGCCACATGGTCCCGAAACGTGTCCTCTATACGGTTGAGGGCCTGGACTATGCTCCCCATAGCGGTAGAGATGTTGGTTAGTTGTTCGCTGAACCCCATGTAGCGTTCCTCCTGCTGTGCCTTGATCTCCTGGAACCTGGCCAGTACCGTCGCCATCGTCTCTTGTGAGTGGTGGTAGGCTGCCATGATGGTGGTGAGGGCCTCTTGGAGAGTGGGTTCCCTGGGCCTCTCCTCCCCCCCCTGTCGCACAGCAGCCCTCCGAGTTGCCCGGTTTCCCCCGGCCTCTGTCCCCTGGACGGTGTGCCCACTACCACTGCCCCCAGGTCCCTGTTGTTGTTGGGGTGGTGGGTTACCCTGGGTGCCCTGTAGTGGCAGACACACCGCTGATTGACCTGTCCTAGAGACAGAGGCATGGGCCCGCTGGGTGGGAGCTGTGCTGTTGTTCCCAGAGGGGGTTGGGTCTGCAGTGGCCTGTGGCTGCCTGAGGGGAACCGACTGTCCAGAGGTCCCCGATGGTCCGGGCTGGTCATCAGGTTCCAGGTCGACAGAGCTGCTGTCATCACTAGGGGCCTCTTCCGGGGGTGGGATGGACATTTCTGGTCCCTCCTGACCGGTGTGTTGTCGTTCGGGTCCTGCATGGGGTAAGAGAGTATGGTTATTGTTTCTGTGTGTGCAATTGCGTGCGATTTATGGGTGCCCTTGTCCCCCAGTGCTGGCATTCCCTTGAGGGAGGTGTTGTGAGGGTGTGGGGGGGGGGTATGTGCAGTGGTCATGCTTAGGTGATGGGTGTCCATAGTTTGTGGTGGCATGCAGGGGTTGGTGTTGGGTGGGTTGTGCTGGAGAGACATTCTCAGGGAGGATGTGTGATGGGGGGTTGGGGGTGAGGGTGGGGGTGGTGGTTAGCATGCTGGGGGGGGTGAAGTTGTTGAGCTTGTACTTACCAGAGTCCATTCCTCCGGATACTCCAGCGAGGCCCTCAGGATGCAGGATGTTTAGTACCTCTTGCTCCCATGCTGTGAATTCGGGTGGTGTGGGTGGTGGTCCCCCGCCAGTCTTCTGCACTGCGATGTTGTGTCGCGAGACCATCGAACGCACCTTCCCCCGTAGGTCGTTCCAGCGTTTGCGGCTGTCGTCCCTATTTCTGGGATGCTGTCCCACCGCGTTGACCCTGTCCACGATCCGCTGCCATAGCTCCGCCTTCCTGGCTATGGTGGTGTGCTTCACCTGTGAGCCGAAGAGCTGCGGTTCAACTCTTATAATTTCCTCCACCATGACCCGGAGTTCTTGGTCCGAAAAGCGTGGGTGCCTTTGGGGTGCCATGGGGTGGTGTGTATGAGGTGTGGGGTGTTGTATGTGGTGATGTGTGTGTTGGTGTGTGGTGCTTTGTGCTTCTATGTGGTGTGTGTGATGGTGTAGTGTGCCTCTGTGTGATGTAGCTCTCTATTCTGTGATGTTTCTCTCTCTCCTTCGTCTCTGATTTTTGTTAGTAGGGGTTTGTGGGTGATGTGGGTGTGTCTTTTATATTGTATTGGGTGTGTGGGTGTGGTGTGTGTATGTGTTTCAGGTGTGTGCCTTTCACATTGTCCAATGTGGTAGAGTTTTGTAAAGGTGTGTGTATTTTGACCGCGGCGGTGTGTACCGCCAATGGACTACCGCGTTTGAAAGACCGCCGCGTGGATTTGCGGGTCGTAATGGCATGGGCGTATTCCTGTTGGCGTGGCGGTGGAGGTTTGGTCATCTCCAGTTTACCACTGCCCGCTGATGTGGCGGACTGCAGTGGAGGTCGGATTTTTGGAGGTTTTGCAGTTGTGGGTCAGAATGTCCGTAGCGGCTAGCCGCGGCGGTATTGTGGCGGCCTTCTGACCGGCGGTAAACGGCTTTTACCGCTGAGGTCAGAATGACCCCCTATGTGATGTAAGGCTGTTGCAAGCCAGCGATAAATATGCCCCTCAGTGTACATAATCACAACAAACTGGAATCATAGAGGCACCCTTGACTTTTGTTCTTGTATTGAATATATATGAAAGAAGTGCTTCAACAATTGGTCTCAGAAATGTATTATGATAATGGCTCTGTTATGGGGCAAGTTATTCAAATATTAGGTTGCAAAGCAAAACCTGTACTGTCTTTTGGAGTATGTGTAGATCATAAATTGACAGGCATTTTGGAGGTTTGGCATATTATGACATTTAAACTCATTACGGCTAAACCAACCACCATCCCTTTCTTCTGAAATTTTTCTCAGTTATTGTGCTTATGTTCTTGGCAGTGCCTTCTGCCTCAAGAAGTTTGCACATTCGTGATTCATATTCTGTGGCATTATCCCTTTTATCTAGATTTGTATTTACTAATAATTCCTCTTGATGCTTATCTCACTCAAATAGATGGTATAGTCAATATACAACTTTTTGTTGCTCATTTTAAGCTATTCGGAGATTGCAGCAGGATACCTGTGTAGTGGAGCAGGGGCTGCCAAAATTCAGGTTCCTATATTAGGCTAGTTACCTTAGGTTCCCCTGAGATATCCTATGATCATTATAAGAGTTCAAAGAAATCTGGAGTCCTTTATCAAGAACAATTGAAGTTACATTCACAATTGGAGCATTGTAAGTGGCAGTAAAATCTTTAATTTCTGTTAGAAATTGGGTCTCTAGTTGGCAGTGGTTTATATTCTACCCAAATAGGGACCCTCCCTCTAGTCAAGGTAAGGGAGCCACACTGCTAAGAAACACTTGCTCACCACCTTGGAAGTTTGACACAAGCAGTGATTCTTATCTTAGAGGCAATGCGTAAAGTATTTGTACACAGATACACACACACACACACACACACACTTAGTAATGCAGTGGAAACACTACAAAAGGACTCCACTCCAGTTCAGAAAAATAGCCAATATTTATCTGGGTAAAACAAGATCAAAATGACAGAAATCCAATGCACACATGACAAGTAATAACATACATTTTCAAAGATCAAATCTTATTAAAGCACATGGAGACACAATAGCTCAAAATGGAGTGGTCACAGTGTCTTGACGGAGTTGTTCCCACAGCCCGATGCCACTTGTGTGGGAGTGTGGGTCAGCACAGTCGCAGAGACTCTAGGTACAGTACCTTGGAAAACGGTGAAGAAAGAAAGACGTTGCACAGAGTTGGGGATATGAGGCATCACTGGAGCTGGTGCGGCGTTGGTTCCTTAATGGAGGTTCAGCGATAGTTCCTTACTTCGAGGCAGGGGAGGTGAGGCATTGGATTCTTATGGTTGTAGGGGAGGAGATGTTGCATCAGTAGTAATGCGTTGGTTCCTTACAACTGGGTGGTGTAGATGAATCCAACAGGTCATGAAGGGAGGTGTTGAATTTGGGGTGTCATGATCACACCACAGGACCATAGGCTGTGCATTGGAGTCAGATTTGTCTGTCACAGACGTCAGTGACACAGTACTCAGACTCATGCTGTGGAGGGACTGTAGAGGCTCTGTGGCAGCATCATGCCTGTGTTGCATGTTACCGTCATTGCAAACAGTGAGGAACAGGGCTCCAGTACAGGGGGCAGAGAGCAGTGCTGGTTCCAAAGTCCCTTTAGAGTAGATGTGGTTACCTTTTTCGTAGTTGCACCAGAGCTCACTTTCAAGGGCCTAGGAACTGGATTTGGCACCACATGGCAAGTCAGCACTCTCCTCAAGAGAGCCCAGGTGCTGGCAGGTAAAGTAGTTGATGGCCCTGAAACTTCTCAACAGGAGGCAAGCTAATATTAAGCTCATGGAGAACTTTGGAAAGCAGGATGTAGAAAGCAAAGTCCATTCTTTTCTCTCCCAGGACAGAAGCAGCAAGCAGCAAGCTAGCAGGCTAGCACAATTAAGAAACAGGAAGTACCTCCAAAAGCATTCTTCCTGTCAGAATGTTTTTAGACCACAAGTCTTCTAATTCTGTGAGGTCAGAGGTCCAGTGCTTATACCCATTTTTGTCTTTGAAGTAGGCAAACTTCAAACTTAAGTCTTTGTAGTGCACAAGACCCTGCCTTTCCTTGCACTGGCTTCCAGATACATTCCAGGGGCTTGTGCACTGCTTTGTGTGAGGACAGACACAGCCCTATTTAGGTGCAAGTGCCAGCTCCTTCCATCACTCTAGCTCAGGAAGACCCATCAGTCTTGTGATGAGCCATCGGGATATGTAGGGTACACCCCAGTTACTTTTGTGTGATTGTCTAGAGTGAATGCACAAATAGCCCAACTGTCATCCTGACCCAGACGTGTTTTTAACAGACAGCCAGAAGCACGGAAGGATTAAGCAGGAAAATGACCACTTTCTAAAAGTGGTGTTGTCAAACCTACAATTCAAAAAACAAAAGATGCATTTTGTGAGTTCAGAGACCATCAAACTCCATATCTCTATTTGTTTCCAATAGGAAATTGCACTTAAAGGATCTTTCAAGGCAATTCCATGTTACTGTATGGGAGAGGCAGGTCTTACAAAAGTGAAAACCACATTTATCAGTATTTCACTATCAGGACAGTTAGAACACCCAAGTACATGTCCTTCCGTTTAAATACACTGCACCCTGCCCCTGGGGCTGCTTGAGGCCTACCCTAGGGTTGACTTAGAATTAGTAAAAGGGAAGGTTTGTGCCTGGCAAGTAGGTGCACAAATGGGTGCACAGTCAGGTCAAAATGACAGTTTAAAACTCCACACACAGACACTGCAATGGCAGGCCTGAGACATGTTTGCAGCCCCACAAGTAGCATTTGATTTCCAGATTCTGGGTACATAATTCACTTTACTAAGGACTTACTAGTAAATCAAATATGCCAATGATGGATAAACCAATCATCAATACAATTTAAACTTATGCACTTTAGAACTAATTACTACGTTACGTTAAACTTTATTTCGGCAAATATTGCCATAAAAGTCAAGACAAGAGATAAATACAACATACATATATACATTTCACAATTAAATATAAGATACAATACATACAGTTGGCAAGAAATATATAGATGTCTCCATGATTAAGCAGTACCGCATATAAAAATATAAATAACAACTTATAAATTAATTAAAAGCCAGAACAAAAAAATTAATTATCTTGGATCGGAGAAACAGTGCATCATATACCTATACAAGGAAGGGAAAGAGCGGGCCACCTAACAAAATATTACAGTTTGTGACCAAGTCGTTTTCTGATAAGGTATACATTAAATAGAAATCTACTCGTGCCAAACACCACTAATTGTGAAGTATTAGACTGAAATATGCGCTCTGCTTCTTTGTAGGATCTAGCCCCCACATATTTACAGACGGGTTTGATCCAACAATCTCTTGGTTTCTTGTATATTGGGCAAAAGAAGAGTAGATGAGCAACATCTTCTTTAGCCCCTAAAGTACAGAGAGTGCACAATTCACAACTTTTTACCCCTCCCCAATTGCATGTGTATGCATTAATCTGTAAGACCCCATACCTAAACTGTAGATATAGGGGGTCATTCTGACCCTGGCGGCCGGTGACCGCCAGGGTCACCGACCACGGGAGCACCGCCAACAGGCTGGCGGTGCTCCCAAGGGCATTCTGACCGCGGCGGTTCAGCCGCGGTCAGAAAGGGTAAACCGGCGGTCTGCCGCCGGTTTACCGCTGCCCCATTGAATCCTCCATGGCGGCGGAGCGCGCTCCGCCGCCATGGGGATTCAGACACCCCCTACCGCCATCCTGTTCATGGCAGGAAACCCGCCATGAACAGGATGGCGGTAGGGGGTGCCGCGGGGCCCCCGTAAGAGGGCCCCACAAAGTATTTCAGTGTCTGCTTTGCAGACACTGAAATACGCGACGGGTGCAACTGCACCCGTCGCACCCCTGCAACTACGCCGGCTCAATTCTGAGCCGGCGTCCTCGTTGCAGGGGCATTTCCGCTGGGCCGGCGGGCGCTCTTTTGGAGAGCGCCCGCCGGCCCAGCGGAAATGTTTGAATGGCCGCCGCGGTCTTTTGACCGCGGTGCGGTCATTTGTCGGCGGTACCTTGGCGGACGGCCTCCGCCGTCCGCCAAGGTCTGAATGACCCCCATAGTGCTTTTGCCAGTGGAGGACCGATCTCATCCAAAAATTGTTCGAAATTAGGTGTATCTTTTATGTTCAAAAAGTTCAAAGTCAGAATACCAATCGATGAACTATGCAATAGCTCTCCGTTGACATAAGACCAGAAGGTGTCCTTTACATATTTCCTGGTACATGTTGTCATATTCTGAGGAACTTCCCATAGGTGTGATAAACCTAATCTCTCATACCACTTAGATACATGTTTTAACCAAGGGGTATTCATATGACCAACTATCTGCGTTAATTCAGTCAATCCACTCTTGCAATCACTCAACTCCGGGGTTACCCATAACCTAACCCAATACAGCAGTGGTCTTAATAATGCTTGATAGTCTGCTCTTTTAATGTTAATATCAAGGAAAACAGGGACTAGAGGAGTTCTTGTCGGTATTTTAAGTAGCCTTCGTACAAAGTGGTTTTCCGTTTTTCCAAGATGATTGTTACAATAGTAGCCCCAGAGTTCAGCACCATAAAGGGCGGTTGATTGGGCCTTCGCTTTATATACTTCAAGTGCCGTGAGATTGCTTTAGAATAACTAGCTCCGTGTTTAAGGGATAAGATGCTTTTATCCATCTGTCCTTTCCAGGACAGATTACTATCCAGCATTAACCCCAAATAATTAAAACTCCCTACCTGTTCCAGTTTTTGATTCTCCAAGGACAGATTATTCCTGAGGGATTTCTTGGGGTTTATGGACATATACTTAGTATTGGTAGGATTTATTTCTAGCCCCTTCCCCACACAATACTTCTGGAAAGAATTCACTAAGTTTTGCAAACCTCTCGGAGTTTGAGAAATAAGGATGGTATCATCGGCAAATAATAATGCCGTAACCGGCTCACCACCTAGCTTTGGGGAGTCATGTACACAATTCCTTAAATAGCTCGGAATATCATTAACATATAATGAGAAGAGTGTAGGTGCTAACACGCAACCTTGGCGCACACCACGGTCTACAGGTATGGCCCTTGAGGTTTCACCTTCTTTTCCCCATCTTATTTTTGCATAGTTCCCTGTGTGAAGCTTAATAAGTTCTTTAAGTAGTTCCCCAGGGACCGCCATGTTCCTTAATGTAATCCACAACAAATTGCGTGGAACAAGATCAAAGGCAGCCCTTAGATCCACGAATGCCACATAGAGACTACCCTTCCTTATGTTTATATACTTCCAACAGATGCACATAAACCTAAACACCTGGTCAACCGTACTGATTTTTATTCTAAAACCAGCCTGATATTTGGTTAGTATTTTAGTCTCTTCAATCCAATCTAAAAGCCTATTTAAAATATGTCTGGCATATATCTTTTGAAAAGTGTCTATTAAACTTATTGGGCGGTAATTACTTGGATCATAGCGATCACCTTTTTTAAAAATTGTTATGATTTCTGCCCCTTTCCATGAATCGGGGATTGGTGTGCCTGCCACAATGGAATTACTCAGGTAATTTATATAAGGCCCCCACACATCCACATTATGTTTTAGTAGATCGCCGGGAATTTTATCAGGGCCTGGGGCTTTGCCCATTTTCACAGCTAATAAAGCCTTATTAGTTTCTTCTAAACTAAAAGTTAATGGAGCAATACTCATTTCTAAGAATGGCTCATAGTCCCCGAAGGGCAAACTCTCTTTTTTGTTAGCATAGAGCTTAGTGAAGTGATCAAACCAAGTATTTTCATCTAGAAAAATATCCTTTGTTGATCTACCCTGCTTATTTCCCTTAGTGATTAAGTTCCAGAGCATGCTCTGATCCCGTAACTTAGCTGCATTCAAGAGATCCTCCCAAAAACTTTCATCCCATACTGTTTTAGCTTGGGCCATAGTATTTTTGTAGGCTAGTCTACCGCTTTTTATATCCAAACAGTTCCTGGATTTTACTGCCTGGATCAGTCTTGATTTTGCTATTCGACAATCTTTATTATACCATGGGTTTGCTGTCTCAAGATGGTTCCTTATCCTATTACCATCTTTTTTATAAATTTTGCTGAGTAGAGGAGTTAATGCATCTACCAGCTTAAGATGTAAATCAAGAACATCTTGTGTTCCCACTAATGCTGGCTGTAGGTCTCCTACCGTTTCAGTAAATACATTGTAAATATTTTCCAGCGTCTTTTCTGATCCCAAGACATATGGCCATCTTAGAGCACGCCTGTTATTGGTTACCTCTAGTTCCGCAACCGTGGTATTTAATAGGGTCTCTTCTACAGATCTAGTAATAAAAGATTGAGAGTCTAGCCATAGTTGGAGGGGGAAATGATCACTCTCCGTCCTATGGTCTATCTTGAAATCAGTTATTTGGTCCCATATATTCCGGGTAGCCATTACAAAATCTATATGTGACCTGGAATTTCCCTTAAAATAGGTTGGAGCTGCTGGTCTGTCTGATCGGAATCGACCATTACAAGCCCTTAGATCATGTACCACAGTCAGCTGTAAAATCTGTAAGGCGGCTTTTGTGCTTTTAGCTGAACTTTCAGATTCTAAGGGCAAAATATCATTAGCAGCATCTTGTTCAGCAAATAATTTTTCCAACCCCAAGACAGGCTCATATTACAGTTAAAATCCCCACCAACTAACACCTTTACATTATCTCCTAATGAATCTAAAAAGGAATCCAAGAGTTCTACCACTTCTGATTCCTTGTTAGATGGGGACGGTCTATTATATATATTTATTAAATGTATAGTTTCTTTCCCTCTTGTATCAATTTTAAGGCCTAGTAGGTCCGGAGAGGGGATGGATAACTGGGTGACATCTTTTTCTAGAGTCACTTTAACCCAGATAACCAGCCCCCCTGAGGCTCTACCTCTAGTTGATGGGATAGCATGAGAACAGTATGTTTTATACCCCAACCTATGGGGGGTTTCTACCATCCAGGTTTCCTGCAGGAATATGATATCGTAATTCTCAATATAGGAACACTATACCACATCCTCAAGGTTCCTGGCTAAGCCAGCTATATTCCAAGATATCAGTCTACTATTTGTTTTCCCTTTTACACAGGGTGAATCTAATACTATAGATAAGTTGTCTTTTTCTGTAGCAACCTCTAGTTCAACTAAGGGATTTAACTCTTTGTCTTGATTATAGTCTTTACTACCGTCATTAACCTCCATAGTCACTGTGAGACACTTATCAGGTACGCCCAAACCGATTACCTTACTCAAAATAGAATAAGGGGATTTAACGCTATTTGCCAATTTAACTGTCCATGAATTTCTGGGGCTCGGAGGTACTATAAATTTCGGTTCTAAATATTCTATAGTCTGTTTTTGTTCCCGCGTCTGGGTATATGCTAACATTTCTGTGATAGAATCCCCTGCTCGTGGGAGTCAATCGTTTTCATCCAGAGTACTCAGTACCGAAAATCTATTTTCAATTGGAATATACAAATTTGTGTTTCTTCTATTAGTCAAGAGTCTGTGTTTTTTAGAGAGTTCTGATGTACTGGCTAAATGTCTATAAAGATAACCCAGAGGGTGCACACCCACGTCAGACTCCTCTACATCCAAAGAAGCTGCTCTAAGAAGGACAGTCGCAACATGTTGAGGGTGCCTAAAATTAACAATTACACAATCCCCCTTACATTTTTTCCTCGCGTTTCCGATCCATGGTACCCGTCTGGTGGACAGTATGTGATCGGATAGATGTGGGGGAAACCACAATTTTTGTTTAACCAAGCAACTGATTTCCGTTTGAGAGAATCGTGTGATTCCTCACGGAAACTCATTGCTGTTGGGTCTAAGGGAGGGACATTCTAGAGGACTATGACATATGGTTCACAATCAGGTAGGAGATCAATATGATTTGGTCTGTTCACGGGAGTAGTGTACCTCACGATATTAGATGCAGCTGCTTTCGTATGAGAGGTACTATCCGCCATACATGGTGGCTCCCTAGATTCTGGTAAACATGACCTCTGTGCTATAACCAATTGTGCTGAGTTACCGGATTGGACGGGTAGCTCAGACTGTTTCATAGTCTGTTCCTTACACATCTTATCTAAAAGACCACCCAACCTAGATACCTCCGTAGATAACAATTCAATTTTTTCCATAAGAGGTTTAATCATATGGGGGGTGATTCTAAGTCCGGGGGGCGGCGGAGGCCGCCCGCCAGACTTCCCCCACCAAAATACCGCTCCGCGGTCGAAAGACCGCTGAGGGTATTTTGGGATTTGCCCTGGGCTGGCGGGCGACCGCCAAAAGGCCACCCGCCAGCCCAGGGCAAATCAACCTTCCCACGAGGACGCCGGCTCAGAATTTGCGCCGGCGTAGTGGGAAGGTGCGACGGGTGCAGTGGCACACGTCGCGTATTTCAGTGTCTGCAAAGCAGACACTCAAATACAAAGTGGGGCCCTCTTACGGGGGCCCCTGCAGTGCCAAAAGGCCGCCCGCCAGCCCAGGGCAAATCAACCTTCCCACGAGGACGCCGGCTCAGAATTGAGCCGGCGTAGTGGGAAGGTGCGACGGGTGCAGTGGCACCCGTCGCGTATTTCAGTGTCTGCAAAGCAGACACTGAAATACAAAGTGGGGTCCTCTTACGGGGGCCCCTGCAGTGCCCATGCCATTGCCAGGGGTCCCGCGGCAGACCCGCCAGGAACAGGATGGCGGTAGGGGGTGTCAGAATCCCCATGGCAGCGGAGCGGAAATACGGCGGGAGACCGCCGGTTTTCCTAGTCTGACCGCGGCCGAACCGCCGCGGTCAGAATGCCCTGCGGGGCACCGCCGACCCTGGCCCCGGCGGTCTGAGACCACTGGGGTCAGAATGACCCCCATGGTCTAGTTTTTCCTCGAATAGCTTAGCGAACTGACTCAAGAGATCACAATTCTCATCGTCCTTATTAATTATAATCTTGTTGTTAGCTACATTACTTCTATGACCATATTCTATCGTTGGTTTAGGATGTATGTTCCCCCGCTTAGTTTGCATTTTTCTGCATTTTCTAACAGCTCTCTTAGGAGGAGAGTGAGACAATGCAGGCTCACTCGGGGGCTCCAATGGGTCTTGAGTCGGTGGTTCTAAAACTAGGGGTAAAAAGGCTGAGTTTTCCAGCGGCAAGCTTCAATATTAGGGGGATCCACCATATTAGAACCGCTACCATCGTCTACAGAAGAAAAAATTTCTAAGGTGGGCTCCTTCCCTAAGGATTTCCTTCTATCAATGTTTATCTTGCTCACCATTTTAACCAAATAATTATCCATGGTGGAAATATTTTTAGCCATTCTACACCACCCTCACGTATATAACAACCACTACTAGTATTGCTAAAATACTTGATGGACTGTCTAGTATTTAATATTTATAGCTCTCCCCTACACAGAGCTTTTATATCGTAACAAAGTATAGGGCACCTACAAATATCAGCAGTAACACAGAACAACAAATATATATTTCCCAGAAGGCACAATAACTCAGCTAAATTAAATGGAGCCCAAGTGTACAGCTTACTAAAGCGTTATCAGAAGATAGAAATTTAAAAGTCCACTAGCAACACAATAGAGACACCAAAAAAAAGTTCCAGGTAAATGAAATGGGTTTGGGCAGACACTCCTTACTATGAACGAAATAGGGGTGGCCCAGCCCAGCCTCTTTCGGATGATGACGGGCGCAGGACGGGCCCGCCCTTGGCCCGGGCTTTGCCCGGGCGCCGCCCACGCGCGTCCCGCACAGCGGGAGCGCCGTAGAAAGTTTAAAGGGCTCCTGCCCTACCGCGATTGGTTTCCGCCTCCTGCCACTCCCACAATGCGCGACCCGAGCAGCGGGAGCGCCGTAGAAAGTTTAAAGGGCTTCTGCCCTACCGCGATTGGTTGCCGCCTCCTGCCGCTCCCACAATGCGCGACCCGAGCAGCGGGAGCGCCGTAGAAAGTTTAAAGGGCTCCTGCCCTACCGCGATTGGTTGCCGCCTCCTGCCGCTCCCACAATGCGCGTCCCGAGCAGCGGGAGCGCCGTAGAAAGTTTAAAGGGCTCCTGCCCTACCGCGATTGGTTGCCGCCTCCTGCCGCTCCCACAATGCGCGACCCGAGCAGCGGGAGCCCCGTAGAAAGTTTAAAGGGCTCCTGCCCTACCGCGATTGGTTGCCGCCTCCTGCCGCTCCCACAATGCGTGACCCGAGCAGCGGGAGCGCCGTAGAAAGTTTAAAGGGCTCCTGCCCTACCGCGATTGGTTGCCGCCTCCTGCCGCTCCCACAATGCGCGTCCCGAGCAGCGGGAGCGCCGTAGAAAGTTTAAAGGGCTCCTGACCTACCGCGATTGGTTGCCGCCTCCTGCCGCTCCCACAATGCGTGAACTAATTAGCAATGGTAATGTGTCCAGATTCCCAAAGCCAAAAAAACAGGTCCGAAACGATAGGAGGAGGAAGGAAAAAAGTGTGGGGTTAACTCTGCAAAAAGGCCCAGGTCCAACAATCTCTTTCTACGTAGCTTTATATCTTTCTAGTGTTCAATTTTCAGATGTATTCCTTAGATTGTCCATTTTGCAGTGAAAAAAGTAGGTCTGGGCATAGAACTCCACTCCGCAGACAGAGTTAGTGGAATTCAGATACTCTGCGCTATGCAAAGTAGCACTGAGTTCCTGAATTCTGCTGTCCGGCACAGAGGAGAGTTAGTTCACGATCATGAAATTAAGTTTTGGTGCTCTCTCGCAAGTGTAACCATTCTCCTTGGCTGCTAACAAGCATGTGCGAGACCTCCTATTCTCTCACGTTGTTTCCAGCCACGGCAGTGGCCAAAATAGGTTGCTTGCAAGCAAGAACTCAGTTTTGAAAAAGTAGATATTATACTCCAGAGCCACTAAATATAATCAAAAAGAGATTTTTTGACTAGATTTTGTTCTCTAGTGGACCCTGCGATTTGATTTTTAGATTGAGAAGCCTTTTTTATCAAACAGGAAGGAAGAGTGTCAGAGACTCCAACTCCCCGTTCCTGTCCATCGGGCTCCTCCTAGTGCTGTGTCTATCCCCTGGTCACTTTTCACTTGGATTTCGAGGTGAAAGGATCACTCTCTTTGTCTCCTGGATATAATTTTGGATTTGAGGACTTTGTTTTCATGAAATCATCACACAAGTAAGTTAGACAAAACTTAATTGGAAAACTGTGTTGTTTGTTTGCTTGCGCATACACCAGTATTTCTTTGTACTTTAATTTGATTTCAAATGTATAGTGGTGGTGGGTGGCCTAGAGCTTAAGTATGCACCTAGTTATTATTTATTTTGCATTTCATAGATTTTTCACCTTTGATAAAGGAAAATTGTTGTACACCTCAGTACCTTTTCTACATTTCCATTTGCAATATTATTTTAGTATGTGGCCTACATTTCCAAAGGGCCATTAAGCCAGTCATCCTAGGCCAGTACTAGTACTCATCAGTGCATGAAATAAATGTTTAGGTAGTTTATGTGTTTACAACTATGTTTAGGACAGGGATGGCATTGGATTAATTTAAATTTAAAATGTTGGCTATTGTTTGCACTTCATTTTGTTGCATAAAGTTTATATTTTGTGGAGTAATAATATTTAGAGGCATAGGAGTATGTAGTCTGACCATGTGGCTTGCTGGCAGCCATTTTGTCCATCCAGTCAGTGGTTTTGTCATAGGCTTGCTTGTGTTGTTTGCGTGCCATGCCTCTTTGCTCCTTATTATTGTTATTTGACCATGTAGCTGGCAGCCATTTTGTGCATGCAGCCAGTGCCCCTTTGCCCTAGGCTTGCATGTGTTCTTTGTTTGCCATGCCTCCTAGCTACTTATTTTTGCTGTTTTACCATGTGGCTGGCTAGCAGCCATTGTGTCCATGCAGCCAGTGTCCCTTGCCATAGGCTTGTATGCTTTCATTGTCCTCCATGCTTCCTTCTTGCTCCTTGTTGTTGTTTGACCATCTGGCTGGCAGCCATTTTGTACGTACACTGTGTAGCCACTGTGTCTTTGAGTTGACACACGCTTACATACAAACACCATTAGTTATTGATCATTTGTTTTTGAAGTTTGCACTTCTATTTTTTTCAATTTTATTTTTTACATTTTTATTATAAATTTTAATCTAATTATTTTTGCATGTTTAATTTATTTTTTAATTTACTTTTTACTTCAATGGTTATAGTTTAGTTTTCTTATTTTTAGAATTTGTTTTTACTTTTTTAAATTTTAATTTCTAATAGCGTTTTATTTTAATTTTTATAATTTTTTTTTATTTTTAATATTTGAATAATTTGTACTTTTTTATATTTTTTTTAATTTTTATATTTTAACTTTTGTTTATATTTTTTATTTATATTTTAATATTTATTTAAGTCTGCCTTTTGCCTTGATCCATCCATCCAGTGAATTCTATTCCTCCTGCCATCTATCCACCAAAGCATTTCCCTTGGACCACCTTGCCACTATAGGTTATTTTATTTAAAGGATTATTCAATTTACAGAGGCACCTCTCTATAACTACCTCAGGTGGCTACTTACACAGATGTAAATAAAGCAAAGAGCTGGTTCTGCCTGTTGTGCCATCTGATTTGAAAATACATGTTTAAGGTGTGGTGGTGTGGTTTACCTTTACAATAAATACAAGGTATGTTTCATAAGTAATCATCTGCATTAAGATTGCATTCTCTTTGCTATTTTGAACCTCCTGCAACAATGGCATGCCAAATTTCTTTAACTACATGTTTTTCTTGCTTGGTTGTTTTTAGGTGGATAAGAGAAGAGACCCCACATCTTCTGTGTACTGACAGTCTGAGATCATTATCCAACCTGCTCCCTGAGGGATGTGGCTCAAACAGCAACCCCAGCTCCCATATTGTTAAGGCCCCAGCAGAGACCAGCACAAACCCCTACCTCTCTACAAGTATGCAATTCAGAGAGGCAATCAACACAACCATGACCACCTACTTTCCATTCTTCTTCAGGAATTGCCCCAAAAGTAAGTACTCCTCTCCAGCTTGGGACTTTTTTACGATTAGCAAAAAGGAGGAGATCATTGTCATATGCTTCATTTGCCAAGCAAGTTTTCATCGAGGTAAGCTTGGTTCACATTATGGTACTGGAGGCCAGGCGACCCATATGAATAAACATCAAGCAGTCCAGTGGGAGCAGCCCCTTAAACAAACAGCTCAACATGGTTGCGGTGCTGAAGGTAGGGAGAGCCAGGAAACATCAGCTACACCTGGTCCATTCAGAATGTAAGGTGAGGAAGAAGATGATGAGATCATCCTCACGCAAAGCATCCCTGTCCCCACCAGAGCACCAGAATCACCTGCCTCGGCGACTTCACACTGGCACAGGAAAACTCAGAGTCAAATGGAGACACCATAACATATGGTGGTGGCAGCAAGAGGTCCCACAAAAGAAGAAAATCCAGGCTACAATTACGGGCATGGTTAGGCTGGAGTGGCCATATGACTTCAACCTCCCAATGGCACATTTATACAATTGCAAGCTGGCAAAAATGTTAACGCTGGACCTTCTTCCTCCCTTTTTCTTTTGTGGAAGGAGTGGGATTCTTAGAGTTTGTGGCAGCCCTCTGCCTGAAATGGAAGGTTCCAAGCAAGACCTATTTTGCGAGAGCTGCAGTCCAGCACTGCATTATGATGTGCTGCAATTGGTTGGACAAGCCTTGAAGCAAAGTATTGTCCACACTTTCCACCTGACGACAGACATGTGGACCAGTTGTCAGGTGACTGATTACATGTGAATCACTGCACACTAAGGCTCATATTTATACTTTTTTAGTGCCGCTTTTGCATCATTTTTCTATGCAAAAGCGGTGCAAACATACAAAATATAATTATATTTTGTACGTTTGCGCCAGATTTTGCATAAAAAATGGATGCAAATGCGGGCCTAAATCTCTTTTCTGGGGGTAAAGCAAGAGCGATATACAGTTCTTGGCCCTGAAGAAATTTTTAAGAGCTTTTGGTGGCATGCAACATTAGCCATGCTCATCATAGAGAAGTCACACACAGCTGCAAACATCTATGAGGAATTTAATAGCATATTGTCTACAATAGTAACATAGTCAAGGTCATGGCAAATGCTGGCTATTTCAGGGTCCTGTGTTTGGCACACTGCATCAACCTGTTTGGGCAAGACTTTCTTAACAAAAGAAGTCATAGTCAGCAACATACTGACCACCTGCAGAGACATCTGCACACATTTCAGTCATTCTTTTAAAGCTCAGAGACAGTCCCAAATTATTCAGCATAATAAGAGAGTACCAGTTAACGCCCTGAAACAGGTAGTGCCAACACATTGCAACTCAACCTATTATATGTTGCAACATATGTTTGAGCAGTACAAACAGAGAAGACTATGGCCCTTATTTTGAACATGGTTGTTCGGCCCGCCAGCGGCAGCCGTCACCCACTGCCAGGCTCCTGCCGTCAGGCAGCCTGGTGGCGGGACGAAACACCATCTGCCAGGGTAGCGCCGCTACCGTGCGGATAATGTTTTATTTGCCACCAGCCTTTTCCTGGGGGATATCCCTCCAGGAAAAGGCTGGTGGAGGTGGTGCCCCGGGGCACCCCTGGAGGCCCCTGCACTGCCCATGCACTTGGCATGGGCAGTGCAGGGGCCCCAGTGCAGAGCCCGTCGCGCAGGTCACTGCCTGATTTTCGGGCAGTGATCTGTGCGGCGGGTGCAACTGCACCTGCTGCAAAGAGGCATTGACGGCAGGTACAATGTTTCCGCCCACCGGCTCTCAGAAAGGTTCATTCTCTGGCCGGCAGGGTTCCGGGATCGCTGGCGGTCAGTGTTTTGACCACCAGCATGAACACGGCGGTTGTTTCCGCCGTGTTCATAATGACCCCCTATGTCATTGAAAGAGGAACTGATGCAAGTGGAAGAGCTATGACCATGGATGCTGAAAAATTGAGCCTAGTCAAATACCTCACACAGATGCTGCTCCCTTTTCAAGTTTTCAAATGGGAAGTAGCAAGGAGGACAGCACAATGGGCCAAGCTATCTCATTATTGCATCTGCTACAGGAGCAGCTAAAGTAGGTGTTTGAAAAGGTTGCATTCAGGGGTGCGAATGAAAAGCCAGAAGTGCATGCCTTGGTTAGTAGCCTAAGCTATTGCTTTACTTCTAATGCAAGGCTGCGAAATGACATAATCTCATCCAAAGAGTAGATCTATGCCAGAGTAATTGATCTACACTACAAAAAAAATCTTTTCACCATCATTACTATTTCTGAAGGGGATATTTCATAATACAAGAGGTGGATTGTAGAGCAAGCAGGAAAACTAGAAGAAGAACAGCTGGAACTTACAGTCCCACTCCGCAGTTCTGGGGTGCTGCCTTCAACTTCCAGAGAGTGCAGTCTTGTTTCACATCCACCAACCCCACCTACAAGAAAACCGGTGACAACAGCATCAGAAGAATCGGACCCATCCTCTGCATTGCCTTGGTTTCAAGTCGCAGGTCTTAGGTCCAATGCACATTTGAAGGAAGAAGTGGTCGAGTAGGTAGCAACACCAACGACTATTCAGAGGATTTTCCAGTAGTCTTTGGATGACCCAAAAGAGGTATATGTGGATCAAAACCCATTGTTGTATTGGTATGGGAAGATGTGCCAATTGCCAGAGTTCAGCAGACTGGCAGTACAATCTCTGGCTTGTCCTGTAGCCAGTGTGTCTGCTGAACGTGTATTGAAATGCAGCTGGTACAGTTGTTACAGTATTAGGACCAGTCTCTCTCCTCAAAACGTGGAGAGTTTGACCATAATCGAAATGATCCAGGATTTCATACCACCTGATTACACCATTCCTGAAACACCACAGGAGGAGGAAGAGGATGATTGGTCTGAATCAGCGTTTTATTTAACCAACTGCTGGGTGAACCACCAGAGTTTGAGGATGAACTCTATTACTTGGATTGAGTATGCCAGTTCCACATAACGTTTTCATTATTTCAAGTTCAGCTTCTTTTTCTCTTTCTTTCTTTAAAAAAATGCTAGTTCAACATTATGACTGTGTCGGATTTATGCTGCCCTATCATTTATTGATAGTCACATACAAGCCCAGATTGGAGTTGGACCCATGTGCAGTGAAGAAGCCCCCACATACCATTCAGGACTTTGAAGATGCTGCTTGCATTCATCACAGCCATTGCCTATACTATATATCATCTAGCAGGGTTGCCCTAGAAGATCATTGATTAAAAGACTGCCAATGTTTAATTCCAATGTGTGGATACCATCAAAGAGGAGGTATTTTGATAAACCACTGTGCTTGGATTAGAAGAGGTAACTCAGTAATTATTGCACCAATGAGTAGTGATATATTGATTGATTATGATTGTGAATTTGTGAGTAAAAACTGATGTATGTGGTGACTGCCAGTGAGGTAGCAAAACTGTAAACTTGTTTCACATACATTTCAGAGTTTGGGAGCTGATGGGTGATCATTTTTTCCGGAAAGTGAATGGCCTTTCAAAAGTAGTGAAATTTACTTGCATGGTCTCCTCCTTTTTTCTGGTTCCTTGTAACAAACCAGACACTTTACTTACAAAACACAAATCTACACAAAAAATACTCTAGTTCTGTTTCTCTATTTGATCTTCAACAGTGGTGCACTTCACATGTCTACCTTGCTTGGTTTGGGACTGGGATGGAGTTACTCTGAATGTGGAGGAGGAAGATGGAAGGACTACCTCAACAGCTAGAAAGAAGAAAAATTTTGACTTCAAGAAGAACCCATGATGTTGGTAAAAACTCTGAGGCCTAGTACTCACTCAGCTCTGTGAACTGGAGAGAAGTGCATTGATTTGGAAATGCTGCTGAGTATGTAGTTGCTGTATTTCTATCTCAAACATGAAACTCCTTGTATGTTCTTGCTTTACCTCTAAGTCTTCTTGGCACACTCCTGAGTCCTCCTGACTCCTCCTGAAGCTTACCTTGCTTTTGTTTGTCTTTTTCATTTACTATATAATGCAGCTACTGTTTATTTTTAACACACATGCAGTCTTTTTGTCCTCTCCTGCAGAAGCAAAACTTGCAAACAGGTTCAGACAGGCACCAGAGTGATAGACATTTGAAGAAGAATGGAGATACAGCACCCAATGTGGCAATACAGTATCATTTTCATTTTAACAATCAACATTTTTAGAACTGTGTGGGTTATGTTCAATCTTCCCTATTTCAAAACTAGAAGATATAACACTTAGGATGGGTCTCTCTGGGACAGAAGGACTGTTTTCAACTAATTTATTGAACTGTGTCATACTTTCTTATTTATCCTTTTGTTTCCTTTCACAACAGATTGATGATGTTTTGCTGCTCAGTGGCCCAACCAATTTTGTTATGGTTTCTTTTGTGGAGAATTTGTCTTTGTCATACCTTTCCCCAAATCCCCTTTCCCACCCATTTGTTGAGCCCCTAACCCTCTTCTCTTGGGCTGTGTGATTTATTGAGGTGGGACCTAATTTTACAGCATAAATGAATCATACACTTGCAGGGGCTGATGTGGTGAAAGCAACTAAGCAACAGCAACTCACTGCATGAACTTCTACCTTTTATTACCTGAGCAATATTCCACACTGGCCCCATCAACATCTTTATGCATGTCTTATGTGTGTGTTCTGTACATTTTTAACCTGGTCCAAACACTCTTGAGCCTGAGCCCACTTCTGACTCCATGATCTCATTTTCTAAGTTTAGTTTTGTTATGCTATAGCTCCCCACCATTGCTCAGAAGAAATTGATATTCTATAGTTTATTATCAAATCAGGCCTTTTACTTTGCTGTGAGTCTTTACTGTCATTGGGGTAGTATGGTCTCAGTCTTACTATAGTTATCACATATGATGATGACCCACTAACTCTCTAATTGTCTTTAAATCGAGTTGACAGTGATGGATAACTCTTTGATTAATCCTGTAGTTGGAGTTTGCATGAGTGGGAGTGGCACTTTCTGTCAAGTTCTGTCTTTTATGTTAGCGTGATAGCCTGCTACTACTACTACCTACTTACCACCCCCTTAAGATGCCATCTTGGGAAAACCCTAGAGGAAGAAGAAGCTTCCCTCACTTCATCTATTCATGCATAAGAAGTACTATGGATTGAAGTAAAAGTGTTTAGTTAGTATTTAACTCCTAATGAGAAGATGTTGTCTGTGTGTATTGGGTTTTTGTAGGCAAAATAGGCAGGGACAATCATCCCCTAGTGATAAATAATAGTTCCAGAGGGCAATAGAGCAATGGTCTAAGTAAATGACATACACTTTTTAGTAAATTAAAAATAACAGGCTACACTAAAAGACAGCAGTGCAAACTAAAAGTCTAAAACACCAATATAAAAATTTGAGACGCAAATTAAGTAAAAAAATAATATCCTTTTTTATTCTTTACAAATATAAAACCCACCCTCTCCACCCACAATAGTCCCACCTCTCTCCCAGAACAAATATAACCTCGTCCCCAAAAAGCCCAACGAAAACTCCACACTTGAAGTCCATCCCAACTTCCTCCCCACCCTCTCTACCTACATGTCCCCATAACCAAAATACTTCTTTTTTAAAAAGTGCTTAAAAAAGGGTACTGTCTACATGGGTCGGGAGCTGGTTGATACTCTGATCTATCCAGTCGAGACAGCTCTCTAAACGATCCCTCACCTCCATGATGTATCTTCAAAATGCCCTACTGGAGTTAGAGAGTTCAGCAGCAGGTGCAGTCAAGGACCCTGACTGCTGGCGGAGGTGCCAGCATTGTAGTGCCAGAAGGCTGGGGGATGGTGTGCTCTTCTGCTGGGTCCTGGATTGGAGGCAGCTATTTTGGGTAATTCTCCTCCAGGATCACCAGGCACTGGTACTAGGCCTGAATATTACCCAGCCTCTGCTGCCGCAAACAAGCTGCTATCTCCTGCCTACTTGGTGGCAAACTTCAGGCATAATTAGCTATTTGGAGAAAAAGAAGACTAATAAAAGACAAAGGCCCTCATTACAACCTTGGCAGTCGGTGTTAAAGCGGCAGTAAGACCGCCATCAGGCCGGCGGTAAAAGAAATGGAATTACGACCGTGGCGGAAACCGCCAACATAGACAGCCACTTTAACACTCCGACCGCCACGGCGGTACAAACAAAGAGCGCGGCGGTCACCGCCAACAGACAGACGGAAGACAATGTACCTCCCACAGTATCACAACCTACTAATCTGCCACGTTTTCCGGGACGGATTCACCGCAAACAAAAACTCACCGGAAACAGGACTTCAAAGGGAAAACGCTCACCTCTACACATCCCACGAGGAACCAGGACTCCATGGAACCAGAGATTCACATTTTCCCAGCTTTCATCTTCTTGCTCCTCTACCAGAAGCATGAACGCCGGCGGTGAAGACCACGGTGAGTACTGCACCTACGACACAAGGGAGGGGCGAGGGAAAAAACAGGGACACACACACGCAACACGCAACACCCCCACCCCCACCCTCACCCACGACAACACACACACTAATACATATTGATACATCACAGTTACACCCCTCGACCCCCCCCGAAGAATGCAAAGACACAAGGAAATGAGTGTAACCATTGTAATCCATTAAAATCCAGTAAACAAAAATATATATATACACTATTAACAAATATATACACCAAGAATAGAAGTCCAGGTATTGCTCCATTTAAGTCTGTGGAACACTGGGCCCACACTGCATGGGCGAGGCCCACACAAGGTACCCGAACATGACGGAGAGAACACTGCAGGGGCATCAGACAGAAATAAAACAGGCACCTCAGGGAGAAGGGAAAGGGGGGGGCACCTCAGCCGGATGAGTGCACAATGACAAATCCACGAGGGGGCCACATGCCCACTGTTCAATCCTGGGGAGTGCAAAGCCACAGTCTCTCAAGTCTCTACAGTGGGTGGGTTGCCCACTGTTCAATCCTGGGGAGTGCAAAGCCACAGTCTCTCAAGTCTCTACAGTGGGTGGTTTGCCCACTGTTCAATCCTGGGGAGTGCAAAGCCACAGTCTCTCAAGTGGATAACAGTCTCCATTGGTTCTGGAGCGGGCTTTATGCCCGGAGTGCTTCATCCTGCCAAGGACAGAGGTAGTGGATGCCTGTCTCCACTGGTTCTGGAGGGGGCTTTGTGCCCAGAGTCCTTAATCCTGCCAAGGACAGAGGTAGTAGATGCCTGTCTCCACCTGTTCTGGAGGGGGCTTTGTGCCCAGAGTGCTTCATCCTGCCAAGGACAGAGGTAGTGGATGTAAATCTCCACTGGTTCTGGAGGGGCCTTGGTGCCCAGAGTGCTTCATCCTGCCAAGGACAGAGGTAGTGGATGCCTGTCTCCACTGGATCTGGAGGGGGCTTTGTGCCCAGAGTGCTTCATCCTGCTCGTGGCGGACTCAGTAGCGTCAGTGCTCTTGGCGCTCATGGGCCAGCGGTGCTTGTGGCAGCGGTGTCCATTGCAGCAGTGCTTTTGGCGGCGGTGTCCATTGCAGCAGTGCTTGTGGCGGTGGTGTCCTTGGCAGTGGTGCTTGTGGCGGCGGTGTCCATTGCAGAGGTGCTTGTGGCGGCAGTGTCCTTGGCAGCGACTCAGCTGCTGGCCGTCCTGTCTGGGCCTGCGGGGGTGGTGCTGGTGGTCCTGTCTGGGCCAGCGGGGCTGGTGTTGGCGGTCCTGTCTGGGCCTGCGGGGCTGGTGCTGGCAGTCCTGTCTGGGTCTGTGGGGCTGGTGCTGGCGGTCCTGTCTGGGCAGCGGGGCTGATGGCGGTTGCCTCCTGGGCAGCGGGGCTGGTGCTGGCAGTCGCCTCCTGGGCAGCGGGGCTGATGGCAGTCGCCTCCTGGGCAGCAGGGCTGATGGTGGTCGCCTCCTGGGCAGTGGGGCTAATGGCGGTTGCCTCCTGGGCAGCAGGGCTGATGGTGGTCTTCTCCACCATGCCGATCTTCCCAGACTTGCCGGGTTTCTTGTGCCCCTTCCCCACCTTGGATGGTGTTGCAGCTGACTCCACAGTCCCACCTGTACCCCTGGGAGCGGCTTTGGTGGCTGGTGTCTTCCCCCTCTCCCATTGGGGCACTGCCCAACTTTTGATGCATAACAGGTGGGGGACTGTCCGTGCTGTGGCTCCTTGCCACACTGGCTTTCCTGCTGCCTGGTGCACTCCAGAATCCGGTGACTACTGGCCGATATCGTCGCTGAGGTGCTGGGTTGGGACCTGGAGAGTCGGGCCCTAGGGGACTGACGGGGGGGGGGAGGTGAGGGAAAGAGGTCAAGGGTGGTCAGGAAAAGTTTCTTAGGAACACTGGGATGGGTAGCTGGAGGGGGTTTGGGAGTGGAGGAAGAGGTTGTGGTTGTAGGAGGTGTACGTTTGGTGACTTTGGGTGAAGGTGCATGTGCTGTAGGCTGTTGTGCGTTTGTGTACCTTGGGAGGTGGCATCACAGACACACTGGGAGAGGACACAGGGGATGTGTGAATTGTAGTGGGGGTGGTGAATGCACGTTAGCGGGGTGTGGTGGTGATGGAAGTAGTGGCTGTAGATATAGTGCATGCAGGTGTGAGTGGAGACGAGACTGGGAGGGAGGAGGGAGGAGGGAGGAGGAGGAGGGGGACACAGTGGAGGCAGTGGATGTTGCTATGTCTGCATGTGTGTGATGTTTGCGTGAGTGCCTATGGGATGTGTGGTGCTTATGTTTGTCTGAGCTTCCTTTGTGTGTTGAAGCGTGTGCATGCTGGTCTGATGGTGTGCTTGGGGTAGGCTGAGGTACAGGGGTGTGGGTCTGGGTAGAGGAAGTTTGAGGGGGGAGGCTAGAGACAGGGACAATGGATGCCATCAGTGTTGAGGCCAGAGTCTGAAAAGCTCGCTGAAGAGCTGCCTGACCAGAATGAATGCCCATCAGGAATTCATTTGTCTGTTGCAACTGCCTCTCTACAACCTGGATGGCATTCAAAATGGTAGACTGCCCAACAGTGAGGGACCTGAAGAGGTCAATGGCCTCCTCACTGAGGGCAGCAGGGGTGCCTGGGGCAGGGCCTGAGGTGCCTGGGGCGAAGGTGATGCCCACCCTCCGGGATGAGCGGGCACGGGGCAAAGGCTGAGGGGCTGCTGGGAGGGCGGTGCTGGAAGGGGGGTGGTGACTGTACCTGTAGATGGGGGGGCACAGATGGGCCCACCACCACAAGGGAGCTCCCATCAGAGGAGGAGTCCGTATCACTGGTCTCAGCTCCTGTCCCCGCCGCAGAGCTCCCCTCACCCTCCATCCCACTGGTGAAACCCGACTCCATAGTGTCGCCCTCGAGGGCCATGTGGGATGCAGCTCCCTCCTGCTCCGGTGCCACTGCTCCTCTGCCTCATGATGCTAATGCACACAAGAACAGGGAGACCACAAAAAGGGGGGGGCGACAGAAGAAAGACATGTTGAGTGCATGCATTACCGCTACCGTTGGAGGACACGACAGACACAGAAGCCCCCTGCACTACGCCGCGCACTTGGGGTCACTATTCAATCCCTGGGACATGGCCTACAAGGCTATGGCTGACATCTGCACACATGGATGTCACAGGAGCCTGACTAGGTGTAGTTGGCACTGTACCCAGGTATGGTGGGGTGCCACAGGGCCTACCTGAAAAAGGAGACCTAACTAGCACACTCACCCTGGCATAGGGGAACCCACAGACCACCTCCCCCACCCAGACACCTCCACTGCACGCTGAATCAGCAGAGTGAGAGTGTACTCACCCCCTTGTTGCTGCTGTGTGTTACCCTCAAGCGCCCATCCAACCCCGGGTACGCCACCGCCAGGATCCTGAACATCAGGAGGGTCATGGTGGGACGGGCACCCCTCCCACGTTGGGAGGCCATCCCCAGCAGGGATTCCGCCGTCTTCTTGCTCCAGCGGCGAATGTCCTCCCATCTCTTACGGCAGTGGGTGCTCCGTCTGTGATAGACCCCCAGGGTCCGGACGTCCTTGGCGATGGCATGCCAAATATCCTTCTTCTGGTGGGCACTGACCTACAGTAATTGTACAGGGGAAAAAGAGAAGTTATTTCCAACTGCACCGTCATAGTAATTGGCCCGCATCCCTACCCTTGCCATGTGGCACATGCACTCACCTTCGTTTCATGCACGTCTCATTCTCCACCCCCCTATCTTTCATCCACCCCACTCCACACAGGCATAGCCCATACAGCATGCTCCCAGTGTACTTACCGGTTTGTCTGGAGGACCGTAGAGTAGCGTGTACTGGGGGAGGACCCATCCACAAGTTTCTCCAACTCCTCCGATGTGAAGGCAGGGGTCCTTTCCCCAAACGCACGAGCCATTGTCTCTTCCAGACTGATGTCACGGAAGCACTTGCAGTGTAGGTCCTCTCCTGTCGAAGATCAGGTATCGAGTGATTGAACAGATAGAAAATGGCAGTCACATCAGCGGCGGTGTGTACCGTCACCACCGGCGTACATCGTCATTGGCTCCTGGGACCCATAGGGTCCAATGTTAACCAATGCAGAATTGCGCCGCGGTCTTCGACCGCCTACCGCAACGGTGTACAATGCCAGCGCAGTTACCTCATATCCCATTGTCTCACTTTACAGGTCAGGCAGCCGCCATTTCAGGGGCCCACATGGCTCTATTTTTAACTGCGTCACACATAACTAGGCCTTGCCTCAACACTCATACATGCTTATTTCGGATTATGAATCGTGTTCTGTGTAAGCTGTGTGTACGTACCTCTGAGTTGGTTGACTCTGTGCTTGCTGTTGTCCTTCATAGGCACCGTCCGCTAGGACATGTGAGGAGATGGCGGCATACTCCGGTGTACAGACCGCTGGTGGACCTGTCGACAATAGAGGAAAGACATGTAATCATCACATACAGGCTAGATCATGCCACAATCCTGGAACTGTGTGCCCAGTTGGAGCCAGACCTGATGTCAGCTATCCGCCAAGCTACAGGAATCCCCCCTCAAGTGCAGGTGCTGTCAGTACTCCATTTCCTTGCAAGTGGGTCATTTCAAACAACAGTGGCCATAGCATCAGGGATGTCCCAGCCTATGTTTTCCAACGTGTTGTCCAGAATGTTATCTGCCCTGGTGAAACACATGCGGAGCTACATCGTTTTCCCTCAGGTGGAGGATTTGCCTACAGTGAAAGGTGACTTCTATGCCCTGGGACAGATCCCCAACATCATAGGTGCCATTGATGGGACACATGTGGCCTTGGTCCCCCCCGCAGGAGTGAAGAGGTGTGCAGAAACCTGAAGAGTTATCATTCGATGAATGTGCAGATGGTGTGTTTGGCCGACCAGTACATCTCCCATGTGAATGCCAAATTCCCTGGCTCAGTGCATGACGCTTACATCCTGCGGAATAGCAGCATCCCTTATGTGATGTGGCAACTCCAGAGGCACCGGGTGTGGCTATTAGGTGAGAACATGGAAACAAATCAGTGGGAATAGTTGTCTGGGTCTGGGGATATCCCTACAGGTTAGTGTGTGTCTGACAGTTGTCCCTCACCTTTTTCAGGTGACCCTGGTTACCCCAACCTGTCATGCCTACTGACCCCAGTGAGGAATCCCAGGACAAGGGCAGAGGAACACTACAATGAGGCCCATGGGTGAACTAGGAGGATTATAGAGCGGACCTTCGGCCTCCTGAAGGCCAGGTTCAGGTGCCTCCATATGACAGGTGGTTCCCTATTCTACTCACCAAAGAAGGTGTGCCAGATCATGGTGGCCTGCTGTATGCTTCACAACTTAGCTTTGCGACGACAGGTGCCTCTTCTGCGAGAGGATGGTCTAGATGGAGGTTGTTGTGGCAGCTGTGGAACCTGTGGACAGTGAAGACGAGGAAGCAGAAGAAGAGGACATCGACAACAGGAACTCAGTTATCCTGCAATACTTCCAGTGAGATACAGGAAAGAAGACAAACCTGCCTACTACATGTAATGTAACACTACTATCTCTCTACTATCTGTCCTTTTCACCCAGTGTATGGTCACTGAGTTTTCACTTTGCCTTACGATTTCACAGATGTGGGTCTCACTGTGTGTCATCCGCTTTGTTTCCTCATGGACTAGAGCTGTGTGACATAGGTATGTTGACATTACAATTGTAAGAGCATTTGTCACTGTAATTGCTAATACACTATTTCAAAATCACAGACAGACTCCAGATTGTTTTGTGTCTTAAGGGTGTTTATTTAAGTGCTCAATATTGGAGGGTGCTGTAAAATGGGGATGGGTGATGGTGGAGGAATTTCCATGGCAGAGTCCAGTCTATCAGTCTCACAGGTGCATTGTCCAAAGGGGCATAGAAAGTGGAGCTGGGGCAGTTTGAGGATGGACAGGGTGACAAGGTGGGACAAAAGGATGACATTCAGGGCGGTCTCATTTCTTGGCCGGGGTCTTGGCATCATTCTCTGTCTTTGTCCTGGATCTCAGAGACCGTTAGCGGGGTGGTTCTCCATCTGCAGGGTTTGGGGTGCTGGTGTGTTGGTCCTGTGGCGGTGCCTCCTGTCCACTAGCGCCGGCGGAGGTGGTGGGCAGTTCATTGTCCAGGCTAGTGTCAGGGGCCACTTGTTGTGCCACAGTGTCCCTCCTGGTGTTGAGGACTTCCTTCAGTACCCCTACGATGGTGCCCAGGGTGGAGTTGATGGATCTGAGTTCCTCCCTTAAGCCCAAATACTGTTCCTCCTGCAGCCGCTGGGTCTCCTAAAACTTGGCCAGTACAGTTGCCATTGTCTCCTAGGAATGATGGTACACTCCCATGATGTTGGAGAGGGCCTCGTAGAGAGTGGGTTCCTTGGGCCTGTCCTCCCCCTGTCGCACAGCAGCCATCGCAGTTCCCCTGTTTCCTGGGCCTCTGTCCCCTGAACGGTGTGCCCACTGCCACTGCCTCCAGGTCCCTGTTGTTGTTGGGGTGGAGGGTTAGCCTGGGTTCCTTGTACTGGTGGACACACTGCTGCTTGACGTGTACTGGGGACAGAGGTATGGGCCAGTTGGGTGGGTGCTGTGCTGGTGTTTCCTGAGGGGGAAGCTCTGTGGTGGCCTGTGACTGTGACTGTCCTGAGGTCCCAGATGGGCCGGGCTGGTCGTCTAGATCCAGTTGGACAACGCTGCTGTCATCACTGTGGGCCTCTTCTGTTGGTGGTGTGGACATGTGTGGACCCTCCTGTGCGGTGACGTTGGGTAGGGGTCCTGCAGGGGTGTAAAAGCATTATTATTGCATCTGTGTGTACCATAGTGTGCAATGGGTGGGTGACCGTGTACCCCAGTGCTTGCATTCCTGTGTGGGACCTTGTGTGATGATGGTTTACGGGGGTGTATGGGTATGTGCAGTGGCCATGCATTGGTGATGGGTGTCCATGCTTTGGTGTTGCATGCAGGGCTTGGTGTTGGGATGTGTGGTTTGTGATAGTGGGACATGTGTGAGGAGTTGGAGTGATGGGGGTGAGGGCGAGGGTGGGGGTATGTGTTGGCATGCAGGTAGGGTGGGGGTTGTAATAGTTAAGGTATGACTTACCAGAGTCCATTCCTCCAGCTACTCCTTCGAGGCCCTCAGGATGCAGAATTGCCAAGACTTGCTCCTCCCATGTTGTTAGTTGTGGGGTCCTCCGTACCGCAAGGTGGTGTCTGGATACCACAGAATGCACCTTCCCCCGTAGGTCGTTCCACCTCTTCCTGATGTCATCCCTATTTCTTGGGTGCTGTCCCCCTGCGTTGACCCTGTCCACTATTCTGCGCCATAGCTCCATCTTCCTAGCTATGGAGGTGTGCTGTACCTGTGATCCGAACAGCTGTGGCTCTACCCGGATGATTTCCTCCACCATGACCCTGAACTCCTCCTCAGAGAATGTGGGGTGTCTTTGCCATGCCATGGGGTGGTGTGGGTGATGTGTGGGGAAAGTGTGTTGTGATATGTGGGGTGATATTTAGTGGTGTGTTGTGTGGGGTGCGTGGATGTTATGTGGGTAATGGTGTTGTGTACCTGTGAATGCCTGGTTATAGATTGTGGTGTCTCCCTCTGGCCTTCTATCGCAATTCTGGTCATAAGGGTTTGTGGGTGATGTGGGTGTGTGTTTTATATTGTATTGGGTGTGTGGGAGTGGTGTGTGTATGTGTATCAGGTGTGTGTATTTCGAATTGTCCAATGTGGCTGTGTTTTGTATATGTGTGTGCATTTTGAGCGCAGCGGTGTGTACCGTCAATGGAATACCGCGGTTGAAAGACCACTGCGTGGATTCGTGGGTCGTGATAGTGTGGGCATATTTCTGTTGGCGTGATGGTGGAGGTTTTGTTTTCGCCAGTTTATCACTGACCTTTGGTGTGGCGGACTTGTGTTGGTGTCTGAATTTTGGCAGATTCTGACCTGTGGGTCATAATATCTGTGGCGGATTTCTGCGGCCACGGCGGTGTGTTGGTGGTATTCTGCACGGCGGTAAGCAGCTTTTACCGCCAGTGTTGTAATGACCCCCAAAGTGTAAATAATGGTCTGAAAATACACTTGTTTTAATGATAGATAGTGGGTGCCACAGTACCACTGCATTGCTGGTTCCTTGGTGGGGTGGAATTTGATGTGATTAATATTTATGATTAAGAGAGTCACAGGTTCAATATTTTATTTGTTTACTTACACATGCCTCACATAAGACGCATTAACTTTAAGGTAGAAAAGAATTAAGGTAGAATAAGACCAGATTAAAAATCTGGTTCTTTTGTTTTTCTTTTAAATGCGTTTCTAGTAACTAATTAGGCACATTTGTTGTTAAAGGAAAACAGAATTACCTCTCATTATAATGAGTAAGGCATTAAGCTCCAATGAGTACAAGTTGCTGTGCCAAATTATTGGAAGCATGCTAACTAGCGCTTCAAGTACATTGCTACTGTCTGCACCCTGGGCAGCTATAGCTGTCAGTTATCTATCTTTAATTGCAATGGCCCTGCTCTTCCCCACATGTCTTTCACTTATATTAGTTTCTACCCTGAATCCAAGGTAGCACATGAACAAATATAAGATGCATCAAACATGTTGTGTATAGAATGCAGATATATTTTCCTGTCTGCCGTAAGTAGATGGGAGGGGAAATGATGTACTGCACTAAAGGGAAAGGAATGGATTATATAGATTTATTTGGCATGTTTGTCACAGAGTATCCCCTATGCCAAACTTTAAATCAAATCGGGCACTTATTAGTCCCACTTAACTCACTGTTCTCGACCCCATCACAAATTCTTTTCAACAAATTGATTCTCTGGGCAGAAAGGATGGTAAAGAAACTTGACTTAATCTATGGCCGAGTAAAGTAGATGGATTAGGCATGTAGAGCTTTTGCTAAAGAAGAATAGAGGGGCATCACAGATCTATCTACAGAAGAAGAGCTCCCTTCTTTATTCATCCAAGCAATTACTCAATCATCCTTTCATGCTTCACCTGTATGCAGTGTACACCTATAACCACCATGTTGTAACCTTCATATTCTCTCATCCAGTCTGCCACCAAAATTCACAATCTTTTACCCATCCATTCCGTACCCACAACATCCACCCTTCTTTTCAATGATTGTTTCACCCATCCATCTATTTTCCCAATACCATTACCCACCCACATATCCTTTTTTATCTACCCACACATCCTTTCCATTCACTGTTTTCACCCATTCTTTAGTTTTAACCTTCTCTTCTTTCCCATTTCCATCAAGTCATCATTTCTAGCATGCATTATGTGTGCTTTTGCTGAACTGCAGAAAGAAGATTCCATAAGTAACCCAACCACCACTGTAGATGAATGCAGGTATTTCATAAATCCAATCACAATAACACCCTTGTAGCTAGTGTATAACAGTAATTTTCAATAAGAAAGCAATTTGACATACCATCACCCGTCCCTGCTGCCGTGTCTCCCCTGCTTCATCTGCTCCTGCAGCAGTGGAACTTGAGCCGGCTCTTTCTAGTCCACTGTTGGTTGCTGTGGCTATAATTTTTTTTTAAAAACAGTATACAGTTCTGTTGCCAATGCAATATGCAATATCTTCTGTCAAAAGTATCACTCTGTGTATTTTGTTGGAATGCTAGAAAAGCCACTTAGACAACCCAACCAAAAGCTTTCCATAGTGGAGAGGCAGACAAGCCAACTAAAAGCTTCACATAATAGAGGGCAGAGCTATAGCCTATGATTGATGATGACTCGGAATCATTGAAGGGCAACAAATGGATAAAATACAAAATTGTAAATGAAAGACAGAAAAAAAAGATAACGCAGGGAAAACAGAAATTAATGAATCAAAACTTGGTAGAGGAAGTTGGAAAAATAGGGAGTCTGTATAATAAAACAAGGTAAAATGTAAAGTACTAGAAAAGTGGCAGAAGTAAAAGTTAGGGAAATAAAAATAATAATATTAAATAATAGGACTTACAGAGCCATCAGCATCGGTGTCGGTGGTCTACGCCTCCCCAGCTCCTGACGGACACGCCGGTACAGTCCCTATCTTCTTGATCTTGGATGCTGATCTTGGATATTCTATAACAAGCAAATGTAATGACATTGGGCCTGATTACGATTCCGGCGGGCGGCGGAGGCCGCCCTCCAGAATTCCGCCCTCCATAATACCGCTCCGCGGTCAGAAGACCGCGGAGGGTATTATGAGTTTTTCCCTGGGCTGGCGGGCGGTCTCCAAAAGACCGCCCGCCAGCCCAGGGAAAAACTCCCTTCCCACGAGGATGCCGGCTCGTAATAGAGCCGGCGGAGTGGGAAGGTGCGACGGGTGCTGTTGCACCCGTCGCGTATTTCACTGTCTGCAAGGCAGACAGTGAAATACATTTTGGGGCCCTCTTACGGGGGCCCCTGCAGTGCCCATGCCGTTGGCATGGGCACTGCAGGGGCCCCCAGGGGCCCCGCGACTCCCTTGGGGGCAGCGGGAAACCGGCGGGAGACCGCCGGTTTCCCTTCTCTGACCGCGGCTAAGCCGCCGCGGTCAGAATGCCCCGCGGGGCACCGCCGGCCTGTCGGCAGTGCCACCGCGTCCCGCGGCCCTGGCGGAAGTAATCCGCCACGGTCGTAATGACCACCATTGTTTTGAAATGAGATTGCCTATGTTCTATACTAGTATGATCAACTATTGTTGAGTTAGCTATACTCCTAAAATCCCTATTCCAAATTTCCTTAAAAAAATCTAAATTTAGAACTACTAATGCATTGCAATAAATAATCTTTTTTTTATTTTATTTTTTATCTGTTTATTAAACCTAATACAAAACAAGGTACAAAAGTAGCAGTACATTACATATGACTTGGTGAGAAAACACCCAGCTTCTCTCCTTGTGCTTTTCTTAACGTTTGTACATTACACTGCACAACACAGCTGTATTTTAGTGTACTGACTTTCCATAAACTTTATTTAACTAGTAACACTTGACATGGTGGTTATTATTCTTAAATATATATGTTGGCGTCAAATATTATAGTGGGAGCATATGTCTGTACAGGACCTAAGGGCTACATTTCCATGTGTGCGCTTTGGTGTGGGGGAATAACAGTATCAAGGGGCGGCTGATGGGTAGATATATTATGGGCTAGGCATGATGGTACAATAGAATGGGTCTGTTTTCGGCAAACTCAATTGTTATGGATAGTATTAGTGATAGCGTGTCCCAAGAATGTTGAAGGGACTAACTCATGGTGGATATTTGTCATCTCTGGATTCAATTCTAACTACAAAAAGGTCCCAGCTTTCAGACCCGCCTTGTATCTGACCTCTATGTTGTGATTGCCTTAGGGTTTGAGATTCCGCCAATGTGTAATCATGTAGGTCTCGTAGCCAGAGGGAGTGGAGAGGGGCATTTGGGGCCTTCCAATGTGTAGCTATCAGGCGTTTATATGTCACGAATGCCAAATCTACAAACTTGTGAATGTGTTTATCTCCTTTTGTGCGGTGTCGTATATTAAGCAGGCAGGATTCTGGAGTAGGAGTTAGCAACTGGTCTATCAAGTCTGCGGTTGTCGCAACAACGTGGTTCCAGCCAGTGTTGATCACGTGGCATTCCCAGACCATATGGTAGAAAGTTGCTGCGGGGGTAGCGCATCTTGGACATATGGAGTTAGCGCCTGGGTATATTTTATGGATACGAGCTGGGGAGAGATATGCTTGATGCACATAATTAAATTGCATGTATCTTAGTCTGGAGTTGCGAGATACGGACTTGATCGAAGTAAGGGCTGTGTTCCAGGATTTTTGTGCAATTGGTGCGGGAAGGACGGTGTCCCAGCGATGCTTGACCTGGGTTAGGGCTTTGCAGCTTCTTGTTAGAAGTATTTTGTATAGTTTAGTAACAGCGCGTTTTGCCTCGCCCATAGAGAGTATTGCAGTAAGTAGGAGGGATTCGTTTGGTTCGTTGTGACCGCAGCCCCATATGTTACGTAGGAGATTAGTTATGGCATTGAATGTCAGAAAGGCTCGCGGTCGCACTACCTCCGCAGCCACCAGGTCTGCAAACTTGATTGCTCTGGAGTCATAATATAAGTCTCCTGTGTTCAGGGTATTAACCGCCCGTACGTCATGATGAGAGGATAGGGCGTGGATGCCCGACAGCTGTGGTACTGGGATTAGGGGAGAGTAGGAGAGGGGCTGCATTTTGCCCTGCACATATCTCTTCCAGCAGTGTCTGGCCGAGTCCAGTAGGGGAGTATTATGTAGTAGATGAGGGAGACCTGTTAATAACCATGTCAATATCGTTGTTGGGATTGTATAAGCCATTATTGCTGTAGCCTGTGCATTGGACGGCTCGTTGAGCCATTTAGTGACCCATTGAAGTTGGGCTGCTGCATAATATAGCTCAAGGTTCGGCATGCCCAGGCCACCTTCCTCTTGTGGATATTGTGTGGTAGTTAGGGCTACTCGGCGTCTGTCTCTGCCCCAGAGCAAGTCAGTTAGTAGGGAATGCACTTTGTGGAAAAACGAGCATGGCAAGGTCACCGGGAGTGCAGAGAAATAGTATAAGAATCTCGGTAATATTAGCATCTTGACTATTGCTATCCGGCCCATAGGCGATAAAGGCAAGAAACTCCAAAATGTCAAGGAGCCTCGGGTAGAGCGAAGCAGCCTATCTAAATTACCTTCTTTTAGGTCTGACATAGAGTGATATATTTGAACACCCAGATATTTGAAGGTCTGGTGCGACCCTGGTAGTTGATGCATGGGGAGAGCCGCTCGCTGTTCAGGGGGCAGACAAGTAAGAGGGAAGATACAGGATTTAGACCAATTCACATGCAAGCCAGAGACAAGAGCAAACCTATTCAGTATACGCATTATCTCAGACAGGGAGGCAGAGTGATTGCGCAAATATATCAGGGCGTCATCTGCGTACAAGGATATTATGTGATATGCATCAAACTCCTTTATGCCCCATTTATGTGCACATCCCCTGAACTTAATTGCAAGTGGTTCCATAGCTATTGAGAACAGCAATGGAGAGAGCGGGCAGCCCTGCCTGGTACCTCTGTTTACAGGAAAGGCCTCCGACACTACCTGACCGGTTTTAACTCGGGCTGTTGGTTTGGAATATAGTGTAGCAATCCAGTTAATGAAACCACTCTGGAATCCAAACGCCTTGAGGGTGCGGAATAGATATTCCCAACCTACCGTGTTAAACGCCTTCTCTATATCTAGTGACACGGTCACACTGTCTGGGTCAGTGGTATTATGCATAATACGGATTAGGAGCCTTATATTAAGAAAGGTGTTTCTACCCGGGATAAATCCCGACTGGTCGGGGTGTATTAAGTGTGGCAAGTGGGGGAGCAATCTATTTGCTAGGATTTTCCCTAGAAGTTTGCAATCAGTGTTCAAGAGAGAGAGTGGTCTATATGATCTGACATCCAGTGGATCACGTCCTGGTTTAGGCAGGACCACTATTAATGCTTCCCTCATAGAGTCTGGCAATTGTTTTCTATTTTGCGCTTCATTAAACACCTCTAGCAAGGGTTTCAACAAGTGGGTGCTTTGTGAGTTGTAGTATTCTGGTGGTAGACCATCTGTGCCAGGGGTCTTGCCGCGTGCCATCTGAGAGAGGGCCAAGCGTAGCTCCTCAATAGTAATGGGACCGTCTAGGATATCAGCGTTGTTAACGATGTTCGAGTTTTGGGAAATCTGACCTAGAAATTCAGCCAGTTGTTGTTCTGTAGGGGGGATAGAAGACTGGTATAGCATGTGATAATACATGTAGAAGGTCTTGTTGATGTCAGCTTGAGTGTTAACCACTATTCCTGTTTGTAGTTTGATAGCTCCTATCGGCGATGATTGCGGTGATTGACGTACCAGCCATGCCAGCAGTTTGCCCGATCTGTCCCCCTCAGCATGTTGTCTCATTTTAAAGTGTCTATAATCGTGCCTGCTAAGACTGTCATCGGTTTCTCTGTATTTTGCTTTCAGTGAGATTAGTGTTTCTGGTGGGGTATTATTTGTTGAGACTTCTATCTCCGCCCTGTGTATTTTGGCTTCTAATTTTAATAACTCTGTGGTCAGCATTTTCTTAATGCCTACAGATGCTGCCAGACAGTGCCCTCTAATTACTACTTTATGGGCATCCCACTCAGTGGCTCGGGTTGATGTTGTGTTTTTATTTAGAGAGAAATAGGTCGACAGGCATGTGGCCAATTCAGTGTTAAAAGGGGGGTCAGTCAGGGCGTCTGGCTGCAGGCGCCATGTTGGAATACGGGCATGTATGTAGCCCCAAAGCAATATGGAGTAGTGTGGGTTGTGGTCTGATATAGTACGGGCTAGGTAGCCAGATGTAGTTACCTTTGGGATTATACTAGGTGTTGCGAAGAACATATCCAACCTAGTGTAAAGTTTGTGCACTGGTGAATAGAAAGAATACTCACGTAGTGTGGGATGGGAAGTTCTCCAAATTTCGTTTAGCCCATTGTTGGAAGCCCAATCTACCAGGTCGAGCGATGCTCGTTTAGCAGGGGTGTGAGCTAGTGGAGGGGTAGAACGGTCTTTCAAGATATCTAGAACGCAGTTAAAGTCCCCGCCCCATATTGCATCTGTTGCGGGGTCGCTAAGCATGCTACTGCCCAATGTCCTGAGGAAGTCACGTTGGTTTGTATTAGGAGTGTATAATGTTATCAGGGCTAAGGGGCCTCCGTCTAAAGTACCCTCCAGTATCACGTACCGCCCGTTTGGGTCACATTGTTTGCGGGACATAGTATATGGAACCCCGGGGGCTATCCAGATTATAGCTCCTCTGGCGTATGTCGAGAAGGTGGTCCCATATAATTGGCCTTTCCATTTTGTTTTGGTATGTACCAACGAGGACTCATCTAAGTGGGTCTCTTGCAACATGGCTATGTGTATCTGGTGCCTCCTGAGGTATGTATAAATCCGTTGCCTTTTGCTTACGGTTGCCATGCCCTTTACGTTCCATGTAAGAATTTAATAGTGTGTGGTATAGCGCTGATTTTGGGGTGCCATGGGATTTAAGTGAGACAATGTGGGGGGTACCGCCTGTGGTTGCGCAAGCCCAATTTTCTTTGTTATTTGATACGTATACATATCATCTAGCCTCTTAGCTACTGGAGTGTGTGACCTGCCTTTTAGGTTTACATTGTGGTGTGGCGCACTGCAAATAGTACATGTCAATACATATAACAGTAAAACGTTCCATTCAACTACAACTGTAAAATCTGCTATATTTCGCAGCAGTAGCAGTTGTGATAAAAACAAGGGGGTAACGAAACTTGTCATCCTGGGGTAACGGTCCATATTGAGCGGGGGTGATCCAAGACTACGGGTGGTTGAGTGTCTTAGACCCGGCCCATTTTACGCATGTTGGTGTCCTTGCCAAGCAGAGCGGCAGCGAGTCGAGCACACGAGTTAAGGAAAGTGATTATGTGATTACAAATGACGAAAGTATCCAGGTAGGAGTAGTGGGTGAGACGACCTCCAATGTTCAGGGGCAAAGATTTAACAAATGTCATCTGCTGATCGTGGAGTGAGGTTGGGGCCGTGGGCAGATTCCGTCGAGTCGGAGTTTAACTCTAGGTCAGGATCTGCTTCTGATTGCCCAGATAAGGATGTCGGTGATGCGTTGGCGAAACGCAACGTAGATTGTAGCAGTAGCGATCGTTCAACTCCCGATTGTTCAGGGGAAGGTTTGTTATCTTATTTACTGCGAGGTCTGCGTTTATCCCTCGGGGTAGGCTTTTGTCATTAGGGGGTAGTGGGTCAGCTAGTCCTTTTGCATGAAGCCATGTCCATGCGTCTTCAGGAGTAGAGAAAAATAGAGTGCGGGTATTGTCTTGTATGCGAAGTTTAGCGGGGAACAACAAGGAGTATTTAATATTGTGCTCTCTTAGACGCTCTTTGATCCGATAGAATGAGTTTCATTTTTTTTTGTACCTCTACTGTGAAATCCGGGTAGGGGGTTATTTGCGTGTTCTCAAAGTGCATGGGGCCTGCTTTTCGAAATAGTTGCAATATAAGGTCTCTATCGCGGTAGTTCAGTAATTTTGCTATGAGGGGACGTGGATAAGCACCCGTGGTGGGAGTCTGCCTGGGACCCTGTGGGCGCGTTCTATGGAAAAAAACTTTGGAACATTATTTTTCAGTACCGATTCAGTCAGCCATTGTTCGATAAAGAGTTCTGTATTGGGGCCCTCGGCACGTTCCGGAAAACCCACGAACCGGATGTTATTTCGACGCGATCTGCCTTCGGCTTCTTCGGCTCTGCGTTTAAGTGTCTCAACTTCTGCTGTTATAGCACCCAGTTGTGACTTAACCTCAAGCATAGATGGTGTGAGGTGCGACGTGCCTTTTTCAAGCTCAGCGACCTTTTCTGCTAGCGCCCGTTGGTCTGTGCGGAGCAGGTTAACATCTTCTGTAATTGAGCCAATCTTCGCCTCCAGAGTTGTTTTAGTGTCAAGTATGGCTTGTAGCACTTTTTCGAGTTGTGTTGAGTGCGTTTGCAGTGTCCCTTCCATTTTCTGAAGGGCTTGATATGTGTCTGAAGCCCCAGATAATAGAGGCGGCTTAGTAGGGTCCATGGTTCCAGGGTGCGCATGCGGGGTCTTTGGTTTTCCCATCAGGTGTTTCCCGTACAATGCTGTTGCTGGTCTCTGGATTCAACGTTGCGTTGCTTAATTTTATCGCAGTGGCTAGGTGCTTCGGTGCTGGCGGCATGTCCAAAATGGTGTAGAGGGGTCTAACTGCACCGCAGTGCCTGAGGATGTCAGGCGGCCCCCCTTTTTCCCACTACGCACTCACCAGTAGGCGCCACCTAGGTCGGTTGCTACTGCAGTTTGTTTCCATCTGCGTTTCTGTTCATTTTTGCGTTGATGTGGCATCATCTCTTCGCCTACCCTCCGACTAGGCTCTGCATTTCTTTGCTTGCCCCTGTTGTGATGGACTGGCTCGTTCCCACGTGGCCGCAACCCTCGATGGCTGAATCGCGTTGGATTAGCCCCTCAAGCATCCATACTTCTTTGTGCCTGGTGGCCTCTCAGATATTGTCCCGGCCAACTAAGGGCCCACGTGTCCTCCAGAGGGGCACAGGAGGTCCACGGAGCGCCCGCGCATCTCGCCCGATCAGCCCACGCAGCGTCCTCCGGCCGCAGTCCCGATGGGGTGGGGTCCCCGAGGCGAAGCGATTACGCGGGCAAGCCGCCACTTACCGACTTTTGGGGAGCCCCGTGGCTCCACGCGGTCGCGGCTCCGGTCACTCCGATTTTCGGAGCGAGCGGTGTTTGGGTGCCTCCCAGCGCGATCGTGCGGCGGGGGTGGGCGCCACGAGCGTCCCGCAGATCGGGCGCGAGCCAAGCGCCCCAGGAAGCACCTTCGCCGCTCCGCTCGCCAACGCTTCCGTCCTGCTGGTTCCGCAGCGGGGGGGATGGTTTTCGACCCCGCAGCGGGTCAAGGCGTCTTTGTTCAGGATCTTTATTGTAGGCTGGGTCGGATGCATAAATCGCAGCTCCGACCCAGCCCCGCGATAAATAATCTTTAATTCTGTTTTCATTTCTCAAGCCCCTTGATGAACCAACTCAGTCTCCCTTTTTTTCACAATGCATGCATACTCGCATCAATGTGAAATTGCTTGGGATTGATCGTGCTACACTAGAGTCACAGAGAACACTAACTCACTGATCTCACTATTTCACTATGGAGTTAGGAGGAGGACAGTGGAGTCTGTGTTGCAATGGCTTCTTAAATAATCAGCCAAAGCAAGTCCCTACCTAAGATTATAAAAATCAATGAAATAGCGCGAGACACCTGGCTAGCTCTAACTGGATCTCATAATAAATAGTATTTTAACATTAACTAAACATAACTTACCTCTGGGAGGAAGCCGCATGATTTTCAGAGAGAAAGTTAACATTGTAGAACACAAACACAAACACAATAAAACTACAATGCTCACCAAGCCCTGGGATCTCCACTCCTAGCAGGTTCAGCAGGTTCAGCAGGTTCAGCAGGTCCTGGCCATAGTCGATGATGCCCACCCAGCGGTGCTTCAGCTGCTGGGTGGTGCGCTAGACCTGGGTGATGGCCCTGACCAACCGGGGAGTCCTAGCCCAGTGTTACCATTGGTCTCGCAGGGGGTACCCACTTCAAAACCTGCCGCCTGCTGTCAGCATATAGAGGAGGTGGTGCTGCATATAAAAAGCAAGTGCTGCCCCCTCCTCCTTGCTGAAAATGAGGCAAGCCTGTACCCCTTGATGGCGGCGCCCCCACAAGGCAGGCGGCTGCTGTTGCCCGGCTGCTGCTCTGCCATTGCGCTGGGTGGGTTGGGTAGGAAAAAAAGAAAAAGAAACAGGAGGAAAAATACAAAAAGTCACAAAAAACAAAACAGTGCAAAAGTAACGAGACACAACAAGAAACAGTAATACAATAAATGAAAAAATATTGGTAGGTGAATTATGGGGCAGAGAATTTCAAATATTTAGGGCAGATAAAAGTAGAAGTACCAGCACCGAAAGCAGAGTGAAAAAACAAATGGCTACGCCTTTGCAAAGCGCATGGTGCCATTTGTGTGAGATTTTGAACACAAGTATGCACTTCGTGTTGCATGTGACATCAAATGCAATGTGAATGGGTGCAATGAAGAACTCCGGCCGCTAGCAGAACTCCATGTAGTGTGGCAGAGGTTTTTTGGCACTTTGCAGAGTTCTGCTTAGCGTGACACCACACACTCCGCCCAGACCTAAAAAAAACCTGAAAGTTATGGTACTTTTAAACTTTGCTCCTTAAACTGTTGCCAAAAGGAAAAGTACAGGAGGAGCTCCATTTACAAAGGACTATGTTATGGGATGGCACAGCTGTCCAATTTGTTGAGATGATTTATCCTTTCTAGCAGTTGACAGAGAAAATAGCAAGTGTGTTACATGACTGGTTGTGTCTTTTGCAGTAGAGGAGAAGACATCTTTTTTGTGTGGGTTTAATGTGAGAAAGACTGGAGCCATCCAAACATTGAGCTCAATTCAGAAGTTAGATGGGTTGACAATGTCTTTTAAAGAGAATAGCTTGCATTGAAGTTGAATTTCTTCTGCATGTTTGTGAATGGTTATGTCACATATGTGCAATCAATGCTCCAAAAATTAAACACAGTGAGGCCCATATTTACAAGCAGTCTGCGCTGCCGGGGCCTACTTTTTGTGAAGCAGCGCAGGCTGCATACCCATATCTACACAGCCACGCAAAGTCATTTTACATGGCCTTACATAGCCTTGTAGATATGGAGTAAGACAATGCACCGCAAGCCACTGAGTTGCCTTACTTGGTGCCAGGAAGGAGTTTCCATGGGTGTTGCATGGGTGTTACCATGCAACAACAATGGATTTTGACACATTTCCAGATTTACAAGGTTTGGTAAACCTGGAAAAGCATCAAAAGCCTATGCCTCCCCAGGGGTGGGGTAGGGGGTGATGCAACAGGCAGGAAAACATTATTTCTCCCTGCTTTTTCCTCTTTCTATATTGCTCCATTCTGCAGCACACATTAAAAGAACAAATCACCTCCATTGATAGTTTTTGTTCAGGAAGGTGTCCCTTCCTGGTCAAAAACGAACATCCCCACAACACAGACACCCGTGCACTATCTTTTAGATACAGAGCACTTCTGCCGTTTCCCAATGGCCCATGGCAGCACAGCAAGGCACGTGCTGTACCGCCCTGCGCCATGGGCCTTTTAAATATGGCCCTGAGTTTTAAGATTGAGAGTGAAATGATTGAATCTGAGGGGCTCCACAATTTATCCCTTTGGCACCAAGAATGTAATGGTTATGTTCGGTGGTGCAGTGCTTGGCTGGCACAGGCCTAACCATTACGTCCTGTTACCAGCACTCTGAGTGAAGAGCTAGTGCTCCCAGAGGGCCTCCCAACACCCTCCTCTGGGCAGGGTTGGAAGGGGAATCACTTCCCCTTCCACGTCTGATCCCCCTGACCCCCCACAGTGACATCTGATGACATCAGCACGCAATCCCGCACTGACCTCATCAGAGGTCAACCCCATGCAATCCGAAGAGAAATGCTTGCATTTCCTTTCCTTTCATGTCTCTCTGAGCATTTATGCAGCACGATCGTAAAGCGACACCAGTCACCAGGGAGATTTTTTTTGTAATTGTCATTAGGGGAGCGTTCCATTGGGCAAGAGTCGCTCCCCAAGGGGGGCATTTTTTTTAAGGCCATTTCTGCCCCCCTTGATTGGCCTATATTAATTAGGCCCATCTGCCCCAAGGGGGGCAGATACCTCTACATGCCAGGGATTTTTTACTTTTTTATTTTCTACAGGTAGGGTGTGACCCCCTAGGCAAGGGTCGCTCCTCTGGGGGGCAATTTTATTTTAGGCCATTCCTGCCCACCGTTGGAGCAGCCCCTTGGGCAAGGGTCGCTACCCATGAGGACACATTACTGTTGGCCATTTCTGCCCCCCTCAGGAGTAGATCGGCCTATTTTTGTAAAAATAAAAAATAGTGGGATGGTGGCTACCAACCAATATGGGCATGGTTATGCCCCCACCCCAACTGAAGGGGGTAACAACCTTTCAGTCCCCCGCGCACTTAAAGATCCGAATGGCAAGCAAGGGGACAATTGATTATTTTGCGTTTTGGTATCTCACTTGTATTGTTAAGCCATAACACATCTGAAAACTAAACATCTGGGTGAGTCCAGCGCTGTGTGCTTCACATGCACCCCACACCATTTTCTTACCCACAATGCCCTGCAAACCTCCTACTTTGTTTGAAATCACACATTATTCACACATTTTTGTGATGGAACCTTCCGGAATTTGCAGGAATCCACAAAATTCCTACCACCCAGCTTTGTTGCATTTATATCGATAAAAATTCTGCCCCACTTGTCAGCCTAAAAACTTTTTTTTTTCAAACTGCCCTTTTAGACCCGCATTGGTTCCCCCTTAATTTTGACATGTTTTTGGCTCTTCCCTGTCACAGGTACTTAACCCACCTACTCAAATGAGGTATCATTATTGAGGGGGAAACTGAGGGGAACGTTAGGTGGTAGGAAATATGTGCTGGTGCGGTGTTCCCACACAGAAATATGGGGAAAATTGGATCTTTTATCTAAATTTGAGGTTTGCTGAGGATTCTGGCTAAGAAAAACACGGGGGATCCACGCAGGTCACACCTCCCTGGACTCCCTCGGGTGTCTAATTTTCAGAAATGTCTGGGTTTGGTAGGTTTCCCTAGATGGGTAATGAGCACAGGACCAAAAATGCAGGTGCCTCCCACTGCTAACACAGGTAGTTTTGTAATTGATCATTTTGATGGGGCATTTCCTGTCACTTACCATTTTTATTGGGAGATGTGGGGAATGCGGAGTAGAAGGAAGTTTGTGGCTCCCCTCAGATTCCAGAACTTTGCAGCACCAAAATGTGAGGAAAAAGTGTTTGTTTTGCCAAATGTTCAGGTTTGCTAAGGATTCTGGGTAACAGAACCTGGTGAGAGCACCACCAGTTACCCCATCCTGGGTTCTCCTAAGTGGCTAGGTTTCAGAAATGTCCTGGTTTTCTAGGTTTTCCTAGGTGCCGGATGAGCTAGAGGCCAAAATCCACAGCTAGGCACTTTGCAAAAAACAAATCAGTTTTCATAAGAAAGATTTGATGTGTCCATGTTGTGTTTTGGGGCTTTCCTGTCATACGCACTAGGCCTGCGCACACAAGTGAGGTACCACTTTTATCAGGAGATTTGGGAAATGCTTTGTGGAAGGATATTTGTGGCTCCTCTCACATTCCAGAACTTTATATCACCAAAATGTGAGGAAAAAGTGTTTTTTTGCCAAATTTTGAGGTTTGCAAAGGATTCTGGGGGAACAGAACCTGGTGAGAGCACCACAAGTTACCCCATCCTGGGTTCCCCTAGATACATATATTTTAAAAATGCACAGATTTTGTAATTTTTCTAGGTGACGGCTGAGCTAGAGACCAAAATCCGCAGCTGGGCACTTTACAAAAAACACATCAGTTTTCAATGTAAAAATTTGAGGTGTCCATGTTTCGTTTTGGGGTGCTTCCTGTCAGAGGAACTAGGCTTCCAACACAAGTGAGATACCATTTGTATTGAGAGACTTAGGGGAATGTTGGGTGGAAGAAAATGTGTGGCTCCTCTCAGATCCCAGAACTTTCCATCACCGAAATGTGAGGGAAAAGTGTTTCTTTTGCCAGAATTTGAGGTTTGCAAAGGATTCTGGGTAACAGAACCTGGCAAGAGCCCCACAGGTGACCCCATTCTGAATTTCCCTAGGTGTCTAGCTTAAAAAAATGTATAGGTTTGCTAGGTTTCCCTAGGTGCCACCTGAGCTAGAAGCCAAATTCCACAGCTAGACACTTTGCTAAAAACAGGTCAGTTTTCTTTGGGAAAATGTGATGTGTCCATGTTTTGTTTTGGGGCATTTCCTGTCGCGGACACTGGGCCTACCCACACAAGTGAGGTACTATTTTTATCAGGAGACTTTGCGGAATGCTGGGTGGAAGAAAGTTTGTGACTCCTCTCAAATTCCAGAACTTTGCAGCACCGAAATGTGAGAGAAAAGTGTTTTTGTTTTCCAAATTTACAGGTTTGCAAAGGATTCTGGGTAACAGAACCTGGTGGCTGCCCCACAAGTCACCCCATCCTGGATTCCCCTATGTGTTTAGTTTAAAAAAATGCACAGGTTTGGTAGGTTTCTCTAGGTGCTGGCTGAGCTAGAGGCCAAAATCCATAGATAGGCATGTTCCAAAAAACACGTCAGATTTCAATGTAAAGATGTGATGTATCCATGTTGTGTTTCCTGTCATGGGCACTAGGCCTACCCACACAAGTGAGGTGCCATTTTTATCTAGAGACTTAGGGGAAAACAGAAGAGAAGAACAAGTGTTATTTGCCCCTTGCCTTTCTCTACATTTGCTTTCCAAATGTAAGACAGTGTGTAAAAAAGTTTATTTGAGAAATGCACTGTAATTCACATGCTAGTATGGGGACTCCGGAATTCAGAGATGTGCAAATAACCACTGCTTCTCAACACCTTATCTTGTGTCCATTTTGGAAATACAAAGGTCTCCATTGTGCCTATTGTTCACTCTTTATATTTCACCTAATGAATTGATGTGGACCCGTATACAATGAAAACCTTTCGCAAGGTGCAGTTCATTTATTGGCTGTGGGAACCTAGGGTTCTTAATGAACCTACAAGCCCTATATTGCCACGCAACTAGAAGAACCCAGCAGATGTAATGGTATATTGCTTTGAAAAATCTGCCATAGCTGGAAAAAGTTATAGAAGGAAACGTGGACAGAAATGACTCTTTTTTACCTCAAATTCAATATTTTTTTATTTTAGCTGTTACTTTGTGTAGGAAAACCGTAAAGGATCTACACAAATGACCTCTTGCCGAATTCAACAATTGTGTCTGCATTTCAGCAATGTTTAGCTGTCCAGGATCCAGCATTGGTTTCACACCCATTTCTGTCACTAGCTGGAAGGAGGCTGAAAGCACAAAGTAAAATTGGGGTATGTCCCAGTAAAATGCCAAAATTGTGTTGCAAAATGTGATTTTCTGATTCATGTCTATCTGTTCTTGAAAGCTGGGAAGATGGTGATTTTAGCACAGCAAACCCTTTGTTGATGCCATTTTCAGGAAAAAAACACATGCTTTCTTCTGCAGCACTTTATTCCCATTTTTGGGGTTAACCATAAGCAGTATGGGTCGGCAGATTTCGAGCACAACAAATAAGCCTCTTTCTTTAAAAAAGAAAAGCAAACCCTTTAGTAAGGTCCCTACATTTTAATATTGCACAAAGCTTCATTTTTGTATTGGCTAATCAGACATAGGAGCAACAGCATAATGATGCCCAATTACTTTGTGAAAGCCATTCTTATTTAGCAAACTTACTGCAGGTACAGATTGGATGCCTGGTTGCTTGTGTATTAGATCCCATTATGTTTCCTGTGTGAAGTTAAAGTGAAGAACAGATTCAGAGAATTCAAGCACGGTTGGCCTCGAAGTATTTGCATTTGGATAACTGCTAATTAGTTCTCCACTTAATTACCTCAAAGGCCCGAACCCATGTTTATAAAAGTTTGGATTTTTACCACACTCACATTGTTTTTGATATTGAAAGTGAGTATTACGTTGTTTTCACTAGCAAAAAATCAGTGCTAATTGAACGATATTACATACATTATGTATAATGTTTCTGCATGATACTGTGTGAATAAATGTTTTTGCGGATATGTGATATTACAAATTTTCAGGCCGGTTCTTATTGAGGACAAGAGTGTATTAAATGTATGTTACAGTTTCGACAGCGACATTAATTTAGGAAGTACAATATTTAAAAACATTGTGCATTGACTTTACAACCGAAAAAATATTCCTTTAAATGTTTTCAGAAAACCTGCACATTCATATCTATGAATATAGGTTATGAACTTTCAGTAAGATGTGCCTTAGAGAATCAACCTTTGTTATAGTACAGACTGTACAGACTGTTCAGGTGATTTAATGGAGTATTATCCTGCTTTTATTGTCTCTTTATATCGTTATAATTACTTCCTCTTTCCTGTTCTGTGAACCCTATCGGTCATCAGGAAGGGCATTCGATGTTTGGAATCACTGCAATGTGATGTATCCATTTTGAAACAGATCATAAATCTGTTCACTGGCGAACAAGAGGCAGTAAAAAAAAGTAACCTTTTTCAGTTGCAACAATCTGTTGTTGTTTTCAGGGCCATTCTCCTCCTCTGATGCATCAGCACATCAAACTTTCGTGAAGTATTCCCAAATCACATCCTACCTTCAGTATTGTGAACTTTGCTAGTGATTGCATCCGACAGCCTTCAAAATGTCTCAATTGGAAAACTTGTTTGTGTTTTTACACTTCACTATACCTACAATCGGATAGCTGAGTTTAATTTTTTTAACCCAATAATATTCTCTTGGTTTACATTCCATATTTGTCAATAATGGTATGTGTTAGAAATGGGGTTTCTGGTTGGCTAGGATATGCACCTCAGCCAGGCAGAACTTACCCACTCTAGTCAGGGCAAGGGAGTTACACGTCCAAGATAACCCCTGCTCACCCCCTTGGTAGCTTGGCATGAGCAGTCAGGCTTAACCCGGAGGCAATGTGTAAAGCGTTTGCACAACACACACACACATGTGACGCAATATCCCCACCACAAAGGAAACACAACACCAGATTATATGAAAATATACTGTATTGTACACAACGTAATTATCAGACCAACATCACATAACAGTACTATCCTGCTACCTTAGCAGTTGTCAGAACGTTACACATTAGTTACTCTGCAAACTAGCAGTAGTCACACATAACACACAGGTTACTCAGTATTCTGCAACTTAAGCAGTAGTCAGGAAACACGTTATCACATTAGAACACTTGTCATAAGAATATCATAAAACGCCCATAGTAGGAACATTAGAAAACCTATGGCAAGTTAGGGAAACATATTAGCAAGTCATGCCCATAAAAGGAACATGTGCACACATATGTAAAAGCATCATAGAACAGGTAGGCAATATAACATAATAGCAAAGTCTGTAGAAAGAACTTTAGATTAGGAACATATTGGTCCATTTAAAAGTACCTGTCTTGATGGGGAGGCACTTCCAGTGCCTAAAACAACTAATGGGGCCCCCAGCGCTCCTCTGCGCAAAACGGGGGCCTCCTTAAACATGGCAGACCGAGAGGGGCAGCACGCACCCTCTCTGACTCCTTGACGGGCCCCTTCTAGGACCCGTGATCACTGGGGGCCCCCTGGCCTCCACCGGCCCTCTCCAGGGGGGCCCAAGTCAGGGAAATCCTGTGAAGGGGGAGGGGGCGCCTCGCGCTCCCTCCTCGTTGAAACACGGGCCCCTCCGGGGACCTGCTAACTCCTGGGGTCTCCCTGGACTTTCATGGCCCTGCCACTACGGGAGACCCCTAGAGAAAATACTCCTGGCCCGCGAGGGGGCCAACACGAGAGCTGGGGGCCAGGGCGAGCCTCCCGTGAGGCTGCCGCCCGGCCGAGATAGCAGGAGAGTCCTCCGGGACTCCTGCGCGCGAGGGAGAGGCGTCCTCCTCTCCCTCGACCTCCGGATGACGTCGCGGCCCAAGGTTGGGCCTTCCGGTGCCCCGGGGGGACTCAAAAGAGCAGTCCTCGCCCCGGGGGCACCAACAGGAGCACGCTTGCTCCTTACACTAAAACTGAGGTTTCCTTCGTGCCCTGGGGGCACAGTGCTGAGCGCAAACCTCACGCTCGGGGATATTTTCAGAACCCGTCTGCGGCGGTGATTTCCAATCAGCAGAGACGCGCTCCAGGAAGCGCGAGGGCACAATTTAAAGCCCGGGCTGCGGCGGTGATTTCCTGTAGTCCAAGAAAAGCGCTTTCAAAGCGTGATAGCACCGCAGCAACTTCAACACTGAAAATAATGCCTTTTTCTCTTAAAGCATCCTGAGCAAAGATGTAAAAGATCGTTGCAGGGGTCAGGGGCCTCAGCACCCTGCCCCTGGGAACAACTAAACAAGAAGGAGCACAGGGCTGGTGGGCCCAGCTACAGGCCAGCACAAGGGGTGCAGATGGTGGCAGTTCCTCCTAGTGACCAGGCAGGTCACAGGTCAGCACAGCAGCAGCAGTCCATGGCGGTTTCCTGGTGAGTCCATTCACCAGCGTCCTGTGTCCAGTTTCAAGTTCCAAGAATGTTCAAATTGTGGGGAAAATTCCCCTGTACTTATAGTCCTGTTTTTACAGTATTTTACAATGATAGGGAGAGGCGGTTCCAGCCAGTTACAACTGGTTCTGGGAGTGCCCCTTCTCTCCTTTCAGCACAGGCTCCAAACATCAGTGGGGGGTTAATGACCCTATTGTGTGAGGCCAGGGCACAGCCTTTACAAATGTAGGTGTGCCCCGCCTCTCCCTTCTCTCAGCCCAGGAAGACTATTCAGTATGCAAATGCACCTCGGTGACACCTCCACCCTCCCTGTGTACAGGCTGTCTGAAAAGTATGCACAAAGCCCCAACTGTCACTCTGCCCAGACGTGGATTGGAGTCAAGCTGCAAAACACCAGAGTCATAAGCACAGATAAATGCGCACTTTCTAGAAGTGGCATTTCTGTGATAGTAATAAAAAATACACCCACACCAGTAAGCAGTATTTATTATCACCATCACAACCATACCAAACACGCCTACGCTACCCCCTCATAAATTAGACAATACCCCTTACACATAAGGCAGGGCATTTCTAATGCAATCCTATGAGAAGGCAGCACTCACAGCAGTGAGACACCAAGTTAGGCTGTTTGTCACTACCAGGACAGGCCATGCAATATGGCACATGTCCTGCCTTTCTACATACATGGCACCCTGCCCATAGGGCTAGCTAGGGCGTACTTTATGGGTGACTTACATGTAGTAAAAGGGGAGTTCTGGGCCTGGCAAGTAAATTTAGATGCCAGGTCCCTGTGGCAGAAAACTGCGCACACAGGCCCTGCGCTAGCAGGCCTGAGACAGGTTTGAAAGTCTACTTCAGTGGGTGGCGCAAGCAGCGCTGCAGGCCCACTAGTAGTATTTAATTTACAGGCCCTGGGTATAGAGATACCACTGTACAAGGGACTTATAGGTAAATTAAATATGCCGATTAGGTATAAGCCAATCATACCAACTTTAGATGGAAGAGCACCTGCACTTTAGCACTGGTCAGCAGTGATAAAGTGCTCAGAGTCCTAGAGCCAACAGCGAGAGGTCAGAAAAACCAGGAGGAAGGAGGCAAAAAGACTAGGGATGACCATGCGTATGGCCAAAAGTCCAACAGTATGCCTTTTCGGATTAAATTAGGTTTACTTATAAAAACACTCAGCTGATCACCAAAGAATAGACAGTCTTCTCACTAGAGCTTAAATTATCTCTGCAAATTGAGAGAACTATGGGGCACATTTATACTCTGTTTGCGCCGGAATTGCATCGTTTTTTTTTACGCAATTCCGACACAAAACTAACTCCATATTTATACTTTGGCGTTAGACGCGTCTAGCGCCAAAGTCCATGGAGTTTGCGTCATTTTTTAGCGTGGACACCTACTTTGCGTTAATGAGATGCAAGGTAGGCGTTCCCGTCTAAAAAATTGACTCCGAGGCATGTGCGCCGTATTTACACTCCTGGGCAAAATTCACGCCCAGGAGTGGGCGGGTCAAAAAAAATGACGTACGGCCGCTTTTGCGCCGTTTTTTAGCGCCTGGACAAGGCAGGCGTTAAGGGACCTGTGGGCTCGGAAGGAGCCCAGAGGTGCCCTCCCATGCCCCCAGGGACACCCCCTGTCACCCTTGCCCACCCCAGGAGGACACCCAAGGCTGGAGGGACCCATCCCAGGGACATTAAGGTAAGTTCCGGTAAGTATTTACAACAAAAAAAAAATTGTGGCATAGGGGGGCCTGATTTGTGCCCCCCTACATGCCACTATGCCCAATGACCATGCCCAGGGGACAGAAGTCCCCTGGGCATGGCCATTGGGCAAGGGGGCATGACTCCTGTCTTTGCTAAGACAGGAGTCATTTCAATGGGGGTTGGGAGTCGAAATAAATGGCGCAAATCGGGTTGAGGCTAAAAATTTGCCTCAGCCTGACTTTCCCCATTATTTGGCGCCCAAGCTCCATATCCCCCTACGCCGGCGCTACCTGGTGTACGTCGTTTTTTTTCACGCACACCAGGCAGCGCCGGCGGCTAACGCCGGCTAACGCCGGCTAACGTCATTGATTAAATACGGTGCCCGCATGGCGCTTCAGAATGGCGTTAGCCGGCGCTAATTTCTTTTACGCAAAACTGCGTTAGCGCAGTTTTGCGTCAAAAAGTATAAATATGGCCCTATATATGGGAAATATGTTAAGAGGCACGTGCCTGGTTAGAATGTTTTTGCAAAACACCTTGAGAGGGCCAGGATGTTCGGGTCAAAGAACATCTTATGATACCAGCAAGACCTCTTGCAGTTTCTTCTTCAGTGAGGACTCGTTAGAAGCAGTTACCTTAGAAATGTATTTAGGTGTGATGATATCCCGAAATCTACGTCGGGATGCCCATGCACAAAATGTCATCACTAAAATGATGCTCTGCCATACAGTTCGGAGAGTAGTGCGGTATCATTGTAAGACATTTACTGACGAAACTGACATTATTTTCTTATCAAATATATGTGGCGCTCCTATACATGACATATATACTTGTGATCCATATAGGACAATAACTGACCCAACAGTCTTGGAAAAATATTCTGGCAGCCTTTGTTACTTTTCCTGATAGACTTTCCTATAGTAGCTCTGAAATATAGGCCCAGATTTATGAAAAGTGCCGCTTTACCTAATGCAGCGCCATTTTTTTTGTGCCCCTTAGCGCCCCCGTAGTGCCAACATGTGTGCGCGTATTCAAAATACCGTGCACCATGGTGGTAGTCAGGGGGATTAGCATCATCATTTTTTATGTAAGTCCAGCGCTTTGCAGGAGGAGCACCAAAACGTTAGAAGCTAATCCTATAAAGCACCCAGAGGTCCATTAAAAACAATGGGAGACTCTTTTTAACACCTGCACTTAGAAGGCGTTAAAAAATGCCGATAAACATGGCAAAAAGGAATCCCATAGATTCCTTTGTGCCACTTTTACGGCCCCCATAGGACCGGAATGCCTCCCTTGCATATATTATGCCCAGCGCCGGCATAATGTTGCACAAGGGGTTAAAAACGTGTGCAATGCAAGAAATGTGCCACTTTGTAACTATAGTGTGGTGTTTTTTGCCCTTCGAACGCCACATTAGCGTACAAAAAAAGACGTGGTGGCAATAGGGCCTTGTAAATAAGGCACATGGTTCAACAAATGGAAAATGTTGTACTCCTCGATGAAAAGTATTGCAGGAGAAGTGAAGGTGCGCCCAGATATTGAAATATGAGTAGCTGTAAAATCTGTAATTACAGTTTGAATCTTTGTAATATCTGGAGCAGTTATTTGTATCATTACACATAAATACTTATTCAGCATAGTTAATGCAACTGTTGACACACGCTGACATCCACAGTTGGTACAAATGTTAGAGAGCACAGCTAATATATCAGTTTCTTAAAAAATATTGATTTACAGTCAGGAATGGGAATATCTAGAAATCGTTCTAATTCTGTGACTATTGAGAAAGCATTTAGGCATTGGAATCTTTGATGTTCCCAATAGGGTTTAAAGTGCCAACTGTGGCTAACTGGTCATGCTAAACTGGGGTAAATCCAAAGTTCAAACCAACCATAACGGAGAGCAGACTGGCTACAGGGACCAACGTTGTTGTGCTGAAACAGTACCTTGTATGAAGGGTTCATTTGTTGTTGAAAATCTGATGCAAGGAACAGAGGAAACAGTGGGAAGGCAGTACGTTGGTTCAGATCAGCACACTCTGGAGAAGCATCGCTATTGAGAAGTGCAGTTGACTGTTTCTGAGCAAGGATGCAGCATTAACCCCCTTGAACAATGAAGGCAATGTGTCATTGTTGAGCTGCGCAGCTGGAGATGCAAATGTGTTGTGCTAGGGCTGAGGGTGATGCCTTGATCTTGAGCCATGCATTTGGTTTTGTGAAGTCATCAGAGGCAGCATTCATATCTCAACACAGGGGAGAGATGCGCTGGTTCAGATTGGTGCAGTGCATACAATGCATGGATTTTCTCGGAACAGAGCTTCAGAACCTACTTCCAAGGGCCCAGGATTGTAATGCTAGCACTTGGCACAGTATGCAGTGGGCAGAGTCCAAAAGCTGTAGCAGAGGTGAGTGAAGTCTTTGTTGTCTGTGAGACTTCTGAACAAAAGGCAAGCCAGCAAGCCTCTGGAGTGACTTTGGTTCTAGGGATGTAGAGATGCAAGTCGAGTCCTTCTCACTCCCAGGCAAGGAGGGCAGAAGGCAGCAGGGCAGGCACGGCATAGCTGGAGTCCAGCAAAGTCAAGCAGAGTTCTACCAGAGTGACAGTCCTTTTAGCAGCACAGCCGTCCTTTTTCCTGGCAGAAAGTCTTTGGTTCCAGTAGAAATTCTGATTTGGTGGGGTTTAGGGTCCAATACCCAGGTGTGCTTTTGAAGTGGGGGAGACTTCAAAGAGAGTGCACAAGGTCCTTGACCTTACTTCCCTAGCTCCAGACGCACTATATGGGTTTTTGAAGCTCTTTGTGTGTGGGGCAGACAGCCATATCCAGGTGCAAGAATCAGCGTCTCCCTCCCATCTAGCCAGGAAGACCCAGGAAGACCCATCACCTGGTGATGGGCCATCAGGATGTAAATGTCACACCTCACCTCCCTATGTGTATGACTGTCTAGAGGGAATGCACAAGATCCCAGTTGTCGTTATCTAGACGTGTGTTCAGAGACAGGTAGAGGCACAGAATGGTCAAAGTGAGAAAATGACAATTTTCTAACAGTGGTACTTTCAGACTTGCAACTTAAAAACTAACTTCACCATAATTTGTAATTTTAAATTGTTAGTCCAGAGACATGAAACTTGAAGGATCTATCTGGTCCCCCTTGGAAATTACACACATAAAATTTAATCAGGTGATCCTAATGTCAACCTATGAGAGAGATAGGCCTTGCAGTAGTGAATAATTCATTAAGAGCTTTTCACTATCTGGATATGTTCAACTTAAAAGCAAATGTCCAACTTTTTAAATACACTGCACCCTTTCCATTGCGCTGTCCAGGGCCTACCTAGGGGTGACTTATATGTACTTAAAAAGACGACTTGGGCCTGGCAAGTGGGTTGTTATAGCAGTTGGAAACTGCACACACAGACTCTGCAATGGTAGCCCTGAGCCATGTTTAAAGGGCTACTGAAGTCTATGGCACAATCAGTGCTAGGGACTTATAAGTAAAGTAAATATGCCAGTTGTGGGTAAGGCAATGTTACCTTGTATTAGGGAAAGAGCACATGCATTTTAGCACTGGTAAGCAGTGGTAAAGTGCCCAGAGTCATAATGTAAGCAAACATGAAGTCAGCAAAACAGGAGGTCAGAAGGCAAAAAGTCAGGGGATGCTAGGTTTAACACCATACACACTTCCTGGGCATCCTATTGCTCACTTAGGGCCAGATGTAGCAAAGGGTTTTTCCCATTCTGTGTTAATGGGAAAATGTGTTCGTACATATGGCCCTCAGTGAGAAACAAAGAGTTATTTTACAAACATTGAATCTAGGCTTCATTTTGATCTTGGAAGTTGTAGGAGGCTGGCCTGGCTTATAGTGGGTACCAATGGTACTTACACCTTGTGCCAGGTCCAGTTATCCCTTATTAGTAGAGTAGTAGTGTTCTAGCAGCTTAGGCTGATAGAGGTAGCTATAGCAGACCAGCCAAGGCTGAACTAGGAGACATACAAAGCTCATGCAATACCACTTATATCATACAGGTACTATATCATAAGAAAGACAATACTCAGTGTTACTAAAAATAAAGGTACTTTATTTAAGTGGCAATGTGCCAAAAATATCTCAGAGGATATACTCCCTTAGGAGGTAAGTAAAATACACAAAATATACACAAACCAAATCAGGTAAGTAAAACAGTCAGAAAGTAGTACAAACATTGTAGAATACAATAGGATGCAATAGGCCTAGGGGCAACACACACCATATACTAAGAAAGTGGAATGCGAACCACGAATGGATGCCTAGGCTAGTGTAGTGTGTAGAGGGTCACTGGGAATGTAAGAAAACACTAGGGGTGTCCAAGATACCCCACCCCAAGACCCTGGAAAGTAGGAGTAAAGTACTACTATTTCCCCAGAAACACACTAAAGTCGTGATAAGGGATTTTGCAAAGACCACAACAGACTGCAATGCACTGAAGACAGATTTCTGGACCTGAGGACCTGCAAAGGAAGGGGACGAAGTCCAAGAGTTACAAAAGTGTCAAGGGAGGGCAGGAGCCCACTAAACCCCGGATGAAGGTGCAAAATGGCTGCCTCCGTTTGGAAGAAGCTGTAGATTCTGCAACAACAAAAGGAGCTAGGAAGTTCTTCTTCATGCAAAAGATGTCCCACAGCGTGCTGGAGGATGCAGAGGTGTTTCCTTGGCAAAATACAACAAACAAGCCTTGCTAGCTGCAAGAGTCACAGTAGGAGAAAAAGGGTGCTTCCCGGGCCCAGGAAGGACCAGGATGTCGCTACTTGGGAGAGGAGACAGAAGGGGCCTTCAGCAACGTAGAGAGCCCACGCACAAGCAGAAAGCACCCGCAGAAGTCCTTGAACATGGGTTCAAGTTGACTGAACACAGCGGTCATCTGAACACTGCAAAAGGAGGTCCCACCTATCAGGAGGGGTCTCTGATGTCACCTGCTGGCACTGGACACTCAGAGGCCTTCAGAGTGCCCTCACACCTCTGGAAAGAAGAAGGCAGAGGTCTGGGACACACTGGGGGAGCTCTGGGCACCACCCCTGGGGTGGTGATGGACGGGGAGTGGTCACTGCCCTTACCTTTGTCCAGTTTCGTGCCAGAGCAGGGACGGGGGGTTCCATAAACCAGTGTAGACTGGCTTATGCAAGAAGGGCACCATCTGTGCCCTTCAAAGAATTCCCAGAGGCTGGGAGAGGCTACCCCTCCCCAGCATTATACACCTATTTCCAAAGAGAGAGGGATGTAGCACCCTGCTCTCAGAGGAAATGCTTTGTTCTGCCTTCCTGGGACTGGGCTGCCCAGACTCCAGGAGGGCGGAACCCTGTCTGTGGGGTGACAGCAGCGGTAGCTGCAGCGAAAACCCCAGAGTGCTGGTTTGGCAGAACCCGGGGTCCATGGTGGAGCCCCGGGGATACATTGAATTGGCCCCCCAATACCAGATTTGGAATGGGGGGGACAATTCCATGATCTTAGACATGTTAAATGGCCATATTCGGAGTTACCATTGTGAAGCTACATGTAGGTCTTTACCTATATGTAGTGCACACATGTAATGGTGTCCCCACACTCATAAAGTTCAGAGAAATGGCCCTGAACGATGTGTGGGCACCTTTGCTAGTACAAGGGTGCCCTCACACTTAATAAATTTGCATCTAACCTTCAGCAAGTGAAGATTAGACATATTGGTGACTTATAAGTTGCTTAAGTGCAGTGAAAATGGCTGTGAAAGAACGTGTGTGTTTTTTCACTCAGGGTGCAATGGCAGTCCTGTGTAAAGGTTTGTCTGACTTCCTTATGGGTGGCAAAAGAAATGCTGCAGCCCATAGGGATCTCCTGGAACCCCAATACCCTATGTACCTAGGTACCATAAACTAGGGAATTATACAGGTGTTCCAGTATGCCAATTTAAATTGGTAACAGTGGTCTAGCCTATAGTGACAAATTTAAAGGCAGAGAGAGCATCAGCACTGAGGTTCTGGTTAGCAGAGCCTCAGTGACACAGTTAGTCACTACACAGGTATACACATTCAGGCCACAAACTATGAGCACTGGAATCCTAGCTAGCAGGATTCCAGTGAGACAGGCAAAAACAAACTGACAGACATGTAAAACTGGGGGTAGCATGCCGGGCATGATGGTACTTTCCTTCAGCAGTCACCACACACCAGCCTCACAGTGGGGGTTGGACAGCTGCTGCTGTGGCTGTCTGACTACCAAATTACAGGTTTGACAGTCAGACCACCATCCGACCGCCGTCCCCGGCAGGATCCAGGATCTTGACGGGGTGATAGCACTCTTGGTTTCAATCAGTCAGGGCGGAGTTGAATTCAGTGCAGCCCTGCTGATTACAACGTTGTTCTCTGCCAGCCTTTCATAGAGGTTTCACCACCAAGAAAAGGCTGGTGGAGAACAAGGGCAGTGGCCACAGTGGGGGCCCTGCACTGCCCATGGACAAGTGTATTCTGAGGATTCTGGACGGCCCCCTCTGTGCTATGAAATAGAGCTTTGCTCCTTTAAGGGATCCTAGTGCTATCTCATAGCACTGTTCCCGCTGGACAGACTGGTCTGACCGGTGGAAATCTTGTGATAGGGCGCAGAAGAATACCACCACAATGGCAGTTGGTCCTCCCTGCGAGTTTGGCGGTCCTGCATTAGGACCGCCAAACTCGTAATGAGCCCCTGTATTTCTGACACTACTTGCAGATTGTCACAATTGTTTGTTGAACTCATGTCTGGAATTTAAACTACTTACAGTCTCACAAAAAGGCTTATCTGTGTTTTACAAAAACAAGTCTTTCACTAAAGGTAAATATAATCACAAATTATTAATTTCATTACTATGATAGTTAATCCCATTTGCGTTACTAAACTGGAAAGCCTATAATTTCAAGGTTGTTTTCCTTCTTTTTGTTTTTGCATGGGCAAACAGTTTCTAAACCCTCATCGGTTCTGATGCTTTCCTTTATTTTCATATATATTTTAGGTTTACAAACTACTGGATATTCACCAAGTGATGGAGAATACACCTGTCTTAAACAATTATATTTGCATACACAAGAAGTGTCTGCATTCATTTTAGTGTTATCAACATCTATAATATACAGTCCTTGAAACATTTTTGAAAGGGTTAAAAAAACATATGCCACGCCCTTCATAAAAACAGTTGAGCTAATGTTAATTAATGCATAATCCAAACCTAAACCTTGAGATTTATGTTTTGTCACACCATAAGCTAAATATAAAGGAAATTGTTTTTTGAATATATAAGTCTTTGATAAATTGATTGACGCATATGTAAAAACGTGCACCATGGAGCTCTGAATTGTAATCGCCGTCATGTCATCCATGGTGTAGTTAGAGGATGTGCAGATGGCGCAAGAAATCTGATACACCAATGTTGATGCATCAGTTTCTTGTACATGAGGCCCTCAGTTTCTGATAAACTTTTTTAAATGATTCTTCATGAGGATTCTTATCCTAAATAAGGCCAGGAAAGAGCTTGAGATTGAGCATTTAAACTGTTAATGCTTAAGCAGTCACATACATCATAACCGCTAAACTCTCTGTAATACAGAATTTGAAGGCTAAATATCAACAGCCTTTTTGCTGAAGATTGCTCAGCAGAATGTTCTTCCCATACTTCGTTCATATCAGTTTTCTCAGCTTTTGTAATATATGAAGTATCATCAAGAAATTGGATATCAATATTAGCATTCCACATATGCAGTATTAAAGGGTTGCAGTCATTAATCTGCTGTGATGCGATCTCTCATTTTAAATTGTATGTGTTTTGTGGGGACTTTTCTTTAGCAGCATGCCTAACAGAAGTCACATTCACACTTCCTGTTTTTTTTTTTTTTCCTAGGGAATCCAAAATGAATTTTTGTATACTGTTTGAATAGTATTTACCACATTGTTGACTTTGAAATTTAATAAATTGGTCAAGCATATACTCCCCTACCATTTGCCATGAGTGTCCACAAACATCACCTCTTCCACCATGATTTAGCAAATGCAAAGGGGCAGGCAGCACTGCAACACTGCAACTGAAATCCTGCCCAGAATAGTCAGATTCACAGTGCAACATTTACATGAGACGCATTGGAAGTAGAGTCCACATCTTCCCCCTCTCCTTCTCCATCACTATCATCCATCCACTAGGGTCCCATAGATGGTGATGCTCCATCCTCCACTCCCAGTAGTGGAACATGTCTCCTGAGCGCCAAATTGTGCAGCATACAGCAGGCTAATATGATCTGACACACCTTATTTGGGGAGTAGCACAGGGATCCTCAAGACATATGCAGGCACCTGAATCTGGCCTTCAGGAGCCAAAAGATTCTCTCAGTCACTGTTCTGGTAAGACCATGGGCATCACTCTACCCCAGTCCCCCCGTCCTGGGATTCCTCACAGGTGTCAGCAGCCACTGCATGTTAGGATAGCCAGAATCACTTTGGAAGCGGGCGAAAGATAGCACATGACACACAGTTGAACAATGCCAAACATGTGTTCAGTCAGGTAGCACTGCTAAACTGTCACATTCACACTCTCTAACAAGCCAGGCTCTGTCTCCCTGTAGTTGTGCCATGAGTTATGGGACACTGCTGTTCCTCAAAATGTAGGCTTTGTGGACTGATCCAAGGAATCTTGCTGCCACCAGAGAAACGTATTGATCTGCAAGACACACCACATGCATGTTTATGGAATGGAAGTTTTTGGGGTTCCAAAACACTTGCTCAGTGGCTATGGGGGTATAAGGGAAATATGTGTGACATAAATGGCACCACTCACATGAGGGATACTGGCAAGTACATAAAACATAAATGTGGTAAAATCTGCCCTTTGTGGAAATTGTATGTAACTCTAGAGTTGTTGCAACAAGGCAGTCAGGACATTTGCCAAGATGTTACAGAACATTGATTGTGACACACTGGATACCAAGCCCACAGTCGCCTGAAAAGACCCAGTAGCCAAAAAATTTAGGACAGATAGTACCAGCACTGTTGGAGAGATAGCATAGGGGTTTCGTTTGGCAGGCAGCAGAGCAGACTCCAATTGGCAACACAGCTCACAAATTGTGGCACGGCTCAGACGATAGCTGATAATCCAGTTCAACAATGTGTCTGTACACTGGTGTAGCCTTCCCTCTCCACATGGGTCGATGGCTATTGTGGAGAAAAACACAATGATGTGTAGAGGTCAACTGTCTGTATAAAGGTATCACATACATTCATCCACAACTCTGCATACACATTACTGTAGAATGCTTTGGGCAGCCATTGTACACATTAATAACATGTGTTGAGATTGGTGTGCCAGGAACATACACACCTGTAGGCTTTGACGCTACCATGCTATTGGTCATTGCATGTGTAATTTTAACATTTTGACACTCATAGGTATTACTGTCCCACCATAAACACTGTCCCTGTACTGTTTATGCACACGTTTACCTTGCAAAATGTCAGCTGCCTGTCCCACGTGTGGGGGACAGGTGGAAGTGACATCATTCTGCTGGTGTTAGTTGTCATGGCGGTAGGCGGTCAGAACCGCCTTGCAACTCCTCATTGGTTAGCATTGGTGTCTATGGGGAACAGGGGCCAATCATGATCAGCTCCAGTGATGAAGGTGCACACTGGGGTGGTCCTCACCACCATTTTGTGTAGCCCTTGCCACTTTACTCCTGTCCCTTGAGACGACCACCACTCCACTGCATTTGCTGCTGTTTCCTGCCTCTGGTTGTAGAAATGGCATGTGCTATAGGGGAATGGGCCCGGGCTTCACTTCGGAGGAGTTGGAGTAGCTTGTGGACGGGGTCCTACCCCTGTATGCCAAGCTTTATGGCCAACCAGGGGACCAGGTGAGTACCATTATTGAATCCTATGGTGAGTGCCAATGCAGCAGATGCATGTGTGTGTGACTGTTGGATGTCCCAACGGATAGGTGAAGTGTGACAAGACGTATGTGTGTAGGGACATGATCGGGAGTCACTGCAAGAAGCAGTGGTAGGACCTGAGACACTGGGCCCTGAAGACCCCTGAGGCTCAGCTGTGGATGGCCTCCCAAAGAGGAAGGGGTGCATGTGAGAGCCTGAGCCCCCTAATGGCCCGTATTCTGGCGGTGGCCAATCCGGAGTTGGATGGATGCTTGATGGCAGCAAATCAGCCACTAGGGGGTGAGTACCACTGCTGTTCTGTTTGTAATGTTTAGTGTGCAGCTGGGTGTAATAGAGTGGGTAGCAGGTAGTATCAGATTCATGGACAGGTGTGGGCATGCAACTGGCCCCCTGAAGCACTGGGATTGTGCAGTTATCTGATGTACCATCTCATCGATTTGTCGCATTGTAGTGGAACTGGATCACACCCAGATTGCCATAGTCTGCCTGGAAGGGGATGTAGGGACTGGATGGTGATGTGGTTGGCCAGTATAGCGTCAGTATGTCAGTGTAGTGTGGGAGCTAGATTTCATTTAATAGGTACTTACCTTCATGGAGTTGGTAATGGTGAGGGATAGATGTTGGGATGTGTATCACTGCATTTTTGCCTACATTATGGCCCTCATTACAACCCTGGCGGTTGGTGTTAAAGCAGCGGTAACACAGCCAACAGGCCGGTGGTAAAAAAAAATGGAATCATGACCAAGGCGGAAACTGCCAACATATACAGCCACTTTAACACTCCGACCGCTAAGGCGGTATCAACAAACACTGCAGTGGTAACCGCCAACAGCGAGGCGGAAGCCAAGGTTCCGCCCACTATATTACAAGAGGCCTATCTGCCAGCTTTTCCGGGGCAGTACCAATGCCATCAAAAGCACAGCAGAATCAGTGTTCTGAAGGGAAACAACTCACCTCTCAACACTCAAGGAAGAACCACGATGCCATGGAGCCCGAGCTGCAGGTCTTCCCCATGCTGGTGTATCTGCTCATAATCCAGGAGCACCAACACCGATGACGACGACCACGGTGAGTACTGCACCTAGCAGACAAGGGAGGGGGGAGGAAAAAGAGAGTGACACACACACGCAACACGCAACACCCACACCCTCACCATCACCCCCAACACCATACACACAAACAGATGCAACAACATTACATATACACCCCGTAACCCTCAGGAATACCGCAAGGACAAAAGGAATGGAGTCAAATGAGTGTAATATTAGAAATACTTAGAAGTACGTTCGGAAATCAAAAACAATATTTACAATGTATACAACATATACAAGAAGCGGAACAATGACCACTCAAAATGTCCGTGGCCCACTGGGCCAAAACACACAGGCCAAGCCCACACTTGATTCCTGCCTCAATACGGAGAGAACACTGCAGGGGCATCAGGTCGAAAACACACAGGCACCTCAGGGGGACGGGGAAGGGAAGGCACCTCAGCCGGAAGATGGTACAATGCTACTGCTACTGGAGGGGGCTCCATGCCCAATGCTTGGTCCTGGGGAATGCAAGGCCACAGTCTCTCTAGTGGTGGTTTGCCCACTGCTTGGTCCTGGGGAGTGCAAGGGCACAGTCTCTCAAGTGAGTTTGCCCACTGCTTGATCCTGGGGAGTGCAAGGCCACAGTCTCTCAAGTGGGTGGTTTTCCCACTGCTTGGTCCTGGGGAGTGCAAAGCCACAGTCTCTCAAGTGGGTGGTTTGCCCACTGCTTGGTCCTGGGGAGTGCAAGGCTACAGTCTCTCTAGTGGGTGGTTTGCCCACTGCCTTGTCCTGGGGAGTGCAAGGCCACAGTCTCTCAAGTGGATGACTTCTCCACTGGTTCTGGAAGGGGCTTTGTGCCCAGTGTGCTTCATCCTTGCAAGGAGGGTGTGAGTGGATGCCTACTTCAACTGGTTCCGGAGGGGGCTTTGTGCCCAGTGTGCTTCATCCTGGCAAGGATAGGGTGAGTGGATGCCTTCTGCCACTGGTTCTGGAGGGGGCTTTGTGCCCAGTGTGCTTCATCCTGCCAAGGATAGGGTGAGTGGATGCCTTCTTCCACTGGTTCTGGAGGGGCTGTGTGCCCTGTGATGCATCACATAGGGAGTGCAAGGTCACAGTCACTCATCTGGATGTCAGACCAACATGATTTTCTGTGGGCAGGATGCATGACACTCCATGAAGGCAGGACTACAGAACATCTGCCAGCCGGGATGCCTGTACAGTGGTGGCAGTGTGGTGCTGGTGTTGGTGCTGCCAGTGGTGGGGGGAGGCTCCAGCCCTTCCCCTGCAGCCTTGGATGACTGCCCACTGGGACTGCTGCTGCTGCCAGTGGCGATGCTTGAGGCAGTGCAGGTGGCAGTTCTGGCCGTGGTGTAGGTGGTGGTGCTGCCAGTAGTGAGTGAAGGCTCCAGCCCTTCCCCTGCAGCCTCGGACGGCTGCTCACTGGGGCTTCTGCCAGTGGTGCTGCTTGCGGCAGTGCAGGTGGAGGTGCTTGTGGCAGTGCAGGTGGCGGTGCTGCCCGTGGTGCTGCCCGCAGTGCAGGTGGAGGTGCCAGCCGCGGTGCAGGTGGCAGTGCTGGCGGTTGTGGTGGTAGCCTCCAGGCCTTCACCTGCAGCGTCGGACGGCTGAAGTGCCCTGGCTGTTGTTCTGTGCCCCTTCCTGCCCTTGGCAGATGGTGGTGCCTCCTTGCTTTGGCCAGCTGGAGTCTTTGACTTGGCCTTGCTGGCTGGTTGTGCCTCCTTCTCCTTGCTGGATGCTGTCCCCTTTTTGCCCTTGCCAGGTGGCGGAACCTTCTTGGCCTTGGCAGGTGTTGGTGGCACACTGGCTGGGCTGATGGGTGCCTCCTTAGAGCATCTCACCACTGCAGAATCCACAACAGACGTGGACTTGGTGGCTGAGGTGCTGGGCTGGTTTCTGGCCACCCTGGCCCGAGGTGAAGGACAGGGGGTAGGGAAGAGGTCAATGTTGGCTAGGAAAAGCTTCTTAGGGACACTGGAGTGGGAAGAGGGTGAAGGTTTGTTACTGGATGAAGAGGGAGTGCTTGTATGTGGTGTCAGTCTGCTGTGTTTGGGTGCAATTGCATGAGCAGGATGCTGTTGTGAGGTGGACGGCTGTTGGATGGGCGTGTGCTTGTGTTTGTGTACTTTGGGAAGAGGGGTCACAGACACACTAGGAGAGGACACAGGGGACGTGTGCATGGATGTGGGGGTGTTGACTGTCAGTGAGGGGCGTGTAGTGATAGGCGTGCTGGTGATGGAGGTAGTGGATGAGGATGTAGTGCATGCAGGAGATGCTTCTGGGAGGGAGGTGGACGAGAAAGAGGAGGGGGACACAGTGGAGGCAGTGGATGTTGGTGTGTCTGCATGGGGATTGTGCTTGTCTGAGTGCCTGTGAGATGAAGTGTGGTGCTTGTGTTTGCCTGAGCCACTTCTGTGTGTTGATTTGGGTGAATGCTGGTCTGAAGGTGTGCTTGGGATAGGTTGTCGTTGATGGGATTGGGACTGAGTAGAGGAAGTTGGAGGGGGGTGGCTGGAGACAGGGACAATGGCTAACATCAGTGAGGAGGCCAGAGCCTGAAATGCTCTCTGTTGGGCTGCCATGCCAGAGTGAATGCCCTCCAGGTATGCACTTGTTTGTTGCAAATGCCTTTTGACACCCTGGATGGCATTCAGTATGGTTGACTGCCCAACAGTGAGGGATCTCAGGAGGTCAATAGCCTCCTCACTGAGGGCAGCAGGACTGACTGGGGCAGGGCCTGAGGTGCCTGGGAGGAGGAGATGCCCACCCTCCTGGGTGATTGGGCATGGGAAACACGCTGAGGGGCTGCTGGGAGGGAGGTGCTGGTACGGGGGTGGTGTCTGTACCTGTTGTTGGGGTGGGCACAGAGGTGTACACCACCGCCAGGGAGCTTCCATCGGAGGAGGAGTCGCTGTCTGTAGTGTCCCCTCGTGTCTCTGTCGTGGTGCTCCCCTCGCCCTCCATCCAACTAGTGCCCTTACCGTCTATGGATTCGGCCTCCAGACCCATGTGGTATGCAGCTCCCTCTGTCACCGGTGCCTCTGCTCTTCTGCCAGATGATGCTAATGCACACAAGGACAGGGTGATGAAACAAGAATGGGGGGGGGAGAAACAGAGGATGCACTTGGTCAATGCCAGCAACAACACTACTGTTGACGTACACAACACACAGGGATCAGCCTTATGTACTAAGCCACGCACTACCAGTTACATAGCTAGTCACCACACCATGGGGGTACATTTCCTAACGCCATTGGCTGCACAACTGAAACCAACAGGACCCTGCCCAGTAGTAGATGCCCACTAACACAATTGGCGTTGGTTTACTAGAGAGCCTGCCCAACAAGGAACCTACCCTGCCAGTTCACCCTAGCCTACGGGCACCCACAGCCCACATCCCCCACACAGGTAAAAGCTTAATGCACGCAACGTCATGATTCAGAATCTGTACTCACCCCCTTGTGGCTGCTGTGATGCCTTCAAGCGCCCATCCAACTCAGGATAGGACACCGCCAGGATGCAGAACATCAGGGGGGGTCAGGGTACGACGGGCACCCCTTCCTCTTTGGGAGGCCAGCCCCAGCTGGGCATCCGCCGTCTTCCTTGCCAGGCGGCGCAGGTCCTCCCACCGTTTGTGGCAGTGTTTGCTCCGCCTGTCAAAGACCCCCAGGGTCCGCACCTCCTTGGCGATGGCACGCCAAATACCCATTTTCTGATGGGTGCTGACCTGCAGGAAAATATGCAGAGAAAAAAGGGATTAGTTATACTGTCAGGACTGTTACACTCATGGCCCACAATATCCCTCCCATCCCCTTACGCTCATACATTGACTACCAGGCATACAGCACTCTGCCCAGGACACCTCAGCCCCCCTACACGAGGCTTACACACACAGCAATCCATACATTCATGGCCCACACATCATGCTCACAGTGTACTCACTTGTTTGTCTGGAGGACCATAGAGTAAGTGTACTGGGGTAGGACCCTATCCACCAGTCTCTCCATCTCCTTCGAAGTGAAAGCAGGGGCCCTTTCCCCAGACTCTCGAGCCATTGTCGCTTCCAGACACAGATCAGAGCAGCACTTGCAGTGTAGGTCCTCTCCTGTTGAAGGTCAGGTAGCAAGTGAGTGAACAGATAGAAAGTGTCAGTCACGTTCGTGGTGGTGCATATCGTCACCGCTGGCGTACATCACCATTGGCTCCTCTAACCCATAGGGCCCAATGATAACCAATGTGAAGTTGCGTGGCGGTCATCGACCGCCGACAGCAACGGCGCACAACGCCAGCAGAATTACCTCATTTCCACTTCCATTCTCTCCTCACAGGTCAGACAGCCACCATTTCAGGGGGGCACAAGCCATGGCACCTAACTGAGTGACAGCAGACATTGGCACATCAACCGACTTTTGTATTCACACACTGTTTCGGTGAAGGAAGAAATGCATTTTAATTTTCACATTTGTGTGAATATGACCCTCTGCTCACTGTTTTCCACCCTAGAGTTCAACCGCTGAGGATGAATAGGTGATGGAGACATCCCACCGTGTTCAGACCCCTGGTGGAACTGGCGACAATGGAGGACAGACACACTTTCCTTACCTACAGACTTGATAGGGCCACAATCCTAGAACTGTGTGCCCAATTGGAGCCAGACCTGATTTCAGCTATCCCCCAGCCCACAGATATCCCCCCTCTAGTGCAGGTCCTGTCAGTGCTCCATTTCCTGGCAAGTGGTTCCTTCCAAGCAACAGTGGCCATGGCATCAGGGATGTCTCAGCCAATGTTCTCCAACGTGTTGACCAGAGTGTTGTCTGCCCTGCTGAAACACATGCGCAGCTACATTGTATTCCCCCACATGGAGGATTTGGCCACAGTGAAGGCTGACTTTTATGCCCCGGGACATATCCCCAACATCATTGGTGCCATTGATGGTACACATGTAGCATTTGTCCCCCCCCCTGGAGAAATGAACAAGTGTTCAGGAATAGCAAAAGCTTTCTCTCTCTGGATGTGCAGATGGTATGTTTGGCGGACCAGTACATCTCCCATTTGAATGCCAAGTATCCTGGCTCTGTGCATGATGCTTTTATCTTGAGGAATAGAATAATTCCATATGTGATGTCTCTACTCCAGAGGCACCGGGTGTGGCTAATAGGTGAGCCCATGGTTCCCACCCAGTTGAGGTTGGTATTTGGGTGTGGGGTTGTCCCTAAGGTGAGTGTGTGTCTAACAGAAATCCCTTGATATTTGCAGGTGACTCTGGTTACCCCAACCTCTCATGGCTACTGACCCCAGTGAGGAATGCTAGGACAAGGGCAGAGGAACGTTACATTGAGGCACATGGGAAAACAAGGAGGATAATTGAGAAAACCTTTGGCCTCCTGAAGGTCGGGTTCAGGTGCCTCCATCTGACAGGTGGATCCCTCTACTACTCACCCAAGAAGGTGTGCCAGATCATCGTTGCATGTGGTACAACCTGGCCTTGAGGCGCCAGGTGCCTTTTCTGTAGGAGGATGAGCCTGGAGATGGTGCTGTGGCAGCGGTGGAGCCTGTGGACAGTGAGGAAGAGGAGGCAGAGGAAGAAGATATTGACAACAGAAGTTCACTCATTCAACAGTACTTCCAGTGACACACAGGTAAGACATTGTAACTTCACTTTTCATTGCAGTTTTGTGTTAGACATTGGGCATGGCAGCGTGATTTCCATATGTCTATGGCCACTTACTGTACCCTTTGGCATCTCTATTTTCAGATCTCTGTGCCCCACTCTGGCTCCTGGTGTGTTTACCGCTGCCCACTACAGGTCATACCAATGTATATATAACTGTACATATGAATTGCAATGTTTAAAGCTTGTTAAACTAATACATATTTCAATCGTTTAACAGACTCCATACTTGAATTTGTTCCAAGGGTGTTTATTTAAGTGCTAATAAGTAGAGGGGAATGTGCAATGGGCTGGGGTGATGGTGGAGGATTGTCCAGGATAGAGTCCAGTCTATTTGTATCACAGGTGCATTGTCCAAGGGGTCATAGGAAGTTGAGCAATGTCAGTTCAAGGTTGGCAGAATGACAGAGTGGGACAAAAGGATAACATTCAGGAGAGTATTATTTCCTGGCAGGGGTCATGGCAATGTTCTCTGGCTTCTTCCTGGATCGCAGGGACCGTTTGCTGGATGGTTTTCCTTCTGCAGGGGGTGGGGTGCTGGTGGCCTGTTGGTCCTGTGGCGGGGCCTCCTGTCCACTAGCGCCGGCGGAGGTGGAGGGCTGTCCTTTGGTGTGGCTAGTGTCAGGGGCCCATTGGTTTGCCACTGCCTCCCTCATGGTGTTGGCCATGTCAGCCAGCACCCCAGCAATGGTGACCAGGATGGTGTGGATGTGTTTGAGGTCCTCCCTGATCCCCAGGTACTGTCCCTCTTGCAGCCGCTGGGTCTCCTGCAACTTGTACAGTATCTGGCCCAAGGTCTCCTAGGAATGGTGGTATGCTCCCAGGATCCCTACAAGTGCCTCGTGGAGAGTGGATTCCCTGGCCTGTCCTCCTCCTGTCGCACAGCATTCCTCCAGCTTCCCTGTTGTCCTGTGCCTCTGTCCCCTGAACCGTGTGCCCACTGCCAGTGACTCCAGGTCTCTGATTGTCTTGGGTTTGTGGGGTTGCTTGAGGTCCCTGTAGTGGTGAGCACACTGATGATTGACATGTCCTGGGGACAGAGGGATGGGCCCGCTGGGTGGGTGCTGTGCTGGTGTTTCCTAGGGGGGGAGGCTCTGTGGTGGGTTGGGACTGTGGCAGGGTAACCGACTGTCCAGAGGTCCCTGATGGGCCAGGTTGGTCATCATAATCCAGGCATGCAGAGCTGCTTTCATCACTGTGGGCCTCTTCTGTGGGGGCCTGGATGTTGGTGGCACCTCCTCTCTGGTGATGTTGAGTTCGGGTCCTGTGGGGATGTAAATGCAGTGTTAATGTATCTGCGTGTGCCATCTTGTGCATGGATATGTTTCCCTCTATGGTTGTTATTAGCAATGCACATTTGGGTTGTGTGAGATGTTACTGGTTTGCCTAAGTGATTGTGACTAGTGTGCATGCTGTGGTGATGGGTGTCCATGCAGGTCTGTGATGGGTGTCCATGGGTGTTGCATGCAGGGCTTGGTATTGGGATGGGTGGGTTGTGATAGTGGGGTCTACGTGAGGTGGTGGAGTTATGGGGACGAGGGTAGGAGTAGGAGTTTGTGACAGCATGCAGATAGGGTGGGGGATATAATAGTAAAGATCTAACTTACCAAAGTCCAGTCCTCCTGCTATTCCCGCGAAGCCCTCAAGATGCATGATCGCCAAGACTTGTTCCTCCCATGTTGTTAGTTGTCGGGGAGGAGGTGGGTGTCCACCAACAATCCTCTGTACAGCTACCTAGTGTCCTGCTACCCCAGAATGCACCTTCCCCTGTAGGTCGTTCCACCTATTCCTGATGTTATCCCTTGTTCTGGGGTGCTGTCCCACGGCGTTGACCCTGTCCACGACTCCCCGCCATAGCGCCATCTTCCTTGCAATGGCTGTCTGCTGCAATGGGTGTCTGCTGCACCTGTGTCTGCTGCACCTGTGTTCCGAATAGCGGTGGCTCTACTCGGATGATTTCCTCCACCATGACCCTTAGTTCCTCCACTGAGAACCTGGGGTGTCTTTGTGGTGCCATGGGTGTAGTGTGAGAGGTATGTGTGAGGGTGTGTGGGGTGATGTGTTGTGGTGTGTGTTGTGTTATGTGGCTCAGATTCAGTGGGTGCTCCTCGCTTGTCTCTCTCTCTCAGTTGGCAATATTTGTTTTCGTTGTAAGGGGTTGTGCTTAATGTGGGTTTGTGTTTTATATTCGATTGGGTATGTGGGTGTGGTGTGTGAATGTGTGTCAGGTGTGTATAGTTTGAATTGTCCAATGTGGTGTAGTTTTGTTAGTGTGTGTGTATTTTTAGCGTGGCAGTGTGTACCAATGGTTTACCGCAGTTGAATGTCCGCCACAGTGATTCGTGGGTCATGATGCTGTGGGCGTATTTCTGCTGGGCTAACGGTGTTGGTTTTTGTACCACCAGTTTATCACTGACCTTTGGGCTAGCCAACTTGTGAGGGTGTCTGTAAAGTGGTGGATTTCTCTGTGTGGGTCATAATACCCCATAATACCCATAACGGTATACCGCCGCTGTCATGGTATTTTGGTGGCCGTCAGCACGGCGGTCAGCGGCATTTACCACCAGGGTTGTAATGAGGGCCTATGTGTGTACTGTAATGGACAGCCTGCATCACTTTCTTTTTCAACCCCACTCTCTCTGTCAACTTGTCTCCTTGTGTGCATTTGCATCATCGAGTGAAGGAGAAGGGTCACCGGTGAGTGGGGATGCTGCAGCCCACGGGACCCAGGAGGCAGAGACCACTGATGCCGACGAGACCAGTGGGTTGGAGAGTGAGGGGAGTACCACGGGCAGGCGAGTACCACTGCTGGTACCTCCTATGATGGCAGCTCCCTGGTGGTGTCGGATCCTTCTGGGACCACCCAATCTTTGCCATCTTCCACCACCACTATACCAGCCTCGCCCTCCCAGTAACTCTCCCTGAGTTGCCCGTGCCAGCTCACCCAGGAGAGTGGGCATCTCCTTTGCTCCAAGCACCTCAGGCCCTGCCCTAGTCAGCCTGCTGCCCTCCCTGAGGAGGCTATTGACCTCCTGAATTCTATCTCTGTAGGGCAGACAACAATTGTGAATGCCATCCAGGGGCTGGTATACCAGAAGCAGCAATGCAATGCCTACCTGGAAGGCGTTCATGGTGCCATCTCTGACATGCAGAGATCTTTTCAGGCTCTGGCCTCCTCTTTGACGGCAGCCAGTGTCCCTGGTCTTTTGTCCCCTGCCCCACCACCTCTGCCCCTCCAGAACCCCTGGCCCTAACCCATTCCATGCACACATGCGGACAAGCATGCACCACAGACAACACACTTTAAACTCCAAGTTACACACAAGCAACACACGTCCCACGACAAGCACGCACACACTCCACCTACAAAAGCAAACAAGACAACATGCACTTCCCCCACTGTGTCCCCCACCCTCTCCTCCTCCATGTCTGTCACCTCACCAGGCACAGTCACATGCACTGTACCCTCAGTCACTGATCCTGCCCCCATTGTCACAGTCACCACAACAGCAGTCATCCACACATGCACCCGAGACACCACACCTGCACTCACCATGTCAACCTACATAGACACTTGCAGCACACTCACCACACCAAAAGACACCACCACAACATCTGTTTACACTGGCTGCCTGCCTTCTCCCACTCTTTCTATCCCTCCTCCTCCCAATATGCACAGACGCTTTCACTCATCCACCGGCAGAAGTAGGGTAGTGCTGTCTAGGACCCGCTCCAACCAGTGTGTTACGAGTTCTTTATGTACATATTTGAGACATTGGTGTGGTAAGGCAAATGAGTCTGGAGAATCAGTCGAGTATATCTAATATTCTACAAATAATCTGAACTGTATGCATAATATTACCTTTTGCATGAGCCTATGATTGTTGATTGTCCTTGACATTATTATTACACAGACGTGTGCTTGTTTTACCTTTTGCATGAGCCTATGCTTGTTGTATGCAAATAATCTGAGTTGTATGAATAACATTACCGTTTTCATAACCCTAAGCTTGTTGATTGTCCTTAAAATTATTATTACACAGATTTGTGCTTTTTTATGTTCTCTGTAGAGGTTTCCATAGCAACTATGTTGGATGTGTCCAGACTATAACGCCTGCCACACCCTGTACCCAGGTGCTCACTATTCCTCCAGAGCTTTCCGGGTTTGGTCCTTCATCTGGCTGTGGTAGGCCTTATCTCTCTCAGCTTTGAGAGAGTGCTTTATGGAGGTTGATTTCAAAGTCTATTTAGGAGCAGGTGTGCTCTTAGTGGTGAGATTTTATCTTAAGTAGATAAACAAAGGGCATTTGCTGGAGTTTGCTGGCAGTCTGCCAGATGCAATATTTATTGTTATTTTCCTGTTTATAAAGATTTGAAGTTACACAACTAAAGAAACACCCTAAATAGAACATAATGTTTGCTTTTATCTGTGTATCTGTATTACAGGGAAATTTCAGAGGAAATTATTTCTTCCATGTGAAGGTTACTTTTGTTTTTTAAAGACGATACTAACTGAAATGTTTTTGGAAGATTGCTCTTTATTTAAGACAGGATATTTTAGAAATGCAGAATATTGCTGAATTGTCTAATGAATATCAGCTTTAACAATATCTTTAGAACACTTAGCTTGAGGGGTATTTTTTTTGTTCCATTTGTTTTGGGGGGTCTTCATATTCTTGGTGTGATATTCAGTCAATATTGGTGAGAGAAAACAAACTCTTGAATGAGAGATTATAACAACGTTATCATTAGTTATAAGATTATATTGCTGTGTGTATTGCTGTTTCTTTTTGCAGGTCTCCTTCCCGGCAGTCCCCTTCCTAATTCCCTTCCACTAGCCTGGCCCCTCTAATACTCTGTGCTACAAAGGTTTCCAGAGTTGGAGTTACCTGGAGGTGGGCCTAAGTTGTCATCTCGTACAGATCCTGGGGAATAGGAGCTTCACTCTGACATCCACACAACATTCATCCACCAAACATAAGAAGACTCAGCATGCATCTGCATCCGCTCATAGCAAACCTCCTACAACCACTATCTCAACCTCCACTCCTAAACCTGTCTCCAAAGCCCCTGTACCTGCACCTAAAAAGGTTTTCCTTGCCCATGTTGACATACTTGAACCCAATGGCCCACCCCATCTTGTCCCCAAATGTTCTCATGGCCTCCCCAGATTCAGTCCTTCCCTTTCAAGCTCCTCCATAAGTCAGTAAGAATATTTGTAGGAGGCCTGATCCCTCTCACACACCCCCAGACCAAGCCCACTCCTACTCTTTCCAAGAGTAGTGTGGCGGTAGTTCCGCCCTGGAAAATGTGGCGGTGTGGTGAATCATAATATAGTGGGTGGTGTGGACCTTCCTGCCGGCCTGAAGATGGCCACCACCGGCAGAGGCAGTCATACCGCACTGGCGGTACAGGTGGTGAAATGGCTGTATTGTTCACAGCCGCACTCATAATACGGCAGTCTGCAATGCCACCTTGTTGGCGGTCCGCTCCGCCAGTGCCGGCGTGGCGGTCCAACTCCACCATACTCACAATGACCACCATAGTCTTGTAGAATGATATTACAATGTAGAAATTTGAATAAGACACATTTTTCTGTTAGAACTAAAACTGGATAACATCAAGCCTGTTGGAAAATGGGTTATTGGTAAGGGCAGGTAGGTACCTACACTTAGCAACAGGCCACTAGCCTCCACTTAGGTCCACTTAGGTCTCAGTAAATTAAAACAGCTCAACCCTTGGTAGCTTGGCAACGAGCGACAAGGCTAAACTTAGGAGACAGAGGGGGTGATTCTAACCCTGCGGTCGGTGTTAAAGCGGCGGCCAACCCGCCAACAGGCTGGCGGTCCAAAAAATGGAATTCTGACCCTGGCGGGAACCGCCAACACAGCCCGCCAACTTAACACTCCGACCGCCGCGGCGGTACAGACAAACAGCGCGGCGGTCACCGCCAACAGGCAGGCGGCAGACAATGTACCGCCCACACTATCATAACTCACCAATCCGCCACCTTTTCCGGGGCGGGAGCACCGCCGATAAAAACACGGCGGAAACAGACTACGAACGGGAAAACGCTCACCTCTACGCACTCCACGAGGACGGAGGACAGCATGGAACCCGAATTGAACATCATACCTGCTCTCGTCTACCTTCTCATCTACCTTGAGACGGCGGGGCCCAGCGGAGCGGTGCTTGAGACGGCGGGGCCCAGCGGAGCGGTGCTTGAGAGGAAGGGCCCAGCGGAGCGGTGCTTGAGAGGAAGGGCCCAGCGGAGCGGTGCTTGAGAGGAAGGGCCCAGCGGAGCGGTGCTTGAGACGGCGGGGCCCAGCGGAGCGGTGCTTGAGACGGCGGGGCCCAGCGGAGCGGTGCTTGAGGAGGCGGGGCCCAGCGGAGCGGTGCTTGAGAGGAAGGGCCCAGCGGAGCGATGCTTGAGAGGAAGGGCCCAGCGGAGCGGTGCTTGAGAGGAAGGGCCCAGCGGAGCGGTGCTTGAGATGCGGGGCCCAGCGGAGCGGTGCTTGAGACGGCGGGGCCCAGCGGAGCGGTGCTTGAGACGGCGGGGCCCAGCGGAGCGGTGCTTGAGACGGCGGGGCCCAGCGGAGCAGTGCTTGAGAGGAAGGGCCCAGCGGAGCGGTGCTTGAGAGGAAGGGCCCAGCGGAGCGGTGCTTGAGAGGAAGGGCCCAGCGGAGCGGTGCTTGAGACGGCGGGGCCCTGTTCAGCGGTGCTCTTCTGCACCGCGGGCCCTGTTCAGCGGTGCCTATCTCCACTGCGGGGCCCTGTTCAGCGGTGCTCTTCTGCACCGCGGGCCCTGTTCAGCGGTGCCTATCTCCACGGCGGGGCCCTGTTGAGCGGTGCTCTTCTGCACCGCGGGCCCTGTTCAGCGGTGCCTATCTCCACGGCGGGCCCAGTTCAGCGGTGCTCTTCTGCACCGCGGGCCCTGTTCAGCGGTGCTCTTCTGCACCGCGGGCCCTGTTCACCGGTGCCTATCTCCACGGCGGGGCCCTGTTCAGCGGTGCTCGTCTGCACCGCGGGCCCTGTTCAGCGGTGCCCATCCAGCAGGTCAAGGGAGCCAGACCTGGCCTGGACTCCCTGTTCAGTCGCCCTCGGACCGTGACGTATCTGGACCCTTCGGGGACGGACTCCTGGCCTCCTTAGTGTCCTCCTTCCCAGCTGGGATGTGGCATGTGGGGTCCACCTTCTCCGCGCTCCTGCTGCCCTTCCGCTCCTTTGATCGGGCTCTCGGGCCCTTGCCTCCCCCAGATGGTGTGGGTGGTGAAGTGGCCGCACATTGCTCCTTGGGGGCAGCCCTGTCAGTCCTCGCACGGCGGTCCTTGGTTTTGCGGGTCCTCTTGCCGGGGAGGGGGGCTGGACGTGTCCTTGCTGCAGCTCGATGTGTCACTGCTGGCAAAGGGTGTGCTCCAGAACCCAGGCACAACAGTGACACCCGAAGCTGGGCTGGTGGTGGCTGCGGTGCTCTTGGGACTCTTTGGAGATGGATGGGGGGGGTCATCGGGGGGAAAGAGGTTAAGGTTAGCCAGGAAAAGTTTTTTAGGGCCAAGGTAAAGGGTAGGAGTAGTGGAGATGGAAGTGGAGGTAGAGGAGGTGGTTGTAGGAGAGTCAGGTGTGCTGTCATTGGGTGAAGGTGCTGGTGCTGTAGGCTGTCGTGAGGTGGATGGCTGTTGGGTGGGTGGCTGCCTGCGTTTGTGTGTCTTGGAAGAGGGGGTGACAGACACAGTGGGAGAGGACACAGGGGACGTGTACATGGCAGTGGGGGTGGTGACTGCACGAGTGTGGACTGTACTGGAGGGTGAGGTGGTGATGAAAGCACTGGCTGATGTGGGGGTGCATGCAGGTGTGAGTGTAGACGTCACAGGGAGGGAGGAGGGAGACGAGGAGGAGGGGGACACAGGGGTGGCAGTGGCTGTTGGCATGTCTGCATCTGGGTGTTGCTCGGGTGAGTGTTTGCGGGATCTGTGGTGCTTGTGTTTGGATGAGCTGCTCTTGGGTGTTGAGGTGTGTGCAGGCTGGTCTGATGGTGTGGATGGGATAGGCTGAGGAACAGGAGACAGAGACAGGCTGGAGGCAGTCAGAAGAGGGAGGCTGGAAACAGGGACAATGGCTGCCGTCAGTGCTGAGGCCAGAGCAGTGAACGCTCGTTGATGGGCAGCCTGACCCGAATGAATGCCCTCCAGGTACGCATTGCTCTGTTGCACCTCCCTTTGCACACCCTGGATGGCATTCAGAAGGGTCGTCTGCCCAACAATGAGCGTCCTTACCAGGTCAATGAGCTCCGCACTGAGGGCAGCAGGGGCAACATGGGCAGGGGCTGAGGTGCCTGGGGCGAAGGAGACGCGCGCCTTCCTGGGCGAAGCGGCACGGAGCGAAGACTGAGGGGCTGCTGGGAGGGCGGGGCTGGTGCGCTGGGTGGCGGCTGTACCTGTAGAGGCGGGGGGCACGGATGTTGCCGCCACCCCTAGGGATCTCCCATCCGAGGACGTGTCGCTTTCGCTGCTCTCACCAGCTGTCCCCGTCGTGGTGCTCCCCTCGCCCTCCGGATCACTGGTGCCCTCGGTGTCTGTTCCTGGGCCCACCGGGGCCTTGTGTCCTGCAGCTCCCTCGTGCTCCGATGCCATATCTCCTCCGCCTGATGATGCTAATGCACACATGCACAAGAAGATGAAGAGAAAGGGTGGGGGGAGAAAAAAGAAGACCAGGTTGAGTGCATGCAATGTCAACACCGTTGGCGGAGAGGACAGACACAGGTGCCTAATGCACTAAGCCGCGCATTCGGGGTACACTACTCAGTACTACTGACTAAGACAACAGGCCAAGAGACGTCAAACGCGCACATGGGAGATGCTGGACCTTCAATGGCTGTACTTGTCACCCTACAGAGGTGGGGGCCGGGGGCACAGGGCCATGCCTAAGGGAGAGGACTACACTACAGAAAGCACCCTGGCCTAATGTCACCCACAGCCCTCCTCCCCCACCCAGATGCCTCCACTGCGCAGAAAGATAGGAGAATGTGCTGATACTCACCCCCTTGTGTCTGCTGTGATGTCTTAAAGCGCCCATCCAATTCAGGGTAGGCCACAGCCAGGATCCGGGACATCAGGGGGGTCATGGTGCGACTGGCACCCCTCCTAGGTTGGGAGGCCATCCCCAGCAGTGTTTCTGCGGTCTTCCTTGTTCCGCGGCGGATGTCCTCCCACCTCTTGTGGCAGTGGGTGCCCCGTCTGTTGTGGACCCCCAAGGTCCGGACTTCCTTGGCGATGGCACGCCAAATATCGATCTTCTGATGGGCGCTGACCTATTAGACATGTACAGGGTGGAAAGGAGGAAATCATCAATGGCCTGCATGTTAGATATAATTGGCCCCCCCCCACCCACTTTGCCATATGGCACATGCTCTCATCTGTCGGGCGTTGCACTCCTCATTCGCCCCCCACCCCACCCCACCAACTTACATCCACCCCAATCCACACAGGCATAGCCCATTCCATTAGCACCCGGGGTACTCACTTGTTGGTCTGGAGGACCGTAGAGTAGCGCATACTGGGGGAGGACCCCATCCACGAGCTTGTCCAATTCTTCAGACGTGAAGGCAGGGGCCCTTTCCCCAGTCACAGCAGCCATTGTATCTTCCAGTCCGAGGTCACAGCAGCACTTGCAGTATAGGTCCTCTCCTGTGGATGATCAGGTCTCGAGTGATTAAGCAGATAGAAAATGGCGGTCACGTCCGCGGCGGAGCGTACCGCGGCGGTGCGTACCGCGACCGCCGGCGCACTTCGTTATTGGCTCCTGAAACCCATAGGCTTCAATGTTAACCAATGCGGCTTTGCGCCGCGGTCTTCGACCGCCTACCGCCACGGTGTGCCCCGCCAGCGCAGTGACCTCACATCCCATTGTCCCACTTCACAGGTCAGGCAGCCGCCATTTCAAGGGCCCACATGGCTTAATTTTGACTGCGACACACAGGCCTAGGCCTTGCATTGCCACACATACACGCCTTTCAACCTATTGCCATTCTTTAACTGTGCAAGCTGTCTGTACGTACCTGTGGTTTGGCTGACTCTGTGCTCCATGTTGTCCTTCCTAGGCACCGTCCGCTGGGACTTGCGAGGAGAAGGAGGAATCCTCGCGTGTACCGACCGCTGGTGGACCTGTCGACAATGGAAGAACGCCATATAATCCTTCGATACCGACTTGACCGTGCCACTATCCATGAACTGTGTGCCCAGCTGGAGCCAGCCCAGATGTCCCCCATCCGCCAACCCACAGGGATTCCCCCTCTGGTGCAGGTTTTGTCAGTCCTCCATTTTTTGGCCAGTGGGTCATTCCAGACCACAGTGGCCATGTCATCTGGAATGTCTCAGCCTATGTTTTCAAAGATTTTGAGCAGAGTGTTGTCTGCCCTGATGAAACTCATGCAGAGCTACATCATTTTCCCCGAGGAGGGTGACTTGCCCACAGTGAAGGGTGATTTCTATGCCCTTGGACATATCCCCAACATCATTGGTGCCATTGATGGGACCCATGTGGCTTTGGTACCCCCAAAAGACGCTGAGCAGGTGTACCGAAACAGAAAGAATTATCATTCGATGAATGTCCAGGTGGTCTGTTTGGCTGACCAGTACATCTCCCATGTAAATGCCAAGTTCCCAGGGTCAGTGCATGACGCGTATGTGATGCGAAATAGCAGCATCCCCTATGTGATGGAGCAGCTACAGAGACAACGTGTGTGGCTAATAGGTGACTCTGGTTACCCCAACCTGCCGTGGCTACTGACCCCAGTAAGGAATCCCCGGACAAGGGCAGAGGAACGCTACAATGAGGCCCATGGGCGTACAAGGAGGGTGATTGAGCGAACCTTTGGCCTCCTGAAGGCCAGGTTTAGGTGCCTGCATATGACTGGTGGATCCCTAATGTACTCACCAAAGAAGGTGTGCCATATCATCGTGGCGTGCTGTATGCTTCACAACCTGGCTTTGCGACGCCAGGTGCCTTTCCTGCAGGAGGATGGTCCAGATGGTGGTGTTGTAGAAGCCGTGGAGCCTGTGGAGAGTGAAGAGGAGGAAGACTCTGAGGACGACACAGACAATAGGGACAGAGTGATACAACAGTATTTCCAGGAACACCCAGGTAAGAATCACTCACGCCATTTCACAATTGCTTCTAGCCTCCTGCATCTATACTTTCTGTAGTTCCCCACAGATGTTTTTTATTAATTTATGCCTTTCCCTTCCCTTCTCAGTGCTGTCTGACTCAGTACCTGACTTCTGCTTGGTTCGCCCATGAAATACAGCGTATTGACATTGGTATGTTGTCATGACTAATTGACAGGACAGAAATTGAACAGTAATATGTTATCCCTTTGTTAATAATACAGCATGACTCAAAACAGGTTTGTGTGCAAAAAGTGATTTATTTACAGTGCTAGATACCGGTACATGTGATTCTAAGGGTGATGGGTGGGGGTGGAGGAATATCCATGGCAGAGTCCAGTTCTCAGTCTCACAGGTGCATTGTTCTTTTGCCTGTGGAAGGATGGAGCATAGGCAGTTCATGGTTGGACAGGGTGGAATGTGGGACAGTGGGAAGACTTGAGGGGGTATGTCCTGCTGGCGGGGGTCTTGACATCCTACTCTGTCTTTTTCTTTGGTCTCAGGCTCCTCTTACGGGGTGGTTGTTCTTCAGCAGGAGGTGGGGTTCTGGGGGGCTGTCGAGGTGTTGGGACCTCCTGTCCACTAGCGCCGGCGGAGGTGGTAGGCTGTTCCTGGTCCGGCCTAGTGACAGGGGCCCTGTGTGGTGCACCATGGTCCCGCAACGCGTCCTCTATCCTGTGGAGGGCCAGGACGATGGTCCCCATTGCGGTCCCGATGATTCTCAGCTCCTCCCTGAAGCCCATGTAGCGTTCCTCCTGCTGTGCCTGGATCTCAGTGAACCTGGCCAGTACCGTCGCCATCGTTTCTTGGGAGTGGTGGTAGGCCCCCATGAGGGTGGTGAGGGCCTCTTGGAGAGTGGGTTCCCTGGGCCTCTCCTCCCCCCCCCTGTCGCACAGCAGCCCTCCGAGCTGCCCAGTTTCCCCCGGCCTCTGTCCCCTGGCCGGTGTGCCCGCTCCCACTGCCCCCAGGTCCCTGTTGTTGTTGGGGTGTCGGGTTAGCCTGGGTGCCCTGTAGTGGCAGACACACCGCTGATTGAGCTGTCCTAGAGACAGAGGCATGGGCCCGCTGGGTGGGAGCTGTGCTGGTGTCGGCAGAGGGGGTCGGGTCTGGTGTGGCCTGTGTCTGGGTGAGGGGAACCGACTGCCCAGAGGTCCCCGATGGTCCGGGCTGGTCATCAGGTTCACTGTCGACAGAGCTGCTATCCTCAGTGTGGGCCTGTTCCGGTGGTGGGATGGACACTTCTGGACCCTCCTGGCTGGTGTGTTGTCGTTCGGGTCCTGCATGGGGTAAGAAAGTTTGGTTATTGTTTCTGTGTGTGCAATAGCAGGCGTGTTGTGGGTGCCCTTGTCCCCCAGTGCAGGCATTCCCTGGAGGGAGGTGTTGTGAGGGTATTTAGTGGGGGGGAGGGGTTAGTGCAGTGGTCATGCTTAGGTGATGGGTGCCCATGGTTTGTGTTGGCATGCAGGAGTTGGTGTTGGGATGGGTGGGTTGTGCTGGTGAGACATTGTCAGGAAGGATGTGTGCTGGGGGGTTGGGGGTGAGGGTGGGGGTGTAGGTTGGCATGCTGGTGGGGTGTGGGGGATATAGTAGTTGAGATGGGACTTACCAGAGTCCATTCCTCCGGCTACTCCTGCAAGGCCCTGAGGATGCAGGATGGTCAAGACGTCTTGTTCCCACGATGTAAATTCGGGAGGGGTGGGTGGGGGTCCGCCGCCAGTCTTCTGGACCGCGATGTTGTGCCTGGAGACCATCGACCGGACCTTCCCCCGTAGGTCGTTCCATCTTTTGCGGATGTCCTCCCTATTCCTGGGATGCTGTCCCACCGCGTTGACCCTGTCCACGATCCGCTGCCATAGCTCCGCCTTCCTGGCTATACTGGTGTGCTGCACCTGCGAGCCGAAGAGCTGGGGTTCCACTCTTAGGATTTCCTCCACCATGACCCGGAGTTCTTGGTCCGAAAATCGTGGATGCCTTTGGGGTGCCATGGGGTGGTGTGGGTGAGGTGTGGGGTGGTGTATGTGATGAGGAGTGTGTTGGTGAGTGGTGCGTTGTGCTACTATGTGGTGTGTGTGATGGTGTAGTGTGCCTCAGTGTGTCTTCCTTTGGATTGTCTGCTGTGTCTCTCTCTCCTTCTCTCAGTATTTGGGGTCGCAGGGGTTTGTGGGTGATGTGGGTGTGTGTTTTATAGTTGGTTGATTGTGTGGGAGTGGTGTGTGTATGTGTATCAGGTGTGTGTTTTTCAAATTGTCCAATGTGGCTGTGTTTTGGTGCTGTGTGTGTATTCTGACCGCGGCGGTGTGTAGCGCCAATGGAATACCGCGTTTGAATGACCGCCGTGTGGATTCGTGGGTCGTAATGGCATGGGCGTATTTCTGTTGGCGTGACGGTGGAGGTTTGGTCATCTCCAGTTTATCGCTGCCCGCCGATGTGGCGGGCTGCAGTGGAGGACGGATTTTTGGAGGTTTGGCCGTTATGGGTCAGAATGACCGTGGCGGTTGACCGCGGCCGCGGCGGTGTTATGGCGGTCTTCTGACCGGCGGTAAGGGCATTTTACCGCCGAGGTCAGAATCACCCCCAGAGTGTAAAGCATTCAAATATCACAATACAGTTATTAAATAAAACACAGAAAACAGTTTAAAAATCCAAAACCAATTTATTAAGATAGATTATATTTTTATCTTTAAAATGACACAAAAACAAATAAAATCGGATAAGGGGAACTGGAGATATTAATGTTTAAAGAATTATTGTTTTCTAGCACCTAGAAACCAAAGGCGTCAATCTGGTCATCTGGTCGCACCTCGACCGGTGCAAAGAGTCAAAGTTTAAGGCCAACAGCGATGGAGCCCTGCTCGGCTACAGCCCGCGGGAGGCCCCGGTCAAAAGTTTCCCGTTTTTCTGAAGATTTTCTTCAGCGGGACGAACCTGCCAGTCCAATCCGACCTCCTGGAACTCTTCTCCGGATACGCATCACAGGAGCCCTCGTGGAGATTTTTACCTTTGGACTTAGTCGTTTTTTCGAGGTGAAAATCCTTTGACCGAGGTAAACCTGGATCTTGATCCGACGCCCTTGGAGCCCTCCTCAGATACGGTGGCTGGGAGGTCCTGGTCAACTTTCTATGTTCGGACTTAGTCTCTTTTTTGGAGATTTTCTTCACCGGGACGAACCTGCAAATCAAGTTGCGGTTGAGGCAAGCCGGTTAGAGTTGCCGCGGAGGGACGGTCCCTCTATGGAGCTTTTTTTTCAAAAGTTCTCCAAACTTCTGGATCTTCTTCCAGATGTTCCTTTAAGGTTCTTTTGGGTTCCACAGCTCACCCCAAGGTTCCAGAGGCTCTGAGATGATCCTTGGGGGTGTGGTTTACAACTCCCAGAATGCACCTGGCGCAAACTCCTTTTTGGCCACTGGACAGTGGTCAGCTGGTTTGTTTCTTCAGGAGTTGGTGCAGGGGACTCTGTTTAGCAATTTTTCACCTGTGGCAAACAGGCAGTCCCTCCTTGAACCAGTTGAAACCAGGCAAAGTCCTTCTTGTGGTGAAGCCCAAGTGTGCAGCTGGTGCAGTCCTTCAGAGTGCAGGGTCCAGGTGCAGGCCAGGGGTCCAGCAGGGCAATCCTTCTTTTCCTGTGGTTCTTCCTTGTTGGAATCTGATGGGGATCTGTGGTGTGGGTGCAGGTCTGCCAGTTTTAACCCTGCTCCTGGGTGAAAAAATGGGGGTCCTGGTTCTCCAATCAGGGGCAGGGTCTTTCCCCCTGTGACGACCACTTCCTGGAAAGTGTGGCAAAAAACAATCCCAGGGAGCAACAGTCCTCAAAAATCCATCATGGCTGAAAGAGATTTTTGGAGGTTACATCTGGCTGAACCCACCCCTCTCCTAATCTAATCAAGGGGGCACCTAATTATCTGGGTTTGCAGGATGTGGGGATGTTTATGAGTTGCTCCAAATGTCCTTCTCTGCCTTTGAAGACCAGTTTGGCAGCCCTCCTCCTTCCTGCCTCACCATCTGCTGAAGGGAGAGCTCCTCCCACAGGCACATCTCTTTGTGTGAAGCCAGGCAGGCCACTTCACACATCATCAAGGCAGCCTGGCCAGGCTGCCAGAGGTCTGGCCAATTAGAGCACAGCAGCAAAAGCACTGCAGGGCTGAAGTTGGTAACTTTTCAGGTAAAGTTTAAAACTCTTTACCTGAACAAGGTATATTAAATCCAACAACTGGAAGTTGTGGGTATTATTATAACAATTAATTTGATACCAAACTCTTGGTATCTGTTACTTAAGGGGACTTTAAAAATTAAAATAAAGTCTCCCCATTCTAGCCTATGGAGGCCATTCACTACAATTAGGGAAAACAAATGTGGCTGTTTTACCTCACCAGGGCTTATACAACTATTTTTTAAAAGGTCCCTGCTTATAGTTACATGGCACCCAGCCCTAGGGGCACATAGGGCACACCTTAGGGGTGACTTATATGTAGAAATAAGGTAGTTTAAGACTTTGGAACTACTTTTAATTCCAAAGTCAAATTTTCATATAACTTTAATTTAAAAGCAGCCAGCAAGGCAGGCCTGGCTTTACAATGACACTGAGCACCCCAGCAGTGCACCCATGGGTGCACTACCTATGCTGGGGTCCCTAAACCTACATGCCCTACCATATACTAGGGACTTATAGGTAAATTGACTTAGCCAATTATAATTAGCCTAATTTGCATACTGAAAGCACAGGCCCTGGAACTGGTTAGCAGTACCCAGGGCACCATCAGAGTCAGGAAAACACCAGCAAAAAGTGGAAAATGGGGGCAAAAAGTTAGGGGGGCTCTGCAATTAGCCCTCTTCTTTCACAAAGCCTCTAATGGTTTTCCAAAACACTAACAAGATTTCCTTTAGCCTTTCTCTTTAATAAAGTTCAAATGCATCACCCATTAAATCTTTTGAATGCAGTATGTGTAATATAGGGCTGTATATTTCTTCTGATTGTTCCTCAGTAATTTTCAAAAACTGGCCTTGATTAGATTTGTCTGGCAGTAGTAGTGTATGTTTTTTATAACAAATATGAAATAGCATCTTGTAAATGCTTTTTATTTCTTGCCAATTGTTAGGCTTTTGTTGGAACTCCATTGACCAATATACCTACAAGTTACTCCCACGGTGTCAATATTTTGTTAACCTACTGGTAAGAAGGCAAACTTTCCTTTCAGCACACATACTACTTCTTGAGCTTGACATTTTCCTCATTTGGGTTGCATTTAATATTTGCTTGTAAAAAATGTAAAATTTGAATTTAAATTCTTTCAAATAAATTCAAATGTTGTAACTTTGGAGGTATAGGCTAAATTTCCAAATTATTCCAAATTGCACATGAAGGCATACATTTATTGTTAAGTTTCTCAGGGCAATGATAACATGCATGTTGATCACAGCAAACATCATATGTGTTTTCCACAATAAGATACATAACAAGCTACTCTATCTTCTTGTTTGATTGTTTCCAGTGAACCTATCATTTACTTTTGTTTTCCATAATGTGTGCATCTACAGCAAATGCACACTTTCTTTGGAACCTCTGTGATGGTTTCCTGGAATAGCAAAATATCCAAAATATACAGTTTCAAGCCAATATTTCTATTATCTATTGCAGTTTCTGGATATAGGATATGTGTGGAGACGTCATCTTGAAATTCACAACCAAAGTATTTTTTATTCTATATGCTATGTAATTGATAGGACCTTTTTAGGCTTAGAGTGTAGTAAAACATCACTAATTATCTTTGCTTGTATTGCAGCCTCTTAAGCAATGTGTAACTTTTTTTAAAGCTTTCATATAGAGGAATGATAAATTGAAAGCTTTCTTATGTATTGCAAAGTAGAATTACGCGTATCATTTTAATGCAGCCCAGCCTATGACCATGCAGTTGTGTAATATTGCAAAATGGGCAGTTGTCTAATGTGTGCAAAAGTTTAATTTTACCTTGCAAATTTGTTTTATACATATTAATAAAGGTAAGAAGTTTTCCCATTGATTTTGTCCCACTTTTGTATAATGAGGTGAAATTCCATTGGTAAACTGTAGTATTAAGTATATATTTCCTCAAAATTCTTCTGTGAGTGTTCCATTACATTGGTCACTTTTTTTTCTCCAAACCAACATCAGATCGCTGCATAGGTTTATAGCAACGTTCTTTATTATTAATTCAATTAGAATATGTATAGAAACCTTCTTTGTAAAGTTTGATTACATACTAGATGTATGTCTCCACCAACCTCCAAATATGTTTGAGAATTGCATGTGATTCAAATATACATAATGTATAATTTATCAGCTAAAATTAAATCTGTGAGTGTTTGCATGTGATTCTTTGTTAAAATAAATATTTTTATTTTCACTGCAAAGGCTTTTTCCACAATTAAGTGAACATATAGTCTATGTTTACCTTTACCAGTGCGGTTTCTACTTCTTAGTAAATTTCCAAATACTCCAATTTTAAACTGTTTACAGATAATATTTCTAATAGTCTCCCTCCTTGTACCACCATAGGGTAAAGAGGAATTCACATGCTTGTTTTGGTAGGTATGTTGTTCACATATACCAGCATGTTTCAGTTCATTATTTGCATGCAGAAGCGTATTATCTGAGCAAACCTTTCTCTTACTTTGCAGATAGTTCTCTTATCATTTTCCTTTTTAGATTGTCCACTCTGTTCATTTAAAGGTGTGGGTAGTTTTCCTTTACTGTAATACATTTGGAATACATTTTCATTTATATTTTCAGATAATATTTTGAAGGCATGGTGCTAACTTTGGTTGTACCTGTATATAAAAAAAAGATAAACAAAAGGACAGTTCAATTAGTAATAAATATACTGAAGTATAAATAAAGAATTAACTGTAAACATAACATTGATTTTATAATAAATATATTGCCACTTTATTTTTATTTATCTTTGAAAGAAAATAAACATTGCTTTTGTTTTCCTAATAATGGAACAGTGTAAAACAAAAATATGTGTATCTCCCACCTTCACTTGAGCTACAGTTCTAATAAAGCACAACATTTAATGATAATACTGTTTACAGAACACTAGCAGAATTGGGCTATGTTAATAGCCGATTGGTAAATGAAATACAACAGCTTTTTCTGTTATATCCAAATGTTATGCAAAACAAACAATATTTTTAGGTATTTTTCTTATGTCACTGATGTTACTTTTATTTTGACATTATTTTTCAACAAACCACTAAGTGCATTTCAAATAATTGGTGTCCTACATTTGTAATAGTATAGTCTATTGGTTTACATGGTCATGTGACCTTTAAGTGTACTGATATAGCTGTGTCTACTCTGTAGTATGGTAAAAGTTTGCAATGTATTCTTTTTTAGGAATGAATGGGCTTCTCTTGAAATGTTTGGGATGTATTACTAGCCAAATATGATGCTGATCCAATGAGCCTGTTTCTTTCATAACAATTTTATGTTACACAGAAGATACTTGGCCACTGGTATTCCATCCCGGCTCATCAGAATACTCCAAACAAGACTGGTATACCCTCCAGGCTCACCAGAGGACTCCAAACAAAACAGAACACTTCAGTCTGACTCATCCTGGACTTACCTAAGTGTACCCACATCACTCCTCATCTCTGTAAACTCCACTGGCTCCCTGTCCTGAAAAGAATTCAGTTCAGAACACTCACATGCCTGCAGAAGCCCTCCACAAACTGGGACCGTCCTACATCAACCACCCAGGTGAACTTTCATCTCCCCTTGAGACACATGCATTCCTCCTAACTCGCGCTCACACAAGTCCTCAGCATCCATTGGACCTGGAGCAGGGGCTGCATGTTCACCTACATTGCAGCCAAAGCCTGGAATGACCTCACTTTCTGTCTCAGAATGGCATTCCCTCTGTCAGACTTCGGAAAGCAATTCAAGTCCTGGCTCTTCAACGCTGACACAGCAACCTCAGTGCCCAGATACTACTAGGGGTGATGATTGATTGATTGACTGACTATTATAAGCTAGTACATTCAACTTTCACTTTACTGCATTCACTGACTGCTTTTTCAAGGTATAGGTTTGTGTTCGAAGAATATGTTTTGTGTGTGAATAATTGGACACAGTTATGTATTTTGGGCTCTAGAGTATGCGAAAAAGAAATGATCATAATCTAGGCATGTCACATGTTGAGATTGCATGTGTAGCTAAAAGAGATTAAGGGTGAAGTAACATCCTACCTCTCATTTCATCACTTAGTAATTATCAGCATCCTTATTTTATAATAGTTTATTGTGGAGGTAATTAATTTGGACACCTCACTGTTGTAAAAATTGAAATTGGAATAAAATCAAATTTCACATCTTTGTTTCCTCGCAGTCATTTTTACTATTCTAATATTTGCCAAATGATCAAATGAAAATACTCTGTTCAAAATGCACAAAAGTATGAAAAAATAAGCAGACGTATCAACAAAACCATGTCTGCATTCCTAAGAGATCTCACAATGTCCTCCAGATACTATCTAAACATTATGGGCCTGATTTGGAGTTTGGCGGACGGGTTGCTCTGTCACGTGACAGATATTCCATCCCCCCCTATTGGGATTCCCATAGGCTATAATGGGATCATAACACCACGGTCGGGATATCCATCACATTTGTGACACAGTACCCCCATCCACTAAACTCTAAATCAGGCCCTATATTTCAAATACTTCCCTTCATTGTACAGATGGTGTCCATTTCACTACAATTGGCAATATCATCTTCATTTGTAACATTTGCCAACTAGTACTACAGCATGAGTAAGGTCAAAGTACCCAGTTATAATAAAATAATCTTCTCACTTTTAAGAGGGAACTTAATAGGAGCATAACTACACATCAATGTTTGTGGGTTATTTTCAAAACATAGTATTACGGTACCTCTGTACTCTCTAGAGTCTCAATCAGCTGTATTGTGGTAGCCCATAAAATGTTAAAACACATTAATACATTTCCTAACTTTATTGCCTACATATAACACCTATACTAACCTATGTATAGCTGAATTACAAAGGTAAACTAATGTTTCTAATGCATTTTCTAGCTGTATTCCAAAACACACTGATGTAAGTGTGAAAAACAACATGGCTGCCATGGAGTTTTGGAGAAGTGCAAATTAGGCAATCAAATAATCCCTTGTTATCTCTGTGTACTGAAGATGTACAGTGGTTGCACCACAGTACTATTGTGGTCACAGATACAGCTACAATAACCTTATAACTTAACAGTTATCTCATCTGCAACCCTGACTGTGCAATACTGCCAAATAAAAAAAACAATCCAGCTGATGGTTTTCACACTATGCAAAATGCAAATGTTTATGGAATGTATTTGATTTGAAGACCATTTTGGAACCATGTTTTCACAGAAAAAATGTTTTTGACTTGCCTATATCTTTGGCGCCGTTTGCGTGATCTTTACAAAATTGTCCAAAAAAAGTGTGCCAGTAATTCCTGTTGCATGTGGAAAGTTTTGGGGTGATCCATGAAGTAGGGGCTGAGAAAAAAATATTTTTCCATGTTGATTCCAATGGGAGTTTTGAACATGACTACAGCCCATACTGCTGGACGGGATTACACCAAATTTGGCAAAAAGCTAGATTTTGTTTCGCAGATTGTGCTTTTTGTCATTTGGTGTTAATCCGTTCAGTGGTTGTTGAGAAATTTAAGGAAATCCAAATTCATATGTCTAGGGCCATGGTTTCTCAATGACCACTTTGAAAAGAATATCAAGCTTGTACAGGAGAATGCTGAGGTCTGATTAGCTGCCAACCCTTCAATTAGGAAATGTTGACAGCCATCTTGGCACTCTGCTTCAGCCAAATCCCACAAAGGAAAATGGAAAAAGAAGAAAAGGGGTCAGGGTAGGAAAACTCTGACCCCCGAGCCAGCAAGGTAAAAAAGCATTTGTTTAAAAAAAAATGCCACAAATTTCACAAATTTGCAGCAAAAAACCCCAAAAAACAAACAAGTGCGGGCTCCTGCACTTGTTTCTTGTTTTAACTGTTTTTGTTGTAGGACCCCATGTGGACCATGTCCCAATGGCACTCGGGGTTTAATAAAAGAAATGGAGGGGCACATGGGGCTCCCCTCCAAGAGTTTAAAAATGCCCCAGGGCTAATGTTAATAGTTGCGTTGACCCCCCAGGAAAGGAAATTATATGGGGACTGGGTGGACCCCCCGAGCCCTCCTCGGGGCTACAAATAAAATGCTTATGTTAGCCATATAGACCCCCCAAACCTTCTGGGACAACAACCTCCCCAGGGCTATACATAAATTGACTGGGAGAGGTGCACAGACCCTCCAAACCCTAGAGACCATGACCTACCTGGGGCTAAGTTGAATATAGAGCTGGGGTCGCATGGACCCCTGCACCCCAGGGACCACAACCTCCTTGGGGCTTTATTTTTATTTTTTAAAAGGGAGGTGGGCCACACTGCATCCCTCCTAGGCCATTCTTGACCCCGGGGACCACCACCTCCCCATGACATTCCATGTGAATAGAAGGAGGGGGGCCACATGGCCTCCCTTCTGCAGCCATACATGGTCTTGGGGTCAGGGCTGGCTACTGCTATGTCCGGGGCTGACCACCCCGGGACATAGGTGTTTGCCTTTGTTTGTTGTACCTTTGACAGCTCCCACCAAGCAAAAGCAAACACTTTGGTTCCAGCGGGTGGGAGCTGTCAAAGTGCTCCAGGACACTAGAAGCAGAGGTTTCATCTCTTTTCTTGCCCACAGGTATGCATTCAGGGAAAGAGATGAAACTACTGCTCTTGCAGACAGGGAGCAGCATGTTTAGCAGCTCCCTCTATGCAATAGCAATGCCAGCTACTGCAGGAGGTGGGGAGCTGGCTGGGACTGTGGTGGCCTTTTTACCCCTGTGGTACTATCGCACACTGGGTACCCTGGCTGGTACCATAGGAGATAGTGACATATGGAAAGGCCCAAGGGATTGAATCTACGGGGCCAAAATCAGCCTGGGGAGGGTGGTCCCTTGGCCCCTTCTAATAATTAGGCAGACGTTTCGGCTCACTTAATAGTAAGCATATGTCTTACTGCCCTTTGCCAGGATGATGTCCTGCTTACCAAGAGGCCCCCCAGTGTGCTTATGCCAATTTTGGTGCCACTTTCATGACATTGTGAAAGATGAGGACATCTCCCCAAAACAAAGAAGCACTTACATCATATAGATATGAGGAAGGGCCCCGGTTTGCTGGCGATTTACTACTTTATAGTCTTGTTGGCCTCTCTATAAGACGATTTACGTTATTACTGAATTCTGGAAAAAGACACACAAGGAACAATCACATTGCCAAAAACACATAAGGTAACTGAAGACATTTCCCTGTGGTCCATTGCGCAGCTCAAATGTTGAGTGCACACTGGCTATTCACCCAATGAGGTAGCATTTACTAACTAACAAGTAGAAAGTACTTCAGTTGTGTAGACATTTTGTACAAAACTGTGAAACCTTATTGGATAAATGGGCAGGTGTAGTTCCCTTGTGGCTGACTCATGCAGCTACTGACATACCCATGCACCCACTCTCAGACCCACTCAAATGCTCATGTACTCACTAACAGACCCACTCAGAGACTCACGTACCCCTCACAGACCCACTCAGAGAATCATACACTCACTCACAGACCCACTCAGAGACTCACACAACCACTCATTGACCCACTTAGACACTCATGCACCCATTCACAGACCCACCCAGATATATATGCACCCACTCACAGACCTTCTCAGACATTCATGGACCCACTCACAGACCCACTCAGGCTCATGCACCCACTCACAGAACCACTCAGAGACTCAAGCACACACTCACAGTGCTACTCAGAAACACATGCATTCACTCACAGAAGCACTCAGAGATGCATGTACCAATCACAGACCTACTCAGACAATCAGACACCCACTCAAAGGCTGAACTTCAGAGACTCAGGCACCCACTCACAGACCCACTCAGAGACGTACGTACTCACTCAAAGACCCATTCAGAGACTCAGGCACCCACTCACAGTCCCACTCAGAGACCCATGCACCAACCCATAGCCTCACTCAGACACTCACACAATCGCTCAAAGACCCACTTAGACACTCATGCACCCACTTATAGGCCCACTCGGAGAGTCATGCACCCACTCACAGACCTACTCAGACACTCACATCCCCACTGTCAGACCCACACAGACACTCTCACACACACTCACAGACCTGCTCAATCAATCAATCAGTTATTTATAAAGCACAGCTTATAACCCTTATCATCTGGAGTGTCTCAGAGTGCTGAGACCTACTGAGACACTTTTACACTCGCTCATTCACTGTCAAAGGCTAGTGGTTACAGTTAGGAAACAAAATTCATAAATCATTAGAAATTCACTTTGAATACAAACGTTACATTGATGCTATAGTTAGGAAACAACATTAAGAAAACCATAGAAATTCAGAAAAAAAAAAACAAAGATTACAAGGACATTATAGTTAGGAAATTGAATTAAAAAAACTTAGACATTCACTGAAAAAAACAAAGGTTACAGGATGTTAAAGTTAGGCTCACATTTCACTCACACAAAACCACTGAAATTCAGCAGTTATATTTGCCTAAGCTAACTATACTTACACCCCCACAATGCACTGTCTATGACCTCACATACTATGTCACTCATGACATGGTCAGTGACATCACTGAGGACATCTCGAATGACATCACCGAAGACCTCACTGATGACACCATCCAGTGAATGTGAGTGTTTTCTGAAGGTTTAGGAGTGTTAAGCATATATACCTATTCACAAAAATTTAGAATAGTATACTTTCTGTACTACTAATGAGCTATACTATTTCTAAAATATATTATGTGAGTGGCTGTGTGACTGTGTTTATCCTTATGTGAGTGGGTGTCTGAGTGCTGTATGGGTGGGTAAGTTGGTATGTGAGTTCCTGTATGGGTGTATACATAGGTATGTGAGTAGCTGCATGGGTGAGTGAGTAGTTATGTGAGTTACTACATTGGTGAGTGAGTAGGTGTGTGAGTGGCTGTATGGTAGAGTGAGTGGCTGTGTGAGTGGCTGTATGGGTAAGTGAGTGGCTGTTTGAGTGTGCGTTTAGAGTTGGTGTGTGAGTGACTGTATTATAGAGTAGAATTTGGTCTTTACATTTTACTGCAAAATAAGAGTGGATTTGTGAAACCACAGCAAACGTGTTTTGAAAAATGGAGTGCGGTGTCCCATGCTTGTTTTCAATTTAGCCCTGTGGTGGGACAGGTCACGGAGGAGCATAAGTGTATATTAAAAAAAGAGGAGGCGGTGCATGGGGTCCCTCTCCTAAGGGTCTTTAGAGCCCTGGGACCACCACTTCCCCAGGGCTTGATTTGTATTAAGGAGGTGGGGTTCACACAGACCCTCCTCCTGTGGCTTTTTGAGAACCGGGGACACCACCTCTGCAGGAGTTTATTTTATAAAAAGGAGGAGGGGCACACAGACTCCACTCCTGGGGTTTGATATGCTCTGGGGACTGCTACCTCATTGGAGATAAATTCTGAAATAAGGAGGGGGTAGGCGACCACCTCCCTGGGGCCAAAAGACATAATTTAAATTGGGAGATGCCCCCCTCCCCCAGGTCAATATCAACCCCGGGGACCCCATCCATGGGGCCAAGCCATGTCCACATGGGTTTCTTGACCCACCCAGGGCACCTAGTTTACAGTGATTGACTGCTGGTGAGCCTCAAGGTCCTCAGAGTCCCACCAGCTCCCCACCTCCTTTGGGAGACAGCCTTGCTTCTGCACGCAGGCAGCTGCTAAATATGCAGCTCACTGCATGTGGGAGCAATCTTTCATCTGTTTCACTGCATGCATGGCAGTAGGCAGGACAACAGATGAAAACTCCACTTTCAGCAATCGAGAGCAGTTTACAGCTCCCATTTGCTGGGAGTGGAGTTAGTGCTTGCTCTCACTTAGTGGGAGCTGCCCCCCTCCTTTAATTAACACAGGAGGTGGTGGTCCCAAGGGCCATATATGGCCTGAGAGGGGGGCAGCGCTGGCCACCTCCTTGTTTAAATTATGTGTTTGGCCTCGGGAAGATGGTGGTTCCCAGGTACAGGTGGTCCACGGGGCACCCCAACTTATTTATTAATTCAGCCCTAGGGAGATGGTGAATCCCGGGTACAGGTGGTCCACAGGCCCCCAACTTATTTATTAATTTAGCCTTAGGTAGGTGATGGTCTGACACCTAGAGAGACACTCTCACAGACACTTGCATACCCATTCAGACACTCTCACAGCCACACACTCACTCAGACATACATTCTCACACACACAGACACTCTCATACCGACTGTGGCACCCAGACAAACACTCTCACACCCAGTGTGTGACCCAGACAGACTCTCGGACAGCCAGTCACACCTGCAGGAAGGCACTTGTACACCCACTCTATCATCCAGACTGACACTCTCACACCTACTTAGAGACCCAGACAAATATTCTCACACCGACAGTGACATCCAGACAGACACTCTCAAACCTACTGTGACACTGGAACAGACATTCTGACACACACTGTGATATCCAGACAGGCACTTTCACACCCATTGTGACACCTACCCAGACACTCTCAAACCCTCTCAGTCAACCAGACAAGCACTCTCAAACTTACTGTGACACTCAGACAGACACTGTCTTGCACACTGTGACATTAAGATGGATATTCTTACACCCATTGTGACACCTAGACAGACACTTTCTACCTATTCCCTCACCCAGATACTCTCACATCTACTGTGACACTCAGACAGATACTCTCACACACTGTGACATCCATACTACCCTCTCACACATACTCACTCCCCTAGACACTCTCTCTCAACCTACTCTTACTCCCACCCACACACTCAGACACTCTCACACTGACTGTTACACCCAGACAGAGACTCCAACACCCACTAAAACAACCAGACAGATACATTCACAACAACTTGAATTCCAAGACACATCCACAGCCAGACAAACACAGCCAGTCAAAACCTGAAACAGACATACTCACGACCCACTTTGACACCCAAAGTGACACTCTAACACCCAATTACAGACCCAGACAAACACTCTCACAACCACTTTCACATGCCCTTGCACACTCAGGCAGACACTCCTACGCCCACTCACTCACCCAGACATACACTCTCACACCCACTTCCACACCCAGAATCACTCTCACTTCCATTGTGACATCTGGACAGACACATTTGCACCCATTGTGAAAGATACACTCTCACATCCAATCACAAACCCAGACAGGTACTCCCACACCCACTCACACACCCAGACACTCACTCTCACACCCACTGAGACACTCAGACACAGTCTTGCATCTACTGTGACACCATGCCAGACACTCTCACAGCCAGGGACACACTCAGGCAGACACTCTCACACCCACTCTGACACCCAAACTTCCACTCTCACACCCACTCACTCACCCCAACATACACTCTCACACCCATTGTGACATCTAGACAGATGCTTTCACACCCACTGTGATACCCAGACAGATACTCTCACACCCACTCACTCACCCAGACAGAAAATCTCACACCTACTCACTCACCCAGACACACCCTCTCCCACTCACTCACACAACCAGCCAGCCACTCTCACACCCATTTTGGCACCCAGACAGAAAACTCTCACACCAACTGTGACACCCACACAGACACTCTCAAACCCATTCACATACTCAGACAGATATTCTTACACCCACTGACATACCCAGATATACACCGATACACGTAGAAATACACTTCCACACTCAGTCACATAAAACCTTTACATAACCACTGACATTCTTTAGTGTTGGTGGTCTGAGCCGAATGAGTGCTTTGGGCTTGAGAATCTGCAATGGATCTGTGGATCTGAATAAGATTTAAGAACTAGGAATTGAAAAATAAATAAATATGTCTATGGTAAAAGGTTTGGTTCTGAAAACAGCTGCTGTGTTTGTAATGTGTAGGTGATAACTACATATAAAAGAAGATGCAGTCTTTCAAGTTGTGGAAGAACACTCTAATACATTTCTCTGACATGTAATCTCCATCATTTCAATACATGCCATCTATCTCAAAGTGTAGATTATTGTGCTATTTAGACACCATGTCATGATCTCTGAGGAATAGCGAAACAGTGGAGAAGTGTGGCACAATGATTAGAGCAGCAGACTCTGATGCAGAGATCTGGCCTGGGACCAGGGTTCGATTCTCTTGGACCAGATAATTCTTGTCTTGGTGCCTAATCTAATTAATGGGTCCCACTCTGTAACTTTGGGCAATTGCTTGCTTAATCTCCACAATGGCCCCAACAGCGCTTGGATGCCTGGCTTCACCCTGGGGAATGCCCAGGAGTGGGTGCCTCACAGGGAAAAGCCAGGAGGGATTCCACGGCGGTATGTGTGCAGTGCCTTGAGACCCTAACGGGTGAGTAGTGTGCTGTACAAGTGCAATTTTTTTTTTACTCTTTTATTAACATGTTTCCTGGATTTGTCTTTTTTGTGGACTGAATTCATTTGCCTATTTCCACTTCTGCCTTCAGCAAATATTGTAAATAGCAAAGGCAGTGTGTGGGAAAAGCTTCATTAATTTTCCAAAGGTATCTTTCATTAGGATTGCCAATCCTGTCTAGGCCATAGCCACCACAGCACATAATCATAAGGTCTGGATGTTGCCAATCCATAATGCTTTCAACCAAAGGCAGCAATTGATTCAACTTTAACCCTCTCTGGCCAAACGAAGTAATATCCACATTAGATAAACCCAGGTCAAATTCACTCTTTCCAGCACTCTCTCTGGCCCGAAACATAAAGCTATGCTCCAAAATCTACACTCACAGTTTAGAGGGAATCTGTAGTACCATAGAGGTGAAGGCTGTAGCTGAGTAAGGCAGCTATGAAATGAAATACAATTAAAATTGAGGCTTCTATCTAAATTTCAAAAGAACACATTTGATTGGTTGTTGTACATATGCTGGTGTCTAAAGGTAGGTAGTGATATTGTGATAAAAGAAAGTAGATGTCTGATTGGCTTTGGAGAAATCACAAATAAGCATTTATGTTTGGGATATGATTATAATACCAAATAGCAAATCACACCTGCTGCATTTGTTCAGAAGTTAACATGCTGTAGTCATAGTTCTAGTATAATAAATTTACAATATAATGTGCTTGTGTGTAAATGTTTATACAAAGAGAGTTTTATAAATTAGCAGAGTAACAAAGGGGACCATGCTGAGTGCCAAGGCAAATACATGAATCAGCCCAAAACCCCTGATGAATCGTGATTTCTATTGAGAAGTGTTACAAAGGATTAACTATATTGACAAGTCAGAAGAGATATAACATACGCCAGATATGAAAGTGATGTTGGGAGTAGTTTTCTGAGTAACCTTGAAAGCAAAGTTGAAAAGGTTGCCTTGTATGAGAATGGTGCATTATTCTTTTACTTGGTTTTTCACATTTTCATTGAGAAGAAATTCTAATACTGAGAGACAAACATACAGACCAACAAACACATTTAACAAGTATGTGAATCAAAGTGTGGTCTAAGTAAAAAGTAGTTAGAGAAGGAATGAGTGTGTGTACAGTGGATGAAAGTGAGTGGCATGTTCACAAACTGTAAATGGGAATATAAACCGGGGGTAAGTGATGAAAATAAGGAAAAGTATAGTGATTAGTACAGGAGAAACCAAAAATTGTAAAAACTAACAACACCCAGGCATACATTAATATACAGACTATGGGCCTGTTTCAGAACTTGGAAGACGGGTTACTCCATTAAAAAGGTGCTGGTTTCCGAATCCTAAATGCCATTGAATATCATGGGATTTAGATTTCAGCAGACGGGACATCTGTCACTGTTGTTATGAAGTAACATGGTCACCAAGTTCTGAATGCGGCAATAAGACACCTATTCAAACACTGATACATAAAGTAATACAGCCAAGCAAACCATTATGCAAACATTCACATACCCAGATATACACTCATAAATACTCTGAGATTCCCTAGCACCCACCTATACATTCACTGAGAACCCAGCCAGACTGTGATGTTTATGCTGACAGACCAAGGAACACATTGATGCATACACTAACACACCCAGACACACAGTGGTACATACAATAACAACTTTAGACACAAAGGGTCAGATTTACAAGAAAGTGGTGTATCGGTACCAATGCACCACTTTTCTTGCATCCCCCTACCACCACCTAATGACATCATGGCTGCGCTATATTTATAATATGGCTCACCATGGCAGTCGTTAGCACAAAAGCATCAAATGATTGCTGCACAAGTGTCAAACGTTTTGATGGTAGTGCAGCAAAGCAGAGGGCCATAGGTTACTATGCATGCTTCATCTTAATGCCTACTCTGAGCAGGCATTAGAAAATTATGGAAATATGGTGCAGTGAAATTTTGTACATTTCACTGCACTATTTTTTCAGTCCTCCCTGCGTGGGAACTCCCACCCTTGCAAACATTATGCCTGATGCAGGCATGATGTGGTGCAAGGGTTTACTAAGTGTCACAATGCTTGCATTGTACCATTTTGTAAATACAGCGCAGGAAAAAAGCATCCTTAATGCCACCTTAGCGTAAAAAAACATGATGCCATAGTGGTACAAGGTGGCGCAAGGGGCTTGTAAATATACTCCAAAGGGACAACCATACACTAACACACTCAGGGACATAGGGCCAGATGTAGGAAAAAATCAAATTGCGACTTGCAATTTGCGAGTCTGTGCGACTCGCAAATTGCAAGTCGCAATTTGACATGCAGAAAGGTGTCTCAGACACCTTCTGCAACTCGCAATGGGGTCGCAAAGACCCACCTCATAAATATTTATGAGGTGGGTCGCAGTTTGCGACCCCATTGCGAGTATAGGCACTCGCTAACATGGAGGCCTGCTGACGTCAGCAGGCCTCCATGTTAGCGACCTGCCTTTTAAATAAAGGTTTTTTTTTTTTGAAGTGCAGCCCGTTTTCCTCACAGGAAAACGAGCTGCATTTCAAAAAGTTCCGAAACCTTTAGTTTCGGAATTTTCAGGGCAGGGAGTGGTCCCTTGGACCACTCCCTGCCCTGAAAAAATAATATGGGGTCCATTCACAAAGGGGAAGGGGTCCCATGGGGACCCCTTCCCATTTGCGAATGGGTTACCATCCACTTCAAGTGGATGGTAACTGCGACTCCATTTGCGACCGCATACGCGGTCGCAAATGGAATTGCATACCATTGCGAATCGCAAATAGGAAGGGAACACCCCTTCCTATTTGCGATTCGGAAATGCATTTTGCGAGTCGGTCCCGACTCGCAAAATGCATTTCTGCATAGGAATCACGCATTTGCGAGTCGCAAACGGCAAATTTTGCCGTTTGCGACTCGCAAAGTGCTTCCTACATCTGGCCCATAGTGATTTATACAGTAAGACAGCCACACAGACACTGATACATATGCTAACACACCAAGGCATACACTGATGCATACGATGAGACACCCAGGCAAATAAGGATGTATATTCTGACACACCCAGGCAGATTCTGACACATAAACTAACACACACAGGTACAAAGTGGTGTATTCACTGACACACCCAGGCACACATTAATGCACATACTAAAACACCCAGACAGACACTAATGCACACACTAACACATGCAGTTACAAACTGATGCATACACCGACGCACCCAGGCTTAAATGAATTCATATGCTAACACATACAGGGAGGCACTGATGCATACAGTGACATACCCATACACACACACTTGAATACACTCACACTGACAAGCACACATTGACACATACACTGAAACACCCAGTCAGGCACTAATGGGTTTCCAGGCAAACTGTGATGTTTACACTAACACGCCCAGATACACACTGATGCATATCCTGTTGAAAAGTGGATTATTGGTAATGGCAGGTAAGTACCTACACTTACCAATAGGTCCAGTTAGGTCTCAATAAATTAACCTCAGCTTAAACCTTGATAGCTTGGCAACAAAGCTTAACTTAGGAGAGAAAGGGCCTCATTACAAGTTTGTCAGTCTTTTGGCAAGACTGCAGCGGTGGCGGATGTAAAAAAACTGCCATGATGGAGGCAATCTGACAGCCGTATTAAGAGTCACACTGTGAAGTCCCCCAAAAAACAACCAGATTTCGTTAACTGCCAGGACACTGGAGGAAAAAAAAGAGGCAGTCCCACCACCAGCACCAACAAAAATCATCCTGTGAGATTACGATCCACAATTCACAACAGCGCTTCTTCCATGGTGGAAAACCACTGTTAGGGCGAACCGCAGCGGTCTCAACTCACTTCTGTCAGAACACCACACCACATTGGATGATTTGACTACCACCTCACCTGATACACATCCACACACCCAAAACACCTACTCTCTGCACTATATAACACAACCCAACACAACCCACAATCCTTTGCAATCAAAACGCCACACATAACTACAGACAACCAACATCCCAGAGAGTTCAATATAGGAAGAATAGGCACCCATTTACACTTCACTACACACACATCACACACCTGCACAACATACCAGACACACACATTAGTACCACACACAATCCACTACACTCGTCTCACACTCTCATCACAGCACCTACACCTAATCCCTATATCTAACTCTGCACCTATGTCCCCACATACACACCCACATTTCACTGATGAAGAGTTGAGGGTCTGGGTGCATGAAATTGTAAGGGGAGAGCCACACCTTTTCAGAGCACAGGTCCAATAAACATCTACTGCCAGGAAAATGTAGTTGTGGCAAAGGATAGTTGACTGGGTCAATTCTGTAGGCAGTTATATACGCACAAGGGAGGACACCAGGAAGAGGTACAATGACCTCAGAGGGGAAGGTCTGTTCCATGGCATCCAGGCACCAGCTAGCAGTACTGAAGATGGGCAGTTGCCCCCCACCTCATCCTCCCCCTACTTTCACAGCTTGGGAGGAGAAGATCTTGAGCATCCTGCATCCGGAGGGTGTAGGAAAGTACCATCTTGCCTGGCATGTTACCCCCATTTTTACTGTATGTATGTTTGTTTTTGCCTATGTGTCACTGGGATCCTGCTAGCCAGGACCCCAGTGCTCATAAAGTATGCCCCGTATGTGTTCCCTGTGTGGTACCTAACTGTATCACTGAGGCTCTGCCAACCAGAACCTCTGTGTTTATGCTCTCTCTGCTTTTAAAATTGTCACTGCAGGCTAGTGACTAACTTTACCAATAATGATTGGTACACTGGAACACCCTTACAATTCCCTAGTATATGGTACCTAGGTACCCAGGGTATTGGGGTTCTAGGAGATCCCTATGGGCTGCAGTATTTATTTTGCAACCCAAAGGGAGCTCAGACAATTCTTACACAGGACTGCCACTGCAGCCTGGGTGAAATAACGTCCGCGTTATTTCTCAGCCATTTTACACTGCACTTAAGTATTTTATAAGTCACCTATCAATCAATCAATCAATCATTAACATTTATAAAGCGCGCTACTCACCCGTGCGGGTCTCAAGGCGCTTTGGGAGAAGGGGGGGTTACTGCTGCTTGAAAAGCCAGGATTTTAGGAGTCTCCGGAATGCGGAGTGGTCCTGGGTGGTCCTGAGGCTGGTGGGGAGGGAGTTCCAGGTCTTGGCTGCCAGGAAGGAGAAAGACCTCCCACCCGCCGTGGAGCGGCGGATGTGAGGGACGGCAGCGAGCGCGAGGCATGAGGAACGGAGGAGGCGGGTGGGGATGTAGAAGCTGAGGCGTCGGTTGAGGTATTCCGGTCCCTTGTTGTGGAGGGCTTTGTGTGCGTGGGTGAGAAGTCGAAAGGTGATCCTTTTGCTGACTGGGAGCCAATGCAGGTGTCTCAGGTGTTCGGAGATGTGGCTGTTGCGGGGTATGTCGAGGATGAGGCGGGCCGAGGCGTTTTGAATTCGTTGCAGGCGTTTTTGGAGTTTGGCAGTGGTCCCAGCGTAGAGGGTGTTGCTGTAGTCCAGGTGGCTCGTGACGAGAGCGTGGGTCACGGTTTTTCTAGTGTCTGCGGGGATCCAGCGGAAGATCTTGCGGAGCATGCGGAGGGTGAGGAAGCAGGCGGAGGACACAGCGTTGATTTGCTTGGTCATGGTGAGAAGAGGGTCCAAGATGAAGCCGAGGTTGCGGGCGTGGTCTGCGGGGGTCGGTTCGGTGCCGAGGGCCGTGGGCCACCAGGAGTCGTCTCAAGCGGATGGGGTGTTGCCGAGGATGAGGACTTCCGTTTTGTCAGAGTTCAGCTTTAGGCGGCTGAGCCTCATCCAGTCTGCGACGTCCTTCATACCCTCTTGTAGGTTGGTCTTGGCGCTGGCGGGGTCCTTGGTGAGGGAGAGTATAAGTTGGGTGTCATCAGCGTAGAAGGTGATGATGATGTCGTGCTTGCTTACGATGTCGGCGAGGGGGCTCATGTAGACATTGAAGAGTGTCGGTCTGAGCGATGAGCCTTGAGGTAGGCCGCAGATGATCTCGGTGGGGTCTGAGCAAAACGGTGGGAGGTAAACTCTTTGGGAACGGTTTGAGAGGAAGGAGGCGATCCAGTCCAAAGCCTGGCCTTGGATCCCGGTGGAGCGGAGGCGGGTGATTAGGGTGCTGTGACAGACGGTGTCGAAGGCAGCCGAGAGGTCGAGGAGGATGAGGGCGACTGTTTCACCGTTGTCCATCAGGGTTCTGATGTCGTCTGTGACTGAGATGAGGGCGGTTTCCGTGCTGTGGTTGGTTCGGAATCCGGTTTGTGAAGGGTCGAGCAGGTTGTTGTTTTCCAGGAAGGTGGACAGCTGTTTTTTGACGGTCTTCTCTATTACCTTGGCTGGGAAGGACAGGAGAGAGATGGGGCGGAAGTTTTTCAGGTCGCTAGGGTCAGCCGTATGTTTCTTTAGTAGGGCGTTGACTTCGGCGTGTTTCCAGCATTCGGGGAAGGTAGCAGAAGAAAAAGAAGAGTTGATGACGGCCTGGAGGTGCGGGGCAGTGATGTCGTCGGCTTTATTAAAGATGAAGTGTGGGCAGGGGTCCGAAGGGGTGCCGGAGTGGATAGAGTTCATGATGGATTTGGTTTCTTCAGTGTTGATGTGGGTCCAGTCGTTGAGGGTGATGGCAGGGGGAGCGTGTTCGGTGATGCTTGGTTGGGTCTGGTGTCCGAAGCTGTCGTGGAGGTCGCTGATCATGCAATGGAAGAAGGTGGCGAGGGATTCGCACAAATCCTGTGAGGGTGTGACTGCGTTGGCGTTGGGGTTGGAGAACTCCTTGACGATGCTAAAAAGTTCTCTGCTGTTGTGGCTGTTTTTGTCCAGTCTGTCGGTGAAAAAGTTCCTTTTGGCTGCGAGGATCAGGTGGTGATGTTCGCGGGAAGCGTTCTTGAGGGCGGTCATGTTGTCAGCGGTGTGGTCCTTGCGCCAGGCCTTCTCGAGGGCGCGACAAGTTTTCTTTGATTCTTTGAGGGTGTCAGAGAACCAGAGAGGTTTTTTGGTGTTGGCCTGTTGATGCGTGCGTTTGAGTGGAGCAAGGTTGTCTGTGCAGTTGGAGATCCAGTTCGTGAGGCTGAGGGCTGCGTCGTTGGGGTCGGTGGTGAGGGTGGGTTGGTTGGCGGCGAGTGCGGAGAAGAGTTGCTCTTCGGGGATCTTGTTCCACTGTCAACGAGGGATGGGTTGAGTGCGGAGGTGGCGGGTCTCGCGTCGGAATGTGAAGTGGACACAGCTGTGGTCAGTCCAGTGTAGAGCGGAGGTGTGGCTGAAAAAGATGTGTTTGCTGGCGGAGAAGATAGGGTCAAGCGTGTGTCCGGCGATGTGGGTGCTGGTGTTCACCAGTTGCTTCAGGCCGAGGTTGGTGAGGTTGGCGAGCAGGGCGGTGGTGTTGGGGTCGTTGTTCTGTTCCAGATGGAAGTTGAGGTCGCCTAGGAGGATGTAATCCAGTGAGGCGAGGGCGTGCGGGGAGATGAAGTCGGCGATGGCGAAAGGGGCGCGCGGTCCGGGGGGACGGTAGACGAGGGATCCTCTGAGGGTGGTCCTGGGGTCGGTGCGAATCTGAAAATGCAGATGTTCAGCGGCGAGAGGGGTGTCTTCGGTGGAGGTGGTGACGCTGATGGAGTCTTTGAAGACGATGGCGATACCTCCTCCTACTTGGTTGGTGCGGTCTTTTCTGGAGATCTTGTAGCCTTCGGGGATGGCAGTGGCGATGTCTGGAGCTGATGAGGCATTCATCCAGGTTTCCGTGATGAAGACGACGTCCGGAGCTGTGGAGTCCAGGAGGTCCCAGAGTTCAACGGCGTGTTTGTGGATAGAGCGAGCGTTGACCAGGATGCATTTGAGGTGGTTGATGGCGCGTGGGCTGGTGGTCGTGGTAGTTGCGTGGTGGAAGATGCGTTTGCAGGAGTTACAGGCGAAGGGTCCATGGGTGCGTTTGGGGTGGGCTTGGAAGCAGGTGTTGGAGCACCCTGGGTTGAGGGCGTGGAGGGTGGTGGGGTCATAGCGGGTCAGCGGGGTACGGGAGAGCTGGGGACCAGGGGTCGTGGTGCTGGGCGCAGGCCAGGCGCGGACGGGCGCAGACGGGCTTGCCTCTGGCGCGCCAGCGGCGCGCCCACTGCAAAGTCACGCAGCGGCCGCCAAAAGAGGGAGGGGTCAGCTGGGGGCGAATGGGAGCTGGGGGACGGGGGCGTGCAGGAGGTTGCGGCGGGAAAGCGCGAGGGAGGGGGGGACAGGTGGAGTGAGAAGAGCTGGGGGAGGGGGGTTTAAGGGTGGAGGGTGGTGAGTGTTAGAGTTTTAGGAGAATAGGGAGATAGATAGGAGTAGGGTTGAGAAGATAGGGGAGGGAGTGAGGGTGAGAGGTAGAGTGAGAGGATAGGAAGATAGGTAACAGAGGGGGTGTCGGGACGGTGGAGAGATAGAAAAATAGGTAGATGGGAGGAGTGGGTGAGTGAGGGAGTTAGATGGAGGGATAGGTAGAGGAGTGAGGGAGGCAGGTAGCGAAAGGGTAGATAGGGGTGATAGTGAGGAGGAGGCGAGTGAGGGAGGGGGGTGAGGCAGGAGCAGGAGGGCAGAGACAGGGGCGGGAAGAGACAGAAGTCAGAGAAAAACCGAAGAACAGAAGAACAGAAGAACACAGAAGACCAGAAGAACACAGAAGAACAGAAGAGAAGAAAACAGAGGAAGATACAGGAGGCGAAGAAGCAGAAGAGCAGAAGAACACAGAAGAACAGAAGAGAAGAACACAGAGGAAGATACAGGAGGCGAAGAAGCAGAAGAGCAGAAGAACACAGAAGAACAGAAGAGAAGAACACAGAAGACCAGAAGAACACAGAAGAACAGAAGAGAAGAGCACAGAAGAACCGAAGAACACAGAGGAAGATGCAGGGGATGAAGAAGCAGAAGAGCAGACGAACAGAAGATCACCAAAGAAGATACAGAAGACGAAAAGCAGAAGGCAGAAGACCACAGAACAAGATGAGGAAGAAGAGAGGCGACAGGAGAGGCTGAGGAGCACACAGAAGAAGAGAGAAGACGATGAAAAGAAGAGTACAGAAGAAGATTGCAGAGGAGGAGCGAGGAGGAAGAGACAGAGAGGAGGAAAAGAAGCAGGAGAGAGGGTGAGTAGCGCGGGGCAGGGCGAGGGGCTGGGAGGTGGGGGGTACTTACTGTGAGGTGGGTCTCAGGAACTCAGGAACCTGGAGGAGCTGGAGGAGCTGCAGCGGCAGGGGGAGCGACCTACCCTTGGGTCAAGGGTCGCTACCACTGTCGCGCAGCGGGCGCCATAAGAGGGAGGAGGGGGGAGGGGTCAGCTGGGGGCGAATGGGAGCTGGGGGGCGGGGGCGTGCAGGAGGTCGCGGCGGGAAAGCGCGAGGGAGGGGGGACAGGTAGAGTGAGAAGAGCTGGGGGAGGGGGGCTTAAGGGTGGAGGGGGGTGAGTGTTAGAATTTTAGGAGAATAGGGAGATAGATAGGAGTAGGGTTGAGAAGATAGGGGAGGGGGGTGGTAGAGGTGGGTGAAGGTGAGAGTTAGAGTGAGAGGATAGGAAGATAGGTAACAGAGGCGGTGTCGGGACGGGGGAGAGATAGGGAAATAGATAGATGGAGAAATAGGTGGAGAGATAGAAAAATAGGTAGATAGGAGGAGGGGGTGAGTGAGGGAGTTAGATGGAGGGATAGGTAGAGGAGTGAGGGAGGCAGGTAGCGAAAGGGTAGATAGGGGTGATAGTGAGGGGGAGGCGAGTGAGGGAGGGGGGTGAGGCAGGAGCAGGAGGGCAGAGACAGGGGCGGGAAGAGACAGAAGTCGGAGAAAAAACGAAGAACAGAAGAACACAGAAGACCAGAAGAACACAGAAGAACAGAAGAGAAGAACACAGAGGAAGATACAGGAGGCGAAGAAGCAGAAAAGCAGAAGAACACAGAAGAACAGAAGAGAAGAACACAGAGGAAGATACAGGAGGCGAAGAAGCAGAAGAGCAGAAGAACACAGAAGAACAGAAGAGAAGAACACAGAGGAAGATACAGGAGGGGAAGAAGCAGAAGAGCAGAAGAACACAGAAGAACAGAAGAGAAGAACACAGAAGACCAGAAGAACACAGAAGAACAGAAGAGAAGAACACAGAAGAACCGAAGAACACAGAGGAAGATGCAGGGGACGAAGAAGCAGAAGAGCAGACGAACAGAAGATCACCAAAGAAGATACAGAAGACGAAGAGCAGAAGGTAGAAGACCACAGAACAAGATGAGGAAGAAGAGAGGCGACAGGAGAGGCTGAGGAGCACACAGAAGAAGAGAGAAGACGGGGAAAAGAAGAGTACAGAAGAAGATTGCAGAGGAGGAGCGAGGAGGAAGAGACAGAGAGGAGGAAAAGAAGCAGGAGCAGGAGAGAGGGTGAGTAGCGCAGGGCAGGGCGAGGGGCTGGGAGGTGGGGGGTACTTACTGTGAGGTGGGTCTCAGGAACTCAGGAACCTGGAGGAGCTGGAGGAGCTGCAGCGGCAGGGGGAGCGACCTACCCTTGGGCGACCAATATGTCTAACGATCACTTAGTGAAGGTTAGGTGCAAAGTTCCTTAGTGTGTGGGCACCCTGGCACTAGCCAAGGTGCCCCCACATTGTTCAGGGCAAATTCCCCAGACTTAGTGAGTGCGGGGACACCATTACATGCGTGCATTACATATATGTAAATACCTATATCTTTCAGAGTCACCAGATCCTCGGGGTCTGCGCACGTTCCCAACATGTCCACCACTGAACAGCTCCAAGACTATGATAGATAAATCACAGAGGCTAAGAGAGTTCAAGAGGGGAAGAGGGGATTAGGAAGGATAATAGCTGGGAAGGAGACCTGTAGTAAGAAAAAGGTTAGAACACACAATATGAAAATTATGGGGGTCATTACAACCCTGGCGGATGGTGTTAAAGAGGTGGTAAGACCGCCAACAGGCTGGCGGTCTTTTTTTTAGTATTATGACCATGGCGGTTACCGCCATAGTCATCCGCCGCTTTCCCGTTCCGCCCGCCAGGGCGGAGACGACCACAGGGCTGGAGACCTGGGTCTCCAGCCCGGTGGCCGTGTCAATACCGCCGCCGGTATTGTGACCCGGCTTACCGCCGTGGATTTCCAGCGGTAGGAACCGCCATGAAATCCATGGCGGTAAGCACTATCAGTGCCAGGGAATTCCTTCCCTAGCACTGATAGGGGTCTCCCCCACCCCCCCATCCCCACCCCGACTCCCTCCCCTACACCCCCCACCACCCCTGCCACCCCCCAAAGGTGGCAGGGCCCCCCTCCCCGACCGCCGACATTACCTTACACATACACACTCGACACGCACGCAGGCACCACCAACACACATAAACGCACACACACCGACATACATGCCAACATCCACACGCACAGTCAGACACCCACATTCACGTACACATTTCAGAAACACGCAACACCCCCGCAAGCATACACGCACTCACACACCCCCCTACATACACAGACCCACACCCCATGCCCGCACACAACACACAACACCTCCCCACCCCCTCCCCTAACGGATGATCCACTTACCTGTTCCGTCGATCCTCCGGGAGGGGACAGGAGCCATGGGGGTGGCTCCGCCAACACCACACCGCCAACAGAACACCGCTGCGCAGAATCACAGGACGTGATTAGCTCGGCGGTGTTCTGTTGGCGTGGCGGTGGAGGTGGAGCAACCTCCACTTCCCCGCCACCCGCAAGTATGGCTGTTGGCAGCTCTCCGTCGGAAAAACGACGGAGAGCAACCAACGGTCATGATACGCAGAGCGGCAAACCGCCACTACTGGCGGTCTTCCTCACGGCGGTCCCTCGGCGGTCTTCTTAAAAGACCACCGAGGTTGTAATGACCACCTATATCTCCTGAAATCAAAACTAGACTATGATTCTAAACATAGACATTCTGAAAGCATGAATAATCTAAGAATTAAGTTTAAAATGACAAAGTTTCAAGATGGCCGGATACCTGTAAGGGAATCAAGATGGATTAAATGAAAACTTTCTTATTCAAGTACTTTCCTTTACATGAGAATCAGAAAAAACATTCTGACTAAATTTTAAACCAGTCATATAAATCCTTTTTTGAGAATGCATACTAGGACCATACAATATTGCATCTAGACACTCTGATCTTCTTTGTACTCTTAAAATGTTTCAACACAAATTGCGCATATTGTAGATTTATATATATATACACCATAAAAGGATTGTGCACTATGAATAACACAATATGGATTCAGGAAAAACAAATCACATAACTTGTCAACTCGAATATTACATGATAAATATCTTAGAATAGTGGCATACAATAAACAACATGAATTAAACTCGAAGAGAGAATAGTGCGTCTTGCCGATTCGTAAACCACGATGTAAATGCCAAGAAATAACAGCTCACAATGAATAACAAGATCAAAGTACAATGAAACGAATCGCGCATCTTTTGCCGATTCTTAAGCCACCATGTAATTGTCAAGAAATGGCAGCGCGCCTTAACAACAAAGTTAAAACACCATAAAGCGAATCGCGCGTCTTGCCGATTCTTAAGCCACCATGTAAATGTCAAGAAATGGTAGCGCGCAATGAACAACAAAGTTAAAACACCATAAAACGAATTGCGCGTCTTGCCGATTCTTAAGCCACCATGTAAATGTCAAGAAATGGTAGCGCGCAATAATTAACAAGATTAAATTATCATCAAACGAATCGCGCGTCTTGCCGATTCGCAAGTCACCCTGCAAATGTCACAAACACTCAAGTGCATATTTCACAAGCGCAAAGTACTCTGTCTAATCATAAAAGAATTAGGCCCAAGAACATGAGAGTTCTCGATAACGGCGTCGGGAGGCCAGCCCAAACACCGTCTTACCGCCCAGAACAAGGATCTCCTAATGAAGAATGAAAGTCAGATGTCTGGAAGACTAATAGGCCACCGGGACTGGAGCTCAGGAAGTAGCTGCTGCTCTGCAAAGGGACCTCTGAATAGTGAGCACTTGTAGCTGGGCTTGCTCCTTTTTATAGAGTCTTGGCCCAGCCCACAACCACACCCAGGCATGATGCAGGGAAAGTCTCTAGAAGACCCTGGAAAGGGACCACACCCTAACACACTCTGAAAGCCTGCAGCAATACATTGCAAATGAACAGCATTTGTAAACACATTAAAAATAAGTCTTCAGGATTGAACTCTGCAATGCAAAAGGTTAAACAACAACATATCAGCACAATGCATAAATTACGTTGTTTTGTGAGTGCTGGGTTTTTCCATTCTAGTCACCAATAGAGCGCACACTGCCCTGGTGTTGACAATATGTAGCGTCACAATGGTAACTCTGAAAATGGCCATGTAACATGTCTAGGATCATGGAATTGTCCCCCCAATACCAAAATGGTATTGGGGGGACAATTCCATGCATCCCGGGTCTCCAGCATAGAGCCCGGGTACTGCCAAACAAAGTTCCCTGAGTTTTCTCTGCAGCTACCACTGCTACCAACCCTCAGATAGGTTTCTGCCCCCCTGGGGCCTGGGCAGCCCAGTCCCAGGAAGGCAGAACAAAGGATTTCCTCTCTCCCTTTGGAAATAGGTGTGAAGGGCCTGAGAGGAGTAGCCTCTCCTGACCTCTGGAAATGCTTTGAAGGGCACAGATGGTGCCCTCCTTGCATAAGCCAGCCTACACCGGTTCAGGGATCCCCCCAGCACTGCTCTGGCGTGAAAGTGGACAAAGGAAAGGGGAGTGACCACTCCCCTGACCAGCACCTCCCAAGGGGAGGTGCCCAGCGCTACTCCAGTGTGTCCCAGAACTCTACCCTCTTGGATGCAGCGGTGTGAGGGCACAATGGACACCTCTGAGTGGCCAGTGCCAGCAGGTGACGTCAGAGACCCCTCCTGATAGGCGCTTACCTTTCTCGGTAGCCAATCCTTCTCTGTGGGCTATTTAGGGTCTCTCCTGTGGGTATCTCACCAGGTAACGAATGCAAGAGCTCACCAGAGTTCCTCTGCACTTCCCTCTTTGACTTCTGCCAAGGATCGACCGCTGACTGCTCCAGGACGCCTGCAAAACTGCAACAAAGTAGCAAGAAGACTACCAGCAACATTGTAGCGCCTCATCCTGCAGGCTTTCTTGACTGTGTCCTGGTGGTGCATGCTCTGAGGGCTGTCTGCCTTCACCCTGCACTGGAAGCCAAGAAGAAATCTCCCGTGGGTCGACGGAATCTTCCCCCTGCCAACGCAGGCACCAAACATCTGCATCACTGGTCCTCTGGGTCCCCTCTCATCTTGACGAGTGTGGTCCCTGGAACACAGGAGTTGGATCCAAGTGTCCTGACAGTCCAATGGCCCTTCTGTCCAAATTTGGTGAAGGTAAGTCCTTGCCTCCCCACGCCAGACAGTAATCCTGTGTACTGCGTGAACTGCAGCTGCTCGGGCTCCTGTGCACTTTTGCAAGACTTCCTTTGTGCACAGCCTAGCCCAGGTCCCGAGCACTCTGTCCTGCACTGGCTAACTTGCTGAGTTGGACTCCGACATCGTGGGACCCTCTTTTGTTGTTCTGAGTTGACCGTCGTCCTCAGATCTTCTGAATGCCTGTTCAGGTGCTTCTGTGGGTGCTGCCTGTTTCTGCGTGGGCTCTCTGTTTTGCTGCGCGCCCCCTCTGTCTCCTCCTCCAAGGGGCGACCTCCTGGTCCTTCCTGGGCCTTGGCAGCACCCAAAATCCTCAATGACGACTCTAGCAACTAGCATGGCTTGCTTGCGGTCTTTCTGCATGGAAATAACTCTGCATCCTCCAGCACGCCGTGGGACATCTTCTGACAAAAGGAGAAGTTCCTGGCACCTTCCGTTGTTGCAGAATCTTTGGCTTCTTCCACCCAGAGGCAGTCTTTTGCACCTTCATCTGGGGTTTAGTGGGCTCCTGCCCTCCCCCCCGGACACTTGTGTGACTTTTGGACTTGGTCCCCTTCCTTTTGCAGGTCCTCAAGTCCAGGAATCCGTCTTCAGTGTTTTGTAGTCAGTTGTTGTCCTTGCAGAATCCCCCATCTCAACCTTACTGTCTTTCTGGGGTAGTAGGGTAACTTTACTCCTACTTTTCAGGGTCTTGAGGTGGGGTATCTTGAACACCCTTAGTGTTTTCTTACATTACACTAGGCCTGGGGTCCATTTGTGGTTCGCATTCCACTTTTGGAGTATATGGTTTGTGTTGCCCCTAGGCCTATTTCTCCCTATTGCATTCTATTGTGTTCTACAGTGTTTGCACTACTTTTCTAACTGTTTACTTACCTGATTTGTGGTTTGTGTGTGTATATTTTGTGTATATTACTTACCTCCTAAGGGAGTATATCCTCAGAGATACTTTTGGCATATTGTCACTATAATAAAGCACCTTTATTTTTAGTAACTCTGAGTTTTGTGTTTTCTTATGATATAGTGCTAAGTGATATAAGTGGTATAGTAGGAGCTTTTCACGTCTCCTAGTTCAGCCTAAGCTGCTCTGCTATAGCTACCTCTATCAGACTATGCTGCTAGAACACCTCTAATCTACTAATAAGGGATAACTGGACCTTGCACAAAGTGTAAGTACCACAAGGTACCCACTACAAGCCAGGCCAGCCTCCTACGGAGGGCTTGACAGGAATACCTGGGGGAGTGGAGTCTAGTAAGTACCAACAACATGCATGTCACACAATTGTCTTGTCCTGCACGCTCCCTCACCACCTATACCTACCAAAATGTACACACCACCTACTATAACTCTCTCCTAATCACTTAATACCCCTCCCTGGCATGCCACATGTCTACTATACTCATCTAGCCTCACAGCCTTTGGAAATGGCATGTGAAGCACCGGCTAATTATAGCAATACTACTCCCAGAATGCAATATACCAACATATTCAACACCATTACACTGTACCAAATATTACTTGTCATGCATATCAAACCAATATTCAATCTAACCAATCTTGATTGTTCTAGTGTGGAACAGTAAATTGCAATGACAGCAATGCAATAGCTCACTCACACTAACATCCCAAGCAAAACACAGCCGAAGTTGAGTGTCCATATATAATGGCCACTGATCACCGATCCCAAGCTCGAAATATACTCACCTGATTTGGAAAGTCATATGGCTGAATGGATGCACATGCAGTACATCCAGATCCAGGTCATTATCCATTGTAAACTCATACACTGTGTTCCTAGAAGGACATCAATGTGTATTGTATAGCTCTTATTTGTGCCAGCTATTATGTCAGACAGTTCACTAGATAACAGAGGTGAACAGCGTTGTCAATTACCAGACAATATCAGTTTCCATCAGTTGTAAAGTCACTGCCAACATAGTTTACCAGCATAAAACATGGGGTATGGAATTAAAGTTACAGAGTTTCATGTTGTACCAAGTTACATAGTGCATCAGCTGTCAATGTCTTTGCTGGGGATCATGTTAAGACAATGTCTGCGTGTAGCACAACTGCTACAATACCCAGATTGTAACCTGAACTATGTGTTCAACTCCCTCCACATGTAACCTTGCCATTTTCACCATGGAGAGGATACCAGAGACTGCCACTACCCCTGTGGACGCAGGCCCCATTGAAGGCAAACCCCTGGATGTCTGGACATTGAAGAAGAACTTGGCCCATCTGAGACACGTGGTCAGTCAACAACTATCAGCCTCACCTGATCCACATCAACTCCTTCCAGCCCTGTTGCATCTAAATCACAGGCAACCATTTGCCCCCAACCTGTGCCCCAAGGACTGTTGCATCCATTGTGTGCCCTACAATACAGGTACCTGAGTCTCACCCTGCCACCCCTGATAATGATGGACCTTCCACTTCTGGGAGTGGGCACAGGCACAAAGGGTCAAGGTGTGTGGGAGGAATGGTGTGGGCCTGAGTATGGGGTCTCAAAGGAACACTACTGACCAGGAAAACATCTTCCAAGTCTTGGGAGCCTACCAAAGTTCCCAAGGAATGATAGGCCAAGTTATTAACATGTTGGGGTAAATTCAAAAGCCTCAGAGGGACAACCACGAGAAGGTCATGCAGCAGTGGCCGGCACAAAATGCCCACTTGGCTGCCATTGCAGGGGTGCTGAGAGACTTGAATACTAAACTGAGTAGGTTTTGTACCCAACGTCTGGCCCCTTCCACTACGAATGATACATCAGGCCCTTCTGCATCTGTGTCTGCTAGTGGAATGAAGGCCCCTGCCAGGGGAAGGACATGCCTCAGACACTCCACCCTCTCTAGTTAAAGAACCACCCTATACACGTGGACATCCACCCACACATCCAGCAGATGCCAAGACCAAACCCACTTCCAGGAAGTGAACCTCTCATAAACTTTGCCACAGATACAGCCTCTTGACTGTTCTGAAAACAATCTCCATTTTCCTATGGTGCAAGGGCACTGGATTTGTGTTCCCAAATGGTTTAGCCGCTCCCTTCATGATGTCATCCACCATGACTACACCTATCACCAAACTGTGTGTGTTACGTTAGTAGTCACATTTTTTGTATTTCCACAATAAATCACACGTAAACACAGGTCCTCCGTATGTCTCATTTATCAACCATGTACAATGGGTATGCATGCCAACTCTATATCCCTCTGTATTGTATACCCATTGTTATGGAACTCGTATGTGAACTAAACCAGCAGGAGACTCATTACAATATGATTGTAACAGAAGATTACAAATAGGTTATAAACTACAGCTACACACAATCAGTGAAAAATATGCTAACAGCACAAAGATCATCAAAGAGAGTAGCATCAGGATGTCTGCTAAGGAGCAATGCTAACCTACACGATACAGAAGTTAGGGCCATGTCACTCTACCAACAAGGCAGGAGGAACACACCTGACAAAGCCTTATCACATATCTATACCATAGCTTCAAAATATACATATCCTATGGTAAAGACAGATATCAGTACTGATCTACCCATTCCTGGAAACTTTCACTTACATTGGTCACATACTTGTAGGCTTGTCACTCACCTATGTCAGTCCACAGTGACATGCACTTCGGTCTGCGAAGTAGGAGCATACTGATAGCTAGATTTGCGGTGAATACATACAACTGTGACCATTGTGCAGGGAGAGGCTATGGTCCTAAAATTACACATGAGCCAGTCATATCTAGACACAAATGACAGCATTTGGCAACCTCCTGAACCCTACAGTTGACCTTGATGGGTCACCTGTATGGATGGGTCCATCCCAGTGTACTGACAGTCTAACAATGTTAGTCACACTCCCCATAATCAAGACTCACAGTACCTGGTATCAGCCATATCCACTTCTTGTGTCTGTTTGCAATTCCCATCTGCTTCTGACACTGTGGGGGTCATTCTGACCCCGGTGGTCTGAGACTGCCGGGGCCAGGGTCGGCGGGAGCACTGCCGACAGGCCGCCGGTGCCCCGCAGGGCATTCTGACCGCGGCGGTTCGGCCGCAGTCAGATGCGGAAAACCGGAGGTCTCCCGCCGGTTTTCCGCTGCCCGTGTGAATCCCCCATGGCGGCGGAGCGCGCTCCGCCGCCATGGGGATTCTGACACCCCCTACCGCCATCCTGTTCCTGGCGGGTCTCCCGCCAGGAACAGAATGGCGGTAGGGGGTGCCGCGGGGCCCCTGGGGGCCCCTGCAGTGCCCATGCCAATGGCATGGTCACTGCAGGGGCCCCCGTAAGAGGGCCCCAAAAAGAATTTCAGTGTCTGCCTAGCAGACACTGAAATTCGCGACGGGTGCTACTGCACCCGTCGCACTCCAGCAACTCCGCCGGCTCCATTCGGAGCCGGCGGAGTTGCTGCTGGGTCTTTCCCTCTGTGCTGGCGGGCGGCCTTTTGGCGGTCGCCCACCAGCACAGCGGGAAAGCCAGAATGGCCGCCGCGGTCTTGTGACCGCGGCGCGGTCATTTGGCGGTAACCGCATGGCGGGCGGCGACCGCCGCCCGCCGCGGTTAGAATCACCGCCTGTATGTCGTTTGCCAAGGTTGATGAACAGGATCTAGGCAAATCCGTGTTTGTAAGAGATGAGGGATCAGACAAACCAGAATATACTCCTCAAATCAGAGAAGTCATGTCCGGGAGTGTAAGTTTGCACCTGCTATAACAATACATGGTACTAAAGACCACCCTGTTCTGTACACAATACACATTTTCAGTTTGCATGCACAACTCACTCATAGGCATTGGAGCTGTCTATAACCTGACATATGATGCAAAAAAGGAGGTGACATGCTACCCATCTACTTCAGGTTGCAAATTTAAACCACAACATTATGGCCCTCATTTTAAGATTGGCGGTAAATGCCGCCTGCTACCACGGCGATGGCCGCCAAAAGACCGTCACCACGGCTACCATTTGTCCACCATATTATGACCACAGCCGGGTTTCCACCACAAGAAGGGCGGAAGGTGGTAAGGTGGTGCTGCCGCCAGCTGCGCCATGCCAGTAGACCGCTCCCAGCCATATTATGTCAAATAATATGGCCTGGCGGTTTTCTGCTGGCGGGTGCTGCTGGCAGTAGCAGCGCCCCGTCCCGTCTCCTGCCGGAAGTGGGGTCTCCGACGGGGGGGTAAGGGGTATTGTGTCTGTGTAAGGGGAGTGTGCATGTATGTGTGTGTGTGCATGGATGTGAGTGTGTGTTTCGTGCATGCATGTGTGTATGGAAGTGTGAGTGCGAGTATGTATGGAAATTGGAATGCTTGTCAGCGTGTATGTTTTAATGTGTGTACGGATGTGTAGGTGAATGGTTGAATGCATGCATGTATGTATGCATGAATGTGTGTGTGGATGGGGCATGGATGTAGGGGGCTGGGAGGGTGTTTGGAGAGGTATGGGAGGGATGAGGCCTCCCATCAGTGACAGGGTAGGAATTTCCTGACACTGATAGGGCCTACCGCCATGGTTTTCGTTGCATTACAAATGACATAAAAACCATGGCTGTAGGCAGGGACATAATCCCGGCGGCGGCACAATGGCGGCCGCCGGGCTGGAGTTGGTCATCTCCAGCCCGGCGGCTGCTACCGCCATGGCCGTCGGAGAGGTACATTGGCAGGTTGACTTCAGCCAACCCACCAATGCCATTATGTGGCAGTTATTACTGCTAGCCTGTGGGCGGTACTACCGCCACATAAGCTCCAACCGCCGGGGTCATAATGACCCCCTATGTCTACTTCACTTACCTTTTAGTCAGTTAAAGAATTGATTGAAGAGATCTACCCTAGAGTCTACTGCTTCATCTTCCTCTGGTTCTTCATCACTTGGCAATTCTGCATTTCCACCCACAAGTTCTGCTGGCTCTCCCTCATCTGGTATAAATGGTATCTGTCGTCTCAGGGCAAGATTGCAGAGCATGCAGCAGGCAACTACTGTTGGAAATGGCCTTTCTGCAGGGTCACCCACACATTTTTTGCCTTCCTCCTCCTATTTTTCTGACCTCATTTTTGCTGCCTTTAGCACTCTGCACACTTTACCACTGCTAATCAATGCTTAAGTACATATGTTCTCTCCTTAAAACATGGTGACATTGGCTCATACCCAATTGGTTTATTTAATTTACTTGTAAGTCCCTAGTAAAGTGCACTATATGTGCCCAGAGCCTGTAAATTAAATGCTACTAGTGGACTGCAGCACTGGTTGTGAGACCCACATAAGTAACCCCCTAACCATTTCTCAGGCCTGCCATTGCAGGGCCTGTGTGTTCAGTTTCACTGCCACTTTGACTTGGCATTTAAAATTAATTGCCAGCCTTACACTCTCCTTTTTCTACATATAAGTAACCCCTAAGAAATGCTCTAGGTAGCCCATAGGGCAGGGTGCTATGTAGGTAAAAGGCAGGACATGAACATGTGTGTTCTATATGTCCTGGTAGTGTAAAACTCGTTCTACACTGCTTTGAGGCCTGCTCCTTTCATAGGATAGCATTAGGGTTACCCTCATAAACTGCTTGACTTGTAGATCCTGATCTGAAAGGAGCAGCCAGGTCATATTTAATATGGCCAGAATGGTAATAGAAAGTCCTGCTTATTGGTGAAGTTGGATTTTAGAATACTATTTCAGAAATGCTACTTTTAGAAAGTGAGCATTTCTCTACACTTAAATCCTTCTGTGCCTTCCTATCTACATCTGGCTAGGTTTAGTTTGCAGCTCCCTTGTGCATTCACTCAGACAACCCCAAACTCAGGATGCTCAGTCACACTTGCACACATCTGCATATTTAATGGGTCTCCCTGGGCTGGGAGGGTGGAGGGCCTGACACTTACATGTCAAAGAACAGTGGCTTGCCCTCACACAAAGGACTGCCAAACCCCCTACTGGGACCTTGGGGACGGGTTGGAACTAAAAGGGGACCTTGTGCACTTCTAAGCCCACCCTTTGAAGTCTCCTCCACTTCAAAGGAACATTTGTGTATTTAAGCAGGATCTCTGACCCTACCAAGTCAGACACTTCTACTTCACAAGACACTTCTGAAGTCAGATACTTCTGGACAAGATACCACTGGTAAAGAATCCCTGAACCAGAACCTGCAAGTAGAACTGCCTGGCTGCCCAAAGGACTCACCTGACTGCTTTTCTGCAAAGGACTGCTGCCCTGCTGTTGCCCTGCTGCCTTGCTGTCTTCTGGCTGTGGTAAGACGTGTTCTCCAAAGGCTTGGATAGAGCTTGCCTCCTGTTCCATTAAGTGTCAGGACCAAAAAGACTTCACTCTTGCCAAAGAACTCCTTGAGAGGCAAAAATCGACACGCAGCCTGCAAGAAATGACCCACAGCCTGCATCGGCGTGAGAAAATCACTGCATGCTGAACCGGATCGACGCAGCCCCATTTCCCAAAAAGGAGAATGACGCAGCGCTAGCGTTGCGACCGGATCTTTGATGCCCTGCCCACTGGATCGACGCAAAGCCGGAATGACGCAGCCCGGCTTCCTGAGAGGAATCGACGCAGCGCCTGCCATGCGGCAGAAATTTCCACGCATCACCCACTGGATTGATGCAGCCCCTGTGATTTCGTCCTGCACACACAGGATTTCAACGCAACATCCCCAGGACATCTGAAAACCCCGCAACCCAAAGAGGATCCCAGTCTACAGGCCGGAAACAGATGCAAAGCCTGCCCTGCTTGAAAACTCAACAACGCTTAGTCTGTGTGCACCATAAAAATCGAGACACACCTTCCCGTTTTCCACGCAACTCCTCCTCTGTGGTCCCTTGCAGAGAATTTGAACGCAAACCAGGTACTTTGTGCTTGCAAGAGATATTTGTTGCTTTTTAAGAAATAAAGATTCTTCATATAATTTTCTAAGTGATATTTTAACGTCTACTTATTCAATCTTAATCGTTCTGACCTGCATTTGACCAGATAAATAATATATATTTTTCTAACCACTTTGTGGTGTATTTTTGTGGTGTTATACTGTGTTATTGCATGATTTAATGCACAAATACTTTACATATTGCCTTCTAAGTTAAGCCTGACTGCTCAGTGCCAAGCTACCAAAGTGTGGGTACAGGATAATTTGGATTGTGTGTGACTTACTCTGACTAGAGTGAGGGTCCTTTCTTGGACAGGGGTAACTACTATTTGACATACCTGGTTGGGTGAGTAGAGGAGGGCTCCTCATGATCTGTCCAAGCACCTACATTTCGCCTTCAGGAGCCCAAATGTCCACACAATGACAGGCCTTGTCCTGTGGGCCTCATTGAAGAGGACTTACCCTGGCGGGGTTGGGTACCCCACTGGTGTCAACAACGAAGGACGGTTTGGATATCCAGAGTTACCTGTGAACAAACTGGTAGAGCAACACTCACATATATGTGGGACATGCAACATTGTGATGGCAAGAGACATACATTTCAAACACACATTTCAGTTGTGACTTACCAACCAGTCAGGCCCTCTCTGTGTGGAGTCATGTCATCAGCAGTTGGAAATTGCTGTTCCACATGATGAAGGAATCATGGACTGATCCTAGATACTTAGCATTGACTTGTCAAATGTACTGGTCTGCCAGACACACCACCTGAACGTTTTTGGAGTGGTAGTTTCTATACACCTGTTCATTGGCACTGGGGGAACCAAGGCTACATGGGTGCCATGTACATTGGGGAAACCTGATGTAGCTGTCCAGGTGTTTCAAGAATAAACACAGTACATCTCTCAAAACCAGACTGAACATGGGCTGAGACATTCCTGCAGTTCGGGACACTGTGGCCCTCATTCTGACCTTGGCGGGCGGCGGAGGCCGCCCGCCAAAGTCCCGCCGTCAGGTTACCGTTCCGCGGTCGAAAGACCGCGGCGGTAATTCTGACTTTCCCGCTGGGCTGGCGGGCGGTCGCCTTCAGACCGCCAGCCAGCCCAGCGGGAAAGAGGCTTCCACGATGAAGCCGGCTCGGAATCGAGCCGGCGGAGTGGAAGCTGTGCGACGGGTGCAGTTGCACCCGTCGCGTATTTCACTGTCTGCGCAGCAGACAGTGAAATACATGTAGGGGCCCTCTTACGGGGGCCCCTGCAATGCCCATGCCAGTGGCATGGGCACTGCAGGGGCCCCCAGGGGCCCGCGACCCCCCCTACCGCCATCCGGATCTCGGCGGTCCGACCGCCGGGATCTGGATGGCGGTAGGGGGGGTCGGAATCCCCGCGGCGGTGCAGCAAGCTGCGCCGCCGCGGAGGATTCAATGGGGCCGCGGTACAATGGCGGGACCCCGCCAGTGGTGCCGGTCCGACCGCGGCTTTACCGCCGCGGTCGGAATCCCCATTGGAGCACCGCCGGCCTGTCGGCGGTGCTCCCGCGGTCCTCCGCCCTGGCGGTCAAAGACCGCCAGGGTCAGAATGACCACCTGTATTCTGAAAGGTCCCAGTGGCCAGGAAGTGTAGCATTGACAAGACTTGAACAATCGGAAGCATGCTATAGGGATTGTGAATGTCAGGCATCAGATCTGGCTCCAATTGCTCACAAAGAGCCATGATATTATGAAGAGGCAGCCAATATCTCTGGATACACTGCCTCTCCTCCATGGTGTGCAGGTCTTCTAGTGAATGGTACACTGGTGGTTCTCATCCTCCCCTCATAGCAGGAAAACTATGTCAAAAAATGTCAACACAATATGTGACATGCAGCCTGCAGACATCTTGTAAAGTCAGATAAACAACTCACACATATCTGCTGTCTAGGTTGGTTACAAACTCTGATATCTACAGTCCAGAACATAGGTATGAACCCGATGACACCCTCCTTCGTGCCCCTTTCCCCAAATAAATATAGAACTACACATACAGATTCATCTGTCACTGTACATGTTGTAAGTCCAACTGATTTGACATGTCTTACACATATTGTTGCACACTATATACATTTTCACAGCACATGGAAATATCCGAGGAGGTGTACATTTCTATAACCACATGTCCACCAGTAACACAGCATTTACTGCACAGACGCACACATTGACAACTAAACATGAAGGTAGTACTTACAGTAGTACTTCACAATATGGAGTATAGCTAATGATGCAGACAATAAAACTCCCCACATGAAATGTGCTTAAAATGGAAACCACCTGACCTACTGTACTGGACACAGGGAAGGGACCTAAGTCTACTGGCAGAAGTAGTTATGACAGTAGGTGCTCACAACCGATGTGGAAATTGCCTTTGGAAGACATTGCTGCCTTTTGGCAGACTTGGGTCAATGGCGACGTCTGGCGGCAGTGACAGTCATGTACGTGGTGGATGTAACTGCCATCTTCTGCAGTATTGCTCATTAGACTCCTGACAGCAAGACCTCCACGACCTGAGCTGCTCTGTACTGCCTCTGGGAGCGATCAAGACACATCCAGCAGGTGATAGGGCTCCAGCCTTCACTCTTGAAGAGCTGGATAAGCTTGTGGGATAGGTCCTACCCCTTTATGAGCAGCTATATAGTACACCAGAGGAACAGGTAAGTCCAATGCAATACCAATGTGTGATAGGTGTTGTTTATGAATGTGTACCTGATATGTAAAGCAGGGAAGGTGTTGATGCATGCAGCTTATCATTTGTAAATGAGTGTGAGTTGAGAGGAATGGAATGTTTGCCTACTTGCTGTCACTGAAGTGTACTGTCCCCTGCTATTGGTATGGTGCGGACATGACTTTTTCCTTTTGTCTGTGTCATCCATACAGGTCAACGCCCATCGGAAGAAGGGAATTTCGTGTCCCATCGCCAAGCAACTGCAGACTGTGGGGGTCCACAGCTGGCGTAGCACCCACTGTAGGAAGTGGTGGGAGGACCAGAGATGCTGGGTCCCGAAGACCACAGAGGCCCAGTTGAGGATGTCCTCCCAACGATGGAGGGGTACCCATTAGACCTTGACCGCCCCTAATGGCCCGCATTTTGGTGGGGGCCTTCCCTCAGGTGGATGGGAGTTTGAGGGTAGCACAGCAGTCACATGGGGGCAAGTACTGAGAGAACCCATGTACTTGCCTCTGAAAGTTTAGTATACGATGTTTGGTGTATTGCAGCTGTGATACTGTGGTATGTTCTACAGGTCTGATGACAACTAGGAAGACATGATAGTACATCTGCCATTATATAAACACAGATGTGGCCATTGTATTGTGCATGGGAACATGTTAATCACCTTTGCCTACCAAATAGTATGAATGCATGTGGAGATGCACATGTGGCTATGTCATATGTGTGACACTACTCAGCCATACATATTTGTAACCTGCTGTGTCATCCTTCCCACCTACTGTTCCCAAGTCCATTCACTCAAAAAGGTACATTTTATAGCGTGTTGGTCTCTGACCACTCCTAGTCCTCCCATCTTTTCTACGTGCAAAATTGGGTCTGACTAATCCTGGCTCCTGAAATAGTTTGACACTTCATGTGAGTTGTTATCCCTATCAAGCTTTTGGTATGGCCAACTTACTACACTCCCTGTGAGGTTTGAGGAGATGGCCCCATTGTCACATCAAATTCATACATTGGAAAATGTGACGTTTAATCAGAGTGGACATAATACAATGTGAAATTCATGGTGACAATAATACATTGACATTTCGTGGTATTATACTGAAATGTACACACATACATTTCATTCTAATGTATTTGGTGTTGCGAAGGTAAGTGGCTGGGCTGCTGATCCCTTACCCATGGATATAGTCCATGATACATACGGCAATAACATACCTCCATGAGTGCAACATATGCTATTTGCTGCCTACATCATGTGTCAATTGATACTTCGTGCCTGATTTGATGTTGCCATTTTTTTTTTCTCCCAAAATTACCTTATCAAATCGGAGGCTGTTTGGACAGTTTTGGTTATGGCTCTGCTCATTTCTGCATTTCTGTTGGTTTTGTGGGATATGTTGTCATTCAATGTGTCATTCATGGGTACATTAGTTATCAGTTGTGTAAGTGTTAGTCCTGGACTAAAGTGGACTGGACAGTTGTTAGTGATGCAGGTTTTCAGATGTTGTCATATAGAGGTTTCTATTCAGCATGTATGGAGGAATGCTATGAGCCTTTCATGCACATAGTTTGATGTCCATTGTATGTAATGTTACTAAGCTCCCTGTGGTTGTCTGTGGATGTATCCTTTGTGCTAAGTAGGCCCCTATTGCTGTACATAGAATTGTTGTCTCTGTGACAATGAATCAGATTAGTGGGTGCAGAAACTACTATTGAATATTTTCCTAGTATTTAGATGTTTCAATGACATGATATGTCATTTTGTGAAGCACACTGTATAGTAAGGCCATATGTAGTGACTTCATCTGAGGTGTTTGCAAGTTGTGCACAGAATAATAAGTTAGGCATATGATTGAAAAGCAATATGCTGTGTCATATTTAAAGTGAGATGAGTACATGACTACTGGGCAGGTGTGGAGTAGGGGTATGCATGATATTGTGTTAGCAGTCAACTGCATTTCCTTATACTGATTTGATGATGGACAGTGATGATCTGTATGAGGATAGATTTTTTATGTAGGCAATCCATCTTGTGCATGCTGAATTGATGCAATGGTGATGTAGTGGTCAGATGGTTGGCTTATGTTGTGGGTAAGACTGTGGTCATATGGTAATGTTGGAAGTACCTTGTTGTGACATGATGTAGGCTCTGGAGTGTTTCAAACTGTGGCTTTATTTGACTTTCTATGCATAAGCATCGGCAGGTGAAGGAGACAGGACACAGCCGAGTGGGGAAGCTGCCGACCATGAGACTCAGAGTGCTGAGAACACCAACACCGAAGGACCCAGTGGCCCAGAGGGTGAGGGGAATGCCAGGATCCATGTCTTCATCATCAAAATTCTCTTCCAGTGGACACTCCCTGGTGGTTGCGGACCCATCTGGGATGACCTCAGCACCATCCCTGTTCACCACCCCTTTACTACTATCACCTCTCCTGTAGCTACCCACCTAGTTGGCCATACTCACTCACCCAAGAGGGTGGGCATCTCCTTTTCCACAGATACCATTGCCCCCGCCCCTGTCAGCCCTACGGCCTTCAGAAGGGAGGCTATTGACCTCCTGAGGTTGATCTCTGTTGGTCAGTTGACCATTGTGAATGCCATCCAGGGACTGGTAACTCAGATACAACAGAGCAATGCATTCCTGGAGGGCATTCAAAGTGCACTGGCTGGTCTACAGAGATCCTTTCAGGCTCTGGCCGCCACACTGATGTCAGCCGGTCACCCTTTCTCCTCCGTCTCCCCTCCAACTTCCTCTTCCCAATCTCATACCACCTCTTCCCGATCCCAGCCAAAGCACACAGACAGACAAGCATGCATCCAGCTTAACATCCAAGGGTAGCTCAAACAAACACAAGCACCACAACAACAACAACAGCATGCACACAAGCAACATACACCTGCACACACATCAACAGTCACAACCTGCCCTGACACCTCCACCACCTCCAGTAACACAAACACAACACCTGACACAGCCGAAGACACCACACTAATATTAACAAATTCAGCCACTATATCTATCTCATCCACAGACAGCACCACAGCAGACACTCAGACATCCACCACAGTCACCACACCCACAGACATCACAAACACTGACACTCCAACATGCAGCACATCCACCATACCTGCAGTCACCACCCCAACAGACACTCAACCACCCACCAAAGCATCCCCAGCACCTGAGTCCCATACATATAATCGCCTTCACTCACCCACCCAACGGACATCGACTACCCACAAGTATACCTCCCACACACACGCACCCAAGACAACCACACCGACATGTCAAGCAACCACTCCCGCAACCTCCACTCCCAAACCCCCTTCTGATAACCATCCCTGTGTGTCTAAAAGAGTTTACCTTTCATGTTTTGACCTTTTCCCTTGTCATCTTTTCCCCCAGGCCCGTCCCTTCCACCTCCATGACCTCTCCTACCCCCCTGCAAGTACCCATGTGCCTTTCCCTGCAAAACATCTTCCCCTCCTAAGAGAACCCAACCCTCACCAAAGTCTAGACCTGAACCTCCTCCCAAGCCCAATCCCAAAGGACCCCCTCCCAAGCCTAAAGCCAAACCACCTGGGCTACCCTCACAATCCCTGAGGTGCCTTCTTGCCCCTTTGATACACCTACCTGTGGAGGTTACATGGCAGTCAGGAGTCAAATTCGGGTCACCAAGATGAGCATCAAGTGCATGTTGCACTATTTCAATTTGGACTGGCCTATGGCCTTGCACATTTTCATAGTTGTTCTAATTTTTAATAGCTGATTGGACCAACCAGTTGTTTGTTTCCACGTTACATATTTGTCCTGCATTTCTTTTCTTAGGGCATATTTGAAAATGGCTGACATTGTTTGTGTGTGACTATTTGTGTGTAAGTTGTGCTTGTGGTACCTGTCTGGGCAGCATGTGAGGTTGTGTGCAGTGCATTTGTCCCCCAGTGGTGATGGGTGTGTGTGGAGTGATAGCCATGTGTATGTTGGGAACATGCTGTCATGATATTGAGGGGTGTTTCTGTTGACATGTGTTTGTTGCAGTATTGTGTGGCTTTGTGTGCTTCGGCTGTGTGCATGTTTTTGGTGAATAATATGACCGATACATTGTGATGTGTGTTTGCTGGGTATGTCTAATGCTGCTTTGGATGTTTGTCTGATTGTGTGTGTTTGTTGCCTGTTGGTGGTACTTTGTGTTGTATGTGTGATTTGTCAATGGGTAGTGTCTATTGTGGGTGCTTGCCAATGCATTGATGGTACTGCGGTTGTGGTGCTGAAGTGTTGTTTTGTGTTGTTGTCTGTTGTTGTGTGTGACTGTGCTGGTGCTGTGTTTCTGGGAGTAGGTGTGTGTTTTAGACGTGTGTTTGTGTGTATGTGATGGCTGTAGTGTGCGTATGTGGCTGTCATTGAGTGTGCGTGTCAGTGTCAAGTTCCATATGTGTGTCGCCCTCGCCACCCGTTCCCGATTGGTATGTTGTGTGTGCAGTTACAACAGTGACAGATATGTGTGTGTACCCACAGTTGCTGTTGTCATCTTATGTGTTGATTCTGGTATCTCTGGGTGAATAGGAGCAGCAGGTAGATGTGAATTCAGGTTCCATGGCAGCCTCAGATGAGTATGGCTCCCAGGAGGTAATGGTCTCCTTTTATAAAGATGGGGCCATATTTATACTTTTTGACGCAAAACTGTGCAGACGCAGTTTTGTGTTAAAAAATGTAACTCCGGCTAACGCCGTTTCCTTGCGCCAGCCGGGCGTCAACGTTATACTTTGACGCTCGGCAGTGCAAACCACTGGCTAGAGTCATTTCTTTTACTCAAACCAATGCACCACGTCTTAAAGAAAAACGACATTAACACAGCGAAAATAACTTTAATCTGGTTTACGACGTCACAAACCAGATCTGTGCCATTTTTCACCACAACAGCGTCAAAAAGTGGCATAAACACAGCAAAATGTGCAAAGAAGCCCCAAAATGGATCCCAGAAGCCATGAGAGACCCCAGCAAGCTAACAACCGACCAGGAACCAGCCAGGAGGACAAACACAAGACCCAGGAGAGGGAGAAAAGGAAGTGTGGGTTCAATGCAGAGGAGCATGAAATACTGGTGAAAGAGGTGACGGAACACCAGCATCAACTTTTTGTCACCTCTGAATTGCCAATTGGTAGGAGTGAGGCAATTTGGCAACAAATTGTCAATAAGATCAACAGTGTGGCAGAAGTATGGAGAACAGTCACCGAGTGCAAGAAATGCTTGCATGACTGCAAGTGACGGACCAAGGAAAAAATGGCAAGGAACAGGAAGCCAGCACTGCAGACTGAAGGTGGGAGTCCAGCACTGCAGGAGGCCCTGGACCACATGGAGGAGATGGTAGCAGCCTTCATCCCAGAGGAGATTGTCACAGGGATTTAAGGACAGGACAGCGCAGACTACCAGGAGACAACACAGATGCAGGGTAAGTGGCATGGGGACCAAAAATGCCTAATTGTTAACTGCAACTGGGGGGGACATACCTACTATACAATGCATGTCAGCCATGATAACAGGTAGTGGAAAGGGCTAATGGGCTGTGCAGGGCAAACCTGGGGCACAGCACAACACTACATCAACAACCTTTGCATGGGGATACTCTGCCATGCCAAGGATTTAGAAAAAGCAAAGCCGGTCCAGGAGGGTAGGGTACAACATAAAACTGGCCTGCTGTCACACGACAGCTGGCATTGCCACTACATGAACTAGGGCTCAATTTCCAGTCTCAGGCCACATCCGCAAGTGGAATTTACCAATGACAACAGTTGCCACTACCACCTCTGCTGTGTGCAGGTCAAGTTGCTAATGGCAGTTACATGCCCAAGGATCTAACACACCCAAAATAGAGGGTTCAGGCTGACAACGACAATCCCCTGTAATTATTAAAAATATGAAAATCCTGTCAAATGCTTATGTCTATAGGCGCTCCAAACATCAGGTATTGTATGTAACATTATGAGGAACACAGCAGTAATGTCATACCCATGCTGCACATGTCAGGGTCTACTCTGTGCCTATGTCTCAATAGCTGCAATGCCACCATGCAACATCTCAAGTGTCAGAGTGCTAAGGCAACGGCATTGAGGGGGAAGACATATGTCCAGCTAGGGAAACCCACCCGCACAGTCATTAGAGGAAATGGAACACTGCTAGGACAATCAGTGCAATCCAATGTTGCACACATTCCCCAACATCAGCAATACACACTACCAGTGCTGACACCTGTATCATGCCATGCCAATGCTATACATAGTATATGCTAGGTCTCAGCAACATATAGGTGGATATGAATTATCTGAGACTGGGTCAGTTAAAGATTGATAAGTGTGGTGCAAGTGACATCAGAACATCTACAGCCTGTGCAAGGCCACACCATGATAATGGAAATAGATGGAGGGTTGAGTAGGACAAGAAGGTGGCAACATACAATTTGGGTAGAACCTACACCTAGAGGATGTGACACAGACATTTCCCCAAACTACCAACACTACTTGTGACGTGCAGGTGAGGCATAGGCCTGGGAGAATGCCTATATTAATTACAGGTACAATGAACAGGAACCAAGATCACAATGTGCAACTAACAAGAAGCGAGGCATGTCACATTACAAATGCCACAACACAGACACACTAATTGTACAATATCTCATTGCAGAGGACGATGGCTCTCCTGGGGATATGCCTGTCCTGGACTTCCATGATGACATGAATGACGAGCTGACAAACATCAGCCAGCAGACCCTCCAAGATGTCCTTGGAACCCTCCAGACCAAACCTTCAGTCACAAGGAGGAGCACAGAAGTAGCAGCCATCACATAGGATCCCACCCACGACCACAATTGTATGACCTGCCAGCTCCAACCCAGCTGAGGACTCTGATGACACTGGTACCAGCTATGAGAGGACTGTAGTTGGAGTACAATGGGAGCTGGCCAAGGAGGTGCGGGTGGGGATGCAAAATATGGCAGCCTACCTTGAGGGGATGCGTTTGTGTATGCTGTCATCTGCAGAACAGGCAACAGCCATGCAATCACAAACATCTATCCTGCAAGAACTTCAACAAAGTGTAAAGGAAATCAGCACAGCAGTAAGGGAGTTGCCACAACACCTCACACACCAAACCTTTTACTGCATGCATGAATACAATAATGATCCCCTCAGGGCCAACCTGGCTGCCTACCACAGTGATGTAGCTGCTATACTTAAGAACCAACAGCTCCTCCTTGCTGCAGTCCTGCCTTAATAGCCCCACAGGATTTCTGACTCCACGTCTTCAAACACTGAAGTGTGTGTTGCCCATTCAAACCCACCACCACCAGAGGAGACAACACACACATCAGAAGATGAAGACATGGAACAGTTCACCTTCACCCGTAAGAGTACCCGGTAGCACAAGTCCATGTCAAATGAACACTTATATACTAGGTCCTGTCCTTGTTAATATGCCAGTCTAGCAACAGCTGCTCACATGCACTGTTCTCCAGCCCACTGTTTACCTTGACACTATGCTCTGTGATTGTCTCTCACTACCTCATTAGCAATTCATGTTTCTCTGCACTGTATGACACTTCACCTCATCATGTCCAATGACATGTCCCATTGCTCCTGTGTAGTATCACAATAGAAGGTGTCACACTAATGAACTCACAATCCTGGACTATGTAAATATTGCACTACAGCACTTTCAAATAAATAGCACTTACACAACAACTTTGTCTCTGTGCAATGTGACACAACAACCGAGTATGAGATTAGAGATGTATGTCACATGTCAATGGCCATAGAATGTCAATACAACTGCCTTGAAAGATTGTGGGCTGATAACTAAGCACTGGGGTCTGGATTGTATCATCATCATCTGTGCTTCCTGAGGATTATTTTTGAAGTAATTAGAAAACTAACAGTATAAAGCTGTGTTGGACTGAAAAAGTCTGCTTCAAGGGATGTTTAAGCAGAAAATCAATGTGTTCATAATTCCCTTCTAGACAATATTTATGTATATGACATCTGACTATAAACTTTCATCACACACACCGTACAGCAAGAATGGATGTGTACAAGTGTATGGACAAATATTTAACCTGGGAGTACAATGTAAAAAATGATAGGTATGAGTTATGCATACAATACTACATAAGATTTTACCATCACTCACGTTATCAGGGTTCACATGAAGATTAGGCTGCAGGCAGACGTACAACAGTGCCCAAGATTCCAAATCAGGTCTCAAACAATGACAGATATAAAACACACATCCAAACTTAACAACACAATGGGAACCATAGTTAACGTGAGTGGTGGGTGAAATGGATGGCAGATGCATAGAGAAGTAGCTTTGGTGTGGCTACCAATGTGACAGCTCAATTGGAATTGGGAATAACCATGCCAATAATGGTATTTGGATGCAGGATGGAACACAAATGCAAATTCTAAATTGCCACTGTTCACCCATGCCTAGGCCCTGATCCCCAAGCAGATGACACATACTGTAAAGGAGTACCTAAATATTTATTTAACAGTAAAAAAGGATACCAAAAGTAGGGGAAATACCTTAACTAACCTAACCTATCCTAACTACACATTACCCATAACAGGCCCTAACTACCCTAATCTAAACTTACTTATCACATTTAAATATACACTCTAAACATCAACACCCCAGCCCCCTTATATGACGGGACACATTTAGGACAACATACACTAACCTAAACACATACTATCTTATCCTAAACAAACATATATATATATATATATTCTTTTTGGTATTTTTTTTTATTTTTATGCAGATAAACCCCAACATCATCCCCCACCCACCCACAAAAAAACACATGTAAAAATATAGGGGGTCATTCTGACCCTGGCGGTAATTACCGCCATGGCGGAGGTTGGCGGTAGCACCGCCAACAGGCTGGCGGTGCACCGCTGGGCATTCTGACCGCGGCGGTTCAGCCGCGGCCAGAAACGGAAAGTCGGCGGTGTACCGCCGACTTTCCGCTGCCCTTGAGAATCATCCATGGCGGCGGAGCGCGCTCCGCCGCCATGGGGATTCTGACACCGCCTACCGCCATCCTGTTCCTGGCGGGTCTCCCGCCAGGAACAGGATGGCGGTAGGGGGTGCCGCGGGGCCCCTGGGGGCCCCTGCAGTGCCCATGCCAATGGCATGGGCACTGCAGGGGCCCCCGTAAGAGGGCCCCACAAAGTATTTCAGTGTCTGCTATGCAGACACTGAAATACGCGACGGGTGCCACTGCACCCGTCGCACCTTCCCACTCCGCCGGCTCAATTCTGAGCCGGCGTCCTCGTGGGAAGGCTGTTTCCCACTGGGCTGGCGGGCGGCCTTTTGGCGGTCGCCCGCCAGCCCAGTGGGAAACCCAGAATGACCGCCGCAGTCTTTCGACCGCGGTACGGTCTTCTGGCGGTTCCCGCTTGGCGGGCGGCTCCCGCCGCCCGCCAATATCAGAATCACCCCCATAATCCCCTCCACCCCCAACCCACTTATACTAATTTACCTAACAGCCTATTCTAACCTAACACTAAGCCCCCTAAACCCACTAAATATAAGAACCAGGAAAGAGGAGGGAGGGAGGGAATCATGGCTGAGCGTCTCATAGTCACAAGTTTGCCCTCCGCGGGATCTTCTTTATCCCAGGCACCTCCTGCTGCAGCCTGTCCATTGTGCGCAACATTCATTGCATGTCACATCTCATGTTCATAAATTCGGCATTGTCTATGACTGCAGCAGGGGTTGTCTGTGTGCCACTAGTGGATGGTTGTGCTGGTGCCAGTGCCGTGTTTGGAGGGGGAGGTGCAGGAGCTACTGTCTGTGGGCCTGGAGCTGATGATATATAAGAACCTGCAACAGTGGCTGTCATCCTTGGTGTGACTGCGGTCGGAGTGGTGTTGCTGTTGGTGGTGGCAGTTGTGGGCAAGGATGGCCACCCTGTGGCTCTCTCATGGGATAACACCGTGCCATGTTGCTGGACCCAGACTCCACATCCAGAATGTGGCGGTAACGCATCGCCCTCCTCTGTAATTCCCTGATCTGATTGGCATCCATGTTGACAGCTGTGAAAATAGAGAAAGCCAAACAATACTGACATCATTGTGTGGTACATCTACTGATGATATCCGAACACATCCTCAAAATTATCTTAAACAGTTCAAATCACAATACAGATCATAGACTGTCCCTGAGGAATAACATGCCAACGCAGCCTACACATCTCCTATCCAACAGCACAGCAATGCTCAAAAAGGTGTGTACCTACTTAAATGATCTATGCATCATTGTTCTGCCACTAGTCACATAACAAATGCTGCAAGTCCTCCACATGTGAAAGGCCAACTAATGACTAGTTTCTGGATGACAATCAAGGGCCACAAGAACTGTGGTTTGTAAATGGAATTGCCAGGACGGTATCCAGTTGCTAATCGTGAGGGGGTATCCTAGTTTGGAACTACTGAATGTTGGAATTACATGTCTGTCTTCTACACTGGGATCCTCACACCTAGGTAGGCATATTTCATAAACCTAACCCTGTGTCTCAGGGGGTGATGGACATGCAACACATACTTTCAAACATCAAGGACAGACAGGAAGCTGTGGACAGCTGTCCATGAGTTTAGTCAGTCCACCACAGGCAAGGAGGGCTGCCAACTAGGATAGACACAAACATTGGTCAATCACATCCACATTTATGTTCCTAATTGCGGACATTTGTCAACATCATTTGATCTCACTGATACCTTTAAAAAATCAAGCACTTAGATGAAATCACCCATCTGGGCTTCAGCTGCATGTACACCTATTACATTCTACTCAAGTGCCACATAAACGCAGCACAACATGTGGAGCTAGATGCTGCTAGGAAGACAAACAGAGAGTCCAACATGTTCATTAGTTAACAGGGAGGCTCAAGTCTGTGGGTAATACTTCGGCATCACTGGTCTGTGTGAATCAGGGAATGACTTGCTGACTAAATCATGAAAATGGCTATGTCCATAAATTTCATTGGCATAAATGTAGCAACAAATCTCACCCTGTTCACCTGCCCATGCCTACAGTGCAGCACTAGATTCCCAAAATATGACTCTCCGCCACTGATGGTCCAAATCATTAATGGAACAAAATGTCAACTTCCAGTCAAGTCACATATTAGATCATGTGCCACCACATCATATCTTGCTATGTGTCCGACACACAGGAGTCAATCACACAACAGCTGCAAGCACAACACAGAACTAACATATCAACACTTACTGGATATGTCTGGGTCCGCAAATCGAGCCACTTCTCAAATTGTGTAGGGGGCTGGTCCACCTGTAACACATGGAAGGGTGTGCTCAATGTCTGCTCACTGTACAAAACTTGGAACAAAAACTCACTGTGTGGGACATTTTATATGGTAGACTAGCACCCTCCGGCATGTAGACACCCCAACAGACATACCACTGCAAACATGTATTGACAATGTCACTCCAGTGAGTGATAGACACACATATGCACACAACCACTGGCCCTAACAATCATGTGGTGGCAAACATGATTACTCAATTGGGTGCAGAATTATTTATAGAGGGTACTCCATTTTGAGAGACATGCAAAGCCACATTCCTGGTGCACTGCAATGCCAGTCACTCAGGTATTGTGGCTTGTGCATCAAGGGACAAACAGTTACTGTGCGATGCTCATATGGGTTGAGTTTAGCTCATGAAGTATTATGCTTTCTATGGTCCATTATATGTGGGCCTTTGTTGTCTGTAGGTTACATATGCCACATTGCCAGTGTACTCAGAGCCGTAGACGGCCCCTATAACACCATGATGGCAGGGATCCTGTGTGTTACTTGATGACAATGTTATGCTAAACAAGGATTGGCCATTTATCTAAATCAAAACATCAAACAAATATATGCAGACAGTGTCTAATTTGATCATCCGTGACAGACTGCATGGGCACAGGTGTAGTCATTGCACCTGAAATGTGTTACTCATGGCGCTGTGTACCTATATCAGGTATTGTAAATCACAGGTAGCCACATTCATCAACTTACATTAGCCAAGTTGGGTGATCTTTGGTTATACAACGAACTGACACTGTCCCCTAATTGAAACATGGTTAAGCAAATGTCCTACTGTGGCAATCTTGATGAGGTAGGTCTCACTTTGTATGCACCTTGGGAATGGCAGCAGCCACAGGAATGCTGCCATGCTGATCTTAGCATACACCCATGTCAGTGATAGCCTTCATACTGAGAAGTTAACTATTGTACATATGCTGCACTAGATCAGCAGGGTTGTAACTAAAGATAAACTAGCTAAATATTTTGTCTCTTTATATGTATGATGAAAGCACTCAGGAGTCCCTTGCACAAAATCATGCAAATAAATACTTTGTGACCATGCATTCACCAAGTTCAGGGATCCCATGATGACCCATTAACTTATGAACATTGCTTGGCTTGACACAGATGGCAAATGCATCAGCTCTGTACCAGCAATTGTGCCCAAGGCAAATTAAAACACACAGGAACAATTAACATAGGGCCAGATATATATATATATATATATATATATATATATATATTTAAATGTATAGCATTTGCTTCATGTTTTTACGCTACAGCTATGGAAAATGGCACCAACCATTTAGATATTATCCTGTGTGCATTACTTTGGCATCCATTTCTAATTTAAATGCTGCACAAACCAAGTCAAAGTATCAGCCTAAGATATTACCAGAGGTTATGAAGAACTTTTGTACGTATGGCCATGAATACAGTTCAGACGTGTATTCCAAATAATTGGAGACTACATTTGTTCCTTGCTTTAGCATGTGAAATACATCTCATACCTGGTACACTCACAGGCCATGAATAAAACATATGTTTGAGCCGCATTACCATCATCTATTGACGTCAAAGCAGCACTAATTTACAGGATGAAGTTGTGTTTTGTAAGTTTGTGCAGCTTTTGCGTCAACAAATGACGGTAATGTGTAGCAAATATTGTATACTTCAGGGCCACTGTATATTTAACTTGCATTCCACATGTCCACAAACATTGCATGCAGCATGTAAACAAATCTGCTACTGTCACTACAGAGCATTTAAATGTGCACAATAGTCTAATTTATACTCACCAAAAGGGCCACCAATCACAACACCCAGGAGGTCAAGCAGGTCTTGCTCTCTGGCCACAAGGTCAGCCCAGGGATGCTCTAGTTGGTGGTCATTGCGCTGGCTGTTGAATATTCTCCTGAGATGGAACAGCACCTTGGACCACCTGAGCCTCCTCGCCTCCGTGTGATACCCCTGTATCAGCCTGCCACCAGCCTCTAACATCAGGGGGAGGAAGGGGCACACCAGCCAAATGAAAGCCCCGAGCTCCTCCTCACCCATTCTCCCCAGATGTGGCCTTCCCAATGTGACAAAAATAATAGAGATAGGAAAGAGTAAATAAGAAAATACAGGGAAAGGAGGTAGGAAAATTAAACTTAAAGAACCCACAAACAGCTCAACAATATCGCAACTAACAATACCCACTATACAATCCCAACAGTACAAAGACAAAATTAGACACAAAAATGACAAAAAAACACTTACAAAGATTTAATAAGACAATTACAAAAACAACAGATGACAATTGGAATGGCACACAGGAGACAAAAGCACAATTTGGACAGACACAACTCTCAACACAGCCACACAGTCTAGAAGAATCACAGACTACAAAGTGAAAGTGAAAGTACACCCACTGTACCATTTCTCTAAACAGGATATCCTATTACATCACTTACTGTCTCAAATGCAGTGCGTTTATATTATGATGCGTGATAATTTTATGAGGCTTATGGCCTTTGCGTCAACTTTTTTTTACGCAAATGCTTATAAATTCCCCGCATTCAAAGATCAATATATTTTTCATGAATAACCAATTTCATGTGGTGCAGTGTTGGAATTACCGCTTGGGACCAGTGGATGTATAATGGCTGTGAGCATAATTTTTAAATGCATATGCAGCAAAATTTGACGCATATGCAACTTTTTTGACACATTTGTGTCAAAATATCTGTCTTTAACTGTGTTTGTGTCATTTGTCTAATTTTTTAACATACATGAAAGCAGTAACTATACAGAGATAGGCTGTTAGGGCCTGCTGTGTGTGTTCCAGTGTTTGGACACATGTGGCAGGCCACACTACTGCAGACCATAATACTCATGTTGTTGTGCCAGATTAGCACTCTTAACTGACGCAACAGCAACTCAAACATTTGGAATTAAAATTCGTATTCCCTAGTTTGAGCAGGTGGTGCGTCAATGGAGGATAGCAAGGCTACGCAACTTAATACATTCACTCATGGCCTGTGTGTATATGTCTGTGAATTGGCCATTTCAATTGTTGGTGTGCCTCTTTGTGAACATCACAAGACGTGTTTTGCATAATGTGCTTGTATGCATGTGTTGTAAATGTGGATAACCATCACATGCCATTCATTGAGGTACATCAGTCAGGATATGTGTTTGTCAGATCCGTAGCATGTTATGCTGTGTGAACGTCCCTTACTTTGGGGACAAACCATCTCCCTTGACAAACTATGCACAGGATAGATAGAGGAGGGGTGATTATGACAATGTTACAAAGGTAAGCCATCACATGTACAGGAATGTTGAATACCACTTCCTGGTCACTTGTTTGTATACTACCCATGAGTCAGGCATTTGAACATGCTAGGAAGGTACAGTGTTTGTGACACAGAGTCCCAACATCAATCCAAAAAAGTTATGGTACACCATTGGTTCATTGCACAAAGGTGTCCAGTTTAAGTTTGTGGACATGTGTATTCTGTGTCAGTATTGGCCTCCATGTTGTCACAGTTATGTGCAGGTCTACTCATGGGTTTGTGGAGCCATTCCAGGCATTAACAGAGTATCCTTCAAAGCAGAATTGACCTAAAACCAAAGGTAGATTTACAACACTCATGGGGGTAGTCCAGTTATGGCACTGCAGATCTCTTATAAGGCTGACGACAGGGCAACCTTGGTGTGCTCAAAAGCTTTATGGACCAGTAATGGGAAACAGGCAGGTTTCATCACAACATTTTCACACAGGGTGGCCTCCAAAATTCCCACTGCCACAGGGAACATCAGTGCCTCTGTGCTGATTAATCTCACAGCTAGTCACCACGCAAGCCCCATCAATGGGTTGCGGCTGATGTAAATCTGTGTGTGGATGGTCAGGGCACAAACATGTTTTGTCCTTTCATACACATTAGCAAACCTTGTTTATTGTACTGGTTTCACCGTACCAAATCCATGCATGCAGCCATAGTACACTCTCACTGTTTGGCACTCATGACTACATGAAACCCAAACAAGGGATGGGGGCTGGATTAGGCAATTTGAGTAGACGTCCCAGACCATAATACAATAAGTAAACTGATTAAACTATACTAACTATTTGAGGATTCATCGTAGACCTACCAGACAGAATACCCCAGGAGGAAAGAGCGGAAGTGGAAAGCAACTATGAGACAAACGTAGCCACAGGGAACCTCTATGGTTAACGCAAAGACAGGAACCAGTCAGGCTAAATGGATGCAGGCTCTGTCACTAACCAACATGGACAAGGCAAATACACTGTGAGCAGTCTCTGACTGGGAAAAGCTGGACACCACTGTGGGAACTAAAAACTGTATTTGTGCTGTGGGCTGCAAGGTTACACAATACAAGGCTCTGTTACACAAGTGATTTATACGGCGATGCACAACAAGGATATTCAGCTTCTAAGCAGTTCCAGGCAGCAGCAATTGCAGTGCAGGTTCAAATGGCTGGTCTGCATGGAAGTGCTCACAGGTGTGTGCACATTCTGTCTCACAAGTCCAGTAGTTGAGAATCAAGTTCAAAAGGCCAACTGGACCTTTCACATTGGAAGCAATGGACAGCTGATTACAGTTTCTACCGACTACCAGGCAGTGCATTATTGGACCTAAAGTCCATGCAGACTGATGAACCATGACTATGGCATGCCATACTGAAGAGGGAAGCACACAGGAGTCAGATTGGGAGTCTGGTTGTGTGTAGATGAAGGCTATCAGGGTACAGATAGTCCATTTACAGGGCCCCCTAGAGAAGTGTGGAGAGAGAAGTAAAACATGGCAGTGGCAGGACTTTTTACCTGGGATGGACTGCGCAGGGTATGTCTTGTGAGCAATGCTTGTCATACCTGGGGCACTCGTGCTATCCATTTTCAGCTTAGATGGTTTTCTTGTCACACATGCTCCATGCCGAGATAGCTGATGTCACACTTACTGCTGTCAAGGGTCTGGTCATACATTCCTGTTAACAATAAAATTGCACATCGACTGCCTCATGTATGAAGCACTTTTTTTACCTTATGATTGATGGTGTCTTAGTTGTGTGCCAGATGCTGCAATGGACCATGTTGGCAACATGGATGTGTCTCATAGCTGTGGTCCTCTGATTTTGGCCTTCACATGTGAAATAGATAGGACATATGTAATTTCCACTGTGTGTGATGTTGGCTGTATATTCATACCCATCAAATGTGATGTGGCTTTTTCAGTATCCTAATCTGTATTTTTGCAATGCTCCATGAGGCTAAACTCTGATTATGATTCCTAGGGATCATATGATGTATAACTACTTAACCAGACCATGACTGAGTGATGAAATGAGGTGTTTAATGACATATGGTAAGAAAGTAGTGATGGTAACTAGAGTTAAAAGAAGTTTTGTACAATGTGTTGCCTCCAACGCAATCCTGCTGCATTGTTTGGATGGTCCCCCTCATGTTGACGAACAGCATCCTCCTCTTCCTCCTCTTCAGCCATTTGTGGGTCTGGTTCATAGAGGGGAATGTTCCACCTTACACAAATGTTGTGCAGGATGGCAAAGGTCAAAATTATCTTGCAGACCATTTCAGGTGAATATGAGAGGCTGCCTCTGGTGATGTCGAGGCACCTGAATCTTGACTTCAGGATGCCAAAAGTCCTCTCTACTATGGTGCGTGTCCTCGATGTGCCACATCATAGGCACGCTCTGCTGCTGTGCTTGGGTTTGCAAATGGGGTCATGATCCATGGCTGGATCCCATAACCCTGATCAGCTGAAAGAGTGTAAATATTTGGATGTTGTTCGCACCTTGATTATCACTTTGCATGGCAGTTGTTATCTTGTGTCATCTCTGACTCATCTGTGTTTGTGTTATTGTGTGGGATGTTAGGCTTCTAGGATGTTCTTTCAGCATTGGGTTGTTTATTTATCTAAACTGGTGTTTGGCTGATTGACCGAATATCAGCGGTATTTTTGTAAACTTGAAGTTCATTGTGTATCTCCCATGCATTATGTCATGTGAAAGAGGTATCTATGTGCCTTCACTGGAAGTGACATGATACTTCCACACACAGAATTGATTCCACTGTGGTCATAACACTGTTGCACTATGTAGCCTGAACATCCCATCCAATTCAACTGATGTAATAGCATGTGAAAAACAACAGTGAGGCCCTTTGATTTGGATAGGTGACAAAGTACAACACATCTCATAAGTTGGCAGCACTGAAGTGTTCACAATTGACGATGTACAAATATCCCATGTGTGACATGTTCTATGCAGACCGATTTTTGTGCCCTCACCAAGATGGCTCATGTGCAAACGTGTACTTGCACTACTGAACCAGGTCAAGGTAAGCTGGCTAACTTTGTTGTGCGGTGAAGGTTTAAGTGTCAGAAGGTCCAAATGCCTGTACATCTGTTGTGTATATGTGTAATTGTGTCAATCCGTATGTGTAGCAATGTGTACTTTGCAATGTTGTCACATCAATATGTGTTCTTAGCACGGTCCACTTGCTTATTGGTAGCAGGCAATGTCACCCCAGGAGTGATGTGAGATGTTGGTACTGCCTCAATGATTACATGTCACCTTAATTTGAGTCAACATCATCATGCTATGTGTATCATGGTGATTGACCTGCAGCGAAACAAATTACACACCCCTTAAACAATACGTATTGCTTGGAAGGGTGTGTGATTGAGTGTTATTGATGTGATATTGAAAGGTTCATCTTCCAAGTTGTACTGCCAGTTAAGGCCATGTCATTGTCACTGTGTGGTTTTAAATTGGACACTTGTGTCTCTGGAGTGGCATCTATTGTTATTTGCATCTATCTTTTGTCCATAGGTGTGTATCCCATTGGGTCAGGATATCAAACATGACTAGCAGTGTCACAACTTCAGTGTCTTCCTGGCCACGTGTCAATGTAGTGGTGTATGTGTTGTGTGTCCTATAGGGTTGCTGTGCTGTGTGTATAACTAGGTCTCTGTACTTACCAACACGTAGGCCATTTCCATATCGTCTATCCTGGAAGTGTTGATTGATGGTGCAGTGGCAGAAGATGAATAAATCATGTGCGCTACCAGGATACTTTGCCACGATGTTGGTGATCAATCCTCGGTGATCCACAATGGCCTGCACATTGATGGAGTGTGTGTGCTTCCTGTTGCGGTATTGATTCTTGGTTGCAGCAGGTGGCACAATCCGTACATGTGTGCAGTCAATGGCACCAAGCATGTGGGGGAAGCCATTGATTTGGTAGAAACCCTGTTTGGTCTACTGCTGCTTCTGCTGTGTGTTGGGGAAGCTGATGTGGCGGGGTGTTAGGGAGTTGATGGCATCCAGTACCTTGGGTAGGAAGGCAGAGAATGAGCGCTGTGAGATCCCAGCAACTAGGGCCCCAGTGGTTTGAAAAGAGCCACTTGCCAACATGTGGACGACAGCTAGCAGCTTGGTCTCTGGTGGAATAATGTGGGGTGTCTGCTAGCTGGGTGCAAACTGTGGCTCAATGTGGCGCAGCAGCTTCTGTATGGCTTGCCAGTTTAGTCTGTATACCTCTGGATGATGTCATGTTCCCTGAGGCCCTGAAGGGTTATCCTGGTCCGGAATATTCTCTCCGGCCTTTGGCGTTGCCTTTGGGGTCCCTGCTGGTGTGGTGAAAGCTGCTGCTGTTGGTACTGTGCTCTGCATCTTCATGCATGCTGGATAAATAGCACCTCCATGTCTTCCTTTTGGAGCTCTGATGTTGCTTCTGTGTGTTTTCCTTAAGCACTGGTGTGTTTGCCTCATTTTAACGTCTGCCCTGACCCAGGTGTTAATTTTTGACGTAAATCGGGCTGTGCATCATTTTTCGACTCCACCTCACAGCCATGCAGGATTTTTGCGTGGTTGGATAAATATGGTGCACGGGTGTTTACGTCATTTTTTAGACGGGAACGCATACCTTGCATGTTATCAACGCAAGGAGCTTCACGCATCCAGAAAATGACGCACACTGAGAAATGTTGATGTTCGCGGGGTCAGGCGTCAAAGTATAAATATGGTGTTAGTTTTGAACCAAATGTACGTAAAAAAAATGACTTCAAATCCGGCGCATGCAGAGTATAAATATGCCCCTTAGTTTCCACCTGGATTTCCATGGCGGTGTGCAACCTTGTAATCTGTCCGGCAGCTGAATACTGTCATCCATGGTGGCTAGACCGCACTGGCAGTGCTGGCGGACCTTCGGCTGTATTCTGTTAAGAATACAGCATGGCGTTAATATGGCGGTCTTCTCAGCCAGTCTGTTGGCGATACGACCGCCACAGCCAACATAGCAGTCCTGGGACAGCTAAATTCGTACTGATGCCCAAAGTGTGTAAAGCATATCACAAAACAGTAATAGAATAAAAACGTGAAACAGTTTAAAAATCTAAAACCAATTTATACACATGGGAAATATTTTTATCTTTAATTTGACACCAAAATGAATAACATTGGATAAGGGGAACCAGAGATATGATTTCTTAAAGAATTAGTGTTTTTTAGAACACAGAAATTAAAAGCACCAATCAGGATATCTGGTCGTACCTCGACCGGGGCAAAGTCAAAGATTAAGGCCAACCGCGATGGAGCCCTGCTCGGCTACAGCAAGCAGAAGTCCTTGGTCAAAAATGTAACTATGGACTTAGGGGTATACTTATTATCCCCTAGCGCTACATTAGCATCATTATTTATTTACGTTAAGGTGGCCTAACGAGGCCAAAATCCTTGCACCATACTTACACAGTGGTGCAATGCATGCATGGAACCACTTTGTAACCCTTTGAGCTACATCATGCCTGCACCAGGCATAATGTATGCAAAGGTAGCATTCGCCCACTAAAGGGAGCAAAAGAATGGCGCAAGGAAATCTAACAGATGTTCTTGTGTCATTTTTTCCGGTACTTTTAACATCTGCTCAGAGAAGGCGTTAAAAGGGGGCTTCCATTGTTTATAATGGGCCCCTATGTACTCTGCAGGAGTAGCACCGATATTTTGGCACTACTCCTGCAGAGTACATCAATAGGAAAGTGAAAAAGGATGCTATTGCCCCCTGCCCTGCGCCATTGTGTGCCATATATTGGATATGGCACACACATATTGGGGGTAGGGAGGGCTCTAAGGGGCATAAGGCAGCACAACGTTTCTTACATATGCCCCTTATTCTTATTCTTGAATAGTTTCTTCAGCAGGATGAAGTCACCAATCCTAACAGACCTCCTGAGAGCCCTCTTCGGATATGCATTGCAAGAGACCTACGTGAAGAATTCTACTTTCAGACTTAGTCAATTTTTCAGGATGGAAATCTTCATCCAGGCTGAAGCTGAATCTTAATCTGACGTCCCTGGAGCCCTTCTCAAAAACGCTGCATGGGAAATACCCGTCAACTTTTTACATTCGGACTTTATCACTTTGTGGGAGCTTTTTCCTTCCAATGGCAGTCGACCCTCCACAGCAAGCTGATTTTGATGCGAGGTCATCAGATTACTTTTCAAGGAGCTCATGGTGAAATTCTGGAAGTTGGGGCTCTGGAGATTTTCAGCAGGACGAACCTGCAAGTAGCCCGGGTCGGGGTTGAGGTAGGTCGGCATTAATCACCACGTCAGGTGGGCCCCTCTGTGGAGCTTTTTACCAAATGTTCTCCAATCTTCTCCAAACTTATGCATTTTCTTCCAGAAGGTCTTTGAAGGTTCTTCAGGAGTCCACAGATCACCCCAAGTTTCCAGAAGCTCTGAGTTGCTCCTTGAGAGTTAGGACTCCAACTCCCAGAATGCACCTGGCTCCAACGCCAAAATGATCACTTGACAGTGGTCAGCTGGTCAGTTTCTTCAGGATGTGATGCAGTAGACTCTGGTTAGCTATTTGTTACCTGTAGCAAGCAGGGAGTTCCTTCTTGAACAAGGTGAAGCCAGGCTAAGTCATTTTTGTGGTGAAGCCCAAGTGTGCAGCAGTATAGTCCTTCAGAGTGCAGAGTCCAGGTGCAGGTAAGGGGTCCAGCAGGGTAGTTCTTCTTTTTCTGTCACTGTTCCTTGTAGGGATCTGAGATGTGGGTACAGCTCTGCTAAACGTATCCTTGTCCCTAGGGTGAAAAGCAGGGGGGGCAACTGTCCAATTACATGCAGGCCACCGCCCTCTTGGATGACCATTTCCTGGGAAGTGTGGCAAAAATCAATCCAGGGAGCAACATTCTCTAAAAATCCAACATGGTAGGAACTGAGTTTTGGAGGTTAGGTCTGGCTGAGTCCACCCACTGGTGTGGTTAAAATCATTACCTCACCCCTTACCTGCCCTCTCCTAATCTAATCTGATCTAATCTATTCAAGAGGGCACCTGGTTGTCTGGGTTTCTAGGAAATGGGTGAGGTCCTGAGCTGCTCCAAATGTCCTTCCCTCCTTTGACCATTTGTTGAGGCAGATATCTTCCCCCAGGCACAGTCTTTGTGTTCAGCCCATGCCACTTCACACCTCTTCAAGGCAGCCTGGCCAGGCTGCAAGAGGCTGGCCAATCAGAGAAGAGCACTACATAGCTGAAGCTGTCAACTTTCAGGTAGAGTTCTACAACTCTTTCCCTGAACTAGTTATATTAAATGCAACAATGGCAAGTTGATGGATTTATTATAACAATAAGTTTGATACCAAAGCTTCTTTTGGGACTTCAATAATTAAAAAAGTATCCATATTTTAGCCTATGGAGCCCATTCACTACAGTGAGGGAAAACACATTTGGCTATTTTTCCTCACCAGGGTTTAAAAAACACTTTTTATAGGGTCCTGGCTTATAGTTATGTAGCAACCAGCCTTAGGGGCACTTAGGGCACACCTTATGGGCAACTTACATGTAGAAATATGGTTGTTTAAAACTTTTGGAAGTACTTTTAATTCCAAAGTCGAATTTGCATGTAACTTTATTTTAAAAGCTGCCAGCAAGGCAGGCATGCCTTTAAAATGACACTGGGTACCTCAACAGTGTACCTATTGCTGCACTGTCTATGCTGGGGACCCTAAACCTACACGCCCTACCATACAGTAGGGACTTATAGGTAGGTTGATACTGCTAATTATAATTAGCCTAATTTGCATATCCACCTTTCCACACCAGGCACAAACTGACAAATACACGGACACATCCAGGCACACACTGATGCATACACTGACATACCCAGGCACTCACTGATGCATACACTAATACTCCTAGATAGATATTCATATATCTACTGGCATACTCAGGCACATGCACATGTATGCTCTGACATATTCCGTCACACACTGATACATGCACTGGCATACCCAGGTACACACTCATGCATACGCTCCCATACCCAGTCATACTCTGATACAGTCATGCAGACACTGACATGCTTAGTGATACACTGATGCATACAAGTACACACTCAGACACACACTGATGTATACACTAACATACTGATTAAGACAGTGATGGATACAATGACATACCCAAGCACACATTGATGCATCCACTGACATGCCTAGACATCCCAGACAAACAGTAAGGCAACCACTTACACACCAAAGCAAACTCTGATACAGACACTAACTCATACAGTTAGGCACTAATACATACTCTAACACAACCAACTAGACAGTAATAGCTGTACTTACAAAGATAGGTATTAAATGAGATACACAGTAACACAACAAGTCAAACATTAATCACTGTACTGACACATCCATAGACACACTGATGCATCAACTGACACACTCAATGAAACACAAATACCTTTTTGAAAGAGAGTTATCAACACATTTTCTCATCTATATATATATCACACCTACTATAGTACTATAGATATTTATAGATGCATAGTGAGAGACTTGTACAATTGTTTAGATTCTTAAATGACCACTTATATAGACAGTTTTGTACAGTACCAAATGTTATATTATGATCTATAAAGGTAAATATATTGTTTATTTGCTTTCCAGATATCTACTTCCACTTAAAAAGAACATTTACAATGCCTGACAATGCCTGACAGAACACAAAGAAGAAAGAAACAAAAACAACAGCACTAGCTTGTTAAAACTGGCAGTAAGAAGTACGATACAGTGAAAACTGTGCAGACAAATCAAATTGTCGCTGGTATGAGTAAGATTTTTTTAAAATTATATATGGAAAATGCAAAATGAGGAAATGTGTCAATAATACTGACAAACACAAGGAGTACATGGTATTAAAAGTAGGAAATATAGTAAAAAAACAGATAATTCGACTTGACAACAGAAACAATTCAAGGAGATAAGAGTAAAAATGTTTTGTGCTAAAATAATACAAAATTGCCAAAGAACATGAAGACGTATGAGAGGAGAAGTAATTAAGCAAAAGCAACATATTGAGAATATTGTAGTAGAGTACCCTCTTTTGGCATGTTACCCCCAATTTCTGCCTGATGTCAGTGTGTGTGACTGTGTCACTGGGATTCTGCTAACCAGGACCCCAGTGCTTATGCTGTCTTTTGTCACTGCATACTGGTAACCCAGTATTTCATCCCACATTGGCATTCTTGTCACCCCTTATAAGTCCCTAGTATATGGTACTTAGGTACCCAGGGCATTGGGGTTCCAGAGGATCCCTATGGGCTGCAGAATTACTTTTTCCACCCATAGGGAGCCCATGCAAAGGCTTCTACAGGACTGCCATTTCAGCCTGCGTGAAATGGTATATGCACCATTTCCCAGCCATTTAAATTGCACCAGGTCACTCATAAGTCACCCACATACCAGGCATTTCAACCCTGAAGGCTGGGTATTGGGGAACCTGTGCGCGAGGGCACCCCTGCACTAGCAGAGGTGCACTTGAGTCAACCAGGACCATTTTCCCAGACTTTGTGTGTGCAGGGATGCCATTTTCCATGTGCACTGGACATAGGTCAATGCCTCTGTCCAGCTTCACAAAGGTAACTCTGAATATGGGCATGTAAGTTGTTTAACATCTTGGAATTATACCCCAATGCTGATTCTCCACAGTGTACCCCCAGTACTGCCATACCAGCCTTCTGAGGTTTTCCAGACAGCCCCAGCTGCTGCCACCTGACAGACAGGTATCTGCCCAGCAGCTCGAGTCTAGGAAGGCAGAACAAAGATTTTCCTTTTGGGAGAGGGGTATTACAGACATGGGAGGGGTAGCGTCCCAGAGCCTCTGGAAATGTTTTGAAGGGCACAGATGGTGCCCTGATTTCATAATCCAGTCTCCACTGGTTCAGGGACGCCCCCAGTCCCTGCTCTGGCACAAAACTGGACAAAGGAAAGGGGAGTGACCACTCCTCTGTCCATCACCACTCGAGGGGTGGTGGCAAGAGCTCCTCCAGAGTGCCCCCGGGCTTTGTCATCTTAGATTCCAAGGTGGTGGGGCGCTCTGGGAGTATCTGAGTGGCCAGTGCCAGCAGGTGACATCAGAGCCCTCCCTTAATAGGTGCTTACCTGTGTAGCTGATCAATCTCCTTTTCAGGGCTATTTAGGGTCTCTCCTCTGTGTGTTTCCTCAGATTTGGATTGCAATACTCCTGCATCCTTTACTTCACTTTCTACCAATGAAACTGCATCTGAACCCTCCAGGAAATCTACAAACTGCAATAAAGAAGCAACAAAGAATTCTGCAACATTGTATTTTCAGCCCCTCCCAGCAACTGCTTCCAGATTGTGCATCCACAGAGGACAGCCAGTCTTCAGCCTGCACCAGAAGAACAGCGGATTCTCCCTTGAAGTGAAGGAGTCACTTCCCTGCTTCAGGAGGACCCCTCTGCAGCAACCACCATTGGCTTGGGTGCTCTCTCCTGAAGAGGTATGGGGATCCAGCAACAGGGGTGGTTCACTGAAGTGGTCCTGAAGGTCCTGAAGTCAAGCTGTCCAACTTTGGGAGAGATAAGAGCTTGACTCTCTACGCAAGACAGTACTCCTGTGCTCAATGTGTTTTGCAGTTACCAAGGCTTGTTGTCATTATTCCACAAAGTTCCTCATGCACAGTGTAGCTCCAGCCCCCAGCACTCTATCCTGTGAAGCACAGCTTCCTGAGTGGTTCTCCGGTGGTGTGGGATCCCTTTATGTAGTTCTGCATGGGCCTCCTTTTGCACCTTCTTTGTCCCTGTGCTGTAGGAGTCCTATGTGTGCTGCCTGGTCTTCTGAGGACTCTCTGAGTTTATGAGAGCCCCCTCTGTCTCCCTCACCTGGGTAGAGGCCACCAGGTCCCTCCTAGTCCTGGGCAGAGATATTTTCCATTAACCACAAGCTTTGCATGTGCCAAGGCTTGTTGGCAAAATCCAGTGATGCAAACCAAACTGCAATCATCCATCTGGCATGGGACATCATCTGCAACAACAACAACCTGCATCCATCTTCTTGGGTGCAGTACCGACTGTTCTTCTTCACCTGTGATTCTTATTTTGCACCTTCAACTGGGTTAGCAGGGGCTCCTGTTATCCCGGGACTCTTCAGTGCTTCTTGGGCATGGTCTCCTTCTTCCACTGGTCTTTAGGTCCAGGAATCCATTGTTGGTGTTTTGCACTCTCTTCTGGTTCTTGCAAAATCTTCTATCACATGTTCTTGTGTGTTCTAGGAAACTTACTGTGAGTAAATCCTGTTTTCCTGGTCGATGGGGTAGGTTGTTGTGCTTACCTCTGGGCTTTTCTAATACTCTCAGCACCCCTCTACACAGTACGCTTGCTAGGTGGGAAACAGACTTTCGCATTCCACTTTCTTAGTATATGGTTTGTGTTACCCTTAGGCCCATTGCTAACTATTGTGATTTTCACTATTTGCAATGTTTTCTAACTGTTTTTACAGCTATTTCTGCATACTAATTTATTTATTTTGTGTATTACTTACCTCCTAAGGGAGCATAGTCTCTATGGTATTTTTGGCATTTGTGTCATGAAAAATAAAGTACCTCTATTTTTGTAACACTGAGTATTTTCTTTCATGTGTGTGAGTACTGTGCGACTACAGTGGTATTGCATGAGCTTTGCATGTCTCCTAGTTAGGCCTTGGCTGCTCTTCCACAGTACCCCTAGAGAGCCTGGCTTCTGGACACTGTCTACATTTCACTAATAAGGGATAGCTGGACCTGGTATAAGGTGTAAGTACCACAGGTACCCACTACAAACCAGACCAGCCTCCAACAAATATACTGAGACTATAATTGATAAAGAATTCACTGTGAAGAGGAATCATGTTATCCTAATTTTGAACAGAATGAGCACACTAGACAAAACAGTATTGATATGAAAAAAAAATAAGAAAAAAGGCTTATTGTTAAACGTAATTTTTGTAAAACTTTTAAAGGTGAATGACAGCAAACATCTAGTACAAAGCCATTTTTTAAGTAAGGGGGCTCTTTACAAGAGAACACATTAGTTCATGCAGTTGATAAAACAGGTCAATGCTATGAAGTAAAATATGATAGCTCCATACAAAAAGAAGAGATAGTTCCTAGGAATGTAGAATCAGTGATAGCTGAAGTGGCACAAGGAAGGCTTAGACAGTCCATGTATACAAGTGGAATTGTAGCAGTATTTGCTGTGTTCATCAGTTTATATATTGAGAACTGCATAAGAGAATTTCCATGCAGAAGTCTGAAAACATAAAAGTGTGATGTTGCATGGGTTTAGATCTATGCAAAGTTTGGAAATACACTAAGTTACAAGGGCATTCACTGGTAACTCTGTCTAAGAAAGTGTGTAGAAGCACTTTTAATCACTTTAGAATGTTAGCTGTGCATCACTCAAAAATGTGAAATTTAGTTAGGATACTTTACTATGCTAAAACTCCAACTTGAAGTTTAGTAGAGATGAATAGAGCTCTATTGCATGGTACTGTGGCACCAGTGGAACATGTTTGTGAAGATGTTCATTTTTTTTTTTTTTTTTTTCCTGAAGAGGAGTTTAGGAAAAATGAGGAGTTGCGTAGAGCAACAGGACAAAGAGATCACTACTGAAAAATATACATAAGAGGTTTAACATGGTTTCTTCAGAGAAACCAAACTGTGTTTGTATTTCTTGTTGCCACACTCACTACATAAGCCAAACTCACAAAGTTGTTATATTTTCAAAAACTTGAGCAAGAAAATAGAGGTAAGAAGCAGGAATTTGGTGTGTATACATCTGTAATGAAACATTGATTTGGTAGCAAAGGAAACTAAATGCAAGTGTTGTTATGATAAGTTAAAGGATGATAAAATGGCAGCTAGAGCAATGCATAATAGCTTGGACTTGGCATCAATCCCAAAAGAACTTCCATAATTAAAAGTTAATTAATCAATTCTCAAATAAACTATAGACCTTTTTCAAGCAATAGTTCAAATGGAACTGAAGACTGGGAAACTACTACCAACAGAGCTACATAAAGGACTTTAAGGAAGAGGTGTCTATTTACCTTCAAATTTTAAACAAAATGTTGAGACTGTGGGTGTACTGAGAGAACCATTCATCATTCTAGTAAATGATGTGTCCACCGAAAACAGAAAATCTGGCAAGTGTTGATTGAAAAAGTGGATAAACAGAAATCAGCAGAAATATTTCAAATTAAACAAGCAAAAGGAGCTTCATTGATTGTGTGGGAAAAATGTTTAAAAGCTCGCTGTTTTCCATATCTTTTTCATACTGAAATAGGTGGTCGTTATGGTGCTCATGCTGTTCAAATACCAGCAGCTGATCAACAGATCAACTATACTATATTAAGAGGACCCTAGATTTCGCCAGGTCCATCTATTATTTGAGAGTGACCTGTCAGGGGTCCATCTATTATTTGAGAGTGACCTGTCAGGACTATCTTATGCAGTGAACCACAATCTAAAGACAGGAGTTAACCTGTAAAACCTCTCTGCAGGGGAATTTGCTGACAAAGTTCACAGTAAGGATGAAAAGCTGGAATACAATTTGATTAATTTGATGGCATGTCAACATGGTAGCAAAGAGTGTTGGTATCGTCATCATGGAGAACTGAAATGTGTACGGTGAAACGTAGGTTTGCGAAACGTAGGTACATTTACTTGGTTTGTGAAACTTAGTTGCACATAGTATGCATGGGATGATTTATTTGAGTTTTAAAAGAAGCAAACTCTAACATTAAGGACATCAATTTGAAGACAGCGGTAGAACTTTGCTCTTTGGATCATATGAATGTTTGTAAGTATTTTAACCACAAGTTCCAAGCCATGCTGGGCTTTCATATGCAATAAAACAAATCCTCCTCTTGGTGAAGTTACAGGTATCATTTGGTGTAAAGAGTGCCAGGCAAGAGGTGATCCACATATTCACAAGCTGTGATGGATAACAGACTCACCGAAATTTGAAACTGACAGTGATGACTCTGTACTGCCTTTCAAGGAATAGTATGTAACATGCCCCAACCCAAAAGACAATGATGATAAAGGCCTAAGACAACAAGTTTTATGCTTTCAAACACATAGATGCGGCAAGTATTGATGTAAAAAATCCAAATGTAAAGAAACATTTTATACAAGGTGTTGTTTTGGATTTACAGTGAACAGCTTTTTATCTGCAGTCAGACATACACTGACACGAAAATCACCCAAAAATACATCTAATATCAGAAGAAAAGAATTCTCCAAGTATTTTAATAACTATAAACTAGTCATTCTGAACTTGTGGAATGCAAATATGGATATGCAGTTTGTTGCAGACAACCCCATTGCTGTTGCCCGTTATGTCAATTTATAATTATAAAACCAGAGAAGAGAGAAATTTTGGAAATGTGGTCTCTAACCAAGAAATTGTACAGCTTCAGCTTGAAAATGCTTTCGCAGAGAGAGTTAGGTTCCTATGAAAGCAGTGACACATTGAGCTCAGCCAGTTTGTAGTCCAAGTCCAGTGGAATTGTATGGGTCAATCTAGGCCTTGCTACAATGTGAAACAGAGTCTTGGGGTCTTTCCTGGAAATTCAGTAGCCAGCAGAGTTTGATCCAGAAAGTACAGATATTATAAAAACAAAAGTGTTGGATACTTACTATCCAAGAAGAAGACCAGACCTCCAAAACATATGTCTTTAAAAGATTCTGCAACACTATAGATACAGACACAATGTGACAGAAAACGTAGATGAGGGGAAATGTGCCGTACTTGGTTGGGATGTTTGGCTCAAAATACAAAAGGAAGTGTAATACCCTACAGAAAATGTAGGGCCTGATTTAGAACTCAGCGGATGGGTTACTCAAGCACAACAGTTACAGATACGCTGCCTGCCGATATCTAAATCCCAAGGATAAAATGGAATTTAGATTTTGGTGGACAGGCTTTCCATCCTTGGTTGTCAAACTCCTGAGAAAAGAGAGTTTTTCTACTTACCACTTCTGCAACTGCTTAAGCCTTATCATTCTGAATCATAGTTATTTGGACATTATGACTGCTACAAAGATTATTTCAGCACTGTGAAAGATAGAATTCAGTTTTCAGTTTTTCCAAACTAAATGCAAATGTTAAATGATGAGCAGGGATGTAGCTTCAGGGGGGTGTTTGGGGTGTCACAACCCCATGTAAATGTATTCTCTTGTAAATAATTGGATACAGGTCATTTAACCCCTTCTGTGCCGCGGACGTAGTGGTTACGTCCTGCGGCACAGTGCTGCTGTGCCGAGGACGTAACCACTACGTCCTCGGCACACAGCCCAGAGGGAGCGCTCTCGCTTCCTCTGTGTGCTTCCCCCACCCCCCAAAGTCAGGGATGGAAGGGGAAGCCCTTCCCCTTCCACCCGAGCCCCCCACACCCCCATAATGACGTCAGCGCGCGATCGCGCGCTGACTTCATTATGGGGATATCGCCGCACAGGAAGCCATTTGCTTCCTGTGCGGCGTGGAGTGAAGAGGTGAGTTCCTCTTCCCGGTGGGTGGGGGGTTTGGGCAAAAGAGGCACCGGGGGAAAGGAAAGGCTTTTCCTTTCCCCCGGTGTCTCTTTGAGCATTCCTGCTGCCCGATCGCATTGCGATCGGGCAGCAGGAATGCCCACTAGACACCAGGGATTTTATTTTTATGTATTTGGAAACTGTTTCTGGCACGCGGGGAGCGGCCCCTTGAGCAAGGGTCGCTCCCCTTTGGGGGGCAATCATTTACGGTCATTTCTGCCCCCCTTGGGGGCAGATTGGCTACTTTTTAGCCAGATCTGCCCCCAAGGGGGGCAGAAAACACTAGATCACCAGGGATTTATATTTTTATGTGCATTTATGTGTGGGGGGGATGCCACCTTGGGCAAGGGGCACCCCCCCCCAAGGGGGCAGAGAACTGTTGGCCTTTTCTGCCCCCCTTGGGGGCAGATCGGCCTATTTTGTTTAGGTCCATCTGCCCCCAAGGGGGGCAGAAGCCACTTAGGCACCAGGGATTGTGTGTGTAGTGGATGGGGGGGTGCCCCCTTGGGCAAGGGTCGCTCCCCTTTGGGGGGCATGTCTTTTAGGGCCATTTCTGCCCCCTTGAGGGCAGATTGGCTACTTTTTAGCCATACCAGGGTTTTTTATTTTTATGTGTATTTATGTGGGGGGGGTGCCCCCTTGGGCAACGGCGCCCCCCCAAGGGGGCAGAGAACTGTTGGCCTTTTCTGCCCCCCTTGGGGGCAAATCGGCCTATTTTTTTTAGGCCCATCTGCCCACAAGGGGGGCAGAAGCCACTTAGGCACCAGGGATTGTGTGTGTAGTGGATGGGGGGGCGCCCCATTGGGCAAGGGTCACTCCCCTTTGGGGGGCATGTCTTTTAGGGCCATTTCTGCCCCCCTTGAGGGCAGATCAGCCTATTATTTTTAGGCTGATCTGCCCCAAGGGGGGCAGAAACCACTAGAACGCCAGGGATTTTTTTTAATGTGTTTATTTTTGTGGGGGGGCGTCCCCTTTGGCACGGGGCGCCCCCCCAAGGGGGGGATTGACCTGTTGGCCATTTCTGCCCCCCCTGGGGGCAGATGGGCCTATTTTGTTAGGCCCACCTGCCCCCAAGGGGGGCAGAAGCCACTTAGACACCAGGGATAGTGTGTGTGTGTGTTAGTGGATGGGGGGGGGCCTTGGGCAAGGGTCGACCCCCACTTTGGGGGCACATGTACCCAGGCCATTTCTGCTCCCCTTGGAGACAGATCAGCCTATTATTTTTAGGCTGGTCTGCCCCCAAGGGGGGCAGAAACCACTAGAACGCCAGGGATTTTTTTTTATTTGTTTATTTTTGTGGGGGTGCGTCCCCTTGGTCACGGGGCGCCCCCCCAAGGGGGGCATTGACCTGTTGGCCATTTCTACACCCCCTGGGGGCAGATGGGCCTATTTTGTTAGGCCCACCTGCCCCCAAGGGGGGCAGAAGCCACTTAGACACCAGGTATAGTGTGTGTGTGTGTGTGTGTGTTAGTGGATGGGGGGGGCCTTGGGCAAGGGTCGCCCCCCACTTTGGGGGCACATGTACCCAGGCCATTTCTGCACCCCTTGGAGACAGATCAGCCTATTATTTTTAGGCTGGTCTGCCCCCAAGGGGGGCAGAAACCACTAGAACGCCAGGGATTTTTTTTTTATTTGTTTATTTTTGTGGGGGGGCGTCCCCTTGGTCACGGGGCGCCCCCCCAAGGGGGGTATTGACCTGTTGGCCATTTCTACACCCCCTGGGGGCAGATGGGCCTATTTTGTTAGGCCCACCTGCCCCCAAGGTGGGCAGAAGCCACTTAGACACCAGGGATAGTGTGTGTGTGTGTGTGTGTTAGTGGATGGGGGGGGCCTTGGGCAAGGGTCGCCCCCCACTTTGGGGGCACATGTACCCAGGCCATTTCTGCACCCCTTGGAGACAGATCAGCTTATTATTTTTAGGCTGGTCTGCCCCCAAGGGGGGCAGAAACCACTAGAACGCCAGGGATTTTTTTGTATTTGTTTATTTTTGTGGGGGTGCGTCCCCTTGGTCACGGGGCGCCCCCCCAAGGGGGGCATTGACCTGTTGGCCATTTCTACACCCCCTGGGGGCAGATGGGCCTATTTTGTTAGGCCCACCTGCCCCCAAGGGGGGCAGAAGCCACTTAGACACCAGGGATAGTGTGTGTGTGTGTGTGTTAGTGGATGGGGGGGGCCTTGGGCAAGGGTCGCCCCCCACTTTGGGGGCACATGTACCCAGGCCATTTCTGCACCCCTTGGAGACAGATCAGCCTATTATTTTTAGGCTGGTCTGCCCCCAAGGGGGGCAGAAACCACTAGAACGCCAGGGATTTTTTTTTTATTTGTTTATTTTTGTGGGGGGGGCGTCCCCTTGGTCACGGGGCGCCCCCCCAAGGGGGGTATTGACCTGTTGGCCATTTCTACACCCCCTGGGGGCAGATGGGCCCATTTTGTTAGGCCCACCTGCCCCCAAGGTGGGCAGAAGCCACTTAGACACCAGGGATAGTGTGTGTGTGTGTGTGTTAGTGGATGGGGGGGGCCTTGGGCAAGGGTCGCCCCCCACTTTGGGGGCACATGTACCCAGGCCATTTCTGCACCCCTTGGAGACAGATCAGCTTATTATTTTTAGGCTGGTCTGCCCCCAAGGGGGGCAGAAACCACTAGAACGGCAGGGATTGTTTTTTATTTGTTTATTTTTGTGGGGGTGCGTCCCCTTGGTCACGGGGCGCCCCCCCAAGGGGGGCATTGACCTGTTGGCCATTTCTACACCCCCTGGGGGCAGATGGGCCTATTTTGTTAGGCCCACCTGCCCCCAAGGGGGGCAGAAGCCACTTAGACACCAGGGATAGTGTGTGTGTGTGTGTGTGTGTTAGTGGATGGGGGGGGGGGCCTTGGGCAAGGGTTGCCCCCCACTTTGGGGGCACATGTACCCAGGTCATTTCTGCACCCCTTGGAGACAGATCAGCTTATTATTTTTAGGCTGGTCTGCCCCAAGGGGGGCCAAAACCACTAGAATGCCAGGGATTTTTTTTTATTTCTTTATTTTTGTGGGGGTGCGTCCCCTTGGTCACGGGGCACCCCCCCCCCCCAAGGGGGGCATTGACCTGTTGGCCATTTCTACACCCCCTTGGGGCAGATGGGCCTATTTTGTTAGGCCCACCTGCCCCCAAGGGGGGCAGAAGCCACTTAGACACCAGGGATAGTGTGTGTGTGTGTGTGTGTGTTAGTGGATGGGGGGGGCCTTGGGCAAGGGTCGCCCCCCACTTTGGGGGCACATGTACCCAGGCCATTTCTGCACCCCTTGGAGACAGATCAGCCTATTATTTTTAGGCTGGTCTGCCCCCAAGGGGGGCCAAAACCACTAGAACGCCAGGGATTTTTTTTTTATTTGTTTATTTTTGTGGGGGGGCGTCCCCTTGGTCACGGGGCGCCCCCCACGGGGGGCATTGACCTGTTGGCCATTTCTACACCCCCTGGGGGCAGATGGGCCTATTTTGTTAGGCCCACCTGCCCCCAAGGGGGGCAGAAGCCACTTAGACACCAGGGATAGTGTGTGTGTGTTAGTGGATGGGGGGGGGCCTTGGGCAAGGGTCGCCCCCCACTTTGGGGGCACATGTACCCAGGCCATTTCTGCACCCCTTGGAGACAGATCAGCCTATTATTTTTAGGCTGGTCTCCCCCAAGGGGGGCAGAAACCACTAGAACGCCAGGGATTTTTTTTTTATTTGTTTATTTTTGTGGGGGGGCGTCCCCTTGGTCACGGGGCGCCCCCCCAAGGGGGGCATTGACCTGTTGGCCATTTCTACACCCCCTGGGGGCAGATGGGCCTATTTTGTTAGGCCCACCTGCCCCCAAGGGGGGCAGAAGCCACTTAGACACCAGGGATAGTGTGTGTGTGTGTTAGTGGATGGGGGGGGGCTTGGGCAAGGGTTGCCCCCCACTTTGGGGGCACATGTACCCAGGCCATTTCTGCACCCCTTGGAGACAGATCAGCCTATTATTTTTAGGCTGGTCTGCCCCCAAGGCGGGCAGAAACCACTAGAACGCCAGGGATTTTTTTTTATTTGTTTATTTTTGTGGGGGTGCGTCCCCTTGGTCACGGGGCGCCCCCCCAAGGGGGGCATTGACCTGTTGGCCATTTCTACACCCCCTGGGGGCAGATGGGCCTATTTTGTTAGGCCCACCTGCCCCCAAGGGGGGCAGAAGCCACTTAGACACCAGGGATAGTGTGTGTGTGTGTGTGTGTGTTAGTGGATGGGGGGGGCCTTGGGCAAGGGTCGCCCCCCACTTTGGGGGCACATGTACCCAGGCCATTTCTGCACCCCTTGGAGACAGATCAGCCTATTATTTTTAGGCTGGTCTGCCCCAAAAGGGGGGCAGAAACCACTAGAACGCCAGGGATTTTTTTAAATTTGTTTATTTTTGTGGGGGTGCGTCCCCTTGGTCACGGGGCGCCCCCCCAAGGGGGGCATTGACCTGTTGGCCATTTCTACACCCCCTGGGGGCAGATGGGCCTATTTTGTTAGGCCCACCTGCCCCCAAGGGGGGCAGAAGCCACTTAGACACCAGGGATAGTGTGTGTGTGTGTGTGTTTGTGTTAGTGGATGGGGGGGGCCTTGGGCAAGGGTCGCCCCCCCACTTTGGGGGCACATGTACCCAGGACATTTCTGCACCCCTTGGAGACAGATCAGCCTATTATTTTTAGGCTGGTCTGCCCCCAAGGTGGGCAGAAACCACTAGAACACCAGGGATTTTTATTTGTTTATTTTTGTGGGGGGTGTCCCCTTGGTCACGGGGCGCCCCCCCAAGGGGGGCATTGACCTGTTGGCCATTTCTACACCCCCTGGGGGCAGATGGGCCTATTTTCTTAGGCCCACCTGCCCCCAAGGGAGGCAGAACCCACATAGGCACCAGGGATAGTGTTGTGTGTGTTCTTTTTTTTTAAGTTTTTTTTTTAGGGCTGTCCCCTTTGGCAAGGGTCGCTCTCCATGGGGACACACTACTAAAGGTATTTTCTGGCTTCCTTGGGGCAGACAGGCCTATTTTTGTAGTAGGCCCATCTGCCCCTATGGCAGAATCCACTTAGGCACCAATTTCTAAATGTTTGATGGTGGGCTGTTTGTCAACTGAAGAAGTCTTTGCATTTGTGATAAAAAATGTTTTCCTCCTTTTTGTTCTAGTTCAAAGCTTTTGCTTTATTTGCTGTGGCTCCTTGCGGTTTTGGCGGTGGTTGACCTGCAGTTTGCACAGTTGCATGTTTTAGGTAAGTAAAAACAATATACTCCAAAGGAGTATTGTTGCCATGCATGAATGACATGTTTGTAGGGGGTGTACTAAATGCAGGATTGTGTGTGAAATTGTCCTTAGGTTTGTGCACAATGATATTTGTTTTGTCTTATTTCTAATTTGCCTTTCTTTCTTTATTTTTAGTGGGATATCATTGGTGACTGCTGTGTAGTTGCTGGTGAATTAAGCTTTTTCAGGCAAGTGAGCGGTATAGTTTTTGAGTTATAACTCCTACTAACAAAGCTACACTTTGTTACTTGTCTTCCATAGTGCTGGTTGTTGGTGGTGAATTTGTCCAGTTAATTTTAGCAGGAGAGATCATGGCTAGCCGCAGGATGACCGCTCAGCAGGTGGTTGGTATGCTTTTTGAGTCACAGTCTGATCATGACTATGAGACGGACTCTGCATCTGAGGCAGAGGAGGAAGTCAGAGATTCTGGCAGTGATGTTTCTGTTGGAGGGGAATCTTCTGATGATGAAGCCACACTCAGTGCAGATGAAGGGCCTGTTTTAGAGGAGGACATTGATGTGCCAATAGTGCAGCAACCTGGGGCTGAAAGGTTTCACGTTATAAGACCTGATGTCTGGGTTGCCCCAAAAATGGAGCAGCCAGAATTGCCTGCCTTTACTGGTCTCCCGGGGTGTAACGCCAATACAGAGAACTTTATGCCTATCAATTTCTTTGAGTTATTCATGGATGATATGTTTTTGGAAGAGATTGTTGAGCAGACTAATTTGTATGCGGAGCAGCATTTGAGGGACAACGCTGCTAGACTTAGGCCACACTCTAGAGCTGCCCAGTGGATTCCCACAAATTTGGAGGAGTTAAAAAGGTTTTTGGGTTTGACTTTTTTGATGGGGTTGATAAGGAAGCCGTCACTGGCTTCTTATTGGTCTACTAGTCCCTTGATGGCAACAGCTATATTTCCAGCGACCATGAGTCGTAATCGGTATTTGCTTCTTCTTAGGATGCTGCATTTTGTTGACAATGCATTAGCCTTGCCACGAGATCACCCAGATTCTGACCGTCTTTTTAAGATTAGGCCTGTCCTTGATCATTTTGTAGATCGGTTTTCGGAGGTCTATGTTCCAGGCAAAGAGTTAAGTGTGGACGAGTCTTTGGTCCTCTTCAAGGGTCGTTTGGTTTTTAGGCAGTACATTCCTAGCAAAAGGGCACGATATGGAATTAAGTTGTATATGCTGTCTGAAAGTAGGACAGGATATGTGTATAGTTTCCGTGTGTACACTGGTAGGGTTTCTAATATTGACCCCCCTGGTTGTCCTCCCACTTTTGGAGTTACTGAGAAAATTGTGTTGGATCTTGGTAGACGACTGTTCAACAAAGGTCACCATTTGTATGTAGATAACTTGTACACTGGTGTGCAATTGTTCAAGGAATTGTTTAGAGTGGACACAGTTGCTTGTGGCACAATCCGTTCTAACCGGAAAGGCTATCCAAGGGAGCTTGTCTGTAAAAAACTTGAGAGAGGACAGTGCTGTGCCTTGCGGAACGAGGAGCTGCTAGCTTTGAAATTTTCAGACAAGAGGGATGTCTACATGCTAAGTACCATCCATGATGAGAGTACTTCCCCTGTGACTGTTTGGGGCCAGGTTGCGGAAGTGCGCAAACCTGTGTGCATTTTAGATTATAATAAGCACATGGGAGGTGTAGATAGAGTTGACCAGAGGTTGGAACCTTATACTGCTATTCGTAAGTCTTACGTTTGGTATAAGAAGTTAGCACTTCACCTCTTCCACTTAGCAACCTTCAATGCTTTTATTGTGTTTAGGGATAGGTCTCCAGAGTCAAAGATGACATTTGTGAAATTTCAGGAGTCAGTGATAGAGAGCCTTAGGCTCGTATTTATACTCCGTTTGCGCCGAATTAGCGTCGTTTTTTTCGACGCAAATTCGGCGCAAAACTAACGCCATATTTATACTTTGGCGTTAGACGCGTCTAGCGCCAAAGTATGGGCAAAGAGCGTCATTTTTTAGCGTGAACGCCTTCCTTGCGTTAATGAGATGCAAGGAAGGCGTTCCCGTCTAAAAAAATGACGGCGACGCAAATGCGTCGTATTTATACTCCCGGGCAAAAATCACGCCCGGGGGGTGGCGGGTCAAAAAACCCCGCATTTGCGCCACTTTTTAACGCCTGGGTCAGGGTAGGCGTTAAGGGGCCTGTGGGCTCAAAATGAGCCCACAGGTGCCCTCCCCTGCCCCCAGGGACCCCCCCTGCCACCCCTGCCCACCCCAGGAGGACACCCAAGGATGGAGGGACCCACCCCAGGGACATTCAGGTAAGTTCACGTAAGTATAATTTTTTATATTTTTCAATTTTTTTTGGGTGGCATAGGGGGGCCTTATTTGTGCCCCCCTACATGCCACTATGCCCAATGACCATGCCCAGGGGACATAAGTCCCCTGGGCATGGCCATTGGGCAAGGGGGCATGACTCCTGTCTTTACTAAGACAGGAGTCATTTAAATGGCGTCTGGGCGTCGAAAAAATGGCGCAAATCGGGTTAAGACGATTTTTTAGCGTCAACCCGACTTGCGCCATTTTAAGACGCCCTAGAGCCATTTTCCCCCTACGCCGGCGCTGCCTGGTCTACGTGGTTTTTTTCCACGCACACCAGGCAGCGCCGGTCTGCTTGCGCCGGCTAACGCCATTCCATAAATACGGCGCCCGCATGGCGCTTCGGAATGGCGTTAGACGGTGCTAAATTTTTTGACGCTAAACTGCGTTAGCGCAGTTTAGCGTCAAAAAGTATAAATATGGGCCTAATTGTGGTGGAACAGGCCAGAGTTCCTAGAGAAGCAGTGGTGGAGGATGTGGCTAGATTGAAAGATCGCCACTTTGCTGAGCACATTCCTCCCACACCCAAAAAAGACTTTCCAGCTAAGAAATGTAGAGTGTGTTTTCGAAGAGGTATCCGGAGGGAGACTCGAATGTACTGCCCAGATTGTCCTTCAAAGCCTGGGCTGTGTGTCGGTGCTTGTTTTAAGAATTACCACACCCAGAAGAATTTCTGGGAACAACCATGAGTGTAAACTCATGTCTGTTTTGTATTTTCATGTGTTTAGTTTCATGGTTAGCATTTCTGTCATGTTCTTAGTTAGAGCTTTTGTGTTTGTAGTTTTGTAATTCTTTCTACTTAGTTAGGGGTTCCTCTGTTTAGAAAAAAAAAAAAAAAAATGATGCCATTGTGTGTGGAGTGGGGCTTGGCTGAGAGTGTACATATTGACTTGCTGTTGGCTACTGCAACACACTGCCAGCCAAACACCAGTCCACACACTCCCATCAGCTGGTGTGATTGTTGTATCAGGCATGTGGGCATATGTAAGTGATGGGCCCTTGAGTGGCGCTGTTTGTCGATGTGAGTGTTGTAATGTGCTGGGCCCGTGGCTGGCGGTGTGAATGGCCTTGTGTGTGTCATGTATGAAAGTTGTGTGAATGGACTGTAAAGCGGTTGGTGCCTTGTTGCGGCTTTACAGCTCACGAGCTGTGAGTCATTGGTTCAGTTTTTTGCCTTTCAGTTACTAACAGTGCATTTCATTTTTGTGAAAGCTCTTGTTAGTAAAATTTGATCCACTGAACCATCACTCACCCTCGTGCCAAATCCAACCAGTATGTGTGGTAAAAATGTCAAAACCTGCTCCGCTGTAATCAGGCTTCGCAGCACACCTGTGACACGCTAGGTGCCTCAGGTGGGACCCCGATGATGAAGCATGCCACCAACTTGGTTGGTGGGTGAGGGGTCTTTTTCACATAACCTAAGTGTGTTTCTTTTCAAAATTTTTGTGTTTGGCACATCACGGACGTATGTGGGCACATCAAAACGATATATTACAAAACTACCTGTGTTTGGGGGGGAGAGGGCACCTATGTTTTTGGTCCTGTGTGCGGCCTTCATCTAGGGAAACCTACCAAACCCAGACATTTTTTAAAACTAGACACCCCAAGGAGTCCAGGGAGGTGTGGCTTGCGTGGATCCCACAACATTTTCTTACCCAGACTCCTCTGTAAACCTCAAAATGTGCTTAAAAAAGCATATTTTCCTTACTTTTCTTCGTAGGATCACCACTCAAGCACAAAATTCCTACTCCCCAGTGTTCCCCTCAGTCTCCCAAGTAAAATGACACCTCACTTATGTGGGTCCCCAAAGCAGAGTCAGTCTAAAGATGTATAAAAGAATATGTCCTTATAAACTTGCTGTGCTATCCCCTCTATCTCTACAAGTTTTGGGCCTTATTCTGTTGCAAGCACCTGGCCCACCCACACAAGTGAGGTATCATTTTTATCGGGAGACTTGGGGGAATGCTGGGTGGAAGGAAATTTGTGGCTCCACTCAGATTCCAGAACTTTCTGTCACCGAAATGTGTGGAAAATGCGTTTTTTTAGACAGAATTTGAGGTTTACAAAGGATTCTGGGTAACAGAACCTAGTCAGAGCCCCGCAAGTCACCCCATCTTGGATTCCCCTAGGTCTCTAGTTTTAAAAAATGCACAGGTTTGGTAGGTTTCCCTAGGTGCCGGCTGAGCTAGAGGCCAAAATCTACAGGTAGGCACTGTTTTCAATGAAAAAATATGATGTGTTCACGTTGCGTTTTGGGGTGTCTCCTGTCGCGGGCGCTAGGCCTACCCACACAAGTGAGGTATAATTTTTATCGGGAGACGTGGGGGAACGCTGGGTGGAAGGAAATTTGTGGCTCCACTCAGATTCCAGAACTTTCTGTCACCGAAATATGTGGAAAATGCTTTTTTTAAACAGAATTTGAGGTTTGCAATGGATTCTGGGTAACAGAACCTGGTCCGAGCCACACAAGTCACCCCATCTTGGATTCCCCTAGGGCTCTAGTTTTCAGAAATGCACAGGTTTGGTAGGTTTCCCTAGGTGGCGGCTGAGCTACAAGCCAAAATCTACAGGTAGGCACTTTGCAAAAAACACCTCTGTTTTCCTTCAAAAATTTGGCTGTGTCCACGTTGCGCTTTGGGGCATTTCCTGTCACGGGCGCTAGGCCTACCCACACAAGTGAGGTATCATTTTTATCGGGAGACGTGGGGGAACGCTGGGTGGAAGGAAATTCGTGGCTCCTCTCAGATTCCAGAACTTTCTGCCACAGAAATGTGGGGAACATGTGTTTTTTTAGCCAAATTTTGAGGTTTGCAATGGATTCTGGGTAACAGAACCTGGTCCGAGCCACACAAGTCACCCCATCTTGGATTCACCTAGGTCTCTAGTTTTCAGAAATGTACAGGTTTGGTAGGTTTCCCTAGGTGGCGGCTGAGCTACAAGCCAAAATCTACAGGTAGGCACTTTGCAAAAAACACCTCTGTTTTCCTTCACAAATTTGGATGTGTGCACGTTGCGCCTTGGGGCGTTTTCTGTCGCGGGCGCTAGGCCTACCCACACAAGTGAGGTATCATTTTTATCGGGAGACGTGGGGGAACGCTGGGTAGAAGGAAATTTGTGGCTCCTCTCAGATTCCAGAACTTTCTGCCACAGAAATGTTAGGAACATGTGTTTTTTTAGCCAAATTTTGAGGTTTGCAAAGGATTCTGGGTAACAGAACCTGGTCCGAGCCACAAAAGTCACCCCATCTTGGATTCCCCTAGCTGTTTAGTTTTCAGAAATGCACAGGATTGGTAGGTTTCCCTAGGTGGCGGCTGAGCTACAGGCCAACATCTACAGGTAGGCACTTTGCAAAAAACACCTCTGTTTTCCTTCCAAAATTTGGCTGTGTCCACGTTGCGCTTTGGGGCATTTCCTGTCACGGGCGCTAGGCCTACCCACACAAGTGAGGTATCATTTTTATCGGGAGACGTGGGGGAACGCTGCGTGGAAGGAAATTCGTGGCTCCTCTAAGATTCCAGAACTTTCTGTCACAGAAATATGAGGAACATGTGTTTTTTTAAGCCAAATTTTGAGGTTTGCAAAGGATTCTGGGTAACAGAACCTGGTCCGAGCCACACAAGTCACCCCATCTTGGATTCCCCTAGGTCTCTAGTTTTCAGGAATGCACAGGTTTGGTAGGTTTCCCTTGGTGCCGGCTGAGCTACAGGCCAAAATCTACAGGTAGGCACTTTGCAAAAAACACCTCTGTTTTCCTTCACAAATTTGGATGTGTCCACGTTGCGCTTTGGGGCGTTACCTGTCGCGGGCGCTAGGCCTACCCACACATGTGAGGTATCATTTTTATCGGGAGACGTGGGGGAATGCTGGGTGGAAGGAAATTCGTGGCTCCTCTCAGATTCCAGAACGTTCTGCAACAGAAATGTGAGGAACATGAGTTTTTTTAGCCAAATTTTGAGGTTTGCAAAGGATTCTGGGTAACAGAACCTGGTCCGAGCCACACAAGTCACCCCATCTTGGATTCCCCTAGGTCTCTAGTTTTCAGAAATGCACAGGTTTGGTAGGTTTCCCTAGGTGGCGGCTGAGCTACAAGCCAAAATCTACAGGTAGGCGCTTTGCAAAAAACACCTCTGTTTTCCTTCACAAATTTGGATGTGTCCACGTTGCGCTTTGGGCGTTTTCTGTCGCCGGCGCTAGGCCTACACACACAAGTGAGGTATCATTTTTATCGGGAGACGTGGGGGAACGCTGGGTGGAAGGACATTTGTGGCTCCTCTTAGATTCCAGAACTTTCTGCCACAGAAATGTTAGGAACATGTGTTTTTTTAGCCAAATTTTGAGGTTTGCAAAGGATTCTGGGTAACAGAACCTGGTCCGAGCCACAAAAGTCACCCCATCTTGGATTCCCCTAGGTCTTTAGTTTTCAGAAATGCACAGGTTTGGTAGGTTTCCCTAGGTGGCGGCAGAGCTACAGGTCAAAATCTACAGGTAGGCACTTTGCAAAAAACACCTCTGTTTTCCTTCAAAAATTTGGATGTGTCCACGTTGCGCTTTGGGGCGTTTCCTGTCACGAGCGCTAGGCCTACCCACACAAGTGAGGTATCATTTTTATCGGGAGACGTGGGGGAATGCTGGGTGGAAGGAAATTCGTGGCTCCTCTAAGATTCCAGAACTTTCTGCCACAGAAATATGAGGAACATGTGTTTTTTTAAGCCAAATTTTGAGGTTTGCAAAGGATTCTGGGTAACAGAACCTGGTCCGAGCCACACAAGTCACCCCATCTTGGATTCCCCTAGGTCTCTAGTTTTCAGGAATGCACAGGTTTGGTAGGTTTCCCTTGGTGCCGGCTGAGCTACAGGCCAAAATCTACAGGTAGGCACTTTGCAAAAAACACCTCTGTTTTCCTTCACAAATTTGGATGTGTCCACGTTGCGCTTTGGGGCGTTACCTGTCGCGGGCGCTAGGCCTACCCACACATCTGAGGTATCATTTTTATCGGGAGACATGGGGGAACGCTGGGTGGAAGGAAATTCGTGGCTCCTCTCAGATTCCAGAACGTTCTGCAACAGAAATGTGAGGAACATGAGTTTTTTTAGCCAAATTTTGAGGTTTGCAAAGGATTCTGGGTAACAGAACCTGGTCCGAGCCACACAAGTCACCCCATCTTGGATTCCCCTAGGTCTCTAGTTTTCAGAAATGCACAGGTTTGGTAGGTTTCCCTAGGTGGCGGCTGAGCTACAAGCCAAAATCTACAGGTAGGCGCTTTGCAAAAAACACCTCTGTTTTCCTTCACAAATTTGGATGTGTCCACGTTGCGCTTTGGGCGTTTTCTGTCGCCGGCGCTAGGCCTACCCACACAAGTGAGGTATCATTTTTATCGGGAGACGTGGGGGAACGCTGGGTGGAAGGACATTTGTGGCTCCTCTCAGATTCCAGAACTTTCTGCCACAGAAATGTTAGGAACATGTGTTTTTTTAGCCAAATTTTGAGGTTTGCAAAGGATTCTGGGTAACAGAACCTGGTCCGAGCCACAAAAGTCACCCCATCTTGGATTCCCCTAGGTCTTTAGTTTTCAGAAATGCACAGGTTTGGTAGGTTTCCCTAGGTGGCGGCAGAGCTACAGGTCAAAATCTACAGGTAGGCACTTTGCAAAAAACACCTCTGTTTTCCTTCAAAAATTTGGATGTGTCCACGTTGCGCTTTGGGGCGTTTCCTGTCACGAGCGCTAGGCCTACCCACACAAGTGAGGTATCATTTTTATCGGGAGACGTGGGGGAACGCTGGGTGGAAGGTAATTTGTGGCTCCTCTCAGATTCCAGAACTTTCTGCCACAGAAATATGAGGAACATGTGTTTTTTTAGCCAAATTTTGAGGTTTGCAAAGGATTCTGGGTAACAGAACCTGGTCCGAGCCACACAAGTAACCCCATCTTGGATTCCCCTAGGTCTCTAGTTTTCAGAAATGCACAGGTTTGGTAGGTTTCCCTAGGTGGCGGCTGAGCTACAAGCCAAAATCTACAGGTAGGCGCTTTGCAAAAAACACCTCTGTTTTCCTTCACAAATTTGGATGTGTCCACGTTGCGCTTTGGGGCGTTTTCTGTCTCCGGCGCTAGGCCTACCCACACAAGTGAGGTATCATTTTTATCGGGAGACGTGGGGGAACGCTGGGTGGAAGGAAATTTGTGGCTCCTCTCAGATTCCAGAACTTTCTGCCACAGAAATGTTAGGAACATGTGTTTTTTTAGCCAAATTTTGAGGTTTGCAAAGGATTCTGGGTAACAGAACCTGGTCCGAGCCACAAAAGTCACCCCATCTTGGATTCCCCTAGGTCTTTAGTTTTCAGAAATGCACAGGTTTGGTAGGTTTCCCTAGGTGGCGGCAGAGCTACAGGTCAAAATCTACAGCTAGGCACTTTGCAAAAAACACCTCTGTTTTCCTTCAAAAATTTGGATGTGTCCACGTTGCGCTTTGGGGCGTTTCCTGTCACGAGCGCTAGGCCTACCCACACAAGTGAGGTATCATTTTTATCGGGAGACGTGGGGGAACGCTGGGTGGAAGGTAATTTGTGGCTCCTCTCAGATTCCAGAACTTTCTGCCACAGAAATATGAGGAACATGTGTTTTTTTAGCCAAATTTTGAGGTTTGCAAAGGATTCTGGGTAACAGAACCTGGTCCGAGCCACACAAGTAACCCCATCTTGGATTCCCCTAGGTCTCTAGTTTTCAGAAATGCACAGGTTTGGTAGGTTTCCCTAGGTGGCGGCTGAGCTAGAGGCCAAAATCTACAGGTAGGCACTTTGCTAAAAACAGCTCTGTTTTCTGTGATGTGTCCATGTTGTGTTTTGGGGCATATCCTGTCGCAGGCGCTAGGCCTACCCACACAAGTGAGGTATCATTTTTATCGGGAGACTTGGGGGAACATAGAATAGCAAAACAAGTGTTATTGCCCCTTGTCTTTCTCTACATTTTTTCCTTCCAAATGTAAGACAGTGTGTAAAAAAGACGTCTATTTGAGAAATGCCCTGTAATTCACATGCTAGTATGGGCACCCCGGAATTCAGAGATGTGCAAAAAACACCTCTGTTTTCCTTCAAAAATTTGGATGTGTCCACGTTGCGCTTTGGGGCGTTTCCTGTCACGAGCGCTAGGCCTACCCACACAAGTGAGGTATCATTTTTATCGGGAGACGTGGGGGAACGCTGGGTGGAAGGTAATTTGTGGCTCCTCTCAGATTCCAGAACTTTCTGCCACAGAAATATGAGGAACATGTGTTTTTTTAGCCAAATTTTGAGGTTTGCAAAGGATTCTGGGTAACAGAACCTGGTCCGAGCCACACAAGTAACCCCATCTTGGATTCCCCTAGGTCTCTAGTTTTCAGAAATGCACAGGTTTGGTAGGTTTCCCTAGGTGGCGGCTGAGCTAGAGGCCAAAATCTACAGGTAGGCACTTTGCTAAAAACAGCTCTGTTTTCTGTGATGTGTCCATGTTGTGTTTTGGGGCATATCCTGTCGCGGGCGCTAGGCCTACCCACACAAGTGAGGTATCATTTTTATCAGGAGACTTGGGGGAACATAGAATAGCAAAACAAGTGTTATTGCCCCTTGTCTTTCTCTACATTTTTTCCTTCCAAATGTAAGACAGTGTGTAAAAAAGACGTCTATTTGAGAAATGCCCTGTAATTCACATGCTAGTATGGGCACCCCGGAATTCAGAGATGTGCAAATAACCACTGCTTCTCAACACCTTATCTTGTGCCCATTTTGGAAATACAAAGGTTTTCTTGATAGCTATTTTTTACTCTTTATATTTCAGCAAATGAATTGCTGTATACCCGGCATAGATTGAAAACCCACTGCAGGGTGCAGGTCATTTATTGGCTCTGGGTACCAAGAGTTCTTGATGAACCTATAAGCCCTATATATCCCCACAACCAGAAGAGTCCAGCAGACGTAACGGTATATTGCTTTTGAAAATCTGACATTGCTGGAAAAAGTTACAGAGTAAAACGCAGAGAAAAATTGATGTTTTTTTCACCTCAATTTCAATATTTTTCTTTTTCAGTTGTTATTTTCTGTAGGAAACCCTTGTAGGATCTACACAAATTACCCCTTTCTGAATTCAGATTTTTGCCTACTTTTCAAAAATGTTGCGGTTTCTGGGATCCAGCGTTGGTTTCATGCCCATTTCTGTCACTGACTGGAAGGAGGCTGAAAGCACAAAAAATCGTAAAAATGGGGTATGTCCCAGTAAAATGCCAAAATTGTGTTGAAAAATTGGGTTTTCTGATTCAAGTCTGCCTGTTCCTGAAAGCTGGGAAGCTGGTGATTTTATCACCGCAAACCCTTTGTTGATGCCCTTTTCAGGTAAAAAAACACAAGCCTTCTTCTGCAGCCCATTTTTCCAATTTTTTTGAAAAAAACGAAATTTTCACTTTTTTTTGGCTAATTTCTTGGCCTCCTTCTGGGGAACCCACAAAGTCTGGGTACCTCTAGAATCCCTAGGATGTTGGAAAAAAAGGACGCAAATTTGGCATGGGTAGCTTATGTGAACAAAAAGTTATGAGGGCCTAAGCGCGAACTGCTCCAAATAGCCAAAAAAAGGCTCGGCACAGGAGAGGGAAAAGGCCTGGCAGCGAAGGGGTTAAGTTGGGTATGTTGAGGTGTTTGTCGAATTTCCCTAGGGACTATTACATACACATGATGACAAAACCACACAAATACACACACACTTACATATGCCCCCATACACAAGCACATGCACACACACTCACCTCTGGTTTAAAGGTCCTAAAAAATTGTTATTTTACAAAATGTTAAGAAGTAAGGACCCCTCAATATCCTCACTCGTCTAAGCCCTCCAACTCAGCTTATCATTTAGGCCCATATTTATACTTTTTTAGCGCTGCATTTCCGTCATTTTTTTACGCAAAAGCGGTGCAAACCTACAAAATTCAATTGTAATTTGTACGTTTGCACCACTTTTGCATAAAAAAGCAGCGCAAATGCAGTGCTAAAAAGGTATAAATATGGGCCCTAATGTTTTTGAATGAGCGTGATTGTTGGGAAATCAGAAGTCCACATCCCCCAATCTCACTAATCAAGCTACATCCCCCAATCTCACTAATCAAGCTACACCCCTGATGATGAGATTGAGCCAGAGGAAACAATTGCTGCTGAGATAGGGAAGGACATTCCAAAAAGCAGCCAAAGTTCAGCACTGTCAAGTCAAAATCCACTTGGACAACCAATAATTGAAAATTAAGCTGCAATAGCCATGAATGAGATGAAGCATGCAAGGCAACAAGCAAGAGAGGAAAGTGCAAATTTGGGGCAGTTAGCCACACAACTGAATGATGAGCAGAAAGAAATATGTTTTGAGATAAAAGAAAAAATAGAGCATGGATTCCTCCATGAAAAGAATGAATGTAAATATTTAACATTTAAGCCAGTTCTATTATATGTCACTGGTCAATGGTATTGAGGAAATGTGAAATTGTAATCATCAATGAGGGAAGCACGGTCTCAAACTTAGGCCCATATTTCTTGAAGGTTTATGTTGCCTTAGTGCCATTTGGTTTGCGCTAAAGTGGTGCTAACCTTACTCCATATTTAGACTTTGACACTAGACATGTCTAGTGTCAACGTTATCGAGTTAGTGCCATTTTTAGGAAACGCCACCCCACCTTGCGTCAATGAGATGCAAGGTAGGTGTTCTCATCCTAAAAATTACGCTAGTCTCCCAGCTACATATTTAACTCCTGATGCAGAAACGACCTGCAATTGGGAGGTGGGACTAAATAATGGCCCAAGAACATTTAACACCATTATTTAACTCCTGGTCAGACCAAGCGTTAAAGTGAAGGTAGGCCCATTTCCAATGTAGAACACCTTAGAGTGGGCACAATGATGCCCACCTCAAGCCCCAGCAACACCACCATCCACACCATAGGGACACCGCAGAAGGAGGGAGCCCATCCCAGATAAGTTGCAGGTGAGTGTTTGTGTATGTGTGTGGTGTGCCATTGGGGGCCCCTTACAAGGGGCCTCCTTGCTGGTACTGGGCATTGGGCAATGGGTCATGGCCCCTGTCTTTACTTAGACAAGAGTCATTTTTTGGCTGTTTGTGCATCAACAAATGATGTTCATGGGTACACAGACATACCCAGGCACCCAGGAATGCATACACTAACACACCTTTATGCACACTGATATATCCATTGACACACCCAGCTACACACTAATGCATAAACACAAAGACCCAGCTATAAATTGATGCATAAACTCACATACCCAGGCAGCCATTAATGCATAAACAAACACACTCATGCACACACTGACACATACACTGGCACAGCCAGGGGCACACTCTTGTATAAAGTAACACACCGAGGTACACACTGATTCATACACTGACATGCCCAGGCATACAATAATACATACCCTACTATATACAGGCACAATTATGCATACACTGAGACATCAAAGCACACATTCATGCATACACTAAGATACCTAAACATACACTCTTATATACACTAACAAACCTAGACACTTACACACCCAGCCAAACACTAATCCATGCACTAACACACCCAGGCACACACTGACACATACTTTGACAGGCACACACTGACAAATTAAATCTAGAGTAACTATTGCATCTCTCCAAATTTATTAAATGAAAATATATATATCTTACCTGAGCAATTTAATAGAAATTGAAAGTCCTTTTTCTTCTGCGAGAAATGCAGAGTTCGGCTGTTGATCCATCACGCCTTTGAGGAAACATATGAGGATGTTTCTAGCTCCGGTAAGCATCAACCATATTGTTTTAACTTTAGGCATGTAAATAGTAAAAGCAGATATATTCCGTAGCTTGAGTTGGACTTGCAGGTGGTTTGTGCAGGCATGCTGGGTAGACTGGGTTACGACTTAAAGGAACATCTGAAATCTATACACCACCCACGTACCCCACAACACACACCTCAACATATAACCCTGCACACCCTCACCCACAATACTCACACAATACCCATGTCACCACGACACCCCAGATTCTTTGAGGAGGAGCTAAGGGTCATGGTGTAGGAAACCATTGAGGTACAGCCACAGCTATTTGGAGCACACATGCAGCAAATATCCATTGCTAGGAAGATGGAGCTAGGGTGGAGGATCGTGGACAGGGTCAATGCCGTGGGACAGTACCCCAGAACAAGGGATGACATCAGGAAGAGGTGGAACGACCCTCGGGGGAAGGTGCATACCATTGCAGCAAGACACCAAATAGCTGTAGAAAGGATTGGTGGTGGACCCCCACCTCCTCCCCCACAACTAACAAAATGGGAGGAGCAAGTCTAGGCAATCATGCATCCTGAGGGCCTAGCAGGAGTAGGAGGAGGACTGGACTCTTGTAAGTCAACTCTATACTACTATCAACACCCTACCTGCATGCCATCACATGTTCCACCTTCCCCCTCACTCCCATCACTCCACCACCACACACACCCCCCACCATCACATCTCACTCATCCCAATGCCAAGCCCTGCATGCCAAACCAATGCATGGGCACCACTCACAGACCTGCATGGACACCTATCACTAAAGCATGCACACTATAGAGAATTAATCATCCCACCATTCACTAACAGACACAAGTGAAAGCTGCAAGGGCAAAAACAACCACAGAGGGCAACCCTTCCATGTACAATATGTCACACAGAGAAACAATAACACTGCATTTACATCCTCACAGGTATCCCTGCCAACGTCACAGGAGAAGAGGTACCAGCAACATCCAGTCCCCACACAGAAGAGGCCCACAGTGACTGTGCTCGCCTGGATCTGGATGTCCAACCTGGACTGTCAGGGACCTCCGGACAGTCGGTTACCCAACCACAGTCACACATCACCACAGAGCCTCCCCCATTAGGAAACACCTCCACAGCACCCACCCAGCGTGCCAATACCTCTTTTACCAGGACATGTCAATCACCAGTGTTCCCACCACTACAGGGACCCCAGGGCACACCACAAACCCAAGACAATCAGGGACCTGGGATTAGTGGCAGTGGGCACACGATTCAGGAGACAGAGGCACAGGACAACAGGGAAGCTGGAAGAATTGCTGTGCACCAGGGGGAGGACAGGCCAGGGAACCGACTCTCCAGGAGGCACTCACCGAGATCCTGGGAGCATACCAACATTCCCAGGATACGCTGGGCCACATCCTGGACAACGTGCAGGAGAACAGGCAGCTGCAGGAGGGTCAGTACCAGGGGATCAGGGAGGACTTGAAGGCCATTAACACAACCCTGGTCTCCATTGCAGGGGCGCTGTCAGACATGGCCAACATTAAGAGGAAGTGCTGTGTGTGAAGGCCTCATGTGGGGGAGGTTGGTGGATGGGGTTGGTAGCGTGCAGCATATAGTCTGGGCCATGTCTGTGTGAAAGGGGATTGGAAGGGTTATGGTGGGCCATGAGTGTAACAGGCAGGACGGTATAACTAATACCTTTCCTTGTGTATATTTCCTCTGCAGGTCAGCGCCCATCAAAAGAAGTGTGTATGGCGTGCCATCGCTAAGGACGTGCAGACCCTAGGGGTCTATGACAGGCAGAGCACCTACTGTTGTAAACGGTGGGAGAACCTGAGACACTGGCCACGAAAGAAGGTGGAGGCCCTGCTGGGGAAGGCCTCCCAACGAGGAAGGGGTGCCTGTCGAAACCCTGACACTCCTGATGGCCCGCATTATGGCGGTGGCCTATCCGGAGCTGGATGGGCGCTTGAGGGCAGCACAGCAGCCACAAGGGGGTTAGAATCATCTGGCGGAGGAGGAGAGGCACCGGTGATGGAGGGAGCTTTATCCCACAGGAGGAAGAGTCCACCAATGCTGAGGGCACCAGTGGGATGGAGGGCAAGGGGAGCACCACAGCGGAGACTGGAGGGGACAGTTCAGACACCAATACCTCCTCTGATGGAAGCTTCCTGGTGGTGGCAGACAACTCTGTGACAGCCACCAACCACCGTACCAGCACCACCCTCCCCTCAGCCCCTCTTTGAGTTGCCCGTGCCGGCTCACCCAGGTCTGTGGGCATCTCCTTTGCCCCAGGCACCTCAGTCCCTTACCCAGTGAGCCCTGGTACCCTGAGTGTGGAGGCTATTGACCTCCTAAGATCCATCTCTGTTGGGCAGTCAACCATTGTGAATGCCATCCAGGGGCTAGCAGCCCAAATGCAACAGACCAATGCATTTCTGGAGGGCATTCATACTTTCTTGCGGCCCAAGCAAGATCAATCCAGGCTCTCGCCTCCTCTCTGATGGCAGCCATTGTCCCTGTTTGCACCCCCTCAACTTCCTCTGTCCAATCCCATTCCCCTCAACCCCAACCTATCCCAAGCAACACACAAGAGTGGACATGGCAAACACAAGCACCACACATCATCCCAAAGGCACTCACACAAACACCATCCAGATGCAGACATACCAACATCCCCTGCCTCCACTGTGGCCACCTCCTCCTCATCCTCCACCACCCTCCCAGGTGCATATATACTCACACCTGCATGCACTACATCCTTTTCCACTACCTCCAGCACCAGCACACCTATCCGAACACACACCTCACTGGCAGTCACCACCCCAACATCCATGCACACGTCCCTTGTGTCTTTTCCCACTGTGTCTGTCACCCCCCTCCCAAAGTACCCAAACGCAGGCACTCAGACACCCACCAGCCATCCACCTCACAACAGCATCCAGTCCATGCACCAGCACCCAAACACAGCAGACAGACACCTCCTATAACCACTCCTTCTTCCTCCACTCCCAGACCTTCTCCCTCTTCCTGCCCCAAAGTCCCTAAGCAGCTTTTCCTCTCAACCATTTACCTCTTCCCTACCCCTCCCCTCGTCCTTCACATCTGGCCAGGGTGTTTAAACCCAGGCAAGAACCTTAGCCACCCAGTCCACGGGCCCAGTAGTGTCCAAATCAACTTGTGGTGGTAAAGGATCCTGGCTATCAGCCAACCACACAGAAAGGGTGCCTGCCCAAGTGCTTCCAGGAAGGGCAAGGTCCCTCCCCAGCTGCTGCCATGAAGGTCAAGGTGCCACCCCCAGCTGCTGCCAGGAAGGTCAAGGTGCCACCCCCAGATGTTGCTAGGAAGGGCAAGGTGCCACCCCCAGCTGCTGCCAGGAAGGGCAAGGGGCCAGAACCAACAGGCTGAAAGAACAAATGACCTGGTGCTGGGACTCAGTCAGAGCCCCCACTACCAACCATGGTGGCGCAGCCGTCCAAAGCTGCAGGGGATGGTCAGGAGCCTCCCCCACCACCACCATCAGCAGCATCAGCACCAGCACCACCAACAGCAGTGGGCAGCCGTGTGAGGTTGCAGGGGATGGGCAGGAGCCTCCCCCCCACCACCACCACCAGCAGCAGCACCACCACTGTGCAGCCATTACCATCGGCAGACAGTCTGTAGTCCTGCCTCCATGGGCTGTTGTGCAGCCTGCCCCCTGCAAGTCCTGTGGGTATGACACCCACCTGATTGACTGTGACCTTGCAATCCCTAAGATGTGCATCACAGGGCTCAATGCCCCCTCTAGACCCAGTGGGTATGGCACGCACTTACCCCATCCTCTCCAGGATGAAGATCACAGGGCACGATGCCCCCTCCAGAACCAGTGGGTATGGTAACCACTCATCCCATCCTCTCCAGGATGAAGATCACAGTGCACAATGCCCCCTTCAGAACTAGTGGGTATGGCACCCACTCACCCCATCCTTCCCAGGACCGAGCACAGGGCACGTTGCCCCCTCCAGAGCCTGTGGGCATATCACCCACTTGAGAGACCTTGGCCTTGCACTCCCCAGGACAGAGCACAGGGCATGCTGCCCCCTCCAGAGCCAGTGGGCAAATCACCCACTTGAGAGACTGTGGCCTTGAACTCCCCAGGACAAAGCACAGGGCATGTTGCCCCCTCTACAACCAGTGGGCAAGTCACCCACTTGGAAGACTGTGGCCTTGCACTCCCCAGGACAGAGCATGGGGCATGTTGCCCACTCCAAGGACCAGTGGTGTTGTTCCTTCTGCCACCTGAGGTGCCCCCGTTCCCCATCCCCCTGAGGTGCCTGCCTGTTTTCGAACTGATGGCCCTGCAGTGTTTTCTCCGTGTTGTTGCAGCAGTCAAGTGGGGCCTTGGACTTTGTAGTGTGGCCCTGTGACCCACGCACATTGAGGACTGGGCTTTGTCCTTTGTTTGTACATATGTATATACTTTTAGATATAATTTTTGTATTTCTACTGTTTAGTATTATTACACTCACTTTCATCCATTCCTGTGCACCTTGCATTATTCCTGAGGGGTACTGGGTAAATATGTGATGTTACTGCATCTGCTTGTGTGTATGGTGTTGGGGTGGGGTTGTTGCGTGTTGCGTGTGTGTGTCACTCTCTTTTTCCTCCCTCCCTCCCCTGTGTGCTAGGTGCCTATACTCAGTGTGGTCGTCTTCACCGTCGTTGGTGTTCGTGGTGGAGCAGTACATGGAAAAGAATTGGTGTTGGACCTGGTCCTTTTTGCAGGGTCAACCCCAAACTTTTTGCCTCCTTCCTCCTATTTTTCCTGACCTGTTTTTTTTGGTTTTGTACTCTGAGCCCTTTACCACTGCTAACCAGTGCTAAACTGCATATGCTCTCTGTATAAATTGTACTGTTACTTGGTTTATAAATGATTGCCATATTTGGATTACTGGTAAGTCCCTAGTAAAGTGCACTAGAGATGCCCAGGGCCTGTAAATCAAATGCCCTGGCATGTTGACTTCGTTCCTGCAACTGGACTCCTTGTGTGGTGAAAATTGGATGCACAGCCTGCTAAAAAAGACGCACAGCCTGCCCCACGGTGAGAAATTCACTGCACGCCGAACCGGAACAACGCAGCCCGACTTTGCAAGTAGAAGATCAACACAGCTCCTGTGTTGCGTCCGGAACTTTGACGCATGGCCCACCGGATCGATGCACAGCCCACCTTGGCCGAACGCAGCCTGACCTACAGAGAAGAAGCGATGCAGCGCCTGCCATGCAGGAGCAATTTCCACACAACGCCCACTGGATTGACACATCGCTTTTGACTTCGCTCCGCAATCCCAAGATTCTACGCACAGTGCCCAGGGCGCCAAAAAAAACCACAACCTGAAGAGGAACCAAGTCCGAGCACCGGAAATTGACGCAAAGCCTTCCAGTGCGTGGAAAATAACAACGCAAGTCAATGTACGAAGGGGCATAACCGAAGCACACCTCCCTGTTTTCTACGCATCGCCTCCTCTGCGGTCCCTTGCAGAGATTTTGAACGCGAACCAGGTACTTTGTGTTTGCAAGAGACCTTTATTGTTTTTAAGAGACATTTATTTGTTTTTCAAAGACTTAAGACACTTTGGCCCTCATTCTGACCCTGGCGGTCGGTGATAAAGCGGCGGCCAAGCCGCCAACAGGCCGGCGGTCTAAAATATGCAATTCTGACCCTGGCGGGAACCGCCAACACAGCCCGCCAACTTAACACTCCGCCCGCCACAGCGGTACAAACAAACAGCGCGGCGGTTCCCGCCAACAGCCAGGCGGCAGACAATGTACCGCCCACCCTATTACGACCCACCAATCTGCCACCTTTTCCGGGGCGGGAGCACCGCCGATAAGAACACGGTGGAAACAGACTACGAACGGGAAAACGCTCACCTCTACGCACTCCACGCGAGATTCCGGCAGCATGGAACCAGAGTTGCAGGTCATCCCCGCACTCCTATTCCTGCTCATATACCAGGAGCACGCCCGGCGGCGCGGAAGACATCGGTGAGTACTGCACCTACGACACAGGGGAGGGAAAAGATTACCGGCACACACCCACCCACCCACACCCACTACAACACACACATCAATGGATTCCCACAGATCACTGTCACAACCCACAAACCACCCCCCTCCGAAATAATGCAAAGACCAAAAGAAGAGATCATAAACGGGCAGATATATTGAAATATGGACACCAGTAATCCCAATAAATAAATAAACTATATACAAAATATATACATCTACTAAATGTAGTCCAACCACTGTCCGTGGATCACAGGGTTCCTGTGCAAAGGGGCAAGGCCCAGTCCCACGACAAGAACTCCACGGAGAGAACACTGCAGGGGCATCAGAAAGAAAATCGGACAGGCACCTCAGGGGGAAGGGAAGGGGGGGCACCTCAGCCACTTGAGTACACGACGCCAGATCCACGAGGGGACTCCATGACCACTGGGCCATCCTGGGGAGAGCAAAGCCACAGTCCAAACAGTCCATACAGTGGGTGGCCTGCCCACTGGGCCATCCTGGGGAGAGCAAAGCCACAGTCCAAACAGTCCATACAGTGGGTGGCCTGCCCACTGGGCCATCCTGGGGAGAGCAAAGCCACAGTCCATACAGTCCATAACAGACCCCACTGCCACTGGAGGATGCAAGTTGGCCAGAGGACATCCTGCAGCCCTGCCCGAGATAGATCCTGCCCTGCCACGTCTGCCAAAGGGCCAGCGGTTCTTGCCTTGAAGGGCCCAGTTCAGCGGTTCTTGAGACGGCGGGGCCCAGTTCAGCGGTTCTTGAGATGGCGGGGCCCAGTTCAGCGGTTCTTGAGACGGCGGGGCCCAGTTCAGCGGTTCTTGAGACGGCGGGGCCCAGGTCAGCGCTCCTTGCCTTGAAGGGCCCAGTTCAGCGCTCCTTGCCTTGAAGGGCCCAGTTCAGCGGTTCTTGAGACGGCGGGGCCCAGTTCAGCGGTTCTTGAGACGGCGGGGCCCAGTTCAGCGGTTCTTGAGACGGCGGGGCCCAGGTCAGCGCTCCTTGCCTTGAAGGGCCCAGTTCAGCGCTCCTTGCCTTGAAGGGCCCAGTTCAGCGGTTCTTGAGACGGCGGGGCCCAGTTCAGCGGTTTTTGAGACGGCGGGGCCCAGTTCAACGGTTCTTGAGACGGCGGGGCCCAGTTCAGCGGTTCTTGAGACGGTGGGGCCCAGGTCAGCGCTACTTGCCTTGAAGGGCCCAGTTCAGCGGTTCTTGAGACGGCGGGGCCCAGTTCAGCGGTTCTTGAGACGGCGGGGCCCAGTTCAGCGGTTCTTGAGACGGCGGCCGGTCTATGGCCAACTGCTAATTGCCTGGTGGTGCCCTCCTGGGCAGCGGGGATGGTGCTCCTTCAATGCCCACCTGGGCTGTGGGTGGTGGGGCCCTCCTGGCCAGCTGGGCTGGGTCCTCCCTGGGCAGCGGCTATGGGGGTGGTGGGCTCTCCCGGGGCAGCTGTGCCGGTTCCTCCCGGGGCAGCGGCTATGAGGGTTGTGGGCTCCTCCTGGGCAGCAGGCCTGCTGCCTGACCTCTCCGACTTGCTGCCCTTGCCCTCCTTAGTCGTGGGCCTGTGGCCCTTTCCTCCCTTTGGAGCTGTGGCTGGTGACTGTCTCTGGGTGGTGTCCGGGGGGGATGTAGAAGGCGGGCTCCTGCGGCGCCCCTTCCGCCTTCTGCTCCTCTTCCCAGGGGGTGGGCTGCCTGTCCCCTTGCTGCTGGGCGAAGATCCAGACATGCGGGCTGGCGGGCTCCAATACCCCTGCACCCTTGTCAAGGGGGCTGCAGGGCTGGTGGTGGCTGAGGTGCTCTTCTTACCCCGACGAGAAGGAGGGGGGGGCTCAGGGTCAGGAAAGAAGTTAGTAGTGGCGAGGAAGAGCTTCTTGGGACAATGGAGAGTGGTAGGTACAGTGGGAATGGGAGTGGAGGGAGAGGATGTGGTTGTAGGTGAGTCACGTTTGCTGTCTTTGGGTGCAGGTGCAGGAGGGATAGGCTGTCGTGAGGTGGATGGCTGTTGGGTGGGTGGGTCGCTGCGTTTGTGTGGTGTGGAAGAGGGGGTGACAGACACAGTGGGAGAGGACACAGGGGACGTGTAAATGGCAGTGGGGGTGGTGACTGCACGTGTGCGGACTGGAGTGGAGGGTGTGCTGGTGATGGAAAAACTGGCTGATGGTGAGGTGAATGGAGGTGTGAGTGTAGACGTCACAGGGAGGGAGGAGGGAGACGAGGAGGTGGGGGTCACAGAGGTGGTAGTGACTGTTGGCATGTCTGCATCGGAATGTTGCGTGTGTGAATGTCTGCGTGATCTGTGGTGCTTATGTTTGGATGAGCTTCTCTTGGGTGTTGAGGTGTGTGCAGGCTGGTCTGATGGTGTGGGTGGGACAGGCAGAGGAACAGGAGACTGGGAGGAGGGAGTTAGTAGAGGCAGGCAGGAGACAGGGACAATGGCTGCCGTCAGTGCTGAGGCCAGAGCCTGGAACGATCGCTGATGGGCAGCCTGACCCGAATGAATGCCCTCCAGGTACGCATCGCTGCGATGAACCTCCCTCTCCACCCCCTGGATGGCATTCAAAAGGGTAGTCTGCCCAACAATGAGCGTTCGGAGGAGGTCAATGACCTCCTCACTGAGGGCAGCGGGGGTAACAGGGGCAGGGCCTGAGGTGCCTGGGGCGAAGGAGATGCCCGGCTTCCTGGCAGAGCGGGCACGGGGCGAACGCTGAGGGGCTGCTGGGAGGGCGGAGATGGTTCGCTGGGTGGCGGCTGTACCTGTAATGGCGGGGGGCACGGATGGTGCCACCCCCGCAAGGGAGCCCCCTTCCGAGGACGTGTCCGTGTCGCTGCAGGCTCCAGTCGTCCCCGTCGTGGAGCTCCCCTCGCCCTCCGTCTCCCTGGTCCAGTCTGACTCTGTGGCATGGCCCTCCTGGGCCATGTGAGATGCAGCTCCCTCCTGCCCCGATGCCACTTCTCCTCCGCCTGATGATGCTGATGCACACAAGCACAGAAAGACAAACAAAAAGGGGGGGGGAGAGAGAAATAAAGGGATATTGAGTACATGGATCTCCGGTACAGTTAGCGGACATGACAGACACAGATGCCCCCTGCACTAAGTTGCGCACTTGGGGTCCGCTACGCATTCCGTGGAACATGCCCTACACGCCTAGAGTTGACAACTGCACCCATGGATGACACGGCCCAGGGATGGCTGTACTGACAAACTACTGAGGGTGGTGGCTGGGGACACAGGGGCTTACGGGGGTGCCCAGCCTACAGATATCGCCCTGGCCTAGGGGGACCCCCAGCCATCCTCCCCCAACCAGACACCTCCACTGCGCGACAACAGAGTAGATAATGCTTGTACTCACCCCCTTGTGTCTGCTGTGCTGCCGTCACGCGCCCATCCAAATCAGGGTAGGCCACCGCCAGGATCCGGAACATCAGGGGGCTCAGTTGACGGCAGGCACCCCGCCTACGTTGGGAGGCCATCCCCAGCAGAGACTCGGCGGTCTTCTTGGTCCCGCGGCGGATGTCCTCCCACCTCTTGCGGCAGTGGGTGCCCCGTCGATGGTGGACCCCCAGGGTCCGGACTTCCTTGGCGATGGCACGCCAAATCCCGATCTTCTCATGGGCGCGGACCTATGTGACACGTACAGGGAGGGAGAAATACCACGTTCAAGTTTGTCAGCATTTTCCTTGCCAGTGGCCCAACGCCCCCCATCCCCGGCAGGCCCCCCGCCAGGCCCCCCGCCAGGCCCAACATGCCCCCCATCCCCGCCAGGCCCCCCGCCAGGCCCCCCGCCAGGCCCAACATGCCCCCCATCCCCGCCAGGCCCCCGCCAGGCCCAACATGCCCCCCATCCCCGCCAGGCCCCCCGCCAGGCCCCCCGCCAGGCCCAACATGCCCCCCATCCCCGCCATGCCCCCCGCCAGGCCCAACATGCCCCCCATCCCCGCCATGCCCCCCGCCAGGCCCAACATGCCCCCCATCCCCGCCATGCCCCCCACCAGGCCCCCCGCCAGGCCCCCCGCCAGGCCCAACATGCCCCCCATCCCCGCCAGGCCCCCCGCCAGGCCCAACATGCCCCCCATCCCCGCCAGGCCCCCCGCCAGGCCCAACATGCCCCCCATCCCCGCCAGGCCCCCCGCCAGCCCCCCCGCCAGGCCCAACATGCCCCCCATCCCCGCCATGCCCCCCGCCAGGCCCAACATGCCCCCCATCCCCGCCATGCCCCCCGCCAGGCCCAACATGCCCCCCATCCCCGCCATGCCCCCCGCCAGGCCCAACATGCCCCCCATCCCCGCCAGGCCCCCCGCCAGGCCCCCAAGCCAGCCAGTGTCCCCAAATCCAGATTGAATTAAACTCACTTGTTGGTCTGGAGGACCGTAGAGTAGCGCATACTGGGGGAGGACCCCATCCACGAGTTTCTCCAACTCCTCTCCAGTGAAGGCAGGGGCCCTTTCCCCAGGTGCAGCAGCCATTGTCCCTTCCAGACCGAGGTCACAGCAACACTTGCAGTATAGGTCCTCTCCTGTGAAAGTTCAAGTTGCAAGTGGATAAGTAGATAGAAAATGGCGGTCACGTCCGCGGCGGTGCGTACCGCGGCGGTGCGTCCCGCCACCGCCGGCGCCCTTCGCCATTGGCTCCTGAAACCCATAGGCTTCAATGTTAACCAATGCGGCTTTGCGCCGCGGTCTTCGCCCGCCGCCCGCCGCGGTGTGCCACGCCAGCGCATTGACCTCACATCCCATTGTCACACTTCACAGGTCAGGCAGCCGACATTTCCAGGGCCCACATGGCTCAATTTCAACTGCGTCACACAGGCCTAGGCCTTGCATAGCCACTCAGTCACGCCATTCACTGCATAGAGAATCGTATACTGTGCTAGCTGTGAGTACGTACCTGTGGGTTGCTTGACTGTGTGCTCCATGTTGTCCTTCCTAGGCACCGTCCGCTGGGTTGGGCGAGGAGACGGATGAATCCTCCCGTGTACCGACCGCTGGTGGACCTGTCGACAATGGAAGAACGCCACATTATCCTGACCTACCGTCTTAACCGTGCCACTATCCATGAACTGTGTGCCCAGCTGGAGCCCGACCTGATGTCCCCCATCCGCCAACCCACAGGGATTCCCCCTCTGGTGCAGGTCATGTCAGTACTCCATTTCTTGGCAAGTGGGTCATTTCAGACAACCGTGGGAATTGCTTCTGGGATGTCTCAGCCCATGTTTTCGAAGGTGTTATCCAGAGTGTTGTCTGCCCTGATGAAATCCGTGAGGAGCTACATCATTTTCCCTGAGGTGGGCGAATTGGCTACAGTGAAGGGTGATTTCTACGCCCTTGGACATATTCCCAACGTAATTGGTGCCATTGATGGGACCCATGTGGCTTTGGTTCCCCCAAGAGACAGGGAGCAGGTGTACAGGAACAGAAAAAATTACCATTCAATGAACATCCAGGTGGTGTGTTTGGCTGACCAGTACATCTCGCATGTAAATGCCAAATTCCCAGGGTCAGTGCATGACGCCTACATCCTCAGGAATAGCAGCATCCCTTACGTGATGGAACAGCTACAGAGACACCGTGTATGGCTAGTGGGGGACTCTGGGTACCCCAACCTGTCGTGGCTACTGACCCCAGTAAGGAATCCCCGGACCAGGGCAGAGGAACGGTACAATGAGGCCCATGGGCGTACTAGGAGGGTGATCGAACGCACCTTTGGCCTCCTAAAGGCCAGGTTTAGGTGCCTGCATATGACAGGTGGATCCCTAATGTACTCACCTAAGAAGGTGTGTCACATCATCGTGGCCTGCTGCATGCTTCACAACCTGGCTTTGCGCCGCCAGGTGCCTTTCCTGCAGGAGGATGGTCGAGACGGTGGTGTTGTGGCAGCGGTGGAACCTGAGGAGAGTGACGAGGAGGAAGACGACGGGGCTGAAACAGACAACAGGGACAGAATCATTGAACAGTACTTCCAATAGGACACAGGTAACATTTCAAAGATAATTTAGTAAATGTTAACTACTCTCCAGCATCTCTGCTGCCTGTCTATTTGCCCCAGTGTATGATGACTGAGTTTTGGCTTTTCCCTCCCTATTTCAGATCTGGGGTCCCCACTACGAGTCCTGTGCTTCGTTTCCCCATGGACTACAGCTTTGTGGCAGCTGTTTGTTGACTTCACCATGTACAAGGACATATTTGCACTGTCATGTCAATTACAATCTATTGAAATCACAGCCAGACTCCAGATATTTTGGTGCAAAATAGGTGTTTATTGAAGTGCTCAAAATGGGATGGGTGGTTTCAAGTGGGTGGGGGCTATGGTGAAGGAATGTCCATGGCAGAGTCCAGAGTAACAGTCACACAGGTGCATTGTCCAGAGGCCTGTGGAGAGATGGAGCATGGGCAGTTCAAGGATGGACAGGGTGACAATGTGGGACAGTGGGATGACATCAGGTAGTATCCATTGCTGGCGGGGGTCTTGACATCCTACTCTGTCTTCTTGCGAGATCTCAGGGCCTTCTTGCGGGGTGGTTCTTCTCCTGCAGGAGGTGGGGGTCTGGTGGGCTGCTGCTGTGCGGGGGCCTCCTGTCCACTAGCGCCGGCGGAGGTGGTTGGCTGTTCTTGGTCCAGGCTAGTGGCAGGGGCCCTTGGGTGTTGTTCAGTGTCCGCCCTGGTGTTTACGAGGTCCTGCAGCAGCCCTACCATGGTAACCAGGGTGGTGTTGATGGCTCTGATGTCCTCCCTGTACCCCCGATAGTGTTCCTCCTGCAGTGCCTGGATCTCCTGGAACCGGGCCAGTACCGTCGCCATCGTCTCCTGGGAGCGGTTGTATGCTCCCATGATGGTGGTGAGGACCTCGTGGAGAGTGGGTTCCCTGGGCCTCTCCTCCCCCCCCTGTCGCACAGCTGCCCTCCGAGTTCCCCTGTTTCCCTGGGCCTCTGCCCCCTGGCCGGTGTGCCCACTACCACTGCCCCCAGGTCCCTGTTGTTGTTGGGGTGGTGGGTTATCCTGGGTGCCCTGTAGTGGTAGACACACCGCAGATTGACGCGCCCTGGAGACAGAGGCATGGGCCCGCTAGGTGGGAGCTGTGCTGGTGTTCCCAGAGGGGTTAGGGTCTGTAGTGGCCTGGGCCTGTGTGAGGGGAACCGACTGTCCAGAGGTCCCCGATGGTCCGGGCTGGTCATCGGTGTCCAGGTCGACAGAGCTGCTGTCATCGCTGACGGCCTCTTGGGTGGGGGGTGTGGATAATTCTGGCCCATCCGCCGCGGTGTGTTGACGGTCGGGTCCTGCAGGGGTATAGAGGTATGGTTATAGTTTCAATGTGTGGCATATGGGTGTATCTGTGGGTTCTCGTGTCCCCAAGTGCTGGCATTCGTGTGTGGGGGCTTTGGTGAGGGTGGCTTGTGGGGGGGATGTGTATATGCATTGGGCATGCTTTGGTGATGGGTGTCCATGCTTAGTGGACGCATGCAGGCCTAGGTTTTGGGATGTGTGGGTTGTGATGGTGAGACATTGGCGGGGAATAGGTGTGCTGGGGGTGGGGGTGAGGGTGGTGGTGGGGGTGAGGATGGTGGTGGGGGTGAGGGTGGGGGTGAGGATGGGGGTGGGGGTGAGGGTGGGGTTCGAGGATGGGGGTGAGCGTTGGAGTATGATTTGGCATGCAGGTGGGGGGGAAGCAGTATTGAAGCTTCAACTTACCAGTATCCATTCCTCCGCCGACTCCTGCGAGGCCGTCAGGATGCAGGATGTTCAAGACTTCCTCCTCCCATGATGTGAATTGTGGGGGTTGAGGTGGGGGTCCTCCGCCAGTCTTCTGCACGGCGATGTTGTGCCTGGATACCATGGAACGCACCTTCCCCCGTAGGTCGTTCCATCGCTTCCTGATGTCTTCCCGATTTCTGGGGTGCTGTCCCACTGCGTTCACCCTGTCGACAATCCTCTGCCATAGCTCCGTCCTCCGGGCAATGCTAGTGTATTGTATCTGTGTGCCGAACAGCTGGGGCTCTACCCGAACGATTTCCTCCACCATGACCCTGAGTTCTTCGTCTGTGAAGCGGGGTTGTCTTTGGGGTGCCATGGGGTGGTGTGTATGATGTGTGGGGTGGAGTATGTGTATTTAAGTGAGTTGAGTGTGGTGGTGTGTGTTGTTTTGTGTGTGGATAGTGTGTGGGTGATGGTGTTGAGTGGCTGTGGCTGTTATTTTTTGGATGCTGGTGTCTCGCTCTTGCCTTCTTTACGAATTTTTTAGCGTAGGGGTTTGTGGGTGATGTGGGTGGGTGTTTTATATTGTATTGTGTGTGTGGGAGTGGTGTGTGTATGTGTATCAGGTGTGTGGGATTCAAATCGTCCAATGTGGCTGGGTTTTGTTCGTTTGTGTGTATTCTGACCGCAGCGGTGTGTCCCGCCAATGGAATACCGCGTTTGAATGACCGCCGCGTGGATTCGTGGGTCGTAATGGCATGGGCGTATTTCTGTTGGCGTGACGGTGGAGGTTTTGTCACCTCCACCTTTCCGCCGACCGCTGGTCTGGCGGTCTGTTGTGGCGGTCGGATTTTCGGAGGTTTGCCTTCTGCGGGTCAGAAAGACCGTGGCGGGTTTCCGCGACCGCGGCGGGATTATGGAGGATTTCTGACCGGCGGTAGGCGCCTTTTACCGCCGAGGTCAGAATGACCACCTTTATATCACTTTTACAGTGATCTCAACATCTACTTATTGCATTTATATCGTTTTGACCTGCATTTATCCAGAGAAATATAATATTTATTTTTTAACACTGTGTGGTGTATTTTTGTGGTGCTATGTGGTATTATTGTATGATGTATTGCACAAATACTTTACACATTGCCTTCTAATTTAAGCCTGACTGCTCAGTGCCAAGCTACCAGAGGGCGGGCCCAGGATAATTTGGATTGTGTGTGATTTACCCTGACTACAGTGAGGGTCCTTCCTTGGACAGGGGGTAACCTGACTGCCAACCAAAGGACCCATTTCTAAAAATTGGGAAGATCTGCAGTTCGAGCTCAATGGTGGCGTGGTTCCTCCTTGAGTCTCCATTGATGAGTCGTTTCCCTTCTGTGCAGTGTTTCCAGCAACCTTTGGATGTTCTTGGTACCACCCGAGAAAAGGTGGCGGATTGGCCTGTCATAATACAGTGGGCGGAACATTGACTTCTGCCTGGCTGTTGGCAGCTTCCGCCATGGTGTCTGTTGATTCCACCCTGGCGGTCGGTGTGGCAATGGGGCTTTCTGTTTGAGCTCTTTCCCCCATGGTCATAATTTGGCTGTATTTACCGCCATCCTGTTGCGGCATTACACCACTTTATCACCGACCGCCAGGATTGTAATGATGGCCTTAGTTATTTATTATTAATTGGCTGGTTTGTCTTCAGTTATTTTTATTATATATACAGTCATTATTTAGTTATGCATTTTACATTTATGTTTAGATGTAGTATTTGCATATTGTCTTGTTTGAATGATGGAGCAATTGGTTGTTTTGTGTGGTTAGGGGTTAATATGTTAAGATTATATTAATAAGGAAATAGTCTCATAACCTTTTGTATAATAAACTATATTGTATAATAAACTATATATTCTAACTTTACTATGTTCTAAAAGCTTCATATAGTTTGCATAGAATTCTATATGTCTTTATATGAATTCAGGTAAGAGATATATATATATATATATATATATATATATATATATATATATATATTTTCAATTAATACAGTTGGGGAGACTTACTAGTCACTCTAGATTGATTTTCCCTGGTTGTTCTCTCCAGATTTGTTCATGGGTCCTTCATGTTTTTCTTGTGCACACTGACAAATTCACCTAACTACAACCTTTTTTTAGTGAATTTCTAAATTGTTTTTTAAACAGATCCTTTTATCACACCTAACGATAATATTACTTTAACCTTTACTTTTTCTTAGTTTTTTTTGTGAATATGAAGAGTTTTTTAAAGTACAAATATATTTATTAATAATAGAAACTAACTACTCCAACAATGTTTGTGAGAATGTTTATCTTCTTAGATTTTGTAACTCATGTATTGAGAAATGTTTCTAACAGAGTTTTCATAGTCTTTGTATCTAATTATACATAAAATTCATGTCTACATTTCAAAAAGACACTAATCAGTTTTTAGAATACTGTAAACTATGGGGCATATTTATATGCTGTTGCATTGAATTAGTGTCATTTTCTTATGCTAATTCAGTGCAAACTCAATGTCACCTTCATAATTTGACACCATTTGAGTGTCAAAATATTGGTGTCAGTGTCATTTTTCAGACGCATGAAACCTCCTTGCATCCATGAGATACAAGGTAGGCGTTCCCATCCAAAAAATGACTTTAACCCCCTAGTGCCAAATTTATCCACCTGGGCAAAAATGGCACATGGGTGGGAGATGGACACAACAAAAGACGTTAACACCAATTTGCGTCAAAATTTAACACCTTGGTCAGGGCAGGTGTTAAAATGAGGCAAACCCATCACTACTTAAGCAGAACACACAGAAGCAACATTACCAAACCACAGGGGAAGATGTAAGTTTTACTGATCCAGCTTGTGAGATGACGCAGAGTACAGCAACAAGTACAGCTATCACCACCACCACAACGTGGCAGGCAAGCGCAACACAGAAAGCAGGAGAGGGTATTCAGAACTAGGACAACCGTCCTTATCCTCAGGGACCAGGATATCATTGGGACCTACAGACTGAACCAGCAAGCTACACTACACCTACTGCACCACATTGAGCCACAAATCACAGCTAGCCTGCAGACCCCACATAACATACCACCTGTGACAAAACTGCTAGCTGCCCTGCACATGCTAGCAAGAGGCTCATTCCAAACAACGGGTACCCTGGTTGCTGGTCTCTCACAGCCGTCATTCTCTGCTTTCCTACCAAAGGTGTTAGACCCTATAATCTCCCTGACAGCCCGCCACATCAGCTTCCCCAACATCAATCAAAAGTAGCAGGAGACCAAACACGGGTTCTACCAAATCCATGGCTTCCCACATGAGCTTGGTGCAATTGGCTGCACCCATGTCCAGCTCATACCACCTGTTGCAACCGAGCACTTATACCAGAATCACAAGCATGTGCATTCATTAATGTGCAGGCCATAGTGGACCACCGGGGACTATTCATAATCATTTTGGCCAAGCATCCTGACAGTTTCCAAGATGCCTCCCTATCCCGGCACAGCAGAATCAATTAACAATACCAAGATGGACAATATGAAAATGGTCTACTCGCGGGTAAGTCAACAACCCTAGCAATATACACTCAACACACCAAGCATGTAGGACACATAAGACATACACCACTACATTAACAGATGGACAGGGTGACACATATGTGTAGATAACAACACATATGCACCATGCTGCAGTACATACCCTTTGCTAATAGACGAACTACACAGACCACTACAAGTGCCGACAGGTTGCTTACTATGGACACTTCACACACAGTACACCGAACAAAGAATAGCACAGCCATGTCAATGGCATACACCATTCCCATGTCATATAAGTTCCAAATAGGCACAGATCCCTCTAGTCATGCAATGCAAATCAATACCAAAACAAACATAAAATGCCAGACAACTGCTGCCTATACCAACTACGTCTCATCAACAAATACCTGACTTACTTATAGTGTGCAGAGACATATGCCAGATGCATCGGCTCACACATATAGGAATACAAGATCAATGCCCATCACATACCATGTGCCAGATGCATGATAAGGGGTACCACACCTACTGTAGTGGCACCTCACATGCACCACTTATTGACCCACAATATCATCATGTCTGTACCTGATACAATAAATGGCCCACTATGGGGCAGAGTCACTGTCAGACAGTGCAGAGAATGGATGTCAAAGTGGGACCCTGTAGGAGAATGCAGGACAATCCTGACCTCACATGCACTGTGCCATGGGACACTTTTGCTAAGTAGCTGAACTCCATCCCTTAGCCTGCACTGTACATGTATTGACAGTATATATGCTGATTTACATGTTTCAAGATAGGAGAGACACTGGTAGTTATGTTGATCATCTTGTAACAATGGGCTACACAACCCTGGAACACCTCATGGCTGCCATAAACAATAGCTGCCACTCTGGATCACCAAGGGACCTATGCAAAAGCCCACAGTACCATTGTCATGGCCTGCACTGTATGTACAACTTTGTAGATTATGATTTTTTAATGACTTGAAGCTACATTGTAAATCGGCCACCTTTCCATGCAGCATGAAGCGTGGAAGGGGGGTGCAATGTGTGTTGCAGGAGGTCTGCCACCACAAGATATATTGCAGGATGATGCTGCCTCAGATGTAGATGTCACCTAAAATCTGAGGCAGTGCTAACAACAAACACCACTCCAGGGGGGCTGCTTGTAGGTTGCAATAAGGAAATAAGGAAGTAGACTGTGCTTTAAACTCAGATGATTGTGCCACCAATGTATGCTGCATACTGCTGCACTCAAAGAAAGAGCCAATTGGCCATCAAAACAGCAAATGTATAGGGCGGTGTCCCTTCCTGCACAAATACATCCACCTCCACAGGGCAGCTAGCCAAGTACCCTGGTGGAGGGTAGGTAGTGTAGGTGCATGGCTGCATATGATCAACTGCAGCAAGGGGACAACAAAGGGTTGCCTAGTAACATGTCACACATGGGGCATTCTTGCATAGTCTAAATGTTGCAGGACAGTGCAGCCAATTGTGGAATTCTGTTGTGCATTGTCACTTACCAATTTCAAAGGCCCTAAGTGTTGCACATCATCTGCAATGACACAAGTCAAAATGGATGGGATGTTCAGACTCTGTAGTGCTACCATGTTGCCACCACATCTGTCCCCATTATGTTGTGAGGATGTGTCATATATCCTCTAGTGATAGCACACTAATACAAATGTGCACTACACAACGCATGGTACATACATACTGACCATCAGTTTGGAATCTAAATCATATGTCCCAGGTCCTTGAGCCAAACACAAGATTGTCATGTCCAACAACCCAGTCCTGAGGAGACCTTACACAAGGATACCACAAACACATATGAGTCACAATCAACTCAAAATATCAACGCGATGCTACATGACAAAACCTGTTGCAAGTCTTAACAACAACTTACTCCTTTAATCTTTTGCCGCGGATCAGGGTTATGGCATACGGCCATCGATAATGACCTCAATTCCCAACCCAAGCACAGCATCAGAGTGTTGTTATAATGAGGGACATCGGAGGACACGTACTATTGTGGAGAGGACATTTGGCACCTTGAAGTCCAGATTCAGGTGCCTGGACATCACAGCAGGCAGCCTCCTTTATGCCCCATAAATTGTCTGCAAGATCATAATGACATGTGCTATCCTGCACAACATATGTGTACGGATGAACATCCCCTTTTATGAGCAAGTTGATGACCTACATGAGAAGGAAGAGGAGGATGGTGGTGAAGAAAATGAGGGGGAACAGCACAACACAGCTGCTGGGATACACCATAGACTGCACATAGTTGAGAACCTCTTCACTTAATAACCACTTAACTTACCTTATAGGTTTTGTCAATAAACACCTCACTTATTCAGTCAATCCAGCTTTTGACTCTTCGGTTTCCACACATATACCTCAGGATTGGGAGTCTAACCTCAAGGAACATCTTACAGACACTAATCTGAAAAGCACTGTAGCTACATAACATGTGATGCATAAGATTGTACTGCTACCATCACACACATCACAAATAGCCTCATCACTTGAATGTGACAACTGAAGGACACAATCTATGGACCACAACATTTAAATTAGATCCATGTTGCCAACTTGTTCAACAATAGCTCCTCACACACAACTACAATATGTCCAAATATGAGGTAAACAAAGGCCCCACATAGGAGGCAGTGGATGTCAACATTTGGTGAGACAGTAATGTTTGAACAGACCACTGTCACAGCTTAGTATGAGAGTTGCAATGGCTGCATGGAGCATGTCTGACAAAGGGGTGACATCATTGGTAACAATGGTCATCATGATTAGCCCAGGTATGACAAGCATTGGGAGAAGTTGGTCCTGCGCAGTACATCCATTGTAATCAGTCCTACTACTGACATTTTGGCCTAATCCTGGCACAGGGAACATATGACCTCACTCTATCCACTGACACATCTGTGGAATGCATATCAGAATGGATGAGAACATATGCAGCTGGGGCTGCAGGTCCACCACGCAAAAACAACACCCATTGCTAAATGTAATGAGCTTAATCAATCATTTGTGGACAAAACATAATATGGGTGGAACGTAGGCAGAGTATGTCAATCACAGTATGTACAAAATATGTATATGTGGCAGACATATGTGTAGGCCACACACAAGTCACGATAAACTCATGATCTACATATGGAGACAATTGTTGGGTAACATTTCCTAGATGGCATTCATCAGCTATCATCAACAATGCCCTAGCTGTGTATGGCATCTTAAATGTTATGCTTTGTAAGACAACTACACACATCACATAAGTAAACACAATTTACAATCACATACCAGAACTATTGCATTGTACTGACTCCCATACATATGTGGATACACTGTTGTCACACATGCATACATATGCACAATGTGTAAATATTTGCATGCTGTTGACTCTGTAACACACACACATCGGTGTAACAGACCAATCACACCCAAATCACATTGTTGCATGCACTACCACATGTGGCCATACACAATATGCCACACTGCAGCAGAGCCCATTCCCTTTGTATGTTCATACAGGGTGCATCCATAGAGAATGGAACAAAATCACGCAATCAGGAAGAGAGTCAAAAAAAGTTTTGCAAATGCGTCAAGAACATCCTCAAATGCAAAGTATGTGACTCATGGGCCCTTACGGTGAATTCCACCTTTGCACTCATTTCAATGCTGATTTTCTGTTAATTGGAAGCACAAAGGTAATGCGTAAAAAAAAAAAGACGCACTTAGGTCATGCATCTAAAATACTCATGCAAATATCAGATGCTCAAATAACTACACACATAACAGAAAAAGTGACGCACAGGTACAGGGCGTGATGTAATAGGAAATCCTGTTTACAGGCATGGTACAGTGGGTGTACTTGCACTTTCTTTTTACAGTCTGTGCCTCTTTTGACTGTGTGGTTGTGCCCTGGAGTTGGTAGTGTGTTTTTGCTCAGTATTGCATCTTGCTGTATCCACCCTGTTGTGTTTTTCATATTTTTGACTGTGCTTTGTCCCAGTGTCACTAAACTTGTGTGTTGTTTGAGTCTATCATTTTTAGAAATGGGATCTTTGGTTGGCAGTCAGGTTAACCCCTGTCCAAGCAAGGATCCTCACTCTAGTCAGGGTAAAAGAGAATCACCCTCAGCTAACCCCTGCTTACCCCCTTTGTAGCTTTGCATGAGCAGTAGGCTTAACTTCAGAGTGCTAGGTGTAAAGTATTTGTACCAACACGCACAATAACTTAATGAAAACACTACAAAATAACACAACACAGGTTTAGAAAAAAATAGAAAATATTTATCTAAACAAAACAAGACCAAAACGACAAAAATCCACAATACACAAGTCAACTTATCAATCAAAAAACAAAAAGAGTCTTCATGTAATTTTAAGCACAACGCTAATGCTGTTAGAGTGAAAATGCACCTTTGGTGCATCAAAAATAACCCTGCACGTGCAAGTGTTCGTCAAAAAGGGCTTGTGATACATCAAATTCACTCACAAGCGAGACTTTACGTGGTTTCACCTTTAGTCGGGTCGTCGTGCGTCATTTCTTCTCTCTGCAGAAGAGCAATGCATCGATCCGGTCAGCACTCTCGGGTCCGGGCAGGACTTGTGTCGTTTTTACACACCCAGCGGTGTTTGCGTCAGAATTCCAATCCTACAATGATCTGAAAACCAGGCAGCGCGGGTTGCGATGTAACCAGCCTGGGTCAGAGATGCTGTGTGTCTTTCTCCAGCCCCGGGCATCGATCTTTGGGTCGCCTTGCAGGCGAGCATCGATTTTTCAGCCACAGATCGGAGTCGCAATGATCTTTTTCTCACATGGCCTTCTGTGCGTGGATTTCTCACTCTTGGGCTGCCAGCTTCTCCTTTCAGGGTACCAGGAACTGGATGGGCTCCACTTGGCAGGGTAGGAGTCTTTCCAGAGACTCCAGGTGCTGGAAGAGAGAAGTCTTTACTGTCTCTGAGGTTTCAAGTAACAGGAGGCAAGCTCTAAATCAAGCCCTTGGAGATCTTCACAAGAAGGAAGGCAACACAAAGTCCAGTCTTTGTACTCTAGCACAGGAAGAAGCAGCAACTACAGGAGGGCTCCACAAAGCACAGTCAGAGGCAGGGCAGCTCTTCTTCCTCAGCTCTTCAGCTCTTCTCCAGGTAGAGGTTCCTCTTTGTTTCCAGAAGTGTTCTCAAGTCTGTGGTTATGGGTGCCCTTTTTATACCCATTTTGCCCTTTGAAGTAGGCTTACTTCAAAGAAAAGTATCTCTTGTTTGTGAAATCCTGCCTTGCCCAGGCCAGGCCCCAAACACACACCAGGGGTCTGGAGACTGCATTGTGTGATGGCAGGCACAGTCCTTTCAGGTGTGAGTGACCACTCCTCCCCTTCCTCCTAGCACAGATGGCTCATCAGGAAATGCAGACTACACCCCAGCTCCCTTTGTGTCACTGTCTAGTGAGAGGTGCAACCAGCCCAACTGTCAAACTGACTCAGACAGGTAATCCACAAACAGGCAGAGTCACAGACCTGGTTTAAGCAAGAAAATGCTCGCTTTCTAAAAGTAGCATTTTCAAACACATAGGCCCTCATTTCAACATTGGCAGTGTCGACCGCCTACCACCACAGTGATGGCCGCCAACATACCGATGCCGTGACTACCAGCCGTCTTCTGGTATCATGACCGCTGACCGTATTCGGCAGAATTCTGGTGGAACACAGCCGACGGTCATGGCGGTGGATGGCAGTATGGTGGCGCTGCTGACAGCAGCACCGCCACACCAGCAAAACACCGCCAACAGTATCAGAAGCAAGGATCACCTGGCGGTGTTTTGCTGGTGGACGCTGCTGCCGAGAGCAGTGCCACGGACCGTCTCCAGCCAGAGGACCCCCTGCAAGCAGGTAAGTCGGGTTCTCCGACTGGAGAGGGGGGCGGGGGTGTTGTGTGCATATGGGGGGGGAGTGTATGTAGTGGTATGAGTGATTGTGAGCGTTGTGTGTTGTGAATGCATGTGTGTGACAAGGTAGGTTGGTGTGTGGGTATGTATGTGTGCATGCATGGGTGGTGGGTAGTGGTGAGTATGCATGTGTGCATGTGTGTATATAGGTGCACGTGTGGGTGTGTATATGTGTGGGGGGCAGGAGTGGGAGGGAGCCGGGAGATACCCCTATCAGTGCCAGAGAAGGGATTCCCTGGCACTGATAATGCCTACTGCCATTGTTTTCGTGGCAGTATGTTTGTCACGAAAACCATGGCGGTAAGCCAGGTCGTAATCCTGAGGGTGGGACTGTGGCGGCCGCCGGGCTTGAAAGCGAAGTCTCCAGCCCAGCGATCATTACCACCCTGATGGTCAGTGTGTTAAAGTGGCGGTTTTGGATGGTGGTAACCGCCATGGTCCAAATTAATTATTTTTTTACCGCCAGCCTGTTGGTGGTATTACCGCTGCTTTAACACTGACCGCCAGGGTTGTAAAGAGGGCCATATTCTTAAAATCAACTTTACTAAAAGATGTATTTTTAAATTGTGAGCTCAGAGACCCCAAACGGCACATGTCTATCCGCTCCCAAAGGCAATCTACACTTTAATTATATTTAAAGGTACCCCCCCATTTTAACCTATGAGAGGGACAGGCCTTGCAACAGTGAAAAACAAATTTAGCAATATTTCACTGTCAGGACATATAAAACACTTTACCATGGCGGTCATTCTGACCCTGGCGGTCGGTGATAAAGCGGCGGCCAACCCGCAAACAGGCCGGCGGTCAAAAAAATGGTATTCTAACTCTGGCGGGAACCGCCAACACAGGCCGCCACATTAACACTCCGACCGCCACGGCGGGACCGACAAACAGCGCGGCGGTCACCGCCAACAGGCAGGCGGCAGACAATGTACCGCCCACCCTATCACAACTCACCAATCTGCCACCTTTTCCGGGGCGGGAGCCCCGCCGATAAAAACACGGCGGAAACAGACTACGAACGGGAAAACGCTCACCTATACACACTCCACGAGGACGGAGGACAGCATGGAACCCGAATTACACATCCTACCAGCTATTGTCTACCTGCTCATCTACCAGGAGTACGAACGCCGGCGCAGACGACAACGGTGAGTACTGCACCTACGACACAGGGGAGGGGGGAGGAGAAAAGCTTACGGGCACACACATGCGCCATACACCCACCCCCCCACCACAAATACCTACACCCCAATGCCGAGCAACAAGTCAGAGTGACACCACACAAACCCCCCGGAATAATGCAAAGACACAATTTAAATTTTCGATAAAATATATGTATAAATAGCTCCATTGAAGGAATGGCAAATATGCCATATAAAAGATACAAAAATAAGGAATGAACATAGTCAACAAGATATCCATAGGCAAAAAGTCCTGCACATTCCGTCAAAGTTCCATAGTCCGTGGGCCAATGTGCACAAACACATGGGCAAAGCCCACACAGGAGACCAGATACCATTGGAGAGAACACTGCAGGGGCATCAGCTGATAAAACTACAGGCACCTCAGGGGGAAGGGAAGGGGGGGCACCTCAGCCACATGAGTCCACGACGCCAGATCCACGAGGGGCCTCCATGCCCACTGTCCCATCCTGGGGGGTGCAAAGCCACAGTCCATCAGATGGATTACCGAGTCCACTGTTATTGGAGGAGGCATGGTGCCCCTAGTGCTTCCTGAAGCCCTGCTCGACACAGAACCGGCACTGTCAATGGGCCAGCGGTGCTTGAGATGAAGGGCCCAGCGGAGCAGTGCTTGAGATGAAGGGCCCAGCGGAGCGGTGCTTGAGACGGCGGGGCCCAGCGGAGCGGTGCTTGAGATGAAGGGCCCAGCGGAGCGGTGCTTGAAAGGAAGGGCCCAGCGGAGCGGTGCTTGAGATGAAGGGCCCAGCGGAGCGGTGCTTGAGACGGCGGGGCCCAGCGGAGCGGTGCTTGAGATGAAGGGCCCAGCGGAGCGGTGCTTGAGATGAAGGGCCCAGCGGAGCGGTGCTTGACAGGAAGGGCCCAGCGGAGCGGTGCTTGAGATGAAGGGCCCAGCGGAGCAGTGCTTGAGACGGCGGGGCCCAGCGTAGCGGTGCTTGACAGGAAGGGCCCAGCGGAGCAGTGCTTGAGACGGTGGGGCCCAGCGGAGCGGTGCTTGAGACGGCGGGGCCCAGCGGAGCGGTGCTTGAGATGAAGGGCCAAGCGGAGCGGTGCTTGAGATGAAGGGCCCAGCGGAGCGGTGCTTGACATGAAGGGCCCAGCGGAGCGGTGCTTGAGACAGCGGGGCCCAGCGTAGCGGTGCTTGACAGGAAGGGCCCAGCGGAACGGTGCTTGAGATGAAGGGCCCAGCGGAGCGGTGCTTGAGACAGCGGGGCCCAGCGGAGCGGTGCTTGAGACAGCGGGGCCCAGCGGAGCGGTGCTTGAGATGAAGGGCCCAGTGGAGCGGTGCTTGAGATGAAGGGCCCAGTGGAGCGGTGCTTGAGATGAAGGGCCCAGCGTAGCGGTGCTTGACAGGAAGGGCCAAGCGGAGCGGTGCTTGACAGGAAGGACCCAGCGGAGCGGTGCTTCACAGGAAGGGCCCAGCGGAGCGGTGCTTGAGATGAAGGGCCCAGCGGAGCGGTGCTTGAGATGGCGGGCCCTGTTCAGTGGTTCTTGTCCTGGCGGGGCCCGTTCAGCGGTTCTTGTCCAGGCAGTGCCTGTTCAGTGGTTCTTGTCCCGGCGGGGCCCTGTTCTGCGGTGCTCTTCCCGGCGGGGCCCTGTTCTGCGGTGCTCCTCCCGGCGGGGCCCTGTTCAGCGGTGCTCCTCCCGGCGGGGCCCTGTTAAGCGGTGCTCCCCCCAGCGGGGCCCGTTCAGCGGTTCTCGTCCCGGCGGGGCCCTGTTCAGCGGTTCTTGTCCCGGCGGGGCCCTGTTCTGCGGTGCTCCTCCCGGCGGGGCCCTGTTCAGCGGTGCTCCTCCCGGCGGGGCCCTGTTCAGTGGTGCTCCTCCCGGCGGGGCCCTGTTCAACGGTGCTCCTCCCGGCGGGGCCCGTTCAGCGGTTCTTGTCCCGGCGGGGCCCGTTCATCGGTTCTTGTCCCGGCGGGGCCCATTCAGCGGTGCTTGTCCTGTGTGTCTAGGGAGCCAGACCTGGGCAAGACTTCCCGCTCATTCACCATCTGAGCTTGCGGTCGCAGCGCCCTCCTGTGATGGAGTCCTGGGCCCGTGGGTGTCGTCCGTCATACCCGGAATGGGGCTGGTGGGGCCCTCCTGGGCAGCTCGCCTGCTGCCTGACTTCTCCGCCCTGCTGCCCTTGCCCTCCTTCGCTGGAGCTCTGTGGCCCTTGCCTCCCTTGGATGATGTGGCAGGTGACGGGGCAAGGCTACTGTCCTTGGTGGCAGCCGTCTCAGGCTTGTCGCGCCGGGCCTTTTTCTTTTTTGTCCTCTTCCCGGGGGGGGGGCTGGCTGTCCCCTTGCTGCTGGCCGATGTTCCTGCCCTAGGATCTGGTGGACTCCAATAGCCCTACACTATGGTCACAGTAGATGCAGGGCTGGTGGTGGCTGAGGTGCTTTTTTTGGTCTTACCAGATGGAGGGGGTGGGTCAGTGATTGGAACGAGCTCAAGGTTGGAAAGGAAAAGGACTTGGGGAGGACAGGGACTGGTAGGTGTAGTGGGTTTGGGAGTGGAGGAAGAGTATGTGGTTGTAGGAGAGTCAAGTGTGCTGTCTTTGGGTGCAGGTGCTTGTGACGGAGGCTGTCGTGAGGTGGATGGCTGTTGGGTGGGTGGCTGCCTGCGTTTGTGTGCTTTGGAAGAGGGGGTGACAGACACACTGGGAGAGGACATAGGGGACGTGTAAATGGCAGTGGGGGTGGTGACTGCACGTGTGCGGACTGTAATGGAGGGTGTGCTGGTGATGGAAGTACTGGCTGATGGTGGTGTGCATGCAGGTGTGAGTGGAGACGTCACAGGGAGGGAGGAGGGAGATGAGGAGGTGGGGGACACAGAGGTGGTAGTGACTGTTGGCATGTCTGCATCTGGATGTTGCTTGGGTGAATGCTTGTGGGATCTGTGGTGCTTATGTCTGGATGAGCTGCCCTTGGGTGTAGAGGTGTGTGCAGGATGGTCTGATGGTGTGGAAGGGATAGGCAGAGGAACAGGAGACTGGGACTGCTTGGCGGGAGTCAGAAGAGGGAGGCTGGAGACAGGGACAATGGCTGCCGTCAGTGCTGAGGCCAGAGCGTTGAACGATCGCTGATGGGCAGCCTGACCCGAATGAATGCCCTCCAGGTATGCATTGCTCCGATGCACCTCCCTTTCTACACCCTGGATGGCATTCAAAAGGGTAGACTGCCCAACAATGAGTGTCCTGAGGAGGTCAATGACCTCCTCACTGGGGGCAGCAGGGGTAACTGGGGCAGGGCCTGAGGTGCCTGGGGCGAAGGAGATGCCCGCCTTCCTGGGCGAGCGGGCACGGAGCGAAGGCTGAGGGGCTGCTGGGAGGGCGGGGCTGGTGCGCTGGGCGGCGGCTGTACCTGTTGTGGCGGTGGGCACGGATGTTGCCGCCACCGCTAGGGAGCTCCCTTCCGAGGATGTGTCGGTGTTGCTGATGTCTCCACGGGTCCCCGTTGTGGAGCTCCACTCGCCCTCCGTCTCACTGGTGTACTCGGAGTCTGTTGTATGGCCCTCCGGGGCCATGTGAGATGCAGCTCCCTCGTGCTCCAGTGCCACTTCTCCTCCGCCAGATGATGCTAATGCACACATGAACAGAAAGACAAAGAAAATGGGGGGGGTGTGCAGAAATGAAGACAGGTTGAGTGCATGCATTGGCAACACCGTTGTCCGAGAGGACAGACACAGAAGCCCCCTGAACTAGGCCGCGCAATGGGGGTACACTACTCAGTTATTGTGACTAGTCCTACGGGTCTTTGGACGACAAATGCACACATGGGTGAGGCCGGGCCATGGATAGCTGTACTTGGCACCCTACAGAGGTGGGGGGCGGGGGCACAGGGCCGTGTCTAACAGAGGGGCCTAGCCTACAGAATGCGCCCTGGCCTGGAGATAGCCACAGCCCTCCTCCCCCACCCAGACACCTTCACTGCGCGCAAAGATAGCAGAATGTGCTGATACTCACCCCCTTGTGTCTGCTGTGATGTCCTCACGCGCCCATCCAAATCGGGGTAGGCCACCGCCAGGATCTGGGACATCAGGGGGGTCAATTGGCGGCTGGCACCCCTCCTACGTTGGGAGGCCATCCCCAGCAGAGACTCGGCGGTCTTTCTGGTCCCGCGGCGGATGTCCTCCCACCTCTTTCGGCAGTGGGTGCCTTGTCTGTTGTGGACCCCCAGGGCCCGGACGTCCTTGGCGATGGCACGCCAAAGTCGATCTTCTGATGGGCGCTGACCTATGTGACATGTACAGGGTGGTAAAAGAAATCGCATCAGTTTTCTGCCTGGTCAATGTGAGTGGCCCCCCCCTCCCCAACCTTGCCATGTGGCACATGCTCTCATCTTTCGTGCGTTGCAGTCCTCATTCGCTCCCCTCCCCACCATCTTACATACACCCCACTCAACACAGGCATAGCCCATTCAACGTGCACCCTGTGTACTAACCTGTTGGTCTGGAGGACCGTAGAGTAGCGCATACTGGGGGAGGACCCCATCAACAAGTTCCTCCAATTCTTCGGCAGTGAAGGCAGGGGCCCTTTCCCCAGTCGCAGCAGCCATTGTATCTCCCAGACCGAGGTCACAGCAGCACTTGCAGTATAGGTCCTCTCCTGTGGATGATCAGGTCTCGAGTGATTAATCAGATAGAAAATGGCGGTCACGCCCGCGGCGGTGCGTACCGCGGCGGTGCGTACCGCGACCGCCGGCGCACATAGTCATTGGCTCCTGAGACCCATAGGGTTCAATGTTAACCAATGCTGCTTTGCTCCGCGGTCTTCGACCGCCTACCGCCACGGTGTGCCACGGCAGCGCAGTGACCTCACATCCCGCTGTCACACTTCACAGGTCAGGCAGCCGCCATTTCAAGGGCCCACATGGCATGATTTCTACTGCGTCACACAGGCCTAGGCCTTGCATAGCCACTCATACAAGCCGTTCCATGCATAGCGATTCGTGTACTGTGCAAGCTGTGTGAATTAACCTGTGGGTTGCTTGACTCTGTGCTCCATGTTGTCCTTCCTAGGCACCGTCCGCTGGGACTTGCGAGGAGAAGGATGAATCCTCCCGTGTACCGACCGCTGGTGGACCTGTCGACAATGGAAGAACGACATATCATACTTACATACCGGCTTGACAGAGCAACTATACATGAACTATGTGCCAAGCTGGAGCCATACCTGATGTCCCCCATCCGCCAACCCACGGGGATTCCCCCTCTGGTGCAGGTTCTGTCAGTACTCCATTTTTTGGCAAGTGAGTCTTTTCAGACAACAGTGGCCATGTCATCTGGGATGTCTCAGCCTATGTTTTCTAAGGTTTTGTCCAGAGTGTTGTCTGCCCTGATGAAATACATGCGGAGCTACATTATTTTCCCTGAGGTGGGCGAATTGGCTACAGTGAAGGGTGATTTCTATGCCCTTGGACATGTCCCCAACATCATTGGTGCCATTGATGGGGCCCATGTGGCTTTGGTTCATTCGATGAATGTCCAGGTGGTCTGTTTGGCTGACCAGTACATCTCCCATGTAAATGCCAAGTTCCCTGGGTCAGTGCATGACGCGTATGTCATGCGAAATAGCAGCATCCCTTATGTGATGGAACAGCTACAGAGACACCGTGTGTGGCTAATTGGTGACTCTGGTTACCCCAACCTGTCGTGGCTACTGACCCCAGTGAGGAATCCCCGGACCAGGGCAGAGGAACGGTACAATGAGGCCCATGGGCGATCTAGGAGGATCATAGAAAGGACCTTCGGGGTCCTGAAGGCCAGGTTTAGGTGCCTGCATATGACAGGGGGATCCCTCATGTACTCACCAAAGAAGGTGTGCCAGATCATCATGGCCTGCTGTATGCTTCACAATCTTGCATTGCGACGCCAGGTGCCTTTTCTGCAGGAGGATGGTCCAGATGGTGGTGTTGTTGCAGCTGTGGAGCCTGTGGAGAGTGAAGAGGAGGAAGACGACGGGGACGACACGGACAACAGGGATACAGTCATACAACAATACTTTCAGTAGCACACAGGTAAGAAACAGCCACCCCAATTTACATTTACTTGAGGCCTCATGCGTCTCCACTCTCTGTGTTTCCCCCCAGTTCCTGTTAACTGATTTGTGACTTTCCCTTCCCTTTTCAGAGCTGTATGACCCACTGCCTGACTTCAGCTTTGTTTGCCCATGGACTAAAGCTTATTGAAATTGGTATGTTGTCATCACAAAGTAACTGGCCATTATTGCACCTTTATGTGTAATACATTTGTTAAGAATACAAGCAGACTCCTGTTTTTTTAAGTGGAATAAGTGATTTATTTTAAGTGCTACATATAGGTAAATGATTGGGAAGCGGGGATGGATGGGGGTGGAGTAATGTCCATGGCAGAGTCCAGTTCTCAGTCGCACAGGTGCATTGTCCATATGCCCGTGGAAGGATGGAGCAAGGGCAGTTCAAGGTTGGACAGGGTGACAATGTGGGACAGTGGGATGACATCAGGGGGTATCTTAGGCTGGCGGGGGTCTTGCAATCCTACTCTGTCTTCTTGTGAGATCTCAGGTTCCGCTTGCAGGGTGGTTCATCTTCTGCAGGAGGTGGGGTTATGGTGGCCTGTCGTTGTGTGGGGGCCTCCTGTCCACTGGCGCCGGCGGTGGTGGTAGGCTGTTCCTGGCCTGGGCTAGTGACAGGGGCCCTTTGGGGTGCCACATGGTCCCGCAATGTGGTGACGATCTGGGTAAGGGCCAGGACGATGGTCCCCATTGCGGAACCGATGTTCCTCAGTTCCTCCCTGAACCCCATGTACCGTTCCTCCTGCAGTTCCTGGATCTCCTGGAACCGGGCCAGTACCGTCGCCATCGTCTCCTGGGAGCGGTGGTATGCTCCCATGATGGTGGAGAGGGCCTCTTGGAGAGTCGGTTCCCCGGGCCTGTCCCCCCCCTGTCGCAGAGCAGCCCTCCCAGTTCCCCTGTGTTCCTGGGCCTCTGTCCCCTGGACGGGGTGCCCACTACCACTGCCCCCAGGTCCCTGTTGTTGTTGGGGTGGTGGGTCAACCTGGGTGCCCTGTAGTGGTGGACACACCGCTGATTTACGTGTCCTGGAGACAGAGGCATGGGCCTGCTGGGTGGGAGCTGTGCTGGTGTTCCCAGAGGGGGTTGGGTCTGGTGTAGCCTGTGGCTGTCTGTGGGGAACCGACTGTCCAGAGGTCCCCAATGGGCCGGGCTGGTCGTCTGGCTCCAGGGAGACAGAGCTGCTGTCATCGCTGGGGGCCTCTTCTGGGGGTGGGATGGACATCTCTGGACCCTCCGTGGCGGTGTGGTGGCGTTCAGGTCCTGCAGGGGTATAAAGGTATGGTTATTGCTTCTGTGTGTGGCATTTCGTGTGATGGGTGGGTGTCCGTGTACCCATGTGCAGGCATTTCCTTGTGGGGGCTTTTGTGAGGTTGGCTTGTGGGGGTGATGTGTGTGTGCAGTGGGCATGCTTTGGTGATGGGTGTCCATGCTTTGTGGTCGCATGCAGGGCTTGGTGTTGGGATGGGTGGGTTGTGATGGTGAGCCTTTTGCTAGGGGTTGGTGTGATGGGGGAGGGGGTGAGGGTGGGGGTATGATTTGGCATGCAGGTGGGGGTGGGAAGCAGTAGTGAAGATTTGCCTTACCAGAGTCCATTCCTCCGCCTACTCCTGCGAGGCCCTCAGGATGCAGGATGTGCAAGACTTCCTCCTCCCGCGCTGTAAATTCTGGGGGAGTAGGTGGGGGTCCGCCGCCAGTCTTCTTCACTGCAATGTTGTGCCTTGATACCATGGAACGCACCTTCCCCCGTAGGTCGTTCCATCTCTTCCTGATGTCCTCCCGATTGCGTGGATGCTGTCCCACCGCGTTAACCCTGTCCACTATCCTTTGCTATAGCTCCATCTTCCTGGCAATTGTGGTGTGCTGCACCTGTGCCCCAAAGAGCTGGGGCTCTACACTGACTATTTCCTCCACCATGACCCTGAGTTCGGCGTCACTGAACCTGGGGTGTCTTTGGGGTGCCATGGGGTGGTGTGGTTGAGGTGTGGGGTGGCGTTTGTGGTGATGAGTGTGGTGCGTGTGGTGGTATGTGGTGTTTGGTGCGTGGATTCTGTGTGGGTGATGGTGTTGTGTGCCTCTGTGTTGTGGGATTCTCTATTCTGTGCTCTGTCTCTCGCCTTCATCAATGATTTCGGGTCGTGTGGGCTTGTGGGTGATGTGGGTGTGTGCTTTATATTGTGTTGGGTGTGTGGGAGTGGTGTTAGTATGTGTATCAGGTGTGCGTATTTCGAACTGACCAATGTTGCTGAGTTTTCTATGTGTGTGTGTATTTTGACCGCAGCGGTGTGTACCGCCAATGTAATACCGCATTTGAAAGACCCATGCGTGGATTTGTGGGTCGGAATGGTATGGGTGTTTTTCTGTTGGCGTGACGGTGGAGATTTGGTCAGCGCCATTTTTTCGCTGACCTTTGGTGTGGCGGATTTTTGTGGATGTCGGGTTTTTGGCGGTTTGCCAGTTGCGGGTCAGAATGATCGTGGCGGTTTACCGCGGCCGCGGCGATGTTATGGCGGCCTTCTGGCCGGCGGTAAGTGACTTTTACCGCTGAGGTCAGAATGACCCCCTATATGTCCTTCCTTAACCATACACTGCACCCTGCCATGGGGCTACCTAGGGCCTACCTTAGGAGGTGTCTTACATGTAAGAAAAGGGAAGGTTTAGGTCTGGCAAGTGGGTACCAGGTTAAAACTGCACACAGTGGCAGGTCTGTGACATGATTTCAGAGCTACTTAGGTGGGTGGCACAACCAGTGCTGCAGACCCACTAGTAGCATTTGGTTTACAGACCTGGGCACCTCTAGTGTACTTTACTACAAACTTACTAGTAAATCAAATATGCCAATGATGGATAAACCAATTACCCATACAATTTACATAGAAAGCATACACATTTTAGCACTAGTTAGCAGTGGTAAAGTGCTCAGAGTTAAAAAGCCAATAGCAACAGGTAAAAAAAAAATTGGAGGCAGGAGGCAAAATGATTAGCGATGACCCTGCAAAAGGGCAAAAGTCCAAAATCATTGTACTTGTACTGTGGGGTGTCAGTCCGGGATAGTTGATAGTTGGGTTAGTTGGGATTAATTTTAGGGCCTCACGTTTCCTTTCTATTAATTTTTGAATTTATTTTTGTTGTCAACCTGTACCTGGTAGATATGTCTGGTAGACGGAGGTTGACAAGGATGGGGAAGGAGGAGCTGGGAGGCTTTGTGTGGCTGGTAGCCCACTACCTGCCATTAATGTTGGACATACGTGGCTGTGTAATCCAAGGTTACCGGACTGAGGCAAGGGTGTTTCGCAGCACCCGCAATAAGCACCAGCTCAGGCATCACTGGGAAGATCTGGTAGCCAGGGAGCAGGATCTTCCTGACTATCTTGGTGTGGTGATTGGTTGCCCTGTTGAGAAGTCTTACATGACATACTATTTACTTTTCACCACTCTTGAATGATAGTAGCAGATGTGTTGGAGTGCTGCATGCAATGCTTGTGGACAGGTTGCATTCAACCAGAATGAAGTGTAACTGCGCCAGTCTAGACATGGAGTTCACATATCTCACCATTTTACCAGTACAGGTTTGATGTTTGATGAGTCATGTACAACCATCACTAAGACACACATTTCAGGGGACATGGCAACACCTGTGCCCCAGCATAGTGTCTTGTATAATACGCCAAGACACCACCAGCATATCATATTTAACTGGATTGTGTCAACAAAGTAGGGCAATACATGTATAGTGCTACATTGTCATCATTTCACACACATGATCCCTGCCATTATGTTTGCAAACAGGGCTTACCAGCCTTAGGGGGCACTGGCAATGGGACATTTGATACCATCTGACAACTTGGCCACATCAATAACGGATTACTCAACACATGATGATTGCAGACTAATAATTGAGTTGCATATCCATCACAAAGTACATCTTGTACCTTGAAGTACAAGCCAGAATACCAATTGTCTTGCAGAACACCAGGGTAGTGGCATGTATTTGTCACTGAACTCATGCCATGGAGTTCCATCTTCTATAGATTGCCCTCATATGGTTGTTGCAGGGTGTAGCACTACATGAGTCTCAGCTCCAGTGTAAGAGTGCAGATGTGTGGCTATCACTCTCCTGACTGTCATTGGCATAGTGAGTTTGTAGTGGTTTGTCTGTTGTACTGTTTTACACCAGGATATCTAGCTCACTCCTCTAGAATAAATCTCACTGTAATATGTTGTCCACTAGTAGTGACAGTGGTATGACACTAAGCATGTCTTTTCATCCATTTCTTACAGGTGGACCTGCACCCTACAACATTGGTGAAGTGGCAAGATTTGAGGACCCAGATGTATCCAGTAAGTGTGATGGTGTCTGTCCTGTGTAGTGATTGAGGGTTTGGTGTGAGTGAGTCATGTGTTTTGCACAAAATGCTAGAAGTGATGAGCTGTCAAATGATCAGATATCAAAGTAGGCTGGATGGTGACATTGTGTCCCATTTAAGGGTTCCCCATGCACGAACAGAGAGTCATACCTTGTGAGGCTTGTGGTGCTCAATCTGCAGCATCATGTAAACAAGGTGATGACAAGCCACATGTAGGCCCATATTTCACTAAGAAGTGCACAGCTGTGAGAATATTGGCACTGGTACACACTGTAATTCTCAAAAGACAATTTTTAACACAAATTGGTACATCCCTGTACTGTAATGTATGTGTAGGACTGGGTGGGCAATTGTCCCCCAGCATGGTACTCTCTATTTTGTATTCCATTTACGTGACACTTATGTAGAATGTAATAGACGTGCATGCAGGTCAAGGCCAGACGTGTGCAGGCATGTATATGGGTGTGTAAGGAATAGTGTTGGCAGATCAGGTATTGATGTGTGTCTACACCTGGACACATGAATGTAGATGTGATAGACCTATGGATACCAGCTTCCTAGTTTGCAGCCCTCCTATGATCAACTCCCTGACTCCATGTATGAGTGGGCATGCCTCGGTGGATGACCTGGACAATTGAGATGAGGGATTGCATGGCAATTCCCCCTGAGGCACAGGGGCAGAGGAACAACAGATTTGTAGGTAGATGTGATGGTCACAGTGTAGGTGACAGTCATATTGACAAGGCTTGCATGTGTACCCTGATCCTTTATGGTTATCAACTGCATCCCATACTCCCAATAACATATTCAAGTTACTGGTGATGTATGGTTGAAAATTGACACAGATGATGAGGAATATTGGCCCTGATCTATATGAATTTGACGCTATCTTTGCATTGTTACACATGGCACACAATCAATCTTGTTGTACGTCGCTTTGGTGTCAATGAAATTATGTTAAGCCAGCATTGTTGTTGTATTTATCAGGGCCATTTTTTTCTTTCCGGGATGTGAGTTGGAGTGCATATGCAATTAGAGATGGAGTGTAAGATAATAATCTGTACCTACTCCACACAATGCTAACAAATTATGGTTGCTTGTCTCAACTTAACAGCTGCCAACATGAACGAGGAACTGCGGACATTTGTTGAAGATGGCAGTCTGCTGTAGGCACATCCTGGCAGTGGAATCTGGGTTCCGGCGGATGGCACGCCGCTATTGCAGGGTGTGATCCACCGGGAAATTGCGGGCATTCACCCAAGGGGGAGCTACACTGACCACGAAGAGAGGACCAAGCTCCACAGCTGTGCAGGGGGACACAGCTGGTACAATCACTACAGCCCCAGCTACTAAACCCTCAACATATGTGCCACAGCCCACCCCACCTGCTGCCATGAACATCAATGTTATAAAGTAGCTACAGAGAGATGTAACACTGGTCCTTAAAATGAGGGTCAGTCTGGAGAAGGAGCTAGAGAAGAACACTAAGAGACTGAAGTTCATAAAAAAACCTCAAGAAGGCCAATCTGTAATTGACTTAATGACTGTCACCCCCAGTTCTGTCCCCTCCCTCCTCATTTGTTTTAATGATTTATAGTGGGTTTTAGGGAGTTAGTGTCAGGTTAGATTAGGTTAGTAGTTTATTTAGGATACGTAGGTTTGTGGGTGGGTTTTCTTCTTTGTACGTTACTTTGTTGGTTGGTTGGTTGGGCAGTAATGTTGGGGCATTTATGTGTTGTATAAAAAATATATAAAAAAATAGAAAAAAAGAAAAAAAATATATATATATATATGCATATATATATTTGCTTAGATATATGTAGTATCTGTATAGGTTAGTATATGTTGTCCTACATGTGTCTGATAATATAAGGGGGTGGGGGTGATGTTTAGAGTGTGTTGTTAAATGTGTTAGGTAAGTTGTTGGTTATGTATAGTCAAGATAGGTTAGGTTAGGTTAGGATAAGTGTTCTTCATTCTTTTTAGTTTAATAACAATTCTTATTAAAAATCTTTGGGTACTCCCTTACTTCATGTGTCATATACTGGAGTCTGAGGGTCTTCCCATGAGTGTACAGTGAAAATTGTGTGTTGGCCTAGGGATTCCGTCCTGCCTCAAGATCCCTCTCTTGACATGTTCATCACCTTTTTCCAACTGAGCTGTCATATTGGCTGCTACAACACATATAATTGTCTATGCATCTGCCATTCAGTGTACCCACCACTCAAGGTGAATATGTTAACTTTGTATTGGACAGGTGGGTGTGGTATTACAGCTATCATTGTTTGGGTCCTGTGTAGGAATTTTAGGCACTGTGGGATATCTGACAACAGCCTACATTTAATATCTATCTTGCTAAACTGACCAGGGCCAATTACAGATGAGGTTAAGTACCTCTGCTTCACACCAATGTGGTCTACTGGTACTCCCAGCTGACGATATTGCCCGAGAACTGTTTCACAGCCATTCCTGCTGTATGTAGTGGGAAATGCATACATGTGTTCAACATTTTTGACATATTCCGTGAATTGCTTGTAGGGGTTGAGACCAGCATTGACGTTCATCCTGTAGGTACCTTGTGCGTATATATGTGCCCCCATATTCCTTCACTCTTGTACTGACACTCTGTGCCTAAAGACATGTTACACAATTCCTAAGCATAGTAGATGTGTCACAAATCACAAAGACATGCTGGTTATGTAGGTGGTGTTGTAATACAATATTTACAATGTCCATTAGTGAAATTCATACAATTATGATACAACAGAAGTCCATGGGAACATGAATTGCCAATTGAAAAGTGAGAGACAATTGCAGTCCATAACAGAAAGGTCAACAGTGTGTCGTTGAAGAGTGCATATCTCCAACTGTGATAGCACTGGCATGATGTCAAGCATAGGACAAAAGGAAAACACTGCCATGTGGCATGAAATGGTGCTACCGGGAACTCCTACGGGTGAAGAAGATCTGTTCCACATCTTTATCCTCAGATGTGTGTGGTGTCTCCTCTGCCTTTGATGGTGGTGGTGGGGAGGTAGAGTCCTCAGCTGTGTTGCTGCTGGCAGGTCATACTATTGGGGTGTTAGGTGGGGCCTGTGGTATAACTGCTACATAAATACTCCTCCTTGAGACTGGAGATGGTGTCTGGAGCGTTACAAGGACTTCTTGGAGGGCCTCTTGGCTGATGGTTGTCATCTGCTCATCCAGGTCATCAGGGTACTCCAGGACGGGCAGATCCGTAGGAGAGCCATCATCCTCTGCAAGGAGATGGTGTAAAATCAGTCTATCTGTGTTGTGGCAGTTGATATGTCACATCACTGACTTGCAATTTGAGGCTCATTGTCATCCTAGTTCCAAAACATTGTTCCTGTATATCATGGCTGCAGTCTACCAGCACTATGCCCAGCCTGCATGTTACATGAAGAAATGCAGAGTTGGCGCAATTGTCTGCGTCACATCTTCTAGGTGTGATGTATATCCTTTTTGTGGTTTGACACCATCTTGTCATTGTAAACCCTCCCTATGCATCCATTTGCATGGTGAGGCATTGCAATGTGTGTTGCTGTTTTCATGCCACAGCACCACACATGGCACTTTTTCCCTGTCCCAGCCTTACATGTTTCACATACACCCATGTGGTGCAAAGAACTTGCACCAATCCAGCAATGGCACTGCCAGGACACTATGGGCCTGATTATGACCCTGGCGGACGGTGGAGGCCGTCCGCCAAGGTACCGCCGCTGAATGACCGCACCGCGGTCAAAAGACCGCGGCGGCCATTTAGACATTTCCTCTGGGCCGGCGGGCGCTCTCCAAAAGAGCGCCCGCCGGCCCAGAGGAAATGCCCCTGCAACGAGGACGCCGGCTCAGAATTGAGCCGGCGGAGTTGCAGGGGTGCGACGGGTGCAGTAGCACCTGTCGCGTATTTCAGTGTCTGCTTTGCGGGGCCCTCTTACGGGGGCCCCTGCCGTGCCCATGCCATTGGCATGGGCACGGCAGGGGCCCCCAGGGGCCCCGCGGCACCCCCTACCGCCATCCTGTTCCTGGCGGGCGAACAGCCAGGAACAGGATGGCGGTAGGGGGTGTCAGAATCCCCCATGGCGGCGCAGCAAGCTGCGCCGCCATGGGGGATTCTAAGGGCAGCGGTAAACCGGCGGGAGACCGCCGGTTTGCCTCTTCTGACCGCGGCCGAACCGCCGTGGTCAGAATGCCCTGCGGGGCACCGCCGGCCTGTCGGCGGTGCTCCCGCCAACCCTGGCCCCGGCGGTCTTGTACCGCCGGGGTCAGAATCACCCCCTATGCTCTTGTTACCATTGCTGGCTCCTAATGTTGATGTTTGTGTAAGTGTGCTACATTGCAAAGCACTCAAGGACCTAGCAGAGATCAATTTCATCTTCTTTCTGTGCAGGTGTATTTGTCTTCCTACACACCTATGTCCTCCACCTCAATGCAGCCCTCCCTTTACTATGATACATGAGTGCAGCACGGTGGTAGTGCAGTTAATTTGACACAGGCACAAATTTGGACCCAGGGATGGCCCACATTGGTATGACATTTCTGATGTGTACATAATTATTTATGTGACAGTGCCTGATGGTAAATGATTCTATGGACATCACCAGTTAACAGGAGTTACTTAGATCAAGGCCAGAAGCTAGTTTGAGGTGATTCTGCAGTTAGTTAAACTGGTCCCTCATTTCAAGTGCTTCAGTCCTATGGGAACCTGACTGCCATTGTCTATTTGAGCACCCCCAACAGGACAGGTGGTAGTGGCAACTGTTTTCAATGTGGAATGCCCCATGGGCCAATGACCTGGCACTGGCAGGTTTCCAGCAGTTTACAGACTGACAAAGCCAGCTGTCCTGTGTCACCAGTATTACATTCAATGCTACCCTCCAGGGCTGTTTCCTAATTTCCACCAGCCTTTGCATGGTGATGAACCCACCATGCAAAGGTTGTTGGTGATGTGGTATGATGTGCCCCTGGGTGCCCCTGCACAGCCCATGCACTTGACATGGGCAGTGCAGAGGTCCCATGCCATGTCTCTTTGCCCTTTCCACTGCCTGATTTGCAGGGCTGAGTGCAGCATGTACTTTCACACCCAATGCACCCCAAAACCTGCACTGAGTCTATCTGATCCATCAAGAATGTTGCACTAAGTGCCCCACAGAGCTTCCATGAGCAGACAGATTTCCAGGCGCCATCCCAACGTATGACTCATACTGCCTAGCCCAAAGGGTACACTTCACTTGCCGTCTTACCAACACCAGACTTGCCCATGCACCATCCCTTGCCCACCAATGTAGCATCATACACCATTATGTTCACAGTCATACCCCATGTGTTTATTTTCCAATTCATATGTGTCCCACACGGTTGTGTCAGAGTAGTTGTGGGCTCCTCCTGTGACTGTTGTGACCTACTGTTTGCTATCTGTGTTACATATTTTCTGTAGTGGCACATTTCAGATCAGCATCAAGATGTGTGTTTCAACTCTAATGCAGTTTAGTTGTTCTGGGTAATGGCATGTTACCAATGATACAGGACCAGCCTGGTATTTCCCCAGTGCCTGTTCAGTTCATTGTTCCCTGCACCCAGGGGGCACCCTGATGGCATGATTGAGTGGTGGCTGTCTTATGTGGATGTGTTGTCAATATGTGATGTGGTAGTGGTACCAGCATATGTCTGGGTACTATTGGGACAGTTGTAATGACTTGTGTGCTGTGAGATACAGCACACATGCGTTTCGGCAATGAGGCAAGGCAGTTGCAAGGTGTTACTGCAAGGGATACTACCATGACGTTTTTCCAGGAATGATAGTGACTGACTACCTAGTCTCAGAGGTCTTGGTCGTGTTGGTAGTGCAAGGGATGTTGTGGTGACACAATCAGTGGCACAGTGATTCTACATGCCATCCATCCCATGTGCTGCATATGCACATGTAGGTATTTAGGCCTGGTGGTCAACATATGTCCAGGTTGTGTACATGTTATGGTGCGTGGCACTACCAAGGCATAAGTACATGTGCAGCTTATGTCAGCTTGCTTAGTGTGCATTGTGTCCCTCGGCATTGTGTGAGTCCTATGTGCCTCCCCCTTCTTGCAGTTGACATTTTAGCATAAATTTCCCCCATGCAACTTACCCTGCATTTGTGGTGTTTCCTGGTAGTCTGGGCTGTCCTGTCCTGTGATTCCTGTGACGATTTTCTCCAGGATGACTGCTGCAACCATCTCCCCCATCTTGTTTGAGTCATCTTGTGGTGCTGGACTCCCACCTCCAGTTTACAGTGCTGCCTTCTAGTTCCTTTCCATTTTTTCCTTTGTCCTTCGCTTGCAATCATTCCAGCATTTATTGAACTCAGTTATGGTTCTCCTGACCTCTGCCACAATGTAAATATTGTCTACTACCTGCTGCAAAATTACCTCTCTCCTTCCAGTTGGCAATTATGAGATGACGAAGAGTTGATGTTGATGCTCCGTGACCTCTCTCACCAGTATTTTGTGCTCCTCTGCACTGAAACAACACTTTCTCTTTTTCTTCTCCCTCCCCTAGGTCTTGTCTGTGTCCTCTTGGCTGGTTCGTGGTTGATTGGGGTCTCCCTGGGGTCTCTCCTGGCTTCCTGGGTCCATTTTGCCTCTCCTTTGCACTGTTTTCTCAGTAAGTGTCTGTATTTGATGCTATTCTGGGCCAAAATGGTGCATTTTTGTTTTGAGACCTGTTTACATATCGTAAAACAGATCAGAGTCATTTTTCCTGTTAACGTCATTTTGCCTTACAACAAGGCACAATGGTTAATGTCAGGAAAAATGACTCTAGATTATTTTTAGCGCTACCCAGCATCATAGTATAAATATGACCCCCGGGTGGCACTAAAAAACAGCGCTAAACTTTTTGATTCAAAACTGCACTAGTGCAATTTAGTGTAAAAAAATATAAACCAGGGCCTATGTGTTTTCACTATTTACATCCACTTTTAATGTATGATCACTCTTGCGCATGTATCATGAGAGATTTGCTATAGAGCTATAAATTTAATTCTAATCTATTATACAGACTTCTTTTTCATGTGGTGAGCTGTTATCGAATGTCAATCTTTATCAATTGGGTCATTACAGTATGTATTTTGCATAAATTATTTGGTTTACAAATTTACAGCTCTCATAAATCAGTGGCAAGAGTCAAGCACACAATCCCATGTGTTGATTACGAGGGGGCTTTACTTCCTGTCAGGCTGCCGTGATCTGCTTGCGAGATCGCACATTTGGAATTAAGTTAATGACAGTGTATTTTTGTAAATTTGAAGACAAAAAGACATAAGTAGTGTTGTTTAAGATACATAAACTGTTGATGTATTGCTGTATTTGAGATATAAAGAAAGTCCTCTTGTTTTTCAATCTCACAGGCCTCTCTCAAGACACCCAGAAGATGCCAGGAGAGGACATACATTAAAAGAATGATTGTGATTGGTTAATATACATGTTTTTTATTTAGAAAAGAAAGATTTTTTCCATGTTGCTTCATTTGGCTATTGGGTTTTGCTGAGGTTAGACTTTTTTGTTAGCTCTCTGACAATCCTGATTTTCTGTCAACAAATTGTCATTGTTGGAAATCAGATTATTGGTAAGGGTAGGTAAACCCCACCACTTAGAAATAGGCCACTAACCCCCAGTAGGTCAAGTTAGATCTCTATAAATTAATCCCAGCTCAACCCTTAATAGCATGTCAACAAGCAGTTAGGCTTAATTTAGGAGGCAGGTGTGTAAAGCATTTAAAAATCCCAAAACAGTAAATAAGTAAAACACAAAACACAATCAAAATCCAATCCCAATTAAAAAAAATAGATTATATTTCTATCTTTAAAATGACACAAAAATGAAAAAAAAAATCCAATAGATGGAACCGGAGATTTGAATTTTTAAAAATACAATGTTTTCTACTGCAAATAAACTAATAGTGCCAACGTGAACATCAGGTCGCACTCGACCTACGCAAAGTCAAAATTTAAGGCTGACCACAATGGAGCTCTGCTTGGTTGCAGTGAGCAGGTGGCCTCGGACAAAGTTTTACCTTGGACTTTGGGGTGTATTTAAGAAAAGTGTCACTGCTTCGGTGCAGAGCCACTTTCCATTTGTCCTAAAGTGCCACTCTACTGCCACTATGTGTATGCATTATTTAAAATACACCCACCATGGCGCAGGGTAGGAGGCAATAGCACTGTTTAGGGTTAGAGCCACAATTTTGCCACTAACCCTGAACAGTACATAAGGGCTCATTGTAACTGATGGTGTTCCTCCTTTTAACACCTGCTCTGAGGGAATGCCCCTCGTGCATACATTATGCCTGGTACAGGCATAATGTGGCACAAGGGGTTAGAAAGTGGCACAATGCATGCATTGTGCCACTTTGTAAAATCTGGTGTGAAGATTTTGGCCTCATTGGGCTGCATTGGTGTAAAAAAAAATGACACTAATGTGGTGCAAGGAGGCACTAGACTCTCTCATATCTGGGATTAGTCTTTCTCTTGAAGATTTTCTGGATGGGGACGAAGTCACAAGTCGAATCCAACCTCCCTGGAGCCTTTTCGGATATGCGTCACAGGAGACCTCAGTCAAGGATTCTATGGTTTGACTTAGATGACGTTTTGTGACTGAAATCTTCATCCTCGACCAACGTAAAATTGAAGCCGACCTCCCTGGAGCCCTCCTCAGATCCACTGTGTGGGAAGTCTCGGTCAACTTTTAACATTCTGACTTAGAAAGTTTTTGGTGCTTTTTCTCTCCGACCTCAGACGACCCTCCACAGCAAGCCAATTTTGAGTAGATGTCATCGGATTGCCTTCCATGAGCCCCAGGTAAAATCCTGCAAATCTGGGGCTCCGGGGCTTTTCAGCAGGAGAAACCTGCAAGTCACTCCAGATTGCGATCGACGTACAGCAGCTTGACTCTCGATGCCGGCTCAGTCCACTTATGGAGCTTGTTTCCAAAGTTCCTCCAAACTTCTTCAAACTTCTGGATCTTCTTCCAGAAGTTCCTCCAAGGTTCCTTAGAAGTCCACAACTTCCAAAAGCTCTGACTTTCTCCTTGAGGGTTAGGACTCCAGCTCCCAAAATGCACCTGGCTCAAATCCTAAACTGGCCACTGGTCAGCTGGTCTGTTTCTTTAGGGCTTGATGCACGGGACTCTGGCCAGCTAATTTCTACCTGTAGCAAACAGATAGTCCCTTCTTGAAGCAGTAGACGTCAGGCAAAGTCCTTTCAGTAGTGAAGCCAAGGGTGCAGCTGGTGCAGTTCTTCTGAGGGAAGTATCCAGGTGCAGGCCAGGGGTCCAGCAGGGCTGTCCTTCTTCTTCTTGACTTTTTCCTGTAGAGATCTGAGGATGAGATGCAGCTCTGCCAATGTTATCCTTGCTCCTGGGGTGGAAACCAGAGGGGCCTCTTGACCAATCATGTGCAGATCACCACCCTCTTTTGTCACCACTTCCTGGGAAGAGTGGCACAAATCAATCCCAGGGAGCAACATTCTCCCAAATTCCAAGATGGCCAAAATTCAATCTCAGAGGTTAGGTCTGTCTGAGCAACTGGTGTGGCTAAGTTTCCTTTAACACACCCCTTTCTCTCTCTCTCTTACTCTAATCAGGGAGCTCCTGGCTATCTGATTTTGCAGGAAATGGGGGAGGTCCACTTGCTGCCCCAAATGTCCTCCCCTCCTTTGAAGTACAGTTTGGCTGCTCTGCCCTCATCCTGTTTCAACATCTGCTGAGGCAGTTCTCCTCTGTCAGGCACTTTCTTTGTGTTTAGCTCTGGCCACTTCACACCTCTTCAAGGCTGGCCAATCAGAGAAGGGCACTGCAAGACTGAAGTTGGCAAAACTATTTCCTTGAGTTAGCTATAGTAAATTCAACAATGGCATATATTGGATTCATTATAACAATATTTTTGTTACGAAACATGAGCTATTTAGCGCCTTCTGAGACTTTATTATTTTAAAATAAAGTCTCCCCATGTTAGCCTATGGAATCCATTCACCACAATGGGGAAATGAATTTAGCTTTTTTTCCTTCACCAGGGTTTATAAAGCATATTTTATACTGTCACTGCTTATAGTTATACTGCACCCAACCCTGGGGGCACCTAGGGCACACATTAGGGTAACTTATTTGTAAAAATAAGGTAGCTTAAGACTTTGGAAGTAATTTTAATTCCAAAGTAGAATTTGGGGTTAACTTTGAGGTAGAAGCAACCAGGAAAGCAGGCCTGCCATTACAATGACACTGGGCATCGGAAGAGTGCACATATGGGTGTACTACCTATGCTGGGGACCCTAAACCTACAAGTGCTACCATATAGTAGGGACTTATAGGCAGGTTGATGCATTTTAATCATAGAACAGGTCCCAGGACTGTTTAACAGTGCCCAGGGAAACACCAGCATAAGTGAAAAATTTTACCAAAACGTCAGGGGGCTTCTGCAATCAGCCCAGTTTTCCCACAGTCATCCTCAGAATCAGATGAACATTCTAGTGCTACCCATACAACTTGCACCGAAGGAGTACTTGGTGGAGCAATGTTTTTTAATTAAGTCAGGTATGAAAAAATATCTTTCAAATATGTCTTGTGTAAAATATGCAAAACAGAGTTCAGTAGGGGCAGCCAGAATAAGCAATACAGTATGAGTAGCACAGGAATATGGCAACATTTGAGAGCTATGCACCGTCAACGTCTTGCTCAGACTGAGTTAGCCCGTGTTACAAAGCTTGATAACTTCTCACCAGTGTCCATGTTTTTTCAACCTGGTGACACTATGCCTGCCCAGGTACTGAACGCTCATGGAGATAACAGATGCTTACCTAAACATAACCCTTTTTTGCTGCTTATGTAAGCAGATCAGTTTTTCTTCTAAGACAAGCAAGGCTGTACAGGACAAGCTTGTCCACGATCATAAAAGCCCATCTAGGCTGTAATTCTTTTCACTTTTTTCCAGGTTTTTTTGCCTCTTTGTTTAAAGGAAGATTTTTTTGTACTCCTAGTTTCTTGTTTTTGTTGTACCTTTTCAAAAAAGAAAAATACAAAAGAGATACAAATGTTGAAAAAGACAAAAAAAGTTGTTCAAAAATGTTAATAAAAAATGTTCTTTTCAGAGCTACCCTATACTTTCACTATGTATGTTCTTTGTACTTTTTTACCCTTTTTTTTCTTCTTGATGACACTTGCAAAACACACACTGCTCTTATACATAGTACGGTTGACTCCTGCAAGCCTTTCACTAGAGCCAGGCACACAGTCCTCCACGTCCACTGTGAATGGACAGTGTTTGCTGCTTTATGCATGTGGGTGTCTTGTGAGAACTTACTTTTACAATGGAATTTGCATTTTAACTGAGCATACCCTGTTCTAATATGCATAATTTACATATACCAGATTTTCAGTACCCCCTGGTTATTTTTTTAAATAAGTTTCTGCGAGACTCCTGCAAGAATATAAAATATCTGTAGAGGAAGAATTTGCATTTTCATTCATTACACTACTCATCCCTTATAATCCCCACTACTAAACTCTGGGGAGAGACTGGCCTCAATACTGACACCTTGCATGAATGTAACCAGTGTGTAAAGTATTGTTTAAAGACACACTGCCTCTCCAATCACAGATTTCCCCAGGCTCAGTAGTATGCATAATATGGTGGGGAAAGTACTCACTCCACATAGACCTCACTATTCCATTGTAAGTATAGCAAGTACTAGTCTTCTCACTAGGACCTCTCCCTAGGGAAATATCCCTATATTTTAGTGTGGGAACTGATTTCCTTGTCCAGTCATAGCTCTTCCCAACATGACAGACATGTACAGTAGTATGTAGGGAAACATTGTCTTCTTCACTAGCATTTATCTCCTGGACAACATGGATGTGTAGTACAGTGTAGGAAAGCTGTGGCATCTGTGTTAAAAACTCTCTTTAGAACTACAGCGATATGCAGTCCTGTCAGGGAAGGGAGTTACCCGTCTGTTAACTCTTTCCAGGGCGACAGGTGTCTGAAGTGGGGTTTGAGAAAAAAAGTATCTCTCTATGTGAATCTCCTCTAATGCTAACATGTATACATAGCAGGTAGTGAGTAGAAACTAACCTGTTTCCTGGAACCAATCTCTTGCTTGATAACGTACATGATAACTCTGCATAGTATAGTGTGGGGAGAGACAGGCCAGTCTCCTGTGATGGAGTGTTGTCCATATTTGATTGTGAAGACATGCATCTGTTTCAGACTCCTCCCAATGTCATCACCCATATGTAACAGGGTGTGCACAGCAGGTGATATCAGTGTGTCATAGAGCATAAAGATATACTGCCTCTGTGTCAAGACCTCTCCTTTGTATCAGACTTCCCTATATTAAACAATGCACAATGTCTAATCTCACTGCTGCATTACAAGTAACCTTTGCTGCATAGCTAAATAAGTGGCTTCTCCATTACCATGACCCTCATTACAAGCCTGTCGGTCACATGACCGCCAGACTCGCGGGGGTGGTTCCACTACCAAAAGGCTGGCGGTGGGACCACCACATTATAACCGTGGCAGAGCCACCACGGTCGGACCACCGACACTGCCAGGCTGCCACAAGCTTGCAGCCTGGCAGTCCAAGTGGTTTTCATCCTCCAGGGCAGCGCTGCTTGCAGTATAGACCTGGGGATTAAGAGTCCCCATACTACCAGCCTTTCCATAGCTGTTTACACTGCCATGGAAAGGCTGGTGGAATGGGTGTGTCAGGGGGCCTCTGGCACCTCAGCACACCCATGCACTTGGCATGGACAGTACAGAGACCCCCATGCACAGTCCCATTGCGCATTCCACTGCCTAAATTAGGGGCAGTGGAATGTACAATGGGTGCTGCTTCACCCACCGCAACGCCACATTGGCGCCAGAGCCACTAGGACCCGGCATCAGTGTAAAGGCCCTGTTCACTGCAGAGCCCATGGGGGGAAACACTCTTTGCACCCGCCATCCCTGCGGTGAACTGCTAATAGGGCCGGTGGGGTTCAGGCCGCACATGCGGTCTGAACGTGGGAAGATATTGGCAGGCAGCCTCCGCTACCTGGCAAACTTAAAATGAGGGCCCAAGTCTCTGTAGGATAAACAATGTGCTTGTCCCCTTGACATACTTACACATGTAGTGGAATATTCACTGTCCCTCGACAGTTGTACTGAATATTGCAATACTGTATCAAATTTGAAATGACTAATAAGTATTAAGGAAAGTAATCCAAAGCAACGTTAAACTTTTTTCCACAAAAAACAATTTAATAACCATATAGAACTACAAATTTATTGCAAACTATATGAACAATTATAATACAAAGAAAGCAAACAACTTAAAAATACATTAAAAAAAAATCTGACAATTATAAGCAACCAGTACCCCTACCCCTTTTTGCTTTATTTGCCTCTTGGAATTTTTTCTTGGTAGCACTTCTTTTCCAGTCTTGTAACCAACTTAAACTGCCAAAGAATGTATAGTTTCCTGGTATGTGATGGCAGGCTAGGTGGCAATGAAGTCTCAGTAAAGCAGCATATCTATATATTACAGTTCACAAAGCCTAGCTCATGCTCTTGACCTACTCAACTATGAAGGTGCCTTCACATCCTTCTGAGTTGAATACACACTATTGTGGAACAGAAAAATAATCCTGCTTATCTTTACAAGGATTTTCTTTGCTGCTTATGTAAGCAGATAATTATTTTCTAAAAAAAAGGCAACGTTTTTGAAAACCTTTCTGCATTTTCCACAAACAATCACATATTTACATTGAATGCACCAGTAACTTGTTTTCCTTTTCTCCTGAAAAATTCTACACCCTCAACCAGTGCACTTTTTTCACAAACATATTTTAACATGCTATCGAGTATCATTTCATAAAACTTTATAAAGTAACACATTCCTCTCAGGACACCTTTGTTAACACTCACCACATATTTTTGTTCCACAAATGGCAATATTAAGTTCCAAGAATTTCAAAGGGATCAAGTATACGGCTAATCAGACTCCTAAGAACAGTGTAGCTCATAATATTACATACTTTTTTTTATAATTTGAGGAACACTGCTTTCTTTACTTACAAGTACACACAGTTTGCACACTTCAAGCACATTTATTAAAAAGTCATACCTCACAGCAAGTTTCCTTACTGTGATCTGCTCAGTGAAAGCAAAAGGCAGGAATACACAGTATCTAACATTGTACGGGGCATTCCTACCTATTGCAGTGCTGGTGCACAATGTGCTCCACAGCACAAACACAGGCAAGCTTCCACCATGGTGAAAGGGTCCAAAGCAAGTCCCAAACAAAAGGTTTAAAAATAGAAATGGGGCAGATAGGAATACCCTGACCCCCTCGCCTTGGTTCTGGCGTCCCACAGGGACTCTGCCAGACCAATAAAGCTTTTTTTTTTTTTAAAGTTACAAATTCACAGCAAATTCACAAATCCAAGGCAAAATTTTTAAAAAGAAAATAAGCTGTCTCCCACTCTTTTATATAGAAATGCCCCAGGGTGGGCCCGGCTCCAGGCCAGGTCCCTAGAGGCATGATGCTAATAATAAGAACATGCTCATTTTAGCTCCAGAGACCACCACCTCCCCAGGAATTTATCAACAAATGAGAGGGGGCTGTGCGAACACCCTCCACTGTGCTGACTGTACCCTGGGAGCACCAACTCGCTAGTGCTTTTTTAATATAGGTGAGACGCTGCACAGACCTCCCTTCTAGGGCTTTTAAATGCCCCAGGGACCACCACCTCCCCAGAGTCAAATACATCTTAAAAAATGGGAAGGGTGCCCTAAGGTAACTATAGCTTGTGCCTCCGCCATGGGCAGTTTGCTCATCAATTTTATGCAGATGTTGCAGTGACAATTTCAATTATGCTATTGAAGATGTTATGACTGATGTAACATATGGGGTACTTAGCAGTGGATGGTGAAGCTCCTTCCCTGCTCTCTCTTGTCTGTGCCCAGTCCCTAGTCATCCCTTCTGTCCTCCATGGTCCTTTTTGTAGGCCCCTGCCACCCCTCTTGCCCACCATGACCATTCTTCTGCCACTAATCCTCTGGATTGTCATGCATGGTCTTCTGTGCTGTCACAGCCCCCCACCTGCCCATGTGATCAGCTTGCTGCCCCTGACTGTCTCCGCCTTCCCTCTGTTGTCTGAGCGTATGCTAACATAGTCTTACTGTTGCCCTTCATGATGTGTTGTGATTCCAGTGCTCGTCCTGTCTGCCCTTCATGTCAGAGCTGACTGCTCCAGCCCTGCCCCTTTGCCCACTGCCCTCTTTTTCCCATGTGCAGGCCCCTATCCCCTCCCCCTGCCTTGTCTGGTTTGTTGTGGTATCCCTTTCCCCTCCTGCACTTCATGGGCTGTTGTGGTACAATTGTCTGTCCTGTCTGTCCAGTATGGTCAGCTTGCTGCCCTTCCATGTTTCCTCTCTGCTCTCTGTTGTCCATATGCATGTACGTATCTCCTCACTATTGCTTTCCATGGTCTGTTATGCTGCACTGCCATCCTGTTTGCTTTGTGTGGTGTATTGTGCTGCTGCAACCCCTGACACCTGCCCTGTAAGGTCAGGGTGGTGCCCCTACAAGTCTCCCTCCTGCCCTCTGTTATCCGAGTCAATGTCCCTAACCCATTCCTCCTATCCTCAGTGATTCAAAGTACTATACTTACCAACATTTTGAACTTAGTAAGAGGGAGCTTTTGAAAAAATAACCTGCGGAATAGATTTTTCCCATTGACTTACATTTAAAAAGATTATATTTTAAGCAGGATACATATAAAATAAAGCCCTATTGGGCTGAAAAACATTGGGAGCCTGAATCGTGCCTGTTGAAATGCATGATTGTACTGCCACTTGCCTCTTCCTTCTGCCTTCAATGGTCTGTTATACTGCCACAGCGTCTCTTGCCTGTCCTGCAGGGTTGGTGTGTTGCCCCTGTTCCTCTTTCCTCTGTCCTCCATGGTCCCTTGTGCTGCCACTGCTCTTCCGACATGCCCAGTGTGGTCAAGTTGTTGCCTTAGCACCCTCCTCCCTGCCCTCAATTATCCGAGTCTGTGCCCCTGACATCTGCCTCCCCACAGTATTCTGAAGAACAACTAGATTGCTAATATTCTAGATTTATTACAAAAGAAGGCATGCTTGACGCCTTCTTGATGTAATCAAAATTGTAAAAGCTAAAGCATTTACTATATTACTATAAAAATTACACGGTTATGTTCCCATAGAAATTATAGTTAGTGCTCTAAAACATTAAAGTGAGGACATCTTTTCTGAGTTCTCACATAGCGACAAAGCACTTTTTAATGATTTGCTATCTTGATTTTTTTATCAAGTTGATCACTTGATTATATGTTGCACTTGGGGGAGTGAATGTGGTGTTACGGACAGAGATGCAGGCTTTGCAACTAGGGAACCAGGTTCAAGTTTCAGCGTCAGCTTGACATCCTGTGATTCTGGCCAAATCACTTTATCTCCTATTGTCTAAAGCCCACACGGACTGTGTTCTTATGTAATGTAACTGATGCCCATGTAAAGCATTCCAATACTTTTGGGTTAAGTCTGTGCTATATCAGACTGCCAACTCACACAGTGACAGGAAAATCTAGCTTAAAACCACTGCACACAGTGACTTTTCTGCTTGTTTTCAGAGGCTGTGAGCAGGTTAACGGTGATGGCTTCAGAGACGCTTTGTGTTTTTGGGAGGGGAGACAACTGGAGAGTTGGTAGGGGATTTTGTTTGTGAAGGAGAAGCTAGGGGGTTGGTGGAGGGCAGAGAGCTTCTAGGTGGCTGTCTCCCCCTCTTCACATGGTGACATGTTTTTAGAAGTTGGCAGGTATGCTATATAAAAATGCAAAAAAAAAAAAAAAGTGTTTTTCATTGGGATATACTTTTACTACATTTGGGTGAAATTTGTGCTCCTTGCGGGCTCTTTTTTCCCCTGGTGGCCATCTTGTGAGACTCCTATGTTATAAAGTACACTAATCTCATTTATTGCAGTATCCCCAGTAGAAAATGCTTTTAGTTTTCAGTCAAGATGATGGTCAGATGTGCCGCACTTCAGCATTAATTGAAAATATGCATGTTTCAGTCTATATGTCAGAATGTTTAAATGAAATACAAGAGGAAGATATTTGAGAACTCACTTAAAATGGGTCCAAATTTTTCTTACGGTAATTTCTATGAGAAATAAAATCCCTCCTGTTGTTGCTTTCTAAATTAAATGTTTTAATTTTTACCAGTTTGATTCAATAAACATGTCTTTGGGGTGCCACACCTTTGCCATATGTAAGATTGTTAGTGCTCTAGTCACTCTTTAGAAAACTCATTAAGGCTGCAGTGGAACCCAGGGGAATCATATGACAGACTGCTTTTGTTGAAGTACAACAGGAATATATTTGAGAACTGACTTAAAATGTGTCCTAGTTTTTCTTTCCACAGCACTAACCATAACTTCCATGACAAACTAAACCTCCTCATTTTGTTCCTTTAGGTTTTACCAGTTTGATTCAATCAAGATGGCTTCAGGTGTATCAAACCTTTACAATACGGAAGACTTTTAACACTCTAGCTGTTCTTTAGAACACCCTGGGAGACTGCAGTAGTACACAAGGGAATCAATTGACAGGCTGCTACTGCTGGAAGTACATGTTCTACTGAGAATGCTATTGTTTTAGCTTTTGTAGCACTTTTCATAACCTCTATAGGACAATCATGAGAGAATAGTTTTCTCTCATACATGATTCATGAAATCCCAGCTGAAGGCTTTTTCACAATGGAAGATCACCTTAACAACAAATGATTTATATTGTAACTAAAATCTGTTATCACCCTTTTTGTGACCCTCAAAACCTGTCATTCGCTACACAGTGTGTTATCATGTATATTGGTCTCAAAATAACTGCCATTAGGAAATTGAATGTAAAAAACCATAGAAATTCACTGAAAAAAACAAAGGTTACAGGGACATTATCCATAGGTTCTGAATTTACTTATAAAAACTATAGAAATTCACCTGTTTTAGTAAGAGTTATCTCAAGTACCTATAACTCATGCCCTAAGGTAACTATAACTCACCCCCTCACCAGGCACTGCTAATTACCCCACAAATTACAGCACTCATAGCATCTTTGATAACATGATTGCTGAAGTCACTGTAACATCTTAGGTAAAATTATTGATCACATACCTGTGCATAGCGGAGGTTTGAGTTATAGTTACCTTATGGTACGAGTTATAGTTACATTAGATAACTCTATCTATAACAGGTGAATTCTTATGGTTTTGTACGGGTAAATTCAGACCCTCACTATACCCTCCGTGTAATTTTGATTTTTTCAGAGAATTTCAAAGGTTGTTTTAATTCTATTTCCTAGCTATAACATTCCTGTAACCTTTGTCTTTTCCAGTAAATGTATATATATATATATATATATGTGTTTTTGTTTTGTTAATAACTTTCATCTGTTTCCCTGCAAGCAAAGATGAAAACAGTGCTCCCACAAGCAGGAAGCTGCTATTTAAAGCAGCTCCCTGGTTGTGGGAGCAATGCTGGCTTCCGCAGAATGTGGGGAGCCAGCTAGGAACTTGGGTCCTTGAGACCCCGTCCTGCGGTCCTGTCATTGTCTCTCTCTCTCTCTCTTCCATCCCATAATGATCTCTTCATAAAATGACTTCAAAGAGTCAGCCTAGCAAAATGCTTAGTAAGAATGGTATAGTTACATTTTAATGACCATGGTCTGCACTTCTGGCCGAATGATAAAGCTCTTGGACTGTCACTTGCAAGCTAAAGGTTCAAATCATTGTATCTCATGGCAGTGTGTTTGTTTATTTATCAATGTGTTGACTGTTAAACATTCCTAGTGGTGTAACATTGAAGTGTTTGTCCACTCAAAATCTTTCGGCTCAATGGCATAGCTATGTCTGGACACCACATGCTAAGGATTCCCTTTTGGCCTAGTGGTTAAGGTCTCAGACCCGTACACTGGAGGTTGAGGGTTTAAGTGTATGTGTGTCTGTGGTCATTTCACTAAGTTCCCAGGGCTGAAATTGGCCATGGTAGGGGGACCGCGTGCCCCCTTCCCCCCAAAAAAATATTTTAGAAGTTTGGGTCCCAACGGATGGGGTCCAAAGGGCCGAAATTGGCTGGGGGGGTCACGCAGACCTGTGGCCAACTCCTGGTGTGCATGGCCAAAGGCCATGCGCAGGATGGGGTTGTGTGGTTAGAAGGGTTAGCGGCAGAGTCAGCTAACCACCACCATGTGCAGCCAAATGCTGTGTGTGGCGGTGGTTGGATTAGTGTATAGTAATGAAAATTACTTTCCATTAAAAAAAAACATAGAAATTCACTCAAAAGGCCAAAGGTTACAGGTACGTCATGGTTAGGAAACAGAATTTTTAAAAAACATAGAAATTAGCTGAAAAAAAACAAAGGTTACAGGGCTAATATAGTTAGGCTCACATTTTAAATGTACAAAACCATAAAAAATTCACATGTTGTAGTTAGAGTTATCTCAAGTAACTATAACATGTGCCCTAAGGCAACTATAACTCACCCCCTCGCCATGCACTGCTAATTACCCCACAAATTATGCCACTCATGACATCTTTGATAACATAATTGATAATGTCAATGTAATATTTGCAGTAATAGTTTTGATGAAAAAACTGTGATGGCTGGGCGAAAGTTATAGTTACCTTAGGGTGAGAGTTATAGTTACTTGAAATAACTCTAACTGTGACAGGTGAATTTTTATGGCTTTGTACATTTAACATGTAACTCTAAATATAACCATTGTTTTTTTAATTGAATTTCTATGTTTTAAAAAAAATGTATTTCCTAACCGTAATATCCATGGAGCCATGGATGGCCCTGGGGTACACCACCCCCCAAGGCCGGCTCCTGCAATGTTCTGAGGTGCCCATTCCTGGAACATAGCTGTTTGCTGTGGCCACAGCAAACATTCTGTAAAGCAGGTCCAGCTGCCAAAAATCAGAGCTTTCTTCTCTGTCCCCTGCATGTATGCAGGTCACATAGAGGAAATGTGTCAGCAAGCAGGGAGCTGCTGTTAAAGTAGCTCCCTGCTTGCTGAAGAAATGACATAGCGAGGGAAGCCTTAAGGCTTCCCCCCTCAGTGCCAGAAAGCCCATAAATGGTCTGTTATTTTAAACAAAATAAGAAGAAATAAAGAAATTAAAAAAAAAATCAGTAGTGTCGGTGCGGGAGCCCTTGAGGGCTCCCTTGTGTTCCCAGATAGCCCATAAAAGGCTGAAAAAATAACAGGAAACAAATAGCTCAGTGTGAAGGTCAAAGACTTTCACATTGAGCTATAGGGGTTCAAGTCCAGCTGAACTTGTTCCCCTCTATTTATTCATAAAAACTAATTAGTATATTTTTTAAAATAATAAATACATTTTGTATTTTAAATTTGACACAAATATCTCATTCTAAGTATATCAGACAGCAAAGCCAAAAAAAACCTTTGGGCCATATGAATGAAATAATTGCCTTGCGAATAGCAAATAGCGATTTTTAAGAAATCGCTATTTCCGAGTCGCAATAGGCTATGTAACAAAATTGCGATTCGGAATTAGCGATTTCTTAAAAATCGCTATATGTGGTTTGAGAGGCCCATTTACCGAATATCAATTTGCATTTTCACAATTTGCGATTTTTTACCGAATCGGTAAAAAATCGCAAATTGCGAGAAATTTTGAGAAAGCACACCTGGAGGAGCCTGATGACATCACAAGCAGGAAGTGAGTCATCCCAGGCAGTTTCAGGTGCCACACCCAAACCAGCATCCAGAGAGAGAGCAGCCCAGCCACACTGAGCAACACTCTAAAGGAGGGAGCACACCTGACCAAGGATGGACACCTTAGCCCCTGCACAAAAGCCCCTTAGGAATTATCAAGTAATGTTAAACATTGTGAGAAGTAGTCCATTCCACGTCTTAGAAGCAGCACAACAATGCATTATTGTAGTGGCAGTCCAAAACCCAGAGCTGAAAGTAGCACGTACAATGCAATTAAGTAAAGCAACACCCAGAGGAACACAACACCCACAACACAGTGAAGAGAAGTACCTGTACCTTTATTACAATTGTGTGACCTTACTTGCAACAAACATAACTGACATGCTGCATATTGTCGTTGCAGGTGGGCCAGGCCCAGCAGCCACAGCATCAGCCAGCGTAGGCGAGACTGACACCCATCCAGCCTCTGATTTCAACACAAGTGGGTCTCTCACCATTGCACCAGTCCGACACAGGCCCAGGGCACTGCCACTGCCAGAGCTCAGCCAAGACTCAGATGAGCAGCAGGAAGGGCCAATTACACCATCCCCAACTGGCAGGCACACCCAGATGCAGGAGGCCAGTTGTCAGCAGACCACAGTACCCCGCAGGATTGCGACAAGTGCAGGTGCACAGCAGAATGAGGCAGGTGAGGGTCCCCCCTTCTTTGGTGGGCTGGAAGCTGCTATGTTGCAGCAGCAGCGCCTACTAAACAAGAGGATCCTTGGTTTACAAAAAAATATGCAGCAACATAACAGCAAAATGGGGGGCCTGCATCGCCAGCTTGAGTGCCTCAATGCTAATATAGAACTGATGCATGAGGGACAGGTACAGGCATCACAGGACACCAGAGAGCTCACTTGTTCTGTGCGTCAACTATGCCAGGAGCTGCGCCATGAGAGGGTGACCCACCACAGACACGAGCGCAGATTTATGAACATGTCTGGGGGCTTCTGTCGCTCTGTGAACAGGGTGGCAAATGCAACGTCACTGATTGCACATCGTGCAGTGGCTGCACAAGTGGAGGCAGCACACAGCAGCAGGGATGTGGCTAACGGACTGGTACAAATCACTAATGTGATCGATAAAATAATGGGACAGAGGTCAGCCGCACCTAGTGAGCTTGCACTGGGGGACACAGAGGACACTTCCAGCCTCAGCAGTGTAGCTGTACCAGCATTGGACACCAGACGGCACAGTGCCAGGCACAGCACTGCCACTGAGTGGTGTGCGTGGCCGCAAAAAATAACTGTAGCTGCCAGAGGGGTAATGTGTTCACTATGACGTAATAGTGCATTTCTCAGGACCTCTATTGTCTCTAGTTTTTCACTTCATTTTTTTTGCTATTCGTAGAACGAACATTACCTGACATTAAGGTAATAAATTTAATTCACTACAGGTACAGTTGTCAGTGCATTTGTGTCATTCATACTTACATCTGAAATAGTTGTGTGTGATGTCAGCATGCCTTTGCCTTCCCTCTGCTGCACTGCTCCTGTCTGCTGGCTGTAGGGGTGGTATGGGATCATCATCCTCATCAGATTCAGATTCACATATTTCTACAGGTATGCCCCTGGTGCTAGCTATATTGTGCAAGATTGCACAAGTAGCCACTATTCTACATGTGGTCTCTTGACTGCAATGTAGTGCCCCTCCACATTTGTGGAGGCACCGGAAGCGACTCTTCAGCAGTCCAAATATGCGCTCCACCACGTTGCGGGTCGCCCTGTGTGCTGCATTGTATCTCCGTTCAGCAGGTGTTGCAGGATTGAGGTAGGGCGTCATCATGTAGGTGCGCACTGCGTAGGCACTGTCTCCTGGAAGGGACAGAGGGTATGATGAGTAACTGAGCCATCTGACATTAGCACGCCATCAATGCGCCATTGACAAAATTACAAAGAAAGGGAGCACACTGCCTACACTCCAGCAACAAAGTCCAACCCCAACGCATCATGGTAAATGCAGTCGACTTCGTAGTCCATTCAGAAAGTAATAAAGTCTTTCACCTCTGTAGGCGCAGCAAGTGCTGTTTATCCCTGTACACGTGTTTCTGGGTTTAGCCCGTCATCAGCAGGGAGCAGCATGGTAAAGGGGCTTGCTTGAAATGCCGCCAAATGTTTTCTCAGGTTAATGTACCACTCATGGCGCACAGGTGCCTCCCAAGGCTCGTCAGCCGTGGCTCAAGGGAGCCGTCCAAAGACAAAATTACAAAGAAAGGGAGCACACTGCCTACACTCCAGCAACAAAGTCCAACCCCAACGCATCATGGTAAATGCAGTCGACTTCGTAGTCCATTCAGAAAGTAATAAAGTCTTTCACCTCTGTAGGCGCAGCAAGTGCTGTTTATCCCTGTACACGTGTTTCTGGGTTTAGCCCGTCATCAGCAGGGAGCAGCATGGTAAAGGGGCTTGCTTGAAATGCCGCCAAATGTTTTCTCAGGTTAATGTACCACTCATGGCGCACAGGTGCCTCCCAAGGCTCATCAGCCGTGGCTCAAGGGAGCCGTCCAAAGACAAAATTACAAAGAAAGGGAGCACACTGCCTACACTCCAGCAACAAAGTCCAACCCCAACGCATCATGGAAAATGCAGTCGACTTCGTAGTCCATTCAGAAAGTAATAAAGTCTTTCACCTCTGTAGGCGCAGCAAGTGCTGTTTATTTTGGCAGCATTTCCAGCAACCCCAGATATTTTGTGATGCCTTCTACTCTCTACTGATGAGGGGCAACTACCCCGAAACACGTGTATAGAGATGAACAGCAATGACTGCACTAACTTTAGTGAAAAACTTCGGACACTTTCAAGTAAGCGTGAAATTTGAACTGCATTTACCAGGATGCAAAGGGGCGAACTCGACTGGGATGTGAGGCAGTGTGCTCCCAACCCACCTTCCTGTTAAAAGGCTCCCTTGAGCCATCGAGCTGACGAGCTCTGGAGACGCACCTGTGAGCCTGTGAGTGGTACTAGACCTGAGACGATTTTGGCAGCATTTCCAGCAACCCCAGATATTTTTTGATGCCTTCTACTCTCTACTGATGAGGGGCAACTACTCCAAAACACGTGTATAGAGATGAACAGCAATGACTGCACTAACTTTAGTGAAAAACTTCGGACACTTTCAAGTAAGCGTGAAATTTGAACTGCATTTACCAGGATTCAAAGGGGCGAACTCGACTGGGATGTGAGGCAGTGTGCTCCCAACCCGCCTTCCTGTTAAAAGGCTCCCTTGAGCCATCGAGCTGACGAGCTCTGGAGACGCACCTGTGAGCCTGTGAGTGGTACTAGACCTGAGACGATTTTGGCAGCATTTCCAGCAACCCCAGATATTTTTTGATGCCTTCTACTCTCTACTGATGAGGGGCAACTACCCCGAAACACGTGTATAGAGATGAACAGCAATGACTGCACTAACTTTAGTGAAAAACTTCGGACACTTTCAAGTAAGCGTGAAATTTGAACTGCATTTACCAGGATGCAAAGGGGCAAACTCGACTGGGATGTGAGGCAGTGTGCTCCCAGCCCGCCTTCCTGTTAAAAGGCTCCCTTGAGCCATCGAGCTGACGAGCTCTGGAGACGCACCTGTGAGCCTGTGAGTGGTACTAGACCTGAGACGATTTTGGCAGCATTTCCAGCAACCCCAGATATTTTTTGATGCCTTCTACTCTCTACTGATGAGGGGCAACTACCCCGAAACACGTGTATAGAGATGAACAGCAATGACTGCACTAACTTTAGTGAAAAACTTCGGACACTTTCAAGTAAGCGTGAAATTTGAACTGCATTTACCAGGATGCAAAAGGGCGAACTCGACTGGGATGTGAGGCAGTGTGCTCCCAACCCGCCTTCCTGTTAAAAGGCTCCCTTGAGCCATCGAGCTGACGAGCTCTGGAGACGCACCTGTGAGCCTGTGAGTGGTACTAGACCTGAGACGATTTTGGCAGCATTTCCAGCAACCCCAGATATTTTTTGATGCCTTCTACTCTCTACTGATGAGGGGCAACTACCCCGAAACAAGTGTATAGAGATGAACAGCAATGACTGCACTAACTTTAGTGAAAAACTTCGGACACTTTCAAGTAAGCGTGAAATTTGAACTGCATTTACCAGGATGCAAAGGGGCGAACTCGACTGGGATGTGAGGCAGTGTGCTCCCAACCCGCCTTCCTTTTAAAAGGCTCCCTTGAGCCATCGAGCTGACGAGCTCTGGAGACGCACCTGTGAGCCTGTGAGTGGTACTAGACCTGAGACGATTTTGGCAGCATTTCCAGCAACCCCAGATATTTTTTGATGCCTTCTACTCTCTACTGATGAGGGGCAACTACCCCGAAACACGTGTATAGAGATGAACAGCAATGACTGCACTAACTTTAGTGAAAAACTTCGGACACTTTCAAGTAAGCGTGAAATTTGAACTGCATTTACCAGGATGCAAAGGGGCGAACTCGACTGGGATGTGAGGCAGTGTGCTCCCAACCCGCCTTCCTGTTAAAAGGCTCCCTTGAGCCATCGAGCTGACGAGCTCTGGAGACGCACCTGTGAGCCTGTGAGTGGTACTAGACCTGAGACGATTTTGGCAGCATTTCCAGCAACCCCAGATATTTTTTGATGCCTTCTACTCTCTACTGATGAGGGGCAACTACCCCGAAACACGTGTATAGAGATGAACAGCAATGACTGCACTAACTTTAGTGAAAAACTTCGGACACTTTCAAGTAAGCGTGAAATTGGAACTGCATTTACCAGGATGCAAAGGGGCGAACTCGACTGGGATGTGAGGCAGTGTGCTCCCAACCCGCCTTCCTGTTAAAAGGCTCCCTTGAGCCATCGAGCTGACGAGCTCTGGAGACGCACCTGTGAGCCTGTGAGTGGTACTAGACCTGAGACGATTTTGGCAGCATTTCCAGCAACCCCAGATATTTTTTGATGCCTTCTACTCTCTACTGATGAGGGGCAACTACTCCGAAACACGTGTATAGAGATGAACAGCAATGACTGCACTAACTTTAGTGAAAAACTTCGGACACTTTCAAGTAAGCGTGAAATTTGAACTGCATTTACCAGGATGGAAAGGGGCGAACTCGACTGGGATGTGAGGCAGTGTGCTCCCAACCCGCCTTCCTGTTAAAAGGCTCCCTTGAGCCATCGAGCTGACGAGCTCTGGAGACGCACCTGTGAGCCTGTGAGTGGTACTAGACCTGAGACGATTTTGGCAGCATTTCCAGCAACCCCAGATATTTTTTGATGCCTTCTACTCTCTACTGATGAGGGGCAACTACCCCGAAACACGTGTATAGAGATGAACAGCAATGACTGCACTAACTTTAGTGAAAAACTTCTGACACTTTCAAGTAAGCGTGAAATTGGAACTGCATTTACCAGGATGCAAAGGGGCGAACTCGACTGGGATGTGAGGCAGTGTGCTCCCAACCCGCCTTCCTGTTAAAAGGCTCCCTTGAGCCATCGAGCTGACGAGCTCTGGAGACGCACCTGTGAGCCTGTGAGTGGTACTAGACCTGAGACGATTTTGGCAGCATTTCCAGCAACCCCAGATATTTTTTGATGCATTCTACTCTCTACTGATGAGGGGCAACTACCCCGAAACACGTGTATAGAGATGAACAGCAATGACTGCACTAACTTTAGTGAAAAACTTCGGACACTTTCAAGTAAGCGTGAAATTTGAACTGCATTTACCAGGATGCAAAGGGGCGAACTCGACTGGGATGTGAGGCAGTGTGCTCCCAACCCGCCTTCCTGTTAAAAGGCTCCCTTGAGCCATCGAGCTGACGAGCTCTGGAGACGCACCTGTGAGCCTGTGAGTGGTACTAGACCTGAGACGATTTTGGCAGCATTTCCAGCAACCCCAGATATTTTTTGATGCCTTCTACTCTCTACTGATGAGGGGCAACTACCCCGAAACACGTGTATAGAGATGAACAGCAATGACTGCACTAACTTTAGTGAAAAACTTCGGACACTTTCAAGTAAGCGTGAAATTGGAACTGCATTTACCAGGATGCAAAGGGGCGAACTCGACTGGGATGTGAGGCAGTGTGCTCCCAACCCGCCTTCCTGTTAAAAGGCTCCCTTGAGCCATCGAGCTGACGTGCTCTGGAGACGCACCTGTGAGCCTGTGAGTGGTACTAGACCTGAGACGATTTTGGCAGCATTTCCAGCAACCCCAGATATTTTTTGATGCATTCTACTCTCTACTGATGAGGGGCAACTACCCCGAAACACGTGTATAGAGATGAACAGCAATGACTGCACTAACTTTAGTGAAAAACTTCGGACACTTTCAAGTAAGCGTGAAATTTGAACTGCATTTACCAGGATGCAAAGGGGCGAACTCGACTGGGATGTGAGGCAGTGTGCTCCCAACCCGCCTTCATATCAATGCGCCATTGTACAGAGGGACAATACCTAGTAGATATCCTTCTCTAAACTCCCCAGCTAGCAGTCTTGTGTGTATGCTGCTATGGCGAAAGATGTACGAATCACGTGTGCTCCCTGGGTACCTGGCCACGAGATCAGTTATGATGTAGGAAGCATTGAATATCACCTGTATATTCATTGAATGTTGGTATTTCCGGTTGCGGTACACATACTCTGTGGCTGATGGTGGATAGATTGCAACATGTGTCCCATCTATGGCACCTAGGACGTGGGGGAACTCTGCTATCTGGTAAAAATCTATTTTTGTCTGCTGTATTTCCTGTGGGGTGTGGGGGAATCTGATGTACTGGTGTAGTTTGCTCAGCATGGCGTTGATAAATGCATTGAAAAATCTAGAGAGGGTACTCTGTGAGTCCCCTCCAGCTGCTGCTACGACCCCTTGATAGCTCCCTGAGGCAAGTAGGTGGAGGGAGCATAATACTTGCACATGGGTGGGTATGCAGTGAGTCCTTAGTGTTCTGCGCTGCAGTATGGGTTGTAGCTCAGCTATCAAATCAAGTATCATGGCTGAGTTCAACCTATACCTCTCATATATTTCCTCCTCTTTCAGGTTAAAACGTGTAATGCGCACTCTGAAAATGCGCTCCTGTCTCCTCCTCCCTCTCCTCAACCCTGCCAAGATCCTCATCCTCCTCGCCATGACGTAGAGTGCAGCCATTGTGGAAAAGAGTCTGAGGCATTCTGGGCCTATTTATATTTATTGCACCTGGTTACCACCTGGTTTCACTTAGTGGTATTTTGCATGTGCAAAATGCCATTCTGCGAAAAATCGCAATTTGCGATTTTTTGATGCATCTATTTGCGACTTGGATTTTGCGACTCGCAATTTACGCCTCGCAATTTCCCACTGGAAATACCGAATCGCAAAATGTGACTCGCAAAACCAGTTTGCAATGAAAAAATCTCAATTTTTGCGATTTCTTATTTTTGGTCTGCGAATGCCTTTCAAGCATCGCAGACCACGTTTTTGCACTTGCAAAAGGCCGATTTTCGATTTGCACCGTTTGCGAGTGCAAAAAAGTTTCATACATCTGGCCCTTTATCTATTTCCATCTGACTTTCTTTCTCTCTTTCGGTCTCTCAGTCAATCAATTTCTCCCACTCGCACATCCACTCAGACCAGACACTTAAGCACCCACTCACAGACCCACTAAGACACTCACGCACCCACTAACAGACCCACTGATACACTTACGCATCCACTCACAGACCCACTCAGACCCTCATGCACTTACTCACAGCCCCATTCAGACAGTCATGCACCCACTCACACACCCACTCAGACTATCACACACCCATTCACAGACCCATGCACACTCTGATGCACCCACTAAAACACCCAGACAATCTGACAGCCACTTTCACTCTCAGATACACCCTCTCGCACTTATTCTCACACCCAGAGAGGCTGCCGACAAATCCTGTCATGCATGGCCATAGGACAATGCGCATCATGGGGTTGGGTGGTTAGGGAGGCTAGCCGCTGGGTCTGGCTGCAGGCCAGGACTTGTGGACAACCTCAACTACACATGAGTGCAGGCTGTGCACAGTGCAATGTTCGGTGACTATACGGGGATTGGCCACAGGGCCTGGCCGTGCACGGCAGTGGTTGGATTAAAGTATACTAATGAAAATTGCTATAGTTAAAAAAAAAAATAGAAATTCACTTAAAAAACCAAAGGTTACAGGGACATTATGGTTAGGCTCACATTTTAAATGTACAAAACTATAGAAATTTGCCAGTTATAGAGTTATGTCAAGGAACTATAACTCATGGCCTAAGGTAACAATAACTTGCACCCTCGCCATGCACTGCTAATTACCCACAAATTATGGCACTCATGACATTTTGATAACATCATTGATAATATCAATGTAATATTTGCAGTAAAAAAAGTATGAGAAAACTGTACATGATGGGGGTAAGTTATAGTTACCTCAGGGCACAAATCATAGCTACTTGAGATAACTCTAACTATAACTGATGTTATAATATATATATTATAATACTAATGTACTGAAATGAGGAAAAACTAAATTGGTACCTTTAATTCCAAAGTTGAAATGCATATCATTTTAATTTAACAAAGTAGGACTACCTTTTAAAATAACAGCAGGCCACACAGCAATGCATATTTTAGTGCATTACATTTACTGGGTCTCCAGTGAGTATCAATTGTAATTAAAACTATTTACCATACACTTTTGTAAACAGAGCACTAGTCCTGGAACTGGTTAGCAGAGTCCAGGGCATAATCAGAGTCAGAAGACACCTGTACCAGTCAAACATTGGGGCAAAAAGTGAGGTGACATCTCCAAAAGGTCCAGTTTTCTCATAAACCTTCTCCCCCGGCTGACATGCCCAGGACACTCAGCCCAACACTGGGAGAGTTTTCCGGGCCTGTCAGGTGAGGAAGATAGTGAAGACAACTGCTTTATGGGCAACAGTGAGTTCTTGGAACCTCTCATGCTGTTTAGAGTTGGGGGCATGATCCATCCTGTAGCAGACACCCTTCTTTCACTCTTCCTTCTGTCAGTACAGAGGTGACAACCTGTTACCGAATAGCTACCTCACTGCTCAGGACTTTCTTGTGGTCAGGTGAAAGCTTACCAGTGCCAATTCTGTGCTTCCCCCTTACTGGGTCAGAAGGCCTTTAGCTCACTGGACCTCCTTTAAGAGTGACTTAACTTTTCTTCTCTTTTTCCCTTTCTTTTGAGACCCCAATCTCCTAACTGTGGGGACTGGCACCCCAGGAGTTTTGTACGGAGGCGCTCTGGGTGCCTAACCCATTTGAGATCAAACCAACCTCTCGGAAGACATTATTTAGGATACAATCTAAAAGGATGACAGCATTGACTACCATCTTATACCAGCCGAGGCTACCCTCGCTCTCCATCGGAACTATGGCTACAGGTTTGGTTGTGACCTCACCTGGGGCTACGCTCACTCCAGTGGCTTCTCCTGGCACATACATATCTGGGGATATCACCTTTTCTTTCACTATAGTGTGACTGGCATATGTGTCTCTCAGGTTAGTAGTAGGGATTCCATTCACCTGAATGGAGTAGATGTGCCTACCCCCACCCTCAGGGATCACCAACTCACCATCTGGACTTGTATCCCAGTATAATGCTACAAGGCCTCCTCATCTGATGAGTCCTCCCATAGGGCTACACTGGACAGCCCAGAACTTGCCACCTTCTTGGGACAGGCTGCATCCCCTCTTTAGTGTCCTTCCTGCTGAGAGTCAAAGTAGGACCTGCTATCTAAGACCTTTTTGAGTCCTGGGTCCCCCTTTCTCTGCATGTCAAATTGGAGATGGGATCTACTGTGATCTTTTTTAGTGTTCTAGTAAACTAGATACTGGCTCGATTTGTATAATGTACAACTACTCAAACTGTATTCCTTCATGCACAAGTTATAGAGCCCCTCACAGTAACTTACTTTGTTACCCAGTATCCCGCCCTCTAGTGCCTTTACTGAGATGGCTACAAAGTCCACTCAGGAACAGGTGAAGACTTTCTGTGTGTCCCTGAACTTCACCCTGTATTGCTCTGGGGTGAGACCAAAATTTCTGATCAGACATTCCTTTATTTGTGGGTATGATTTTGCCTCTTACTCATCTAGAGTCAGGAGCCTATTCCACCCAGCTATTGGGATCAGTTCCCAGAGAAGTGAATCCCAATACTGAGGGTCAACCCTTCTCATCCTAAGGGTCCTCTCATTTGCTGTCACCCACGGGTCTATGTCATCACCCTCCTGGTACTTAGGGACCCCCTTTAGAAGCTTTGGGTCAAACCCATCACCCCCTGACATCTCAAACTATATTTTGCGGCAACCTCTCTTTTCTTCCCTTGCCTACTTTGTTTTCTCCAGGGGCAACTTTTCTGTCTCTAATGCTATGCAGGCTAATTGGGTCTCAAGCTCTTTCTCTTGCTAAGGGACAATATTGCTTCCTCTTGGGTGGCTCACATAGACCCTCCCTTTCAACTAGCTAGTGGTTAGGCCCTGGTTTCTGAAGTAGTTAACAGGCAGTCATCGTCCTCCTCTCTGAGATTGGAGGGACCATCTTCCACCTCCCTTCTATCTCTAGGGCCTCATCGCTTTCTGCTAGCACTGCCCAGGCTTCAAGGGATTTAACCATTTTTGCCTTTCTAAGGTTACTAGCAGTAGATAATCCCCTCTTTCTGCCAACACCATAAGTGCAGCTGCAGTGAGATTGGGTAGGCTAGCCAGATTGAGCGCCAAGGAATGCCTAGTTTTGGTCACACAAAAACTTTGGCACCAATTGATCAGAGCAATTTAGAAAAATAAAAAATTAAGTAATTAAAAACATTTAGTTTAAAGTTGTAAAAATCAAAAATCATTTTGATCTAGGTAAATGTAGAGGATTTTTAAAGACTTCACTTAAATGCTGAATGGTGATATTTTACACCAGTACTGGATCCCACCACTGCGCACCAAATGTTGAAAAGTGGATTATTAGTACCTACATCTAGTAAAAAAGCCACAGTCACACATAAGGTCCAGTCAAGGTCTGAATAAATTAATTTTTGGTCAGCCCCTAATATCTTGGCTCACAAGCAGTCAGGCTTATCTTAGGAAACAGGTGTATAAAGCATTCAATATCAATAAAACAGTAAATAAGAAAGACACAACTCACAATAAAAATCTAACACCTATTTATAAGAATAGGAAATGTTTCAAATGATACCAAGATAGCAAAAACCGAATGTAGGGAACCGAAGATATGACTTCCTAAAGATTAAATACAAAAATGTACTTTCTACTGCTTAACAAAATGTGACAACCATGCCTATCTGCTCATGTTTAACAGGGGCAAAGTCAAAGTTTTGGGCCGACCACAATGGAGACCTGTTCACTGAGCAAAAATGTTACATTCTGACATAGTTATTTTTTTAGCTTTTTTTCTCAATGTCAAGAGGTTCTCCTCCTCAGGCCGGTTGCAGTTCGATGACGGTGGCTTGGCTCAGCAAAGAGGCCTCATTCAACATCTGGAAGTCTTGCTGAAGAAGAAAATCTCTGGACCTTCAGCAGAGAAAACCTGAAATTCAGACCGGATCACAGTTCCACGTCGCCTGCTTGACTCTCAACGACGGGTCAGTCACCTTACAGAGCTTTTTTGCAAAAGTGCTTCAAACTTCTCCAAACTTCTGCATCTTCTTCCAGAAGATGCTTTTGGGGTCTTGAAGAGTCCACAATATTAATCCAAGTTTCCAGAAGCCCTGAGGTGCTCCTTGGGAGTTGGGACTACTATTCCACAATGAACCTGGTCAAAACATTAAAACTCCACTGGATTCTGGTCAGCTGGGATCTTCTTGCAGGACTTAATACATGGGGATCTTGGTAATTCCTTTGTACCTGTTGCTTATAGGAGTCTACCTCTGAATCTTTAGAAGCAAGGCAAAGTCCTGTTTTTTTTGTGGTGAAGCACAGAGAGTGCAGCAGGTGCAGTCCTTAAGAGCTCAGTCCTTCTTGGTGCATACCAGGTGTTCAGCAGGTCCTTTTTCTTCTGATTCTTCCAGCAGGTATATAAGCTGCTGTATAGCTCTTCTACTTATATCCAGGTTTTTCTGGGCTAGCAAACAGTGGGGCACACCTGACCAATGGCGTGCTATCTTCTGTGATGACCACTTCCTGCAAAGTGTGCCACATTACGATCCCAGAAACGACTGTTTCTTTAAAATTCAAGATGGATAACTTCTCTCTAGGAGGTTCTGGTTTGGCTAAGCACACCCACAGCTGTGGTTAACTTTTCCCTACATTCCCCTTTCAGTCCCTCTCCTAATCTAATTACATGAGCTCCCATCTGGCTGGAGGTGCAGAAAATGGGGCAGATCTGGTTTCTGTCCCAGGTTTCTTTCCCTCCTCTGAAGACCAGCTTGACCACCGATCCCCCTTCCTGCTCTGGCATCTACTGCTGCAGCTATCCACTCAACAGATGGTTCCTTTGTCTTAGCCCAGGCCACTTTACACCTCATTAAGGCAGCTTGACGCAACCTGCCAGAGACTGACCAATCAGGTAACGCTACTACAGGGCTGATTTTCCATGCGCTACCTTGCACAGTTTTTCCTTCATTAATTTGACCACTAATGCTTCATTGATATTTTTTATAATGTTATAGAAGTGGTCATGAGTGATATACTATCTGGGGTAATTAGCAGTGCATGGTGAGGGTGTGCATTTTAGTTACCTTAGGGCTTGAGTTATAGTAACTTGAAGTAACTCCAACTATAATTGCTGACTTTATAAGTTTTTGTAAGAGTAAATTCAGAACCTAAATAAAACGTTCCTGTAACTTTTGTTTTTTTTCAGTAAATTTGTATGTTTTATTAAAAATTATATTTCCAAACTATAATATTCAATTAACCTTTGTTTTTTCAGTGAATTTCTATGTTTTTTTAAACGTAAAGTAATTTTAATTACTATACTTGAATCCAACCACTGGCCTTCAGCTTTCTGCGGTAGGTGCGGCCAGGCCCTGCAGCCAACCCACCATAACCATGCAACCCCATGCCTTTGGCCATGCTCGTGGGGGTTTTCGCCCTATAGCCAACCCCCAAAACCACCCAACCTCCACAGTGCATGGCCTTCGAATGTGCATGGAAGGGGTTGGCCACATAGCCTGTCTCTCTATGTGTGAGAATATGTGAAAGAGGGTGTTTGTGGGTGTGGGAGTGGGTGTGAATGTGTCTGTCTGGGTGTGAGAGGGTCTATGTGGGTGTGAGAGTGGGTGTGAGAGTGTCTGCCTGGGTATGAGTGGGAGTCTCTGAATGTGAGAGTGGTTGTGCGTGTCTCCATGAGTGGTTGTGTGAGTGTATGTGTGGGTTTGTGAGTGGGTGTGTGAGCGTCTGGTTAGGGCTGTGAGTGAATATGAAACTCTGAGTACATCTGTGAGTGAGTGCATGAGTGCATGAGTGGGTCTGTTAGTGAGTACATGAGTCAGTGAGTGGGTGCATGAATATCTGAGTGGCTCTATGAGTGGGTGTATGAGTTTTTAGTGGTTCCATGAGAGGATGTGTGACTGTCTGAGCAGGTCTGTGATTGGGTGGTGAATCTCTGAGGGGGTCTGTGATTGGGTGTATGAGTGTCTGTGTGAGTGTGTCAGGAGCTGTGTGATTGAATCAGCCACAAAGGAAACTCACCTGCCCTTTAATCCAACAAGTGTCCACAGCGTTGCCTAAAATGTCCACCTAAGTGGAGTGCTTTCTGCCACCTTGGGTAAATGTCCAGTATGAATTCAACACTACTCTGTGTAATGGAGCACAAGGAAATGTCACCAGTGACCTTGTATGCATTTTGTCAACATTATTGTTCCTGTTGTCTTTTTCTTCAGAGCTCTGTGATAACATGAATCCTCCGACAGGGAGGCTAATGAGACTACAAAAACGTAAATATCCACTAAACCAGGGTCCTTCCTCTTATCTATTTGATGAAAGTGCTTCTTTGTTGTGTGGAGAAGTCTTTGGCATCAAGAAAGCACCACCAAAATCGGAGGGAAACACAGGGGGCCCCATGGTAAGCTGTCCATCATCCTGGCAAAAGGCGGAAAGACCTTTGCAAACTACTAAGGCGGACAGTGCAGGGCCAAGAGGGCACAGCTTTGAGGTGATTTCCAAATGTGCAATTTTAAGGGAAAACAATGGACTCTAGGGGGGCCCACCCCCGGGGCCTGGCCATAAACAAATGGAGGAAGGGGCCGCATGACCCCCTCCCCGGTCCAATTTTGGCCCAGGGAACCCCAGGGCCTGGCCATGTCTTCTGGGTGCACCAAGGGAACTGAGTATGCAATGGGACTGCAAGGGGGAGCCTCAAGGCCCCCGAAGTCCCAGCCGGCTCCCTGACTCCTACAGGAGCCGGCATTGCTCATGCACAAAGAGAGCTGCTAAACATCTAGCTCCCTGTGTGTAAGAGCAATCGTTGTATCTCTTTCCCTGCCCGCATCTCTGCGGGCAGGTAAAGAGAGGAAACCTCTTCTTCCAGAGGGTGAGAACACTTTGAAAGTTCTCGCCCACTGGAAGCAGAGTGTTTGCTCTGATTTGAGCTGTCAAAGCTCCCACCAAGTCAGAGCAAACAGAATGTAGATGGGGTGGCACCACTAGACATAGCAAGAGATAGCCCTGAGGTGTGGTGGACCCCAGTGCCATTATTGATTCTACAAGGCCCACCTCCAATGTTTAACTTTGCCCCAGGAAGAGGTGGTCCCCAGGGCCAGTGGTCTGCAATGGACCCCCTTCATTATTTGGTTGAAGCTGAGTTCCAAAATGATTGTCAACACTTCCTTGTTGAAGAGTTGGCAGTCAATCAGCTATCAGCATGGAAACAGTTGGCTCTACATCCCTATATTTCTACATTTTGTAAACTCAAATACCTCCAAAACTACTGAATGGATGCATATCAAATAAAAAAAGCTCATTTTCAGAACCAAGAGCTAGCTTTCTGCTGAATTTAGTGTAAATCTGTCCAGTGGTTAGGATATAGGGCCTAATTACGACCCTGGCGGCTGGCAGTAAGCTGGCAGTAACACCGCCAACAGGCTGGCGGTGTTCCACCAGCTATTATGACAGTGGCACAATAGCTATGGCCATACCTCCGGCCCCTCCACTATGGCGGTCATAATTCCCAGGGCAGGGGCCACGGTGGTAGACACCGCCATGGAAAGACTGGTGGTAAGGGGGACTTGGGGTGCCCCTGGGATCCACTGCAGTGCCCATGCACATATATATATATATATATATATATATATATATATATATATATATATAATGTTCACCTCAAAAACCAAAGGTTACAGGAACATAATAGTTAGGCTCACATTTTAAATGTGCAAAACCATAGAAATTCACATGTTATAGTTGCAAGTTCTTTCAGGTAGCTATTACTTGCGCCCTAAAGTAACTATGACTCATGCCCCTGCCATGCACAGTTATCTGATCACTAAATTTACTGCAGATGTTACAGTGACATTATCAAAGATGTTATCAAAGATGTAATGAGTGCTGTAATTTGTGGGGTAATTAGCAGTGCATGGCGAGGGCGCGGGTTATGGTTACCTTAGGGCACAAGTTATAGTTACTTGAAATACCTTTAACTATAACACATGAATTTCAATGGTTTTGCATGTTTAAAACATGAACCTAACTATAACGTCCTAGTAACCTTTGTTTTTTTAACATAAGTAATTTTTATGACTATACATTAATCGAACTGCTACCATGCACAGCCTTCTGGCAAACCCTATAACCACCCAAACAAGCGCCGCACATGTCTTTCGCAGTGTGAGGCTTCGTTTGGCCACAGGGTCTGGCTTGTGTCTATATGCCACAGCCAACCTCCCTAACTACCAAATCCCATGCTGCATGCAGTTGTGCGTTGTGAGAGTTGGCTGCTGCCTGTCTCTCTAGGTCTGAGAATATTTGTGACAGGGTCTATCTGGGTGTAAGCGTGGCTGTGAGACTGTCATATGGGTGCAAGAGTGGGTGTGTGAGTTTCTTATTGGGTCTATGAGTGGATTTTTCAATGTCTGTGTGGGTCTGTGAGTGGGTGTGTGAGCGTTTCAATGGGTCTGTGAGTGGGGGAGTGAGGGTCTGAATGGGTCTGTCAGTGGGTGCTTAAGGCTGTGAGTAGGTGTGTGAGTGGGAGAGAGAGAGAAAGAGAGTGAGAGGGAGAGAGATAGTTTTTTAAGCTTTGATGAATTATATACTTAGAATGAGATGTTTCAGGAGAAAAAGAAAAAATAATTTGTCAATTAAAAAGAGTGAGATCACCTTTCAGTATGAAACTTAAACTTTTGAAGTTTAAAAGAAATTAATAATGGAAAATGACCACAGGCACACCTGGAGAAGAACCCTCAAATTTCAGTGCAAGGGTCTGTGACCTTAACCTTTAGGCAATTGGTGACTCCTTACTGTGACTCCAGACATGCCTATGACAGTCAATCCATGCATGGAAAGAAACGTGAATGTTTCATTACTAGGAAGGTTTGACAGTCAAAACACTAGTAAATAAACAAACACACTACCAAACTATAAAAGAAATTGACACTTCAGCCGACTGAGTGAATTTTGCTGTATAAATGGCAAAATACTTTGTCCTTTTCTAGCTTGTCACTTTGGTAATCCTATGCTTAAAAACATAGCTAGAAAAACAGACATTTGAATTGAGCAAATGTGGAGTGTGGCTGGTGTTATGGGGTGCTCTACCAAAGGTTACAGGGACGTTATAGTTAGATTCTGAATTTACTCCTAGAACTTCAGCAATTTTAGTTAAAGTTCTTTCAAGTAACTAAAACCCGCACCCTAAGATAACTATAAGTCATGCCCTGGCAATCCACATATGTAATTAATGATATAATATGTGCATCCAAGCCACAGAAAACAGCTATGTCATGGTGGTGGGCACCTCAGGACATAGCAGGAGCCACTCCTGTAGGGTGGCTGTCCCCAGGGCCATCAGTCGCTCCATGAGGAGGGCCACATGGCCCCCTCCACTATTTACATAGCCCCGGGAGGTGGTCCCAAAGGGACCCCCTTCACTTTTTTCAAGCTTTGCCCCAGGGTAGTGGTCCCCGTGGTGTGGGGGGGTCTCATGCCCCCCACATATATTTAAAGCAAAGCCTCTGGGTGGTGGTCCCGGGGGTGCTACTTTTTTAAAACTTTGCCACAGGGGTGGTGGTCCACGGGATGTGGTGGAGCTGTGGATCCCTGGCATATATTTAACTCACAGCCCTAGGGAGCTGGTGGTCCCCAAGGCAGCGGGTAGCAAACAAGCCTATAAAAAAAGTGTGGGAAACAAAGATTTTTCTAAAAACATTTTTGCCATGAATTTGTGTATATCATAAATTTGCGGCAGAAAAGCCATTTAAAAAAATGTTTTTTTGCTCTGAGGGGGTCCCTCCGGGTCCCCCCACCAGTGCTAATGTGTCAGGATATCTCTACCCTGGCCCCTTTCTTTTTTTTTTTTTTTACTTTTTTACTGGGACTCAGCTGAAGCCAAGTCCCAAGATAGCTGCCAACACTTTCTGGTTTGAAGTGTTGGCTGCCAATCAAAACTGTGCATTTCCCTGCACAAGTTCATCTTTGTTCACAAATATTTCACGGCCAGAGATATACAAATTCAAATTTACCTACATTTCTCAAAAACTACTGAATGTATTTACACCAATTAACAAAAGCACAATTTGTGTACCAACAGCTAGTTTTCTACAAAAGTTGGTGTAATTCCGTCCAGCAGTTCGGGCTGTAGACATGTTGACAGATTCTATGGAAATTAACATGGGAAATGCAACATTTTTTGAGCCCCTGCTTGACGGATCACCCCAAAACATTTCATGCTCACCAATAATCACCACTCTAAGTTTTGTGAAGTTTCGTCCAACGGTGGCGAAGATATAGGCGAGTAAAAAAACACCTTTTCAATGGAAACATGGTCCTAACTATAACTACCAAGTGTAATATTGTAAAAAAGTATTCCTTTTTGCCCTGGCCACCCCCAACATTTTTGGACAGATTCTGGTGGTTACTGACTCTTGGCTGTGCCCTGGGTACTGCTAAACAGTCCCAGGGCCAGTGCTATGTGTAAAATGGAATATGCAAATTAGGCTATTTATAATTGGCTGTATCAACCTACCTATAAGTCCCTAGTATATGATAGGGCATGTAGGTTTAGGGACTCCACCATAGGAAGTGTACCTATAGGTGCACTGCTGTGGTGCCCAGTGTCATTTCAAAGGCAGGCCTGCCTTGCTGGCTGCTTTTAATTTAACAGTTAACCCCAAATTTGACTTTGGAAGTAAAAGTACTTCCAAAGTCTTAAACTACCCATCGACCACAACCCAGCCTGATTTACAGGTTCATCCCACTGAAAAGCTCCGAAGCCCCAGATTTCTAGGAATCCATATGTATCAGCATGAGCAATAAAGTGAATGTGGGGTAAAGCATGTGGGAGCTCCACACGAGAAGACTGAAGCTCAGTAAGCTCCTTACCCACAATTGCTGTTATAGATTATGACTGCTAATACCCATATATTGGGTATAAATGCAAAGGCAGGGTCTGTGGAGCTGCCCCTATGGTGATGTTATAAAAGTAACTAAAAGACAATACTCACAGTTGTTGACTAGAAACACCATCTAGGTTGTGAGCTGAGACCATGGATCCTGTCAGTCAAACAGGAATTCAAAAGGCGGTAACAGCATGGGTGTAGAACTAAATAGAACCATGATAGACAAGGAGCTAGCAAGGAGGAGTGCCTAATAGGAAAGTAGGGAAAATAAGGGCAAGACAGCAGAAAAACAACCAAGTAGAAACTGGAACAACGAAATGGAAAGAAAGGCAAGTACTGGAAAAGGGAAATTACAAAAGGAGAGGATTCAAGACAGTACAGGAAGTGCTGGTCCAGGAATCCATAAAACAAAAAAACAAAGCAGGCAGAAATAGTTCAAGGAACAAGGAAGAGCTGAGGCTCAGGAGATGAGTAGTACTGTAGGGAGCAGGAACAAGGATTTGCTACAGCTCAGGAACAAGGATAGCTACAGCTCAGGAACAGGAGCAAGGAAAAACATTGGCTCATGTGCTCTGAAAATAAGAGTTACAAGAGCTCAGGAAATAAATGAGGAATAACTAAGACACTAGACCAGGAATAAGGAATAACTATGGCTCAGAAACCTGAAGAAATAAGGGTTGTTCTCTCTAGAAAACAACTAAATGACCAATGCTGGGCTGAAGGGAGCTGAGACTCAAAAGAGCTCACAGTAATCACATGCATCAGGTGTGACCAGGATAGCAGCAGCCAGTCACAGGTGATCTGAATCCTTCCACCCATCCTTGGCCTGTGGGGTTGGAGATAAAGCATTGAGCAGGGGATTCTAGGTAATGGAGCTCCAAGCATGAGCAGGCCTTCTTCCACAAGCCGCGACATGGATTGGGATTTTGTGGTAATTTGCAAATAACATCCAAATTGCTTGAAGTCAGTATATGCATGCAGGGGAAGGTCTGGAAGCATATTAGCACATTGGAAAGTTCCACAATTAGGCCCCCTGGTGATGGGCATCAGACTGCAGGGACCAAATCATGACAGTTTACACACAACAACATTGAAAATGACATTTAACAGATCCCAAGGTTGAATAGGATTTTATATCAAGAAAACATAACCGGAGACCATGGGCCAGATGTACCAAAGGATTGCGACTCGCAAACGGGCAGAATCGCAATTTGCGACAGTGCAAAATCGGAAATGGGATGAAAAAAGCCCATTTCCGACTCGCAAAAAGCGATGGGACCCGTTTGCGAGTCGCATCCGTTGCGACCCCATTTTGCGACCCGCAAATAGCAAGTCGCAATTTGCGAGTCGCAAACCTTATGCAATTGCAACTCGCAAATTGCGACTAGTCGCAAAAAGCCCAGTTTGCATGTCCCATTTACCACTAACTCCGAGCAGGTGGTAACCATTACCAAAGTATAAAAGGGGACCCAGAAGCCATCTGGGTTACTCAAGATGGCGGAGATATGCCTGATAGCAGTGAGGAGGAGAGTCTACACAGCCCAGCAGAGGAGGAGGAGGGGCCACAGACAGGAGAAGATATATAGAACCAGGCAGACTCTTTTTCAGCAAACTGAAGAGGAGATCTATGCCAAATACCGCCTTAGCAGCGCAGCCATACTAGAATTAATTGATTTACTAAAACCACAGCTAGAACACCAGACTCTGCGTGGCTGCGCCATTCCTACGCATGTGCAAGTACTATGCTCACTGCACCTCTTGGCCTCAGGGAGCTATCAGGGGGTCATTGCTGTGGCAGGTGGGGTATCCCAAAGTGCAGTGTCAAGGTTCCTCAGGGCCTTCCTAGATGCCTTAGTCACGCACATGTCTCACTTCATATACTTACCAAGGAATGAGGCAGAAATGAACAGCACCAAGCTGGACTTTTACAGGATTGCCCACTTTCCCCATGTCATAGGGTGTGTAGATGGGACACACATTCAAATATGCCCCCCTGCAAATCTGGAACACATTTTCCGCAACAGAAAGTGTACCCACTCACTCAACATACAGGTTGTTTGTGATGCCCATTATGTCATCACGGACATCGTAGCTAAGTTTCCAGGCAGTACCCATGACTCAAACATATTTAGGCATAGTGGGATACATCAACACCTGGAACGTGGGGAATTCGGAGATGGTTACCTCCTAGGTAGAGCCACAGACACTTGCAGACATACACACAGGTCACTGTGCACGACTATCTGGACTTCCTAACAGTGTACTTTTGTGCCCAACAGGTGACAGTGCCTATGCTCTCAGGCCTCGGATCATGACTCCGTTTCTAACACCCAGCACTGAATCAGAGAGGCAATACAACAGTGCGCATAAGAGGACCAGGAACCTGATAGAGCGCACCTTCGGACTCCTGAAGGCAAGATTCAGATGCCTCCACCGCAGTGGAGGCGCCCTCCAATACACCCCCATTACCGCATTCAAAATTGTGGTCGCATGCGCCATCCTCCACAACATAGCCACCCGACGTGGGCTACCTCTCACCCCTGCAGACCCAGATCCGGATGATGAAGAGCAAGAACAACCACATCGCCATCATTGTTATAGGAGTCTAGCTAATCAAGGCAGACTGAGACGGGACCACATTGCAACACAATATTTTGGGCGGTACGTGTCAACTCCCACCATACTCACCTATTGACCAAAAACTCCATTTGTTAAGTGGAACAAAAATAACTGTTTTATTACTGTAATTAAGAAACTATATACAAGTCGAAATTGTCCATGGGCAGGAAAATGCCAACCAGTCATGTGGCACATTAACGCCATGTGCCACATTAAATGGTCCTGGGTGTTCTTCATGATCTTCTGCCCCTCCTGCCAGCCTGGCTGGTCCCTGCTGCGTCCGTGGTGCTCTGCCTACCACTCCTGAGCACCCTGCTGTCAGTGGCAGAGACACTGCTCACTGTTGAGCCCTCCTCACTGTCTTGGGGTGTTTCCCCTGTGGCCCTCGACTTTTCCTGTGTCTCCATAAGTTCGATGATGTGGGTGAGACGACCCAGGCCCCTGGCAACATCCCCAGCAAAATGGCCCATCTCTACTTGCAGCCCAACTGTCCTCCTCGACAGGCCTGTTGTATTCATGGCGAGCCTGCCGATCGATGTGGCCATCCTGTCCAGTCTGTGCATTATCTGGCGATCTCTGCGCCGCCCAGCCTCTGCCTGGGCCAGCAGTCCTCCCGCCAGTTCCCTAATGGCAAGGGCAAGGTCCCCAGTGTTCTGGCACATCATGTCCATGCGTCTGTTGAGGTGCTGCATGCTTGCATGGTTGTTTCGCACAAAGCGGTGCAGCACACCACTAATCCTGCCCAAAATTCTGTTGTGCAGGCGCTGACCACGCAGCAGATGTGCCTCACTGGTGGTTGGAGGAAGTATCCCGGATGCAGACTGCAGCCCAGATGGTCTTGACCTGCGACGCCTGCGCAGCGGTGGCTGCCCTGTGCTCCCACCTGAGTCCTCCTTGCCTGTTGCTGGGGCAGCTTCTTGCGTGACTGTTGCAGCAGGTGTGGCTACTGCAGGGATGCTGCTGACCGTGCAGGTGGGGGTGCTGGTGGGTCCTGGGGTGTCCTCCTGGGCCTGGGTGCTTGGGGTGTTGGGGGTGTCTTGCTGGAGACCTGTGGGACATGGGGAACAGACTGTCAGTGTCTACTATCTATTGCACACATCCTAATAAACATTTGCCTATGAACTGCCTATTTGACTACATTTCCCATAATGCATCATTCTGGCAGTTTCTACACTGAACTGGAGCTATTTTGGTTGTGCATGCACCTGTGTACATGGTGGGTGGGGGTATGGCATTGATAGGGGTACAGGCTTATCACATGGTACTCACCGGTTGATGTGCCGGGCTCTGAGGTGTCCAGGTCCCCAAATCCACACACTGCCTCCTGGTCCAATGTTCCTTCCACCCTTTCTTCCAGGGGTGTGGGTGGTGGCACAGATGATGGTCCCCCTCCTGTGCCTCTCATCTCCTGGAGCCTTTCTGCCACCCTCTCCTTGGCCCGGGAGCGGAGGTCATACCACCTCTTCTTAATGTCCTCGATTGTCCTGTGGCTCACACCCAGGGAATTGATTTTATCCTGAATGTCCTGCCAGAGTAGTTTTTTTGTGGCCTCAGGAACATTGAGGGCTGCTCTCCCAAAAAGCTCATCATGGTGCTGACAGCATTCCTCTGTCAGCACCTCCAGCTCCCTCTCAGAAAATTTGAGCTTCCTCTTTCTTGGGGTTCCCTCCATGGCAGCTGCTGTTTGTTCTGTGTGAAGACTGGCAGTTATAAAAGGGTGTGGTCCTCCCTCCTCCCAGGTGTATTTGTAAACTTCCTGGCTGTGATGTCATCATCATGTGCCAGGAAGTGTTTCCAGAGTGTTCTGGTGTGTTTTCTGGTGTGTTCTGCTGCACCGGCAAGCAATTTTCAAGGTAATCGCAATTTGCGACACCTACTCGCTAATTGCGAGTTCGTTTTTTGCACACTCGCAAAAAGCGACCTCGCAATCTGCGGACTCGCACACTGCTTTGCGAGTCCGGCTGCGTGTCGCAAAATCGGATCGTTTTTTTTTCTGGCATTACATATTGCGACTCGCATTTTGCGAGTCGCATCAACTCGCAAAATGCGAGTCGCAATTTTTATTTTTGCTACATCTGGCCCCATGTCTGTTCATAAATGGTATCTACCATGTTTTGAAAGCAACTTAGGGAGAGGATGTTGTTGATTAAACCTGTCTTAGGCTTTGGGTCTCTTCATTACAAAATATGTCTGACTAAACTTCTCTAGAGACCATGGAATTTTGCAACCTTGAATAAGACATCCTGTAAGCAATACATTCAAGAATACTTCAAGACAGAGTCTAAAATGTACACTAGGGCGCTCGGTTAGTTGGACAGTTCTGGTGGGGACAACAAAATATTCAGGAAAAGGACACCTTTGTATTGTTTGGGAAAAGTTGTCACACCTATACAAACAAAAGTATTCCTTGACAAATCCAACAATGCAAAACGGACTGCTTGGTTCCTTAGATGGTTCTGTAGAGGTAAATGGATTACTCAGTGAAATGAAAAGGTGTGTAATGAAAAGCACACTTTAGCATTGTGTCATGGTGCCCTTTCATGCATTGCACTGATTCAGCATACCTCAATATGACCTTAGATTTCAAAAACCTTCCTGGCAATTTTGAGCAGCATAGGCAGCACCACAGCAAGGAGCACAGACTTCTAATAATTGGTTCCAAAACAACAGAATGACCTGCCTCTGCACATATGCACCATTTCTAAAATGAGTGCATTCTGCACAAAGTTAAACACTTGGATCGTCGGCTACCTGACTCCAGGAATCACCCCTGACTGCTATTGCATCTGTGACAGGATACCCTCTCAGGAGATAGTTCATTAAAAAAAAAAAAAAACACATAGCATTACAGACAAAGTGAGGTGCCATTTTTATTGGGAGACTTGGGGGAATGTCGGGTGGATGGACATTTGTGGCTCTTTGCAAATTCCAGAGCTTTCCATCACGAAAATATGAGGAAATTGTGTTGCTTTAGTCAAAGTTTGAGATTTGCAAGGAAGTCTGGGTAAGAAATCTGGTGATAATCATGCAAGTCAGCCAACTCTAGATACCCCTAGGTGTACAGTTTGTAAAAAATGTACAGGTTTTGTAGGTTTCCAAGGTGCCAACTGAGCTACAGTTCAAAATCTACAGCTCCCTACAATGAAAAAAGGGTCAGTTTTGAGATGAGAAATCTGATGTGTTGTGTTGTTTTTTCGGCCTTTCATGTCAGTGACACTATGCCTACTCACACAAGCATGGTACCATTTTTATAGAAATACTTGTGGGAGCATAGAATAGTTTAACATCTCTTTTACCAACTAAATTTCACTGTATTTGTGCTTTTCAAATGTTAGCCCAGTGTATAAGAAAGAAGACATTTTGAAAAATAACTGCTAAGTCATAAGCTAGTATGGGTATCAACTAGTTCAGAAATGCACAAATAACTACTATTCCTGAACTCCATATCTGGAGTTCATTTCAGAAATACCTAGATTTCCTTGATACCTATTTTTAACTCTACCTATTTCACTATATGAATAGGTCTATACTTGGTACTCAATGAAAAACATTTGCACAGTGCAGCTCAGTTGTTGGCTCTGGGTACCTTGGGTTCTTGGAGTACCTAAAAACCCTATTAATCCGGGCAAACTCAAGGGTCTGGTGGACATAATGGCATACTTATTTTGTAAATCGCCCATCATGACAAAAAGTAACAGATGAAAAGGTTGTCACAAATGGCCATATTTTCCTACTAATTTTCAATATTTCTTTATTTCAACAGCTATTTATTAATACCCCTTGCTGAATTTAGAATAGCGTCTTCTTTTCAGAAATCTATAGCTTTCTTGGGTCATTCATGGATTTTTTATTGGACGTAGTTTGAAAGCACAAATAAATAGAAAAAATGGGCCACCTCTTTGAAAATTTCCAAAACTCGGGAACAAAATTAGATTTTTGATTCAGCTCTGCGTGTTCCTAAAGCTGTGAAGATTGCTAATTTAGTGCAGCAAACCATTTGTTGATGATAATTTTTGGAGAAAAAAACAGACTCTTATCTAAAGCACTATTTCCCAATTTTCCTAAAAAAAACCTAAATATTTGCTATATTTTGACTATTGTCACAGTCCCCTCCAAGGAAATGCATAAACCCTGGGCACCTTTAGACTCTCCAGGATGTTAGAGAAAAAGGACACAAAAAAGTATTCAGCACTTGGGGAGAGGGCCAGCTCCCACATTTAAAGGGTTAAGGCAGGTCACTGTGAGTTAACAGTATATTTTGGTATCATCTGCTCTTTTGTTGCTGGGTGTAGGAAAGCACCATCTTTCTTGGCATGTTACCCCCATTTTTACTTGTATGTCAGTATGTTTTTGCCTGTCTCACTGGGATCCTGCTGGTCAGGACCCCAGTGCTCATAGTTTGTGGCCTAATGTGTGTGTTGTGAATAGTGCTTAACTGTGTTACTGAAGCTCTGCTGATCAGAACCACAGTGCTTATGCTCTCTCTGCTTCTACATTTGTCTCTATAGGCTAGTGACTTAATTTCCCAATTTTAATTGGCACACTGGACTTTTGCCACCCATAAGTAGCTCAGACAAACCCTTTTACAGGACTGTCACTACAGCCTGCGAGAAATAGTGCACACACTATTTCACAGTCATTTTCACTGCACTTAAGTAACTTATAAGTCACCTATATGTCTAACCTTCATTTATTCAAGGCCAAGGTGCAAAGTTACTAAGTGTGAGGGTACCCTTGCACTAGCAAAGTTGCCCCCACGCTGTCCAGGGCCAATTCCCCGGACTTTGTGAGTGCGGGGATGCCATTACACGCGTGCTGCTGCCACCTCACAGACAGTGTTCTGCCCTCCTGGGGTCTGAACAGCTCAGTCCGAGGAAGGCAGAACAAAGCAATTCCTTTGGGAGGAGGGTGTTACACCGTCTCCCTTTGGAAATAGGTGTTACGGGCTGGGAAGTGGTAGCCTCCTCCATCTTCTGGAAATGCTTTGAAGGGCGCAGATGGTGCCCTCCTTGCATAAGCCAGTTCACACGGGTTAAGGGGCCCACAGTCCCTGCTCTGGCACGAAACTGGACAAAGGAAAGGGGAGTGACCACTCCCCTATCTATCACCACCCAAGGGGTGGTGCCCAGAGCTCCCCAGTGTGTCTCAGACTTCAGACATCTTGTTTTCCAAGGTGTGGGGACACTCTGGAGGCCTCTGAGTGGCCAGTGCCAGCTGGTGACGTCAGTGACCCCTCCTGATACGTCCATACCTGATAAGGTAGCCAATCCCCCTCTCAGGGCTATTTAGGGTCTCTCCTATGGGTTTCTCATCAGGTTCTGCTTACAAGTTTCCAGCAGGAATCCTCTGCAAATACTACCTCATCCTCTGACCTGGGATCGCCCACAGACTGCTCCAGAAACCACTGTGACAGCAACAAAGTATCCAGAAGGGCTACTTTTCCTATGCAACTTCAGCTCCAGCCAGTAACTGAAACAGTTTCCACGGTGTGCATGCTCTGGGGACTCCCTGTCTTTACCCTGCACCAGAAGGAGCAAAGAAATCTCCTGTGGAGTGACAGAGCCACTTCTCTGCTCTTGCAGGCACCTTCTAAGATGACAACCGGTTCTCTTGAACTCCTCTCCTTGTGACGAGCGTGCTCCTTGGAACACAGGTGGTGGATCCCTTTGACACAGACTGTCCTAAGGTCCTGCTGTCCAAATTTGGAGGAGTTAAGAGCTTGCCTTCCCGGTTTGTGAAAGTACCCCTATGCACTGCGTCATCTTCACCTCCTGAGGCCTCTGTGCCCTATTTGCAAGAATCCTTCATGCACAGCCTGGCCCAGGTAGCCAGCACTCTATCCTGAAATGCTCAACTCACTGAGTTGTCCTCCGGATGCGTGGGACCTTTTTTTTGTAGTGCTGCAACACCCACAATTTGCACCTTCTTTGTCCCCATGTTCTGGGACCTCCGTGGGTGCTGCCTAGTCATCTGTGGGTACCCTCCAGTGTTGGGAGGCCCCTCTGCTTCCTCAGTCCCAGTTGAGGTCCCCAGGTCCGTCCTGGGTCCAGGCAGCGCCACTTTGAAGCAATCAACGACATTGCTTGAACCAAGACTTGTTGGACGAATCCAGCACTGAAACTCACCTGCATCCAACATCTCTCAATGGGACATCCATTGCATCATGCACGAACCTGCAACCATCTTTGGTGCATTTCTGCAGTCTTCTTCCAATGGGGGACTCTTCTTTTATACCCTCTTTTAGGTTGGAAGTGGCCCTGTCCTTCCTGGTACTTCTTTGAACTTCTGGACTTAATCTCCTCTCTTTACAGGTCTTCAGGGCCAGGAATCCACCATTTGTTGTTTGCAGTCTTGCTTGGTTCTTGCAAGAATTAGAATCACGACCTGTTGTGTGTCCTAAGGAAATCTGCAGTACTTTACCCCTACTTTCCTGGGCTCTGGGTGGGGTATTTTACTAACCTTTGTGGTTTTCTTACTCTCCCAACGATTCTCTACACACTACACATGTCTTGGGGGAATTTGTGATTTGCATCCCTCTTTCTTAGTATATGGTTTGTGTTGCCCCTAGACCTATTTTCAACCATTGTATTCTATAGCATTTCCTTTTGTTTGCACTATCCTATGTCTAATTACTTACCTTATTTTGGTGTCTAGTTTACAGAATGTATATAAAACTTACCTCCGGAAGGAGGATTGCCTCTAAGATATTTTTAGCCTTGTGTCACCTAAATACATTCACTTTATTTTTGGTAACACAATGTATTGTCTTTACTTGTGTATACATACTGTGTAACTATAGTGGTATTGCAGGAGCTTTGCATGTTTCCTAGTTCAGCCTAAGCTGCTCTGCTGCAGCTGCCTCCATCAGCCTAAGCTGGTGCAACACTACTAAATTTCACTAATAAGGGATAACTGGACCTGGTATAAGGTGTAAGTACTCAAGGTACCCACTACAAACCAGGCCAGACTCCTACATTGGTGGTGCAGCGGTGGTATAAGTACTTGCAATTGCTTTACCACTTTGTTGCTAGTGCTTTTCACAAGAAAAGCTTGCTTCAATACTTAGAGCTATACATGATTGTACCTAGAAGTAATTTCAAACTTTCTAAAAAAAGTTCTTTAAACTTCTTTTCTCTAAATAGTTAGGCCTGCCAGTCGACTAACTTTTTACTTTGTTTTCCTAATCTCTTTTTCTTTCAACATGACTACTGTAGAATCTACCCCTAGAGTTGTGAAAACAACATATGAGAATCTTAACTTTAAATGCTGGAGGGGTCTCTGTACTGAAAGGAGTTTAGGGATTAGGAAGAATTCCAATAAGGAATTCCTTTTAAATCTTCTCCTGAAGGATAAACAGGGACTTAGCACTGGTCAGGAACAGCCAGATGGGGGAATAGAGGAAGATTCCAACCAGGCAGGCTCAGAGGAGCATTCTGATAATCCTGGGTAGGGTCCTTCCACTGATCATTATGTCAACAAACCCCTTAGTGTAGCTGGGAGTGGGAAGGGTTCACACACTAGTAGGACTCTCTTCACACCTCGAGGCCAGGCCACTAGGGTGGTTCCAGTTAGGGAAAGATCAGCCTCTGTCAATTCAAATGTTACTTCTGTTTCAGAGGCATCCAACACTTCTAACCCTGAGGACCAGCCCTTAGCTAGGGAACTCAGAAAGCTGAGGTTAGAGGAGGCCGGACTGATGCTACCGCAGCAACAGTTGGTCTTAGACAGGTATTCCCTGGCTGGGGACAGGATAATGCAGGGGTTAGGGTTAGTTCCCCATGGTGGTAGCAGCAGTTTCAGGAATTCCAATGTCAGGGAACCTACATTTCATTCCAGGAATCCGGACAAAGTTGTCCCCCATTACAAAGATGGGTATGACATCCACAAGTGTTTTGCTGCACTTGAGAGGGCCTGTAAAGTTCAGAGGGTCCCTCAAGTTTATTGGGTTGCTATCCTGTGGCTATCTTTCACTGGCAAGGGGAGAGACAGACTCCCTATTGTCAGGGAGGATGATGCAGATAACTACCATACAAAAAAGTGCACTCTTAGATGATCTGGGATTAACCACGGAGCAATATAGAATAAAGTTCAGAGACCAGAAATGAGTCATCACAGGATTGGACAGAATTTGTAGACTGTTCATTGAAGGCCCTAGAACGTTGGTTAAATGGCAATAAAGAGACTGACTATGAACGCCTATATAACTTGAATCCGAGAGAGCATATATTGAAAAATTGTGTGTCTGATTTGTTGCATCAGTATCTTGTGACCTCAGCTCTGACCTCTCCCCAAGAATTGGGAAAAAAGGCAGACAAATGGGTCAGAACAAGGGTGAACTCATACAGGGGGTGACAAAGACAGCACGAAGAAGGATGGTAAATCTTGTGACTAGGATGGGGACAAAGATAAAAAATCTTCTGAGGCTTCATCAGGCCCACAAAAATCCTCTGGGGGAGGTGGGCACAAATCCTCTTCACATAATCAGACAAAGCCATGGTGTTATCTCTGTAAAGCCAAAGGTCATTGGGCAAGTGACCCCACTTGTCCAAAAAGAAACACCAAACCTGCCACAACCACAACCCCAACTGCTTCCACTATTGCCCCCAGTAATAGCAGTGGTGGTGGGAAGAACACTACAAATAGCTAGTCAAAGGGTGAAGCTGGGTTCCTTTTTGGTAATGTAGTGGGGGTTGGTCTAGTTAGGGAGACCAATGATGCTGTTTTAGTCTCTGATGGTGGCATTTATCTTGCTATCTTAGTTGCTTGTCCCCTTAATATGGATAAGTACAAGCAACTACCGCTAATAAATGGTGTTCAGGGTTAGGCCTAAAGAGACACAGAAGCCAGTGTCACCATGGTGATGGAGAAACTTGTTGCCCCTGAGCAACACCTACTTGACCATCAGTACCAAGTGACAGACGCCCATAACAACACTATTAGCCACCCCATGGCTGTTGTGAATTTCAACAGGGGGGGGGGGTTACTGGTCCAAAGAAAGTTGTGATATCTACTGACTTACCTACAGAATGTCTATTAGGAAATGATTTGGAGACTTCAGCTTGGGCTGAAGTGGAGTTGGTGGCCCATTCAGCAATGCTGGGTATTCCTGGGCATATCTTTGTTCTTACTAGGGCTCAGGCCAAGAAGCAAAGAGGACAGGGAAACTTGTATCCTGGAACAATGGACTAAGGGCCCGATGTAGAACACGTTTTGCACGGCGCAAACTGCAAAAATCGCAGTTTGCTCCATGCAAAACACGCATCGCAATGCACATTCCCATTTTGCGAGTCGGTACCGACTCGCAAAATGGGAATGCGACTCGCAAATAGAAAGGGGTGTTCCCTTCCTATTTGCGACTCGCACCGCGAAGCAGAATTGCTTTGTGACCGCGAACGCGGTCGCAAAGCAATTCGCAGTTACCACCAGTGTCACACTGGTGGTAACCGATTCGCAAAAGGGAAGGGGTCCCCATGGGGCCCCTTCCCCTCTGTGAATGTTGCTATAAATGTTTTTTCAGAGCAGGCAGTGGTCCAATGGACCACTGCCTGCTCTGAAGAAACAAAACCAAATGGTTTCGTAATTTGTTTGTATTGCAACTCGTTTTTCTTTAAGTTGGACAATAGGACATCAGGACCATTATGAACACTTCAGTCCACCACTTGTGATGCAGGATCCACTCAGCTCAGCAGGAGAGGGGATCCACGCAGCCAGTCCTCGTCGCAGTAGGTGCCCGCTGAAGCAGAGGAGTGACTCCTTCACCCCAAGGGAGATTTCTTTGCCCTTCTAGCGCAGGCTGAAGACAGGCTGTCCTCTGAGGAGGCACAACCAGGAAATAGTTGCATTTGCTGGCAGGAGCTGAAGATACAATGTTCCAGAAGTCAACTTTGCTTCTTTGTTGCAGTTTGTAGAGTTCCTGGAGTGTCCAGATGCAGTTTCCTCAGTGAGAAGTTGAAATTGAGGATGCAGAGGATTCCTGCTGGAGTTTTGCAATCCGAATCTGAAGAACCACCGAAGAGAGAGACCCTAAATAGCCCTGAAAGGGAAAGGGATTGGTTAGCTAATCAGGTAAGCACCTATCAGGGGAGGGCTCTGATGTCAGCTGCTGGCACTGGCCACTCAGATGCTCCCAGAGTTCCCTGCCAACTTGGAATCCAAGATGGCAAAACCCAGGGACCAACCTGGAGGAGCTGTGAGCACCACCCATGGGTTGGTGTTGGACAGGGGAGTGATCACTCTCCTTTCCTTTGTCCAGTTTTGTGCCAGAGCAGGGACTGGAGGTCCCTGAACTGGTGTAAACTGGATTGTGCAAGGAGGGAACCAAATGTGCCCTTCAAAGCATTTCCAGTGGCTTGGAGAGGCTACCCCTCCCAAGCCTGTAACACCTATTTCCAAAGGGAGAGGGTGTAACACCCCTCTCCCAAAGGAAATTCTTTGTTCTACCTTCCTGGGATCAAGCTTTTCAAGCAACAGGAGGGCAGAAACCTGTCTGAGATGTGGCAGCAGCTGGGGCTGCCTGGAAAACCTCAGAAGGCTGGAATGGCAATAATGTGGGTCCTCCAAGAGCCCCCAGAGTGCATGGAATCTTAATACCAATGCTTGCAAAAGCCTTGGGGTATGGTTCCAACATGTTTGATACCAAACATGCCTATGTTCGGAGTTACCATTATGTAGCTGGGCCTAGGTAGTGACCTAGGTCCAGTGCATTCATAAAATGGCATCCCCAGACTGATGAAGTCCAGGAAAATGGTCCTAGAGGTTGTGGGGGTACCTCTGCTAGTGCAGGGGTGCCATCACTCACAGGTACTCTATACCCTGCCCTCAAGGCTGGAGGGCCTGCTATATGGGTGAATTATGAGTGACCTGATGCAGTGTAAATGGCAGTGAAAGGATGCATACACCTTTTCACGTAGGCTGCAATGTCAGTCCTGCAACAGCCTTTGCATGGGCTCCCTATGGGTGGCTAAAGATATGCTGCAGCCCATAGGGTCCAATGGAACCCCAATGGCCTGGGTACGTAAGTACCCTTTATTAGGGACTTATAATGTGGCAAGAGTATTCCAACTGTGGATGAAATACTGGGTTACCAGTATGTAACAACCAAAGTTAGAGGAGAGAGAGCATAATCACTGGGGTCCTGGTTAGCAGGATCCTAGTAAACATAGTCAAGCACACAGACATCAGGCTGAAAATAGGGGTAGCCTTGGCAATAAGAGGGTACTTTCCTACAGGGTGGGACACATGTTAGACCTGACAGCCATGGGGTGGTCTTCCCCAACTTGTTGTCCGCCTCCCTCTTTTTTCTCATCTTGCCTTTGCTGGTTTTAACACTCTGCACACTTCCCTTAACATGGTAACATTGGCTCCTACCCATTTTGCATAGTTACTTTACCTATAAGTCCCTAGTAAAGTGCATTAGATGTGCGCAGGGTCAGTAAATTAAATGCTACTAGTGGGCCAGCAGCACTGATTAAGCTTGCCACATAGGTAGCCCCTTAGCCATGTCTCAGGCCTGCCATTGCAAGGCCTGTTGGTGCAGTTTCACTTCCACTTCAACTTGACAAAACTACTTGTTAAGACTTAAACGTCTCTTTTATTACATATAAGTCATGAAGGTAAAAGGCAGGACGTGTACCTTTAAGTTTTACTTGTCCTGGTAGTAAAACAACCAAAGTTGTTTTTTACATTTGTGACTCCTACTCCTCTCATAGGCCAGCATTGGAAATTCTCTTACATACTTTTAAGTGGTAATTTCTGATCTGTAAAGAGTGACATTGCCATGTTTGGTATGGTTGGAATGGCAGTGAGAAATCCTGCTTGCTGGTGAAGTAGGATTTAACATTACTTTTTTAGAGATGCCACTTTTAGAAAGTAGGCATTTCTCCCTACTTACTGCTCCCTGTGCCTTACAGCCTGCCTCCTATCCACATTTGGGTTTGTGCTGGTTGACAGCTCCCCTTGTGCATTCCACCCAGACAGTCGTAAACTGAATGTATCTGCATACTGATGGGTCTTCCTTGGCAGGAGGGGTGGAGTGGCTCTCACTTCCACTTCAGAGGCTAGTGACCTGAGCTCACACAAAAGACTGATAACCCCCAACAAATCTCCTGGCAAACAGGACTGGGTCAAAAGAGGAAATGGTGCAGTTCAAAACCACTCTTAGGCCCGTATTTATACTTTTTTTAGCGCCGCATTTGCGCCGCTTTTTGACGCAAAACGGAGCAAACCTACAAAATACAATGGTATTTTGCAAGTTTGCGCCGTTTTTGCGTCAAAAAAAAAAGTATAAATACGGGCCTTAGAGTCTCCTACACTTCAACAGCACATTTGGGAATATATATATATACATACTGGTTCTGGCACACCCTGAAACCAGACACTTCTGGACCTACAAATTGACTCTGTCAGAAGGACTGCATTGCTAGTCAAAGGACTCATCTGAACTGCTTTTCTGGAAGGACTTCTCTCCAGCCTGTTGCCCTGCTGCCTGCGGCCACCTGACTCTACTGGAAAGACTTTTCCTTCCCCCGCAAGTGATTTCCAGGTGCTTCTCAGCATGCCTCCTGTTAAGAAGGTTCAGGCCCATCAAGGACTTCGCCTAAGGGAGAAAATCCACTGCGCCGGAAAAATCTATGCAGTTTCGTGCAGAATCAATGAGGGGCTTTCTCATGGCTATACAGCCGATGCAGCACCTGTATAATCGATGCAGCAACTGTTTCATTATCACAGCACATTGGGATATTCCATGGTTCATCCATGGTCATAAGTTTGTCAAAGCACCACAGTAAGAAACCCAGGCTGTGTGATTGTGAATCGATGCATTGCCCTTCCTGCGAGGAAAGAATCTGCTGCGCTGGATTTTTTTTTTTAAATGTGTGGCTGGGCGCGGCAAGGATTAGGTGCACCAGAGCAATGCTACCTTTGATGGTAGCCTTGGACCAGAGGCTTGTTCCCCTATAATCTAGGGTGTCAAAAATCTACTTTCCACTCAGATAGGACTTGAATGTGTGAAAACTTCACCGTGAGGTAGAATACGTTTCTGCTCACTTACACTTTACTATGGTTCCATAGCCCTGAAGAATGCTCCAGACCAGGGTAGGCTCAGTATGAGGGCAGAAGCATGTTGGCTTTTTAAAGGAGAGGCTGAGTTATTATACTCATGGTTGTCATCAACATATGATTTTAACCATACAATCAAACACCATTATTAAAGGTATAATTTACTGATAGTCCACTTGGTATTTTTAATTTATCTGGATCCCATTATTATCCAGCAAGCTTTTTCTAAAAACTCCCTCTGGTGCATTTCACAAAGAGGTTGAGTCCACCCTGGTGGCACTGTTCTACTAGGGTGGTTAGAGGTGGTCAATGATGAAGCATGACTCAACCAGCTGTGTGAAACGAGCTAGTCCATAAGGAGGAACTCCCCGCTAGCTAATCAATACAAAAGTGTCAAAAAAGACCACATGTGTTGCAGGATCACAATCAAAGTGATTGTGGTCACATGTCAACTTATCCCTCAACACCTTTTGTGTATATTATTTGTACGTTGGCAGGACATGTGGAGGGTTCACCTTTCATCTCTCACCTTGTGCACCGTCATGTGTAGGAAGGGGCACCTTCCTGCACATAATCAATCACAACTACAACGTAGGCATTTGTGAACCATGGTGCAAGGGTGCCTACGTTGGAGCTTGGCAAATGACCCAGTGCCAGTGCAGGGGGTAAAGGCAGAAATGCACTGTATCTAATAGATATGGTACATTGTCCACCTTTCACTGTGGTGCAGGGTGGCACAGCAAGTCGATTCCTGCCCTGTCCTGTGCCACAGGTGCTTGTAAATTACCCACAGACATGGCAATACATTATAAGCTACAATGCCACACTTTGCAAGATGTCCTTACATACACATTCATGCCTGTGAGGAAATATGGATAAGAGCCTTGTGTGAAAGAGAGGTGTACCATGTCCACAGGTGGGGGTTCACATGCAACACACAGAGCACAATACCCGTCCAATGACATACACAACGCAAACTAGGTGAAAACATGGCTCATGGGCAGGTCACATTTTACTGGACACACGTGCAATAATCTGCAACATCACACACAACCTGCATGGGTGAACTGTCATGCCACACCAATCACACAATCACAATTCCCCTAAGCCTGAACCCTTGACTGGAAGGTGCACCACCATACACAACTACAATCATGCACGCAAACAGGAAACCACACAGCACCAGATGCAAGTTTGTATCACTACTTCATAGACGAATACTATGTAAGGCAAGTTGGAAAGAAACACAAGAACACGTCTGAGACTGTCTCTCCTCTTCCATTGCAGCTGACTAAGGATATGGTATCCAGCTGTGGGTGGTGACACCATATGGAAACCCACAGAGCAACACCAAAATGGCATACTATCTGACATATATCCGGACCCGGGATGTTGTGGAGAGGGCATTCAGCATCCTGAAGTCACATTCCAGATGCCTCAATTTATCAAGGGGGAGAATCCTATATTCACCCCATCCCATCTGTAAAATCATTGTTGTTTGTGCCATATTGCACAATATTTGTTTGTGGGCTAATGTCCCTTGGGATGAATAAGTGAAGGATCCCAGGGAGGGGGATGAGGACAGTGATGCCCACCTCAGGATGGAGAAGCACAAAATACTACTGCTGGGACAAGCAAATGTGCACAGATTGTGTAGAACAACTTCTTAATAATTTTGTAAAAAAGAAGTCACTTTCAAAAAACTTGTAAATAAATCATTTAATCACATAAGTGTCTTGGAGTATCTGTCACGTGGGAATGCAACAGCAACTCATACACATCTAGGAAAGCAAGACGAGGCCACAACAGTTGGAAAACAAGTAGGAACACACTCAGAAAGACCAAACAACTACACAAAAAGCAATGATAATGGATTGTGTGGGTGTAATGTATGCAGTGCCAGTGTAATATACATTTTACATTGCAACAAACATTTCACACAGGTCAGGTTGAAAATTGACAGTAGGCACATTGTAATCCCATATGATGTCTGTTATCCAGATGTCAGGCCTTGGTAGGATAAGAGTAGCTAATACCTACAGCAGTAGTGTTAGCTATGTGACAATCACAGGTGACAACTTGTAACATACCCCTTAGTGGCACTCACATGTATGACAAATAGTGTGTGATATACAGAGGATACTGCACCAGTATGTATAGGCCTGTCTTACTCAAATAAGTAGTCATCTTCCATGTATGTCAAACAATGCCATAGCATGTCAAACACAGACATATTTCCACATGCGTATGTTAACCATGACTGTCAGGACTATTCGTACAATCCACCCACACTCATTGTGCATCTGACATAGGATGATGGCAGCAGCTGTGTGTGAATGCCCACATAAAACACACACATAATGACAGCTGAGACATTCATGTACAGCCACTTTGAGGAGGTAATTCACAGACTACACAAGTGCTGTGGCTGGAGTCCGGAGAATCACGGGTGTCAGTTACTCATCCTGCCTCCAACGGATATGCTACAGTAAATATTGCTTGTCCTATAGGAAACCCAATGTTATTTGGCAAATATCATACGAACAAAATCACAATACAGTGACATGCATTAAGGACTGGTCAGTGAGGATCAGGAAGATGAGGAGCAACATGGCAATTGAGGCCTACAGTACATTATCTTGCTTCTATTGTTGGGAATGCCTACAGAATCCTAATAATGTACTCCACAAAACGCATAAGCACACGCATACTGTAGGCTGCTTAACATCCCAGTCATACTGTCAGAAAGTCCACTTGTGTGTTCGTCCACCACAAATAAGTATGATTGCTGAATGTGTGAACTGACAATATCTGTACCCTGGGTCTGCAGACATGTTCCTGCCCCACTATCTACCAATGGAGTAGCAATGCAATAAAGGCTGATATAACATCCTAAGTCACAGACTCATGTAAGTCCCTAGTAGATAATAGCCCAAGGCTTACATAAATCCCCTGTAAGTCCCTAGTAGATAATTGGGCAAGGCAGACTTAAATCCCCTGTAAGTGCCTATTATATAATAGAGTAAGGCAGACATAAATCCCCTGTAAGCCCTCAGTAGATATTAGGGCAAAGCTGACATCAATGACCTGTAAGTCCCTAGTGGATAATAGGGCAACGGAGAGTAGTTTTACATTTGAATACTGTATTTGGGTGTTCACTGATGTGCAGCCTGCCATCCCTGTCTGATGGCAGTCCTACCATACACACTTTGTGCTACAAAGGAATTCTATGCAAAGCTAAGTGGTGAGGAATTGTACTGTCAAAGTGTATGTGTGAGAAAGTAACCTCTTTCTTGCATGGTTACCCCCACATTTGGCCTGTTTGTGAGTGTGTGTCAGTGTGTTTTTACTGTGCCACTGGGATCCTGCTAGCCAGGACCCCAGTGCTCATAATTTGTGGCCTAATGTGTGTGTTGCCAGTAGTGCTTAACTGTGTCACCAAGGCTCTGCTAATCAGAACCCCAGTGCTTATGCTCTCTCTGTTTTTAAATGTGTCACTATAGGCTAGTGACTTCATTTACCAACTTCAATTGGAACACTGGACCCCCCTTATAAGTCCCTAGTATATGGGACGTAGGTACCCAGCGCATTGGGGTTCCAGGAGATCCCTATGGGCTGCAGCAATTCTTTTGCCACCCATAAGGAGATCAGACAAACCCTTTCACATGACTTTCACTACAGCCTGTGTGAAACAATGCACACATTATTTCACAGCCATTTTCACTGCACTTAAGTAACTTATAAGTCACCTATATGTGTAACTTTCGTTTAATTAAGGCTAGGTGCAAAGTTGCTAAGTGTGAGGGCACCCTTGCACTAGCAAAGGTGACCCCACATAGTTCAAGGCTGTAGGAGGCTGGCCTGGCCTATAGTGGGTCCCTGATGGTACTTACACCTTGTGCTAAGTCCAGTTATCCCTTATTAATAGATTAGTAGTGTTCTAGCAGCTTAGGCTGATAGAGGTAGCTATAGCAGAGCAGCTTAGGCTGAACTAGGAGACATGCAAAGCTCCTATCATACCACTTATATCATGTAGCACTATATCATAGAAAACACAATACTCAGAGTTACTGAAAAGAAAGTTACTTTATTTTAGTGACAATGTGTTAGGAATATCTCAGAGGATATTCTCCCTTAGGAGGTAAGTAAAATACACATAATCAGGTAAGTAAACAGTTATAAAAGTAGTGCAAACACTGTAGAATACAATAGGATGCAATTGGCCTAGGGGCAACACAAACTATATACTCTAAAAGTGGAATGTGAACCACTAATGGACCCCAGGCCTAGTGTAGTGTGTAGAGGGTCACTGGAAGTGTAGGAAAACACTAAGGGTGTCCAAGATAACCCCTCCCCAAGACCCTGAAAAGTAGGATTAAAGTTGGCCTACTTCCCCAGAAACACAGTAAAGTTGTGATAGGAGATTCTGCAAAGGCAACAACTGACTGCCAAGCACTGAAGATGGATTCCTGGACCTGAGGACCTGTAAAGGAAGGGGACCAATTCCAAGAGTCACCCAAGTGTCCAGGAGGGGCAGGAGCCCACTAAACCCCGGATGAAGGTGAATAAGGGCTGCCTCCTGGTGGAAGAAGCTGAAGATTCTGAAACAATGGAAGATGCCAGAAACTTTTCCTTTGCACAGATAATGTCCCACGGTGTGCTGGAGGAAGCAGAGTTGCTTCCATGCAGAAAGACCACAAACAAGCCTTGCTAGCTGCAAGAGTTGCGGTTGAAGATAATAGATGCTGCCTGGGCCCAGGAAGGACCAGGAGGTCGCCCCTTGGAGGAGGAGACAGAGGGGGCAATCAGCAGTACAGAGAGCCCACACAGAAGAAGGCAGCACCTGGAGAAGCACTTCGGCAGGTGATCAAGAAATCTGAGCACAGGAGTCACCTCAACACTATAATAGAGGGACCCACAAAGTCGGTGGTCAACTCAGTGAGTTGAGTAATGCAGGATGGAGTGCTGGGGACCTGGGCTAGTTTGTGCACAAAGGAAGTCTTGCAGAAGTGCACAGAAGCACTAGCAGCTGCAATTCACACAATACACAGGATTACTGTCTGGCAGGGACTTACCTCCCCCAAATTTGGACAGTATGACCACTGGACTGTCGGGGTCACTAAGATCCAGCTCCTGTGTTCCAGGGACCACGCTCGTCTAGATGAGAGGGGACCCAGAGGACCAGTGATACAGAAGTTTGGTGCCTGCGTTAGCAGGGTGAAGATTCCGTCGACCCACGGGAGATTTATTCTTGGCTTCCAGTGCAGGGTGAAGGAAGACAGCCCTCAGAGCATGCACCACCAGGAAACAGTCGAGAAAGCTGGCAGAATTAGGTGCTACAATGTTTCTGGCAGTCGTCCTGCTACTTTGTTGCGGTTTTGCAGGCGTCCTGGAGCAGTCAGCGGTCGATCCTTGGCAGAAGTTGAAGAGAAAGATGCAGAGGAACTCTGGTGAGCTCTTGCATTCATTAGCTTAAGAGAAACCCACAGCAGAGACCCTAAATAGTCTTCAGAGGAGGATTGGCCACCTAACCAAGTAAGCACCTATCAGGAGGAGTCTCTGACGTCACCTGCTGGCATTGGCCACTCAGAAGCCTCCATTGCGCCCTCACACCTCTGCATTCAAGATGGCAGAGGTCTGGGACACACTGGAGGAGCTCTGGGCACCACCCCTGGGGTGGTGATGGACAGGGGAGTGGTCACTCCCCTTTCCTTTGTCCAGTTTCGCATCAGAGCAGAGGCTGGGGGATCCCTGAACCAGTGTAGACTGTTTTTTTTTCAAGGAGGGCACCATCTGTGCCCTTCAAAGCATTCCCAGAGGCCAGGAGGGCGGAATCCTGTCTGTAGGTTGACAGCAGCGGTAGCTGCAGTGAAAACCCCAGAGAGCTAGTTTGGCAGGACCCGGGGTCAATGCTGGAGCCCTGGGGATGCATGGGATTGGCACCCCAATACCAGATTTGGCATAGAGGGACAATTCCATGATCTTAGACATGTTACGTGGCCATATTCCGAGTTGCCATTGTGAAGCTACATGTAGGTATTGACCTATATGTAGTGCACGCGTGTAATGGTGTCCCCGCACTCACAAAGTCCGGGGAGATTGCCCTGAACAATGTGGGGGCACCTTGGCTAGTGCCAGGGTGCCCTCACACTTAGTAACTTTGCACCTAACCTTCACCAAGTGAGGGTTAGACATATAGGTGACTTATAAGTTTCTTAAGTGCAGTTTAAAATGGCTGTGAAATAACGTGGACATTATTTCACTCAGGCTGCAGTGGCAGTCCTGTGTACGAATTGTCTGAGCTCCCTATGGGTGGCAAAAGAAATGCTGCAGCCCATAGGGATGTCCTAGAACCCCAATACCTTTGGTACCTAGTTACCATATACTACGGAAATATAAGGGTGTTCCAATGTGCCCATTAGAATTGGTAAAAATGGTTAATAGCCTGCAGTGACAATTTTAAAAGAAGAGAGAGCATAAGCACTGAGATTCTGGTTAGCAGAGTCTCAGTGACACAGTTAGGCACCACACAGGGAACACATTTAGGCCACAAACAATGAGCACTGGGGTCTTGGCTAGCAAATGGGGGTAACATGCCAGGCAAGATGGTACTTTCCTACACAACCCCCCCCCCCCAAACGAGGGACAATAAGGATAACATTGCCTGGATGAGTCTTTATTGTCTAAGTGGAAATATCTGGAGACTCCATCTGCATTGGAGTGGGTACTCCCAGGTCTATGTTCCACTGTATAGTCCATTCCCTGTAGGGAGATGGACCACCTCAACAATTTAGGGTTTTCACCTTTCATTTGTTTTAGCAATAATAGAGGTTTGTGGTCTGCCTGAACAATAAAGTGAGTACCAAACAGGTATGGTTTTAGCTTTTTCAGTGCCCAGACCACAGCAAAGGCCTCCCTCTCTATGGCAAACCAATGCTTTTGTCTAGGTGTCAACCTCCTGCTGATGAAAGCAACAGGTTGATCCTGGCCCTCAGTATTAAGTTGTGATAGCACTGCCCCAACCCCCGTTAAGAAGCATCAGTCTGGACTATTAACTTTTTGGAGTAGCAAGGGCTTTTTACGACAGGTGAAGAGCACATGGCCTGTTTGAGCTCATCAAAAGCTTTTTGACAGCTAGCTGTCCATAATACGTTTTTAGGCATCTTCTTACTAGTAAGGTCATTCAGAGGTGCTGCAATGGAGCCATAATTCTTGATGAACCTCCTATAGTACCCTGTGAGGCCTTGAAAGGCTCTCACCTGGGTTTGAGTTGTAGGGCACTTGGAAGCCTTGATAATGAGGCCTGCCTTTTGCAGGACCTCCAAAACTTTCCACAGGTAGGCCAGGTGCTCATCCCAGGTGGAGCTAAAGACAGCCATATCATCTAGATATGCTGCACTAAAAGCTTCCAAACCTTGCAGGTCTGTGTTCACCAACCTCTGAAAAGTGGCAGGTGCATTCTTCAAACCAAAGGGCATCACAGTGAACTGATAGTGCCCTCCAATGGTGGAAAATTCAGTTTTAGGTTTAGCATCTTCTGATAATTTAATCTGCCAATACCCTGCAGTTAAATCAAAAATGCTTAGATACTCGTCAGAAGCCAGTGTATTTATTAGCTCATCTGCCCTTGGTATAGGGTGAGCATCTGTCTTGGTTACTTGTTGAGACCTCTATAGTCAACACAAAACCTAATTTCTCTTTTACCATCCTTACTGTGAGGTTTTGGGACAAGCACCACTGGGCTAGCCCATGGGCTTTCTGAAGGCTCAATCACTTCTAAGTCTAAGATATTCTGTACCTCGTGTTTAATGCAATCACTGACATGGTCAGGCTGCCTATAAATCTTACTTTTGACAGGTAAACTGTCTCCAGTATTGAAAGTGTGCTCACACCAGGTAGTTTTACCTGGTATCAGTGAGAAGAGGTCAGAATATTGTCCTAGGAGATTAATGCAGTTGTCCTTCTGCTCAGAAGTAAGGTAATCTGCTAGCACCACTCCCCCCACTAAGCCATCAGCTATAGTGGTGGAGAAGAGATAAGGGAGAGGGTCACTCTCTTCTTTCTGTCCCTCATCAGTTGCCATGAGCAGGGTTAGATCAGCCCTGTCAGAGTAGGGTTTTAGGCGGTTGACATGGAGCACCCTAAGGGGACTCCTGGCAGTGCCCAGGTCACCAAGAAGGTAACCTCGCCCTTTTTCTCAACAATGAGATGGGGTCCACTCCATTTGTCCTGGAGTGCTCTTGGGGCCACAGGCTCCAATTCCCACACTTTCTGTCCTGGGTGGTACTGGGTCAGGACAGCCTTCTGGTCATGCCATTGCTTTTGCAGCTCTTGGCGGGACTGAAGGGTTTTACTGGCCTTTTTCATAAAGTCAGCCATTCTGGATCATAGGCCAAGTACATAGTCCACAACGTCTTGTTTAGGAGCTTTTAAAGGTTATTCCCAACCCTCCTTAACAAGTGCAAGGGACCTCTTACAGGGTTCCCAAAGAGGAGTTCAAAGGAGCTAAAGCCCACTCCTTTTTGGGGTATCTCCCTGTAAGCAAAAAGGAGGCATGGTAACAGGACATCCCATCTCCTTCTGAGATCCCATAATCATATCTTTGAGAGTTTTATTAAATCTTTCAACCAGACCATTTGTTTGTGGATGATAAGGAGTAGTTAACTTGTACGTTATACCACACTCCTTCCACATAGCTTTGAGGTATGCAGACATGAAGTTACTACCTCTGTCTGACACCACTTCCTTAGGGAAGCCCACCCTGGAAAAGATTCCCAGGAGGGTTTTTGCCACTGCAGGAGCTGTAGTGGTCCTTAAGGGAATTGCTTCAGGATACCTAGTGGCATGGCCCACTACCACAAGGATAAACCTATTGCCTGAAGCTGTTGGAGGGTCAAGGGTGCCAACAATGTCAACCCCTACCCTTTCAAAGGGCACCCCACCCACAGGAAGTGGAATTAAGGGGGCCTTTGGGGTGCCACCAGTCTTGCCACTGGCTTGGCAGGTCACACAAGAGCGACAAAACTCTGTAGTGTCCTCTGACATATAAGGCCACTGAAACAAGGGAACAAGCCTGTCCAAAGTTTTGCTCTGGCTCAAATGCCCAACCAAAGGAATGTCATGTGCCAAGGTTAGAAGAAACTCCCTATACTGCAAAGGGATGACAAATCTCCTGGCAGCTCCAGGTTTAGGGTCCCTTGACTCAGTATCCGACTCAGTATACAGGAGGTTATCTTCCTAATACACCTTATGGCTATCATTGACATCCCCATTCTGCTGTTTGACAGCTGGCTGTCTCAAACCCTCTAGTGTGGGACAGGTCTGCTGTGCCACACTCAGCTCTTCCCCAGCAGGTCCCCTGCACCCAAAAGCTTAGCAGTGTCTGCTGCCAGCTCCTCTGGTATAGGTTCTGCACAGAGATAGGATTCCTCTTCCTCAAAAGGGGAATCTTCTACCCCTAGCTTTTGGTAGCACTTGGTCCATTGTTCCAGGATCCAAGTTTCCCTGTCCTTTTTGCGTTTTGGCCTGAGCCTTTGTCAAAGCAAAAATATGCCCAGAAATGCCCAGCATTGCTGCATGGGCCTCCAACTCCACTTCAGCCCAAGCTGATGTCTCCAAGTCATTGCCTAGTAAGCAATCTATAGGTAATTCAGTGGCTACCACAACTTTCTTTGGACCAGTAACCATTGCAGTTGGGGTTGTGGTAGTGGGAGCCTTGGTGTTTTTCTTTGGACAAGTGGAATCACTTCTCCATTGGCCTTTTACTTTACATAAATAACACCATGGCTTCTTTTGATTGTGAGAAGAGTATTTGGACCCACCACCCCCAGAGGATTTTTGTGGGCCTGATGAAGACTCAGAATGTTTTTTATCTTTGTCCCCACCCTTGTCAGAAGACTTACCATCCTTCTTCTTGCCATCCTTGTCACCCCCTGTATGAACTTTTCTGTTCACTCTTGTTCTGACCCATTTTTCTGCCTTTTTTCCAAATTCTTGGTGAGAGGTCAAATCTGAGTATACCAAAGTATACATGCTTTCTTAGTCAGTCACCTTACTGCCATGTAACCAACCCTCCAAGGCCTTCACTGAACAGTCCACAAAGTCTGTCAAGTCTTGAGAGGACTCTTTTCTGGTGTCTCTGAACGTAATCCTGTAGTGTTCAGTGGTTAAGCCAAATCCATCCAAGAGTGCATCTTTCAAAATGTTGTAATTCTTAGCATCACTTTCTCTGACAGTAAGGTGCCTATCACTACCCTTACCAGTGAACGACAGCCACAAGATAGCAGCCCACTGCCTTTGAGGGACTAACTGTACCATATAGGCCCTCTCAAGTGCAGCATACCACTTGTTAATGTCACCCCCCTCCTTGTAAGGGGGTACTATCTTATGCAGGTTTCTGGAATCTTGTTCTCTCACAGGATTGCTATCAAAAACACTGCTGCTGCCACAATGGGAAACTAACCCCAACCTCTGCATTTCCCTCTCTACATCCAGAGATTCCCTGTCTAAGGCTGGCTGCAGCTGTTTTAGCTTCAGCCTGGCATCTTCCAACCTCGGCTTTCTGAGTTCCCTTTCCATCAGGTTATTATCAGGGTGGGAGGCTTGGGAATTGTGAGACACAGAAGAAATGTGGGAATGGGCAGAGTGTGACCCGCCCCTAACTTGCTGGACTCTAGTAACCTGGCCTTTAGGAGTGAAAGGTGCCCTACTAGTGTGTGACCCCCTTCCACTACCAGTGTCACTGGATGGCCTGTTAGCTGGCAGGTATAGAAGGCTGGCCTGGCTTATAGTGGGTACCTTGCGGTACTTACACCCTGTGCCAGGTCCAGTTATCCCTTATTAGCAGAATAGAAGTGTTTCTAGCAGCTTAGGCTGATAGAAATTAGCTATGGCAAAGCAGCTTAGGCTGAACTAGGAGACATGCAAAGCTCCTACAATACCACTTATATCATACAGCACAACATCATAAGAAAACACAATACTCAGAGTTACTAAAAATAAAGGTACTTTATTTTAGTGACAATATGCCAAAAGTATCTCAGAGAATACCCTCAATTAGGAGGTAAGTAATATACACCAGTTATATGTACACAAACCCAAAACAGGTAAGTAACAGTAAGAAAAGTAGTGCAAACAATGTAGAATCACAATAGGATGCAATAGGTGAACATAGGTCTAGGGGCAACACAAACCATATACTCCAAAAATGGAATGTGAATCACGAATGGACCCCAGACCTATGGGAGCTTGTAGAGGGTCACTTGGACTGTAAGAAAACAGTAAGGGTGTCCAAAATACCCCACCCCATGACCCTGAAAAGTAGGAGTAAAGTTACCCTACTACCCCAGAAAGACAGGTCCAAGATTCGCAATAGTGTCCGGGGGGCAGGAGCCCAGGAAACCCCGGATGAAGGTGCAAAAGGGCTGCCTCAGGGTGGAAGAAGCTGAAGATTCAGTAGCAACGAAAAGGGCTAGGAACTTCTCCTTTGGTTGGAAGATGTCCCACGGCGTGCTGGAGGTTACAGACATCTTTTCACGCAGAAATACCGCAAACAGGCCTTGCTAGCTGCAAGGGTTGCGGTAGAGGTTTTTGGGTGCTGCTGGGGACCAGGAAGGACCAGGATGTCACCCTTTGGAGGAGGAGACAGAGGGGGTGCTCAGCAACTCAGAGAGCCCCTGAAGAAGCAGGCAGTACCCGCAGAAGTACCGGAGCAGGCACTTAGAAGATCTGTGAACTCAGAGTCACAAAAGGAGGGTCCCACGACGTCGGAGTCCAACTCAGCAGGTTGAGTACTGCAGGACGGAGTGCTCGGGATGCAGGCTAGGCTGTGCACAAAGGAATCCTTGGAAAAGTGCACAGAAGCCGGAGCAGCTGCAAATCACGCAGTACACAGGTTTGCTGTCTGGCGTGGGGAGGCAAGGACTTACCTCCACCAAATTTGTACAGAAGGGCAACTGGACTGTGGGAGAAACTTGGACTCAGTTCCTGTGTTCCTGGACCACACTCATCAGGATGAGAGGGGACCCAGAGGACCGGTGATGCAGTCTTTTGATGCCTGCGTTAGCAGGGGGAAGATTCCGTCGACCCACGGGAGATTTCTTCTTGGCCTCCAGTGCAGGGTGAAGGCAGACAGCCCTCAGAGCATGCACCACCAGGAAACAGTCGAGAAATCCGGCAGGATGAGGGGCTACAATGTTGCTGGTAGTCGTCTTGCTACTTTGTTGCGGTTTTGCAGGTGTCCTGGAGCAGTCAGCGGTCAATCCTTGGCAGAAGTTGAAGAGGGAAGTGCAGAGGAACTCTGGTGAGCTCTCACATTCGTTATCTGAAGTATACCCCAGAGGAGAGACCCTAAATAGCCAGAAAAGGAGGTTTGGCAACCAAGAAAGGAGGCTTGGCTACCAAGAGAGGTAAGAACCTATCAGAAGGGGTCTCTGACGTCACCTGCTGGCACTGGCCACTCAGAGTAGTCCAGTGTGCCCCCAACACCTTTGAATCCAAGATGGCAGAGGTCTGGGACACACTGGAGGAGCTCTTGGCACCTCCCCTGGGAGGTACTGGTCAGGGGAGTGGTCACTCCCCTTTCCTTTGTCCAGTTTCGTGCCAGAGCAGGGCTGGGGGATCCCTGAACAGGTGTAGACTGGCTTATGCAGAGATGGGCATCATCTGTGCCCATCAAAGCATTTCCAGATGCTGGGAGAGGCTACTCCTCCCTAGTCCTTCACACCTATTTCCAAAGGGAGAGGGTGTAACACCCTGTCTCAGAGGAAATCCTTTGTTCTGCCTTTCTGGGCAGGGGCTGCCCAGACCCCAGGAGGGTAGAATCCTGTCTGAGGGGTTGGCAGCAGCAGCAGCTGCAGTGGAAACCCTGGAAAGGCAGTTTGGCAGTACCCGGGTTCTGTGCTAGCGACCCGGGGGATCATGGAATTGTCCCCCCAATACCAGAATGGTATTGGGGTGACAATTCCATGATCTTGGACATGTTACATGGCCATGTTCAGAGTTACCATTGTGACGCTACACATAGGTAGTGACCTATGTGCAGTGCACGTGTGTAATGGTGTCCCCGCACTCACAAAGTTCAGGGAATTTGCCCTGAACAATGTGGGGGCACCTTGGCTAGTGCCAGGATGCCCACACACTAAGTAACTTGGCACCTAACCTTCACCAAGAGCGGGTTAGACATATAGGTGACTTATAAGTTACTTATGTGCAGTGAAAAATGGTTGTGAAATAACCTGGACATTATTTCACTCAGGCTGCAGTGGCAGGCCTGTGTAAGAATTGCCTGAGCTCCCTATGGGTGGCAAAAGAAATGCTGCAGCCCATAGGGATTTCCTGGAACCCCAATACCCTAGGTACCTAAGTACCATATACAAAGGAATTATATGGGTGTACCAGTGTTCCAATTATAATTTTAGAAAGCAGAGAGAGCATAAACACTGAGGTTGTGGTTAGTAGAGCCTCAGTGATATAGTTAGGCACCACACAGTGAACACATACAGGGCATATATTATGGGCACTGGGGTCCTGCCTAGCAGGATCCCAGTGACACAAGGGCAAAAACAAACATACATGCAGTGAAAATGGGGGTAGCATGCCAGGCAAGATGGTACATTCCTACACAACCCCCCCCCCCAAACGAAGGACAATAAGACTAACTTTGTCCAGATTAGTCTTCATTGTCTAAGTGGAAATATCTGGAGAGTCCATCTGCATTGGTGTGGCTACTCCCAGGTCTATGTTCCACTGTATAGTCCATTCCCTGTAGGGATATGGACCACCTCAACAATTTAGGGTTTTCACCTTTCACCTTTCACCTTTCATTTGTTTTAGCCAAAGTAGAGGTTTGTGGTCTGTCTGAACACTAAAGTGCCAAAAGTATCTCAGAGAATACCATCACTTAGGAGGTAAGTAATATACACAAGTTATATGTACACAAACCCAAAACAGGTAAGTCACAGTAAGAAAAGTAGTGCAAACAATGCAGAATCACAATAGGAAGCAATAGGTGAACATAGGTCTAGGGTGTGAGAAAACAGGACTGATTGCAGAGGCCCCCTAACTTTTTTCCCCCATTTTTCACTTTTTGCTGGTGTTTTCCTGACTCTGATGGTGCCCTGGGTACTGCTAACCAGTCCCAGGGCCTGTGTTCTGTGTAAAATCAATATGCAAATTAGGCTAATTATAATTGGCTAAGTTAACCTACCTATAAGTCCCTAGTATATGGTAGGGAATGTGGTTTAGGGACCACAGCATAGGTGGTGCACCCATGGGTGAACTGCTGAGGTGCCCAGTGTCATTTTAAAGGCAGGCCTGCCTTGCTGGCTGCTTTTAAGTTAAAGTTATATGCAAATTCGACTTTGGAATTAAAAGTCGTTGCAAAGTCTTAATCTACCTTATTTTTACATATAGGTCACCCCTAAGGTGTGACCTATGTGCCCCTAGGGCTGGGTGCCATGTAACTATAAGCAGGGACCTTATAAAAATAGTTTTATAAGCCCTGGTGAAGTAAAAACAGCCAAATTTGTTTTTCCCTCATTGTAGTAAATGGCCTTCATAGGCTAGAATGGGAAGACTTTATTTTAATTTTTAAAGTCCCCTTAAATGATGGATACCAAGAGTTTGCTTTCAAATTAATTGTTGTAATAAATCCCACATCTTCCAGTTGTGGGATTTAATACAACTTGTTCAGGTAAAGAGTTTTAAACTTTACCTGAAAAGTTGCCAGTTTCAGCCCTGCATTGTTTTTGCTGCTGTGCTCTGATTGGCCAGCCTCTAACAGCCTGGCCAGGCTGCCTTGATGAGGTGTGAAGTGGCCTGGCTTCACACAAAGGAATGTGCCTGTGGGAGGGAATCTTCCCTCAGCAGATGGTGAGGCAGGAAGGGGGAGGGCTGCCAAACTGGTCTTCAAAGGCAGAGAAGGACATTTGGATCAACCAAGCAACACCCCCACATCCTGCAACCCCAGACAACTAGGTGCCCCCTTGATTAGATTAGGAGAGGGCAGGAGAGGGGTGTGTTTATGATTTTTAGCCACACCAGTGGGTGGGCTCAGCCAGATGTAACCTCCAAAAATCTGATTCAGCCATGATGGATTTTTGGAGAATGTTGCCTCCTGGGATTGATTTTTGCCACACTTTCCAGGAAGTGGTCATCACAGGGGGAAGGACCCTGTGCCTGATTGGAGAACCAGGACCCATTGCTTTTCACCCAGGAGCAAGGATACAACTGGCAGACCTGCACCCACACCTCAGTTCCCTACCACACCCAACAAGGAAGAACTACAGAAGAAGAAGGACTGCCCTGCTGGACCCCTGGCCTGCACCTGGAACCTGCACTTAGAAGGACTGCACCAGCTGCACACCTGGGCTTCACCACAAGATGGACTTTGCCTGGCTTCAACTGGTTGAAGGAGGGACTCCCTGTTTGCTACAGGTGAAAATTGCTAACCAGAGTCCCCTGCACCAACTCCTGAAGAAAGCGACCAGCTGACCACTGTCCAGTGGCCAAAAAGGAGTTTGTGCCAGGTGCATTCTGGGAGTTGTAGTCAGCACCCACCAAGGACCATCTGAGAACTTCTGGACCCTTGGGGTGAGCTGTGAACCCCAAAAGAACCTTAAAAGGACATCTGGGAGAAGCCCCAGAAGTTTGGAGAAGTTTGGAGAACTTTTTAAAAAAAGCTCCATAGAGGGACTGACCCACCGCGGCAACTCTAGTCGGCTTGCCTCAACCGCGACCCGGCCTGATATGCTGGTTCGTCCCGGTAAAGAAAATCGCCGAAAAAGAGACTAAGTCCGAAGGTAAAAAGTTGACCGGGACCTCCCAGCCAGCGTATCCGAGGAGGGCTCCAGGGACGTCGGATCAAGATCCAGGTTTACCCTGGTCGAAGGATTTTCACCTCAAAAAAACGACTAAGTCCAAAGGTATAGATCTCCACCGAGGATTCCCGCATTGCGTAACCTGAGAAGGGCTCCAGGAGGTCGGATTGGACTGGCAGGTTCGTCCCGCTGAAGAAAATCTTCGAAAAAGAGACTAAGGGGGTCATTCTGACCTCGGCGGTAAAAGGCGCTTACCGCCGGTCAGAAGACCGCCATAACACCGCCGCGGCCGCGGAAAGCCGCCACGGTCATTCTGACCCACAACGGCCAAACCTCCAAAAATCCGACCTCCACTGCAGCCCGCCACATCAGCGGGCAGCGATAAACTGGAGATGACCAAACCTCCACCGTCACGCCAACAGAAATACGCCCATGCCATTTCGACCCACGAATCAACGCGGCGGGCTTTCCAACGCGGGATTCCATTGGCGGTACACACCGCCGCGGTCAAAATACACACACAGCACCAAAACACAGGCACATTGGACAATTACAAATACACACACCTGATACACATACACAACCCACTCCCACACAATCAATCAACTATAAAACACACCCCCACATCACCCACAAACCCCTACGACCACAATTACTGAGAGAAGGAGAGAGAGACACAGCAGACAATCCATAGCAATACACACTGAGGCACACTACACCATCACACACACCACATAGTAGCACAAAGCACCACACACCAACATACTCATCATCACATACACCACCCCACACCTCACCCACACCACCCCATGGCACCCCAAAGGCACCCACGCTTTTCGGACCAAGAACTCCGGGTCATGGTGGAGGAAATCCTAAGAGTGGAACCCCAGCTCTTCGGCTCACAGGTGCAGCACACCAGTATAGCTAGGAAGGCGGAGCTATGGCAGCGGATCGTGGACAGGGTCAACGCGGTGGGACAGCATCCCAGGAATAGGGAGGACATCCGCAAACGATGGAACTACCTACGGGGGAAGGTCCGATCGATGGTCTCCAGGCACAACATCGCGGTCCAGAAGACTGGCAGCGGACCCCCACCCACCCCTCCCGAATTTACATCATGGGAGCAAGAGGTCTTCAACATCCTGCATCCTCAGGGCCTTGCGGGAGTAGCCGGAGGAATGGACTCTGGTAAGTCCAATCTCAACTACTATATCCCCCCCACCCCACCAGCATGCCAACCCACACCCCCACCCTCACCCCCAACCCCCCAGCACACATCCTCCCTGACAATGTCTCACTAGCACAACCCACCCATCCCAACACCAACTCCTGCATGCCAACACAATCCATGGACACCCATCACCCAAGCATGACCACTGCACTTACTCCCCCCCCCACTAACTACCCTCACAACACCTCCATCAAGGGAATGCCTGCACTGGGGGACGAGGGCACCCATAACACGCAAGCTATTGCACACACAGAAACAATAACCAAACTCTCTTACCCCATGCAGGACCCGAACGCCAACACACCAGCCAGGAGGGTCCAGAAATGTCCATCCCACCCCCGGAACAGGCCCACAGTGAGGACAGCAGCTCTGTCGACACTGAACCTGATGACCAGCCCGGACCATCGGGGACCTCTGGGCAGTCGGTTCCCCTCACCCAGACACAGGCCACACCAGACCCGACCCCCTCTGCCAACACCAGCACAGCTCCCACCCAGCGGGCCCATGCCTCTGTCTCTAGGACACGTCAATCAGCGGTGTGTCTGCCACTACAGGGCACCCAGGCTAACCCAACACCCCAACAACAACAGGGACCTGGGGGCAGTGGGAGCGGGCACACCGTCCAGGAGACAGAGGCCGGGGGAAACCGGGCAGCTCGGAGGGCTGCTGTGCGACAGGGGGGGGAGGAGAGGCCCAGGGAACCCACTCTCCAAGAGGCCCTCACCACCATCATGGGGGCCTACCACCACTCCCAAGAGACGATGGCGACGGTACTGGCCAGGTTCACGGAGATCCAGGCACAGCAGGAGGAACGCTACATGGGGTTCAGGGAGGAGCTGAGAATCATCGGGACCGCAATGGGGACCATCGTCCTGGCCCTCAACAGGATAGAAGACGCGTTGCGGGACCATGTGGCACCCCACAGGGCCCCTGTCACTAGCCCGGACCAGGAACAGCCTACCACCTCCGCCGGCGCTAGTGGACAGGAGGCCCCAACACCACGGCAGGCCACCAGAACCCCACCTCCTGCTGAAGAACAACCACCCCGTAAGAGGAGCCTGAGATCCAAAAAAAAGACAGAGTAGGATGTCAAGACCCCCGCCAGCAGGACATACCCCCTGAACTCTTCCCACTATCCCACATTGCCACCCTGTCCAACCATGAACTGCCTCTGCTCCATCCTTCCACAGGCAAAAGGACAATGCACCTGAGAAACTGAGAACTGGACTCTGCCATGGACATTACTCCACCCCCACCCATCACCCTTATAATCACATGTACCAATTTCTAGCCCTGTAAATAAATCACATATTGCACACAAATCAGTTTGGAGTCATGCTGTATTATTAGCAAATGTATTACATATTACTGTTCAATATCTGTTCTGTCAATTAGTGATGACAACATACCAATGTCAATACGCTGTAGTTCATGGGCAAACCAAGCAGAAGTCAGGCACTGCGTCATACAGCACTGAGAAGGGAAGGGAAAATCAAAAATTACCCAAAAAGATCTGGTGGGAACTACAGAAAGTACAGATGCAGGAGGCTAGAAGCAATTGTGAAATGGCGTGGGTGATTCTTACCTGGGTGTTACTGGAAATACTGTTGTATCACTCTGTCCCTATTGTCTGTGTCGTCCTCTGAGTCTTCCTCCTCTTCACTCTCCACAGGCTCCACGGCTTCTACAACACCACCATCTGGACCATCCTCCTGCAGGAAAGGCACCTGGCGTCGCAAAGCCAGGTTGTGAAGCATACAGCACGCCACGATGATATGGCACACCTTCTTTGGTGAGTACATTAGGGATCCACCTGTCATATGCAGGCACCTAAACCTGGCCTTCAGGAGGCCAAAGGTTCGCTCAATCACCCTCCTAGTACACCCATGGGCCTCATTGTAGCGTTCCTCTGCCCTTGTCCGGGGATTCCTCACTGGGGTCAGTAGCCACGGCAGGTTGGGGTAACCAGAGTCACCTATTAGCCACACACGTTGTCTCTGTAGCTGCTCCATCACATAGGGGATGCTGCTATTTCGCATCACATACGCGTCATGCACTGACCCTGGGAACTTGGCATTTACATGGGAGATGTACTGGTCAACCAAACAGACCACCTGGACATTCATCGAATGATAATTTTTTCTGTTTCGGTACACCTGCTCATCGTCTTTTGGGGGTACCAAAGCCACATGGGTCCCATCAATGGCACCAATGATGTTGGGGATATGTCCAAGGGCATAGAAATCACCCTTCACTGTAGACAAGTCACCCTCCTCTGGGAAAATGATGTAGCTCCGCATGAGTTTCATCAGGGCAGACAACACTCTGCTCAAAATGTTAGAAAACATAGGCTGAGACATTCCAGATGACATGGCCACTGTGGTCTGGAATGACCCACTGGCCAAAAAATGGAGGACTGACAAAACCTGCACCAGAGGGGGAATCCCTGTGGGTTGGCGGATGGGGGACATCAGGGCTGGCTCCAGCTGTGCACACAGTTCATGGATAGTGGCACGGTCAAGTCTGTATCGAAGTATTATATGGCGTTCTTCCATTGTCGACAGGTCCACCAGCGGTCGGTACACGCAAGGATTCCTCCTTCTCATCGCAAGTCCCAGCGGACGGTGCCTAGGAAGGACAACATGGAGCACAGAGTCAGCCAAACCACAGGTACGTACAGACAGCTTGCACAGTTAAAGAATGGCAATGGGTTGAAAGGCGTGTATGTGTGGCAATGCACGGCCTAGGCCTGTGTGTCGCAGTCAAAATTAAGCCATGTAGGCCCTTGAAATGGCGGCTGCCTGACCTGTGAAGTGGGACAATGGGATGTGAGGTCAATGCGCTGGCGGGGCACACCGTGGCGGTAGGCGGTCGAAGACCGCAGCGCAAAGCCGCATTGGTTAACATTGAAGCCTATGGGTTTCAGGAGCCAATGACGAAGTGCGCCGGCGGTCGCGGTACGCACCGCCGCGGTACGCACCGCCGCGGGCGTGACCGCCATTTTCTATCTGCTTAATCACTCGAGACCTGATCATCCACAGGAGAGGACCTATACTGCAAGTGCTGCTGTGACCTCGGTCTGGAAGATACAATGGCTGCTGCGACTGGGGAAAGAGCCCCTGCCTTCACGTCTGAAGAGTTCGAGAAGCTCGTGGATGGGGTCCTCCCCCAGTATGCGCTACTCTACGGTCCTCCAGACCAACAAGTGAGTACACTGGGTGCACATGGAATGGGCTATGCCTGTGTGGATTGGGGTGGATGTAAGTTGGTGGGGTGGGGGGCGAATGAGGAGTGCAACGCCCGACAGATGAGAGCATGTGCCATATGGCAAAGTTGGTGGGGGGGGCCAATCACATCTAACATGCAGGTCATTCATGATTTCCTCCTTTCCACCCTGTACATGTCAAATAGGTCAGCGCCCATCAGAAGATCGAGATTTGGCGTGCCATCGCCAAGGAAGTCCGGAACTTGGGGGTCCACAACAGACGGGGCACCCACTGCCGCAAGAGGTGGGAGGACATCCGCCGCGGAACAAGGAAGACCGCAGAAACACTGCTTGGGATGGCCTCCCAACCTAGGAGGGGTGCCAGTCGCACCATGACCCCCCTGATGTCCCGGATCCTGGCAGTGGCCTACCCTGAATTGGATGGGCGCTTTAAGACATCACAGCAGGCACAAGGGGGTGAGTATCAGCACATTCTCCTATCTTTCTGCGCAGTGGAGGCGTCTGGGTGGGGGAGGAGGGCTGTGGGTGACATTAGGCCAGGGCGCTTTCTGTAGTGTAGTCCTCTCCCTTAGGCATGGCCCTGTGCCCCCGGCCCCCACCTCGGTAGGGTGACAAGTACAGCCATTGAAGGTCCAGCATCTCCCATGTGCGCGTTTGACGTCTCTTGGCCTGTTGTCTTAGTCAGTAGTACTGAGTAGTGTACCCCGAATGCGCGGCTTAGTGCATTAGGCACCTGTGTCTGTCCTCTCCGCCAACGGTGTTGACATTGCATGCACTCAACCTGGTCTTCTTTTTTCTCCCCCCACCCTTTCTCTTCATCTTCTTGTGCATGTGTGCATTAGCATCATCAGGCGGAGGAGATTTGGCATCGGAGCACGAGGGAGCTGCAGGACACAAGGCCCCGGTGGGCCCAGGAACAGACACCGAGGGCACCAGTGATCCGGAGGGCGAGGGGAGCACCACGACGGGGACCGCTGGTGAGAGCAGCGAAAGCGACACGTCCTCGGATGGGAGCTCCCTAGGGGTGGCGGCAACATCCGTGCCCCCCGCCTCTACAGGTACAGCCGCCACCCAGCGCACCAGCCCCGCCCTCCCAGCAGCCCCTCAGTCTTCGCTCCGTGCCGGTTCGCCCAGGAAGGCGCGCGTCTCCTTCGCCCCAGGCACCTCAGCCCCTGCCCCTGTTGCCCCTGCTGCCCTCAGTGCGGAGCTCATTGACCTGGTAAGGACGCTCATTGTTGGGCAGACGACCCTTTTGAATGCCATCCAGGGTGTGCAAAGGGAGGTGCAACAGAGCAATGCGTACCTGGAGGGCATTCATTCGGGTCAGGCTGCCCATCAACGAGCGTTCACTGCTCTGGCCTCAGCACTGACGACAGCCATTGTCCCTGTTTCCAGCCTCCCTCTTCTTACTGCCTCCAGCCTTTCTCTGTCTCCTGTTCCTCAGCCTATCCCATCCACACCATCAGACCAGCCTGCACACACCTCAACACCCAAGAGCAGCTCATCCAACACAAGCACCACAGATCCCACAAACACTCACCCAAGCAACACCCAGATGCAGACATGCCAACAGCCACTGCCACCCCTGTGTCCCCCTCCTCCTCGTCTCCCTCCTCCCTCCCTGTGACGTCTACACTCACACCTGCATGCACCCCAACATCAGCCAGTGCTTCCATCACCACCTCACCCTCCACTACAGTCCACACTCGTGCAGTCACCACCCCCACTGCCATTTACACGTCCCCTGTGTCCTCTCCCACTGTGCCTGTCACCCCCTCTTCCAAGACACACAAACGCAGGCAGCCACCCACCCAACAGCCATCCACCTCACGACAGCCTACAGCACCAGCACCTTCACCCAATGACAGCACACCTGACTCTCCTACAACCACCTCCTCTACCTCCACTTCCATCTCCACTTCTCCTACCCTTTACCTTGGCCCTAAAAAACTCTTCATGGCTAACCTTAACCTCTTTCCCCCCGATGAGCTCCCCCATCCATCTTCAAAGAGTCCCAAGAGCACCGCAGCCACCACCAGCCCAGCTTCGGGTGTCACTGTTGTGCCTGGGTTCTGGAGCCCACCCTTTGCCAGCAGTGACACATCGATCAGCAGCAAGGACACGTCCAGCCCCCCCCCCGGCAAGAGGACCCGCAAAAACAAGGGCCGCCGTGCGAGGACCGACAGGGCTGCCCCCAAGGAGCAATGTGCGGCCACTTGACCACCCACACCATCTAGGGGAGGCAAGGGCCCGAGAGCCCCATCAAAGGAGCGGAAGGGCAGCAGGAGCGCGGAGAAGGTAGACCCCACATGCCACATCCCAGCTGGGAAGGAGGACACTAAGGAGGCCAGGAGTCCGTCCCCGAAGGGTCCAGAAACGTCACGGTCCGAGGGCGACTGAGCAGGGAGTCCAGGCCAGGTCTGGCTCCCTTGACCTGCTGGATGAGCACCGCTGAACAGGGCCCGCCGTGGAGTAGAGCACCGCTGAACAGGGCCCGCGGTGAAGAAGAGCACCACTGAACAGGGCCCGCCGTGGAGTGGAGCACCGCTGAACAGGGCCCGCCGTGGAGATAGGCACCGCTGAACAGGGCCCGCCGTGGAGAAGAGCACCGCTGAACAGGGCCCGCGGTGCAGAAGAGCACCGCTGAACAGGGCCCGCCGTGGAGAAGAGCACCGCTGAACAGGGCCCGCGGTGTAGAAGAGCACCGCTGAACAGGGCCCCGCCGTGGAGAAAGGCACCGCTGAACAGGGCCCGCGGTGCAGAAGAGCACTGCTGAACAGGGCCCGCCGTGGAGTAGAGCACCGCTGAACAGGGCCCCGCCGTGGAGAAAGGCACCGCTGAACATGGCCCGCGGTGCAGAAGAGCACCGCTGAACAGGGCCCGCCGTGGAGTAGAGCACCGCTGAACAGGGCCCCGCCGTGGAGAAAGGCACCGCTGAACAGGGCCCGCTGTGCAGAAGAGCACCGCTGAACAGGGCCCGCCGTGGAGTAGAGCACCGCTGAACAGGGCCCCGCCGTGGAGAAAGGCACCGCTGAACAGGGCCTGCGGTGCAGAAGAGCACCGCTGAACAGGGCCAGCCGTGGAGTAGAGCACCGCTGAACAGGGCCCCGCCGTGGACAAAGGCACCGCTGAACAGGGCCCGCGGTGCAGAAGAGCACCGCTGAACAGGGCCCGCCGTGGAGTAGAGCACCGCTGAACAGGGCCCCGCCGTGGAGAAAGGCATCGCTGAACAGGGCCGGCGGTGCAGAAGAGCACCGCTGAACAGGGCCCGCCGTGGAGTAGAGCAACGCTGAACAGGGCCCGCGGTGAAGAAGAGCACCGCTGAACAGGGCCCGCCGTGGAGTAGAGCACCGCTGAACAGGGGCCGCGGTGAAGAAGAGCACCGCTGAACAGGGCCCGCCGTGGAGTAGAGCACCGCTGAACAGGGCCCGCCGTGGAGATAGGCACCGCTGAACAGGGCCCACCATGGAGAAGAGCACCGCTGAACAGGGCCCGTGGTGCAGAAGATCACCGCCGAACAGGGCCCGCCGTGGAGAAGAGCACCGCTGAACAGGGCCCGCGGTGCAGAAGAGCACCGCTGAACAGGGCCCCGCCGTGGAGAAAGGAACCGCTGAACAGGGCCCGCGGTGCAGAAGAGCACCGCTGAACAGGGCCCGCCGTGGAGTAGAGCACCGCTGAACAGGGCCCCGCCGTGGAGAAAGGCACCGCTGAACAGGGCCCGCAGTGCAGAAGAGCACCGCTGAACAGGGCCCACCGTGGAGTAGAGCACCGCTGAACAGGGCCCCGCCGTGGAGATAGGCACCGCTGAACAGGGCCCGCGGTGAAGAAGAGCACCGCTGAACAGGGCCCCGCCGTGGAGAAAGGCACCGCTGAACACGGCCCGCGGTGCAGAAGAGCACCGCTGAACAGGGCCCGCCGTGGAGTAGAGCACCGCTGAACAGGGCCCCGCCGTGGAGATAGGCACCGCTGAACAGGGCCCGCGGTGAAGAAGAGCACCGCTGAACAGGACCCCGCCATCTCAAGCACCGCTCCGCTGGGCTCTTCCTGTCAAGCACCGCTCCGCTGGGCACCGCCATCTCAAGCACCGCTCCGCTGGGCCCTTCCTCTCAAGCACCGCTCCGCTGGGCACCGCCATCTCAAGCACCGCTCCGCTGGGCCCTTCATCTCAAGCACCGCTCCGCTCGGCCCTTCATCTCAAGCACCGCTCCGCTGGGCCCTTCCTCTCAAGCACCGCTCCGCTGGGCCCTTCATCTCAAGCACCGCTCCGCTGGACCCTTCATCTCAAGCACCGCTCCGCTGGGCACCGCCATCTCAAGCACCGCTCCGCTGGGCCCTTCATCTCAAGCACCGCTCCGCTGGGCCCTTCATCTCAAGCACCACTCCGCTGGGCCCTTCCTCTCAAGCACCGCTCCGCTGGGCCCCGCCATCTCAAGCACCGCTCCGCTGGGCCCTTCATCTCAAGCACCGCTCCACTGGGCCCTTCCTCTCAAGCACCGCTCCGCTAGGCCCTTCATCTCAAGCACCGCTCCGCTGGGCCCTTCCTCTCAAGCACCGCTCCACTGGGCACCGCCGTCTCAAGCACCGCTCCGCTGGGCCCTTCATCTCAAGCACCGCTCCGCTGGGCCCTTCCTCTCAAGCACTGCTCCGCTGGGCCCTTCCTCTCAAGCACCGCTCCGCTGGGCCCTTCATCTCAAGCACCGCTCCGCTGGGCCCTTCATCTCAAGCACCGCTCCGCTGGGCCCTTCCTCTCAAGCACCGCTCCGCTGGGCCCCGCCATCTCAAGCACCGCTCCGCTGGGCCCTTCCTCTCAAGCACCGCTCCGCTGGGCCCTTCCTCTCAAGCACCGCTCCGCTGGGCCCTTCATCTCAAGCACCGCTCCGCTAGGCCCTTCCTCTCAAGCACCGCTCCGCTGGGCACCGCCGTCTCAAGCACCGCTCCGCTGGGCCCTTCCTCTCAAGCACCGCTCCGCTGGGCCCTTCCTCTCAAGCACCGCTCCGCTGGGCACCGCCGTCTCAAGCACCGTTTATGGTTCACTGTGCCCACCATGCCTCCTCCTTGACCAGTGGAGACTGTCATCCACCTGATGGACTGTGGCTTTGCACTCCCCAGGATGGTCCAGTGGGCAGCCCATCCACTGTAGAGACATTGAGAGACTGTGGCTTTGCACTCCCCAGGATGGTCCAGTGGGCAGCCCACCCACTGTAGAGACATTGAGAGACTGTGGCTTTGCACTCCCCAGGATGGTCCAGTGGGCATGGTGGCTCCTCGTGGATCTGGCGTCGTGGACTCATGTGGCTGTGGTGCCCCCCCCTTCCCTTCCCCCTGAGGTGCCTGTAGTTTTTACATCTGATGCCCCTGCAGTATTCTCTCCAAAGGACTCAGGTCTCCTGTGTGGGCTTTGCCCTTATTTCTCAAGACTTTGGCCCACGGACATGCTGAATTCGTAGGATGTGCAGGACTTGTTACTTCAGTGATACACTGATGTGTATGTCATTAGTTTTGTTGTGGATATCTTTCATGGTTGTACGATAATTTTCTGGAGCTTTTTGGTACATAAATATTTATTCCAAATTTGATTATGTCCTAGCATTTTTCAGGGGTGTTTGGGTGGTGTCACTGTGACTTGGTGCTCTGCATTGGTGAGTACATAGTTGGGGGGGGGGTTCGCATATGTGTGTGCCCGTAACCTTTCGTCCTCCCCCTCCCGTGTGTCGTAGGTGCAGTACTCACCGTTGTCGTCTGCGCCGGACTTCGTACTCGTGGTAGATGAGAAGGTAGACGAGAGCAGGTAGGATGTTTAATTCGGGTTCCATGCTGTCCTCCTTCCTCCTGGAGTGCGTAGTGGTGAGCGTTTTCCCGTCCGTAGTCTGTTTCCGCCGTGTTTTTATCGGCGGTGCTCCCGCCCCGGAAAAGGTGGCGTATTGGTGAGTTGGAATAGTGTGGGCGGTACATTGTCTGCCGCCTGTCTGTTGGCGGTGACCGCCGCGCTGTTTGTTTGTACCGCCGTGGCGGTCGGAGTGTTAAAGTGGCTGTCTGTGTTGGCGGTTCCCGCCAGGCTCAGAATCCCATATTTTTTACCGCCAGCCTGTTGGCGGGTTGGCCGCCGCTTTAACACCGACCGCCAGGGTTAGAATCACCCCCTAAGTGTGAAGGTAAACTTTTAACCGAGGCCTCCCGCGGCCTGTAGCCAAGCAGGGCTCCATCACGGTCGGCCTTATACTTTTAATTTGCCCCGGTCGAGGTGCAACCAGATGACCCGATTGGCGCTTTTTGTTTCTAGGCGCTTAAAAAACAATAATTCTTCAAAAATTCATATCTCCGGTTCCCCTTATCCGATTTTATTCGTTTTTGTGTCACTTTAAAGATAAAAATATAATCTATTTTTATAAATTGGTTTTGGATTTTTAAACTGTTTTCTGTGTTTTATTTAATTACTGTTTTGTGATATTTGAATGCTTTACACTCTGTCTCCTAAGTTAAGCCTTGACGCTCGTTGCCAAGCTACCAAGGGTTGAGCTGGGTTTAATTTACTGAGACCTAACTGGACCTAAGTGGAGGTTAGTGGCCTATTGCTAAGTGTAGGTACCTACCTGCCCTTACCAATAACCCGTTTTCCAACATAGGGTCAACACAAACCGTATTCTCCAAAAGTGGAATGCGAATCACAAATGGACCCCAGACATGTGGGAGCTTGTAGAGGGTCGCTGGGACTGTAAGAAAACAGTAAGGGTGTCTAAAATACCTCACCCCAAGACCCTGAAAAGTAGGAGTAAAGTTACCCTACTACCCCAGAAAGACACAATAGTCGTGATGGGGGATTCTGCAAGAACCACAATCACCAGCAAAACATTGAAGAACGATTCCTGGACGAGAGGACCTGCAAGGCAAGGGGACCAAGTGCAAGAGTCGCAATAGTGTCCGGGGGGGCACAAGCCCATGAAACCCTGGATGAAGGTGCAAAAGGGCTGCCTCTGGGTGGAAGAAGCTGAAGATTCTGCAACAACAAAAAGGGCTAGGAACTTCTCCTTTGGATGGAAGATGTCCCACAACGTGCTGGAGGTTGCAGTAGTGTTTTCATGCAGAAATACCGCAAACACGCCTTGCTAGCTGCAAGGGTCATGGTAGAGGTTTTTGGGTGCCTCTGGGGACCAAGAAGGACCAGGATGTCACCCCTTGGAGGAGAAGACAGATGGGATGCTCATCAACTAAGAGAGCCCCTGCAGAAGCAGGCAGCACCCGCAGAAGTACCAGGGGCAGGCACTTAGAAGATCTGTGAACTCAGAGTCACAAAAGGAGGGTCACACGATGTCAGAGTCCAACTCAGCGGGTTGAGCACTGCAGGACGGAGTGCTGGGGACCCAGGCTAGGCTGTGCACAAAGGAATCCTTGGAAAAGTGCACAGAAGCCAGAGAAGCTGCAAATCATGCAGTACACAGGTTTGCTGTCTGGCATGGGGATGCAAGGACTTACCTCAACCAAATTTGGGCAGAAGGGCCACTGGACTGTGGGAAACACTTGGACCCAGCGCCTGTGTTCCAGGGACCACGCTCGTCAGGATGAGAGGGGAACCAAAGGACCGGTGATGTAGTCTTTTGGTGCCTGTGTTAGCAGGGGGAAGATTCCGTCGACCCACAGGAGATTTCTTCTTGGCTTCCAGTGCAGAGTGAAGGCAGACAGCCCTCAGAGCATGCACCACTGGGAAGCAGTCGAGAAAGCCGACAGGATGAGGCTCTACAATGTTACTGGTAGTTGTCTTGCTACTTTGTTGCGGTTTTGCAGGCGTCCTCGAGCAGTCAGCGGTCGATCCTTGGCAGAAGTTGAAGAGGGAAGTGCAGAGGAACTCTGGTGAGCTCTTGCATTCGTTATCTGAAGAGAAACCCACAGGAGAGACCCTAAATAGCCCTCAGAGGAGGATTGGCCACCTAACTAAGTAAGCACCAAATCAGGAGGGGTTTCTGACTGGCATTGACCACTCAGAAGCCTCCATTGTGCCCTCACACCTCTGCATTCAAGATGGCTGAGGTCTGGGACACACTGGAGGAGCTCTGGGCACCACCCCTGGGGTTGTGATGGACAGGGGAGTGGTCACTCCCCTTTCCTTTGTCCAGTTTCACACCAGAGAAGGGGCTGGGGGATCCCTGAAACGGTGTAGACTGGTTTATTCAAGTAGGGCACCATCTGTGCCCTTCAAAGCATTCCCAGGGGCCAGGAGAGGCTACTCCTCTCAGGCTCTTAAAACCTATTTCCAAAGGGAGAGGGTGTAACACCCTGTCTCAGAGGAAATCCTTTGTTCTGCCTTCCTGGGACTGGGCTGCCCAGACCCCAGGAGGGCAGAAGCCTGTCTGTGGGTTGGCAGGAGCAGTAGCTGCAGTGAAAACCCCAGAGAGCTAGTTTGGCAGTACCCGAGGTCCATGCTGGAGCCCCGGGGATGCATGGGATTGGCACCCCAATACCAGATTTGGCATGGGGGGACAATTCCATGATCTTAGACATGTTACATGGCCATATTCAGAGTTAACATTGTGAAGCTACATATAGGTATTGAACTATATGTAGTGCATGCGTGTAATGGTGTCCCCACACTCACAAAGTCCGGGGAGATTGCCCTGAACAATGTGGGGGCACCTTGGCTAGTGCCAGGGTGCCCTCACACTTAGTAACTTTCCACCTAACCTTCTCTAAGTGAGGGTTAGACATATAGGTGGCTTATAAGTTACTTAAGTACAGTTTAAAATGGCTGTGAAATAACGTGAATGTTATTTTACTCAGGCTGCAGTGGCAGTCCTGTGTAAGAATTGTCTGAGCTCCCTATGGGTGGCAAAAAAATTGCTGCAGCCCATAGGGATTTCCTGGAACCCCAATACCTTGGGTACCTAGGTACCATATACTAGGGAATTATAAGGGTGTTCCAGTGTGCCAATTAGAATTGGTAAAAATGGTCACTAGCCTGCAGTGACAATTTTAAAAGCAGAGAGAGCATAAGCACTGAGATTCTGGTTAGCAGAGTCTCAGTGACACAGTTAGGCACCACACACAGAACACATTTAGGCCACAAACTATGAGCACTTGGGTCCTGGCTAGCAGAATCCCAGTGACACAGGTAAAAACAAACTGACACACAAGTAAAAATGGGGGTAACATGCCAGGAAAGATGGTACTTTCCTACAAAGGCCAGTTCCCGGAACTCTGTGAGTACGGGGACACCATTACACGTGTGCACTACATATAGGTCAATACCTATATGTACCTTCACAATGGTGACCCCGAATATGGCCATGTAAGGTGTCTAAGATCATGGAATTGTGCCCCCAATCCAAATATGATATTGGGGAGCCAATTCCATGCATCCTGGGGGCTCCACCATGAACCCCCAGTACTGACAAACCAGCTCTCTGAGGCTTGCAATGCAGCTACAGCTGCTGCCACCTCACAGACAGGGTTCTCCCGTCCTGGGGTCTGAGCAGCTCAGTCCCAGGAAGGCAGAACAAAGCATTTCCTTTGGGAGTAGAGTGTTACACCCTCTCGCCTATAAATAAGTGTTACAGGCTGGGAAGGGATGGTATCCCTCAGCCTCTGGAAATCCTTTGAAGGGCTGTGTCACCCAAATAAACTACCTTTATTTTTGGTAACACTGAGTATTGTCTTTACTTGTATATAGGTACTGTGCAACTGCAAGTGGTATTGCACAAGCTTTGCATGTCTCCTAGTTCTGCCTAAGCTGCTATGCTATTGCTAGCTCTATCGGCCTAAGCTGCTAGAACACTACTATATTTAATTAATAACAGATGACTGGACCGGGTGCATGGCGTAAGTACCCAAGGTACCCACTACAAACCAGGCCAGCCTCCTCCAGTATGTTGAAAAAACATTGCCACAAAATGCAACCTTAATGTCCCCCCTAGGTGCCCAGTGCTCTGTGTGGCCCACAATTGTAATCATGGACATATGCTAAGATTCATCAATGCGTATGATGTTTGGGTAAAACAACTCTTAACACTTACAAATAGTAGTGATGTATCTACCGAGGGTAACATGTTAGTCACTGATATGAGCACAAATATGACCTACCACTGCAGTAGGCAGAAGAAATCACACATGAAGAACACAAACCAACCACATGCATGCATGGCTAAAACACCCATGGCACATGTCTGCACAAGACATACCAACACTTGACTGAACGGACAGCTGTACGTTATCCATGTTGCATGACAGCCTGACATGACAACCTGCTGTCTGCTCCTTCGGACACCCATTAGATTGTCATACCAATGCACTGTCCAAGGGGTGGGTCAGTCAACAACATACCAGGATATAACCTTAGTTAATGAACATGTCGAGCACATGGGTCATCTACCCTAAGCTGTATGGCTACAAAAACTGTGGAAATGTGCCATTTGTGTAGTCTGATCCCAATAATGCTTGTACCCTCACATATGTACATTCACAGTAAACATAGTGTACACATGGGAAGACAGGAAGGTGATTAAGAGTGAAGCTCCTGTCTAGCTAGTGGCTTGTTAATGAGATCACCACACTTGCTAGCACCATACATTTGAAACTTTATCCACCCTTGCGTGACAGCCTGCTGTCTGTACTTAGGGACACAGCACATATTGCTTGATATGTGCACAGTCCTACATCTCGGTACATGGCCACATTCCATGGTTAGTCCATAACATCACTAGGGGTTAACTATTAAATGGACTGTGGTGCCAACACACAGGGACATATTAAGCAAGAGCTGGCACATTGTGAGAAAGTGGTTTTCCTGCTAGCAAGGAGCCCAGTGCTCATAGTTAAAACCCTATTCGTCAGTGTGTTTTGCTGTTGCACTAGGATCCTGCTAGCCAGGACCCAAGTGCTCATAGTTTGTTGCCTATGTGTGTGTTGTCAGTATGCTTAACTGTGTCATTGAAGTTCTTCTAACCAGAACTCCAGTGCTTATGCTCTCTCTACTTACCAAATTAGTCACTACTGTTTAGTGACTCCATATTCCAATTCCTATTGGCACACCGGACCCCCCCCATAAGTCCCCAGTATGTGGTACCTAGGTACCCAGGGCATTTGGGTTCCAGGAGATCCTTATGGACTGCAGCATTTCTTTTGCCACCCATAAGGAGCTCAGACAAACCTTTCTTCAGGACTGCCACTGCAGCCTGAGTGAAATAGTGCCCACACTATTTCACAGCCATTTTCACTGCACTTAAGTAACATATAATGCACCTATATGTCTAACCTTCATTTACTGAAGGCTAGGTGTAAAGTTACAAAGTGTGAGGGCACCCTTGCACTAGCAAAGGTGCCCCTGTGCTGTCCAGGGCCAATTCCCCAGACTTCGTGAGTGCGGGGATACCATTAGACGCGTGCACTATATATATGTCAATACATATATGTAGCTTCACAATGGAAAATCAGAATATGGTCATGAGAGGTGTCTAAGATCATGGAGTTGCCCCCCCATTCTAAAAATAGTATTGGGGAGCCAATCCCATGCATCCTGGGGGCTCCACCATGGATCCCCAGTACTGCCAAACCAACTCTCTGAGGTTTCCACTGCAGCCCCAGCTGCTGCCACATCACAGACAGGTTTGTGCTGTCCTGGGGACTGAGCAACTCAATCCCAGGAAGACAGAACAATGCATTTCTATTGGGAGGAGGGTGTTACACCCTCTCCCTTTGGAAATAGGTGTTACAGGCTTGGGACGGGTAGCCTTCCAGAGCCTCTGGAAATGCTTTGAAGGGCACAGATCCCCAGTCCCTGCTCTGGCACGAAACTGGACAAAGGAAAGGGGAGTGACCACTCCCCTGTCCATCACCACCCCAGCGATGGTGCCCAGAGCTCCCCCCTTGTGTCCCTGGTGTTAGCCATCTTGGATTCCAAGGTGTGGGGACACTCAGGAGACCTCTGAGTGGCCAGTGCCATTAGGTGACATTAGAGACCCCTTCTGATAGGTACATACCTGGGTAGGTAGCCAATCCTCTTTCCAGGGCTATTTAGGATCTTGCCTCTGGGTGTTTCCTCAGATTCAGCTCGCAAGACTCCTCCAGGAATCCTCTGCATTCTCTGCTTCAGCTTCTGACCATCAGATCAACCGCAGACTGCTCCAGGAACTGCTGTAACTGCAACAAAGTATCCAGGATGACTCATGTGACCTGCAACCTCAGCACCAGCCAGCATTTGCAAAAGTTTCCAAGGTGTGCACTCTCTGAGGACAGCCTGTCTTCATCCTGCACCAGAAGAACTGAAGGAATCTCCTGTGGAGTGTCGGAGTCACTTCCCTGCTTCTCCAGACACCCTTCTCCGATGACGACCGGTACCATGGGACTCCTCTCCTGACGACTAGCGTGCTCCTTGGAACACAGGTGGTGGACCGACGTGACCCAGACTGTCCTAAGGTCCAGCTGTCCAAATTTGGTGGAGGTAACAGCTTGCCTCCCTGTGGTGCGACAGTACTCCTATGCACTGCGTCATCTACAGCTCCTTGTGCTTCAGTGCACTTTTTCCAAGAATACTTCATGCACAGTGTAGCACAGGTTCCCAGCACTCTATTCTGTGACACACAACTCGCTGAGTTATTCTCCGGCTGCGTGGGACCTTCCATTGTTGTGCTGTAATGACTGCACTTTTCATCTTCTTTGTCTCTGTGGTCATGGGTCCCATGGATGCTGCCTGGTCTTCTGTGGTTTCGCTGAAGTGCTGATAGCTCCCTCTGTCTCCTCAGTCTGAGTTGAGACCACCAAGTCACTCCTGGGTCCAGATAGCTTCAATAACTAGCTAGCATGAACCAAGGCTTGTTGCTGGAATCCAGCCACGCAAAAAACCTGCATCCAACAACTCGACGTGGAACATCTCCTGCACCATGCAGAAACCTGCAGCCATCTTCTTTGGTGCTCTTCTGTTCTCTTCTTCGTACCGGACTATCCACTTTTTCTCCCTCTTCTAGGTTGACAGGGTCTCCTGTCCTTCCTGGAATCTTCTACGACTTCTGGACTTGGTCTTCTCTCTTCACAGGTCTTCAGGTCCAGGAATCCACAGGTTGTTGATTGCAGTCTTGCTTGGTTCTTGCAAAATCTCTTATCACGACTTGTAGTGTCCCCTTAGGAAACTTGCAGTACTTTACTCCTACTTTCCTGTGCATTGGGGTGGGGGTACATTACTTACCTTTGGTGTTTTCTTACACTCCCAGCGCCCCTCTACACACTACACTTGTCTGGGGGGAATTTGTGATGTGCATTACACTTTCTTAGTATATGGTTTGTGTTGCCACTAGACTTATTTCTCCCTATTGAATTATATGGTATTTTCTATTGTGTGCACTATCCTATGACTATTTACTTACCTTATTTTTGGTGTCTATTGTATATATTGTGTATAATACTTACCTCCAGAAGAAGTATTGCCTCTAAATATATGTTTGACCTTGTGTCACTAAAATAAAGTACCTTTATTTTTTGTAACGCTGAGTATTGTCTTTTATTGTGTATAAGTACTGTGTAAATATAGTGGTATTGCAGGAGCTTTGCATGTCTCCTAGTTCAGCCTAAGCTGCTCTACTACAGCTACCTCTAGACAGCCTGAGCTGCTAGAACACTGCCTACATTTTACTAATAAGGGATAACTGTACCTATTATAAGTTTGTAAGTACCTTAGGTACCCACTGCAAACCAGGCCAGCCTCCTACACACATGAGCTATGATGTGCCAGTTTCCTTGAACTGCTCTGCGTCCCCCCTAACAACACTATGGTAGCGCTGTGTTTACAGTACAGTGCACCATGGTGCATGTTAGCACAACTGTACAAAAAATGTGGGCACAGTTGTGGTGCTACGCTGGACTTGCACCAAAATAAATTATATTAGGCCAGTAAAGCTCAGGAAGGCCCAAAGGATACAACGCCTGCCACAGGTAGTCATTTAAAAATAATGCTTGCTTGGCACAATAAAATCTTGTAACTTTCCCTGTGCAGTTGTTCTTGGGCCTCCATATGGGGGAACGCCCACCTTCTATACATCATACCTGGTGCAGGTATGATGTGTTGCAATGGCTTTACAAAGTGGTGCAATGCTAGCATTGCACCACTTTGTATATATCGCACAGAGTAAGGGCCTGCTTAGTGCCACCATAGGGTAAAAATACCTGAGGCTACAGATGAGCTAAGGTCCACAAGAGGCTTGTAAATATGCCCCATTGATGTCACATAAGGCAACCCATAAAGTTGCCATTGCCATGACTCATAGAAAATGTGGCCTCTACATTGACTTGTCCTAGTTAGGCATGTACAATCACCCATCTAGTCTTACGAGACATACCTGGAACACATGGAAAGAGAGGAGTATGTAAATATTCACAGACAACACAACACTACACATGACTGAATACATTTAAAATGATTTTCCATAGGGCACCATAAATCTTTTCACAAATTACTGCCCTTGCTTCAAAAGAATCAACGCATTGCCACAATACTTTTCTTCTGAAGGCATTCTGCCAGCCAAAAATGGCTCATCTCATGCAACGCGTCAGAACTGCAACAAAAGAAAACACGCACTGGTGTGTAGCATTGAAAAAAAATGATGCATTGTCAAAAACGTGACTCATCATCACAGGAAGTGAGGCAATGGATTTGCCATGCTGCAGACCAGGAAATACAAAATTATTTTCACTTTCTTTTACAATTACAGTCATTTTGTCTGTGGTGCTGAGGGAAGGTGTTTTTGAGGGTTGTATCAGAGAGTGGTGTTCGAGGTGTTTTTTGTGCTGTCTCTGGTCCCAGTAGAGTCCCTGATGTATGTTTTGCCCTGTATATTTGTTATTTGTCTTGTCTAGTGATTGTATTATTAGGTGTTTGTCTCTGGGGCAGCTCTGTAAGTTTGGTTAGTTGGGGGTAGTTTAGGTTCTTTTGTTTTGGGTAAGGGTAACATGGGTTTTGTGAGGAAATATAAAATAGGCCATGTCAATTCAGTGCAGAGGAATTGGGTGGTGTCCTATGGCTGGTGACACATTACCTTCCTGAAATAGTAGGCATGAGGGGCAGAGTGATTCAGGGCCATCTGACAGAGGCATTGAAGCTGCAGTGGGGATAGGTCCAGTCACAAATCAACCGAATCTTCAAGATCAAGTGCACTGCCCAACAACTGAAGCATTCCTGGGCAGACATTTTCAGCAGGGAACAGGACCTTCCGGACTACATTAGGCTCAAGGTCTGAGGAACTGTGGGTGAGGACACAATCTATGTGGATGACTCCTGTTTTACAATTACAAGTACAAGTCTATTGTGCATTGGGTCTCCTTTACTAATTTAAGGAAAGGGCAGGGTTATGAGTAGTGTGTTGCACAAAACAGCATCCATGAAAAGGGCAGCACTGCACAATTATGAATACCAAAGGCATATTTATGTCCTTGTCCCCTTGTTTTTGGCACTAAGGCCCTCATTATGACATTGGCGGTAAGTACCACTTACTGCCATGCTGACTGCTGCCAACATACCACCACAGCAGTGGATTACCGCCAACCATATTATAACCCACACATAGCAATCTGTCACTATACAGCCACACACACAAGTCCACCAGCTCAAAGGTCAGTGATAAACTGGTGGTAGCAAAACCCACACCGTTACGCCAACAGAACAACGCCCACAGCATTATGACCCACAAATCACCACGGCGGACATTCAATGGTGCTAAACCATTGGTGGTACATACTGCTGTGCTCAAAATACACACACACTAACAAAACAACACCACATTGGACAATGCATACTACACACACCTGACACACATAAACACACCACACCCACAGCAATATAAAACACACACCCACATTACCCACAACCCTTTACCATTAGAAACAATTGCCACAAAAGAGATGGCAAGATCACAGACAAGACCACAGCCATACATTACCACCATCCACGCACCTTACATCACACACCCCAACACATCATCCCACACAACCTCAACCACAGCACTCACACTACACCCATGGCACCACAACAACACCCCAGGTTCTCAGAGGAGGAGCTAAGGGTCATGGTGGAGGAAATCTTCCAGGTAGAGCCACAGCTATCCGGCTCACATGTGCAGCGGACATCCATTGCAAGGAAGATGGAGCTATGGCGGAGAATCGTGGACAGGGTCAATGCTGTGGGACAGCACCCCAGAACAAGGGACGACATCAGGAAGAGGTGAAACGACCTACGGGGGAGGTGCGTTCCACAGCAGCAAGGCACCAAATAGCTGTTCAGAGGACTGGTGTTGTACCCTCACCTCCTCCCCCACAACTAACAACATGGGAGGAGCAAGTCTTGGCAATCATGCATCTTGAGGGGCTGGCAGAAGTAGTAGGAGGTCCGGACTCTGGTAAGTCTAATCTCTATTACTCTCACCCCCCCCCCACCTGCATGCCATCACAAACTCCCACCCTTACCTTCACTCCCATCACCCCACCACCTCATAAACAGCCCACATCACAACCCACCCCTCCCAATACCAAGCCCTGCATGCAACACCAATGCACGGACCCCCATCACAGATCTGCATGGACACCCATCACTAAAGCATGCACAATAGAGAGAATCACCTAGCCCACAAAATACCTACTCACACAAAGGCAAAGCTGACAGGGCAATAACATCCATAGAGGGCAACACACCCATGCACAAGATGACACACAAAGAAACAAAAACACTGCATTTACATCCCCACAGGTCCCCCACTCAACGTCACCGGAGAGGAGATGCCAGCAACATCCAGGCCTCTGCCCCAGAAGAGGCCCACAGTGATGACAGCCGCTCTAGACGCCTAGATCAGGATGACCGACCTGGCCCAGTTGGTTACCCAGGCACAGTCCCATACCATAACAGAGCCTCCCCCCCTCAGGAAACCAGCAGAGTACCCACCCAGGGGGTCCATACCTCTGTCCCCAGGACACGTCAATCAGCAGTGTGTCTACCATTACAGGGACCCCAGGCCACCCCACAAACACAGGATGATCAGGGACCTGGGTTCAGTGGCAGTGGGCACACAGTTCAGGGGACAGAGGCACAGGACAACAGAAAAGCTGGGAGGACTGCTGTGCGACAGGGGGGGAAAGGCCCAGGGATCCGAGTCTCCAGGAGGCACTCAGCATCCTCCTGGGAGTGTACCACCAGGAGATGATGGGCCAGATACTGGACAAGTTGCAGGAGACCCACCGGCTGCAGGAGGGACAGTACCTGGGGATAAAGGAGGAGTTGAAAGACATCCACACCACCCTGGTCACCATTGCATGAGGGAGGCAGTGGCACACCAGCGGGCCCTTGATACTAGTCAAATCAATTAACAGCCTTCCTCCTCTGCTGCCGCTAGTGGACAGGAGGACCTGCCACAGGAACAACAGGCTACCAGCACCCCACCCCCACAGAAGGAGAACCACCTTGAAAACGTTCCCTGCGATCCAGGAGAAGCCAGAGACTATTCCTAAGAATCCTGCCAGGGAATAAGACTCTCCTGATTGTCACCCTTGTGTCCCACTCTGTCACCCTGTCCACCTTGAACTGCCATTGCTTCACTTCCTATGTCCCCTTGGACAATGCACCTGTGATATGAATAGACTGGACTCTAACATGGACTTTACTCCACAATCACCCCAGCCCAATGCACATCCCCCTCTACTAATTAGCACTTAAATAAACAACATTTGAATAAATACAAGTATGGAGTCTGTCAAATGATTGAACTATGTTTGCGTTTAACAAGCTTTAAACACTGAAATACAACTGTACAGTAATGTAAACATAGGAATGACCTGTAATTGACTGCAGTCAACACACTAGGAGTGATAGTGGGGCACAAATATCTGCAAATAGAGATGCCAAAGAGTACAGTAAGTGGCCATAGAAGTGGGAAAATCAGCCTGCCAGTGAAAATGTTAAACTGTCAATGTGAAGTGAAATTACAGTGTCTTACCTGTGTGTCATTGGAAGTATTGTCGTATTATAACACTTCTGTTGTCCTCATCCTCTTCCTCTGCCTCCTCATCTTCACTGTCCACAGGATCCACTGCTGCCACACGGCCATCTACAGCCTCATCCTCCTGCAGAAAAGGCACTGGGCGACGTGAGGCAAGGTTGCGCAACATACAGCATGCCACGATGATCTGGCACACATTCTTGGGTGAGTAGTACAGGGATCTACCTGTTAGATGGAGGCAATGAAACCTGGTCTTCAGGAGGCCGAATGACCTTCCTATTATTATTCTTGTTCACCCATGTGCCTCATTGTAACCTTCCTCTGCCCTTGTCCTGTGATTCCTCACAGCGGTCAGTAGCCATGAGAAGTTGGGATAACCAGAGTCACCTGAAAATATTGAGGGACAACTGTTAGACACACACTAATCCTTAGGGCCCACACCATGCCCATACACCAACACCTACTGGGTGGGAACCGGGGCTCACCTATTAGCCACACCTGGTACCTCTCGAGTTGAGCCATCACATATGGGATGCTGCTATTCCTCAGGAGAAAGGCATCATGCACAGACCCAGGATACTTTGCAATGACATGGGAGATGTACTGGTCCGCCAGGCACACTATCTGCACAACTATAGTCAAATATATCGAGTACACTGTTCCAAAAAAAAAAAAAAAAAAAAAAAAATGCTTATCATCCTAGGGGACCAATGGTCTCAGGAGCAAGAGCCCTCAAGCATCACAATGGATGACTAGTATCATCATCGGGAAATGCTCCACACCAAGCTGGTACTGCAATGCCTGGTGGGCACCCCAGACGGGGGCTCTAGACCATATTTTTATAATCAAGACTTATTATACAGTCGCAAGTGCCTACATTCAAGCACCCGTCTGCAAGAGAGGTAAAAAAAAAATTAATTAAAATTGGTTATCCATCTCCCAAACCACATCATATTTTAATCAGTATCGAGAAGATGAAGACCAAGGTTAAAAAACAAAAAGGAAAGTCATGTAGAGAGTATAATGCTCTTCGTACTTTCACAACATACTAAGGGTTCCAGAATATTATAGAGCCTTTAGGAACAGGTCAACATGTTTCGCGTCTGTCGGTCCATCTGGATCCATTGACGCTTCATCAGGACCAAATATTAATAACCTCTTCACATAATACAAATGAAAAGTAACTACCTCTCATAGGGTAGAAAGGCTGGTAACTTACAGTTAAAATACACTGGTTACATCAGGTCACCCATCCCCAATATGAGATCGGACCACCTGGGGAACATGTTTCATAGGACTTGGAACGACAAGTTTTATCGTCAGGTCCTGGCTGTGGACCTAGCCTCCGGAAAGCATGCCCCGAACAGCTGTTGAGAGGTACCCTATGAGAGGTAGTTACTTTTCATTTGTATTATGTGAAGAGGTTATTAATATTTGGTCCTGATGAAGCGTCAATGGATCCAGATGGACCGACAGACGCGAAACATGTTGACCTGTTCCTAAAGGCTCTATAATATTCTGGAACCCTTAGTATGTTGTGAAAGTACGAAGAGCATTATACTCTCTACATGACTTTCCTTTTTGTTTTTTAACCTTGGTCTTCATCTTCTCGATACTGATTAAAATATGATGTGGTTTGGGAGATGGATAACCAATTTTAATTAATTTTTTTTTTTTTGACCTCTCTTGCAGACGGGTGCTTGAATGTAGGCACTTGCGACTGTATAATAAGTCTTGATTATAAAAATATGGTCTAGAGCCCCCGTCTGGGGTGCCCACCAGGCATTGCAGTACCAGCTTGGTGTGGAGCATTTCCCGATGATGATACTAGTCATCCATTGTGATGCTTGAGGGCTCTTGCTCCTGAGACCATTGGTCCCCTAGGATGATAAGCATTTTTTTTTTTTTTTTTTTTTTTTTTTTTTGGAACAGTGTACTCGATATATTTGACTATAGTTGGGAGATTGTACACTGGACCATTTAACCTCCCGGTCCCTCCCCTAACTTGTTTTTTGCGACACTATCTGCACATTCATGGAGTGAAAGTTCTTTCGATTTCTGAACACCTGCTCATTTCTCTGGGGGGGCAAATGCAATAAGTGTACCATCTATTGCCCCAATAATGTTGGGGATATGTCCCATTGCATAGAAATCTGCTTTCACTGCGGCCAAGTCCTCCACCTGGGGGGAAATGATGTAGCTGCACATGTGTTTAATCAGGGCAGACAACACTCTGGTCAGCACTATTGAGAACATTGCGGTGACATTCCTGCTGCCAAGCCCACTGTCACTTGGAAGGAGCCAGTTGCCAGGAAATGGAGCACTGATAGCACCTGCCAAAGAGGGGGGGTCCCGGTGGGCTGACTGATACCAGATATCAGGTCAGATTCCAATTGGGCACACAGCTCTGTGATTGTGGCCCTGTCCAGTCTATAGGTGAGGATAATGTGCCTGTCCTTCATTGTTGCCAAGTCCACCAGGGCTCTGTACATGGGGGGATGTCTCCTTCTCCTACCATCTGCAGCGGTGGCAATCCAGGGGGCAAACGGTGAGCAGATGGTCAGTATTCCATATTTCCAAACACTATACTGCTTTGCATGTTGTGACTGTGACAGTATATTGTTGGATAGATCCAAATGGTGCATAGGTGTACTGTGACGCAGTTAAGTGCCATGGCCTGCCCACTCCCTGAAATGGCGTCCGCCTGTCCTGGATGGAGGGACATGTAGAAATGAGGTAATTCCGCTGATGTTGTGCACCGTTGCGGGAGACGGTGCAAAACCACAGTGCAACTCCTCATTGGATACCATTGGGCCAAATTGGTTTCAGTGGTCAATGGTGATGTACGCCGGCGGTGACTGTGACCGCCATTTTCTATCTGTTCACTCACTTGCTACCTGACCTTCAATAGGAGAGGACCTACAATGCAAGTGCTGCTATGACCTGTGTCTTAAGCCGACCATGGCTCGTATCAATGGGGAAAGGGCCCCTGCCTTCACCGCTGCGGAGTTGGAGAAACTGGTGGATGTGGTCCTACCCCAGTACCAAATGCTGTATGGGCCTCCAGACCACCAGGTGAGTACACTGTGAGCACGATGCATGGGGCATGAATGCATGGAGTGCTGTGTGTGAGGGCCTCGTGTAGGGGGGTTAGTGGAAGGGCCCTGGTTAGCGTGCTGCATGTATGGTGGGCAATGTCTGTGCATAAGGGGATTTTAGGGCTATGGTGGGCCAGGAGTGTAACAGATAGGACGGTCTGACTGATACCTTTTCCTATGTGTATTTCTCTGCAGGTCAGCGCCTATCAAAAAAGGGCGGCCATTCCAACTTTCCCGCTGGGCCGGCGGGCGACCGCCAAAAGGACGCCCGCCGGCCCAGCGGGAAAGCTCCTGCAATGAGGAAGCCGGCTCCGAATGGAGCCGGCGGAGTTGCAGGGGTGCGGCGGGTGCAGTGGCACCCGTCGCGATTTTCACTGTCTGCTAAGCAGACAGTGAAAATCTGTATGGGGCCCTGTGAGGGGGCCCCTGCACTGCCCATGCCAGTGGCATGGGCAGTGCAGGGGCCCCCAGGGGCCCCACGACACCCGTTCCCGCCATCCTGGTTCTGGCGGTGAAGACCGCCAGAAACAGGCTGGCGGGAAGGGGGTCGGAATCCCCGTGGCGGCGCTGCAAGCAGCGCCGCCATGGAGGATTCCCTGGGCCTGGGCCGGTTCCCCTTTTCTGACCGCGGCTTTACCGCCGCGGTCAGAATAGCCCAGGAAGCACCGCCAGCCTGTTGGCAGTGCTTTCGCTGCCCTCCGCCATGGCGGTCATGGACCGCCAGGGTCGGAATGACCCCCATAGTCTCTATCCCCAGCCTCACATGCTGTGCTGGCTCCCGCTGGACTCCTACCGAGGCATTTTGAAATTTCCTTCTTGCACAGAAACACTCATCCCTGCAACTGGACTGTAACAGGATAGGGTACCACTTAGCAGGGCAGGAGACTCAGCAGAAAGTCCAGGAGCTGTCAGAGGAATTATTTGATGGCCCTGAGACTTCAAAACAGGAGGCAAACTCAGTCCAATCCCTTGGAGATTTTACAAGCAGGAATATACCATAAAGTTCAGTCTTTGTCCTCTTTCAGGCAGAAGCAGCAACTGCAGGCCAACCCAGCAAAGCACAGTCACAGGCAAAGGGGGAGTACTCCTCCTCCAGCTCTTCAGCTCTTCTCCTTGGCAGAGGATCCACTTGGTTCCAGAAGCAATCTGAAAATTTGGGGCTTTGGGTCCTCTACTTATACTCCTTTCTGCCTTTGAAGTAGGCACACTTCAAAGGAAAGTCTCTGTTGTTCACCAGATCCTGCCTTGCTCAAGCCAGGCTCTAGACTCAAACCAGTGGGTTGGAGCCGGCATTGTGCGTGGGAAGGCACACCTGATTCAGATGTAAGTGACCACTCCTCCCTCCCCTCCAGCCCAGATGGCCCATCAGTAGATGCAGGTGACATCCCAGCTCCATTTGTGTCACTGTCTAGTGGAGATTTACAAACAGCCCAACTGCCAGTCTAAACCAGAGAGGGACTACACAAACAGGCAGAGTCAGAGAATGGTTTAAGCAAGAAAATGTGCACTTTCTAAAAGTGGAAATTTCAAACAGACAATTTAAAAAACAACTTTACCTAAAGATGTATTTCAAATTGTGAGTTCAGAGACCCCAAACTCCAATTCTCCATCCGCTCCCAAAGGGAAACTGCACTTAAAAGTTATTTAAAGGCAGATCCCATTTTAACCTATGAGAGGGATAGGCCTTGCAACAGTGAAAAATTAATTTGGAAGTATTTCACTGTTAGGACATGTAAAACACATCAGTACATGTCCTACCTTTAACATACACTGCACTCTGCCTATGGGGCTATCTAGGGCCTAACATATATAACAAGGGAAGGTTTGAGTCTAGCAAGTGGGTACACTTGCCAAGTCTAATTGTCAGTTTAAAACTCCACACACAGACACTGCAGTGGCAGGTATGAGCCATGTTCACAGGGCTACTCATATGGGTGGCACAACCAGTGCTGCATTTCCACTAGTAGCATTTGATTTACAGGCCCTCAGGACTTCTAGTGCACTGTACTATGAACTTACTAGTAAATCAAATATGCCAATCATACAAAAGCCATTTACACACACAATTTACACAGTGATTGTAGGAGGCTGGACTGGCTTGTAGTGAGTACCAAGGGGTACTTGCACCTTGCACCAGGCCCAGTTATCCCTTATTAGTGTATAGGGTGTCTAGCAGCTTAGGCTGATAGATAATGGTAGCTTAGCAGAGCAGCTTAGGCTGAACTAGGAGACGTGTGAAGCTACTACAGTACCACTTAGTGTCATATGCACAATATCATAAGAAAACACAATACACAGTTATACTAAAAATAAAGGTACTTTATTTTTATGACAATATGCCAAAGTATCTTAGAGTGTACCCTCAGTGAGAGGATAGGAAATATACACAAGATATATATACACAATAGCAAAAATATGCAGTATAGTCTTAGAAAACAGTGCAAACAATGTATAGTTACAATAGGATGCAATGGGGAAACATAGGGATAGGGGCAACACAAACCATATACTCCAGAAGTGGAATGCGAACCACGAATGGACCCCAAACCTATGTGACCTTGTAGAGGGTCGCTGGGACTATTAGAAAATAGTGAGAGTTAGAAAAATAACCCTCCCCAAGACCCTGAAAAGTGAGTGCAAAGTGCACCAAAGTTCCCCTAAGGACAAAATAGTCGTGTTAGAGGGAGAATGCAAGGAAAACACAAATCAGCAATGCGACAACGATGGATTCCTGTCTGAAGGTACCTGTGGAACAAGGGGACCAAGTCCAAAAGTCACAAGCAGCTCGGAGATGGGCAGATGCCCAAGAAATGCCAGCGGTTGGTGCAAAGAAGCTCTTACTAGGCTGAAGAACTGTGAATACTGCAGGAACGACAAGGGCTAGAGACTTCCCCTTTGGAGGATGGATCCCCCACGCCTTGAAGAGTCGTGCAGAAGTGTTTTCCCGCCGGATGGACGCCAACAAGCCTTGCTACACGCAAATCGTGCGTTTGGCGTTTTTGGACGCTGCTGGGGCCCAGGAGGGACCAGGAGGTCGCAAATTGGACCTGCAGAGAGAGGGGACGTCGAGCAAGACAAAGAGCCCTCACTGAAGCAGGTAGCACCCGGAGAAGTGCCAGAAACAGGCACTACGAGGATGCGTGAAACGGTGCTCGCCGAAGTTGCACAAAGGAGTCCCACGTCGCCGGAGACCAACTTAGAAAGTCGTGCAATGCAGGTTAGAGTGCCGTGGACCCAGGCTTGGCTGTGCACACAGGATTTCCGCCGGAAGTGCACAGGGGCCGGAGAAGCTTGCAAAGTCGCGGTTCCCAGCAATGCAGCCCAGCGAGGTGAGGCAAGGACTTACCTCCACCAAACTTGGGCTGAAGAGTCACTGGACTGTGGGGGTCACTTGGACGGTGTCGCTGAATTCGAGGGACCTCGCTCGTCGTGCTGAGAGGAGACCCAAGGGACCGGAGATGCAGCTTTTTGGTGCCTGCGGTTGCAGGGGGAAGATTCCGTCGACCCACGGGAGATTTCTTCGGAGCTTCTGGTGCAGAGAGGAGGCAGACTACCCCCACAGCATGCACAAGCAGGAAAACAGTCGAGAAGGCGGCAGGATCAGCGTTACAGAGTTGCAGTAGTCGTCTTTGCTACTATGTTGCAGGTTTGCAGGCTTCCAGCGCGGTCAGCGGTCGATTCCTTATCAGAAGGTGAAGAGGGAGATGCAGAGGAACTCGGCTGAGCTCATGCATTCGTTATCTGAAGTTTCCCCAGAGACAGAGACCCTAAATAGCCAGAAAAGAGGGTTTGGCTACCTAGGAGAGAGGAAAGGCTACTAACACCTGAAGGAGCCTATCACAAGGAGTCTCTGACGTCACCTGGTGGCACTGGCCACTCAGAGCAGTCCAGTGTGCCAGCAGCACCTCTGTTTCCAAGATGGCAGAGGTCTGGAGCACACTGGAGGAGCTCTGGACACCTCCCAGGGGAGGTGCAGGTCAGGGGAGTGGTCACTCCCCTTTCCTTTGTCCAGTTTCGCGCCAGAGCAGGGGCTAAGGGGTCCCTGAACCGGTGTAGACTGGCTTATGCAGAATTGGGCACATCTGTGCCCAACAAAGCATTTCCAGAGGCTGGGGGAGGCTACTCCTCCCCTGCCTTGACACCATTTTCCAAAGGGAGAGGGTGTCACACCCTCTCTCAGAGGAAGTTCTTTGTTCTGCCATCCTGGGCCAGGCCTGGCTGGACCCCAGGAGGGCAGATGCCTGTCTGAGGGGTTGGCAGCAGCAGCAGCTGCAGAGAAACCCCAGGAAGGGCAGTCTGGCAGTACCAGGGTCTGTGCTACAGACCACTGGGATCATGGAATTGTACCAACAATGCCAGGATGGCATAGAGGGGGCAATTCCATGATCATAGACATGTTACATGGCCATATTCGGAGTTACCATGGTGAAGCTACATATAGGTAGTGACCTATATGTAGTGCACGCGTGTAATGGTGTCCCCGCACTCACAAAGTTCAGTGAATTGGCTCTGAACAATGTGGGGGCACCTTGGCTAGTGCCAGGGTGCCCTCACACTAAGTAACTTTGCACCTAACCTTTACCAGGTAAAGGTTAGACATATAGGTGACTTATAAGTTACTTAAGTGCAGTGTAAAATGGCTGTGAAATAACGTGGACGTTATTTCACTCAGGCTGCAGTGGCAGGCCTGTGTAAGAATTGTCAGAGCTCCCTATGGGTGGCAAAAGAAATGCTGCAGCCCATAGGGATCTCCTGGAACCCCAATACCCTGGGTACCTCAGTACCATATACTAGGGGATTATAAGGGTGTTCCAGTAAGCCAATGTAAATTGGTAAAAATGGTCACTAGCCTGTCAGTGACAATTTGGAAAGAAATGAGAGAGCATAACCACTGAGGTTCTGATTAGCAGAGCCTCAGTGAGACAGTTAGTCACTACACAGGTAACACATACAGGCACACTTATGAGCACTGGGGCCCTGGGTTACCAGGGTCCCAGTGACACATACAACTAAAACAACATATATACAGTGAAAAAATGGGGGTAACATGCCAGGCAAGATGGTACTTTCCTACACAACCCCCCCCCAAACGAAGGACAATAAGACTAGCCATTACCTGATGAGTCTTCATTGTCTAAGTGGAAATATCTGGAGAGTCCATCTGCATTGGAGTGGCTACTCCCAGGTCTATGTTCCACTGTATAGTCCATTCCCTGTAGGGATATGGACCACCTCAACAATTTAGGATTTTCACCTTTCATTTGTTTTAGCCAAAGTAGAGGTTTGTGGTCTGTCTGAACAATGAAGTGAGTGCCAAACAGGTATGGCCTCAACTTCTTCAGAGCCCAGACCACAGCAAAGGCCTCCCTCTCAATGGCAGACCAACGCTTTTCTCTAGGGGTCAACCTTCTACTAATAAAAGCAACAGGTTGATCCTGGCCCTCAGAATTAAGTTGTGATAGGACTGCCCCTACTCCTAATTCAGATGCATCAGTTTGGACATAGAATTTTTTAGAGTAACAAGGGCTTTTCAGGACAGGTGCAGAGCACATGGCCTGCTTCAGCTCCTCAAAAGCTTTCTGACAGTTTGCTGTCCATAATACCTTTTTAGGCATTTTCTTGGATGTGAGGTCATTAAGAGGGGCTGCAATGGAGCCATAGTTCTTAATGAACCTCCTGTAATACCCAGTGAGGCCTAGGAAGGCTCTCACCTGAGTCTGAGTGGTAGGGGGAATCCAATCAATAATAGTTTGGATTTTCCCCTGAAGTGGTGCAATCTGTTCCCCACCAACAAGGTGTCCCAGATAAACCACCTTACCCTGCCCTATCTGGCACTTTGAAGCCTTGATAGTGAGGCCTGCCTTTTGCAGGGCCTCCAAAACTTTCCAAAGGTGGACCAGGTGATCATCCCAGCTGGAGCTAAAGACAGCTATATCATCCAAATATGCTGCACTGAAAGCTTCCAGCCCTTGCAGGACTGTGTTCACCAACCTCTGAAAAGTGGCAGGTGCATTTTTCAAACCAAAAGGCATTACAGTAAACTGGTAATGTCCTCCAATGGTAGAAAATGCAGTCTTAGGTTTAGCATCTTCTGACATTTTGATCTGCCAATACCCTGCAGTCAAATCAAAAGTGCTTAGATACTTGGCAGATGCCAGTGTATCTATTAGCTCATCTGCCCTGGGTATAGGGTGAGCATCTGTTTTGGTTACCAAGTTGAGACCTCTATAGTCTACACAAAACCTCATTTCCTTCTTTCCATCTTTAGAATTGGGTTTTGGTACCAGTACCACAGGAGAAGCCCATGGACTGTCAGAGTGCTCAACCACTCCTAGTTCCAACATCTTCTGAACTTCTTGCTTTATGCAGTCCCTGACATGGTCAGGCTGCCTATAGATCTTACTTTTGACAGGTAAACTGTCTCCAGTATCTATAGTGTGCTCACACCAAGAAGTGGTGCCTGGCACAATGGAGAAGAGTTCTGAAAATTGTCCTAGGAGATATATGCAATTATCTTTCTGCTCAGCAGTAAGACAATCAGCCAAAACTACCCCTTCCACAAGAGCATCTTGTTCTGTGGAAGAGAAGAGATCAGGTAGAGGATCACTGTCTTCTTCCTGTCCCTCATCTGTTGCCATGAGCAGGGTGAGATCAGCCCTGTCATAGTAGGGTTTCAGGCGGTTGACATGGAGCACCCTAAGGGGACTCCTGGCAGTGCCTAAGTCAACCAAGTAGGTGACTTCACCCTTCTTTTCAACAATTGTGTGTGGACCACTCCATTTATCTTGGAGTGCTCTTGGGGCCACAGGCTCCAAGACCCACACTTTCTGCCCTGGTTGGTACTGAACCAAAACAGCCTTCTGATCATGCCATTGCTTCTGGAGCTCTTGGCTGGCCTGAAGGTTTTTACTGGCCTTTTTCATGTACTCAGCCATCCTTGATCTGAGGCCAAGTACATAATCCACAATATCCTGCTTAGGAGCTTTTAAAGGTTGTTCCCAACCCTCCTTTACAAGTGTGAGTGGACCCCTAACAGGGTGTCCAAAAAGAAGTTCAAAGGGGCTGAAGCCCACTCCTTTCTGGGGTACCTCCCTGTAGGCAAAAAGGAGGCATGGTAGAAGGATATCCCATCTCCTGCGGAGTTTTTCAGGGAGTCCCATAATCATGCCTTTGAGAGTTTTATTAAATCTCTCCACCAGTCCATTTGTTTGTGGATGATAGGGTGTTGTGAACTTGTAAGTTACACCACACTCCTTCCACATGGCCTTTAAGTATGCAGACATGAAATTGCTTCCTCTGTCTGATACTACTTCCTTTGGGAAGCCCACCCTGGAAAATATTCCCAGGAGGGCCTTTGCCACTGCAGGAGCTGTAGTGGTCCTTAAAGGAATAGCTTCAGGATATCTTGTGGCATGGTCCACTACCACCAAGATAAACCTATTGCCTGAAGCAGTAGGAGGGTCAAGGGGGCCAACTATGTCAACCCCTACCCTTTCAAAGGGAACCCCAACCACAGGCAGTGGGATAAGGGGTGCCTTTGGAGTGCCACCTGTCTTGCCACTGGCTTGACAGGTTTCACAGGACTTACAAAAATCTTTTGTGTCCTCAGACATCCTAGGCCAATGAAACAGTGGTACCAATCTGTCCCAAGTTTTCATTTGACCCAGGTGCCCAGCTAAGGGAATGTCATGTGCCAGTGTTAGGAGGAACTTTCTGTACTCCTGAGGAATCACTAATCTCCTGGCAGCTCCAGGTTTAGGATCCCTTTGCTCAGTGTACAAGAGGTTGTCCTCCCAGTAAACTCTGTGTGAGTCACTGACATCCCCATTAGCCTGTTTGACAGCTTGCTGTCTGAGACCCTCTAATGTGGGACAGGTTTGCTGTGCCACACTCAGCTCCTCTCTGGCAGGCCCCCCTTCACCCAAAAGCTCAGCAGTGTCTGCTTCCAGCTCCTCTGGTGTAGGTTCTGCACAGGGAGGGAATTCTTCTTCCTCAGAAGTAGAATCCACTGTAGAGGGAGGGATAGTAGGAAGTGGTTTGCTTCTACTAGCCCTAGCTTTAGGGAGCACTTGGTCCATTGTTCCAGGATCCAAGCTTCCCTGTCCTTTTTGCTTTTTGGCCTGAGCCCTTGTCAAAGCAAAAATATGCCCTGGGATGCCCAGCATTGCTGCATGGGCCTCCAACTCCACATCTGACCAAGCTGATGTCTCCAAATCGTTCCCTAATAGACAGTCTACAGGTAAATCTGAAGCTACCACAACTTTCTTTGGACCAGATACCCCCCCCCAGTTGAGATTTACAACAGCCATGGGGTGGCTTTGTGTTATGTTGTGAGCATCGGTTACTTGGTACTGGTGTCCAAGTATGTGTTGTTCAGGGTGCACCAGTTTCTCAATCACCATTGTGACACTGGCACCTGTGTCCCTGTAGGCCTGGACCTCAACACCATTTATTAGGGTTAGTTGCTTGTACTTCTCCAAGTTATGGGGGCAAGCAACCAAAGTGGCTAAGTCAATAGCCCCTTCAGAGACTAAAGTAGCCTCTGTGGTCTCCCTAATCAGACCAACCCCAACTAAATTACCAAAAGTGAGCCCAGCTACTCCCTTGGATTGGCTATTAGTAGGTTTGCTCCCACCACCACTGCTATTAGTAGGGACACTAGGTGTAGCAGTAGGGGTTGTAGTGGTAGGAGCTGTGGTGCCTTTCTTTGGACAACTGGGATCTGTTGTCCAATGGCCTTTTATCTTACATAAATAGCACCATGGTTTCTTTTCCTTGTTCTGATTAAAGGAGGATTTGGGCCCACCACCCCCACCAGAGTGTTTTTGTGGGCCTGATGAAGACTCATTTTTAGATTTGTCCCCACCCTTGTCAGAAGACTTACCATCCTTCTTTTTGTTGCCATCTTTGTCACCCCCTGTATGAACTTTTCTGTTCACTCTTGTTCTGACCCATTTGTCTGCCTTCTTTCCCAATTCTTGGGGAGAGGTCAGATCAGAGTCCACCAAGTACTGGTGCAACAAATCAGACACACAATTATTAAGAATATGCTCTCTCAGGATCAAGTTATACAGGCTGTCATAATCAGTAACTTTACTGCCATGTAACCACCCCTCCAAGGCCTTCACTGCCTGGTCAATGAAATCAACCCAGTCTTGTGAAGACTCCTTTTTGGTATCTCTGAACTTTATCCTGTACTGTTCAGTGGTTAAGCCATAACCATCCAGGAGTGCATTCTTAAGAACTTGGAAATTGTTAGCATCATTTTCTTTTACAGTAAGGAGCCTATCCCTACCTTTTCCAGTAAATGATAGCCATAGGATAGCAGCCCACTGCTTTTGAGGGACATCCTGTACAGCACAGGCCCTCTCAAGTGCAGCAAACCACTTGTTAATGTCATCCCCCTCCTTGTAAGGGGGAACTATCTTATGCAGATTCCTGGAATCATGCTCTTTTGCAGGATGACTATGGGGAATACTGCTGCTGCCACCATGGGTATCTAAACCCATTTTCTGTCTTTCCCTCTCTATTTCTAAAGACTGTCTATCCAAATCCAGCTGTTGCTTCTTGAGCTTCAGTCTGGTTTGCTCCACTCTCAATCTATTGAGCTCCCTTTCTAACAATCTGTCATCAGGGTGGGTGGGAGGGACATTTCTAGATACAGAGGTATGATGGGAATGAACAGAAGGAGACCTGTCCCTTACAGAGGGCACCCTAACAGCTTGGCTACCAGTATAATGTGAGAGCACATCCTCAGTATGATGTGATTCAACCTCTGTACCAACTATGCTAGACTGTCTAGTAATGGGCAGGCTGAGAAGTTTCTTTCCTGAACCTTTTCCTGGGGGAGTCCCTGGATCAGATTGAGAACCATTAGCTACTTTTTCTACAGATTGGGCACTTATGGCCTTATCCTGTACTCTAAGCATATTAATTAACAGTTCTAAGGAAGGATTCTTCCCTACACTCAAACCTCTCTCTATGCAGAGACTCCTTGCTCCTTTCCAGCTAAGGTGATCATATGCAAGTTTGGACAGTTCAACTTTTTGGCCTGTGCCAGACATTTTTAGAGAGAGTTAAAGTGATAGACAAAAGAGAAAAAAAAAGTTTTCAGAACTTTTTGGAAAGACAGAAAAAACTTTTTAAACTTTTAAGAACTTTTTGAAAGTTTAGAAGTACTTTTCAGCACTTAGAAAAGAGTGAAAAGAGGAAATGCAAACTTTTTGTCTATGTGTATATACACTGACCTTGTTTTGTATATTTTTCTCTTATGAAAAGTACAATGACAAGAGTGGCAAGCAGTCTCAAGCACTTATCCCACCACTGCACAACCAATGTAGGAGGCTGGACTGGCTTGTAGTGAGTACCAAGGGGTACTTGCACCTTGCACCAGGCCCAGTTATCCCTTATTAGTGAATAGGGTGTCTAGCAGCTTAGGCTGATAGATAATGGTAGCTTAGCAGAGCAGCTTAGGCTGAACTAGGAGACGTGTGAAGCTACTACAGTACCACTTAGTGTCATATGCACAATATCATAAGAAAACACAATACACAGTTATACTAAAAATAAAGGTACTTTATTTTTATGACAATATGCCAAAGTATCTTAGAGTGTACCCTCAGTGAGAGGATAGGAAATATACACAAGATATATATACACAATAGCAAAAATATGCAGTATAGTCTTAGAAAACAGTGCAAACAATGTATAGTTACAATAGGATGCAATGGGGAAACATAGGGATAGGGGCAACACAAACCATATACTCCAGAAGTGGAATGCGAACCACGAATGGACCCCAAACCTATGTGACCTTGTAGAGGGTCGCTGGGACTATTAGAAAATAGTGAGAGTTAGAAAAATAACCCTCCCCAAGACCCTGAAAAGTGAGTGCAAAGTGCACCAAAGTTCCCCTAAGGACAAAATAGTCGTGTTAGAGGGAGAATGCAAGGAAAACACAAATCAGCAATGCGACAACGATGGATTCCTGTCTGAAGGTACCTGTGGAACAAGGGGACCAAGTCCAAAAGTCACAAGCAGCTCGGAGATGGGCAGATGCCCAAGAAATGCCAGCGGTTGGTGCAAAGAAGCTCTTATTAGGCTGAAGAACTGTGAATACTGCAGGAACGACAAGGGCTAGAGACTTCCCCTTTGGAGGATGGATCCCCCACGCCTTGGAGAGTCGTGCAGAAGTGTTTTCCCGCCGGATGGACGCCAACAAGCCTTGCTACACGCAAATCGTGCGTTTGGCGTTTTTGGATGCTGCTGGGGCCCAGGAGGGACCAGGAGGTCGCAAATTGGACCTGCAGAGAGAGGGGACGTCGAGCAAGACAAAGAGCCCTCACTGAAGCAGGTAGCACCCGGAGAAGTGCCAGAAACAGGCACTACGAGGATGCGTGAAACGGTGCTCGCCGAAGTTGCACAAAGGAGTCCCACGTCGCCGGAGACCAACTTAGAAAGTCGTGCAATGCAGGTTAGAGTGCCGTGGACCCAGGCTTGGCTGTGCACACAGGATTTCCGCCGGAAGTGCACAGGGGCCGGAGAAGCTTGCAAAGTCGCGGTTCCCAGCAATGCAGCCCAGCGAGGTGAGGCAAGGACTTACCTCCACCAAACTTGGGCTGAAGAGTCACTGGACTGTGGGGGTCACTTGGACGGTGTCGCTGAATTCGAGGGACCTCGCTCGTCGTGCTGAGAGGAGACCCAAGGGACCGGAGATGCAGCTTTTTGGTGCCTGCGGTTGCAGGGGGAAGATTCCGTCGACCCACAGGAGATTTCTTCGGAGCTTCTGGTGCAGAGAGGAGGCAGACTACCCCCACAGCATGCACAAGCTTGAAAACAGTCGAGAAGGCGGCAGGATCAGCGTTACAGAGTTGCAGTAGTCGTCTTTGCTACTATGTTGCAGGTTTGCAGGCTTCCAGCGCGGTCAGCGGTCGATTCCTTATCAGAAGGTGAAGAGGGAGATGCAGAGGAACTCGGCTGAGCTCATGCATTCGTTATCTGAAGTTTCCCCAGAGACAGAGACCCTAAATAGCCAGAAAAGAGGGTTTGGCTACCTAGGAGAGAGGAAAGGCTACTAACACCTGAAGGAGCCTATCACAAGGAGTCTCTGACGTCACCTGGTGGCACTGGCCACTCAGAGCAGTCCAGTGTGCCAGCAGCACCTCTGTTTCCAAGATGGCAGAGGTCTGGAGCACACTGGAGGAGCTCTGGACACCTCCCAGGGGAGGTGCAGGTCAGGGGAGTGGTCACTCCCCTTTCCTTTGTCCAGTTTCGCGCCAGAGCAGGGGCTAAGGGGTCCCTGAACCGGTGTAGACTGGCTTATGCAGAATTGGGCACATCTGTGCCCAACAAAGCATTTCCAGAGGCTGGGGGAGGCTACTCCTCCCCTGCCTTGACACCATTTTCCAAAGGGAGAGGGTGTCACACCCTCTCTCAGAGGAAGTTCTTTGTTCTGCCATCCTGGGCCAGGCCTGGCTGGACCCCAGGAGGGCAGATGCCTGTCTGAGGGGTTGGCAGCAGCAGCAGCTGCAGAGAAACCCCAGGAAGGGCAGTCTGGCAGTACCAGGGTCTGTGCTACAGACCACTGGGATCATGGAATTGTACCAACAATGCCAGGATGGCATAGAGGGGGCAATTCCATGATCATAGACATGTTACATGGCCATATTCGGAGTTACCATGGTGAAGCTACATATAGGTAGTGACCTATATGTAGTGCACGCGTGTAATGGTGTCCCCGCACTCACAAAGTTCAGTGAATTGGCTCTGAACAATGTGGGGGCACCTTGGCTAGTGCCAGGGTGCCCTCACACTAAGTAACTTTGCACCTAACCTTTACCAGGTAAAGGTTAGACATATAGGTGACTTATAAGTTACTTAAGTGCAGTGTAAAATGGCTGTGAAATAACGTGGACGTTATTTCACTCAGGCTGCAGTGGCAGGCCTGTGTAAGAATTGTCAGAGCTCCCTATGGGTGGCAAAAGAAATGCTGCAGCCCATAGGGATCTCCTGGAACCCCAATACCCTGGGTACCTCAGTACCATATACTAGGGGATTATAAGGGTGTTCCAGTAAGCCAATGTAAATTGGTAAAAATGGTCACTAGCCTGTCAGTGACAATTTGGAAAGAAATGAGAGAGCATAACCACTGAGGTTCTGATTAGCAGAGCCTCAGTGAGACAGTTAGTCACTACACAGGTAACACATACAGGCACACTTATGAGCACTGGGGCCCTGGGTTACCAGGGTCCCAGTGACACATACAACTAAAACAACATATATACAGTGAAAAAATGGGGGTAACATGCCAGGCAAGATGGTACTTTCCTACAGTGATCACTTGCACTTTAACACTGGTGAGCAGTAGTAAAGTGCCCAGAGTACCGAAAACAGCAAAAACAGCACACAGTTGAAACATGGGAAGCAGAGGCAAAAAAGACAGGGGAAAGCATGCCAAGGATGCCAGGCCTAACAGTTTGAATGATCCAGTTGCTACATGGCCTCAGGGTTGGCATTGAAGTGCTGCTGCATATGAATAGCATTGCTGTGGGCCTATTTTTGCATCTTTCAATGTGTGTTGCAATCAGCAACAGACATTGGAAGTGGCAGACAGCATTCCTGATTGTTAATGTTGCAGGATGTGTCCCTTTCTGCACACATGCTATCAGACCTGCAACACAGGCACCCCTACACCATCCTCAATATATGCCTGTGTTGGTGTTGGCAGCAGTTTGTGCCATATTGCCCAGGGTAGTACACAGATGCATTGCATGTTGGTGACAGATACACCTCCCAGAACATTCAATGTGATGCAGCACAGCAGGCTGGGCTTCTGTACTGCACTGAATCATTTTAATATACATGGTTGACAATAGGCCACACCCCTCTCCACAACACTGAAAGCACATAGGGGGTCATTCTGACCTCGGCGGTAAAAGGCGCTTACTGCCGGTCAGAAGACCGCCATAACACCACCACGGTCGCGGTAAACCGCCACGGTCATTCTGACCCGCAACTGGCAAACCGCCAAAAACCCGACATCAACAAAAGTCCGCCACACCAACGGCCAGCGCAAAACAGGCGATGACCAAACCTCCACCGTCACGCCAACAGAAATACGCCCATGCCATTCCGACCCACAAATCCCCGCAGCGGTCTTTCAACCGCAGTATTCCATTGGCGGTACACACCGCCGCGGTCAAAATACACACACCCTTACAAAACACTACCACATTGGACAATTAAAAATACACACATCTGAGACACATACACACACCACTCCCACATACCCAATTAAATATAAAACACACACCCACATCACCCACAAACCCTTACGACCACAATTGCGACTGAAGGACAGAGAGAGACAGCACAGCATAGAGTAGACCATCACACAGAGGCAAATCACAACATCACCCACACAATTTCCACGCACAAAACACCATACACCACCACACTCACCACACTCTACAACACATACACCACCCCTCACCTCATCCACACCACCCCATGGCACCCCAAAGACACCCCAGGTTCTCTGATGCAGATCTCAGGGTCATGGTGGAGGAAATAGTTTGTGTAGAGCCCCAGCTCTTCGGTGCACAGGTGCAGCACACCACAATTGCCAGGAAGATGGAGCTATGGAGCAGAATAGTGGACAGGGTCAACGCTGTGGGACAGCATCCACGCAATCGGGACGACATCAGGAAGCAGTGGAACGACCTACAGTGGAAGGTGTGTTCCATGGTATGAAGGCACAACATCGCGGTACAGCGGACTGGCGGTGGACCCCACCTACTCCCCCAGAATTCACAGCATGGGAGGAGGAAGTCTTGCACATCCTGCATCCTGAGGGCCTCGCAGGAGTAGGCGGAGGAATGGACTCTAGTAAGTCAAATCTCCACTACTTCATTCCCCCCACCCCACCTGCATGCCAAATCATACCCCCACCCTCACCCCCACCCCCATCACACCAACTCCTTGTGAATGGCTCACCATCACAACCCACCCATCCCAAAACCTAGCCCTGCATGCGTCCCCAAAGCATGGACACCCATCACCAAAGCATGCCCACTGCACACACCCATCACCCCCACAAGCCACCGTCACAAAAGCCCCCACAAGGGAATGCCAGTACTGGGGTACACGGCCACCCACCCATTACACGAAATGCCACACACAGAAGCAATAACCATACTCTTATACCCCTGCAGGACTCGAACGCCACCACATCGCCACGGAGGGCCCAGAGATGTCCATCCCACCCCCAGAAGAGGCCCCCAGTGATGACAGCAGCTCTGTCTCCCTGGACCCAGAAGACCAGCCTGGCCCATCGGGGACCTCGGGACAGTCGGTTCCCCACAGACAGCCACAGGCTACACCAGACCTAACCCCCTCTGCGAACACCAGCACAGCTCCCACCCAGCGGGCCCATGCCTCTGTCTCCAGGACACGTCAATCAGCGGTGTGTCCACCACTACAGGGCACCCAGGTTGACCCACCACCCCAACAACAACAGGGACCTGGGGGCAGTGGTAGTGGACACACCGTCCAGGGGACAGAGGCCCAGGGAAACAGGGGAACTGGGAGGGCTGCTGTGTGACAGGGGGGGGACAGGCCCAGGGAACCGACTCTCCAAGAGGCCCTCTCCTCCATCATGGGAGCATACCACCACTCCCAGGAGACGATGGCTACGGTACTGGCCAGGTTCCAGGAGATCCAGGTACTGCAGGAGGAACAGTACATGGGGTTCAGAGAGGAACTGAGGAACATTAGTTCCGCAATGGGGACCATTGTCGTGGCCCTTAACCAGATAGTCACCACATTGCAGGACCATGTGGTACCACAAAGGGCCCCTTTCACTAGCCTGGACCAGGAACAGCCTACCACCTCCGCCGGCGCTAGTGGACAGGAGGCCCCCACACAACGACAGGCCACCAGAACCCCACCTCCTGCAGAAGAAGAACCACCCCGCAAGCGGTCTCTGAGATCTCACAAGAAGACAGAGTAGTATGCCAAGACCCCCGCCAGCAAAGGATACCCCCTGATATCATCCCACTGTCCCACATTGTCACCCTGTCCAACCTTGAACACAGGCATATGGACAATGCACCTGTGAGACTGAAAACTGGACTCTGCCATGGACATTACTCCACCATCACCCATCACCGTTTTACAATCATGTTCCTAAATGTAGCACTTTAATAAAATCACTTATTGCACTTAAAAAATCTGGAGTCTGCTTGTATTTTGAACAAATGTATTAGACATAACGGTGCAATAATGTTCAGTCACATTGTGATGACAACATACCACTGTCACAGAGCTGTAGTCCATGGGCAAACAAAGCAGAGGTCACGCAGTGGGGCCCACAGCTCTGAAAACGGAAGGGAAAGTCACAACTCATTTAACAGGAACTGGGGGGAAACTCAGTCCGTAGAGAGGCAGGAGGCTTTAAGTAAATGTAAAATGGTGTGGTTGATTCGTACCTGTGTGCTACTGAAAATACTGTTGTATCACTGTGTCCCTGTTGTCTGTGTCGTCCCCGTCGTCTTCCTCCTCTTCACTCTCCACAGGCTCCACAGCTGCTACAACACCACCATCTGGACCATCCTCCTGCAGGAAAGGCATCTGGCGTCGCAAAGCCAGGTTGTGAAGCATACAGCAGGCCACGATGATATGGCACACCTTCTTTGGTGAGTACATTAGGGATCAACCTGTCATATGCAGGCACCTAAACCTGGCCTTCAGGAGGCCGAAGGTTCTTTCTATAATCCTCCTAGTTCGCCCATGGGCCTCATTGTAGCGTTCCTCTGCCCTTGTCCTGGGATTCCTCACTGGGGTAAGTAGCCACGACAGGTTGGGGTAACCAGAGTCACCTATTAGCCACACACGGTGTCTCTGTAGCTGTTCCATCACATAAGGGATGCTGCTATTTCGCATGATGTACGCGTCATGCACTGACCCAGGGAACTTGGCATTTACATAGGGGATGTACTGGTCAGCCAAACAGACCACCTGGACATTCATCGAATGATAACTTTTTCTGTTCCTGTACACCTGCTCACTTTCACTGGGGGGAACCAAAGCCACATGAGTCCCATCAATGGCACCAATGATGTTGGGGATATGTCCAAGGGCATAGAAATCACCCTTCACTGTAGCCAAATCGCCCACCTCAGGGAAAACAATGTAGCTCCACATGTATTTCATCAGGGCAGACAACACTCTGGACAAAACCTTAGAAAACATAGGCTGAGACATCCCTGATGATATGGCCACTGCTGTTTGGAATGATCCACTTGCCAAAAAATGGAGTACTGACAGAACCTGCACCAGAGGGGGAATCCCTGTTGGTTGGCGAATGGGGGACATCAGGTCTGGCTCCAGCTGGGCACACAGTTCCTGTATAGTGGCTCTGTCAGGCCTGTATGTCAGTATGACATGTCTTTCTTCCATTGTCGACAGGTCCACCAGCGGTCTGTACACGGGAGGATTCCTCCATCTCCTCGCAAGTCCCAGCGGAGGGTGCCTAGGAAGGACAACATGGAGCACAGAGTCAAGCAACCCACAGGTACGTAACCACAGCTTGCACAGTACACGATTCGCTATGCATTGAATGGCTTGTAAAATTGGCAATGCAAGGCCTAGGCCTGTGTGATGCTGTAGAAATTAAGCCATGTGGGCCCTTGAAATGGCGGCTGCCTGACCTGTGAAGTGTGACAATGGGATGTGAGGTAAATGCGCTGGCGTGGCACACCGTGGCGGTAGGCGGTCGAAGACCGCAGCAGAAAGCAGCATTGGTTAACATTGAACCCTATGGGTCTCAGGAGCCAATGACGATGTGCGCCGGCGGTCGCGGTACGCACCACCGCGGTACGCACCGCCGCGGGCGTAACCGCCATTTTCTATCTGCTTAATCACTCGAGACCTGATCATCCACAGGGGAGGACCTATACTGCAAGTGCTGCTGTGACCTCGGTCTGGAAGAGACAATGGCTGCTGCGACTGGGGAAAGGGCCCCTGCCTTCACATCTGAGGAATTGGAGAAACATGTTGATGGGGTCCTCCCCCAGTATGCGCTACTCTACGGTCCTCCAGACCAACAGGTAAGTACACAGGGAGCACGTTGTATGGGCTATGCCTGTGTTGAGTGGGGAGGATGTAAGATGGTGGGGAGGGGAGCGAATGAGGAATGCAACGCACAACAGATGAGAGCATGTGCCACATGGCAAGGTTGGGGAGGGGGGGCCACTCACATCGACCATGCAGAAAAGTGATGATATTTCTTTTCTCACCCTGTACATGTCACATAGGTCAGCGCCCATCAGAAGATCGACATTTGGCGTGCCATCGCCAAGGACGTCTGGGCCCTGGGGGTCTACAACAGACGGGGCACCCACTGCCGCAAGAGGTGGGAGGACATCCGCCGTGGGAGCAGAAAGACCACCGAGGCTCTGCTGGGGATGGCCTCCCAACCTAGGAGGGGTGCCACACGGCAATTGACCCCCCTGATGTCCCGGATCCTGGCGGTGGCCTTCCCCGATTTGGATGGGCGCGTGAGGACATCACAGCAGACACAAGGGGGTGAGTCTCAGCACATTCTGCTATATTAGCGCACAGTGGAGGTGTCTGGGTGGTGGAGGAGGGCTGTGGCTATCTCTAGGCCAGGGCGGTTTCCGTAGGCTAGGCCCCTCCGTTAGGCATGGCCCTGTGCCCCCGCCCCCCACCTCTGTAGGGTGCTAAGTACAGCTATCCATGGCCCTGGCTCACCTATGTGTGCAGTTGTCCTCCATAGACTTGTAGGCCAAGTCACAATAATTGAGTAGTGTAACCCGAGTGCGCGACGTAGTGCAGGGGGTTTCTGTGTCTGTCCTCTCCGCCAACGGTGCCACCAATGCATGCACTCAACATTTCTTTCTTTCTTCTCCCCCCCCTTTTTTTTGGTTTTCCTGTTCATGTGTGCATTAGCATCATCAGGCAGAGGAGAAGTGGCATCGGCGCACGAGGGAGCTGCATCTCACATGGCCCCGGAGGGCCCTGCAACCGACTCCGAGTTCACCAGTGAGACGGAGGGCGAGGGGAGCACCACAATGGGTACCCGTGGAGACGTCAGCGACACCGACACGTCCGTGCCCACCGCAACAACAGGTACAGCCGCCACCCAGCGCACCAGCTCTGCCCTCCCAGCAGCCCCTCAGCGTTCGCCCCATGCCCGCTCGGCCAGGAAGCCGGGCATCTCCTTCGCCCCAGGCACCTCAGGCCCTGCCCCAGTTACCCCTGCTGCCCTCAGTGCGGAGATCATTGACCTCCTCCAGACGCTCATTGTTGGGCAGTATACCCTTTTGAATGCCATTCAGGGGGTGGAAAGGGAGGTGCATCGGAGCAATGCATACCTGGAGGGCATTCATTCGGGTCAGGCTGCCCATCAGCGATCGTTCAATGCTCTGGCCTCAGCACTGACGGCAGCCATTGTCCCTGTCTCCAGCCTCCCTCCTCCAACTCCCTTCACCCAGTCCTACTCCCCTGTTCCTCTGCCTATCCCAGACACACCTAGAGACCAGCCTGCACACACATCAACACCCAATGGTAGCTCATCCAGACATAAGCACCACAGATCACACAAGCATTCACCCAAGCAACATCCACATGCAGACATGCCAACAGCCACTGCCTCCTCTGTGTCCCCCTCCTCCTCGTCTCCCTCCTCCCTCCCTGTGATGTCTCCACTCACACATGCATGCACACCACCATAAGCCAGTACGTCCATCACCAGCACACCCACCAGAACACTCCGCACACGTGCAGTCACCACCCCCACTGCCATTTACACGTCCCCTGTGTCCTCTCCCAGTGTGTCTGTCACCCCCTCTTCCAAACCACACAAACGCAGCCACCCAACCACCCAACAGCCATCCACCTCACGACAGCCTCCGTCACAAGCACCTGCACCCAAAGACACCACACTTGACTCTCCTACAACCACATCCTCTTCCTCCACTCCCATACCCACTGCACCTACCCTTCCCATTGCTCCTAAAAAGTTTTTCCTCTCCAAAATTAACCTCTTTGCATCACCTGACCCACCCCCTCCATCTCGTAAGAGTCCAAACAGCACCTCAGCCACCACAAGCCCTGCACCTACTAGGACCATAGTTCAGGGCTATTGGAGTCCACCAGCTCCCAGGGCCGGAACATCGGCCAGCAGCAAGGGGACAGCCAGCCCACCCCCTTGGAAAAGAACCAAAAAAGGGAAGGGCCGGCGCGACAGGCGTGAGCCGGCTGCCCCCAAGGACACTACCCTTGCACCGTCACCTGGCACATCCACAAAGGGAGGCAAGGGCCCCAGAGATTCGGCGAAGGAGGGCAAGGGCAGCAGGGCGGACAAGTCCGGCAGCAGGCGAGCTACCCAGGAGGGCCCCACCAGCCCCATTTCGGGTGTGACGGAGGACACCCACGGGCCCAGGACTCCAGCACAAGAGGGCCCCGCTAGCGAAAGGTCGGATGGCGACTGAGCGCGAATTATTGGCCAGATCTGGTTCCCCAGGAACACAAGACAAGCACCGCTGAACAGGGCCCCGCCGTGACAAGCACCGCTGAACAGGGCCCCGCCGTGACAAGCACCACTGAACAGGGCCCGCCGTGACAAGCACCACTGAACAGGGCCCTTCCTGTCAAGCACCGCTTCGCTGGGCCCTTCCTGTCAAGCACCGCTCCGCTGGGCACCGCCGTCTCTGAACTGCTCCGCAGGGCCCTTCCTGTCAAGCACCGCTCCGCTGGGCCCTTCATCTCAAGGACCGCTCCACTGGGCCCTTCCTGTCAAGCACCGCTCCACTGGGCCCTTCCTGTCAAGCACTGCTCCGCTGGGCCCTTCCTGTCAAGCACCGCTCCGCTGGGCCCTTCCTGTCAAGCGCTCCGCTGGGCCCTTCATCTCAAGCACCGCTCCGCTGGGCACCGCCGTCTCTGAACTGCTCCGCTGGGCCCTTCCTGTCAAGCACCGCTCCGCTGGGCCCTTCCTGTCAAGCACCGCTCCGCTGGACCCTTCATCTCAAGCACCGCTCCGCTGGGCACCGCCGTCTCTGAACTGCTCCGCTGGGCCCTTCCTGTCAAGCACCGCTCCGCTGGGCCCTTCATCTCAAGCACCGCTCCGCTGGGCCCTTCCTGTCAAGCACCGCTCCGCTGGGCCCTTCCTGTCAAGCACCGCTCCGCTGGGCCCTTAATCTCCAGCACCACTCCGCTGGGCCCTTCCTGTCAAGCACCGCTCCGCTGGGCCCTTCCTGTCAAGCACTTCTCCGCTGGGCCCTTCCTGTCAAGCACCGCTCCGCTTGGCCCTTCCTGTCAAGCACCGCTCCGCTGGGCCCTTCATCTCAAGCACCGCTCCGCTGGGCACCGCCGTCTCTGAACTGCTCCGCTGGGCCCTTCCTGTCAAGCACCGCTCCGCTGGGCCCTTTATCTCAAGCACCGCTCCGCTGGGCCCTTCCTGTCAAGCACCGCTCCGCTGGGCCCTTCATCTCAAGCACCGCTCCGCTGGGCACCGCCGTCTCTGAACTGCTCCGCTGGGCCCTTCCTGTCAAGCACCGCTCCGCTGGGCCCTTCCTGTCAAGCACCGCTCCGCTGGGCCCTTCATCTCAAGCACCGCTCCGCTGGGCACCGCCGTCTCTGAACTGCTCCGCTGGGCCCTTCCTGTCAAGCACTGCTCCGCTGGGCACCGCCGTCTCTGAACTGCTCCGCTGGGCACTTCCTGTCAAGCACCGCTCCGCTGGGCCCTTCCTGTCAAGCACCGCTCTGCTGGGCCGTTCCTGTCAAGCACTGCTCCGCTGGGCCCTTCATCTCAAGCACCACTCTGCTGGGCACCGCCATCTCTGAACTGCTCCGCTGGGCCCTTCCTGTCAAGCACCGCTCCGCTGGGCCCTTCCTGTCAAGCACCGCTGCGCTGGGCCCTTCATCTCAAGCACCGCTCCGATGGGCACCGCCGTCTCTGAACTGCTCCGCTGGGCCCTTCCTGTCAAGCACCGCTCCGCTGGGCACCGCCGTCTCTGAACTGCTCCGCTGGGCACTTCCTGTCAAGCACCGCTCCGCTGGGCCCTTCCTGTCAAGCACCGCTCTGCTGGGCCCTTCCTGTCAAGCACCGCTCTGCTGGGCCCTTCATCTCAAGCACCGCTCCGCTGGGCACCGCCGTCTCTGAACTGCACCGCTGGGCCCTTCCTGTCAAGCACCGCTCCGCTGGGCCCTTCGTGTCAAGCACCGCTCCGCTGGGCCCTTCCTGTCAAGCACCGCTCCGCTGGGCCCTTCATGTCAAGCACCGCTCCACTGGGCCCTTCATCTCAAGCACCGCTCCACTGGGTACTGCCGTCTCTGAACTGCTCCGCTGGGCCCTTCCTGTCAAGCACCGCTCCGCTGGGCCCTTCATCTCAAGCACCACTCCGCTGGGCCCTTCCTGTCAAGCACCGCTCCGCTGGGCCCTTCGTGTCAAGCACCGCTCCGCTGGGCCCTTCCTGTCAAGCACTGCTCCGCTGGGCCCTTCATCTCAAGCACCGCTCCGCTGGGCACCGCCGTCTCTGAACTGCTCCGCTGGGCCCTTCCTGTCAAGCACCGCTCCGCTGGGCCCTTTCTGTCAAGCCCTGCTCCGCTGGGCCCTTCATCTCAAGCCCTGCTCCGCTGGGCCCTTAATCTCAAGCACCGCTGGCCCATTGGCAGGGCCGGATCTGTGTCGGGCAGGGCTTCACGAAGCACTCTGGCCAATATGCCTCCTCCATAACCAGTGGAGTCTGTAATCCACCTGATTGACTGTGGCTTTGCACTTCCCAGGATGTGACAGTGGTCAACCCACCCACTGTAGAGACTTGAGAGACTGTGGCTTTGCACTCCCCAGGATGGTACAGTGGGCAATCCACCCACTGTAGAGACTTGAGAGACTGTGGCTTTGCACTCCCCAGGATGGTACAGTGGGCATGGAGGCCCCTCGTGGATCTGGCGTCATGTACTCATGTGGCTGAGGTGCCCCCCCTTCCCTTCCCCCTGAGGTGCCTGTAGTTTTATTATCTGATGCCCCAGCAGTGTTCTCTCCAATGGAATCGGGTCTCGTGTGTGGGCTTTGCCCATGTGTTTATGCACATTGGCCCACGAACAATGGAAGGTAGCCAATATGTGCCGGACTTTTGGGCTATGTATATATTGTTCATGTTGTAATATATTTTATTTAGATATTTCATATTTCACTTAACTTCAAATATGCTATAATATACTTCAATTTTAAGGATCAATTTATTTTGTCTTTGCATTCTTCCGGGGGGTTTGGGGGGTGTCACTCTGACTTGTTGCTCTGCATTGGTGTGTAGGGATTTGGGGGGGGTGGGTGTGTCGCGTATGTGTGTGCCCGTAACCTTTTCTCCTCCCCCCTCCCCTGTGTTGTAGATGCAGTACTCACCGTTGTCGTCTGCACCGGCGTTCGTGCTCCTGGTAGAGGAGCAGGTAGACAATAGCTGGTAGGATGTTTAATTCGGGTTCCATGCTGTCCAGATTCCTCATGGAGTGTATAGAGGTGAGCGTTTTCCCGTTCGTAGTCTGTTTCCGCCGTGTTTTTATCAGCGGGGCTCCCGCACCGGAAAAGGTGGCAGATTGGTGGGTCGTGATAGTGTGGGCGGTACATTGTCTGCCGCCTGTCTGTTGGCGGTGACTGCCGCTCTGTTTGTTTGTCCCGCCGTGGCGGTCGGAGTGTTAAAGTGGCGGGCTGTGTTGGCGGTTCCCGCCAGGGTCAGAACTCCATTTTCTTTACCGCCTGCCTGTTGGCGGGTTGGCTGCCGCTTTAACACCGACCGCCAGGGTTGGAATGACCCCCATAATTTTTATATTAAACTCCAGTGGTGCACAGTGCCTTGTATTATGTGCCCCTTTAATATCTCACACTGCATGTAGGTGTCATTCCATATGTGCTGTTGGGTGTGTTCCCACACAACACACATGTAACTCATCAACCTTTTGAGGCCTGCCCAGATTTTCACATCTGGGAATTCTGCAGTTTCACACGCCAGTGCAGGGTTGACATGGAAGAGACAAGAGGGTGGGTGTAATCTTTGTTTGTCCTAGTAATGTCATGTCTTTATGTGTGCTGCATTGTGCAAAACACATAATAAGAAGAAAACACCACTTGTGCTTGATGGTGTGCAGGAAGGTGTCTCTTCATGCACAACAGCATTCATCTACAAAACATAGGCACCCTAGCAGCATGGTGCAGGTGTGCCTTCATAGATACATGGCAGCAAATTTTGTACCAGCATAGATGATATTGACATATTTGCCCTGCATGTTATGTGTACGCTACATTTGTGCAGGAAGGTGTATCCCAGCCCTTGCTGCCCCACCGTGTGCAACAGGCCTGGTACATCATGGTCAGTAAGAGCTGAACATGGCCAGATGGTTCAATTGATGCAGTGAAGGGAGTGATGTGAGGGTTGTGAAGTGGTCTGTGCATATGGTGGGGGAGTCAGTGCATATTATATGTGTTTGGTGAATAGCCATTATTGTGCCCCCCATGCAACCATTTCACATGCATAGAGTGCCTCCTATGTGCCTCCCCTTCTGCCATTTGTTAGTTACAACATTGCCCACAATGGAACTTACTCTGTGTTTGTTGTGCCGCAGTGTCCTGTCCCTGGATTTGGTCACCAACTCCTCTGCGATGACCACTGCCACCATCTCCCCCAGCTTATCCAGATCCTCCCAGGGTCCAGGTCTTCCACCACCGGTCTGAGAGGTGTCTTTCAATTGCTGCCCATTTTCTCCTCTGTTCTGCACTTGCAATCGTGTCAACACTTCTTACAATCCATCACAGTCCTCTTACCCTCTGCCACACTGTTGACTTTATTGACTGTGGACTACCATATGGCCTCCTTCCTACTTATTGGCACTTTCGAAGTAATGAAATGGTGGTGTTGGTGCTCCGTAACCTCTGTGATCAAGATGTTGATTTCCTCCTCACTGAACCTACACTTCCTCTTCATTTATCCCCTTCTCCTTGATATCTGTCTGGACATCCCTGCTTGTACTGGGCTGATTGGGCACTCTGTGGGGCCTCCTGTCTTCTGTTTGGTGTCTTTGCTGGCTTTTTTAAATGCTTTTAAGTCCAGAAGTGATGCTAGCATGATTAGCATCATAAAACTACGCTATCACCACTTTTGCAGCACTAGCGTTATTTTTTTTGACATGTCACAAGGGTTAGTTTTTTTTATGTTAGCCTTTTCTCACCACCATGGTGGGCCATTTTGTAAATATGGCGCACATATGTGGTAAGAAATTACGCTAGCCAGGTTTAAAATGTTTGATGCGTCATTTCTGGTACATATGCCCCAAAGTGTCTGCTTCCACCAGCATCCTGTGTGGTGATGAATGTGGAGCCGGCTAGGCCAGTGGGAACCCTGGGGCTCCCCCACAATTTTAGGGTACACAGGGCTGTAAAGGATCAGGAGAGGGGTTGCACACCCCTCCTATACATTTGATGAAAGTAGTTCCTTGGGTCCTTGGTGGCTTGAAGAGCTAGGCCTCTAAGAAATGGCCCCAGGGAACACTAATGGTATTATTGTTATTATTATTATTATTAATAATAATAATAATAATATTTGTAAGATTTATAGAACACATGGCTACCTATCAAGGTTTCCCAGCGTTTACCTCCTTACTAGACCTAACAAAGTCCTCAACAAGGGAGCTAATGTAGAAAAAGAGGTCGGACCAGCCAGGTTTTAAGAGCTTTACAGAAGGCTATACATGACTTGCAGGTTCTTTGAGATAGAGGTAGAGTATTCCATAAGTTTGGTCCCAGAAAAGAAAATGTCTGACCTCCTTGACAGGTTCTCTTATTTTTGGGGATGAAAGGAGGAGTCTAGTTGCCACATTTTGAATAATCAGAAGGTGTTTTAGCAGAAATTTAGCATTTTCCAAATCAAGCTCATTGTCATATTCCACTCTGGAAATTACCAGGACTTGGACTATCATTCTTTGAACAAGTGCTGGGAGGTACAACATAATTTTTCTTTAGCCTCTCCAGAATGCCACAACTGCTCCCAGTTACATGGTTAATTTGATGTTCTCTGTTCAGTTTGTTGTTGATTCATACCCCACATTTTTTTACCACATGCATCGGTGATGGGGCCCAGCCCAAAATATCTGGCCACAGAGGCAGACCCCAGAGGTGAGGATGGTTGCCTTCAAGTAGAACCTCTGTCTTGTTCCCATTTATCCAGGATGCTACTTGGGCTAGACAGATGGTAAAAGTTTCTACCTGATGTTTGTTCTGAGATTATAAAGACATCACAATTGAGGTATCTTCTGCATAGAAAAAGAGGGTGAGCTTGTAGGATTCCACAATCTCTGCTAGTGGACTCATAAAAAGATTGAACAAAAGAGGACTTAAAATGAATCCCTGTGGCAACCCATAAGTTAGATGGTGTAGTTTGGACCTCTGCTGTTGTGAGTGAACCTTGGAAGGTATGCCCCGGTAGGAACAAACTCAACCTGGCCAGATCTGTGCCATGTACCCCTGCTTTACTCAGTCTGAACGTCAAAATAGAATGCTTCAAATGCGGCAACGAGATGTAAAAGGATCAGTACCGCTATTCCCCCTTTGTCTAGTTGACAGCAAATGTATTTTCTTATCCAAGGAGGGCAGACTCAGTGCTATTATGTGCTCTAATACCTGAATGAGAAGGCTGTCACAAGCTATTTGATTCATATAGGAGCTGAGCTGCTGATTAACATGTATAGGCAGGAGAGAGATCAGCCTGTAGTTAGACCAGAATAAGGGGTACAAGTAAGGTTTTTTTAGCAAAGGGGTAACCAAGACCTATTTCCAGGCCAAAGGGACAATACTCTAATTCAACGCAGGAATTGTTCCATAACCCGTAATGCAAACATATTCCTTTTTGAGGGAGGACATGAATCAAGGGGTGATCCTGTTCTAATTGCAGCCAGGAGGGGACTGAATGAAGGCAGGTCTAAAGCAGGAAAGGAGTTCAAGGTTCAAGAAGTGACAGTAGAATCAGTGGTCATACTGATCCCATTTGAACTGGTAAAAGAGTTCTGAATATCTGCCACTTTTTTTAGAAGAAGTTGAGCAACTTCATTGCATTGGACTTGCATAATACTCATGGTAAGAACTGTGTTTGACTGGTTCTGGAGATTCTTAGACACCTTGAAAAGACTTTGAGGGAAGTTTTTAGCTGTCTTAATTTTATGTGAATACAACTTTCCCCTAGCTGTTCCACATGCAAGTTTTTAAAGCAACTTGATATCTTGCTCTGTCCTCACAAATTATAAGTCTATCTCTATCCTTTTTCCAGATGTCTACACCATTTTCTTTGCTGGAGAAGAGAATCATTGTACCATGGTGCAGGAGGATTAACACAATGATACATGTGTTTTTGGCGATAGCTTAAAGCAGGTCAAGTGAAGATATAATCCAAATTTCCAAAGTCTGAGAATCTGATTCTACAATGTAGAGCAAGAAGCTTCTAATAAAGAACTGAAGGCTGAAATGACAAGCTTAGATCAACATGTTCCTGGGTTTGGGCCTGCAGTTTCTTTTTCTATGGTGTCCTAATTGAACATAGACACAAAAAAGGAAACATCAAATAATCCAACCACATTAGAGGAACTGGCTGGTCAGTCAACATATTACTGATGTTGGTAAATGGGGCCAGCCATGTGAGTAGGATCAGATGGACAGTAACAATAGCAAAGTCATCTTTAATAACAACAGTCAGGAGCAGCTGACAAGCTGCTAGACAGCTAGAGCCCTAACTGCTCTCTCCTGACGTCCAGCAATGGCCACCAAAAAAGGGTTATTTTCCCAGAAACAAAATGCTCCTTCCCAACAATCCTGATTCTTTCCATATTTTAAGCCCAGTGTTAGCACTACATTATTTTTTTAAAAAGACAAACAACAATGATTGAAAGCAAGTTGAAAATTGAGCAAATTGTGCAAAAAGATCTGCTGACCATAAGGAGAGTCTGCCTGTCCGTTTAATGGCCGCATTTAGTAGCACTGGCCAGGAGCAGCTGACCGGCTGCTAAACAGTTAGAGCACTAACCGCTTTCTCCTGGGGCCCAACAATGGCCACCAAATAGGATTTCCCCACCCCCAGAAACAAAACGCCTCTTCCTAACAATCCTGGTTCAGTCCCTATATTTAGCTCAGTATTAGCACAGAATTAGTTTTTAAAAACACCAACAACAGTGATTGAAGGAAAGTTGGAAATTGTGCAAAAAGGCCTGCCAATCATAAGGAGGGTCTTCATACGAGCCCCATGGCTGCATTTAATATTGTTGGCCAAGAGCAGCTGACAGGCTGCTAAACAACTTAAGTGCTAACTGCTCGCCCTGAAGTTCAAAATGGACATCAAAAAGGATTATTTCCCCCAGAAACAAAACACCCCTTCCTAATCTGATTCATTCCCGCTTTTTAGCCCAATATTAGCACAGAATTCTTTTTTAAAAATCACTAAGACCAATGATTAAAAGCAAGTTGAAAATTGTGCAAAAACATCTGCCAATTGTAAGGAGAGGGATAGGGGTTGTGAGCCCCTTCCCCTTAATATAATAAAACAGCCTCAGGTGGTGGGGTCTCCAGGACCCTTGCTGACTCAGTGAAAGGGGGGTTGTGTGTACCCTTCCCTTACTCTTTAAAACGGGCCAAGAGATGGGTGGCTACCGCCCCCTCCTCTTACTAAAATATTAGGGACCTGGAGTATGGGATACGTGGGGCCTGAAAAGGCTTGGGGAGGGGTACCTCACTCTCCCCTCCTGTTATAAAACTAGTATAGTGTCCCTGGTGGGCATCTGGATACCCACAGTATTTTTCTTTCTGAAAGTGAATAATCCATGCTCCTTTTAAGGAATGCCTCATAATTACCTGTAAGGGTTTTTATATTTTATATATTTATTTTTTCTTGGGCTGTCCCTAGGATACGCCTTTTTTAAATGTCGTTTGGGGCTGTAGAGAGTCCAGCAGCCCCTCATCAGCATCAAAAAAGATATATATATATTTTTTTAAAGTAAGTTTCCTTTATCATTAAATCCATGGCCCATGGAGATATTGCCATATTTTTAAAGCACCCTTAACTGGAGCTCTATGCCCTTAAGCTGGAGTGCAAGGCCTTCATGTGGTTGTTTTTATGATTGCATGTTGTGGACCGAAAGTATTCAAAGAAAGGCCTACATATTTTTTTTTTTTTTAAGCAAAAATATAATGACCCTTATTACATCATTGGCGGCAAATGCCACTTACCGCTGTGCAGAAGACCGCCAACACACCGCTGCGGCGGCGGAATTCTGCTACAGCTATTACAACCCACACCTCGGAATCCGCCATAATACAGACACCCACACAAGTCCGCCACACCAAAGGTAAGTGATAAAGTGCCGATAACAAAACCTCCACCGTCACGCCAACAGGAATACGCCCACACTATCACGACCCACGAATCCATGTGGCGGTCTTTTAACCACAGTATTCCATTGGTGGTACACACCTCCGCGCTCAAAATACACACACATTTACAAAACACAACCACATTGGACAAATCGAAATACACACACCTGATACACATATACACACACCTCCCACACACCCAATCCAATATAAAACACACACCCACATCACCCACAAACCCTTACTACAAAAAATTCCGAAAGAAGGCCGGAGAGAGACACCCCCAGAAACAACACTAGCATCCACATCACTCACACAACATCCACGCACCCCAAACAACACACAACAAAACATTCCCTCACACATCACAACACACACCACCTCACACATCACCCACATCACATCATTGCACCACAACGACACCCCAGGTTATCTGAGGAGGAGCTCAGGGTCATGATGGAGGAAATAGTCCGGGTAGAGCCACAGCTATTTGGACCACAGGTGCAGCACACCTCCATTGCTAGGAAGATGGAGCTATGGCACAGAATCGTCGACAGGGTCAACGCAGTGGAACTGCATCCAAGAACACGGGATGACATCAGGAAGACGTGGAACGACCTACGGGGGAAGGTGTGTTCCATGGTCTCAAGACACCAGATTGCAGTACAGAGGACTGGCGGTGGACCCCCACCTCCTCCCCCACAACTAACAACATGGGAGGAGCAAGTCTTGGCAATACTGCATCCTGAGGGCCTAGCAGGAGTAGCAGGAGGAATAGACTCTGGTAAGTCAACTCTTAACTATTATATCCCCCACCCTACCTGCATGGCATCACATGCCCCCAACCTCACCCTCACCCTCACCCCATTACTCCAACACCTCACATATGTCTCACTATCACAACCCACTCATCCCAACACCAAGCCTTGCATGCAACACCAAAGCAGGGTCACCCATCACCAAAGAATGTCCACTACAGATACCCACACAAACCCCAAACCAAATATCACACAAGGACCTAGACAAGAGTGCAGGGTCACTCACCCATCGCACACGATGGCACACACAGATGCAATAACCATGCCTTTACACCCCTGCAGGACTCCTACCCAACGTCACCGGACAGGAGGTTCCAGACATATCCAGTCCCCCCACAGAAGAGGCCCACAGTGATGACAGCATCTCTGCACAACTGGATCAAGATGACCAGCCTGGCCCATCTGGGACCTCGGGACAGTCGGTTCCCCTGACACTGGTACAAGCCACCACAGAGCCTCCCCCCTCAGGAAACACCAGCACAGCACCCACCCAGTGGGCCCATCCCTCTGTCCCCAGGACACGTCAAGCGGCAGTGTGTCCAACACTACAGGGAACCCAGGCAAACCCACCACCCCATGAAAATCAGGGACCTGGGGGCAGTGGGCACACGGTTCAGGGGACAGAGGAATAGGAAAACAGGGGAACTGGGAGGACAGCTGTGCAATAGAGGGAGGACAGGCCCAGGGAACCTACTTTCCATGAGGCCCTCTCCAACATCATGGGAGCATACCATCATTCCCAGGAGACAATGAAAACAGTACTGGCCAACTTTCAGGAGACCCAGCGGCTGCAAGAGGAACACTATCTGGGGATCAGGGAGGAACTGAAGTCCATTAACACCACCCTGGTCACCATTGTAGGGGTGCTGAAGGACCTTGTCAACACCAGGAGGGACACTGTGGCACAACAAGGGGCCCCTGACACTAGCCTGGATGATGAACAGCCCTCCACCTCCGCCGGTGGTAGTGGACAGGAGGCACTGCCACAGGACCATGACACCAGCACCTCACCCCTTGCAGATGGAGAGCCACCCCACAAACGGTCCCTGAGATCTAGGAACAAGACAGAGAACATTGACAAGACCCCCGCCAGGAAATGAGATCCCCCTGAATGTCACCCTTCTGTCCCACTTTGTCACCCTGTCTATTCTTCTACTGCCCTTGCTCCACTTCCTATGCCCCTTTGGACAATGCACCTGTGAAACAAATAGACTGGACTCTGCCATGGACATTTCTCCACCATCACCCCAGCCCATTTCACACCCTACTCCACTTATTTGCACAGAAATAAACACCCTTGAATCACAAAACAATCTGGAGTCAGTCTGTGCTTTCACTAATGTTTAATTGCAATAACTGTGGAATATAGCAATGTCAATTTAATTGTCCACATACCGATGAAACACAGCTGTAGGTCTTGAGGAAATATTGCGGAGGGCACAAAGTGGGACCCACATCTGTTAAATGGAAAGCCAAAGTGACAAGTCCGGGTCCATACACTGGGTGAAAATGACAGACTTCTGATAGCTCAAACAATAGTATGAGATGTGTGAGGCAGTGACATCTTCTTACCTGTGTGTCACTGGAAGTATTGCTGGATAACGCTGATTCTGTTTTTGATATCCTCTTCTTCTGCCTCATCTTCTTCACTGTCCACAGGCTCCACAGCTGCCATAAGACCTCCAGCTGGACCATCCTCCTGCAGAAAAGGCACCTGTCATCGCAAAGCCAGGTTGTGCAGCATACAGCAGGCCATGATGATCTGGCACACCTTCTTTGGTGAGTAGTAGAGAGAACCACCTGTCATATGGAGGCACCGGAACCTGGCCTGCAGGTGGCCAAAGGTCCATTCGATCACCCTCCTAGTTCGCCCATGTGCCTCATTGTAGCGTTCCTCGGCCCTTGTCCTGGGATTTCTCACTGGGGTCAATAGCCATGACAGGTTGGGGTACCCAGAGTCACCTGAAAATTTCGAGGGACAACTTTTAGACACACACTAACCCGTAGGGACAACCCCATACCCAGACGCCTATTCACACTGTATAGGGTCCTTGTCCTCACCTATTAGCCACACACAGTGCCTCTGGAGTTGCCCCATCACATAAGGGATGCTGCTATTCCTCAGAATGTAAGTGTCAATGCCTGAGCCAGGAAATTTGGCATTCACATGAGAGATGCACTGGTCGGCCAAACATACCATCTGCACATTCATCGAATGATAGCTTGTCTGGTTTCTGTACACCTGTCACTCCTGCGTGGGGGTACCAAGGCCACATGTGTCCCATGACCGGCACCTATGATGTTGGGGATATGTCCCAGGGGATAGAAGTCACCTTTCACTGTAGGCAAATCCTCCACCTGAGGGAAATCAATGTAGCTGCGTATGTTTCTCAGCAGGGCAGACAACACTCTGGACAGCACGTTAGAGAACATTGGCTGGGACATCCCTGATGCAATGGCCATTGTTGTTTGAAAAGACCCACTTGCCAGGAAATGGAGTACTGACAGGACCTGCACTAGAGGGGGTATCCCTGTGGGATGGCGGATAGCTGACATCAGGTCTGGCTCCAACTGGGCACACAGTTCATGACTTGTTGCACAATCAAGTCTGTAGGTGACTATTACGTGTCTCTCTTCCATTGTCGACAGGTCCACCTGTGGTCTGTACACTGGAGGATTCCGCCATCTCATCACCTGCCCCAGCGGATGTGCCCTATGGAGGAGAACAGCGAGCAGAGAGTCAGCTTACACTGAGGTATCACAAAATGTCATTTGCACACATTTATTAATACGCAATGTGCCTGCTACTGGGTGTATGCAAGGCCTAGATAGGTGTGACGCAGGTATTATTAATGCCATGTGGCCCCCTGAAATGGCGGCTGCCTGACCTGTAAGGTGGGACAAGGGGATATGAGGTAACAACGCTGGTGTTCAACACCGTCGCGGTAGGCGGTTGAAGACCGCGGCGCAATCCTGCATTGGTTAACAATGGACCCTATGGGTCTGAGGAGCCAATGACGATGTGCGCCGGCGGTGACGGTACGCAGCGCTGCGGACGTGACTGCCATTTTCTGTCTGTTCACCCCCTTGATACCTGACCTTCAACAGGAGAGGACCTACACTGCAAGTGTTGCTGTGACCTCAGTCTGGAAGCGACGATGGCTCATGTGTCTGGGGAAAGGGCCCCTGGCTTCACTTCGGAGGAGTTGGAGAAATTAGTGGATGAGGTCCTCCCCCAGTACACACAACTGTACGGTCCTCCAGACAAACAGGTGAGTAGACTGTGAGCATGCTGCATGGGCAATTCTTGTATGGAGTGGTGTGGATGGAACATACATGGGGGGGACTGAGGCCTGCATGAGCGGAGGGTGAGTGTATGTGCATCACCGCAAGGGTGGGAACGTGGACCAATGAGTATGATGGCCCAGACGGGTAAAGATCTTCCTTCTCCACTGTACTATTCCTCTAGGTCAGCACCGACCAGAAGAAGGATATTTGGCGTGTCATCGCCAAGGACGTCCGGACCCTGGGGTTCCACCACAGATGGAGCACCCACTGCCGTAAAAGATGGGAGGACATTCGCCGCTGGAGCAAGAAGACAGCGGAGGCCCAGCTGGGGATGGCCTCCCAATGTGGGAGGGGTGCCCGTCGCACCATGACCCCCCTGATGTCCTGGATCCTGGCGGTGGCGTATCTGGAGTTGGATGGGCGCTTGAGGGCATCACAGCAGCCACAAGGGGGTGAGTACAGTCACATTCATCTGACTCTGCGCGCATCACGAGGCGTCTGGGTGGGGGAGGTGGGCAGTGGGTTCCGCTAGGTCAGGACGAGCTTGGTAGACAAGGTCCCTTGAGAGGCAGGTTCAGTGGAACCCCGACCCCACGAGTGGTTAGTGCCATCTACACCTAGTCAGGCTCCTGTGACTTCCATGTGTGCAGCAATCGAGTTTAGGCCTTGTACCACATGGGCATGTGAATAATCTAGGAACAATAAGTGCATGGCGTAGTGCAGAGGGCTGCAGTGTCTGTAGTGTCCGCCAACGGTAGTGGTGTTGCATGCACTGAATATGTCTTTCTTCTGTCTCCCCTCCCTTTTTGTGGTCTCCCTGTTCTTGTGTGCAATAGCATCATCAGGCGGAGGAGCAGTGGCACCGGAGATGGAGGGAGCTGCATCCCACTTGGCCCTGGAGGGCGAAACAACAGAGTCAGAAGCCACCAGTGGGACGGAGGGCGAGCTCCACGGCGTGGACATGAGGTGACAGCAGCGACTCCTCCTCTGATGGGAGCTCCCTTGCGGTTGTGGGCCCCTCTGCGCCCCCGCATCAACAGGTACAGCCGCCACCCCGCGCTCCCAGCAGCCCCTCAGCATGTGTCTTGTGGCCGCTCACCCAGGAGGGTGGGCATCTCCTTCGCCCCAGGCACCTCAGGCCCTGCCCCACTCAGCCCTGCTGCCCTCAGTGAGGAGGCTATTGACCTCCTGAGATCCCTCACTGTTGGGCAGTCTACCATTCTGAATGCCATCCAGGGTGTCAAGAGGCATTTGCAACAAACAAATGCATACCTGGAGGGCATTCATTCTGGCCATGTAGCCCAACAGAGAGCATTTCAGGCTCTGGCCTCAGCACTGATGGCAGCCATTGTCCCTGTGCCCAGCCTCCCCCCTCCAACTTCCTCCACCCAGACCCAATCCCCTGTACCTCAGCCAATCCCAAGCACACCATCGGCCCAGCATGCACACACCTCAACACACAAAAGTGGCTCAAGCAAACATAAGCACCACACATCCCACAGGCGCTCACACAAGCATCATGCCCATGCAGACATACCAACATTCACTGCCTCCACTGTGTCCCCCTCCTCCACGTCTCCCTCCTCCCTCCCAGTCTCGTCTCCACTCACACCTGCAAGCACTACATCTTCAGCCACTAACTCCATCACCAGCATGCCCATCACCCCAACCGCTCACGTGCACTCACCACCCCCACTACCATTCACACATCCCCTGTGTCCTCTCCCAGTGTGTCAGTGAGCCCTCCTTCCAAAGTACACAAACGCAGGCACACACCCACCCAACAGCCACCCACCTCACAACAGCCTCCAGCCCATGCACCTTCACCCAAATTCGGCAGACGTACACCTCCTACAACCACTACCTCTTCCTCCACTGTCAATCCCCCTCCATCTACCTGTCCCAGTGTGTCTAAAAAACTTTTCCTGGCTAATATTGACCTCTCCCCTACACCTCCCCCCGTCCGTCCCCTAGGGCCAGACTTTCCAGGTCCCATCCTAGCACCTCAGTCACCACATCCCCACGCACAGTGGTGCCAGCAACTGCAGGCTATTGGAGTGGGCCAACCATCAGGGCTGCCAGTGTGCCACGGAGCGAGGGCAACGACATTCCACCACCTGCCAAGCTAGAAAAGTTGCCCACATCCCGGAGGGAGAAGCAGAAAACACCTGCCACCAAGGGGTCAGGGAAAATGAGAGGGGATAGTGGCAAGACAGCTGCGCCATCATCAAGTGTGGGGAAGGGCCAGAAACTGAAGGGCAGGTCAGGAGAGAGCATGGTTGCACGGACTGAGGGACCAGTGTCACACCTTCTTTCCACATCGACGCCAACCTGTACGGCGGAGAATAACGCCACCTGCACCGCCACCTGCACCGCCGCCAGCACCGCTGCCACAGAGCCGGCTGCCAGCACCACTGCCACAGAGCCCGCCGCCAGCACCGCTGCCACAGAGTCTGCCGCCAGCACCGCCGCCACAGAGCCCGCAACCAGCACCGCTGCCACAGAGCCCGCAACCAGCACCACCGCCACAGAGCCCGCAACCAGCACCGCAGCCACAGAGCCCGCGACCAGCACCGCCGCAACAGAGCCCGCAACCAGCACTGCTGCCACAGAGCGCGCAACCAGCACCGCCGCCACAGAGCCCACCGCTGCCACAGAGCCCACCATCAGCACCGCTGCTACAGAGCCCACCGCAAGCACCGCCGCGACTGACACCGCCACAAGCACCGCCAGTGGCCCCGCGACATCCTGAGCCAGTGGCACCACCGCAGACATGGCTGCCATCCCCAGTGGTCAGTCATCTGAGGCTGATGGTGAGCTCCAGGAGCCTGGGCAGCTTCTATGAAGCATCACTTTCAGTGGAGAAAGGCATCCACTACCTCAGTCGTTGGCAGGATGAAGCACTCTGGGCAAAAAGCCCCCTCCAGAACCAGTGGAGTATCACATCCACTACCTCAGTCCATGGCAGGATGAATCACTCTGGGCATAAAGCCCCCTCCATAACCAGTGGAGTATCACATCCACTACCTCAGTCCTTGCAGGATGAAGCACTCTGGGCACAAAGCCCCCTCCAGAACGAGTGGAGAATGTTATCCACTTGAGAGACTGTGGCTTTGCACTCCCCACGATAAAGCAGTGGGCAACCCACCCACTTGAGTGACTTGAGAGTCTGTGGCTTTGCACTCCCCAGGATAAAGCAGTGAGCAACCCACCCACTGAAAAGACTTGAGAGACTGTGGCTTTGCACTCCCCAGAATACATCAATGGTCACGGAGCCCCCTCGTGCAGCAGTGGTGTTGTGCGTTCATCTGGCTGAGGTGTCTGTATATTTTCGGTCTGATGCCCCAGCAGTGTTCTCTCCGTTTGGAGTCAGGTATCTAGTGTGGGCCTCACCCATGCATTTTGGGCCCAGTGGTTCATGGGCAATGACTGGTGCACTATCCGGACTTGTGTAGTTGGTGTACATAATTGTATATACTGGATTTGGAGTTTTGACTACTGGATTTTTAATCATTCAAATAATTTCCTTTTGTCCTTGCGTTTTTCAAGGGGGTCTGGGGGGTGTAATTGTAATGTTGCAGCATGTATTGGTGTGTATGGTGTTGTGGGTGAGGGTGGGGGTGGGGCTGTTGCGTGTTGCGTGTGTGTGTCACTCTCTTTTCCCTCCCCCCTCCCCTGTGTTGTAGGTGCAGTACTCACCGTGGTCGTCGCAGCCGTCATTGGAGCTCCTGATAGAGGAGCAGGAAGACCATCGCCGGAAGGATCTGCAGTTCTGGCTCCATGGCGTCCTGGTTCCTCGTAGGGTGTGGAGAGGTGGGTGATTTTTCCTTCTGTGTACTGATTCCGCCGTGTTTTTATTCACGTTTGTTCCGCCCCGGAAAAGGTGGTGGATTGCCGGGTTGTGATAGGGTGGGCAGTACATTGTCTTCGCCTGTCTGTTGCCGGTTACCGCCACGATGTTTGTTTGTACCGCCGTGGTGGCCGGAGTGTTAAAGTGGCTGTCTATGTTAGCAGTTTCCGCCGTTTCCATTTTTTTTCTGCAAGCCTGTTGGCGGTATTACCTTCGCTTTAACACCGACCTCCAGGGTTGTAATGAGGGCCAATATGTCTCTGACTATTTATTTTGACATTTTTCATCAACAAAATGTGATAAAAACATTGTGAAAAAAAGTTGCACTGGTGAATGATGGAAGTTTACATTTTTGTGTTGCAGAAGGCTGTGTGCGGCTTAGGGCAGGTTTCTCGGGGGCCAGGCCCTTCATCCAGCCCTTCACCATGAACGGCTAAGAGCTGTGTGTGGTGGTGAGTGGACTGACTGCAGGGGTATTGGCTTTTTGTGTATTAATAAAGTATTACTTTGGGTTAAAGCCCTAGACATTCACTGAAAAAAACAATGCTTAAAGTGACATCATTGGTAGGTGAACATTGTTCTGGCAACTTTTTTAACTGCGATAAACACTGACATTCACCAGTTATAGTTATCTCTAGTAACTATATCTCAAGTACTAAGGTAAGTATAACTTGCTGCCTCACCATGCAAAGCTAATTACCTGACACATTACATCACTTGTGACATATTTTGTGACATAATTAATAATATCACTGCAGTATCACTGCAATATCTGAAATGACATTATTAACAACAAGACTGTGCATGCAAGGGGTGCGAGTTATAGATTAAAAGATTAAAAGTGGCATGAAAACCCATTATATTATATTACAATTCTGTCCCAGATAGGGAATGGCACAAACCAAGTGGCAGAGGACACACCAATGCTAGTCCTGTGCCAAGGACTACATTTCTTAACAGAAAGCAAATATGTCACCTGGTACTGCAGCCAGCAGATTGACCACTGGCTTCTGATTTTTTTTAAAAAAGGTCCCTGTAATTTTGAAATGTCAAAGCAGGCACAATGTATACAGAGAGGGAGGAATTGTAAATCTTATTGTCAAAACACCCTGACGGTCTTCTCACAATCGCAGAGTTCCATAGAGTTATGACATGTGCGTATTTTAAATGTGCTTTCAAGTTTTTTTTTATTTTGTATGTGCAAGTATATACATATAGGCTCTGATTAAGAGTTTGGCTGGTGGCGCTCTCAAACAGCCTATGCGGCCTGAACTCCCCCATCCCTAAAGGACTTCACAGCAGGGCCTTAACATTGACACCGGCGCCAATGTGGCGGTGCAGCAGCACCCATCGTGCATTTCATTGCTCGTAATTCAGGCAGTGGAACGTGCGACGGAGCTGTGCATGGGGGCATCCTGCACTGCCCATGCCAGGTACATGGGCAGTGCAGGGGCCCACAGGGGCTCTCCCAGTCCCCCATTCTACCAGCACCACCATGGAAAGGCTGGCGGATGAGGAATCCTAACCTCGAGCGCGGCACTGCAAGCATCGCTGCCCTGGAGGATGTGAAACCACTGGGATCACCAGGCTGCCAGATTGTGGCAGCTTGGCAGTGTCGGTGGTCCAACTGTGGCGGTCATAATGTGGCAGTCCCACCACCAGCCTGTTAGTGGGATTGCCACAGAGAGTCTGGCGGTCATGCGACCGCCAGACTCATAATGAGCGCCGTATTCTTGAAGACTTCTTATAGTTTTACATAAAATAATTGGATTCCATCTCATGCATAGGATCTTAAAAGAACATTAACATTATTTTGTAGAAAATGCATGATTAAAATACTCTTTGATTGTTATCTTTGTAAATAGGTCTGCAGTAGTTTTTACTTCTCCACTTAGCCTTCAAAATAAGGGGCATATTTAAGAGCCCCTACTACGATTCCAACACCACATTAGCATCATTTTGTATGCTAATGTGGCGTCAGAAGTCCAAAAGTGCTACACCATACTTACAAATTGGCACAGTGCCTGCACTGCGCCACTTTGTAACCCTTCACTCTACATTATGGCTGCGCCAGGCATAATATATACAAAGGGGGCATTCCCCTGTTAGTGAGGCCAAAAAAATGGCACAAGGAAATCTAAGAGATTTCCTTGCACCATTTCTTTCAGCATGTTTAGCGCCTGCTCAAAGCAGATGTTAAAAGGAGGCTTCCATTGCTTACAATGGGCCTGTGGGTGCTTGTCAGGATTAGTGTCAAAACTTTGTAACCTAATTCTGCAAAGCGCCAGACTAGCGTCAACGTTTTTTATGCTAATCCCCTAACTACTACCAGGGTGTGCCATATTTTAAATACGGCATACACATGGTGGCATTAGAGGGGCACTAAGGGGCGCAATAAAAGTGGTACTGCACTGTGTGCAGCTCCACTTATCTTAAGTATGCCCCTTTTCTCCAATATGATTCCTACAGTGCTTCAACCAAATCTCCATAATGCCAATAAATAAGTTCTAACAGAAATGACTTACCATACATTTTCTTTCTTAGTTTCCGAGTCAGTTTTTTCCCCTTTTCATTCTTGGTTCATGAGAACTGTAGCTGGTGTGTCACCTTTTGCAAGTTTAGCAACAATAAAAGCTCTTTCAAAGCCAGTCTTTCTGTATTCCTAAAGCATTCACTTGCAGAAACAGAAGCAATAACCATGGCAACAGTTGAAAAATCAGAACATATTTGATGGCACATTGGCCTCCAAAGAATATCATTGTGAACCAGGAGGCAAAGAAGAGTAAATAAAATACATAGAGAACATGCTCGAATTTCACAGATTTGCATCCGTTTAGCATACAACTATTATTTCGATCACTGTCTTGCATTCTTTTAACATGAACTGCGCTCTCCATATGAATCAGACTGCAAATAAAGTGTATTCAGGTTTCTATTCCTTATTCGCACAGCATCAGAGGATGTATTTTGATGCAATGTGTTTGCGGTCCATAGACAGTCAATAAAATAGAGGCAGGCGTAATTTAGTGCTCCGTTAATTTAGTCACCAATAAATTCATTGTATGATAATAATATAAACTTGTGTGGACCGTATTAATTATTATTAATGGGAGGCTATATCACCTATAGTGAAAGCCACATTTGCTTAACTAAACTATAATCCATGTATTTGTTCATGTTAACCCCTTAGCTGCTGCCCCGCTACCCACAGTGTTGATCCCTTTTTGGCTATTTAGGGTAGTTTGTGATTAGGGCGCCATAACTTTTTTCCACGTAAGGATATCCACACCAAATTGTTTCCTTTTTTCTCTAAGCATCCTGAGGATCGTCAAGGTACCCAGGGTTTGTGGAGTCCCCTGGAGGAGACCAAGAATATAGGCAAAATATAGCAAAATTCTGAGTGTTTTATACAAATAGGGAAAACATGCTCCAGATAAAAGTGGCTGTTTTTAAATATGACATACATGAATGGTTGGCTGTGCTAAACTCACAATTTTCTGAGCTTTCAGGAACATGCAGAGTTGAATCCAAAAACCTAATTGTGTACCACAATTTCAACATTTTTCTAAGAGGTAGCCTATTTCCCTCTTTTTTTGGGCTCTCAACCTACTTCAGGTTTGTGTGGGAAACCAGTGTGAAACCTCTGGGTGATCTAGAAAAACTCCAGATTTCTGGAAAGTAAACACAATTCCAAATTTAGCAAGGGGTCATATGTGTAGATCCCTCAAGGTCTTGCTAAGGAAAATAACTGCTGAAATGAAGAAATAATAAAAATGAGTAGGAAAACATTTTTATTTGTGACAAGATTTTCATCTGTAATTTTTTGTCACCATGGCCAGATGACAAAAGCAATATACTATTAAGTTTGCAATACCATTCTGGCTGCAGCGATATATAAGGTTTGTAGGTTCTCCAAGAATCCAATGTACCCAGAGGAAACAGCTGAGGCGCACCGTGCAAAGCTTTTTCATTGAGTACCAAGAATAGACTAATTCTTATAATGAACGAGGTAGAATGAAAAATGGGTATCAAGAAAACGTATGTATTTCTGAAATGGGCACAAGATTTAGAGATTAGGAGCAGTGGTCATTTATACATCTCTGAATTTGTCAGTATCCATACTAGTATATAATCTGGAGCGTATGTTTGAAAATGTCATCTTTCTTATACGTTGGCTAATATTTGAAAGGTACAAATGCAGAAAAATCCAATAGGTTATGATAAATGTTTCACTATTCTATGGTCCCACAAGTCTCTCAATAGAAATGGTACACATCTTGTGGTGGTAGGCCTATTGCCTGCAACATGAAACGGCCCAAAACGCATTATGGACACATCACATTTTCCACCAAAAACTGGTTCCTTTTTTCTAATGTGGGTAGCTTGAGATTTTGGACCCTAGCTCAGCTGCCACTTAGGGAAACCTAGCCAACCTGTACATTTTTTTAAACTAAAAACCTATTGCTCTCCAGAGTGGGATGACTTACATGGCTCACAAGATGTTTTATTACCCAGAGTTCCTTGCACCCCTCAAACTTTGACTAAAAAAACACATTTTCCTCACATGTCTGTGAAGGAAAGTTCTGGAATCTGTAAGGGGCCACAAACTTCCTTCTTCCAGGCATTCCCCAAGGTCTCAAGATAAAAAGGCTACCTCACTTGTGTGGTTAAACCTAGTGCCTGCAACAGGAAACACCCCAAAACGCAACATGAGCACATCACATTTTTCCACTGAAAACTGATCTTTTTTCCAGTGCGGAAAGCTCAAGATTTTAGACCGTAGCACAGCCAGCACCTAGGGAAACCTAGCCACCCTGTACATTTTTTAAAATGAAACACCTAGGGGTATCAAGAGTGGGCTGACTTCTGTGGCTCACAGCACATTGTTTTACCCAGAATCCCTTCCAAACCTCAAACTGATTAAAGAAACACATTTTCCTCACATTGCTGTGATGAAAAGTTCTGGCCTCTGTGGGGAACCACAAACTTCCATCCACCCGGATTTTCCCAAGGTCTCTTAATAATAATGGTACCTCACTTGTGTGGGTAGACCTGGTGTCCCAAAATGCAACACGGACACATCACATTTTTCCACGGAAAACTGGTCCTTTTTTCCAATGTGGGTTGCTCGAGATTTTTGACACTAGCTCAGCAGGCACCTAGAAAAACCGAGAAAACTTCTACATTTTTAAAAGCTAGACACCTAGGGGTATCCAGGGTAGAGTGTCTTGCAATGCTGACACCATGTTTTGTTACCCAGAATTCCTTGCAAACCTCAAATGTTGACTAAAAACACATTTTCCACACATTTCTTCAATGGAAAGGTATGGAATCTGCAGGCAGTCGCAAATTTCCTACCACCTACCAATCCCCCAAGTCTCCCCAGAAATAAAGGTGCCTCACTTGTGTGGGTGGGCGAACTGCCCACAACAGGGAACGAATTGTGGTTGTTACGATAACATTGTTTGGTGTACTACATACTGTGAGTTCTTTGTTCACCACACTGTAAGGCTGCTTGCTTCTGAACCATCCATCCCAGAATGGCAGAAAATTGTCAACAATCAATAGCTTCATGAATTGTCATGTAACATTTTTAGCTTCAGCATAACATGAGCTAAATATATTGCACTTGAAATAAACAATTGGAGTGGAGGTGAGTCTACCACAAGTGTTAACGTCTGAAAGCTTGTCTGATTTAGCATACAGTTTTGATAATTTAAACCTAGGCTCAATCCCTGGTACTTAAAGTACACAGTACACACTTAGAAAAATGTGTAAAGTGTTTAACAATACCACTTAAAACTTATATTGTAAGACCATAAATCTCCTACAGTCAATTTCTACAAATCAATAATTTCTCAATAAGTAAAATGACAGCAAAATGGTTGTTATCAAGGAAGGGAAAATGGAGACATATTTTAAAAATATTTTAGGCAATTGCACCAGGAAGGAGCGTAGGCTAATTTGTTGCAGTAGATCATAGGCCCTGATAAATAGCACCTATTCTGATTTTTTGGGAGAAAATGTGGCTTTTGGTGATAAGCACACCAAAATCTACATGGTATTGTAAGTACTGTACACTTCTCAGCTGTTAAATTCTGGCAGGTTTGACCTGTCAAAATCTAATATAGGTAGACATTTGTAATGCTCTCAGTATTAATCGGGTGCAGGAAAAACTACTCAACTCAAAATATGACCCATGCGCCAACAGACTTTTGCGCAATAGTCAGAAAATTCGAACAAACTCAGCATCAGAACTTTTCTGGAAGTCAGAATCCCTCCACTGAGGCAAGGATGAAGGTTGGATCCAATTAAGTCTATTCAAAGTTGAAAACATTTTGTCTGAGTTGTAGATGAAAATGTTGGTTTTTGCAAACACTCTCAGAACATGAAAATTCCAAATCCCCACATAGTGAAGCTCAGTAAAGCCCTCTCATCACTCTTCGTCACATTCACCCTGTCAAGATTTCAATACTCAGGCTTCACTATATTTTTTGAAGCTCAAAATCTCCAGCAAGACAAGCGTGGAAGTTTTATCTGGGAAGGTTACTTTAGCATCATGACTGAAGTCTTCTTCCAGGCAGCAAAAAGCAAGTGGAGCCAACCAGATTTTCTTGGTGACTGAGGTGCACATTGGGAAGATAGGCTTCAGTAGTTAGTCACTGTCCTAACTTTTTATTCTTTTGAAGTAGCTCCTATTGCTCACTTCTAAGGCTAGTAGGACCTCACAATCAACACTTCCTGCGTTGCCCCTGCTCTACCTAACAAAACCTTGGGTGAGCTGTATTTACAATACCGAGCACCATGGTGCATGTTAGACCAATAGCTTCAACATTTTTGATGCTATTGTGGCACATTGCTGGACTAGTGTAAAACATTTTGATGCTAGTGCCGCAAAGAACAAGGAGGCTCATTGATTAAAATGGGTGTGTCACTTTAATGCCTGCTCTGAGCAGGCATTAGAAATGATGCCGAAAATAGTGCAGTGAAATCTTGTAGATTTCACTACACCATTTTTGCGGGCTTCCTAATGGCAGAATGCCCCCCTTTCTTACATTATACCTGACTCAGGAATAATGTGGCACCAGAGGTCGCAAAGTAGTGCAATGCTTACATAACAGAACTTTGTACATATGGTGCAGAGAAAATTGCCTCTTTGAGCCACATTAACAATAAAAAAATGTGCTTGTGTGGTGCAAGGAGGTACTAGGGCCTTGTAAATATGGTCCTTAGAGTCCAGGACACAATGCAGCTTACAGCACCACAGCTTACCTACAGCTCACTTACACAGGTCACCTGGTAACTCCAGTTTTTGATGCCCCTGTAGCAACACACAAGGTGAGCATCTAACCCTTGAACTGCACTTTATCCCCAGTACAAATTAGAGCTGGTCCAGCCCTTCAGGTCTTCACACAGGTCAAAGACATCAAGTCCAGTCCTCTTCTGCCAAGAACGAGTCTTCTGAGCAATGCTAGGAGTGTCTTAAAGTTTCATTCTGGTTCAAATAAAGCTAACTTATCTCCAGATCGCAGATTTCCAGCAATGCTCCAAAGAACAATGTAGTAAGAAGGAGAAAACCATGGAGACCAGAAAAAATGATTTTGGCAGACCAGGCAAAGCAACAAGGCAATGGGCTGATGAATAGCAATAGGAACTGGAGAGAAAGCAGAGTCCAGTGAGCAAGCAATGATAGAAGAGCAATTACACAGCAACTAGAATTATCAATGAAGCTCCTTTTTGGGATGGAGTACAGGGCATGACAACTTCCAAATGTTTCAGCCATCTTGGAAGGAGAGCCTTCCTGCACAAAAACAATCCTGAGAGATGCAGCAGAATCCATTGGTGTTGATGGGAAAACCTACTGCAATGTCCATGGAATACTTCCTGAGTGCAGAGTAAGGTAATGCAGCAATTTACGCTGCCTTGCATTACTCCATCCAAAGTCACACAAGTGGCTTTCCTTGGCCTCATAGAAAGTGGCACTCCGGTAGCACAAGAGGCTTATAAATATGCCCCACGGTGCTCAACAAGAATGTCGCCATGTCCTCGCTGTGAACAAGGTGCTCTGTCTCTGAACCAGAGAACAAAACATAAATGGCCCCCTTGGTGTGAGCAAAGAGAGAATAATGCCACTGCTGCACATCCCACATTTGGCAAAAAGGTTAGGAGAAAATCCTTACATCTCATGTTCTCCCACAGGTCCAAGTGTGCTTGAAGAGCTGGGGGTGAGGTGATACCTTTGATCAATTCACTAGCCAGTAGGTAGGCTTGGCTCACTGAAACTCCCTAACAAATAGTTAAATGGTTTCATGGATAACACTTTTGCAGAACACTCTTGGGGTCATTCTGACCCTGGCGGCCGGTGGCCGCCAGGGCCACCGACCACGGGAGCACCGCCAACAGGCTGGCGGTGCTCCCACGAACATTCTGACCGCGGCGGTTCAGCCGCGGTCAGAAGCGGCAAGTCGGCGGGCTCCCGCCGACTTACCGCTGCTCGGGGGAATCCTTCATGGCGGCGGAGCGCGCTCCGCCACCATGAGGATTCTGACAGCCCCTACCGCCATCCTGTTCATGGCAGGAAACCCGCCATGAACAGGATGGCGGTAGGGGGTGCCGCGGGGCCCCTGGGGGCCCCTGCCGTGCCCATGCCAATGGCATGGGCACGGCAGGGGCCCCCGTAAGAGGGCCCCGCAAAGTATTTCAGTGTCTGCCTTGCAGACACTGAAATACGCGACGGGTGCAACTGCACCTGTCGCACCCCTGCAACTACGCCGGCTCAATTCTAAGCCGGCGTCCTCGTTGCAGGGGCATTTCCTCTGGGCCGGCGGGCGCTCTTTTGGAGAGCGCCCGCCGGCCCACAGGAAATGTCTGAATGGCCGCCGCGGTCTTTTGACCGTGGTGCGGTCATTTGGCGGCGGTACTATGGCGGACGGCCTCCGCCGTCCGCCATAGTCAGAATCACCCCCTCTGTTTGTTTTGCTGCATACTATCACACAGAGCACCATTTTAACTGAAATTCAAGATGGCACAGCCTTTTTGGTGCAAGGGAAAGCCTGCGGCACATCCAAGGATGTGTCCAGGCTAATGAGCAGTGGCCAGCATGACAGTGGCATCATGATTGGACTGAGCGACCTTCTTCACTGCTCAAACTGGGAGTGGGAGCCTGTGCAATGCAGCCGGGTAGAGAACATGCAGAGTGCACATGTATGTTTGGCCAGCGCAACACAGCCGACCAAACAGACATTCACACATTGTAGCGCACAGCCCTCCTCTGGCCCCCTCCCTCCAGCCCAGTCCCACCCCACCCCTTATTCCCTGGAAAAATACAATTATAATAACATAGCATGATATTATCATTTTATTTTTCCTTTTTAAAAAATCCAGGGGGGAAACACTCCTCCGCCTTAGCGTTATGAGCAGTGCCCGTTGTAGGAAAGTACTCCTTTTCGCCCTGGTCACCCCCAAACATTTTGGACAGGTACTGGTGGTTACTGACTGTTGGCTGTGCCCTGGGTACTGCTTACCAGTCCCAGGGCCAGTGTTGTGTGTAAAGTGGATGTGCAAATTAGGCTAATTATAATTGGCAAAATTTACCTACCGATAGGTCCATAGTAAATGGTAGGGCTTGGAGGTTTAGGGACCCCAGCTTAGGTAGTGCCACCATAGGTGCACTGCTGAGGTGCCCAGTGTCACTTTAAAGGCTGGCCTGCCTTGCTGGCTGCTTTTAAATTAAAGTTACATGCAAATTCAACTTTAGAGTTAAAAGTAGTTCCAAAGTCTTAAACTACCTTATTTTTACATATAAGTCACCCCTAAGGTGTGCCCTATGTGCCATAAGCCCTGGTGAGGTAAAACAGCCAAATTAGTTTTTCCCTCATTGTAGTGAATGGCCTCCATAGGCTAGAATTGGAAGACTTTATTTTAATTTTTAAAGTCCCCATAAGTAACAGATACCAGAAGTTTGGAATCAAATTAATTGTTATAATAAATCCCACAACCTCCAGTTGTTGGATTTAATATAACTTGTTCAGGTAAAGAGTTTTAAACTTTACCTGAAAAGTTGCCAACTTCAGCCCTGCAGTGTTTTGCTGCTGTGCTCTGATTGGCCAGCCTCTGGCCGCCTGATGAGGTGTGAAGTGGCCTGGCTCCACACAAAGAGATGTGCCTGGGGGAGGAGATCTCCCCTCAGCAGATGGAGAAGCAGGAAGGGGGAGGGCTGCCAAACTGGTCTTCAAAGGCAGGGAATGACATTTGGAGCTACCCAGCAACACCCTCACACCCTGCAAACCCAGACAAGTAGGTGCCCCTTTGCTTAGATTAAGAGAGGGCAGGACAGGGGTGTGTTTAGGATTTTTTGCACACCAGTGGGTGGGCTCAGCCAGATGTAACCTCCAAAAATCACTTTCAGCCATGATGGATTTTTTATGAATGTTGCTCCCTGGGATTGATTTTTGCCACACTTCCCAGGAAGTGGTCATCACAGGGGGAAGGACCCTGCACCTGATTGGAGAACCAGGACCCCCCTGTTTTTCACCCAGGAGCAGAGATAAAACTGGCAGACCTGCACCCACACCTCAGATCCCTATCAGATTCCAACAAGGAAGAACTACAGGAGAAGAAGGACTGCCCTGCTGGACCCCTGACCTGCACTCTGGAGGTCTGCACCAGCTGCACACTTAGGCTTCACCACTAAAAGGACTTTACCTGTCTTCAAGAATTGACTCCCTGTTTGCTACAAGTACAAAGGAGCTGCCCAGAGTCCCCTACATCAAGTCCTGCAAGCAGAGCCCAGCTGACCAGTATCCAGAGGATTCTGACCAGGTGCATTCTGGGTATTGTAATCCCAATTCCCAAGGAGCAACTCAGAGCTTCTGGAACCTTGGATCAAGTTGTGGACTCTTCAAGGACACAAAAAGGACCTCTGGAAGAAGATCCAGGCGTTTGGAGATGTTTGGAGCAACTCCATAAGTCGAAGAGGCGCATTGTGGGAGTTGCAGTCCCAGACCCCACCAGAGCCTCTGAACCCTTGGCTGGTGCTGTGGACCTCTTTCCTGAATCAAACACTTCTGAAAGTAAGTGGGACAGTGTTACCTCATGGGTGGCCTGAACTCTGGACTTTCTTCCTTTCCAGTGTGACCTTTTTTAACCTTTTGAGCACTAGTTGCTTCTATGCGCTAGAAAGCATTACTTCTTTAAAAATTCATATCTACGGTTCCTCTTATCCGATTATATTTGTTCTGGTGTCATTTTGAAGATACAAATATAATCTATTGTTATAAATTGATTACGGTTTTGTGAAATTTGAATGCTTTACGCTTTGTCTCCTAAGTTAAGCCTTGTCGCTCGTTGCAAAGCTAGCAAAGGTTGAGCTAGGTTTAATTTACTGAGACCTAACAGGACCTAAGTGGAGGTTAGTGGCCTATTGCTAAGTGTAGGTACTTACCTGTCCTTAGCAATAACCCATTTTCCAACATGCCGAAATGTCCCTGGAGCTTGCTCCCTTCTCTACTGAAAAAAAAATCAAGAGGGATAAAATGTTTATAGTCGGATCAAAATAACCTTTTCCCCCAGGCTTCTCTTATCACTAAACTATAAAATGTAATTCTCAGTCAAGTTTGTCAACTTCATAGACCCTCCTCAACTGCCTTAGGTTCAGCTAGGTCCATACCTCACACACGCTATACAGCCAGGCCCAAGGCAGGTACTCTGCTCACCTCACCAAATGAAGAACTAAGACGGCCATCTGCAAGCAGGGTAAACTAGTCAGCTTACTAAAACTTCAGGAAAAAAATATAACTTTTTAAAAATTACTATGCCTGTAAATATATCAAGATTTTATTTCACTATTGAATTATATACAGAAATGAGACCCGTCGAATTCACATAAAACAATATAAAGTCCAATCCAATCCAAAAGTTTAATTGGTCACATCTTCAAATTGACAGCATCATCCATGGAAATACACTCCGGCCCAACACGTGTTTCGTCAAGGGGGAATCTTCTGGTCCCCAACAACTATTAGTTTTGCTTTTCCTCTCGCGCATTTTGGGAATTGTTTTCTTTAGTTCTAATTTTAAGGGGAATCCTTTAAAAAAAAACTTTACTTTACACCATACTGTTTGAGCATTTTGGTTTTTAATACAAATTATTTACTTATAATGTAGAGCCCTGAAGAAGTCGTTGGGGACCAGAAGATTCCCCTTTGACGAAACACGTGTTGGCTCGGAGTGTATTTCCATGGATGATGCTGTCAATTTGAAGATGTGACCAATTAAACTTTTGGATTGGATTGGACTTTATATTGTTTTATGTGAATTCGACTGGTCTCATTTCTGTAAATTTTACTCACTTGAGTCTTGACTAACTTGATGTGAACTTTGCTCACTTGAATTTTGACTTACTCAAAAAAAAATTTTTTTTTTTTTTTTTTGGCGTGGGGGGCCTCACATTGTGTTGTATACTGTTGGGTTTCTTGTGAACCTTTGAGGGATGGGTGTTTTCCCTTGTGTAGGCAACCCCTAACAATATAATTGGCCAATTATTATCCTGAGTGCCAAAAAATCCCCTGCTATTGCACCCCAATTTTCTCATACACTATTGAATTATATCTTTAACAAATATTACAAATCGTGGTTGAATGAGCTTTGTTACTTGTACTGAGATAAAGACACAAAACAATTGGGCATATTTGCAAACCCGTAGCGCATCATTGTGCCACCCTAGCATAATTTTTTTCTTTGACGCTTAGGCGACATCAAGGAGGCCTTTTACCCGGCACCTGATTCACAAAATGGTGAAATTAAAGCATTGCCCCACTTCGTAACGCCTTGTGCCACATTATGGCTGTGCCAGGCATAATGTATGCAAGGGGGCATTCCCCATTAGTAAGCCTAGAAAAATGGATCAGTGAAATTTACGAGACTTCACTGCACCATTTATCCAGTAATTTTTAACACCTGCCAAAGGCAGGCATTAAAGTGATGCTCCTGTTGTTCCCATAGGGCTTCCGCATGTATTATGGTGTTAGTTTCATAATTTTTGGTGCTAGTTGACCAATATGCCACAATAGCATCAACAAGTTTGACACTATTGTGCTAACATGGGCCATGGTACACCGTATTGTAACTACAGTGCTACCACAGTGACGTTAAGGGAGCTCAGGGGTGAGCAAGAACAGTGGCATATCATAGCTGATGTGCTACTTTCTTGTAAATATGCACTATAGTATTTTTGTTTTACTTTGTCATATCTTATTGGAAAAGCCACAATGTTCTACAGGGAAAATGTACTTTAGCTGGTAATCACTGTAGGAATATGCCAACCATCATTTCTCACATGTTCCACTTTGAATCATTAAGCACCCTTCCTTGAAGGCTGCAAGGTCAACTTAGAGTGATTTTTTAATGCTGAAAAATAGAGTTGCCATCTGTTAAAAGAGTATTTTTAACAAGTCTGCTGGCAGGTATAAAAGCTACTCATTTTGTTCTAAAACCATGTTTTTCTTGTGTCTAATGGATGTCCCAGTAAGTGCCTCAGTTCACATTCAGCATTTAACTTAAATCCCATTTGTGTATTTTGTGCAATATATAGTCTGGCCTTATAGGAAAGTTAAATATGTCACTGTGAATACCTCACTGTTACCATGTGTTCGAGTTCTGAACACATACAACTGAGTCCCCTTGTGCAAAGTGTAACACCCAGCAGCACCAGTCAGCAAAAAATGTGGATGACAAAACAAAATGATGCATGTTCTCACAGTTATGAGAGATATGTTGGAAAAAGAAACTGAGTACTCTTCCTCTGAGAAAGATACATTGATGTCTAATTTTAGCATCCCCCTGTACCTTTACCCCACCTTCAGATATATTTATTTATTTAGTTACTTTGCAATTTCATATAGGATGTACATAGCTCAGTGTCATTAGAGCATTTATCTGTGCGAAGGACAGAATTAGATAGTAGAGGAGGTTAAAAATTACAATGTTTGATTTTGAATAAAGTATAAAATAACACAAAATATCCAAGATGGAGGGTACATAGAAAATGGAATGTGTATCATAATATTATAATGAAATTAATATTTACAATAGGCCAAACTTTCAATCAGTGTGTATGCAGGCATATTAGTAAGGAAACCAGAAATAAGTAATGGCAGCTGAGTGGATATAAAAAGGTTTGTCCAGAAAGGACAGAGCAGGATTCAAAGGAGTCTGTTAAAATGAAACATACATGGGAGGGAGTAGGAGAAAGTGGGAAGCCTAAGACTACAATTAGGGGAAGAGTCCGGAGTAGGTTAAAAGAAAAATCAGTAGGTTGAAGGAAAAGTCAAGTTGGAAGACAGACTCAATGCTAAATGCAGTAATCTCTAAATGGAGACAGAAGTGTCTTTAGAAAACAAGGATAAAACTCCTTGAAAATAGTCAGATAGATGGTGGCATATTCTCTCCCATCTGAAGCTGTTCCGGACACACATAAGCAGTATCTCTGTACACTTTTGCTGCACTCCTTCTGCCACCTGTCCATTACAGTATGAGCACAAGCCAATCACAAGAGCCTTCAGACTTCATTATCCCCCTTCCTCTTCTTTTAGGCTCTGACCATGACTCCCAACTGGAGGAGCTGCAACATGTTAATAATATTCATTGCTGTGTGCACCTATTTCCATAAGTGAAATATGAACTATTAGTTTGCATTACAACATTTTGTTTTAATATAGACAGTTAAATGGTGCAGGAATGTTCACCATATGCAGATGAATTGTTCTTAACTACATCACTGATACATCATTTGATGCATCCATTACATACTTTAAAAATGTCTCTAGGCATATGTTTGAGTTTGTGCATTGTCATTCTAATGTTTTTCAAGCAAAGGTCAACAAATGGAACAAACCTGTTTGAAGAGGAACTCTAACACACTGTTTTAAATGTAAAATAACAACTAATGGGACAATGCAACATATCTTCAACATACAGAGCTTTTATGCAGCACTTAAATTATAATTTATAGAAATCAAGGCTGTGTGCATTGAACTTAAATTATAGCTATCAGAAATGCAAGGCTGTGCTTACAACTGTTAAAATGCCTTTTCTGTCAGCAAATAAAATTTATATAAAATAACCTTGAATATATAAACATATTTAAAACCACCTTGATATTTCAGAAGCTGGCTTTATATGAATATGTTTTCATGCACAATGGTAGATACTACATGAAGGACGAACTAGTAAATATTGATTACAAAATGAGAGATAAAAATATTATTTAAAAAATATCGTTAACTGCAATTTTGATTTTTAAAAGCCCCATTTCAAATTCAAAAATATCAGCAACACTAAAAGCGTTATTACAAATATTGATATTAACAGAAGATCAATGTAGGCACTGCAAATAATACCCCTCTATCAAAAATATAAAGACACAAAAAAATTGAACTGTTAAATATTGAGGAACAAAATATTGATAAAACACGTTGTTATATATTTCACACAGATAAAACTAATTAATTTTTCTATATAGTTTTTTATGATTGTAGACCTGTAGAAATACATTTTCGAAACAAACCAAACTGAAAAAGCAGAGGACCCTAACATTAGAAAAACAAAAATGAAAGGGAACAAACTAGAACATATAATATAGAATCAGAATAATAAACGCTGTAATTAGAAATAATAACAAAGTAATATTACACATATTTTAGATACCAACAAGTCCAATAATGCAACTTTTACAGAATTTCAGGAAGTAAACTACACCTACAGCAAAAAACAGAGTAAATCTATAAAATATTATTCCAATGTTTGTATTGGAAGGGCCACTACTGTAGTTGACCGAATGGAGAATGTAATTGAACACATTCACCAACCAAATAAGGCAGTGTTGAGGTCTGCAACATAATCGAAGCCTTGACAAAGGTCTCAAAAAGGTCTGTAACTATAGGTTAGACAATACTAAATGAATATTTGTGCAAATTATTTACTCACTATGCAGCTCAACCACCCTCCATACATTATGGAAATGGTAAAATATCTAGAAAAAAGTGTAAGAATCTCTAACTCTGCTTTAAAGACTTTCACAGAAATAGACAACAATTACCCACACAAACGAGAATTTCAGGTTAAAGGAGATTCTCAGAATTGAAAAATGAATAATCATGATTTACAACTGCCCAAAGACTATCCCATCTGGTTCCTGAATGGTACCTTTAAAACTTGCCCTACTCCATATTAGCAACTATGGGGGTCATTACGACCCCTGCGGTCGTTGTTAATATATTGGTAAGTACTGCCAACAGGCTGGCGGTACTTACCGCCATACTATGATATTGGTGGGTTGGTTGAAGACAACCCGCCAATGTACCACTCCAACCGCCATGGAGGTAACAGCCGCCGGGCTGGAGACATCCATCTTCAGCCCGGCAGCCGTCACTGTTCTGCCTGCAGGATTATGACCCCCGCCTACCCCATAGTTTTTGGGGCTTTCTTAACGCCACAAAAACCATGGCGGTAGGCACTATCAGCGACAGGGAATTCCATCCTTGTCTCTGATATCGGTCTCTTCCCTCTCCAGTTAGCCCCCCAACACCCATACCTCTCCAACCCCCCCTACATTCAGGCCCCCTTTTCACAGACACATGCATACACACACCCATTCCCACATGCATCCACGCATGCATACATTTATTCACACACATATCCGCACACCCTTTCATACATATACGCAGAGACGCATTCACATAACTCAACATACATGCAACTCACACCTCCATACATGCACACACGCATTCAACACGCAACACACACTAGCATCCACACACACACAAACATTCACACACCCCCAAACATACATAACACCTCCCTCCCCTGTCGGAGACTCGACTTACCTGTGTTCAGGGGTCCTCCGGCAGGAGACAGGGTGGGTCATAATACGGCTGGTGGTGGTATACTGGTGTGGCGCTGCTGGTGGCCATTCTGCTGGCGGAAATCCAGCTGTGGTCATAATACTTCTGGTAGCTGGTAGCCACAGCAATGGTCTTTTGGCAGCCGTCACTGTGGTGGTAGGCGTTTTTTACCGCCAATCTCCAAATGAGAGCCTATGTACCACCCATGGACAGTACCAAGACAGCAACATACTTCTCATATTCTCACTTCTTCCAAACAAAGTAAACACATTGTACATTATCTAATAAACATAATACAAAAAGGACAAGCAAGTGTTTATCCACTAAAATGAGTAATCAATTTCAAATTTACTATGTTATTGAGAATATTTAATCTGTATCTAGCAACCTCAAAAGGGGGATGGCATTTCCTTTCGAAGGGAGCCAAGAGAAATCCACCATGAATATAATTAAACCATCAGCATCTACAAATTCCCAATTAAAAATAAAATACTCTGGCCCTTATTTCAACTACCAAAATAATACGGTTCTGTTAACTAGTAATGCAATCTATATTCTACAAAGATGAAGAAAACCTAAACTTTTCTTCATCTTACGAGTGTGATGGTCCGAAGACTGCCGTAGTTTGGACTCTTGCTCTAGGCAAGACTGCTGGTTCGAGGATGACAGTACTTTTGTTTGTAGGTGACTATGCCTATCCTACAACAAGTCGCAACTGTTGTCCCAACCTTACCGGCTCACTTGCAGCACCTCACCAGAAACACAATAGTAAAAGGTGATTTGTGGCAGCCTTTACGCATGGACTCCAGATTAAGACATCACAGGGAGTGTTGTGGTTAAACGGAGATTACCCCTTTCTCACAGATATATCATGTCTCATACAAACACAGGCAATGACAAGGATGCAGTAAAGTTTCAATAGTTTTTATTTAACACAACTGCAATTTGCGATATATTGAATGGGCTGCAATGATTAGGATAATGAATAGTGCAAGAAACAGAATTGTGAAGACGAGAGTCATTATAACAAAGACCCCTGCCATATTGCAATGCATGTAAAAGACATAAGAGGTGTAATATGCCCTAATACCCTAATGTGATAGGCCTAACCTCCTACCTAAAGGAGAGCTGGGTTTGCTAAACCTAATCTGCAAATGCCATGTCCATGAGCGGAGCCCCCAACCCTCATTACCTTGGAATGAGGTCTCTATCTCAGACTCCGCAGGGACATGAAGACTGGTTCAGCGTCAAGACAACATGCAGCATCGATATCAGCGATGGTGGCAATGCCCTCTGGTCGGAATCCTTCTGATTATCTGTCTGAAGAGCAATGTATTTATACATATCTACCAGGACCCCTGACGTAGGTGTGTTCCCAAACAATAGATAAAAGACATGCCTGGGATGGCAATTATTATAAACAAATCCCTTGAAAGTATAGAGAGGGAAAGTTCCGAAGTGTGAACACCTACTGTTTGTTTGTCTTTGTCGCCTGATCTTGATGCCTTAGCGCGGTGGCACTGATAATGCAAAGCATAACTAGTGGCCTAACTATAAGCGAGGCAGCCATCTTAGATTAATTAAATAATTAAATGGGCTAAGACATAGCAAGCTAAGTAGGTTAAAAGTCACTAGGTGACGGGGGCATGAGGCTGCAAGCCGGAGACTAAGCTAACTCCTGTTATTCCACTAAAACAAACTAGGATTCACTACAAGACCACAATACTCTCGGTGACGGTAGGACCTTTGCAGTCTAGGTGGTCCGACTGCCACAATACAATCCTGGCGGGCGGACCCACCAAGGTTCCTCTGTCTTCACAGCAGCATTGTTTCCCACAGGCTGATGGTTACCTCATTTGTACTCCGCCACGGTGGTGTTGAACTCATCGCAGCCATGCTGATTACACCTCAGTTTTCCGTCAACCTTTCCATAGCGGTGACCCTGCCATGGAAAGGCTGGACGAAAGCCAGTGCCGGAGGCCACAGGGGGGCCTCTGCACTGTCCATGTCCCTGACATAGATGCTAGGCTTCACATAGAGTTGTGAAATATTAACCACTTCTTCTAAACAAAAAGTGAAGACAATAACGTGGCAGAAGGTTGACAGAGTTCATTCCTGTGCAGCATCTGAAGTTACCTCCTTGCATTATTCTAGTTCATTGAAATCCTACAGAAGGAACACAGCTATCAAAAGCTAAGAATTAAACAATTCCTAGCAATAAAGGCAATATGAAAATTGTTTCAACCCAAGACTACTCAAAATAAATAGTATAAATCCCACTTAAAATGTAAACACTATACAAACCGAAAATAAAACAACATTCTCCAAAAGAAGATTAAATCCAATTCAATTCAAGTTTATTGTTTCCACTATCCGCCTTACAATGAGTAAAACAATTGGTTAAAACATCAATACATAGTTTGTAAATTCCCCCAAACAAATTGTGGTACAGTAGAATAAGCAAAATAGTAACTAATAGTACATAAACAATGACATTTAAATTGTATTCTGTACAAAGCAGCAGAGGCAGCGGTGGCTCATTCTCAGCTCCATATTTACAAAGTGATGCTAGAGGCTACTGATCTCATTTTTTCCTCCTGTGCGTCAATTTTTCCTAGCGCCAGATCCGACTGCATCAGATAACAACAATGATAACAAAAATGATATGTGACAATGGTAGGTGTTACCTCTTATAAAAACAGGCAGAACTGATGCAGCTGTATATACAAGGAATTAAAAAAATGAAGCTCCCTTTTTAAAAGTCATGCAGAGTCTCCAATGCATCAAAAAAATAACACCTCGTCAGATCAGGAGCAAAAATGTTGAATTTGCACTGGTATATAAGGAGAACATATCCAACTCACTCAGGCAAGCTCTAGGACACCAACTTGGAGCCACAAGAGAAATACCACAACCATCACCTCCACCGTCAACATCACTTTCACCATCACCTGCACCATAGAGGCAGCGCAGGACAAGGGAACACGCGTATCAACATCATATGTCACTAACTAGACTCAGGGAGGAAGAGGTAATTACACATTACTGTCTGAGGAGTGAGTCCATAGTGCAGTTGATAAACCTGATTGCGCCAAGAATCCAGACAACAGTGGACAGTGTTACCAACATTCCTCCATTGGCAAAGCTCATGGCTGTACGTCCCATGCTGGCCTCGGGGTCCTTCCAGATAACAGAAGCCTGAGTGGCCGGTATCTCTTACCCATCAATCTTCTCATTCCTTCCCTCTGTCCTGGATGCCATCATCTGTTTGACACCCCCACTACATCATCTTTCCCAACACCCAATAACTGCAGCAGGAGATCAAACAAGGATTTTATGCCATCGCTGGGTTCCTGGGTGCGATGGACTTTATGCATTTGCAAATGGTTCCTCCTGCTTTAATTGCTCATCTCTACTGCAACAGGAAGAAGCCCACTCCATCAATGTCCAGGCCATTGGCAACCATCATGGGTTATTTATAAATGTGCTGGCAAAATACTCCACAAGCGAACATGATGCATACATATTCTGGCACTCAATCATAAACGAGTGATTCTGAGATGGACAATATGGAAATGGCCTACTTGTAGGTAAGCAAAACTTGAGTACCTAACAGAGCCAATGAGAATTAGAGCTGGGTGACACAATACACATCTCAGTGTCAGCCAACATAGATAGGGAGTTTAGTATGAGGGCTGTAACACATACATATACCATGCATCACGTTACATATGCAATACAAATTACTCAGCCATACATGTGAATATATCTAAAGTCAGTTTTGCAGATGTTGATGGTGTAAAGACACAGAGCATGGCATGGCAGTCAGGAATTATGGCTGTCATCACTCTGTGCAAGGGAGGTGTTCCATGTCCATTGTGGGGTCCCCCAATGTGACTCCCATGGTCCATCAGGAGTTTCATGGATCCCATAACAGGAGCTAGGTGTAAGGTGATAAACTGCTGCTCTTTGGCAAGTAACTGTCCAAATGAATAGTAATCATCAACATCACTCTTAGGTCCGATGTGTGCATTGTAATGTGGCCCAGATCCATCACTCATCATGCCTCAGAGGCAACAGCCTTGGCTGGAAGGTGCTCCCGCACACACAAAAACAATTCTGCATGCAATGAACAACCACTACAACCTCTGATGAAAGTGTCAATGTTTACCTGCCAGGCAACTTGTGTGCAAGTCTACTTGGAAAGAATGTTTAAGTACACGATGCCCCAAGTATGTTGTACTAATTACTCTTTCAGTGATGTTGTGCAGTGCAAGAAGTTGTGTAGCTGGACTGCAGAGGACCAGTCCCAAATCTTCAGGATCCATGTGTTGTGTGCACATATTGGGTACAATGCTGTCACACATGCACACAATGTCCCCCCACTGTGACATGCATGCATGTGTCTGTAATGGCACTTGTGACAATATGTCTCTCAGTTGGTATTTGTGTGTGCATACTGAGTGGATGGTTTTATATCAACTGCCCTGGATAATATTTGACACTCAAAGGCCTGTGCCAATGTAATGTAGGCCACCACCATCTGTGGATGACTATGGACTCATGCATGTGTCTGTGTAAGCCATGCCTGGTATGGTACCACCTACCGAGGTAAGACCGCCAAGAAAAAAATCTCATCCACAATCCAACCCTTCAAATATGTAGTGTGAACACATAACATCGAGTTGGCTAACCCATTTAGTTCCCCAACTGGAGAGGTTATAAAGCTCTCCTGTGAAAGAAAGTGGACTCTCGTCTACCACTAGGGAAGCATTAGTGAGCTCTCTCTCAAATCTTGGAAAGACGCCGACTGAACTTACTTCTCATAGACTGTTTTCAATTCTAAATACAACATACTCAGTAAAATACTAACCTGTTGACTATTCCCTCTTTTGCCGCAACTGATCCATCCTGGTCAGAACAGCTTTGTCCCATGATGCAGCACCTCCTTAAATATCCTTTGGCTTTTTAGTGTGATGGAGGAAGTTTGGGATCATTATCCATATGCCAGCTGCATATCTCCAGATGTCCACCAGGCCTTTTGATACTCTGGGGTGGGACTTGATGTCAGTTGAATTAGCCTATTTTGGAATTCCTCTGACCTTCATTTTAGGGTTAACTTGTTATGTTTATCACCCACAGTCAGACTTTGGACAGAGTACCACATTTTAAGCACATATCAAGTGTCACACGGAGCACAACAAGGCAGTCCCTTATCCCCAGTGTTATTTGCACTAGCAATAGAACCCCTAGTGCAGTACATGCAACAAGACTCTCAAGAGTGGGTGATTCCCATGCATTATGCACTTCATTTAATCTCATTATACGCTGAAGGCATGGCACTAAATTTAAAAGACCTTCGAAGATATTTGAGAGACATTGTGAGGGCACTAACCACCTTTGGATGACTCTAATATGGACAAATCATGAGCATTCCCTTTCACATCAGTAATAGTCAGCCCTATCCTGCGGTTTGGCTACATGGCTGTACAGGTCGCTCCACATTCCTTTTGCTATCTAGGTGTCAATATTTACAGTGAAACTGGGGATATTCTTGAAGGTAAACTTTCACGACCAATACATTCCCTTACAGGGCAAATTGACATCTGGGTTATGTTGCCCTTGCCCATAGACAGCTCTCTCTCCCTGGCAAAATGATAATGTTACAGTTGCTCTTATACTACTTCATTCATCTTTTGGTGGTGGTCCTTGCGTGGGTCTTCAGGCTACTGAACACAATGTTCGTAGGACTTATTTGGGGACCAGACAGTTTACCACAGGATTAGTCTTGTCGAATTGCATCTTCTCACAGATGCTGGAGGCATGGGGCTCAGGACTCTAACGTTTACTGTCTGGCGGGTCAACTGCAGTGGTTAGCCTACTGGTTGGCCAGACTCAATCTGATAGAGATTGGATTTACTACAGCACAAGTGAGCCAGGGCCAACTCCACAGCCTATTTTGCTATGGTGTAACACTGCCAGGTACCACATTGCTACTTTGCCTACTGGAGACGAGTTGTGAGATAAACTGCTTCCATTCTAATGTATGAATTGAACATCCCACTTCTTGGTCTTCCTACTTCTTCAGGTACCCTGACACCACTTCAGTTAAGCCCCTGGGAACAGAATGGGAAACTGATGAATGGCTCAATGTTCCATGATGGAACACTTATGTCCAACCTTGATTTTATTAATTAGTGGAATATGCATGTGGACTATCTGCTGGGTCTGCATCCTAGCCCCGGCGCTCCCTGACCATATTAAGATTTGCTAATATAACCTTATTGTTGGCTAAATGAGTCATAACATAATACTGGAAGTCCCCTTGGGCCCCTAAGGCTGAATATTGGTGAGTAGAATTAGAATGCTACGGATAGGCAGAAAGTGAGGCTATCCATAGAGAGGAATACAGAGGATTACTCAAAAAGCCCAACTAGCTCAAATAAGATGCTATACCAGAAAGATTTAAGACACTAGGAACTGCCTCTGATGAAGGAGATTCTGTGCACACCACAAGCACCTGGGAATACCAGAGATTTCCCTGAAGACCCCTATCTCCCTATGTGCAGCCCCACTCAACAAACACACGCTACACCCACTCCCACTACAATAACACTACCTACCATACACCAGGTGATGCTTACAGTTCAATGGAGGGAGAGTTGGGAAAGATTGCTTTTAGTGCAAAAACTATTTAGATGATGCTTTGAAGTGCCACCTTGTGTTGTATCTAATATATCTATGTTTACTGTGATAATATGCTAATATAAGCATACTGCTGGAGGTACAATGCAGCTATACTGGATTGCACTGTTGTACTTTACTGAAAATGCACTAAAGTTTGTGCAAACATAAAAAACAAAAAGCATTGAGTGGACTAGAGTGGCAGCAAATAGCCATCATCAATTTCTGCTGCATTAACAGGGCAGTCAGGATGCAGATTTGCATGATGTTTCTGCTCTGGCACTGTATTTGAGATTACATAGTTTGATTGAGGAGTCCACTATAAATGCCAGTACACCGATATGAGTGCCACATCATGTGATCACATCTTAGAGAAGTGCATGACCATACTCCTACACATAACACACATGGGCAGGAATGTACCCATTGCAGTTTTCCTAAACATTTACACTCTCTCTTTTGTTTAATTTCAGCTGATCAAGGCTATGGCATAGAAGCAGTGGGTAATGACCCTGTTTGCAAACCCCCAGATAGACCCGCTAAATGCATAGAAAAAGGTGCATATAAGGACACATAGGGGGTCATTCTGAGCTTGGCGGGCGGCGGGAACCGCCAGAATACCGCTGCGCGGTCAAAAGACCACCGCGGTTATTCTGAGTTTACCGCTGGGCTGGCGGGCGACCGCCAGAAGGCCGCCCGCCAGCCCAGCGGGAAACCCCCTTCCATGAGGATGCCGGCTCCGAATGGAGCTGGCGGAGTGGAAGGGGTGCGACGGGGTCAGTTGAACCCCTCGCGATTTTCAGTGTCCGCTTGGCAGACACTGAAAATCTTGGTGGGGCCCTGTTAGGGGGCCCCTGCAGTGCCCATGCCAGTGGCATGGGCACTGCAGAGATCCCCAGGGGCCCCGCGACACCCGTTACCGCCAGCCAGGTTCTGGCAGTCAAAACCGCCAGAGCCAGGCTGGCGGTAAGGGGGTCGGAATCCCCATGGCGGCGCTGCCTGCAGCGCCGCCATGGAGTATTCTCCAGGGCAGCGGGAAACCGGCGGGACACCGCCGGTTTTCCGTTACTGACCGCGGCTGTACCGCCGCGGTCAGAATGCCCATGGGACCACCGCCAGCCTGTTGGCGGTGCTCCCGCGGTCGTTGGCCCTGCCGGTCCATGACCGCCAGGGTCAGAATGACCCCCATAATGTGGTGGAATAGACCTTTGACCTGCAAGTCGCAGGTTCTGCTGCTTTGATGTTTCTGGGCATAGACTACTCTATTTCCCCCACCCGGTCTGCAAAATTATATTGGTGTGTGCCATAATGCACCACATATGTGTGCGTATGGATGTTCTCTGGGAGGGGGATCAACCATAGGAAGACCCGATGGAGGACAAGGAAGAAGGGGAGGCAGCTGAGCATGGAGACATCCAAAACTCCGTTGCAGGCACTCTCAGACACACACACATTCTCCAAAATGTTTTCACATAGATCATGTCTGTGAATGTATCACTGAAGCATGTGTGACAGTACTTTAACATCATAATAAATAATCAAAACCATCATTTGTCTTTGTGTTTCGGTCAGAGTTCAAGAAAACGACAACCCATCCACATCTTGGAAATTATAAGTAGGTCACAACATTTGCAATTTAGGTTTGAATGCTGCCATCATCCTCAAAGTGGCAGGCACATATCAGCCAAAGATGTGTCCGAACATGATAAATTCAGCTACATATAAATGGCAGTGTGATGCTTTAGGCCCAAATGTGATGCATTTGAATGTAAAGTAATGTCATCTTTGTAATCCTGTTACTTTACTAAAAAAAAAATGAAGCTTTAGTTTTAAACGTGACCCTTTTGTATGAAAATAGTAGTCATAAACCAAGACAACGGAGAAGGAGCTGTTGCAATGTGACAAGGCCATACAGCGATGTAAAGTGTTTCTGAAGGATCTCTGGTAACCGTTGAGATGCACGTATTACAATGTCTTTAATTCTGCCACACATATATAGCAAATGTAGGGAGCCAGTTATACCTGCATGCCACTGTAGAGTGGTTTAAACACAAAATGTCGATCACTCCCTGGCATCTTAGTATAGCAAGTCATACAGATATGAGCCTATGAGCCTATGAACCACAGACTGGTAATGCTGGTGTCACCTCACACTCAGCCTGTCTGGTGGAACAAGTATTTCATGAATAACCCTTAAGCCCTGCAAAGTCTAGCCATGTGGATCATTCCAGACTCACAGCTATCGAGTAAATGAACGTACCCACGAGGGCCACAAGTGTTACTCGGTGTAACAGGTATATTGCAGGAACCTTGTTGGTGCATTATTATGTGACAATCCCCATGAATAATCAGGATGGCTCATGTAAACTTGTGGATGCCAATATGGGGGGGTATAAAAGGCCCACAACTCCCCCCAAACTGCTATCAATTTGTATTACAGTTCTCTCAATATTTTCTTGCACATAAACAATTCATGGAACAGTCATACATGGCCAATGTGAGCAACAGAATGCAGGACAAATGGAATCAGATGAGTCACAGTCACATCAATTGATATATCCTTGATCAGACTGGGGATGTCTGACAAGTTTGTGAGTGAGTCTGGTCCATATGAGTCTCACTACCTGTAACAGTGTCAATCTACATTGGTATTGCATGTGAACACTCAATGCTGTGCAAAGAAACCCCACCTTGATGCAAAGTGTAGTAATGGTGTGATGTACGCTGCCTTGCCTTCCTTAGTATATTAGAGGTCACACAAAGGCATGCATGGCGGTCTACACAAATGATGTAAAATTGACTATTCAGGGCACCTTCATATGCTACCCAATTTGAAAATAGCACCATAAGTGCCACAGTATTCACACCAAGTGGTATATTTTATACCTACCACAGGTGCACAATGGCCTTTAGCACACACTTTGTGGTCCGCCAGGGACCCTGGAAATGACAGAAGATGCTGCACATGTTTGTACTGACAATCATGACAAAGCTGTGTGTTAGGAACACGTATACTGGCTGTGGCATCAATGGAGTGCACCTTCTTGTGCAGGGGTGTGTGGTCCCCTGCTAATGTGATTATCGCTCTGATTTGGACTGTAGGTTGTATGTAAGATGTTGGACTACAGGCAAAGTCAATCTCTGGTGGTGCACTGGCAGAGCAAACCCTGATGGGAGCCCCTTGGAGGGGGAAATGGGGACATATGACCCCATCCACACATCCCTTTCCAGGTGTGAGCAGGCAATCACAGCACTTGCCTGCAAAGGAGACTGTTATCCCCCCACGTTGACAGATAGCCTGCTGCCTGCACCTTAGAACACAATATGGATTGGCAGAAGGCTATGCAATCTTAGATGTGGGTGTGCTGATCCCAGGCCAGGGCAAGTATGTGGCATCCCTCAGGGTATCTCAAACAATGTAATCAGGTGTCAGTACATAGTTGGAACATGGAATAACTCTTGCAAGGTGTGCCATTGCACTAACAAAGGAATTTGTCCCTATGCATAGAATGATCCTAGTAAGGCATGCACTCCCACATATGTACACTGTCAATACACACATCACACACATGCAAATACAGAAACATAATGCAGAAAGCAGGAATCCCCAATTATTCACAAGTAACACAGCAACCCCTCTAACTGTTTATATGCATTACGCGTCACACCACACATAATAACACACAATTGCACCATTGCATGAAAAAAACTTGAGCTGAGTGTGTTTTTACAGGCATCGTGTCAGCCAAAAATGATGCATCCCACCCAAAGCATATGAAATACCACATGTTGCTTCAACAGGCCTTGTGTAAAATCCACACATTGGTTCAAGCATCAAACAAATCAACCTAGCAGCTTAAAACTTGATGCATCACCCCAGGAAGTGATGCACTGGATCAGACATGCTGCAAAGCAACAACTGTGAAATTACTTTTCCTTTCTCTTTAACCCACAGTTTTTTGTCTGTCCTTGAGAGATGTTGTGTTGTGGTGTTGCTGGAGAATGGAGTAGTGTTCTTGGGGTTTGTTGTGCTGTCTGCTGTCCCTGTAGTGTCCCTAATGTCTACCTTGTCCTTTGTATTTGTTTATTGTATTGGCTTGTACTGTGTTTTGTCAGGTGTATATCTTGGAGTATTATTGTTAGGGGGATGTTGGGGGTAGGTTTTGCTTTTTATGGCTTTTGATTGTTCAGTTTGTGCTTGGGAAGGGACATGTCGAGGAAGGGAAGGACAAGAACAATGAATGCCCAGGAGAGTGGTGGGTTCCTATGGTGGATAACCCACTACCTGCCCAACATGTTGGTCACAAGAGACATGGAACTCCGGGGGCACACGTCAGAGGTAAGGAAGCTAAAGTGGGAGAAAGTCTTCTTACATATGCAGAGGCTGTCTGAGGTGAAGCAGCCAACCCACCAACTCAAGCAACGCTGAGTAGATGTCATTAGCTGGGAAAGTGACCTCCTAGGTTGCCCTCGGATTGAAGTTTGTGAAACTCTTGGGAAGTACACATGGTTTGTTAATTATTCTTCGAATCTCTTTTTTTTGTTTGTGCTCATAATGTCACTGGGTCATTTATATCTTAGCACACACATTCCATGTGTCCACAAAACTTTGTTTTAAAGACAGGCATGCCACAGAGGTTTTCAAACACTAGGCTGCCAGTGGCCCTATCATACCCAGTAAACACGTTTTCTGTTTGCACCCCGGTGCATATGTAAACAGATGTGCTGTGTGCAGACTGAGAAAGTGTGCACTTTTCCATTTCATGGCCTGCTGCAAGGACATTTGCTAACTTGTGATGCCCTGGTGTACATGCTTTTTCAGGAGCTGTCCTATTTTGTGACACTACAGTTGTTCATGTCTCATGTAAATGAGGTCTGATGCATGTAACTCTGTACATAGGTCTGACATGTAATGTCATACACATTTTGGTGATGCTCAGGACAATTATGGTCAATGTCTCTAACTTTATAGGACTGACATATACTGATCTCCCTTTAATGAAGGTACTAGGATGGCTAATGTGTGATTTAAATGGTGTAGTTATGTACATGTAAAGAAAAGAGAAAGGCACTGTATTGCTATACCTGGCTGAGTGTGGTCTTTGAGTTATTTAGGTACAGGGTGCCATGAAAGTCTGCTACTCTTGTGAAATGTTGTAGTAGTGAGTCATTTTAAATGTTTCTATAATGTGCCTACCTAATGTATGTATTGTTTCATCATATGTGTGTAAATGCCAGACTGCCTTACCCCCCTGTATTATTGAGGCATGTCAAATGAGACATTTTAGTTGTTACAACCAGAAGGGTTGCGCAGTCAATTACTATTCATGTGTAATGTGCAATATTTGACAAAAGTGTATGTGTTCTACAATCACAGTTCATGTTATGTTGTGTAGTTGGACCACAGCCGTATACCACTGGAGAGGTGGAGGTCTTCAGGGATCCAGATGTTACCAGTAAGTGTCATCCTGAAGGCGTATTGTGTAGTGCAAGGATTGTGTGTGATGTTGGATGCTTCATCATGTTCGACGTGCAACGCTTACACTTGATGATCTATTACCTAAAAATTTGAACAGAAATATAGTGGTTATTTGATAGATGTGCAGTTGTCCCTGACTAATGTTAAAGAGGATATAATTGCTTTCATAAGGGACTACATGATTATGGTATGACAAAAGAGCAATGACCACAATGTCAACATTTGTAAACATATGTGGTTGTGGATTCATAGGTGAACATGGCAGGGGATAGTACACCTACCACATGCTTTTCAGATGCACAAATATACTGTTTTTGCTCACTGTGCAATCTATGTCCGATGTGTATGACTACTCCATGCATGAGTGGGGATTCACAACACAGTAAGGAGAGTAAGACTATGGGACATATTTGCAAACCCCTTCCACCACCTTGGTTGTTATAGCATCATTTGTTTTAATGCCAAGGTGGTGCTAAGGTGGCCTTTTCCCCACGCCGCATTTACGAAGTAGTGTAATGCTTGCATTGCACCACTTTGTAAACCCTTGCGCCAAATTATGTTGCGTCAGGCATGATGTATGCCATGGGCATGTTGCAATGCAAGAAGGCGCAACAAAATGACGCAGTGAAATTTCCAATATTTCACTGCACCATTTTTCCGCAATTTCAAATGCCTGCTTAGAGCAGGCATTAAAATGACACACCCATAGTAACCTATGGGCCTCCCTGTGTTTTGCTGCACTAGTGTTAACATTTCTCACGCTAGTGCAGCAAAGCACCACAATAATGTCAAAAATGTTGATGCGATTGTGCTGACAGCCACCAGGTGCACCAAATTATAAGTACAGTGCAACCATGGTGTCATTGGGTGGCTGTAGAGGGACAAAGGAAAAGTGACGCATAGGGACTGATGCAGCACTTTCTTGTAAATCTGACCTAATGTGCCTTAATTACAGAGCCATTATAAGCCATGCAAAGTGGCATCTTGAAATTTGAAAAATATGTCTCTGCTGCTGTGCGGCACATGGCCCTCACAAAAAGTGATATTCTGCCGGGAATGAATAAGCCCCTAAGTGTAGCAGGACAGATGACAGCATTCCACACTTGCTAGTGCAGTTGAAAGGCCCACTCATGTGTGATGCCGCATACCCTATGGCGGATAGATCAACATTACTATCCCCTGTCATCTTCAGAGATATGGCAATGTGTGTTAGATCAGCGGATTGTCTGCACAGCATAGTCATACAACATGCCAATACCCAATCCATCTTCAGATAGTGCTGGCCATGACAGTCTCCTAATTATATCTCAAACAGGATCATACTTTGGATAGCAATAGCTACTGACGTCACAAGATACCTGTGCAGGTGAGATGTAGGACATGCATGGATACACCTATCAAATGGTTGTGCTGAGTGCTGGTGTGCAGCAAGGTGACATTAATATCTTATTGTGGGAAAACAGGGATGATTGCAGAGGTCCCCTAACTGTTTACCTCCATGTTTCACTTTTTGCTGGTGTTTTCCTGACATTGATGGTGCCATGGGTACTGCTAACCAGTCCAAGGGTCTGTGCTATGTGTTGAATGAGTATGCAAATTAGGCTAATTATAATTTGCTATGTCAACCTACCTATAAGTGTCTAGCATATGGTAGGGCATGTGGGTTTAGGACCCCAGCATAGGTGGTGTACCTATAGGTGCACTGCTGAGGTAGACAGTGTCCTTTTAAAGGTAGACCTGCCTTGCTGGCGGCTTTTAAACTAAAGTTATATGCAAATTCAACTTTGGAATAAAAAGTACTTCCACAGTCTTAAGCAACCTTAGTTTTACATATAAGTCACCCCTAAGGTGTGCCCTAAATGCTCCTCACTGTGGTGAATGGTCTCCATAGTCTAACATGGGGAGACTTTTATTTTAATTAACAAAGTCCCCATAAGAGACAGTTACTTTGTGTTTGGTATCAAATGAATTGTTATAATAAATTCCACAGGGTGCCATTGTTAGATTTAATATAACTAGCTCAGGTAAAGAGATTTAAAACTCCACCTGAAAGTTGTCAACTTTAGCTCCATAGTGCCCTTCTCTGATTGGCCACTCTCTGAAAGCCTGGACAGGCTGCCTTGTTGAGGTGTGAAGTAGCCTGGGCTAAACACAGTGGATGTGCCTGGGGGAGGAGCTCTGCCTCAGCAGATGGTGAAACAGGATGGGGAGAGCAGCCAAACCTGTATTCAAAGGCAGGGAAGGACAATTGGAGCACCTCAGGACCTCTCCCATTTCCTGCCACACCAGACAATTAGGTGCCCTCTTTATTAGATTAGCACAGGACAGGAGAGGGCTGTGTTCAGTGTTTAGCCTCAGCCAGATCTAACCTCCAAAAATCTGTTTCAGCCATGTTGGATTTTAGAAGAACGTTGTTCTTTGGGATACATTTTTCCCACACTTCCCAGCAAGCAGTCATCCAATGGGGAAGTGGCCTGCCTATGATTGAACAGACTGCCCCCCGCTTTGCACCTCAGGACCAAAGATAAATATGGCAGAGCTGCACCGACACCTCAGATCCCTACAAGGAACAAGACAAAGAAGAAGAAGAACTGCCCTGCTAGAACCCTGACCTGCACCTGGACACTGCATCTGAAGGACTGCACCAGCTACACACTTGAGCTTCACCACTAAAATGACATTGCCTGTCTTCTACTGCTTCAAGAAAGGACTCCCTGTTTGCTATAGGTACAACAGAGCTGCCCGTAGTCCCCTGTATCAAGTCAGCCAAGCAGAGCCCAGTCTTCAGTGGCCATTTGAGGATTCTGACCAGGTGCATCCTAGGAATTGCAGTCCCAAATCTGTATGAACTCACAGCTTCTGGAACCTTGAAAAAAGTTGTGGACACCTTAAGGACCCAAAAAGTACCTCTGGAAGAAGTTCCAGATGTTTGAGGATGTTTAGGGCAACTCCATAAGATGAAGAGGTAGATTGTGGGATTTGTACTCCCAGACCCCAAGAGGCAAACAAGAGCCTCTGAACCCTTGGCTGGTGATGTGGACCACTTCCCTGAGAAAGGGACATGATGACAATATCTACGTGTATCACTGATAGTGACACCACCTTCTCAGAATGGCACTGATAATGAAAATAAAAACATTTCTTATAAAATGTAAGCAGTGATAAAAACCAAAAGAAATAATAAAATAAATATAATAAGACAGAGCATACTAAGCAGGTAAAAGGTCAGTCGGTGATGGGGGCAAGAGGCCTGCAAGCCCGAGGCTTAGCTGACGCCTGTGGCCCAGTGGGGATCAAAAATGGATTCAGCACAGTAGTGATACTGGAAATAGTGCCAAGTACCTATATATGATTCCCACATCACTAAGCCCACCGACTTTAACCTAGGTGCTTCCATGATTTCTGTCATTTGTTATGGTTAAGTGCTTCTTGGTATCCCGTGTCAGGTCCCTGTTAGACATCATCCAACGTACACATGTGGCACCTTGCAGCAATGTTACATAAGAATCCCTCCTGCTATGTGCTACATCTTGCCGCAGGTCCACATGACATGTAGGTTGTAGTATCCCAATAGCCTATTCTCTACCATCACTTCCCAGATGTGACATAAGTATGTGTCAGTCAGACCCAGTAGTGCGTCTGTATTTGTGAGGCTATGTCCATTCTCCCAGCCCCAGGATTCAAAGTCTACCCATTCTGACCAAATGGCAGTTTGACATGCACAGCCAGCACCTATAAAGCGCAGCACTAGCCCACCAGGCTCACACATCATCATTAGTTTGTACACATGGTCCTCTGGTGTGCATCTCTTGCACTCCCCTGGCACCTAGGCGGTCATTACAACATTGGCGGTAAAAGCTGCTTACCGCCGTGCAGAAGGCCGCCAACACAACGCCGCGGCCGCAGAATTCCGCCACAGCTATTATGACCCACATCTCAGAATCCGCCAAAATTCAGACACCCACACAAGTCCGCCACATCAAAGGTCAGTCATAAACTGGCAATAACAAAACCGACACCGTCACGCTAACAGAAATACGCCCACACTATCACGACACACAAATCCACGCGGCGGTCTTTCAACGCGGTATTTCACTGGCGGTACACACCGCTGCGCTCAAAATACACACACTCTTACAAAACACAGCCACATTGGACAATTCGAAATACACACACCTGATACACATACACACACCACTCCCACACACTCATTACAATATAAAACACACACCCACATCACCCACATACCCCTATGACAAATTTACCGAGAGAAGGCCAGGGAGAAACACCACCAGCAAGAACAACAGCATCCACAGGCACACAACACCATCACCCACACAACTTCCACGCACCTCACACAACACACCACTACATATCACCACACTTATCACTACACACTCCACCCCACACATCACCCACACCACCCCATGGCACGGCAAAGACACACCAGGTTCTCGGAGGAGGAGCTCAGGGTCATGGTGGAGGAAATCATCCGAGTAGAGCCACAGCTATTCGGATCACAGGTGTAGCACACCTCCATTGCAAGGAAGATGGAGCTATGGCGAAGAATAGTGGACAGGGTCAACGCAGTGGGACAGCACCCAAGAAATCGTGAGGACATCAGGAAGAGGTGGAATGACCTACGGGGGAAGGTGCGTTCCGTGGTCCCAAGACACCGCCAGGCGGTTCAGCGGACTAGCGGCGGACCCCCACCACCTCCCCCACAACTAACAACATGGGAGGAGAAGGTATTGGCAATTCTGCATCCTGAGGGCCTCGCAAGAGTAGGTGGAGGAATGGACTCTGGTAAGTCAAAGCATTACTATTACATCCCCCACCCTACCTGCATGCTATCACATACCCCCACCCTCACCCTCACCCTAGCACCCCTACTCCTCACAAATGTCCCAACATCACAAACCACCCATCCCAACACCAAGCCCTGCATGCAACAACAAAGCATGGACACACATCACCAAAGCATGCCCACTGCACATACCCATACACCCCCCTAAACCATCATCACACAAGCTCCCACATAGGAATGCTAGCACTGGGGTACACGGTCACCCACCCATTGCACACCATTACACACACAGATTTAATAAACGTCCTTTTATACCCCTGCAGGACCCCTACCCAACGTCACCGGACAGGAGGGTCCACACATGTCCACACCACCAACAGAAGAGGCCCAAAGTGATGACAGCACCTCTGTCCAACTAGATCTAGATGACCAGCCCGGACCATCGGGGACCTCTGGACAGTCGGTTCCCCTCACACAGGCACAACAACAGGGGCCTGGGGGTAGGGGTAGTGGGCACACGGTCCAGGGGACGGAGGCACTGGAACACAGGGGAACTGGGAGGGCTGCCGTGCGACAGGGGGCGGACAGGCCAAGGGAACCCACTCTCCACGAAGCCCTCTCCTCCATCATGGGAGCCTACCACCACTCCCAGGAGATGATGTCAACTGAACTGGCCAAGTTTCAGGAGACCCAGCGCATGCAGGAGGAACAGTATATGGGCTTCAGGGAGGAACGCAGAACCATCAGCTCCACCCTGGGCACCATCGTAGGGGTGCTGAAGGAAGTACTCAACACCAGGAGGGACACTGTGGCACTACAAGGGGCCCCTGACACTAGCATGGACGATGAACTGCCCACCACCTCCGTCAGAACTAATGGACAGGACACCCCGCCACAGGACCACCACACCAGCACCCCACCCCCTGCAGAGGGAGAACCACCCCGCAAACGGTCCGTGAGATCCTGGAAGAAGACAAAGCACGATGCCAAGACGCCCGCAAAGAAATGAGACCACCCTGATTGTCATCCTACTGTCCCACTTTGTCACCCTGTCCATAATTAAACTGCCCCAGCTCCACTTCCTATGCCCATGTGGGCAATGCACCTGTGAGACTAATAGACTGGACTCTGCCATGGACACTCCTCCGCCATCACCCCTCACCATTTCACTACCCCCTCCAATTTTGAGCATTTAAATAAACACACCTAAAGCACAAAATTATCTGGTGTCTGTCTGTGATTTAGAAATAGTGTATTAGCAATTACAGTGACAAAAGTTTTTTTTTAAAGTAACATCAACATACCTATGTCACACAGCTCTAGTCCATGAGCAATCTAAGCAGATGTCACATAGTGGGATCCAAATCTGTGAAACCGTAAGGGAAAGTGACAACTCAGTGACCATACTCTGGGTGAAAACAACAGACATTAGAGAGGTAGTAGTGTTAAAGTACATGTAGTAGGCAGGTTTGTATTCTTACCTGTGTCTCACTGGAAATATTGCAGGATCACTGAGTCCCTGTTGTGCATGTCTTCTTCCTCTGCTTCCTCCTCATCACTGCCCACAGGCTCGGCAGCTGCAATAACACCTCCATCTGGACCATCCTCCTACAGAAAAGGCACCTGGCGTCACAAAGCCAAGTTGTGAAGCATACAGCAGGCCACGATGATCTGGCACACCTTCTTTGGTGAGTAGATTAGGGATCCACCTGTCATATGGAGGCACCGGAACCTGGCCTTCAGCGGGCCGAAGGTCCGCTCGATCCCCCTCCTAGTTCGCCCATGGGCCTAATTTTAGCGTTCCTCTGCCCTGGTCCTGGGATTCCTCACTGGGGTCAGTAGCCATGACAGGTTGGGGTAACCAGAGTCACCTGCAAATGGTGAGGGGCAACTGTTAGACACACACTAACCTGGAGGGATAACCCCAGACCCAGACAACCATTCCCAATGACTTGCTTCCAGGTGCTCACCTAATAGCTACACACGGTGCCTCTGGAGTTGAACCATCACATAAGGGATGCTGCTATTCCGCAGGATGTAGGCGTCATGCACTGAGCCAGGGAACATGGCATTCACATGGGAGATGTACTGGTCTGCCAAACATACCATATGTACATTCATAGAATGATAACTCTTCCGGTTTCTGTACACCTCTTCACTCCTGTGCGGGGGGGGACCAAAGCCATATGTGTCCCATCAATGGCACCTATGATGTTGGGGATATGTCCCTGGGCATAGACATCACCTTTCACTGTAGGCAAATCCTCCACCTGAGGGAAAACAATGTAGCTCCGCATGTGTTTCAGTAGGGCAGACAACACTCTGGACAATATGTTGGAAAACATAGGCTGGGACATCCCTGATGCCATGGCCACAGTTGTTTGAAAAGAGCCACTTGCAAGGAAATGGAACACTGACAGCACATGCACTTGAGGGGGGATTCCTGTGGGATGGCGGATTGCTGACATCAGGTCTGGCTCCAACTGGGTACACAGTTCCTGGATTGTGGCATGGTCAAGCCTGTAGGTGATTATCAAATGCCGCTCCTCCATTGTCGACAGGTCCACCAACGGTTGGTACACTGGAGGATGCTGCCATCTCGTCACATGTCCCAGCGGACGGTGCCTATGAAGGACAACAGCAAGCACAGAGTCAAACAACCCGGAGGTACATACCCACAGTTTACCCAGAACACCAATCATACACAAAAGGTGGCCTGTATATGTGTAGAGTCCAGGCCTTGGTATGTGTGACGCAGTTGAAAATGAAGCCATGTGGGCCCCTGAAATGGCGGCTGCCTGACCTCTGAAGTGGGACAATGGGATGTGAGGTAACTGCGCTGGTGTTGTACACCGTCACGGTAGGCAGTCGAAGACCGCCGCGCAATGCTGCATTGGTTAAAATTGGACCCTATGGGTCCCAGGAGCCAATGATGATGTACCCTGGCAGTGACGGTACGCACCGCCGCGAACGAGACCGCCATTTTCTATCAGTTCAATCACTCGATACCTGATCTTCGACAAGAGAGGACCTACACTGCAAGTGCTGCTGTGACCTCGGTCCGGAAGAGACAATGGCTCATGCGTCTGGGGAACGGGCCCCTGCCTTCACATCGGAGGAGTTGGAGAAGCTCGTTGATGGGGGTCCTCCCCCAGTACACGCTACTCTACGGTCCTCCAGACAAACAGGTAAGTACACAGAGAGCATGTTGTATGGGCTATGCCTGTGTGGAGAGGGCTGGATGTAAGAAGGAAGGGGGCAGAGTGCTGCGTGCATGAAAGACGGTGAATGCATGTGCCACATGGCAAGGGTAGGGATGGGGGCCACTCACTTTGACGGTGCAGTTGGTAATGACTTCTCTTCTTCCCCTGTACATTTCATGTAGGTCAGCGCCCACCAGAAGAAAGATATTTGACGTGCCATCGCCAAGGACGTCTGGACCCTGGGGGTCTACCACAGACGGAGCACCCACTGCCGTAAAAGATGGGAGGACATTTGGTGCTGGAGCAAGAAGACGTCAGAGGCTCAGCTGGGGATGGCCTCCCAACGTGGGAGGGGTGCCCATCGCACCATGACCCCCTGATGTTCAGGATCCTGGCGATGGCCTACTCGGAGTTGGATGGGTGCTTGAGGGCATCACAGCAGACACAAGGGGGTGAGTACACTCTCATTCTGCTGACTTTGCGCGCAGCGGAGTTGTCTGGGTGGACGAGGAGGGCTGTGGGTTTCCCTAGGCCAGGCCGAGTTCCGTAAGCTAGGCCCCTCCGTAAGGCAGGCCCTGTGGCACCCCACCCCACCTCTGTAGAGTGCCAAGTACAGCTATTCATGCCCCTTTGTCATCTATGTGTGCATATGTCGTCCATAGCCTTGTAGGCCATTTCCCAGGAATTGAACTGTGGAGCTCAAGAGCGCGGCGTAGTGCAGGGGGCTTCTGTGTCTGTCTTGTCCGCCAACGGTAGCGGTAATGCATGCACTCAACATGTCTTTCTTCTCTTCCCCCCCCTTTTTCTGGTCTTCCTGTTCTTGTGTGCATTAGCATCATCAGGCGGAGGAGCAGTGGCACCGGAGCACAAGGGAGCTGCATACCACATGGCCCTGGAGGGCGAGACTACGGACTCGGAATTCACCAGTGGGACGGAGGGCGAGGGGAGCTCCACGGCAGGGGACAGGAGCTGAGACCAGCGACACCGACTCGTCCTCTGATGGGAGCTCCCTTGTGGTGGCGGCAACATCTGTGCCCCCGCATATACAAGTACAGCCGCCAACCACCTACCAGCGCCACCCCCCCAGCAGCCCCTCAGCCTTCGCCCCGTGCCCGCTCACCCAGGAGGGTGGGCATCACCTTCGCTCCAGGCACCTCAGGCCCTGCTCCAGTCACCCCTGCTGCCCTTAGTGAGGAGGTTATTGACCTCCTCAGGTCCCTCGCTGTTGGGCAGTCTACCATTTTGAATGCCATCCAGGATGTAGAAAGGCAGTTGCAATAAACTAATGCATTCCTGGAGGGCATTCATTCTGGTCAGGCGGCCCTTCAATGAGCTTTTCAAACTCTGGCCTCAACACTGATGGCAGCCATTGTCCCTGTCTCTAGCCTCCCCCCTCCAACTTCCTCCACCCAGACCCAATCCACTGTACCTCTGCCTATCCCAAGCACACCATCAGACCAGCCTGCACACACCTCACCACACAAGGGAAGCTCAGGCAAATATAAGCACCACACATCCCACAGGCACTCACGCAAGCAACACACACATGCAGACACACCAACATCCACTGCCTCCAATGTGTCCCCCGCCTCGTCGTTTCCCTCCTCCCTCCCAGTCTCGTCTACACTCACACCTGCATGCACCACCTCTACAGCACCTACGTCCCTCACCAGCACACCCACCAGCACACCCCGCTCATGTGCTGTCACCACCCCCACTACCATGCACACGTCCCCTGTGTCCTCTCCCAGTGTGTCTGTGACGGCCCCTCCCAAGATACACAAACGCAGGCACACACCCACCCAACAACCATCCACCTCACGACAGCCTCCAGTGCGTGCACCTGCACCCAAAGTCACCAAACGTATACCTCCTACCACCACCACCTCTTCCTCCACTTCCAAACCCCCTCCAGCTACCCGTCCCAGTGTGTCCAAAAGAATTTTCCTGTCCAGCCTTGACCTTTTTCCCACACCTCCCCCACCCTGTCCATCTCATAAGTCCCGAAGTAGCACGTCAGCCACAACATCTCCGGGACCAGTGGTGCCTGTAGTCACAGGTATATGGAGTGCACCGGCCACCAGGACAGCCAATGTGGCATGGTGCCACAGCACAGCCAGTCCCCCACCTGTGAAGCATCAGAAGTTGGCCAGTGCCCGGCGGGAGAGGCGGGAGACTCCAGCCACCAAAGCCGCTCCCAGGGGTCCCGGTGGGAGTGTGGAGTCAGCTGTGACACCTTCCAAGTTGGGGAAGGGCCACAAGAAACCCGGCAAGTCTGGGAATGGCTGCACGGCGGAGAGGACCGCCATCATACCCGCTACCCAGGAAGCCACCGCCAGCCTCAGCCCAGCTGCCCAGGAGGTCACCGCCAGCCCCAGCCCAGCTGCCCAGGAGGCCACAGCCAGCGCCAGCCCCAGCCCAGCTGCCCAGGAGGCCTGCCCCAGCCCAGCTGCCCAGGAGGCCACCGCCAGCCCAGCTGATCCATGAAGGACCGCCAGCACAAGCCCTGCTGGGCCATGAAGGACCGCCAAATCAAGCACCGCTGAACAGGGCACAGCCAAATCAAGCACCGCTGAACAGGGCACCGCCAACTCAAGCACCGCTAGCCCATGAGCGGCAGGCGCACTGACGCAACTGGGTCAGTCACTGGGTGAGTGATGCACTCTGGGCACCAGTCCCCCTCCAGAACCAGTGGAGACATCCATCCACTACCTCTGTCCTTCACAGGATGAAGCACTCTGGGCACCAGTCCCCTCCAGAACCAGTGGAGACATCCATCCACTACCTCTGTCCTTCACAGGATGAAGCACTCAGGGCACCATGCCCCCTCCAGAACCAGTGGAGACTGTTATCCACTTGTGAGACTGTGGCTTTGCACTCCCAAGGATTGAACAGTGGGCAAACCACCCACTGTATAGACTTGAGAGACTGTGGCTTTGCACTCCCCAGGATTGAACAGTGGGCAACCCACCCACTGTAGAAACTTGAGAGACTGTGGCTTTGCACTCCCCAGGATTGAACAGTGGGCAACCCACCCACTGTAGAGACTTGAGAGACTGTGGCTTTGTACTCCCCAGGATTGAACAGTGGGCATGTGGCCCCCTCGTGGATTTGGCATTGTGCACTAAACCGGCTGAGGTGCCCCCCCTTTCCCTCCCACTGAAGTGCCTGTTTTCTTGCTGTCTGATGCCCCTGCAGTGTTCTCTCCGTCATGGTCGGGGATCTTGTGTGGGCCTCGCCCATACCGTGTGGTCCCAGTGTTCCACGGACTTTCTTTGTGCAGTACCTGGACTTCTATGCCTGGTATATATTTTGTACATGGTGTATATATATATTTCTGCCTACTTGTTTGTAATATATTCCGATGGTTACACTAATTGTCTTTGGTCTTTGCATTCTTCCGGGGGGGCCTGGGGGGTGTAACTGAGATATATTGATATGCATTAGTGTGTGTGTTGTAGTGGGTGAGGGTGGGTGTGTTGCGTGTGTGTGTCCCTGTTTTTTGCCTTCCCCCTCCCCTGTGTCGTAGGTGCAGTACTCACTGTGGTCTTCGCCGCCGGCGTTTGTGCTCCTGGTAGAGGAGCAGGAAGACTATTGCAGGTAGGATTTGGAGTTCCGGTTCCATGGTGTCCTCGTTCCTCGTGGAGTGTGTAGAGATGAGCGTTTTCCCTTCGAAATTCCTGTTTCCGACATGTTTTTACTTGCGGTGTATCCGCCCTGGAAAAGGATTGGCCTGTCATAATTGTGTGGGCAGTACATTGTCTCCCACCTGTCTGTTGGCGGTGACCGCCGCATTGTTTGTTTGTACCGCTGTGGCAGTCGAAGTGTTAAAGTGGCTGTCTTTGTTGGCGGTTTCTGCCACGGTCGAAATTGCAATTTTTTTACCGCCAGCCTGTTGGCGGTCTTACCGCTGCTTTAACACCTTCCGCCAGGGTTGTAATGACCACCCTAGTCTGATTTATCAGATGAGAGGAGATTCATTCGTTCATGTGGTCCCTTCCATGGCAGCTGACAACTGTGTGCTTTCCCCCCTGTGTGAGTGAAGGCCTCTTTTGTCATGGTTAACCCCCACGTTTTGGCTGGTATTTGATGTAGTCTCAAAGTTGTTAGTGCCCAGGGCCCCTGCTTACCAAGTTCCCTTGGCCAGATCTCTTTCCCCAAAACTGTTGTGATACATTGGCACAATTGACAACACCTTTTGCTGCCACTGTAAGACCCTATTAAATGGTACTTAGGTACTCAGGTCATGGGGTACTATTGGTAGGCTCCAAAGGGATGCAGCACAGATTGTTCCTCCCTCTAGGGCCATGCATCCAGAAGCCCCCAGCACTGCCATTGCAGGCTGAGTGTCCTAATGCAATCCTAAAGGACAAACTCAACATGACACACAGCCTGTGTGCCCTGTCTAATACACATGGCATGCACTATAGGTAAGTCACCCCTCTGGCAGGCCTTCCATTCCTAAGGCAGGGTGCAGTATACTATATATGCGGGCATAGACGCCTGAGCAATATGCCCCTATCGTATCCTTGCCAGCCCTGGGACATAGTAAGTAAAGAGAGCAGCCATTTCAAATACATGTTCTGGACACTGGTCAGTGCGAGTTTCACAGCTACATGATGGCTACTCTGAACCCTTGTTTAGTATCAAACAACTCCGAATGATAAATCCAAACTAGTAGCAGTATTGGATTTATTACAAAATGTACCTGGGGTCAACTTGGAGGGCCCCCTGTAAAACCTAACTAACCTGGCATGTTTGCTGACAAGTCACAACCATCCTCCCACCACCAGACTACTTTCTGGAACCCTGGGGTGAGATGTCCTGCTCTGTGGGTCCCTGAACAAAGTCCTTCCTGGGTGGAGGTGTAAAGATCCCATTCCTCAAGAATGTGCACTGCCCTGCTAGTGAGTTTCAAAAGGTTTTATAGTCCTTGAAACTCGACCCCCAAGCCTGCTTCTAGCAGGGGTTGACTGCCCCCCATTGCATACCCCCACTTTTGGTGTGAGGAACAGCTGGAAAAGCACACAAAGAACAGGAGGAGTTCCCAGCCCCAGCTAGCACCACCCTTAAGGTGTTGCATGCGAGGTGACCCCTCCATTTCATTTTCTTCAATCTTGCATGGATAACAAATAGCCAATCAGGTGTAGGGAAGTGACCTATGCCCACAGCAAGTGGTCATTTAGAGTGTGTAGCTGCCCTACGGTAGATGACCCATTGGTCACTACTATGCACGCCCCTAAATGTGCACTAAATAAAAATTTAGTGGGCATCCCTAGAATAAGAAATCAGATTCTAAAGACAAAACAAACCAGCAATAAAGAAGACCCAAAGCTCAAGAACTGACTTCCTACTGCACCAAGAAGATTGTACCAAACCCTGTCTGCTACACTCAGGACTCGACAATCACCGCTGTGGGGTTTCTTGGACAGTGGATGGACTCTACAAACCCCTAGAGGACCCCCACACTTCTGAAAATTGCTGAAGGTCTCCCTCCAGAGAGAAGGCATCACTTTCCTGCAACATAGACCAGAAGACCAGTGAAGTCCACTTTAATGACTGGCTGCTGACCAAGGAACCAGCCAAACCAAATTACACCCAATGAACCAGGAGGACTAAACCTACCAGTGTGCCAAAACCTACCAGTACGTAGGCACCAGTGTGCATACCAGTATGTCTACCACTGCACCATAAGTGACTGAACCATGCAATAGCCCCTGGCACTGGTCACTCCATGTCAGACACCCAGAAGAACAGTCCACCCTAGACTGAAAGAGGACCAGGAGGAATCCCCTATCAAGGGAATTCAGAAAACACCAGGAACTTCCACCACAGTATCCCTGCAGACCTGCAAGCAACCCTCAATGCAATCTACCTCCTGCTTCCAAGGGTACCTGCGTGCACAGCTCTTGGTTCACCAATCCAGCTGTGCCATAGGGGTCCTCCACTCCTTGTAACATCGACACTCCAGGGGGACCCACCTGTCCACCTCTGCACTTAAGGTGGCGAGGTCATCAGCAGAAATACAGTCCCTATTAAATACTGACTTTCCGAGCCACTTTGGTGAACTCGTGGGACATATATTTAATGCATCCAGCACTGCTGGAATTGCACATTTTTTCAAAGCCGTTGGTGTTGGTTTTGCTCATACCTTCTTTTCCATATTCGGTTTGATACCTTCGGCTATTCATTCTATTTTCGGAAGCATTTTTGGGGGATTTCCAATTACTTTGGCTTTATTGGCTGGTGTTTTGCTGTTGCTGTTGTTCTTCCGCAATGGCTGTCCTACCGCAACGAGATCCAATATTGGTGCTCCCGTCAGTGCAGCTGTGTCGTGAACGCATGATGCAGCATTTTGGAGCAACACTCCTGGGACAGTTAGAGTGTGACTGGTCTCTGTCATTCCGACCAGTTTTGGATTGTGTGCAACCCGTGTTTTGGTGCCTTTGGTGCTTGTTTGAACATGCACTGGCTCTCTGTCTCTCACTACAGCGCCCCCCGTGGTTGATACTAATCTGTTGATGTTCCCGATTAGGGCTCATTCCCAGACTTGTGCACTACGGTTGTGTTTGCTTCGTGAGGCAGTTTATGAGATTCCCTTCCTGGAGGAAGATGGTATTGTCTCATTCATAGGCCCTGCACGGGGTGCTGCCCTGGATGGTTCTGGGGCTTTGAAACACGCCTGCTCCATGATAGTTTTTGGCGTGGATTTTCCAGTGTGGACATCTGTCGAAGTGGAGGATCTCCTGCTTTCCGTGGCTTCCGTTTAAGATTTGGATTTTTTGTAATTGACATTGTAACGATTTGGATTTACCGTCACATGCTTACAAATTTAAATTCGTTTTATGCTTTGATGTCCTCTGGATTTCTCGAAATATATTTTGTATATTTTTGTATCTGGGGCATATTTTTATTTTATTAGAACCACTTGCTACCGACAAGGGGAGGGTGTAGTGTGGTCAGTTTTATGTATCCTTTGTGCGTTAGCTTCAGGCGTTAGGCCCTTGTGCACTTTGCCCTGGATGTATTTTATTCCTTTGCCCGCAGCATAGAACCTCTGTGCACTTTGCTCTAAATGCTTTTTATTCAGCTTTATACTGTTATTTTTCAAATAGCCAGTTCTACGGTCTTGTTTTATTTTTTATATCACACTGTTTAGCCTACTTCAGCACTGGAGTTTTCAATAACACATTCTTGTTCACTCTGTGCTTCAGTCAAGGATACAGTCTGGTACATTACCGATAGACGTGGTAGGAGTTTAGTCTTTGGCATTCTTGCGTAGGGACATTTTGTGATCACACTGACATGTTAGTTATAAAAACACTTCCTTGTCCTAATACAGGCAAGAGGGAGATTCCGACCAGGGAACCACAACTAGACGCTGACTGCCTAGTTGCAGATGCTGAACCAGATCACAGGCCTTTGCTCAGTTATGAGGGTTAATGTCTTCCCGGGGAATCTGAAAGGCAAGATAGTAGCTTAACATGCTGTGCTCGAAATATAACTTTCTGAGAGAGAATAGAATTTTCTCAATTATAAATGGTGTCCATAATAATGGGTATAACTATAATCATGGCACAGTCGAGGCCAGGGGCAAATGCGCCTCGTTGGGCCACCTCATTATATGCGTTCACCAAGTGAGGCACTAAGAGCTGGCAAAAGTTATTGTAGTATTCGATGGAAAAACCATCAGGGCCAGAAGTTTTTTCAGGCTGGAGAGCCAGGAAGGCACCCTCCTCCTCCCTTAAGGGCAGGTCCAGCTCAGCGGCCAAAGAGGATGGAATAGAGGGTAGTGGAATGTCCCTCAAAATAGAGTTTTCCTGTTCCGCCGAGGGCTGAGGAACCCGAGCGTAAAGGTCCTCATAGTAAGAGTAAGTATGCGCTACTCTGTCAGGTCCTCCAGTGCAGCACTGGTCTGGTCCCTGATGAGGGGTGCCGCCCAGTGTAGGAAGGTAGCCTCTTTCTAGCCTTGTTACATCCACTTTGGCCTGTTTGTGAGTATACGTCAGGGTGTTTTTACTGCCTCACTCGGATCCTGCTAGCCAGGACCCCAGTGCTCATAGTAAAACCCTATTTGTCAGTGTGTTTTATATGTCTCACTGGGTTCCTGTTAGCCAGGTCCCCAGTGCTCATAGTTTGTGGCCTAAATGTGTTCCCTGCGTGGTGCCTAACTGTGTCACTGAGGATCTACTAACCAGAACCTCAGTGCTATGCTCTCCCCGTCTTTAAAATTGTCACTGCAGGATAGTGACCATTTTTACCAATTCTGGCACACTGGAACACCCTTATAATTCTCTAGTATATGGTACATAGGTACCCAGGGTATTGAAAAAGTCCGAGAGGACGAAACACATGTTGGCTGGTTTCTGTTTTCTCTTGTATTCATCTTTGTTACATGGACAAAAATTTATTTTGATTATTATTTTATTTTTGACCCTATAGAGAATTAAAACATCTTCTGCAACTTGACTTACATGGACTGATTACTTTTGCTTTGAGGAGTGCCCTGGTTTTGCTCTTTTCTCTGCATCTTGTTATTTACAGCACTTGACATAGGTGGTTCTCTTCTGTTCCACTTGTGTTCTTGTGTACTTTTAAACCCTTGGTGGTTGGGTTTCCGTACCAGGCTGGCCCCCTGTGCATCACTCTACAGATGAGACAATACATTTGAGCGCTTTATTTTCAGATGTGCAATTATTAGCATCAACCACCAATCCCCCCTTTTTTTGAGTAACGTTGACTGCTCCGGCAGCCCCTGGGTCCTCACAGACTGCCTAGATCAGGTAGTGTAGGAAAAGCCTCCTAGTATACGGGCAGATGTAAAGCAGGCAACGGAGCCACTTTCAATTGTGGCCACCATGTTGGCTTGCCAAGCCACGCCCCCTTTGTAACACATTTTATACGCTTTCAGCACTCAAAAGCAGTGCTAGGATGGCTTGCATTGATTTAATTGCCACTATCAAGCCTAGCATCACTTTTGCAGCAGTAGTGTCAGTTTTCCTTCTGACGGAGTGAACAAGGTAGTGTCCCTTTTTTTTGACCCAACCAGGATCCTACCTCCATGCTTGTGCTGCCTGGTGTTAGAATGTGTTGATCCGCAGTGCTAAAAATGTTGACGCATCATTGCATTGTGGCAGCAATGATTCATTTCTTGTAAATGAGGCCACATAATGTATTTTATGTACAGTCTTTGTTTAAGCTCAGGTAAATCAAGTCCAGGTAGAAAGTACAAGGAGGGCATTGGTTTCTACTAATATAATTACCAAGTAGAGACCCTGTCTTCAATGCAGCGTGCTTTCTCTTATGCTTATGATCATGGTAGTGATCCTTAATCAGATCAAGAATATTCCACCGTTCTTTGATTGCGTCATACCATAGGAACCCCAGCTGCATTTCATTTAGTATATGAGATAACCAGGTGTTCCTACTATAACCACTATCAGAGGCTCCATCTTCCATTTCTTAACAACCAAATCCAATATAGTACTGGCTTGAGAGGTGTTACCTCCACTATTGAGGTAAAATTAAGTCCTGCATAGAATGCTAGTAAGGGGGTGCCCACCCCCAACCTCAGCGGAGTTCTTAAAAAATTTGCTCTCAACCACTTGCATTGAATGTAGATTTTCATACACCTGAAGATTAGCCTTGTAGAGCACTGCTGGGACTACTTCTTGTTTATAAATTTGAAGAATAATACTAATACTCCTGGCACCTGCCTTATGTTTAACTTCAGAATTGCCCTGGCCATGTGACTAAGGACTAAGGTCGCCTTCTGACTATGACTTGCAATTTCTCAGCAAACCGTATTCCTAGAAAGTTGTACTGCTCAACAGTCTTGGTGGGCAAACCGTCTACTACTATCTTATGCTTAAAGCTTAGCTATGGGCACAATACCATACAATATGCTTTGCTTTGGTTATATTGAAAGTCAGAGATTACCTGTCACAGTAGTCTTCAAAGTGAGTTAGTACCCTGTGGATTGCATTTTTTGTTTGTGCAATTAATACTGCATCATCGTTCCAGCATATCATTTAAATGAAATGTCTGAAGAGTAGAAACACCGGAACACGACCTTGTTGTACACCCTTTTCTACTGGGAAGGTTTCAGTGCACCTGCTCCCTCTTTCACACCTAACTCTAACAATATTATCTTTATGAAGTACCATTATTACCCACACCAAGGTCGTATCAGCCCCTTAGACTACTAATGATCTCCATAACATCTTCAGATCAACTAGATCAAAAAGCTTTTTTCAGATTCACAAATATTAGATACAAGGAGCATTTCCTTTTGAATGTATACCATGTAATACCACACTGCTCGATCAATAATACCCACCAGTGTTCTGAAAGCAGCTTCAGTCTCCGTCAGGATGTTGTATCTGTTCACCCAGCACTGCATGTGATTAAGCAGTATTATTTCAAAGACGTTTATTGCCCCATCCAGGAGGGAAATTGGGCCTCAGTTAGAGGGACTACTATGATCGTCCTTCTTAAATATGGGTACTAGTATGGCTGTATGCCAAGAAGGTGGAATGTTGCTTGTGCCAAGAGCTGAGTTTAAATACCTCTAGCCCACAAGTGGGGTTCTTCCTGTTAGTTGTTAATAGACACTAGATCAGGGCATGGTGCCTCATGTTTCTTCAAGCCTCTCAATGCTCTTTCCACTTCACATACTATGTTAATTGCACAATAACCAATAGAGATTCTCACCTGCTAAATGGGGCCAGGGGAGTGGGGGCTTTGTCTCAACATTATACAAGGCACTAAAATGATTTACCCATACTATTGGGCTGATACGGTTCTCTAATATATTGAATGTCCCCTTCTCCACCCTTGTGACAAGCTCCCAAAACCTCTTGGTCCTTTTGTCAAGAGAGGCCTCTCTCAGTTTTTCCCATAGTTCAAGCAATGATTTATTAACATTCAAAAGTTGTTTATATTCTCACCTGCATCTTTGAAATACTGCTTCTTTCTGAGGGTTGTAGTGTCGCCATGTCAAAGTTTGTGAGACAGCTCTTTAAATACAAAAACATTCACCTTCATATCAACTATACTCTTTATTCTGTGTATTACCCATAGAACCTGCAGCTCTAACCCTATTTGGCTTAGACCACATAAACTTAAATTATTTTATCATGTCATCATGAGAGAAAGAAATGTTTCAGCTATTATCAGCGGGGGCCACTATAATTATAGCTCAATTCTTTGCCACTACATATTCAAAGGCTGAACGATCATGCTGGTGTTTCTCTTTACTCTACCTTATACTCTTCTTGCTGTTGGTTGGAACAATCTCATGGTCATGATAATTTACCTTACTTGAATTATACGTGACAGCACACCACGTAAGACTCAGCTTTGATGATGCTCAGGCACATATTCTTATGTCTCTTCTTCTGATGGACTTTTGTTGGGGTATTTGAGAGGTACAAGAGTTAGTTTCAACCTTTCTGAATCAATTAACAGTGTGACCTATTTGGCCACACAATAAATCCAGGAGATGGAAGATAAAGTTCAAAGATTTATTACAATTTAATGACCAAACTTACGAAAATGAATCTCAAAAACATGTTATGTAAGTACAGAATCACCAAAGGTGAAGTAAAGAGTTAAATGAGGTGAAATTATACAAGCATGAGGCATCAGTTGCAGCAACAGTTAATCAATGGGGATGTAAATTAATCTACTCACTATACATTATGCTAAAGGAAAACTTAATTATCTCACCATAAATACAGGAAAGTGTCAGCATAGCAGAAACCCCAGAAGATGTTCTGATATGGAGAGGAGTAACATAGCAAAATGCTACAAAAATTCTAGAAGTCTCTGGGGAACCTGCTGTTGTCAAAGGCTAACGAGAACCTGCACTAGTCTATCTAAGTGAATACCAATTAAACCTATAGAACCTTCGAGAGGTCAACATCATCAACGCCAACAGTTGTTGACCTTCCTTGTACAATTTAAATTGGTAACTCCCATCAAGTTCTCATGCCGCAAATCGAACATCAGGATGACCTTTGAGTGTCTCTTGGAGCCTTGTAACAAGAGTCTTTCCTTTTCAGTTTGTATGTACTCCTTCGTCCTTACCAAGATATCACCCCATACCCACTAGCTTAGATGTACAATATGCCTTTCATTGACTGTAGACAGATGTGCCTGCAAGTAAACAATATTGCAACATGAGCAAAACTCCATGTTGAAAGTTAAATACATGAAACCTAGATTTCAGGCCTTTGGTTATGCTAACCTAATATGACAAGTCAATGCACATTCAAAATACAAGATTATAAGTGCATCTTACAATTATGAATGAAAAGAAGAATTATAAATGGAACAGGATCATAGAAAGTTACACCATAATACAATAGTTAAAATACACAAGGATAGATTTGCATATGGACTACAATTTAACATATTAAATTCAAACTTCAGAACACACATACATGAACTACTATTTTCCTACTGTGAATTTACCTTCAGTATTACAATTCAGATGCTCCACTTCAAAATATTAATGTTAAAGCACATGCTATATATATTTCTGATTACATGGTGATGTCACTCCTGTAACACATGATGATGCAAGCAAAGCTATGCATTCCCAGCTTGATACAGAGAACCAAAGTATCCTCATCACTCTTCAATCTTTTGCTAACAGCCAGATCATAAACACATCCCCATCCTTCAATATTAACCATGAAAGAAAAGCAATCTTTCAAATCAAAATACATTATTCATTAATCATGGAATTTATACATTACTGTGTGAGAAATAATATTTAAGACCCCACACCAAATCAATAAAATGAAAACCCAAAACCTCACAAACAAAAAAACTAACTGAAATAAAAGTATTCAAACACAAGCAAAATGCAAAAAAATACATATATCAAACACATAACCAATTAAAATCAAGAAGAATCAGAGTACCTAAACACAAATAAACATATTTAAAATACAGAGTACTTGAAACATTAGCAACTTCACATTATTACATTTACACAAAGTAAAAATAAATCCCAATTACAAAAATTATAATTATACTACATCTAATTCTGTGGCTGTAGAGTGATTTCCAGACTCCTCTTCAATGGCCAGAAATCCAGGTAGATCACCCCCATAAAATGCAAAACATAAACAATAACCCTGTATAAGCCCAAACATCCAAATACTTAAAACATTCATTAATTATGATTAAACGTAAGTACTCAAAATAACCCATTCAAGTAGAAAAAGTATTTTTTTTTAAATATACCTCATGCCAACAATAGACAAGAAATAAAATAAATTACTTTAAAAATGTAGATGTAAGAACATATCTAAAATACTTACTAACAAAACAACACACCAATGTGGAAGGAAGAAACAAAATGGCCTTGTCATCACCTTTGCTGTAAATCTTTACCCCCACACAAAACATAGCTTACACTCAAAATAACAAATATTAAATCACAACAGTATCTAAACAAAAATAAAAATACAATATTAGAACGGTCCTAAATATGAATGTTAACATTCTAAAATGGTAAACAAAGATAAAGCCCATACATTATTTCTAAAGATAAATAAGAATTGTACCTAAAATAACAGAAAAACCTTTACTCCCCCAACTAACCTAAAAAGTAAAACATAAGTTTAAAAGAACCTTCCCTGATCTAAAGAGCCATAATCCTACACCTGTACTCTGCCCTGATTTCCATTGAAGGAAGAAACAATGCTACAAAATAATAAATACAGTAAATAAAATGGTGCCTTTATTAAAATGCAACAAATGTTTTTCAAAGCATTTCTGAAAGAAAATATATGTTGTAAGCTGTAATATATTTAAAATTAAAATATTATGACATTTATGTGAAAAATGCTTTTAATGTTTTAAAAATAAACGTACGTTAGAAGAAAAATTATTACAAATGTTTCTTTATGTGTATCCACATATATGACTTGCTGGATAAAGTGAGGAACTGTGTGAAAAAATGTAAATTCATTTTACTTGTGTTACTAAATGTCAAGCATTTATGTTATTAAAATTATGATGGAAATAACATTTGTAATGTAGGTGAAAATAATATCTAAATGTGTTCTTTAAATGCAATGTTTACAAAAATGTTCAACGTGTGGTATTTTTTAAAGAAAATATTTAAGTGTATAACTTTTATAGATGTAACAGGCCAGAGAAGAGGAGTGTGCCATTCCTGTGCAAGATATTTTCAAAATGTAAGATGCGGAATACAGCATATGACAATGACAAAGGATGTGTGCAAAAGAAGGATGGAGAATGACTAGGTGAAATGTACAAGAGTCTGTACCAACAGCCTGTCACTTTAATCTAGAAGGGCTTGAAAAACCTATAAAGGAAGATTTTCTACTTTAGCTGAGGGACAAAAATGCAATGACAAATCAAATGAAGGAACTAACAGTAGAAAAAACATATTTGAGTGCCTGTATGAAAAAGGATCCTGCTATATACAAATGTTGCCAAACATAAGATGGGTGAACTGCAAAGTTCTGGACTAAACACTGGATTGATGTGTAGGAAGTCTATATATGGCATAGATCACTCCATTTGAGATGCAACTTAAGGACTAGAAAAAGTAACAAATAATATGTAATACAACAGCTAATTTGACATTAAAAGTGGGCATGGAGCCAACTCAGAATGAAGAAGCTTCAAGCCTCACTATTAAATCTGCACAACACCTGGCACATTATAATAATATTTATGCACAATTGAAAGAGTAGGGCTTTGATTTACTACTGGGTTGGAGAGAGTTAACATACTCAGAGGCAAATGCAAATAGTAGTTTATGTTTGTAGTAGAAGGGTTCAATAATTTTCTTTTTATTTAATAAGTAGTTTAAGATAAAAAAAGCTTCAAACAGTATATATTCAGGCAATGCTTTCACTGTTTATTTCTATTTCGTCTCCCGTAAAGAAATATAATTAATGGTAAAATATGAAAAACAGTTTTCTATTATTTGTAAAATAATTGATAGAATTTATAAGTGATTATTTGTTATATGTATCACATGCTCCTCCTTCTGATGATCTGACAGCATCATGTGTTGTTCTTAAGGGGGATGTAGGTCTTCATTGTCAGGATCAATGTTGAGTCCTTTATTTGTTGCTATGTTGTGTGAAATTGCACAACTTTTTATGATTTTACAACAGGTCTTGGGTGTATTCTGCAATTCCTGATCACTTTTGGGGAGGACCCTAAATCTCCCTTTTAGTAGTCCAAATGTATGCTCCGCAAATAACATTTTTTTTTATGAGCTTTGTTGCATCTTCTCTCAATCAGTGTTTGCCAACTTAGAAATGGGTCAGGATCAATGGTCTACTAGCAATAGGCTATAACGATTCATTAAATTATTTTTTTTTTTAAATATCCTGGTGTATATATAATGCTATGTTTGGTTGAAAAGTTCCAAACAAATGCACATTTCCTAACTCTTACCTGTGGGTATTGCCAGGGGATCAGAACAAACAGGTCAGTGATATGGTATTTTTGAGAAGAAACAATCTGCCTATTTAGTGAATTTTGACATTTGGATTTGTAATGCCGATACACTGTTGATAATGGGTATAAATGTAAATGTGTCCAAGCAACACATCCATTGACATTAGGGAACTGAACTAAGCAATAGATGTTTAAGCTTGTGTCCTGCAAGTGCTATCGTGTATTTTAGAATGAAACATGCGCAGGTATTCTACTTAGATGTGCATACAAATGTCTCCAAAGATGTGACAGAGCATATTGAAATATTCCCCTGCAACACCAGCAAAGCCCTGGCAAATCCCTGAAGTTAGCAGGTGGAAGGAACAAGTTACTTGAATATGAGTAGGCATAACATGACGACACCGGGTCTTTTCTTGAAACAAAAAGGGTTAAAACATCAATTAGAATTGAAATTGCCTTCCTGCTCAATATATACCCTGCATATATTCTTCATCACTTTTGCCAAACAACAGCACATATTGCTTGTAAACGATGTATGTCCTCCTCTCTCTCTCGTTTGCCGAAGAGCAAAGAAAATGCATTCTCCACACCATAGTAAATATGGCTGCCTTTGTGAAAATGTGTAATAAATTTCTGTTCACGTCCTACTTCCAATTGAAGGTAAATTGCACATGCAAATCATCATTCTGCAACTCTTTACCGTTAGTCGACATGTAGACCATATGTTTTGTGATACAGTAATAACAAATCACAAGTTGTGACTTTCTATTTCAATACTGAATCGGTAACCATTAGCGAAATTAAGATCAGTATCACAGTAATAATAATTTTGGCCAAAGAGGCACACACATACCACTGAAATACAAAGTAACAAAACTAACGTTTATTTCAGTATACATTGATTTATTGATTTTTAAGTCAGATTCTAACAAGAAAACCAAAATCGTAATGCCAAACAAATAATGGTTTAATCAGTGGAAGCTATAAGGTATTTTTCAAACAACTATAATTAATAGAATTTGTTCAGATGAAGGAAACAAATGTTAGCAAATTTAAAATTGGTCCTACAATGAAAACGAGTTGACAATGTAAAGAACATGCAAGATCTATAAGTCAGTCCTATCAATAGTGGTTGTCTTGCCGAATCCCAAAAGTATTTGCACAAGAACGTACAACAAAAATAAACAAAAACATAATTGCAAGGACGTCATTAGATTAGCAGAATCAACAATGGTAGGCTGTAGCCCCAGCAACTTGGATTTGATAACACACAAAGGGCCTAAATGTTTTAAACATTTGCTGTGTTGTGTTGCCCGAAGGAAAAAATATAATGCAGAGTAATATCAATTAAATGAAATGGAACTTTAAAAAGAAGCAAAGCATTGTCAAGTTCAGTGTTTGCTGTTTAGTAGCAGATTTGTACTGGAAATATATGCTTTCCGTACTACTTCCTAAGTCTAGACAAACATAGAAGGACCCCAAACATTGATTGGATGCTGTGTAATTCTTAACACATACATTTTTAGAAACTTTTGAGAAGTTAAATTATTTTTTCCAGCTGTGCCCAAAGCCGAGTCAGCCTAAAAACGTTAAAAAAAACCTGTGCCTATGAACACGCTTTGGTGCCCCCTCAATCTGTATACATTTTTGGCCCTTCCATGTCACAGGCACTTGGCCCACCCACACAAGTGAGGTTCAATGTTTATTGTTTGACTGAGGGGAATCCTGGGTGGTAGGAAATTTGTGCCAGGACAGTGATTCCACACAGAAATGTGAGGGAAAAGTGATTTTTTTTAGCTATATTTTAGGTTTGCAGGGGATGGATAAGAAAACATGGGAGGATCAATGCAAGCCACACTTCCCTAGACTCCCCTGTGTGCCTCGTTTTCAGAAATGTCTGGAATGTTTAGTTTTCCCTAGATGGCTGCCGAGCCCTGGACCAAAAATGCAGTTTACCCCTTTGCAAAACCAGTTTGTGTTGTGAAAGATAATTTTGATGTCTCCACAATATGTTTTGGACCATTTCCTCTTGTGGGCAGTAGGCCTAACAACACAAGTAAGGTACCATTTTTATCAGACAACCTGGGGGATTGCTGGGTGGAAGGACATTTGTGCAGATTCCAGAACTTTCCATCACAGAAATATGAGGAAAATGTGAATTTTAGTGAACTTTTGAGGTTTGCAAGGGATTCTGGGTAAAAGAGATATGGAGTGAGCTTTACAAATCACCCCACCCTGGATACCAGTAGGTGCCTAGTTTAAAAAAAGGTACAGGTTGTTTTAGGTTTCATTTGGTTACTGCTGAGCTATGGTCCAAAATCTCAAGCTACCAACATTGAAAAAAGGTTTTTTTTGCTGTTAAAAACTATACTGAATCCATTCTATGTTTTTGGGCTTTTTCCTGTCACAGGCCCCAGGCCTACCCAAATAAGTGAGATACTATTTTTATCAGGAGATTTGGGGGAATTCCATGTAGGAGGAAGTTTGTAGCTCCCCTCAGAATCCAGAACTTTCCATCACAGAAAATTGAGGAAAATATGTTTTTTAGATGTATGTTGAGGTTGCAAGGAATTCTGGGTAGCTGAACCTGCTGAGAGTCACACAGGTACCCCCCATCCTGAATTCTCTTGTGTGCCTAGCTTTAAAAAATGTACAGGTTTGCTAGATTTCCATTGGTGCCAGCTGAATTAGGGCCAAAATCCACAGCTAGGCGCATTCAAATAAAAGATCAGTTTTCAGTGAAAAAATGTGATGTGTCTCCCTGCGTTTTGGGCTGTTTCCTGTCGCAGCCACTATGCCTACCCACACAAGTGAGATGCTATTTTTATTGAGGGAGTTCCAGAAACACAGAATAGTAGAACAAGTGGTATTGATGATAGTATTCCTCTGCATTTGTACCTTCCAAATGTAAGAAAGTGTGTTATAAAGAAGTCATTTGAGAAATGCTCTCTAATTCACATGCTAGTATTGTTACCCACTAATTTAGAAATGTTCAAATAACCACTGCTTCTAAACTCAAAATCTTGTGCCCATTTTGGAAATACATATTTTACCAAATAAATTGCTGTATAGCCAGCCCACAATGAAAAACGATTGCAAGGTGCAGTTCAGTTATTGGCTTTGGGTACCTTGGGTGCTTGGTGAACCTACAAGCCTCACATATCCCATATCCTCGCAACCAGAAGGGTCCAGTGGATGTAACTGTATTTTGCTTTTGAAAATTTACCATAATGAAAAGAAGTTACTGTTTTTTCAATTGAATTTCAATATTTTTTCATTTCAAATGTCACTTTCTGTAGGAGACCTGGAAGGATCTACACAAATGACTCCTTGCTGAATGCAGAATTTTGCATACTTTTCACATATGTATAGTTTTTCAGGATGCACCATTGGTTTAATACGCATTTCTACCACTAACTGGAAGGAGGTTAAAAGCACAAAAATAGGCAAATTGGGCTAGGTCCCAGGAAAATATCAAGACTGTGTTGAAAAATGTGGTTTTAGCACCGCAAACCCTTTGTTGATGTCATTTGCATAAAAAATAGACGTTTTCTACTGCACCACATTTTCTGAGTTTTCCCAAAAACCCAAAATTCAGCTGTATTTTGCCTAATTACTCAGTCCCTTACAAGGGAATCCACAAATCCTGGGTATTTTTAGAATTCCCAGGATGTTGGAAAAAAGGACACAAATTTGGCATGGATACTGTATGTGGACAAAAAGTTATGGAGGCCTAAGTGTGAACTATTCTAAATGTCCAAAAAAGGCTTATCACAGGGTGGGGTAGGGGTAGGCCTAGCAGTGAAGGGGTTGAAATGCAACATTGGTCGTAGATGACATTTACACATGTGTATTCTCATAAATGGTACATACATTATTGTTACAATTTATAGGGTTTCTCCTACATAAAACTTCACACTTGTATAGCACACTACTCACCCATTAGGGTCTCAAGGTGCTGTACGCATACCCCTGTGAGGCACCCACTCCTGGACAGCCCAAGGGTGTAACCAGGCATCCAAGCACTGTGAGGGACGTTGTGGAGATTAAGCAAGTTATTGCCCAGAGTTACAGAGTGGGACCCATTAATTAGATTAGGCACCGAGGCAAGAATTACCTGGTCCAAGGGAATTGAGCCCGAGACCCACTGAAGTGGGAATTGAACCCTGGTCCCGGGCCAAATCGTTGCATCAGGGTCTGCTGCTCTAACCATTGTGCCACACTTATCCACTGAGTCATGATGACTATTGTTGTGAGTATGTTTTGGTGGTGTTGGCCCAGTGACGGATTACTTGGAGGTAGTGGAGGTGGTGTTGGTTGACCAGAGGCTGGTGTTGAGGCCAGAGGTGGTTGATTTGTGAGTAGGGCAAGGGAATTGACAACTGCTTTTGTGGGTGGGGTGTCCCTCATACGTTGAGATGCTTCTGAAGAGTTTTGTACATGTGTTGGCAATGAAGATTGGTTTTGATGGTTATCTGTTATTCCCTTTAGCATCTTTATGATCAAGACATGTTGTCTTGCACTCTCTTAGGATATCTGAATTCTTACTGGCCAAACTCCTTAAAAGGTGTACCACACCATTTGCATGTAGGCAGTTAGTACTGTTAGGCACCCTGGGAATAAAGCTTCCAAGACACTTCTCTGAAGAGGGGAACTTTGCCCTTGTCAGGTTGTCTGAAACTTTGGGCATATTTACAAACCCCTAGTGCCTCCTTGCGCCGCTATATCCTAATTTTTTTCACACTATGGCAGTGACAAGGAAGTCTTTTCGCCACAACAGATTTACAAAGTGGCGCAATGTAAGCATTGCACCACTTTGTAACCCCATGGGCCACATTATGCCTGTGCCAGGCATAATATATGCAAGGGGGGCGTTCCCCAGTTAGGAGACCCAGAAACATGAGGCAGTGAAATATACAAGATTTCACTGCACCATTTTTCCCTTCATATTTACAGTGGGCCAGTGCCATACATTTTGATACTAGTCAACCAATGCACCACAATATAATCAAATATTTTGATCACCCACGTCGCCTGGCTACACAACCTCAACATTATCTTCTATGCTGACGACACCCAATTGATCCTTTCCCTCACCAAGGACCCCCTCACCGCCAAATCCAACCTCCACGAAGGAATGAAGGCCATTGCCAAATGGATGAGGAACAGCAAACTGAAGTTGAACTCGGATAAGACGGAGGTCCTCATCCTCGGCGCCAACCCCTCAGCCTGGGATGACTCCTGGTGGCCGACCGCTCTGGGAGCATCCCCGACACCCACCGACCACACACACAACCTGGGCGTCATCCTCGACTCAACACTCTCCATGACCAAGAAAGTCAGAGCCGTCTCCTCATCCTGCTTTAACACCCTTTACATGCTCCGCAAGATCTACAGATGGATCCCCACAGATACAAGAAGAACAGTCACCCAGGCCCTCGTCAGCAGCAAACTTGACTTCAGAAAAACCCTCTATGCAGGAGCCCCAGCCAAACTCCACAAACGACTGCAACAAATATAAAACGCCTCCGCACGCCTGATCCTCGATGCCCCCTGCCACAGCCACATCACTCCTCATCTGAGAGACTTACACTGGCTCCCCATCAACAAAAGGATAACCTTCAAGCTCCTGACACACGCACACAAGGTGCTCCACAACACCGGTCCAGCCTACCTCAACAGACGACTCACCTTCTACACCCAGTACCCCCAACTCCGCTCAGCTGACCTCACTCTTGCCTCCGTCCCCGCATCCAAAAAGCGACCACCAGAGGCAGATCCTTCTCTCACCTCACTGCCAAGACCTGCAACACCCTTCCTTTGCTCCTACGACAGACCGAATACCTGCTGTCCTTCAGGAATTACCTAAAAACCTGGCTATTTGAGCAGTAGCAGCACCCCCCTCCCCTCAGCACCTTGAGACCCTTACGGGTGGGTAGTGCGCTCTACAAATACATTGATTGTTTGATTGATTGATTGATGCTATTCTGCTAACATGTGCCAGGGTGCACCATATTGTAAATACCCACTGGGATGGCACGGTGAGCAAAACAAATGATGTATTAAACCCAGATCTGTGACAGGGGGTGAATGTTTGATTTGTTCTACATTACGTCCATCAATTGCTCTTTTTGCATTTGTCACCCTCAGTGAAAAGGGTATGCCCAGATGTGGGTGCTGTGCTTGCTATGCCACCAGATTCAAGCTAGCCTGGCTGAAGAGGGGTGATACCCCAAAACTAGTCCCAGGGTGCTTGTTTCTAGTCCAGGGAGGACATGGCCTGGCAGTTCGGGCTAGACTGTTTCATTGGGCAACAGGGTCAAGACTGATTTGCATATGACTGGGTCCAAACTGAGATGGCATAGTGAGAAAAAAAACTGATGGATTAAACCCAGATCTGTGACTGGGGATGAATGTTTGATTTCTTCTACATTCTGTCCATCAACTGGTTTTTTTGCATAGAGGGTGAAGGGTGGCACAAGAAAAGTAGTGCATCACAGCTGATGCACCAGTTTCTTGTAAATATGCACCTTTATGTTCTACAGGATGCATTGCCTCCAAGCAGCATGAATTAAGGGCCAGCTACCTGAAATTAGAAATAGTAGATGTAATTTTCCAACTCAGTGCTCAACAATGATGTACAGGGACTGGTCTAGATTTTGCTGTAGTTGGTCCTTTCAGAACTTTGACCTCCATTATGCTCTTGTTCTGCTGGTGAGTAGAAAGCCTGAAACCCCCCCCCCAAAGCTGTTGACTCTGAGCAGCTACGACTTTAGGCAACTAAGTTTTATGGATCAAATCTGTTTATTGATTTTGGGATGTAAGAAACACATTACACAGCTGTGTGCCTAGAACCTCATCGGCCGGCAGCGTATATGCATCATCTGTCACTCAGTCCAAAAAGGGGTATTATGGCATGGGCTTAAATGCATTATTGCCCCTCTCACATCAGACAACAATAAACAAGAATGATTATCACAAGAAGGAAGGAAACCAGCAGGAAGGAAGGAAGAAGGGAGAAAAAAACAATAAATACTACAGAAAAAACAAGATAAAGCAACATGGCTCTCCCCGTCAACACACAGCGATGTTTCTCCCCTTCGCCCACTCAGGTGCTCCACCCCACTGTCTACCAGGGCCCAGGACCCATAGCCCGCCCCGACAAGCCTGGCCGTCTCCGCAACAGTCAGGCTTCTTGTAGCAATTGCAGAGCCTTTAAATATGCAGGACAGGTAAGTTCGTCGAATTCAGTGGACATAATCTGAATAAAGGGTCTCCACAGAGCGGCCATTTTGTTTGCTCTCTGGCTGGCCACCAGTGTTAATTTCTCCATCGCTAAGATTAACCAGAGTTTATGAAGCCATGATGTGTAGCTCGAAACCCTGTCCGTGCCCCACAGAGCTAGTATCACCTGGTTTGCTGCAATGAGGGTAAAAGGCAATCTGTCGTCCCCTCAAAGAGCGGAGGGGAAAGGTGAGAGGGTTGGGTAGGCCCAGAATTATATATGTCGGAAGCCTAGGGATCTCTGTGTGGAATACTCTATCTATTTCAGCGAGGATGCAACTCCAATTTATTGTCAGCTTAGGACAGTGCCACAGCAAGTGAATGAGTGTGCCTGTGTTTCTGCATCCCCTCCGGCAGAGCCCAGATCTGGTGGGGTCCCACGCATGAATCCTCGCAGGGGTGTAGTAACAGTATGTAGCTATCTTATAGGCTGTTTCAGCCACCGGTATGTTGTGAGCTGTGTGGTGCGCCCTGAAGTGTGTGCCCTCCCACTCCTCCTCTGTCAGTTCCCTCTCCCCCTCGTTCTCCCACCGTTTCTGCTCCTTAGTTTTGGAGGGTGGTGTAGCCTTTCAGAGATTTGTATAGATTTCCGAGATCAGCCAATTGTCGTCTTTCCCTAAAAGCCATTTCTCGAATGCAGTGAGTGTTCTAGCTACTAAGGGCTTACCCTTTGGTTGGAGTACCCAGTGTCTGACCTATTAGTATGTCAATCTATCTGCTTCTGTTAATCCATAGGTCTTCCTCAACTGATCAAAGGGGATAATACCATCAGTGTCAAATAGACTCCCCACCCTTCTACACCCCCCATCATGCAGACGTTGAGAGCCCTCTGATTTCAGGCCGGGGGCGAAATCAGGATTCACGCATATCGGTGTCACGGGGAGGGGAAAGTCGTCAAGCCACATCTGGTCGCCACCGCATCCCACACCCCGAGAGTCCCACCAGTGATGAGTATAGCCCTATCGCTCTACATCTGCGTCCCAGCCAAGGTTCTTTCCAGATATGGGACCCAGCAACCGCCTGGTCCATAAAGCACCAGTGCTTCTCGGTAAATAGGTGGCTCCACTCCAGTATGAAATGCAACTGAGATGCCTGGTAATACTTTAACAAGCAGGGATTGGGCAGCGGAGTCAGGGGAAGTGTCTGAAACAAATAAAGTATGCACGGCAAAATGGTCATTTTGATTGCAGCGACCCAGCCGAACCAAGATAATTTATGCTTCCCCCATATCTCTAAGTCTTTTAATACCTCTCTTGAGAGGGAAGCATAATTCATACGAGCGTCTTTGCGGCCGTCTTTGCTAGAACTATGCCAAGGTACGGGACATGTGACGATGTCTATACAAAAGGGAATCTGGAGCGCAGTTCCTCCTCGTGTTCAGGAAGGACCGACAGGTTTAGGATTTGAGATTTCTGTGCATTCACTTTAAACCCTGAAACCGTACCAAATGTGCGTAAGGCATCTGTGAGCGCTGTAAGCGAGACCATGGGCTCCCCCAGCGTAAGAATCACATTGTCAGCATATAGACTGATAAGGTGGTGATCGCCCCCAAATTTAATGCCAGTAATACGGGGATCAACTCAGAGTCTTTGTGCCAAGGGCTCAATGTAGAGAGCGAATAGGAGCGGGGAGAGTGGGCACCCCTGTCTCATTCCTAGTCTTCTCGGAAACCATAATAACACCATTCCATTGACGCGGACCGCTGTGCTGGGCTCTCGATAGACACATTTTATCCAGGTCAGGAGCGTCGGTCCTAGCCCAAAGTGCTCCAACACCCGGAAAAGATAAAGCCAATGCACCCTGTCAAACGCCTTCTCACCATCAATGGTGAGGAGGAGTGCCTCCTTGTGGGACCTGTGCATTTTGTCTATTAAATGTAAGATCTGTTTCGTATTTTCCCCACATTGTTGTTGGGGTATGAAGCCTGCTTGATCCGGTCGATAAGCCCGGGCATATACGGGTTGAGGCGCTGTGCTAAGATGCCAGTAAACAGCTTGGCATCTATATTTAGAAGTGAGATGGGTCGGTATGATCCATACTCCTCTGCATCCTTTCCAGGTTTGTGAATGGCCGTGATGATGGCTTCGAGCATACTGGGACACAACTAGGTTTTAACCTACAAATTAAGTAGCCTAAAACCAGTAAACATGCTATCTGAGTTTTTAGAAACTGTCTCATTGCTTTAAATTCAAAAGCTACACTATTTTGTTGTTTGAATTTATGATGACAAACAAATCCTAGCTTTATTCAGTAAATGCTTTGATTTAGGTCTATCTACATATGATGTGGCATGGCTACAGAAAAAGCAAAGTTATACTGTTCAAACAGTTGGACTTAAACAGATGAATGACATATCTTAAAGAAGCAGGTTTCAATACTAGCTTCTGGTCATTGACCAGCTGAGATTTAAATTGGCATGTTGGATGTCTAGTTGTTACTATCCGTTAGGACTTGATTGCTTTAATTAAAGTTATCACACTGTATGCGTGACCAAGCTTTACATAATCAGTATCAAACTTTAATAATGGGACCGAGGTATGAACTCAAATCCAGGGACACTAAATACTTTTCAGTAGCAGATCGTTCTTAATGGAACTTGCACCCAATGCATTGAAATATTCTCTAATTCCAGCTTCAAAGCAGATATGAAGTCTTACCTCTTACAGTAAGATCAGCACCGTGAGACCTAAAAAAGCAGATGATTACTTTACAAATATTGTTATTCATGTTTGCGTATTCATTCAAATATATTTATGAGAGAATATCTGTTGGTAGGGTCACATTTGTTTACATGTAGAGGGTAAAGATGAAATGAGGCAACATACATCGTTGGGGCATGTTGCAGATGCCTGAGCAATGGAACACAGAAGATATACTCCAGAGTAATTATTTGATTACTTAAAAATAATCTCATTACTCTAATTCTACCTACTAACCCTATTAACACTGGTCATAAAGTGTCCATACCCTCTAGATAAGTACACTGCTGCTGTCTAATGGAAACAATAAAACAATGAACTTCCCTATTGAAGGTTAACTCTATCCTACAACTTCTGAGTTGATTACCAAAGCAGCCCAACAAACCAAGTTCAAAGATGGACACACAGGAAGAATCTTGGGATATTTGATAAAGACTGAGATAAGGAAGAAGAATCAGAGTAATTAACTTAATATTAAGTAATCGGATCATGGCCTCCTTATTCCCACTTTGTCTCAAATCTCACCTCAGGAGAATCTACAACTGGCCAATAGGTAGTACATTTCCAGAGTATTGGCTGAACCTAGATGGTCACCAAAATCCCAAGTACTAGTGCCATCAAACCAACAAGTACTAAAAGCCCAAAAGACAGAAATCATAACCAGTATGCCGAAGGTGGCAAATGTTGACAGAATGAACAAGACACGCTTATCCTCACCACAGCACAGGCAAGGTCAATCAAGTGCAGGGCTACCAGGAAACAAACTTAATTTTTCTCTTCCTATTGGATGCCTAGGTGTTGCTATCAGTTAGGACTTGATTGCTTCAATTAAAGTTATCACACTGTGGGGCATAGTTATACTCCGTTTGCGCCGGAATTGCGTTGTTTTTTTTGACGCAATTTCGAAGCAAAACTAACTCCATATTTATACTTTGGCGTTAGACGCGTCTAGCGCCAAAGTCCATGGAATTAGTGTCATTTTTTAGCGTGGACACCTACTTTGCGTTAATTATATGCAAGGTAGGCGTTCCCGTCTAAAAAATCGACTCCGAGGCATGTGCGTCGGATTTATACTCCCGGGCAAAATTCACGCCCGGGAGTGGGCGGGTCCAAAAAAATGACGTACGCCCGATTTTGCGCCGTTTTTTAGCGCCCGCAAAAGGCAGGCGTTAAGGGACCTGTGGGCTGGGAGTGAAAAAAATTGCGCAAATCGGGTTGAGGCGAAAAAATTGCCTCAACCTGACTTGCCCCATTTCTTGACGCCCAAGCCCCATATCCCCCTACGCCGGCGCTGCCTGGTGTACGTCGTTTTTTTTTAACGCACACCAGACGGCGCCGCCGGCTAACGTAATTCAATAAATACGGCGCCCGCATGGCGCTTCAGAATGGCGTTAGCCGGCGCTAATTTTTTTGACGCAAAACTGCGTTAGCGCAGTTTTGCGTCAAAAAGTATAAATATGGGCCTGTATGCTTGTCCAAGCCTTCCATAATCAGTATTAAACTTTAATAGCGGCACCGAGCTAGGAACTCAAATCCAGGGACAGTGAACATTTTTCAGTAACAGATCCTTCTTAATGGAACTTGAGCCCAGTGCATCATAATATTCTCTAATTCCAGCTTCAAAGCACATATGAAATCTTACATTTGATAGTAAGATCAGCACTGTGAGACCTCAAAAAGCAAATGATTACCTTACAAATACTGTTATTTGTGTTTGTGCATACCCTCACCACAGAACAGGCAAGGCCAATCATCAAGAGCAGGGCCACCAGAAAACAAACCTAATTAATCAGATTGTATTTGTTCAAGGACTCCATTTGCGGTCCATTTGCGGTCTTCAGGTAATATATTTGAGCTACATTTGAAAAAAATGCAGTGGATTATTGATTATTACTTAGAATAAACTACTTTTGGTGCATGGCCACAATTGATTTTTCATGCTTACCACTCTTGGTTTGAACATCTCCAAACTTCTTGATCTTCTTCCAGAACTCCTTTTTGGGTCCTGGAAGTGTTCACAACTTGATCCAAAGTTCCAGAAGCTTGGAGTTTCTCCATAGGAGTTGGGACTACAATTCCCAGAATGCACATGGTGAGAACCTTCTAATGGCAACTGGATGCTGGTCAGCTTGGCTTTGCTTGCAGGACTTGATGCAGGGGACTCATTGAACCTGTAGCACACAGGGAGTCCCTTCTTGAAGTAGTAGAAGATTTGCAAAGTCCTTTTCGTGGTGAAGCTCAAGTGTGCAGTTTGTGCAGTCTTTCAGAGTGCAGTGTCCAGGTGCAATTCAGAGGTCCAGCAGGGCAGTTCTTCTTCTTTGTCTTGTTCCTTGTAGGGATCTGAGGTGTGGGCGCAGCTCTGCCATATTTATCCTTGCTCCTGGGTGGAAAGCAGGGGGTCCTGTGTATCCAATCACAGGTGGGCTCCTTCCACCTTTGATGACACTCTTCAAAAGTACAACATGGCTAAAAGTGATTTTTGGAGGTTAGATCTGGCTGAGCCCACCCACTAGTTTGGCTAAAAATCCTGAACAGACTCGTCACCTGCTCTCTCCTAATCTAATCAAGAGGGCACCTAATTGTCTGGGGTTGCAGGATGTGGGGAGGTGCTGGGCTACTCCAAATGTCCTTCCCTCCCTTTGAAGACCAGTTTGGCCACTGTTTAAAATGTGGTGTTTGGCTGGCAGTCAGGTTACCCCCTCTCCAAACAAGGAACCTCACTCTAGTCAGGGTAAAGGAGAATCACCCTAACCTAACCCCTGCTCACCCCTTTGGTAGCTTGCGACGAGCAGGTAGGCTTAACTTCAGAAGCAATTTGAAAGTATTTGTACCAACACACACAGTAACTCAGTGAAAACACTACAAAATAACACAACACAGGTTTAGAACAATAGATAATATTTATCTAAACAAAATAAGACCCAAACAATAAAATTCTGAAATACACAAGTCAAGATATGAATTTTTAAAAGAATAAGAGTCTCAATCCTTAGAAAACAGTAGAACGCTTTTAGCGCACAAAAGCACCTAGGTAGCATCAAAATAAAGATGCACGGGTTAGTGTGAGTCGGAAAAGGCCAGACATGTGCTGATTTCTCACTCAGAAGCAAGACCTTGCGTCGTTCCTTCTCTGGTCGGGTCAGCGCGCTTTGTTTCTTCTCTCCCTCAAGCGAGCAATGCTTTAGTCCTGGATGGGCACCTGAGGTCCGGGCAGGCTTTGCGCTGATTTTCCACGCCCAGCGATGTTGTGTTGAAATCAGGTAGCATGGTGTTAAGAAACCGCGCTGCATGGGGGCTTGCGTTGTTAACAGCAGCAGCTGCGGGTGTTGCATGTCATTTCTCCAGCTGCATTGTGTCGATCTCCCAGCCATTTCCCAGCCATGATGCAGGTGGAGCGGTGTTTCTCATCCGCAAGGCGGGTGGTGCATCAAAAGATTCCCAGCACAGCAGTCTTTGCATGGATTTCTGTCCTTTTCCACAAGCTGCACCTTTCAAGGGCCCAGAGACTGGTAAGGGCACACTTGGCAGGCAGGAATCTCACAAGAAAGCCCAAGTGCTGGCAAAGAGAAGTCTTTGTTGTCCCTGAGACTTCAACAACAGCAGGGAAGCTCAGTTTGAGTCCTTGTAGATTCTTCACCAGCGAGAAGTAACACAAAAGTCAGTTTTTGTCCTCTCTCAGGTAGCAACAGCTACTGCAGGCCAACCCAGCAAAGCACTGTCATGGACAAAGGGGCAGTACTCCTCCTCCAGCTCCTCTAGCTCTTCTCCTTTGCCATAGGTTCCTCTTGGTTCCAGAAGTAATCTGATTTTCAGGGGTTTTGGGTGCTCTTCTTGTACCCCTTCCTGCCCTTGTAGGAGGCCTATTTCAAAGAGAAGTCTATGTTGTTTTCAATATCCTGCCTTGACCAGGCCAGACCCCAGACGCATACTAGGGGGTTGGAGACTGCATTATGTGAGGGCATGCACAGCCCTTTCAGGTGTAAGGGACCACTCCTCCCCTCCAATCAGCCCAGATGGTTTATCAGGATATGCAGGCTACACCTTTGTGTCACTGTCTAGAGGAAAGGTGCAAACTTCCCAACTGTCAAACTGAACCAGACAGGGAATCCATAAACAATCAGAGTCACAGAATGGTGTAAGCAAGAAAAATGCCTACTTTCTAAAACTGGCATTTTCAAACACATAATTTTTTTAAATTGTGAGTTCAGAGACCCCATCTATCACATGTCTATCTGCTCCCAAAGGGAATCTGTGTCTTAATAATATTTCAAGGCAGCCCCTATGTTAACCTATGAGAGAGATAGGCCTTGAAACAGTGAAAACCAAATTTGGCAGTATTTCACTGTCTGGACATGTAAAACACATAAGTTTGTGTCCCACATTTAACACACACTGTACTCTACCCCTGGGGCTAACTAGGTCCTACCTTAGGGGTGCCTGACATGTATAAAAAGAGAAGGTTTAGGAATGGCAAGGGGTACACTTGCCAAGTTGAATTGGCAGTTTAAAACTGCACTCATAGACACTGCAGTGGCAGGTCTGAGCCATGTTTATAGGACTATTAAGGTGGGTGGCTGAACCAGTGATGCAGGCCCTCTAGGAGCATTTTACTTACAAGCTCTGGGTACCTCTAGTACATTTTACTAGGGATTTACTAGTAAATCAAATACACCAATCATGGATAAGCCAATGTACACATATAATTTATACAGGGAATACTTACACTTTAGCACTGGTCAACAGTGCTAAAGGGTCCAGAGAAAACAGAACAACAAAAACAGAGTCCAAGAAACAGCCTGGGAAGTAGAGGCAGAAAGTTAGAGGAAACCGTGCCAATGATGCCAAGTCTAACACATGCCCCCCCCCCAACTGAAAGTGGGAGGCAACTACCCAACCTAATGGAAGTTATCATCACTAAGGCGAAAGACTCTGGACAGACCATCAGCATTGGCATGGTCGGTGCCAGGGTGGTGTTCCACCACAAAGTCCATTCCCTGTAGGGAAATGGACCACCTCAACAATTTAGGATTCTCACCCGTCATCTGCATCAACCATCTGAGGGGGCTGGGGTCTGTCTGCACCCGGAAGTGAGTCCCAAACAAGTAGGGTCTTAGCTTCTTCAGTGCCCAGAGCAGGCTGTGCACATGGAAGCCTTCAGGGCATCAAAAACTGTCTGGCAAGACTCAGTTCAGATCACATTTCTGGGATGCTTTTTAGAAGCTAACTCAGTCAAGGGAGCACCAATTGTGCCATACCCCTTGACAAACCTCCTATAGTATCTAGTGAGACCTTAAAAAGCTCTCACCTCAGTCTGGGTCTTGGGGGGCTCACAAGCTAGAATGGTTTCAATTTTTGTCTGGAGGGGTGCCACCTGGCCTCTCCCCATCTGGTGACCCAAGTACACCACAGACCCTGCCCTATTTGGCACTTACTTGCCTTAAGAATGAGGCCTGCCTTCTGCAGGGTCTCCAATACATTACAGAGGTGTTGCAAGTGTTCCTCCCATGTGGAACTAAAGACATCAATGTCATCCATGTAGGTGGCACTGAAATCATCCAGTCCAGCCAACACCTGGTTAACCAACCTCTGAAAGGTGGCAGTGGCATTGTTCTTCCCAAAAGGCATCACCCTAAACTGGTAGTGCCCATATGGTGTGAAGAATGCAGACCTCTCCATGCCCCCTCAGTCAGGGTGCTCTGCCAGTACCCAGAAGTGAGATCAAACGTATTTAGTTACTTGGCAGTTCCCAGTCAGTCAATGAGCTCATCAGCTTGGGGGATGGGGTGCGCATCAGTCTTGGTGACTGTATTGAGTCCCCGGTAATCCACACAGAACTAGAGTTCTGGAGTGGTACCAGGAGCAGCAGGTTTGGGGACCAAAACCACAAGGCTGGCTCAAGGGCTGCTGGAAAGCTCAATAACCCCAGCACTAACATTTTAGAAACTTCATCTTTAATGTTACCTCTCACCCTGTCAGTCACTCTGTAAGCTTTGAGTTTAACAGGAGGACTGTCCCCAGTGTCCAGATCATGTGTACACAAATGTGTGACCCCTGAGATCAGGGAGAATGGTGAGGCGAACTGACCCAACACTTGGTGACAATCCCTCTGTTACTCTGGGGTCAGGGAGGGGGAGAGGATTACTCCCTCCACAGACCCATCTTTTTATCCAGCAGACAGGAGGTCAGGAAGAGGCTTACTCTCTTCCTCAACCCTGTCATCTGTTGCTAGGAGCATGGACTATTCAGTCCGCTTAAAGTGTGGCTTGAGCCGGTTCAAATGCAGTAGCCTTAAAGGGCTCCGGGAAGTCAGCAAGTCTACTAGGTAGGTAGGCTGGAATACCCTAGGCTTCACTGGTACCATCACCCACACTTTTTGACCAGGTTGAAACTCGACCAGAGTGGCATTCTGATCATACCAGCTTTTCATGGCTTCTTGGCTTGCTTCCAGGTTCTCTTGTACAAGAGCTCTGAAGTGGGCAGTCTGGTTTCTCAGAACAAGCATGTAACTGAATACATCCTGGGGGGTTTACTAGGGACTTTCTCCAAAGCCTCTGTACCAGACTGAAAGGTCCCTTGGCAGGGTGGCCATACAACAGCTCAAAAGGACTAAAGCCAAGATCTTTTTGAGGCACCTCCCTGTAAGTGAACACAAGGCATGGCAAGAGGACATCCCACTTCCGCCTCAAGGGCTCTGACAGGCCCTTTATCATGCCTTTCAAGGTGCGGTTGAATCTGTCAACCAGCTCATTGCTTTGGGGGTGGTAGGGTGTGGTGAACTTGTATGTTACCCCACCCACTCTCTGCAGAGACTTCATATAAGTTGATATGAAGTTTGTGCCCCTATCGGACATCACCTCCTTGGGGAACCCCCATGCGGGTAAAACCCCCCATCAATGCACGGCCCACCACAGGGGCAGTAATCGATCTCAAAGGAATGTTGTAAGAGGCTGGCCTGGCTTATAGTGGGTACCTGATGGTACTTACACCTTGTGCCAGGTCCAGTTATCCCTTATTAGTAGATTAATAGTGTTCTAGCAGCTTAGGCTGATAGAGGTAGCTATAGCAGAGCAGCTTAGGCTGAACTAGGAGACATGCAAAGCTCCTACTATACGACTTATATCATGTAGGCACTATATCACATGAAACACAATACTCAGGGTTACTTAAATTAAAGGTACTTTAATTTAGGGACAATGTGGCAAAAAGATCTCAGAGGATATACTCCCTTAGGAGGTAAGTAAAATACACAAAATACTCATACAAACCAAAATCAGGTAAGTAAAACAGTCAGAAAATAGTGCAAACACTGTAGAATACAATAGGATGCAATAGGCCTAGTGCCAACACAAAGCATATACTCTGAAAGTGGAATGCGAACCATGAATGGACCCCTAGGCTAGTTTAGTGTGTAGAGGGTCGCTGGGAGTATAAGAAAACACTAAGGCCCATATTTATACTTTTTGACGCAAATTTTGCGGCAAAAATATTACCGCCGGCTAACGCTATTTATTTGCGCCATGCAGGCATCAAATTTATACTTTGATGCACGGCGGTGCAAACCACAGGTGTGAGTCATTTTTTTGTTACTCAAACCACTGCATCAAGTCGTAAAGGAAAACGATGTTAATGCAGCGAAAATGACTCGGAGCCGGTTTACGACGCCGCAAACCGGATACGCTCCGTTTTGTGACGCAATTGTGTCAAAAAGCTCCGCAAACACTGCAAAATGTGCATTGGAGAGCCAAAATGTATCTCATATGCTTGCACAGACCCCAGGAAGATGACAACAGACCAGGAACCAGCCAGGAGGACCCACACCAGACCCGGACAGGGAGAAGAAGAAAGGAAAGTGTCGCTTCCGTGCAGAGGAGCAGGAAATTCTGGTTAAAGAGGTCGCCTCAAAGTTGCCAATCAGTAGGAGAGAGGCAATATGGCAACAAATTGTTGACAAGATCAACAGTGTGGCAGAATTGCGGAGAACAGTCATCGAGTGCAAGAAACGCTGGCATGACTGTAACCGCAGGACCAAGGAAAATATGGCCAGAAACAGGAAGGCCGCACTGCAGACTGGAGGTGGGAGTCCAGCACACTAGGAGGCCCTGGACCACATGGAGGAGATGGTGGCAGCCGTCATCCCTGAGGAGATCGTCACAGGGATTCAAGGACAGGACAGCACAGACTACCAGGAGACAATGCACATGCAGGGTAAGTCGCATGGGGAATTAAAATGCACAAATGTTAACTGTAAGCAGGGAGGATGGACATACCTACTACAAAATGCATTCAAGTCATGATATTCAGAGAGTGGAATGGGTAAAGGGGCACGGCACAGGGGCATGGCCCGTTCTGAGGAAACCTGGGACACACTACTACACAACACCAATGACATTTGCATGGGGGTATGCTGCCATGCCAAGGATGTTGCAAAGGTAAAGCCAGGCCAGGAGGGAAGAGTACAACGTAAAACTGGCAGCACGTCATACGTCAGCCAGTATTCTCCCTACATTAACTAGGGCCCAATTAACAACCTCTGGCCATACCTGCAAGTGAAATGTAACATTGACAGCAGTTGCCACTACCACCTCTGCTGTGTGTGCAGGTCAAGTAGCTAATGGCAGTAACGTCCCCATGGATCAAACACACCCAAATTAGAGGATTCAGGATGACAACGTTATCAATTCCCTGAAATCTAGACAAATGTTACAATCCTGTCAAATGTGATTGCTCAAAGTTGCTACAAACATCAGCCATTGTCCTTAACATTAGGAGGTACACAGCACTAATGTCATACCCATGCTGCATATGCCAGGGTCCACCCTGTGTCTGGGTAACAATAGCTCCAATGACACCATGCAACATCCCAAATGTCATACTGCTCAGACAACAGCATTGAGGGGCAGGACACATGTAACTGGTTACAGAAATTTACGTGCACAGTCAGAGGTGGAAATAGAACACTGCTAGGACTACCCGTGCAATTCAATGTACCACACATTCCCAAACATCAGCAGTACACTTTACCAATGCTGACATCCATATTGTGCCATAACAAAGCTAGACATAGTATATGCTACATCTCAACTACATATAGGTGGATGTGAATGATCAGAGACTTGGGCTGGTCCAGATTGTCAAGTGTGGTGCTTGTGCCATCAGAGTACCCACAGCCAGTGAAAGGCCTCACCATGAGAATGGAAGTAGACAGAAGGTTGAGTAGGAAAAGAAGGTGGCAAGACACAATCTGCCCAGAACCAAGACCTAGAGAATGTGATGCTGACAAGTCCCCAAACTGACCACAATACATGTCACATGTAGGTGGGGACATAGGCCTGGGAGAATGCTAATAAGAAAGACAGGAACAATGAATAGGAACCAAGATCACAATGTTAAAATAATAGGAAGGCAGGCATGTCACATTACAAAGCCCACAACACAGACACACTAATTGTACTGTATCTCCTTGCAGAGGACGATGGCTCTCCTGCAGATATGCCTGTCCTAGACTCCCCTAATGACATGGATGACGAGCTGACAAACATCAGCCAGCAGACACTCCAAGATGTCCTTGAAACCCTCTGCAGCCCACCTTCAGTCACAAGGAGGAGCGCAGATACAGCAGCCATCACAGAGGATCCACCCACCACCCCAATTGTACGACCTGCCAGCTCCAACACAGCTGAGGACTCTGACGACCCTGGCACCAGCTTTGAGCGACCTGTAGTTGGAGTACAGTGGGATCTGGCCAAGGAGGTGCAGGTGGGGATGCAAACTATGGCAGCCAGCCTAGAGGGGGTGAGTCCGTGCACGATGTAAACTGAAGAACAGGCAGCAGCTATGCAAGGGCGAACAACAATCATGCAGGAAGTTGAAAAAAGGTTGAAGGAAATCAGCACAGCTGTAATAGAGTTGACCCAACACCTACAACAACAATGCTGTCATCGCTTAAACAAATGCAATATTGAACCCCTCAGGGCCGACCAGGCTGCCTACCACCGTGATGTGGCTACTATTCTTAAGAACCAGCAGCTCCTTCTTGCTGCAGTACTGCCCATAAGACCCCACAGTTAGCAGCTACTGGGATGTCTGACTCCACGTCTTCAAACACTGAGGTGTGTGTTGCCCCTTCACAACCACCACCACCAAGGGCAGAGGAGACAACACACACATCAGAAGATGAATACGTGGAGCAGATCACCTTCACCCGTAAGAGTACCCAGTAGCACTAGTCCCTGCCACATGGCCACCTATTACCAAGGTCCTGTGCTTTGTAACATGAAAGTCTTGCAACAATTGTATTAAAGCACTGTTCTTCAACCCACTGTTTATCTTGTCAGCCTGCCCTGTGAATGTCTCTCACTAACTGATTGGCAAATCCTGTTCCTCTGCACTGTCTGACACTTCACCCCAGCATGTCCAATGACATGTCCTTTTGCACTTGTGTAGCATCACAATGGAAGATGTCACACTAATGGACTCACAATCATGGACAATGTGCATATAGCACTACAGCACTTTTAAATAAATAGCACTTACACAACAACTTTGTCTCTGTATAATGTGACACATCATCCGTGATGGCCATCAGTGATGTTAACCTGAGGTCAATGAGCATTGATTGTCTAGACATCTGACCTGAACGATTCTTGGCTGATAACTATGCACAGTGGCCTGGATTGTACCATCATCTGCCCTTCCTGAGGGTTATTTCTAAGCAAAATATAAACTATGCACCAGAATGCTGTGTTGTACAGAATAACGCCTCTCAAGGGATGTCTAAGTCAGAAAAAAGTACCTTTGATTGTTACTGAAAATAAAAACTTACGTATGTGACATATTCGCCAAATTTTACCTAACACACCAAACAGCATGAAGGGATGTGTATGAGTTTCCATAGAAATAGGTAACCGTGCTGAACATTGTAACATATGATAGGTGTGAGTTATGTATACCATACTACATGAGAGCATACTACCACTCACCGTATAAAGATTTGCAGGGATATCAGGCTGCAGGCAGACATTACACAGTGTCCCCAATACCAAATGTGGTAGCAAAGTATGAGACATTGAAAACATACAGCCCAAAATAACCACACTTTGGGATCCATGGTAACCGTGAGTGGTGGGTGCAATGGATGGCTGAATCTTAGCTAAGTAGCTTTGGTGTAGCTGCCAACGTCACAGCTCAGTTGGGATATGGTTGCAGTATGGGACACAAAAACTAATACCAAAGAGACACTGTTCACTCTTGGCAAGGCCCTGATCTACAAGCATGTGACACATACTGTAGAGGGTTACCTAGATATTTATTAAACAGTAAAAACAGAAGCTAAAACCAGGGGAAACACCTAACCTAACCTATTCTACTCTAACTACACATTACCCACAACGTTCCAAAGTAACCTAAGCTAAACTTACTTATCACATTTAACTAAACGATCTAAACATCAACCCCCCACCCCTCTTATAAGACGGGACACATGGAGGGCAACAGATACTAACCTAAATACATTCTATCTTAGACTAAACAAATATACATATATATATATATATATATATATATATATATATATATATATTTTTTTTTTACACCATTACCCCAACATTGCCCACCACCCACCCACACACATAATAAAAAAAACTGTTGAAAAAAGTATGAAACCCCCACACCCACTACTACTAACTAAACTAACGGCCTATGCTAACCTAACACTAAGCCCCCTAAACCAACTAAGTTAAAGAACCAGGAAAGAGGAGGGAGGGGAGGGAATTATGTTGGAGTAGAAGCCTACAAGTCGGCCCTCCTCAGGGTCTTTTTAATGGCCTCCAATTAACTTGTGCTGCCTCCTGCTGCAGTCTGGTCATTTTCCAGAGGACCACAGTCCAACTTCCTTTGCATCTGAGCATAAGCTGCAGGGTCTACGGCTGCAGCAGGGGTGCTCTGGGTGCCAGTCGATTAAGTATGGGCCCTTGTCGGTGCCATGTCGGTAGGCTGAGGTGCGGGTGGTGCTGTGACTGGTCCTGGAGGTGTTGCTGTAGATGGTCCAGCAAAGGTCCCAGCTGCTGTTGGTGCCACCTGGGTGGTAGTGGTGTTGGTCTCTGTGGAGGACACGGAAGGGCCCCCTTGTGCAATTGCCTTCCACACTCCAAAGGCTCTCTCATGGCGATATCGTCTTGCCATGTTGCCGTCCCTAGACTCCACATCCAGAATGTGGTGGTAACTCATTGCCCTGCATTGGAACTCTCAAAGCTGGATGAAAGTCATATTGGCTGCTGTTAAGACAAATAGAAAACTGAACATTAGGTACTGCATTGTGTGAACTGGCTCAAGAAGTAAATCAGACAATACATCTAATGTACCTGTAACAGCCCATATCATCATACAGATCACTGATAGTCCCTGAGTAAGTACATGGCAAGCCAGCCTACAAATGTCCTAGCCTCAAATAGCACATCCAAACCCTACAAGATGGGTAACAACTGGAATGACTTTGGCATCATAGTTCTGCCAGTTGTCAGGTAAAAATCATGCTGCATATCCTCCACCACTGACAGGCCAACAAATTTCTATGTTCTGGATGGCAATCTAGGGCCACAAGATCTGCGAGTTGTAAATGGACTTGCCAGTATAGAATGCATGTGCTAATCATGAGTGGGTATCCTAGGTTTGGACAAGTGATTTACTGATTTACATGTCTGTGTACCAAACTTGGATCATCAGTCCTAGGTACACTATTCTCAACCCTACGCCTGTATCTGGGGGGGGTGGTGAACAAGCAACTAATCATTTGTAACAACAAGGACACCCAGGAAGCTTTGGAAAGCTGTACATGGGTTTGGCCAACACACCACAGGTAAGGAGGAACTTCAAATAGGATACACCCAAACCTTGGACATTCCCATCAACGCTTATCTTTGGAAATGCATACCATTGTCTACATCATTTCCCACCAGTAAGCCATGACTTATACCAAACAGATAGATGCAAGCACACCTCTGGCCAGGAGCTGCATGCACACCAAGGCCATTCTACTCAAGTGCCCCATACTCGTAGCACAACATGTGGAGCTACATGCTGCTAGGAACTTAAATATACAGTACAACATGTTCATTAGTGAACATGGAAGCTGAAGTTTGTGGGGAAGACTTTGGCATCTCTATTCTGTGAGAATCAGGGTCTGACTTGCTGACTAATTAACTAATATGGTCCACTGCTACATTTTCTGATTTCAAGTTTTATCCACATAACTCATCCCTATTCACATTGGTGTGCCTACAGGACTGACCTATGCCAATAGGATAAGTATTGGCCAACTCAAAGATGGTGATAAAATGGTACTCCACTCAAGGAACAAAACAGATGATTGACCAGCGCATCACACCTTGCTATGTGTCCAACACACAGGAGTCAATCACACATCATCAGCAAACACAACACAGAACAGAAATATCAACACTTACTGGAGATGTCTGGGTCCGCAAATTGAGCCACCTCTCCAATAGTGTAGGGTGCAGGTCCACCTGTAAGGCATGGAAGGGAGAAATGTGCTCAATGTCTGTGCACTGTACAACACTTCAAAATACAAACACTATGTATAATATTAACTCAGAAAGTAAAGCCTCTCAAACATGATGATGCTGCATCCTACATACCACTGCAAACAGGTACAGACCTGGGGACTCCAGTGAGTGATACACACATATCCGCACACATGCAGTGGCCATAACTATCATGTGGTGGCAAACATGCTCCTTCATTAGTGAGCAGACAAAATCATGGAGTGTATTCCTCTCATCATGTGTATCCATGAGATACATCCAAAGCCACTTTCAGGAAATATCACAGACTGCAAAGTGAAAGTGAAAGTACACCCACTATACCAATTCTGTAAACAGGATATCCTATTACATCACTTCCTGCCTCAAATGCGGTGCGTTTTTCTTGTTATGCGTCAAAATATAATGACGCTTACAGTCTGTGCATCATTTTTTTTTATGCACATGATAAAAAATAACCCCGCATCCATATTGTTAAATATGTGTTATACTTAACCAATTTCCGGGGGGACAGTGTGGGAATTACCGCTCAGGGCCAATGGATGTTTCAGGCCATTGTGCGTCATATTTCGACTCATATGCATCATTTTTAGACGCTTGTGTATTCTTTTTTGATGCATATGCATCAACATTTCTGTCATTAACAGGGTTTGGGTCCTTTCTCATTTTGAATGGGACATGACAGTTGTGAAAATACAGAGATGGGCTGATTGCACCCACATTGGGCATTACGGTGTATGAGCACATGTGACAGATCACACTACTGCGGACCATGATCCTCTACTTGGTGTACCGGATTTTCACGCATCACTGACGCAATAGATGGCCAAACGTGTGGGATACAATTATGTATTACCCAGTTTGGGCATGTTTTGCATCAAGAGAGGATAGCAAGGTGATGCAACTTACTACAATAACTTAAAGCCTATGGGTCAATGTGTGTGATTTGGCTACTACTATTGTTTTTGACCCACTGTGTGAACATCACAAGATGCATTTTTGCTAATCTGCTTGTATGCATGTGGAGTCAATGTGTCCAACCCTCAGATGCAAGTCAGTGTGGAACTGAGAGAGGGCATGTGTTAGTCATACACATAGCAAGAACTGCTGTGTGCACTTCCTAGGTTTTTTGGAACATAAACACCACCAATGACAAAGCATGCACTGGATAGATAGCAGACGGTTGTTCATGTCAATGTTCGAAAACTTAGCCATGACATGTCCTGGAATGTTGGATACTACTTCCTAGGCACTTGTTTGTTAACCCACCATGAGTCAGGCATGGGATCATACTATGTGGGTACTGTGTTTGTGACACGGAGTCCCAAATATAATACACAATTGTAATGTTATGCCACAGTTGGAGTCATATAAATGAGCCATGTCTCTCCTGTGGCAGTGGAGGACCAGCAGACCAAGCAGCACGTGTTCACATATTTCCAGTGGTAAAATGCACAGAGGTGTCTGGTTCATGTGTGTAGGCCAATGTTTTGCCTGTATAATTATTGGGGTCTATGTTGTCACAGTTACGTGCAGGTCTAGTCATGAGTCTGTGGAGCTATTTCCTGTATCTACAAAGTATCCTTTGCAGATCAATAGAAGGAAAGCCAATGGGGATTTGAGAACTCACATGGAGATGGTCCAACCCTGTCACTGCAGATGTATTATGAGACTGTCAATAGGGCGACCCTGGTGTGCTGACAAAGTTAATGTCTCAGGAATCTTATACCGGCAGATTTCCTGACAACATTTGTACACAGGTTGGCCTTTAAAATTCCCACAGTATCTGGGAACATCAGTGCCTCTGTGTTGATTACTCTCACAGCTTTTCACCACACAAGCCCCATCAATATGTTGGGAGCAATGTGAATCAGCGTGTGGACTGTCAGAGTCCTAACATGTGTAGACATTTCATGCACAATATCTGACATTGTTTGTTGTGCTGGAGGCACCATAACCAATCCATGCATACAGCCATGGTACACTGTCATAATTTGTCACTCATGCATACATGAGACTCAGACAAGGGATAGGCCATGATTCGGTTTTTTGGAGACAAGTCCCCCCCCATGGTGAAATAAATAAACTGATTATGCCAAACAATGTATTTGAGTATGCATTGTAGACCCACCTGACACAATACCCCAGGAGGAATATGATGGTTGGGAAAGCAACTATGATACAAATGTAGGCCCAAGGAACCTTTAAGGTAATGCTAAGACAGGAGCCAGTCAGGCTAACAGGATGGAGGGTCAATCAGGTTCCAAACATTTCACAAGGTAAATACACAGTGGTCAGATTGAGAGTGGTCAAAGGACGAACAAGGCAGTGGAAACGGAAAAGTGTGTTTGTCTTGTTTGTTGGAAAGTAACACATTAACCCAGGGTGTGTGTTACACAGCTGATCTATACGGCAAGGCATAACAGTGTTATGGATGAAATGGCAGCTTCTATGCTGTTCCAAGCTGCCGCAAGGGCAGTGCATGTTCAAATGGCTGGTGTCCATGGAGGTGCTCACAGGTGTGTGTAGCATCAGTCTCTCACATGTCCTGTAGGTGAGATTCAAGTTCAAATGGCCAACAGTACCTTTCACATGGGAAGCAATGTACCGGTGATAACAGGGCTTAGAGACTACAAGCCAGTGAATTATTTAACCTGGCGTCCATGCAGACAGAAGTACAATGACTATGGCATACCATACTAAGCAGGGTAGCACACTGGATTTACATTGGGAGTCTGGAAGTGTGCAGAGGAGGGATTATCTGGGGACACATATTACCATTCCTGAAACCTCTGACGAAGGGTGGGTGAGACCGGGAGGGAAACATCCTGAACAACTAGGTCTAAACCACTACTTGCCTGAACCACTACTGCTAAACAACTAAAAAGTCTCTACAACTAAGTACTGAACAACTACTGTCTGAACAACTACTGTGTCTGAATAACAATTGCCTGAACAACTAATTTTAAGGTAAGTTTTTCCTTTTGGTTTTTATGGTTTATTAGTTGTTTAGAATATATATATATATTAGTTGTTCAGGCAATTGTTATTCAGACACAGTAGTTGTTCAGACAGTAGTTGTTCAGTACTTAGTTGTAGAGACTTTTTAGTTGTTTAGCAGAAGTGGTTTAGGCTATAGTTGTTTAGGACCTAGTTGTTCTGTCACATATTCAGACCGGGAACATGGGTGTGTCAGGACTTAGGACATGTGCTGCCATGTGCAGGGGATGTCATGTGAGCAATGCTAGTCATACCTGGAGCACTTGTGCTATGACTTTGCTGCTTATATGGAAATCAAGTCACACATAGTCCTTGCAAAGATAGGTGATGTACGACTTACTGCTGTCAAGGGTCTGGTCATACATTCCTGTTACTAATGCAATAGCACATCCACTGCCTCATGCATGACGCATTTGTTTCCATTATTGACTGATGGTGTCTTAGTTGTGTGCCATATGCTGCTATGAACCATATTGCCAACATGTATGTGTGAAATAGGTGTGGTCCTCTGCTATTGTCCTTCAAATGTGACATGTACAGGATATATGTTATTTACAGTGTGAGTGAATGTGGCTGTAAATTCATACGCATCTAACTAGTTTAGGAATGTTCTGAGTCCTAATCAGGAATTTCAGCAATGCTCCATGAGGCTACTCTCTGAATCTGATAGTTAGAGATAATGTTATGCAAAAATGATTATCCAGACCATGATATGGTGATTAGTATAGGTGTTTATTTGCATATGGTAAGACAGTGGTGATGGGTGAGTAGAGTTAAAAGAAAGTTTGCCATTATGTTGTCTCCAGCGCAATCCTGCAGCTGTGTTTGGATGGTCCCCCTCATGTTGATGGACAGCATCCTCCTCTTCCTCCTCTTCAGGCATTTGTGGGTCGGGTTTATATAGGGGAATGTTCCTTCCTACACATATGTTGTGCAGGATGGCAGTTACAAATTATTTTGCACACCATTTCAGGTGAGTATAGGAGCCTGCCTCCGGTGATGTCGAGGCACCTGAATCTTGACCTCAGGATGCCAAAGGTCCTCTCGACTATGGTGCATGTCCTCCTATGTGCCACAATATAGGCACTCTGTGCTGCAGTGCTTGGGTTTGCAAATGGGGTCATAATTCATGGCTGGATCCCATACCCCTGATCAGCTGAAAGAGAAAATGAGTGACAACATGTTGATGTAGCTTGTCCCGTGAATATCACTTTGCATGGCAGTAGTTCTCTTGTGTTGTCCGTGACTCATTGGTGTTTGTGTTATTGTGTGGATTCCTAGGCTTCTCGGATGCACCATCAGCACTGGGTTGATTCCTTATCTGAACTGGAGTTTGGCTGTTGACCGGATGTTAGCAGTATTTTTGTAGAGTTGCAGTACAATGTGTACTCCCTTGCATTGTGACTTGTGAAATAGGTGTCCCTGTGTCTTAACTAGGGGTGAGATGATACTTCAATACACAGAATCAATTTGACAGTGGTGGTAACACGGTTGCATCTATGTACCCTGGACATCCCATACAATTTGACATATGCAATAGATTAATTTAGGCATCAGTGAGACCCTTAGATTTTGCAAGGTGACAATGTGCAAAACATCTCCGTACGTTGTGAGCACTGACGTGTTAACAATTGACTATGCACTAATTCACATGTGTGACAAGTTCACTGTAGACCTATTTCTCTGCCCTTGCCAAGTCGACTCAGGTTGTAACGTGTACCTATACTACTGAACATGTTCAGGGTCCGATGGCTAACTTGGTTGTGAGGTTGTCATTTAGAGTTTCAGAAGGTCCGTATGGCAGTACATCTGTTGTGTGTGTTAATTTGTCGCAATGCGTATGTGTAGGAATGTGCACTTTAAATATTATCCCATCAAGATGTGTTCTTCGCACAGTCCACTTGCTTCTTGGTAGTGGGCAATGTGAGAGCAGGAGTGATGTGAGATATTGGTACAGCCTCAATGATTGCACGTGACCTTCATTGTAGTCATCATCATGCTATGTGTGTCACAGTGTTTGACCTGCAGCAAAACACATTACACACCACTTACACAGTACGTATTGGTTTGAAGGGTGTTGGATTGAGTGTTATTGATGTGATATAGAAAGTTTAATCTTCCCAGATGTACTGCCAGTTGGGGCTACGTGTTTGTCATTGTGTTGTTTTACATTTTTCCCTTGTGTCTGTGGAGTGGCATCAGTTGTTATTTGGAACGGTCATTTGTCCCTAGGTGTGTCTCCCATTGGGTGAGGATATCAAACATGCCTACCAGTGTCACAACCTCAGTGTGTTCCTGTCCACGTGTCGATGTCGTGGTGTATGTGTTGTGTGTCCTAAAGGGTTGCTGTGCAGTGTGTATATAAGTAGGTTTCTGTACTTACCAACAAGTAGGCCATTTCCATATCGTCCTTCCTGGAAGTGTTGATTGATGGTGCAGTGATGGAAGATGAATGAATCATGTACACTCCCAGGATACTTTGCCACGATGTTGGTGATCAAACCCCGGTGATCGACAATGGCCTGCACATTAATGGAGTGTGTGTGCTTCCTGTTGCAGTATAGATGTTCGGTTGCAGCAGGTGGCACAATGCATACATGTGTGCAGTCAATGGCACCAAGGACGTGTGGGAAGGCATTAATTTGGTAAAACCCCCTTTTTGTCTCCTGCTGCTTCTGCTGTGTGTTGGGGAAGCTGATGTGGCAGGGTGTGAGGGAGATGATGGCATCCAATACCTTGGGTAGGATGGCAGAGAATGAGGGCTGTGAGATCCCAGCAACCAGGGCGCCAGTGGTTTGAAAGGAGCCACTTGCCAAAATGTGTAGTACAGCAAGCAGCTTGGTTTCTGGTGGAATGGTGCGGGGTGTCTGCAAGCTGGGTGCCAACTGTGGCTCAATGTTGCGCAGCAGCTGCTGAATGGCTTGCCAGTTAAGCCTGTACCTCTGAATGATATCTTGTTGGCGGAGTCCCATAAAGGTTGTCCTGGTGCAGAATATCCTCTCCTGCCTTCTGCGTTGCCTTTGGGGTCCCTGCTGGTGTTGTGGAAGCTGCTGTTGTTGGTCCTGTGCTCTGCGTCTGCGAGCATGCTGGATGAAAAGCACCTCCATATCTTCCTTTTGGAGCTCTGCTGTTGCTTCTGTGTGTTTTCCTGAAGTAGTGGTGTGTTTGCCCCATTTTAACGCCTGCCCTGACCCAGGAGTTGTTTTTTGACGCAAATCGGGTTGTGCATCATTTTCTGACTCCGCCTCCCGGCCGTGCGTCATTTTTGCGCGGTAGCATAAATAAGGTGCACAGGAGTTTAAGTCATTTTTTGAACGGGAACGCCTACCTTGCATGTCATTAACGCAAGGAGATTTCCCGCACCCAGAAAATGACGCACACGGTGGGATTTTGGTGGGCTCGGGAGTCAAAGTTTAAATATGGTGCACGGTTTGCACCGAGTGTGCGTCAAAACGTTTGACGCACATTCGGCGCAAACAGAGTACACATATGCCCCTAAATGTGTCCAAGATACCCCACCCAAGACCCTGAAAAGTAGGAGTAAAGTGATACTACTTCCCCAGAAACACACTAAACTTGTGATAGATTATTCTGCAAAGACCACAACAGACTGCAAAGCACTGAAGACAGATTCCTGGACCTAAGGACCTGCAAAGGAAGAGGACCAAGTCCAAGAGTCATGAAAGTGTCCAGGGGGGGCAGGAACCCACTAAACCCCGAATGAAGTTACAAAATTGCTGCCTCCGGATAGAAGAAGCTGAAGATTCTGCAACAACAGAAGGTGCTAGGAACTTCTCCTTTATGCAGAAGATGTCCCACGGAGTGCTGGAGGATGCAGAGTTGTTTCTTTGGAGAAAGACTTTAAACAAGCCTTGCTAGCTGCAAAGGTCGCAGTGAAAGATAAAGGGTCCTGCCCGGGCCCAGGAGGGACGAGGATGCTGCTACTTAGGAGAGGAGACAGAGGGGGCCCTCAGCAACACAGAGAGCCCATGCACAAGGAGGGAGCACCCTCAGAAGTCCTTGAACACGGGTTCGAGAAGACTGAGCACAGCGGTCATCTCAACACTACAAAAGAGAGTCCCATGAAGCCGGAGATCAACTTAGGGAGTTGAGCAATGCAGGACAGAGTGCTGGGGACCTGGGCTAGGCTGTGCATGAAGGATTCCTTGCAAAAGTGCACAGAAGCTCTAGCAGCTGCAGTTCCCGCGGTGCACAGGATTACCGTCTGGAGAGTGGAGGCAAAGACTTACCTCCTCCAAATTTGGACAGTTGGACCACTGGACAGTCTGGGTCACTTGGATCTAGCACCTGTGTTCCAGGAGCCATGCTCATCAGGATGAGAGAGGTCCCAGAGTACCGGTGACGCTGAAGTTTGGTGCTTGCTGGAGAAGGGGAAAGATTCTGTCATCCCACAGGAGATTTCTTCACGGCTTCCAGTGCAGGGTGAAGGAAGCAGCCCCCAAGGCATGCACCACCAGGAAACAAGCGAGAAAGCCGGCAGGATGAGGCGCTACAATGTCACTGGTAGTCTTCTTGCTACTTTGTTGCAGTTTTGTAGGTGTCCTGGAGCAGTCAGCGGTCGATCCTTGGCAGAGGTCGAAGAGAGAGATGCAGAGGAAGTCTGCTGAATTCTTTCAAGTCGTTATCTGAGTAAAAGCCCACAGGAGAGACCCTAAATAGCCTTCAGAGAAGGATTGGCCACCTAGTCAGGTAAGCACCAATCAGGAGGGGTCTCTGATGTCACCTGCTGGCACTGGCCACTCAGAGGCCTCCAGTGTGCCCTCACACCTCTGGATTCAAGATGTCAGAGGTCTGAGAGACACTGGAGGGGCTCTGGGCACCACCCCTAGGGTGGTGATGGACAGGGGAGTTGTCACTCCCCTTTCCTTTGTCCACTTTCATACCAGAGCAGGGACTGGGGGTTCCCTAAACCGGTGTAGACTGGCTTATGCAAGGAGGGCACCATCTCTGCCCTTCAAAGCATTTCCAGAGGCTGGGAGAGGCTACTCCTCCCGAGCCCTTAACACCTAATTCCATAGGGAGAGGGTCTAACACCCTCTCTCAGAGGAAATCCTTTGTTCTGCCTTCCTGGGTCTGGGCTGCCCAGACCCCAGGAGGGAATAACCCTGTCTGTGGGGTGGCAGCAGCTGTAGCTGCAGAGAAAACCCCAGAGAGCTGGTTTGGCAGTACCAGGGGTCCATAGTGGAGCCCCGGGGATGCATGGGATTGGCACCCCAATACCAGATTTAGCATGGGGGGACAATTCTATGATCTTAGACATGTTACATGGCCATTTTCGGAGTTACCACTGTGAAGCTACATATAGGTGGGTCACACGTGCAATGTTGTCCCTGCACTCACAAAGTCTGGGGAAATTGCCCTGAACTATGTGGGGTCACCTTTGCTAGTGCAAGGGTGCCCTCACACTTAGTAACTTTGCACCTAACCTTCACTAAGTGAGGGTTAGACATATAGGTAACTTATAAGTTACTTAAGTGCAGTGTAAAATGGCTGTGAAATAATGTGTGCGTTATTTCACTCAGGCTGCAGTGGCAGTCCTGTGTAAGATTTGTCTGAGCTCCCTATGGTGGCAAAAACAAATCTGCATCCTATAGGGATCTCCTGGAACCCCAATACCCTGGGTACCTAGGTTCCATATATTAGGGAATTTTAAGGGTGTTCCAGTGTGCCAATTAGAATTGGTGAAAATGGTCACTAGCCTATAGTGACAATTTTAAAGGCAGAGAGAGCAAATGCACTGAGGTTCTGGTTAGCAGAGCCTCAGTGACACAGTTAGTCACTACACAGATACAGACATTCAGGCCACAAACTATGAGCACTGGGGTCCTGGCTAGCAGGATCCCAGCGAGACAGGCAAAAACAAACTTACAAACATGTGAAAATGGGGGTAACATGCCAGGCACAATGGTACTTTCCTACAAATGGCTTCCGGGTACCGGGTGGCATGGTCCACCAAGACAGGAAAAACCTGTTACCCATGGCTGTCTTGGGATCCTGAGGCCCCACAATGTCAATCATTTCAAAGGGGGTACTAATGACAGAGAAAAGTTGTGGGGGGGCCTTGCATTTCCCCCCACACTTGCCACTTGCCTGACAATCTGGACAAGACTTGCAATGAACATCTGAGTGCCTGCGCATTAGGGGCCAGTAAAAGTGAGTGACAAGCCGTTTAAAGGTCTTGCCCTGCCCCTAATGTCTAGCTAAAGGCACATCATGAGCCAGACCCAGTAGGAAGGCTTTTAAGTGTTGGGGTACCAGCAGCACATGGGCTGACCCAGGCTCAGGAACCTAAGGCTCTCTATAGAGGAAGCCATCATCCCAGTAAATTAAATGTGATTCAGGCTCCTTGCCAGATGCCTGGTCTGCATCCTGACGCCGCAAACCCACCAGAGTAGGGCATGATTTCTGTGCCTCACAGAATGCTTCCCTGGTGGCTCCCCTTCTTGCTGCCACTGTGATAGTTCAGCGACCTTTCCCAGTTCAGCCACCTGTTCCCATATAGGCTCCAGGGCCTTCCGCTCAGGTTCAGCCTCCTCCTGGACCGTGGGAACTTCTGGGGCTGGTTTCCCGTGTCCCTTGTCCTTCCTCTTTCTGGCAGACACCTGGGCCACTCTTTCAGGCTCAAGCGTTTCCTGATCAGCCTGACTTGCTGCCATCGACCGGATAGACACACACACCCACCCATGCAGACTCAACATTTCCAAGTGTGACCGGCGTTCCACCTCCTACCAAGGAGAATCCTCCAGGTCACTGCCAAGCAAACAATATACAGGCATGGTTGGACTTACAACTACCTTCAAGGAACCTGAGACCCCCCCCCCATTCAAGGGGAACCTGTGCCACTCTGCACAGGCACTCTGAGTTGTCCACTGCAACTACTTGGTGAAGTACATAGGGGTATATCTGCTCCTCAGACACAACATGACTCCTCACTGTAGTCACACTGGCTTCTGTGTCTCTCAGAGCCTCCACCCTCTGTCCATTGATGGTTACCCACCGCCTATACTTCTTAGTGTTATCAGGCATGAGGGTCCACTGCACCATCTGTGAGAAAGTAGCCTCTTTCTAGCCTTGTTACCCCCACTTTTGGCCTGTTTGTGAGTGTATGTCAGGGTGTTTTCACTGTCTCACTGGGATCCTGCTAGCCAGGGCCCAGTGCTCATAGTGAAAACCCTATGTTTTCAGTATGTTTGATATGTGTCACTGGGACCCTGCTAGCCAGGACCCCAGTGCTCATAAGTTTGTGACCTATATGTATGTGTTCCCTGTGTGGTGCCTAACTGTCTCACTGAGGCTCTGCTAATCAGAACCTCAGTGGTTATGCTCTCTCTGTACAAATTGTCACTAACAGGCTAGTGACCAATTCCACCAATTTACATTCGCATACTGGAACACCCTTATAAATCCCTAGTATATGGTACTGAGGTACCCAGGGTATTGGAGTTCCAGGAGATCCCTATGGGCTGCAGCATTTCTTTTGCCACCCATAGGGAGCTCTGACAATTCTTACACAGGCCTGCCACTGCAGCCTGAGTGAAATAACGTCCACGTTATTTCACAGCCATTTTACACTGCACTTAAGTAACTTATAAGTCACCTATATGTCTAACCTTTACCTGGTAAAGGTTGGGTGCTAAGTTACTTAGGGGGTCATTCTGACCTCGGCGGTAAAATGCCCTTACCGCCGGTCAAAAGACCGCCATAACACCGCCGCGGCCGCGGTCATTCTGACCCACAACGGCCAAACCTCCAAAAATCCGTCCTCCACTGCAGCCCGCCACATCGGCGGGCAGCGATAAACTGGAGATGACCAAACCTCCACCGTCACGCCAACAGAAATACGCCCATGCCATTACGACCCACGAATTCACACGGCGGTCATTCAAACGCGGTATTTCATTGGCGGTACACACCGCCGCGGTCAGAATACACATACATCACCAAAACACAGCCACATTGGACAATTTGAAATACACACACCTGATACACATACACACACCACTCCCACACAATCAACCAACTATAAAACACACACCCACATCACCCACAAACCCCTGCGACCCTAATTACTGAGAGAAGGAGAGAGAGACACAGCAGACAATCCACAGCAAGACACACTGAGGCACACTACACCATCACACACACCACATAGTAGCACAAAGCACCACTCACCAACACACTCCTCATCACATACACCACCCCACACCTCACCCACACCACCCCATGGCACCCCAAAGGCACCCACGCTTTTCGGACCAAGAACTCCGGGTCATGGTGGAGGAAATCCTAAGAGTGGAACCCCAGCTCTTCGGCTCGCAGGTGCAGCACACCAGTATAGCCAGGAAGGCGGAGCTATGGCAGCGGATCGTGGACAGGGTCAACGCGGTGGGACAGCATCCCAGGAATAGGGAGGACATCCGCAAAAGATGGAACAACCTACGGGGGAAGGTCCGATCGATGGTCTCCAGGCACAACATCGCGGTCCAGAAGACTGGCGGCGGACCCCCACCCACCCCTCTAGAATTTACATCGTGGGAGCAAGAGGTCTTGACCATCCTGCATCCTCAGGGCCTCGCAGGAGTAGCCGGAGGAATGGACTCTGGTAAGTCCAATCTCAACTACTATATCCCCCCCACCCCACCAGCATGCCAACCCACACCCCCACCCTCACCCCCAACCCCCCAGCACACATCCTCCCTGACAATGTCTCACCAGCACAACCCACCCATCCCAACACCAACTCCTGCATGCCAACACAAATCATGGGCTCCCATCACCTAAGCATGACCACTGCACTAACCCCTCCCCCCCACTAAATACCCTCACAACACCTCCCTCCAGGGAACGCCTGCACTGGGGGACAAGGGCACCCACAACACGCATGCTATTGCACACACAGAAATAATAACCAAACTCTCTTACCCCATGCAGGACCCGAACGACAACACACCAGCCAGGAGGGTCCAGAAGTGTCCATCCCACCACCGGAACAGGCCCACACTGAGGATAGCAGCTCTGTCGACAGTGAACCTGATGACCAGCCCGGACCATCGGGGACCTCTGGGCAGTCGGTTCCCCTCAGGCAGCCACAGGCCACACCAGACCCGACCCCCTCTGCCGACACCAGCACAGCTCCCACCCAGCGGGCCCATGCCTCTGTCTCTAGGACAGCTCAATCAGCGGTGTGTCTGCCACTACAGGGCACCCAGGCTAACCCAACACCCCAACAACAACAGGGACCTGGGGGCAGTGGTGGCGGGCACACCGTCCAGGGGACAGAGGCCGGGGGAAACCGGGCAGCTCGGAGGGCTGCTGTGCGACAGGGGGGGGAGGAGAGGCCCAGGGAACCCACTCTCCAAGAGGCCCTCACCACCATCATGGGGGCATACCACCACTCCCAAGAAACGATGGCGACGGTACTGGCCAGGTTCACTGAGATCCAGGCACAGCAGGAGGAACGCTACATGGGTTTCAGGGAGGAGCTGAGAATCATCGGGACCGCAATGGGGACCATCGTCCTGGCCCTCCACAGGATAGAGGACGCGTTACGGGACCATGGTGCACCACACAGGGCCCCTGTCACTAGCCCGGACCAGGAACAGCCTACCACCTCCGCCGGCGCTAGTGGACAGGAGGTCCCAACACCTCGACAGCTCCCCAGAACCCCACCTCCTGTTGAAGAACAACCACCCCGTAAGAGGAGCCTGAGACCAAAGAAAAAGACAGAGTAGGATGTCAAGACCCCCGCCTGCAGGACATACCCCCTCAAGTCTTCCCACTGTCCCACATTGCCACCCTGTCCAACCATGAACTGCCTATGCTCCATCCTTCCACAGGCAAAAGGACAATGCACCTGTGAGACTGAGAACTGGAGTCTGCCATGGATATTCCTCCACCCCCACCCATCACCCTAAGAATCACATGTACCGATATCTAGCACTGTAAATAAATCACATTTTGCACACAAATCTGTTTTGAGTCATGCTGTATTATTGACAAATGTATTACATATTACTGTTCGATTTCTGTTCTGTCAATTAGTCATGACAACATACCAATGTCAATACGCTGTATTTCATGGGCGAACCAAGCAGAAGTCAGGTACTGAGTCAGACAGCACTGAGAAGGGAAGGGAAAGGCAAAAATCAATGAAAAACATCTGTGGGGAACTACAGAAAGTACAGATGCAGGAGGCTATAAGCAAATTGTGAAATGGCGTGGGTGATTCTTACCTGGGTGTTACTGGAAATACTGTTGTATCACTCTGTCCCTATTGTCTGTGTCGTCCTCTGAGTCTTCCTCCTCTTCACTCTCCACAGGCTCCACGGCTTCTACAACACCACCATCTGGACCATCCTCCTGCAGGAAAGGCACCTGGCGTCGCAAAGCCAGGTTGTGAAGCATACAGCACGCCACGATGATATGGCACACCTTCTTTGGTGAGTACATTAGGGATCCACCTGTCATATGCAGGCACCTAAACCTGGCCTTCAGGAGGCCAAAGGTTCGCTCAATCACCCTCCTAGTACGCCCATGGGCCTCATTGTACCGTTCCTCTGCCCTTGTCCGGGGATTCCTTACTGGGGTCAGTAGCCACGGCAGGTTGGGGTAACCAGAGTCACCTATTAGCCACACACGTTGTCTCTGTAGCTGCTCCATCACATAGGGGATGCTGCTATTTCGCATCACATACGCGTCATGCACTGACCCTGGGAACTTGGCATTTACATGGGAGATGTACTGGTCAGCCAAACAGACCACCTGGACATTCATCGAATGATAATTTTTTCTGTTTCGGTACACCTGCTCATCGTCTTTTGGGGGTACCAAAGCCACATGGGTCCCATCAATGGCACCAATGATGTTGGGGATATGTCCAAGGGCATAGAAATCACCCTTCACTGTAGGCAAGTCACCCTCCTCGGGGAAAATGATGTAGCTCCGCATGAGTTTCATCAGGGCAGACAACACTCTGCTCAAAATCTTAGAAAACATAGGCTGAGACATTCCAGATGACATGGCCACTGTGGTCTGGAATGACCCACTGGCCAAAAAATGGAGGACTGACAAAACCTGCACCAGAGGGGGAATCCCTGTGGGTTGGCGGATGGGGGACATCAGGGCTGGCTCCAGCTGGGCACATAGTTCATGGATAGTGGCACGGTCAAGTCTGTATCGAAGTATTATATGGCGTTCTTCCATTGTCGACAGGTCCACCAGCGGTCGGTACACGCGAGGATTCCTCCTTCTCCTCGCAAGTCCCAGCGGACGGTGCCTAGGAAGGACAACATGGAGCACAGAGTCAGGCAAACCACAGGTACGTACAGACAGCTTGCACAGTTAAAGAATGGCAATGGGTTGAAAGGCGTGTATGTGTGGCAATGCAAGGCCTAGGCCTGTGTGTCGCAGTCAAAATTAAGCCATGTGGGCCCTTGAAATGGCGGCTGCCTGACCTGTGAAGTGGGACAATGGGATGTGAGGTCACTGCGCTGGCGGGGCACACTGTGGCGGTAGGCGGTCGAAGACCGCAGCGCAAAGCCGCATTGGTTAACATTGAAGCCTATGGGTTTCAGGAGCCAATGACGAAGTGCGCCGGCGGTCGCGGTACGCACCGCCACGGTACGCACCGCCGCGGGCGTGACCGCCATTTTCTATCAGCTTAATCACTCGAGACCTGATCATCCACAGGAGAGGACCTATACTGCAAGTGCTGCTGTGACCTCGGTCTGGAAGATACAATGGCTGCTGCGACTGGGGAAAGGGCCCCTGCCTTCACGTCTGAAGAGTTGGAGAAGCTCGTGGATGGGGTCCTCCCCCAGTATGCGCTACTCTACGGTCCTCCAGACCAACAAGTGAGTACACCGGGTGCTAATGGAATGGGCTATGCCTGTGTGGATTGGGGTGGATGTAAGTTGGTGGGGTGGGTGGCGAATGAGGAGTGCAACGCCCGACAGATGAGAGCATGTGCCATATGGCAAAGTGGGTGGGTGGGGGCCAATTACATCTAACATGCAGGTCATTGATGATTTCCTCCTTTCCACCCTGTACATGTCTAATAGGTCAGCGCCCATCAGAAGATCGAGATTTGGCGTGCCATCGCCAAGGAAGTCCGGACCTTGGGGGTCCACAACAGACGGGGCACCCACTGTCGCAAGAGGTGGGAGGACATCCGCCGCGGAACAAGGAAGACCGCAGAAACACTGCTGGGGATGGCCTCCCAACCTAGGAGGGGTGCCAGTCGCACCATGACCCCCCTGATGTCCCGGATCCTGGCGGTGGCCTACCCTGAATTGGATGGGCACTTTAAGACATTACAGCAGACACAAGGGGGTGAGTATCAGCACATTCTCCTATCTTTCTGCGCAGTGGAGGCGTCTGGGTGGGGGAGGAGGGCTGTGGGTGACATTAGGCCAGGGCGCTTTCTGTAGTGTAGTCCTCTCCCTTAGGCATGGCCCTGTGCCCCCGGCCCCCACCTCTGTAGGGTGACAAGTACAGCCATTGAAGGTCCAGCATCTCCCATGTGCGCGTTTGACGTCTCTTGGCCTGTTGTCTTAGTCAGTAGTACTGAGTAGTGTACCCCGAATGCGCGGCTTAGTGCATTAGGCACCTGTGTCTGTCCTCTCCGCCAACGGTCTTGACATTGCATGCACTCAACCTGGTCTTCTTTTTTCTCCCCCCACCCTTTCTCTTCATCTTCTTGTGCATGTGTGCATTAGCATCATCAGGCGGAGGAGATATGGCATCGGAGCACGAGGGAGCTGCAGGACACAAGGCCCCGGTGGGCCCAGGAACAGACACCGAGGGCACCAGTGATCCGGAGGGCGAGGGGAGCACCACGACGGGGACCGCTGGTGAGAGCAGCGAAAGCGACACGTCCTCGGTTGGGAGCTCCCTAGGGGTGGCGGCAACATCCGTGCCCCCCGCCTCTACAGGTACAGCCGCCACCCAGCGCACCAGCCCGCCCTCCCAGCAGCCCCTCAGTCTTCACTCCGTGCCGGTTCGCCCAGGAAGGCGCGCGTCTCCTTCGCCCCAGGCACCTCAGCCCCTGCCCCTGTTGCCCCTGCTGCCCTCAGTGCGGAGCTCATTGACCTGGTAAGGACGCTCATTGTTGGGCAGACGACCCTTTTGAATGCCATCCAGGGTGTGCAAAGGGAGGTGCAACAGAGCAATGCGTACATGGAGGGCATTCATTCGGGTCAGGCTGCCCATCAACGAGCGTTCACTGCTCTGGCCTCAGCACTGACGGCAGCCATTGTCCCTGTTTCCAGCCTCCCTCTTCTGACTGCCTCCAGCCTGTCTCTGTCTCCTGTTCCTCAGCCTATCCCATCCACACCATCAGACCAGCCTGCACACACCTCAACACCCAAGAGCAGCTCATCCAAACACAAGCACCACAGATCCCGCAAACACTCACCCGAGCAACACCCAGATGCAGACATGCCAACAGCCACTGCCACCCCTGTGTCCCCCTCCTCCTCGTCTCCCTCCTCCCTCCCTGTGACGTCTACACTCACACCTGCATGCACCCCAACATCAGCCAGTGCTTCCATCACCACCCCACCCTCCAGTACAGTCCACACTCGTGCAGTCACCACCCCCACTGCCATGTACACGTCCCCTGTGTCCTCTCCCACTGTGTCTGTCACCCCCTCTTCCAAGACACACAAACGCAGGCAGCCACCCACCCAACAGCCATCCACCTCACGACAGCCTACAGCACCAGCACCTTCACCCAATGACAGCACACCTGACTCTCCTACAACCACCTCCTCTACCTCCACTTCCATCTCCACTTCTCCTACCCTTTACCTTGGCCCTAAAAAACTTTTCCTGGCTAACCTTAACCTCTTACCCCCCGATGACCTCCCCCATCCATCTTCAAAGAGTCCCAAGAGCACCGCAGCCACCACCAGCCCAGCTTCGGGTGTCACTGTTGTGCCTGGGTTCTGGAGCCCACCCTTTGCCAGCAGTGACACATCGATCAGCAGCAAGGACACGTCCAGCACCCCCCCCGGCAAGAGGACCCGCAAAAACAAGGTCCGCCGTGCGAGGACCGACAGGGCTGCCCCCAAGGAGCAATGTGCGGCCACTTCACCACCCACACCATCTAGGGGAGGCAAGGGCCCGAGAGCCCCATCAAAGGAGCGGAAGGGCAGCAGGAGCGCGGAGAAGGTGGACCCCACATGCCACATCCCAGCTGGGAAGGAGGACACTAAGGAGGCCAGGAGTCCGTCCCCGAAGGGTCCAGAAACGTCACGGTCCGAGGGCGACTGAGCAGGGAGTCGAGGCCAGGTCTGGCTCCCTTGACCTGCTGGATGAGCACCGCTGAACAGGGCCCGCGGTGCAGAAGAGCACAGCTGAACAGGGCCCGCGGTGCAGAAGAGCACCGCTGAACAGGGCCCGCGGTGCAGAAGAGCACCGCTGAACAGGGCCCGCGGTGCAGAAGAGCACCGCTGAACAGGGCCCCGCCGTGGAGATAGGCACCGCTGAACAGGGCCCGCGGTGCAGAAGAGCACCGCTGAACAGGGCCCCGCCGTGGAGAAGAGCACCGCTGAACAGGGCCCGCGGTGCAGTAGAGCACCGCTGAACAGGGCCCGCGGTGCAGAAGAGCACCGCTGAACAGGGCCCCGCCGTGGAGATAGGCACCGCTGAACAGGGCCCGCGGTGCAGAAGAGCACCGCTGAACAGGGCCCCGCCGTGGAGAAGAGCACCGCTGAACAGGGCCCACGATGCAGAAGAGCACCGCTGAACAGGGCCCGCGGTGCAGAAGAGCACCGCTGAACAGGGCCCCGCCGTGGAGATAGGCACCGCTGAACAGGGCCCGCGGTGCAGAAGTGCACCGCTGAACAGAGCCCCGCCGTGGAGATAGGCACCGCTGAACAGGGCCCGCCGTGGGGAAGAGCACCGCTGAACAGGGCCCCGCCGTGGAGAAGAGCACCGCTGAACAGGGCCCGCGGTGCAGAAGAGCACCGCTGAACAGGGCCCGCGGTGCAGAAGAGCACCGCTGAACAGGGCCCGCGGTGCAGAAGAGCACCGCTGAACAGGGCCCCGCCGTGGAGATAGGCACCGCTGAACAGGGCCCGCGGTGCAGAAGAGCACCGCTGAACAGGGCCCGCGGTGCAGAAGAGCACCGCTGAACAGGGCCCCGCCGTCTCAAGCACCGCTCCGCTGGGCCCTTCCTCTGAGGCACCGCTCCGCTGGACCCTTCCTCTCAAGCACCGCTCCGCTGGGCCATTACTGTCAAGCACCGCTCCGCTGGGCCCCGCCGTCTCAAGCACCGCTCCGCTGGGCCCTTCCTCTGAGGCACCGCTCCGCTGGGCCCTTCCTCTCAAGCACCGCTCCGCTGGGCCCTGCCGTCTCAAGCACCGCTCCGCTGGGCCCTTCCTCTCAAGCACCGCTCCTCTGGGCCCTTCCTGTCAAGCACCGCTCCGCTGGGCCCCGCCGTCTCAAGCACCGCTCCGCTGGGCCCTTCCTCTGAGGCACCGCTCCGCTGGGCCCTTCCTCTGAGGCACCGCTCCGCTGGGCCCTTCCTCTCAAGCACCGCTCCGCTGGGCCCTTCCTCTCAAGCACCGCTCCGCTGGGCCCTTCCTGTCAAGCACCGCTCCGCTGGGCCCCGCCGTTTCAAGCACCGCTCCGCTGGGCCCTTCCTCTGAGGCACCGCTCCGCTGGGCCCTTCCTCTGAGGCACCGCTCCGCTGGGCCCTTCCTCTCAAGCACCGCTCCGCTGGGCCTTTCCTCTCAAGCACCGCTCCGCTGGGCCCTTCCTGTCAAGCACCGCTCCGCTGGGCCCCGCCGTCTCAAGCACCGCTCCGCTGGGCCCTTCCTCTGAGGCACCGCTCCGCTGGGCCCTTCCTCTCAAGCACCGCTCCGCTGGGCCCTTCCTCTGAGGCACCGCTCCGCTGGGCCCTTGCTCTGAGGCACCGCTCCGCTGGGCCCTTCCTCTCAAGCACCGCTCCGCTGGGCCCCGCCGTCTCAAGCACCGCTCCGCTGGGCACCGCCGTCTCAAGCACCGTTTATGGTTCACTGTGCCCACCATGCCTCCTCCTTGACCAGTGGAGACTGTCATCCACCTGATGGACTGTGGCTTTGCACTCCCCAGGATGGTCCAGTGGGCAGCCCACCCACTGTAGAGACATTGAGAGACTGTGGCTTTGCACTCCCCAGGATGGTCCAGTGGGCAGCCCACCCACTGTAGAGACTTGAGAGACTGTGGCTTTGCACTCCCCAGGATGGTCCAGTGGGCAGCCCACCCACTGTAGAGACTTGAGAGACTGTGGCTTTGCACTCCCCAGGATGGTCCAGTGGGCAGCCCACCCACTGTAGAGACTTGAGAGACTGTGGCTTTGCACTCCCCAGGATGGTCCAGTGGGCAGCCCACCCACTGTAGAGACTTGAGAGACTGTGGCTTTGCACTCCCCAGGATGGTCCAGTGGGCAGCCCACCCACTGTAGAGACATTGAGAGACTGTGGCTTTGCACTCCCCAGGATGGTCCAGTGGGCATGGTGGCTCCTCGTGGATCTGGCGTCGTGGACTCATGTGGCTGTGGTGCCCCCCCCTTCCCTTCCCCCTGAGGTGCCTGTAGTTTTTACATCTGATGCCCCTGCAGTGTTCTCTCCAAAGGACTCAGGTCTCCTGTGTGGGCTTTGCCCTTGTTTCTCAAGACTTTGGCCCACGGACATGCTGAATTCGTAGGATGTGCAGGACTTGTTACTTCAGTTATACACTGATGTGTATGTCATTAGTTTTGTTGTGGATATCTTTCATGGTTGTACGCTAATTTTCTGGAGCTTTTTGGTACATAAATATTTATTCCAAATATGATTACGTCCTGGCATTTTTCAGGGGTGTTTGGGTGGTGTCACTGTGACTTGGTGCTCTGCATTGGTGAGTACATAGTTGGGGGGGGTCGCATATGTGTGTGCCCGTGACCTTTCGTCCTCCCCCTCCCGTGTGCCATAGGTGCAGTACTCACCGTTGTCGTCTGCGCCGGACTTCGTACTCGTGGTAGATGAGAAGGTAGACGAGAGCAGGTAGGATGTTTAATTCGGGTTCCATGCTGTCCTCCTTCCTCCTGGAGTGCATAGTGGTGAGCGTTTTCCCGTCCGTAGTCTGTTTCCGCCGTGTTTTTATCGGCGGTGCTCCCGCCCCGGAAAAGGTGGCGTATTGGTGAGTTGGAATAGTGTGGGAGGTACATTGTCTCCCGCCTGTCTGTTGGCGGGGACCGATGCGCTGTTTGTTTGTACCGCCGTGGCGGGCGGAGTGTTAAGGTGGCTGTCTGTGTTGGCGGTTCCCGCCAGGCTCAGAATCCCATTTTTTTTACCGCCAGCCTGTTGGCGGGTTGGCCGCCGCTTTAACACCGACCGCCAGGGTTAGAATCACCCCCTTAGTGTGTGGGCACCCTGGCACTAGCCAAGGTGCCCCCACATTGTTCAGGGCTAATTCCCCGGACTTTGTGAGTGCGGGGACACCATTACACACGTGCACTACATATAGGTCACTACCTATGTGTAGCTTCACAATGGTAACTCCGAATATGGCCATGTAACATGTCTGAGATCATGGAATTGCCCCACCAATGCCATCCTGGTATTGGGGAGACAATCCCACGATTCCCCGGGTCTCTAGCACAGACCCGGGTACTGCCAAACTGCCTTTTCAGGGGTTTCACTGCAGCTGCTGCTGCTGCCAACCCCTCAGACAGGTTTCTGCCATCCTGGGGTCAAGCCAGGCTTGGCCCAGGAAGGCAGAACAAAGGACTTCCTCAGAGAGAGGGTGTTACACCCTCTCCCTTTGGAATAAGGTGTTAAGGCGGGGAGTAGTAGCCTCCCCCAGCCTCTAGAAATGCTTTCATGGGCACAGATGGTGCCCATTTCTGCATAAGCCAGTCTACACCGGTTCAGGGACCCCTCAGCCCTGTTCTGGCACGAAACTGGAGAAAGGAAAGGGGAGTGACCACTCCCCTGACCTGCACCTCCCCTGGGACATGCCTAGAGCTCCTCCAGTGTGCTCCAGACCTCTGTCATCTTGGAAACAGAGGTGCTGCTGGCACAGTGGACTGCTCTGAGTGGCCAGGGCCAGCAGGTGACGTCAGAGACTCCTTCTGATAGGCTCCTTCAGGTGTTGCTAGCCTATCCTCTCTCCTAAGTAGCCAAACCCTCTTTTCTGACTATTTAGGGTCTCTGCTTTGGGGAATTCCTTAGATAACGAATGCAAGAGCTCATCAGAGTTCCTCTGCATCTCTCTCTTCACCTTCTGCCAAGGAATCGACTGCTGACCGCGCTGGAAGCCTGCAAAACTGCAACAAAGTAGCAAAGACGACTACTGCGACACTGTAACGCTGATCCTGCCGCCTTCTCGACTGTTTTCCTGGTGGTGCATGCTGTGGGGGTAGTCTGCCTCCTCTCTGCACTAGAATCTCCGAAGAAATCTCCTGTGGGTCGACGGAATCTTCCCCCTGCAACCGCAGGCACCAAAGAACTGCATCACCGGTCCTCTGGGTCTCCTCTCAGCACAACGAGCGAGGTCCCTTGAACTCAGCAACTCTGTCCAAGTGACTACCACATTCCAGTGACTCTTCAGTCCAAGTTTGGTGGAGGTAAGTCCTTGCCTCCCCACGCCAGACTGCATTGCTGGGAACCACGTGTTTTGCAGCTACTCTGGCTCCTGTGCACTCCACGAAGATTTCCTTTGTGCACAGCCAAGCCTGGGTCCACGGCACTCTAACCTGCATTGCACGACCTCCTGAGTTGTCCTCCGGCGGCGTGGGACTCTCTTGTGCAACTTCGGGTGAGCACCGTTTTGCTCCACTTTGTAGTGCCTGTTCCGGCACTTCTGCGGGTGCTGTCTGCTTGTAAGAGAGCTCCTTGTCTTGCTGGGCACCCCTTCTGTCCCCTGACACAATTGGCGACATCCTGGTCCCTCCTGGGCTACAGCAGCACCCAAAAACCCTAACCGCACGCTTTGTAGCTAGCAAGGCTTGTTTGTGGTCTTTCTGCGGGACAACACTTCTGTACGACTCTTCACGACGTGGGACATCCATCCTCCAAAGGGGAAATTTCTAGCCCTTGTCGTTCATGCAGAATCCTCAGTTTCTACTGTCCAGTAGCAGCTTCTTTGCACCCACAGCGGGCATTTCCTGGGCATCTGCCCTCTCTCGACTTGATCGTGACTTTTGGACTTGGTCCCCTTGTTCCACAGGTACCCTCGTCTGGAAATCCATCATTGTTGCATTGCTGGTTTTGGTCTTTCCTGCAGAATTCCCCTATCACGACTTCTGTGCTCTTTGGGGAACTTTAGTGCACTTTGCACTCACTTTTCAGGGTCTTGGGGTGGGCTATTTTTCTAACCCTCACTGTTTTCTTACAGTCCCAGCGACCCTCTACAAGGTCACATAGGTTTGGGGTCCATTCGTGGTTCGCATTCCACTTTTGGAGTATATGGTTTGTGTTGCCCCTATCCCTATGTGTCCCCATTGCATCCTATTGTAACTATACATTGTTTGCACTGTTTTCTATTACTATACTGCATATTTTTGGTATTGTGTACATATATCTTGTGTATATTTGCTATCCTCATACTGACGGTACTCACTGAGATACTTTGGCATATTGTCATAAAAATAAAGTACCTTTATTTTTACTATATCTGTGTATTGTGTTTTCTAATGATATTGTGCATATGACACTAGTGGTAATGTAGGAGCTTCACTCGTCTCCTAGTTCAGCCTAAGCTGCTCTGCTAAGCTACCTTTTCTATCAGCCTAAGCTGCTAGACACCCCTATACACTAATAAGGGATACCTGGGCCTGGTGCAAGGTGTAAGTACCCCTTGGTACTCACTACAAGCCAGTCCAGCCTCCTACACCATCTGACTGTCCCCTAGTGAGACAAGGGTCATCTCAGCTGGCTCCCACCCACCTGGAACCAACTCCTCTCCAAGCGCCACACTGGCCAAACCCTGTGACTGAGCACCATTAGGTGCCGGTGTCCACTTGGGACATTTTGGGTCCCCTCTCATCTGACCATCCTGATCATAGGCAAAGCACTTGCAGGACCCTTCTCTGCACGTTTCCCTGTACAGACCCAGGGTATCTTTTCTACTGGGGGATGGGATTATTTACCCTGGGAACTAAGTCAAGGCCCTTTAGAAAACTCCACGTTTACCCTTACCCCCCACTTCTTTTGATGCGGACCCTGCGCACCCTTGGCATGGTCTCCCCGATACCTCTTTTGGACCCTGGTGCTCTCCCAATGGTCCGGTTCCTGGGCAAGCTTTCTGGGGTCAGCCAGCTTGCTGTCAATTCGGTGCTGGAGCTGCCATGGAAAACATAAACTGTTCAAGTGATCCCAAGCGATCAAATTGCAAAGTCCCTCATATGTTTTCACCTTACTGCCCTTCACTCAACCATCCAGTGACCTGTAAAAAGAATCAACTCACTCCAACTATGTTTGGGATTCCTTCTTCGTATAGGACCTAAACTTGTCCTTATACTGTTCAGGGGTGAGACCATACCTTGTGATCAGGACGTCCTTCATGATTGGATAAGTGAGCCCCTGAGGATCCCCTAAGAATGTCAGAGTATCCCTCCCCTCTACCTCAAAGTACTTCCACAGACCCGTCCCCCCAATGAGTTTCAGGGACCAGATGCATATGGAGAGCAGACTTATACCCCTTGAACCACAACAGTATGTCAACCTCCCTTTCATAATCCCTCTTCTCAGGCTTCACTGTGTTATTGCTGCCACCATCTCTACTAGACTGGCTCTTCTGATCCAGCTCCCTTAAGCTGAGCTCATGAGCCAACAATACCATCTTCTCTTCTATGGTCATCCTCATTTTCTCCAACTCCAACTGGCAAGCCCTCTTTGCCTGTCTGTCCTGCAGCTCTTAAGGAGTCAGACCCTTGGACGACACACTGCTACCTGCCGTGGAGACCTTCTCCCTGGACATAACAGGCTCAATCACTACACCATTGTGTATGGATTGCTTTTCCTCTTCCTCATCCTCCTCCTGCTCTGTGTGTCCTGCAGCTTCCTTGGCTGTTACACAGGCCCTCAATGCCTTCTCCCGCTCCTCCTTCCTGTTGGAGCCCTCAATGGTACAAGCAAGGATTCTGCAGAACTGCCTCAGCTGGGCAACTGTATACCACTCCAGTTTCACTAAATCAAAAGCTGATGCATCTCCAGACTGAGACGTGATGAAAAATCAAAAGTGCAAAGTTCTAAAGGCAGAATAATAAGTTCCCAAATAAAGTTCAAAAGTCAATAAAGGATTACCACCAAATATGGATGTAGGGAAAATTCCAAAAAGAGAAAAAAACAAGAATCACAATGCAATTAGTATGTGGTCACGTAATGGTCTGCACTGAAAACAGTAGTATACACTTAATCACTGCATGTCAAAATCGCAACCTCTGATCACCAATGTTAGAAATGAGGTCTTTGCTTGGCAGTCAGATTCCCCCCTGTCTATACAAGGACCCGCACTCTAGTCAGGGTAAAGGAGAATCATCCTCAGCTAACTCCCGCTCACCCCCTTGGTAGCTTGCGACGAGCGGGCAGGCTTAGCTTCTGAAACAATGAGGAAAGTATTTGTACCAACACAAACAGTAACTCAGTCAAAACACTACAAAATGACGCAATGCAAACTTAGAAATATAGATAATATGTATCTAAACAAAACAGTACAAATATGACATACACAAGTCAAGATATGATTTTTTTAATTAATAAGAGTCTTAATCCTTAGAAAAGAGTGAGAACACTATTAGCGTACAAAAGTACCTAGGTATCCTCAAAATAAAGCTGCATGGGTGAGTGTGTGTCAGAAAAGGCCAGCGATGCACTGATTTCTCACTCATGACCAAGACTGTGCAGCATTCCTCCTCTGGTAGGGTCTGCGTGCGTTGTTTCTTCTCTCCCACAACAGAGCGATGCGTCGATCCCAGACTGGCACCTCAGGTCCGGGCAGGCTTTGCATTGATTTTCCACCCCCAGCGATGTTGTGTTGAAATACGGTCACACGGTGTCAAGAAACCACGCTGCATGGGAGTTTGTGTTGTTAAAAGCAGTTGCTGCAGTGTTGTGTGTCGTTTCTCCAGACGCGTTGCATTGATCTCCCAGCCGTGATGCATGTGGAGCATCAACTTTAACTGTGAGGCTGATGGCGTATCATTTATCAGCCGCAGGGCTGGTGCTGCGTCGAACGTTTCATTGCATGGCGGTCTTTGCATGGATTTCTGTCCTTTTCCACCAGCTGCACCTTTCAAGGGCCCAGAGACTGGTAAGGGCACCACTTGGCAGGTAGGACTCGCACCAGAAAGCCCAAGTGCTGGCAAAGAGAAGTCTTTGTTGTCCCTGAGACTTCCACAACAGGAGTAAGCTCAGTTCAAGCCCTTGGAGATTCTTCACCAGTTGGAATTCACACAAAAATCAGTTTATGTCCTCTATCAGGAAGAAGCAGCTATTGCAAGCCAACCCAGCAAAACACAGATACAGGCAAAGGGCAGTACTCCTCCTCCAGCTTCTCCAGATCTTTGGAGATCTCCAGATCCTCGGCAGAGGATCCTCTTGGTCTCAGAAGTAATCTGATTTTCAGGGGTTTTGGGTGTTCTTCTTATATACCTTTCTGCCTTTGAAGTAGGCCTATTTCAAAGAGAAGTCTATGTTATTTTCAAGATCCTGCCCAGGCCAGGCATCAGACACACACCAGTGGGTTGGAGACTGCATTGTGTGAGGGCAGGCACAGCCCTTCCAGGTGTAAGTGACCATTCATTCCCTCCCCTCAGCCCATAATATCCATCAGTATAATCAGGGTACACCCCAGCTCCCTTTGTGTCACTGTCTAGAGGAGAGGTGCAAACAGCCCAACTGTCAAACTGACCCAGACAGGGAATCCACAAACAAGCAGAGTCACAGAATGGTTTAAGTAAGAAAATGCCTACATCTATTTATAAATTGTGAGCTCGGAGACTCCAAACTCCTAATGTCTATCTGTTCCCAGAGGAAATCTGCACCTTAATAATATGTAAAGGCAGCCCCCATGTTAACCTCCAAGAGAGATAGGCCTTGCAACAGTGAAAATGGAATTTGGCAGTATTCCACTGTCAGGACAAAATAAAACACACAAGAACATGCTGTCCCTTTAACATACACTGCACACTGCCCATGGGGTTACCTAGGACCTACCTTAGAGGTGCCTTACATGTATAAAAAGGGAAGGTTTAGGTCTGGCAAGTGTGTAAACTTGCCAAGTCGAATTGGCAGTTTAAAACTGCACTCAGACACTGCAGTGGCAGGTCTAAGCCATGTTTACAGGGCTACTAATGTGGGTGGCACCACCAGTGTTGCAATTCCAGTAGTAGCATTTGATTTACAGGCCCTGGGCACCTCTAGTATACTATACTAGGTATTTACTAGTAAATCAAATATGCCAATCATGGATAAGCCAATGTGCACATATAATTTATAAAGGGAACACTTATACTTTAGCACTGGTCAGCAGTGGTAAAAGGTCCAGAGCAAACAAAACAGAAAAAAAACAGAGTCCAGCACACTGAAACAACCTGGGAAGTAGAGGAAAGAAGTTAGGTCAGACCTTGCCGATGATGCCAAGTCTAACAGCCTCCCTCCCTACTTCCTGCTTCCCCACCTGCTGGGGCAGATCTCTTCCACCAGGCACATCCTTTGTGTTCAGACAAGACCACTTCACTCCTCATCCACGCAGCCTGACAAGGCCGCCTGAGTCTAGCCAATCAGAGAAGGGCACTACAGAGCTGAAGTTGGCAACATTCAAGTTGAGTTTTAAGACTCTTTACCTGAACTAGTTATATTAAATCCAACAATTGCAAGTTGTGGGATTTATTATAGCAATTAATTTAATACCAAACTCAAGGTATCTGGCCCTTAAGGGGACATTATTAATTAAAATAAAGTCTCAGCATTTTAGCCTACGGAGTCCATTCACTATCATGAGGGAAAACAAATTTGGCTATTTTAGCTCACCAGGGCTTATAAAACAATTTTTATAAGGGCCCTGCTTATAGTTACAAGGCACCCAACCCTAGGGGCACATAGGTCACACCTTAGGGGTGACTTATATGTAAAAATAAAGTAGTTTGAGACTTTAAAAGTACTTTTAATTCCAAAGTAAAATTTGCATAGAACTTTAGTTTAAAAGCAGCCAGCAAGACAGTCCTTCCTTTAAAATGACCCGGAGCATTTCAGCAGTGCGCCTATGGGGGCACTACCTATGCTGGGGTCCCTAAACCTACATGTCCTACCATATACTAAGGACTTGTAGGTAGGTTGATACGCCCAATTATAATTATCCTAATTTGAATATCCACTTCACACAGAGACTGGCCCTGGGACTGGTAAGCAGTACCCAGGACACCATCAGAGTCAGGAAAACACCTGCAAAAAGTGAAAAAAGGGGTCAAAAGGTTTGGGGGCCTCTGAAATCAGCCCTGTTTTCTCACAAGCCTCAATAGTTTTCACCAAATAATTATTATGAATAAACTATATGAGAGAACCATCAGTTGGTATAGAGGTAATCTTAGCATATTTTAGTAAATGTCATAATGAATGACCTCCATATTTATGCATGAAGCTCTATCACCCATAAGTGATGGAAATCAAGGCGCTCCTTTTGGTTTGAATAAGTATTCACATTTATTTTTCACAGCTAAATTCGGATACATACACCACAACAAATATTTTCTATTAAATGCATCCATTATTGTCACTACATGTTCTGGCAAAATAAAACCAATAACCTGTTACCTCCCTTTCACCATAATTCTCCCTCAACAATGTATAGAGCAGTTGCCTTTCTAATCCCCCTCCAATCACTATTCAAGCTACTTCTCTACAGATTTTGGTATTCATGATAAATTATCTCACAACATGTTTTTAAAAATCCTGAATTGGCAGCAAAGTATTCCAAAATGTACAATTGCCAAGCAAGTAACCCCTTCACTGCATGGACTCTCCCATTCATCCCCCTGCCGCTGAGCCCTTTTTTGGGTAGTTTGCACTTTGGGATCAATAAAATGTTTAATGAAAAGGTACGCATGCCAAATCTGTGTCCTTTTTTACAACATCATCGGGATTCTAAAGGTATCCAGGGACAGTGGATTCTCTTGAGGGAGACTGAGAAAACAGGCAAACTATGGCAACATTTTGTGTTTTTTTTAAACAAATAGGGAAAAGTGTTCCAGATACGAGCACCTGTTTGTTTGTTTTTTAACAAAAAAGGGCAACTACTAATGGTTTACTGTATTAAAGTCACCATCTGTCCACCTTTCAAAAACATGCAGAGCTGAATCAACAAAACTAATTTTGTACCATAGTTTTGGCATTTTTCTAAGGAATAACCTATTTTCCCTAATTTTTGTGTTCTTAACCTACTTCCAGTTTGTGGTGAAAACTAGTGTGAACCCCCCGGTTAAGAAAATGTATACATTTCAGAAAAACTAGACAAAATTCAGAATTCATAAGGGGTCATATGTGTAAAGTTTATCCATGGAAAATAACTTGAAATAAAATGAAATATTGCAAACAATTAGGAAAAAACAGGCATTTGTGACAACATTTTCATCTATAATAGTTTGCCACAATGGCATATTGATAAAAGCAGTATACCACTACGTCTGCTATACCCATCTGGTTGCAATGATATATATTGCTTGTAGGTTCTCTAAGAATCTATGGTATCCAGACCAAACAACTGAGCTGCATTGCGCAATGGGTTTTCATTGAGTACGAAGTATAGACCAATTCTTATAGCAAAATAGGCAAAGTGGAAAACGGTATAAACAAAATACATGTATTTCTGAAATTGGCAAAACATATAGGCCCTCTTGGTGGTAAATTACACTTACCGCCATGCTAACTACCACCAACAGACCGCTGCCGCAGCGGATATCCGTTCACCATATTATGACACACACACACCAATCCGTCACTATTCAGCCACAGACACAAGTCTGCCATTCTAAAGGACAGTGATAAACTGGCGGTATCAAAATCCACACTGTTACGCCAACAGAACAATGGACATCACATTATGACCCACGAATCACCATGGCGGACATTCAACCATGGTAAACCATTTGCGGTAAATACCACCGTGCTCAAAATACACACATACAAAAGAACATCACATTGGACAATTCGAACTACACACACCTGACACACACCACACCCACACCTCTATAAAACACACACCCACATTACCCACATCCCTTTACAAATACAAACCATTGCCAACAGACTGACATCACAACTACAGACAAGGCCAGACCCACACACCACCATCACCTATACACCACCCACGCACCTTACATCAACCACCCCAACACATCACCCTACACACCTTCACCCACACCACTCACACAACACCCATGGCACTACAAAGACACCCCCGATTCTCAGAAGAGGAGCCAAGGGTCATGGTGGAGGAAATCATCTGGGTAGAGTCACAGCTATTTGGAGCACAGGTCTTGCAGATATCCATTGTTAGGAAGATGAAGCTATGGCGGAGGATCATGGATAGAGTCAACGTCGTGGGACAGTACTCCAGAACCAAGGACGACATCAGGAAGAGGTGGAACGGCCTACCTGGGAAGGTACATTCCATTGCATCAAGACACCAACTCGGTGTACAGAGGACTGGCGGTGGACACCCACCTCCTCCCCCACAACTAACAAGATAGGAGGAGCAAGTCTTGGCACCCTGAGGGCCTGGCAGGAGTAGCAGGAGAACTGGACTCTGGTAAGTCAACTCTATACAACTATCACCTCCCTACCAGCATGCTTTCACATACCCCCACCCTCACTCCCATCACTTCACCACTCCCCACACACCCCACCATCACATCTCACTCATCCCGATGCCAAGTCCTGCATGCCATACCAATGCATGGACACCACTCACAGACATGCATGGACACCTATAACTAAAGCATGCACACTAGAGAGAATCAGCTAGCCCACCACATACCAACTTAAACAAGTAAAATCTGCCATGGCAAATACAAGCAAACAGGGCAACCCAACAATGCACAATATGTCACACACAGAAACAATAACACTGCATTAACATTCCCACAGGTACCCCAGCCAATGTCACAGGAGAAGAGGTTCCAGCAATATCCAGTCTTCCCACAGAAGAGGCCAACAGTGATGACAGCGACTCTGGACGCCTGGATCTGGATGACCAACCTGGCCCATCAGGGACCTCTGGACAGTCGGTAACCCCGTCAATCAGCAGCGTGTCCACCTCTAAAGGGACTCCAGGGCACCCCTCGTACCCAAGAGAATCAGGGACCTGGAGTCAGTGGCAGTGGGCACACGGTTCAGGGGACAGAGGCATAGGACAACAGGAAAACTAGAAGGAGTGCTGTGCACCAGGGGCAGGAAAGGCCCAGGTAACCGACTCTCCAGGAGCACTTGCAGAGGTCCTGGGAGCCTACCAACATTCCCAGGATATGCTGGGCCAGATCCTGGCCAACGTGCAGGAGAATAGGCGGCTGCAGAAGGGACAGTACCAGAGGATCAGAGAGGACATGAAGGCCATTAACACCAACCTGGTCTCCATTGCAGGTGTGCTGGCAGACATGGCCAACATTATGAGAGAGGCAGCCTCACAACAATGGGCCCCTGCCACTAGCCAGATGTCTGAACTTCCTTCCACCTCCACGTCCGCTAGTGGACAGGAGGCCCCGCCACAGGACCAACAGGCCACCAGCACCCCTCCCCCTGCAGAAGGAGAACCACCCCGTAAACGTTCCCTGCGATCGAGGCAGAAGCCAGAGACTATTGCCAAGACCCCCGCCAGTTAATTGGACTCTCCTGAATGTCACCCTTGTGTCCCACTCTGTCACCCTGTCCACCTTGAACTGCCATTGCTCCCCTTCCTATGTCCCCTTGGACAATGCACCTGTGCTACAAATAGACTGGAACTATACCCTGGATGTTCTTCCATCAATACCCCAGCCCAATGCACTTCCCCCCCCACCCCTTAGCACTTAAATAAACACCATTTGAAAAAATACAAGTATGGTGTATGTCAAATGATTTCAGTATGTATTCGTGTAACAAGATTCAAACATTGCATTACAAATGAACAGTAATGTTTACATTGTAAAGACCTGTCGTTGGCTGCAGTGATCACACAGGAGCGATAGTGGGGCAAAAACATCTGCAAAATTAGTTACCAAAGGGTACAGTGAGTGGGCATTGAAGTGGGACAGCATGCCAGTTTCAAAGATAATCAAAATAATGAAAATGAAATGTGAAGTAGCACTGTCCTACCCGTGTGTCATTGGAAGTATTGTCTGATCACTGCAGTTCTGTTGTCCTCATCTTCATTCTCTGCCTCCTCATCCTCGCTGTCCACAGAGTCTACTGCTGCCACATGGGCATCTCCAGCCTCCTCCTCCTGAATATGGTATCTCAAGGCAAGGTTGTGCAAATTGCAGCATGGCACGATGATCTGGCAGACTTTCTAGGGTGAGTATCACAGGGATCCATCTGTTAGATGGAGGCACCGAAACCTGGCCTTCTGGAGGCCAAAGGTACGCTCTATAATCCTTCTTATACGCCCATGTGCGTCATTGTAACATTCTTCTTCCCTTGTCCTGGGATTCCTCACAGGGGCCAGTAGCCATGATAGGCTGGGGTAACCTGAGTCACCTGCAAATATGGAGGGACAACATTTAGCCACACACCATCCCATATGGCCTACACCATACCCATACACCAACATCCACTGGGTTGGAACCAGGGATCACCTATTAGCCACACCCTGTGTCTCTGTAGTTGGCCAATCACCTCTGTAGTTGGCCCATCACAGGGATGCTGCTATTCCTCAGGATAAAGGCATAATGGACCAACCCAGGATAATTAGCATTGACATGGGAGATATACTGGTCCACCAGGCACACCATCTGGACATTAGTGGAATGATAGCTTTTTCGATTACGGAATACCTGTTTGTTTTGCCGGGGAAAGGACACATGCAATATGTGTTTCATCAGTTACCCCAGTTATGTTGGGGATATGTCCCATTGCATAGAAGTCAGCCTTCACTGTGGCCAAATCTTCCACTTGTGGGAAAACAATGTAGCTGTACATATGTTTAATCAGGGCAGACAACACTATGGTCAGTACTATTGAGAACATTGGCTGTGACATTCCTGCTGCCAAGCCCACTATCACTTGAAAGAACCAGCTGCCAAGAAATGGAGCACAGATAAACTTGCACAAGAGGGGGAATCCCAGTGGGGTGACAGATAGCAGATATCGGGTGAGGCTCCAGTTGGGCACACAGATCCGTTATAGTGGCCCTTTCCAGTCTGTGGGTGAGGATAATGTGTCTTTCCTCCATTGTTGCCAAGTCCACCTGGTGTCTTTACATTGGGGTATGTCTCCATCACCTATTCATCCGCACCGGTTGCAGTCTAAGGGACAAAGCAGTGAGGAGCCGGTCACAAACTGAACATTGGAGTCACAACAGTACAATGCATGATGTCAAAAAAAATGTATAAGTGGCATTTGTCTTGTACTTCCAACTGTGAACTGTGACGCAGTTATAATCCAGAGCATGCCCCCCCACCCCTCTGAAATGGCATCTGCCTGTCATGTGTAGAGGGACAGGTGGAAGTGAGGTAATTCCGCTGACGTTGTGCTCTGTTTCTGAAGGCTGTTGATAAGCGGCGTGCAACTCCTCATTGGATAACATTGGGCCCTATGGGTTACAGTGGCCAATGGTGATGTACCCCGGTGGTGACGGTATGCACCGCCGTGGATGTCAATGCCATTTTCTATCTGTTCTCTCACTTGCTACCTGACCATCAACAGAAGACCTACATGGCATGTGCTCCTGTGACCTGTGTTTGGGACGTACCATGGCACGTGTGACTGGGTAAAGGGCCCCTGCTTTCACCTCAGAGGAGTTTGAGCAACTGGTGGATGGGGTCCCACCCCAGTACGGACTACTGTATGGGCCTCCAGACCAACAGGTGAGTACACTGCTGAGTACGATGCATGAGGCATGAATGCACTGGGATGGTGCGTGTGAAGGGCTCGTGTGGGAGGGTTGGTGGATGTTCCCTGGGTGGCATACAGCTTGTGGGCTGGGTGCTTTGTGTACAAATGGCGATGTGAAGGGGTATGGTGGGCCAAAAGTGTAACAGGCAAGACAATCTGACTAATGGCTTTCACTGTGTGTATTTCTCTGCAGGTCAGCGCCCATCAAAAGAAGGGTGTATGGCGTGCCATCGCCAAGGTCGTGCGGACCCTGTGGGTCTATGGCAGGCAAATGCCAGAAATGGTGGGAAGACCTGAGACACTGGGCACGGAAGACAGTGGAGGCCCAGCTGGGGATGGCCTCCCAAGGAGGAAGGGGTACCCATTGAACCCCAGGGGTTGAGTGCAGTGCCCGTCATCACAACCTACGCCTCATAGGGTGGTATCTGGGTGGGGGATGTGTCTCAGTGGGTGCCCCTAAGCCAGGCCTGCCATTACAGAGTAGATCCCATGTTGGGCAAAGTTCTAAACAGATATTCCTCCTACCTAGCTTGTAAGTATCCTCTACTGGGCTGGGCTGTGTGGGTCCCAGGTACGCTGCAATTGGCAGGATGTGTCCCTCTCCATGCCCTGGAGGCTAACATAGGTACTGTTAGTGAATTGCATAGTGCGTAGGCCTGTTCCCAGTGTGTGAGTGTGGTATGTACGCCTACGGTGTTGTTGGTGCAGCCACTGACCATGTGTATCCTTTGTCTCTCCCCCCCATTTTCTTTTGTCATCCTGTCCTTATGTGCATTAGCATCATCTAGCAGAGGAGCAGAGGCACCGGCAATGGAGGGAGCTGCATCCCACATGACCAAGAGTCCACTGACGATTAGGGCACCAGTGGGACAGAGGGCGAGGGGAGCACCACGATGGAGACAGGAGGGGACAGTTCGGACACAGGTACCTCTTCTGATGGAAGATCCCTGGTGGGGAGTAAAAGCACCGCCCTCCCAGCAGCCCCTCAGCGAGTTGCCCATGCCCGCTCACCCAGGAGGGTGGGAATCTCCTTTGCCCCAGGCCCGGCCCAAATACAACAGACTAGTGCATTTCTGGAGGGCATTCACACTGGCTAGGCGGCCCAACAGAGATCAATCAAGCCTTTGGCCTCCTCTCTGATGGCAGCCATTGTCCCTGTTTCCACCCTCCCCCTTCCAACTTCCTATTCCTAATCCCATTCCCCTCAACCCCTGTGTTCTCTCCCACTGTGTCTGTCCCCCCTTCCAAGATACACAAATGCAAGCACTCAGACACCCAACAGCCATCCACTTCACAACAGCATCCAGTCCATGCACCTGCACCCATACACAGCAGACACCTCCTACAACCACTCCTCTGCCTCCACTCCCAAACCTTCTCCCTCTTCCCGCCCCAGTGCCACTAAGAAGATTTACCTCTCCACCATTGACCCCTTCCCTACCCCTCCCCCCGTCCTTCACGTCTGGCCAGTGTGGCAAAAACCCAGGCAAGCACCTCAGCCACCCAGTCCACTGGCACAGTAGTGTCCACACCCACTCGTGGTGGTAAAGGATCCGGGGTACCTGGCAGCCTCAAGGAAGGGGTGCCATCCCTAAGTTCTACCCAGCAGGTCAAAGAGCCTGCTCAATGTGCTGCAAAGAAGGGCAAGAAGCCTGTCCCAGCTGTTGCAGGAAGACCAAGGTGCTATCCGCAGCTGCTGCCAGGAGGGGCAAGGAGCCTGCCCCAAGTGCTGCCAGGAAGGACAAGGTGCCATTCCAAGCTGCTGACAGGAAGAGCAAGGCGCAATCCCCAGCTGCTGCAAGGAAGGGCAAGGGGGTGGTACCAGAAGGCAGGAAGGACAAGGGGCCTGGTGCTGGGACTCAGTTGGAGCCCCCACCACCAACCATGGTTGTGCAGCCATCCAAGGCTGCAGGGGATGGTCTGGAGCTTCCCCCCACAACCGCCACCACCACCAGCAGCAGCACCACCACCAGCAGTGGGCAGCCATCGGAGGCTGTAGGGGATGGGCTGGAGCTTCCCCCCACCAGCGGCTGCAGAAGCACCACTACCACCACTGAGCAGCCGTCACCGCCGGCAGACCGTCCGTAGTGCTGCCTCCATGGGCTGTTGTGTGGCATGCTCCCTGCAAATCCTGTGGGTATGACACCCAGCTGAGAAACTATGACCTTGCACTCCACAGGATCAGAAGCACAGGGCACAATGCCCCCTTCAAAACCAGTGGGTTTGCCACCCACTCACCCCATCTTCCCCAGGATCAGCAGCACAGGGCACGATGCTCCCTCCAGAGCATGTGGGCAAGTCACCCACTTGAGAGACTGTGGCCTTGCACTCCCCATGACCAAGCACAGGGCATGTTCCCCCTCCAGAGCATGTCGCCAAGTCATCCACTTGAGAGACTGTGGCATTGCACTCCCCAGGTCCAAGCACAGGGCATGTTGCCCCCTCCAGAACCTGTAAATTTGTTCCATATGCTGGCTGAGGTGCCCACGCGTACCACATCCCCCTAAGGTGCCTGCCTATTTCCCAAATGATGCTCCTCCAGTGTTCTCTCTGTGAAAGGTAAGGCCTTGGACTTTGTCATGTGGCCCTGTGGCCCACACACATTGAGGACTGGGCTGTGTCCCTTTTAATCTACATATGTATATACTTTTGGATTGAATGTTCATATTTTTACTGTATTTATATTATTACACTCACTTGTATCTATTTGTGTTGTCCTTGCATTATTGCTGAGGGGTACGGGGTAAATATGTTTTCTTACTGCATCTGATTGTGTGTATGGTGTTTGGGGTGGGGGTATGTGTGTTGCGTGTGTGTGTCCCTTCCTTTTTACTCCTCCCCCGCCCATGTGTGCTAGGCGGCCGTACTCACTTCGTTGATGCTGATGGTGGAGCAGGACGTAAAATATCATGGGAAATATTTGCAGCTCGGGCTCCATGGCGTTGTGGTTCTTTCCTGTTTCTCCAAAGGTGAGTCCTTTCCATTCTGAAGTCTGTTTCCGCCAGGCTTTTGATGTTGGTGGTACCGCCCCGGAAAAGGTGGCGGTTTCAGGGGTTATGATACGGTAGGTGGAACATTGACTTCCACCTGGCTGTAGGCGGCTACCGCCATGGTGGCTGTTGTTTCCACCCTGGCGGTCGGTGTGGTAAAGTGGCTGTCTATCCGAGCAGTCACCGCCGTGGTCATAATTTGGCTGTAGTTACCGCCAGCCTGTTAGCGTTATTGCCGCCACTTAATTACCACCGCCAGGGTTGTAATGAGGACCATATAGTTTAGGACCAGTAGGTATTTCTACATTTCTGAATTTGTGGGTACCCGTACTTGGGAATGGTTTGGAGGGTGTTTGTCAAAATGTAATCTTTCCTATACAGTGGTTTACATTTGAAAGGCACAAATGCAGCAAAATTCAATTGGTAATTACAAATGTTCTCCTAATCAATGCTTCCACAAGTCTCCCGGTAAAAATGGTACCTCACTTCTGTGGGTAGACCTAATGCCCGCAACAGGAAATGGTCCAAAACACAACATGGATGCAGCCCTTTTTTCCACCCAACACTGGCCCTCTTTTACCAATGTGGGTAGCTCTAGATTTTAGACCCTAGTTCAGAAGGCATCTGGGGACACCTAGCCAACCTATTCATTGTTGCAAGATAGACACCTAGGGGTATCTCGGGTGGGATGACTTGCACGGCACCTTAAATGTTTTGTCACCTAGAATCCCTTGCAAACCGCAAACCCTAACTAAAAACACAATTTTCCTCAAATTTCTGTGATGGAAAGTTCTAGCATATGTGGGGAGCTACAAACTTCCTTGCACCTGTATTCCCCTAATGCTCTTGATAAAAATGGTACCTCACTTATGTGGTTGGACCTAGTTCCTGCACAAGAACAAATGAAACCAAATTCAAGGAGGGTCCCATTGATGTTTGTTTGCTCAGTTTTTGTCAAAGGCTCTAGATTCAGCCACACGAGTGAGGCCGCATTTTTAGTGGCCCAAGTGGGGAAACACTGGGCGGTAGGAATTGTGTGGTTTCCTTCTGGTTCTTTAAGAATATGGCACAGAAATACAAGTAAAATGTGTGATTGTAGGAGGCTGGCCTGGTTTGTAGTGGGTACCTTAGGTACTTACACCTTATACCAGGTCCAGTTAACCATTATTACTGAAATGTAGTAGTGTTCTAGCAGCTTAGGCTGATAGAGGTGGCTATAACAGATCAGCTTAGGCTGAACTAGGAGACATGCAAAGCTCATGCAATACCACTTATAGTTACACAGTGCTTATACAAAAGTAAAGACAATACTCAGTGTTACCACAAATAAAGGTATTTATTCCGGAGACACAGTACCAAAAATATTTTTGAGACAATACTCCTTCTGGAGGTAAGTATTATACACAATATATACATTAGACACTAAAATTAGACAAGTAAATAGTCATAGAACAATGCAAACTATACGAAATGCTATAGATAGCAATGGGAGAAAATAGGTCTAGGGGCAAAAAAAAACATATACTAAGAAAGTGGAATGACAATCACAAATTCCCCCCTAGACAAATGTAGTGTGTGCAGAATTGCTGGGAGAGTAAGAATACAGTAAAGGTAGGTATATTACCCCACCCTAGAGCCCAGAAAAGCAGGAGTAAAGTACTGCAAGTTTCCTTACAACACACTACACCTCATGATTGGGATTTTGCAGTAATCAACCAAGTCTGCAAACAACAACTGCTGGAGTGCTGGACCTGAAGACCTGCAAAAGAAGGGTACCAAGTCCAGAAGTCAAAAGAAGTTCCAGGAAGGACAGGAGTCCCTGCCAACCCAGATGAGGGTGCAAAAGAAGAGTCCCCAGTTAGTCAAAGACTGCAGAAATGCTCCCTAGGAAGATGCCTGCGGGTTTCTGCATGATGCAAAGGATGTCCCACGATATAAAGATGGATGAAGATGTGATTTCTTGTTGGAAGTCACCAACAAGCCTTAGTTACAACAAAAGTGCATTTTGCATCAAAATGGTTCTGGCTGGACCCAGAAGAGAGCTGGGTCCTCAATTTGGTGTGAGGAGGAAGAGGGGGCCCTCAGCACTTTAGAGAGCCCTCTGGATGCCAGGCAGCACCCAGGGGAGTCCCAGGACATGGGGACAAAGGAGGTACAAAACACGGTTGGTGAAGCACAACAAAGGAAAGTCCAACGCCACTGGAGAACAACTCAGCACGTTGAGAATTGCAGGATGGAATGCTGGGGACCTGGGCCAGGCTGTGCATGAAGGAATTTTGCAAATAGTGCACAGAGGCCTCAGCAGGTGAAGAAGACGCAGTACATAGGGGTACTGTCGCTCTCAGGGAAGGTAAGGTCGTACCTCCTCCAAATTGCGTCAGCAGGACCTCAGGACAGTCTATTTCAATGGGGCCCAACCTCTGTGTCCTTAGGAGCACGCTCGTCGCAGTGAGAGGAGTCCAAAGGTACTAGTCGTCATCTTAGAAGGTGCCTGCTGGAGCAGGGGAGTGACTCTGTCACCCCATGGGAGATTTCTTTAGTCCTTCTGGTGCAGGGTGAAGACAGGGAGTCCTCAGAGCATGCACACCGTGGAAACTGTTACAGTTGCTGGTTGGAACTGAAGTTGCAGAGGAAAAGTATTCCTTGTGGGTACTTTGTTGCTGTTACAGTGGTTCCTGGAGCAGGCTGTGGTTGATCTGAGGTCAGAGGATGATGAAGTAGTTGCAGAGGATTCCTGAAGGAACCTTGCAAGCAGAATCTCAAGAGAACCCACAGGAGAGACCCTCAATAGCCCTGAGAGGGGGATTGGCTACCTTATCAGGTATGGACCTATCAGGAGGGGTCTCTGACGTCACCTGCTGGCACTGGCCACTCAGAGCCCTCCAGAGTGCAGCCACACCTTGCAAAGCAAGATCACTGAAGTCTGGGACACACTGGAGGAGCTCTGGGCACCACCCCTTTCCTTTATCCAGTTTTGCGCCAGAGCAGGGGACAATGGGTCCCTGAACTGGTGTAGACTGGGTTATGCAATTAGGGTACCATCTGTGGCCTTCCAAGCCTTTCTAGACGCTGGGGGAGGCTACCCTTCCCCTGCTTGTAACACCTATTTCCAAAGGGAAAGGGTGTAACACCCTGTTTTCAGAGGAAATGCTTTGTTCTGCCTTCCTGGGACTGGGCTGCCCAGACCCCAGGAGGGCAGAACCCTGACTGTGAGGTGGCAGCATCTGTAGGTGCAGTGCAATCCTCAGAGAGCTGGTTTGGCAGTACTGGGGGTCCATGGAGGAGCCCCCAGGATGCATGGAATTGACTATGCAATACCATATTTGGAATGGAGGGACAATTCCCTGATCTTAGACATGTTACATCGCCATATTTGGAGTTACCATTGTGAAGCTACATATAGATATTGATCTATATGTAGTGTATGTGTGTGATGGCGTCCCTCCACTCACAAAGCCCCGGGGAATGGCCCTGAACTATGTGGGGGCACCTTTGCTAGTGCAAGGGTTCCCTTACACTTAGTAACTTCAGCAAGTGAAGATTAGACATTTAGGTGACTTAAAAGTTACTTAGGTGCAGTGAAAATGGCTGTGAAATAATGTGTGCACTATTTCACGCAGGCTGCAATGGCAGGCCTGTGTAAGGGTTTGTCTGAGCTCCTTATGGGTGGCAAAAGAAATGCTGCAGCCCATAAGGATCTCCTGGAACCCCAATGCCCTGGGTACCCAGGTACCATATACTAGTGACTTATCAAGTGGGTCCAGTGCGCCAATTAAAATTGGTAAATGAAGTCACTAGCCTACAGTGACAAATTTAAAAGCAGAGAGAGCATAAACACTGAGGGTCTGATTAGCAGAGCCTCAGTGACCCGATCAAGCACTGTACAGACACACACATTAGGCCACAAACTATGAAAACTGGGGTCCTGACCAGCAGGATTCCAGTGACACAGTAAAAACACACTGAAACACACTCACAAACAGGCAAAAAGTGGGGGTAACCATGCTAGAAAGAGTCTACTTTCTCACAGTGATTTTAGTAACATTTTGACGTCTGTAGGGCTTTGCAGATAGGAAAACGGGTTGGGATCCACAAGAGGCACACAACCCTGTGTTTCCCTGCATGACCAGTTTATACAAATATCTAGAGTTGGTAGATTTTCCTTAGGGACAATGTTCACCCTGGCAGAGAAACACAGAAAAGACCAATATTACTTCACAGCCATCTATTTCTCAACTAAATACATACCGATCGGATTTGGCATGAGGGAAAGTGAAGGTTCAAAACGTAAAATGTTATTAACAAGAGATTGCACAACAATGTAATGCATTGTTAGTGTTAGAAATGGGGTCTTTGGTTGGCAGTCAGGTTACTCCCTGTCCAAGCAAGGACCCTCACTCTAGTCAGGGTAAGTCACACACAATCCAAATTATCCTATGCCCACCCTCTGGTAGCTTGGCACTGAGCAGTCAGGCTTAACTTAGAAGACAATGTGTAAAGTATTTGTGCAATAAACCATATAATAACACAGTATAGCATCACAAAAATACACCACACAGTATTTAGAAAAATATATAATATTTATCTGGATGAATGCAGGTCAAAACGATCAAGATTCAATAAGTATACATTGAAATATCACTGTAAAAATGATAATACGTGTCTTTAAACAGCAACAAGTGTCTCTTGGAAGCACAAAGTACCTGCTTTGCATTCAAATTCTCCACAAGGGACCGCAGAGGAGAGGTGTGGAAAATAGGGAGGTGTGCGTTGATTTTTTCGGCGCAGACAGATGATGCGTCATTGAGTTTTCATACAGGGCAGGCTTTGCGTCGATTTCCAGTGAGTAGACTGGGATCCTCTTTGGGTTGCAGGATTTTTGGACACCCCGGGGATGATGCGTTGAAATCCTTGGAGTGCAGGACGAAGTCACAGATGTAGCGTCGATCCGATGGGCGTTGCATGTAAATTTCTGCCACACAGCAAGTGTTGCGTAAATTCCTCTCAGGAAGTCGGGCTGCATCGTTCCGGTTCGGCTTTCAATAGATCCAGTGGGCCATGCATCGCATTCCTGGTCACAACGCTGGCACTGCGTCGATCTTTGCGTCGGGAAGCCTGGCTGCATCTTTCCGGTTCGGCGTGCAGTGATTTTGTCACCGCAAGGCAAGCTGTGCATCGTTTCTTGCAAGCTGTGCATCGTTTCTTGCAGGCTGTGCATTGATTTTTACCACACAAGGAGTTCTTTTGTAGAGATGAAGTCTTTGTGGTCCTGAGACTTCAGGGAACAGGAGGCAAGCTCTATCCAACCCCTTGGAGACCACTTCTCAGCAGAACCAGGGGACAGCAAGGCAGCAGGGCAACAGCACCAAACTCTCCACACAGAACTGGTCCGGGTCCGGGGCACTAAAGTAGAGGACTATTTGGGGAGTATATACTTTAATCCTGAAATAAATTATGTCCAGTGTTTGCTTCACAGAGTTGCATCAGCACCTAGTTGATCCTAGAAAGCTTGCTGAGGAGGCAGACCTCTGGGTTAGCAAACACCTGGAGGGACATCCACAATGGTGGTCAGAGTTCCCAACAGAAGAAAGAGGGGGGAGAAAAACTTAAAAAGAAGGAATTCTCCAAAGGCCCCCAAAACAATTCCCAAGGGGGGTGGTAATCAGTCCCCACTTGACACTGACAGGAAGCCAGGGTACTTTCACAAGAAGAAAGGGAAGTTTATCTCCATATACTTATAGTGATTCAAGTTGGGACACTCTAAGGGTAACTCCCAGTGTCCCAAGAGGGCACAGCCCCCCCACTGGAGGGCAGACACCCAGGTTGGCTAGTGTAGCGCTTGGCAGGAGACAGTCCCAGTTAGCTTTGGGGAGCATAAAGAGCTGTCACTAGTATCCCTGGGCGATAAGGAAATGGTGCCAAAAACCCACATGCCTGCCAATACTTCCAAGTATAGGCAGTGGGTCATCATTGATGGGAAAAGGGTGAAGGCTCTGCATGACACAGAAGCCAGTATGACTACTATCAGGGATCAGTTTGTGTCAGCAGAGCAAATCATCTCTAATACATTCCACCAGGTCATAGTCGCTGACAATCGTAAGAGTCACTTCCGGTGGCTCTGGTTCCCTTTGAGTGGGGGGTCTCTGGTACTCTAAAAGTAGCTGTGAGTCCTGTCATGCCTGTAGATTGTCTGTTAGGCAATGATCTTGAGCATACTGCCTGCAAGGAGGTAGAGTTCAGATCCCACCTGGAGATGTTAGGTTTGCCTGAGTGGGTCTGCATGATCACAAGGTCCATGGCTGCCCAGGAAGGGAGTCAAGGGCGTCTGGAGCCTGGAACAATGACCCAGACTGCTGCACAGAATAAGGGCAATGGGTGTGGGCCCCAGATATTCCCACGGTGGTGGACGGGGTCCCAAAGGAAGAGGCCCCGGAGCCAACTGGGGAGGATATTGCTTACCTGGGTAACCTGCCTGAACTTGCTCACTGGCAAGTAGAGGGTGGGCCAACCAGGGAGGAATTCTGCAAAGTGAAGAAGGAGTGCCCCACTCTTGAGGGCCTGAGCTCAAGCAGCAGGTGAAACCTCTGTCGATCACCGCATATATTGGGAGAATGATCTCCTATACAGTGAGCCTAAGGTACCGGCCACTGGGGAAGCACGTGTGCTGGTGGTCCCCCAGTGTCACTGGGCCTTCCTACTGGGTGTGGCTCATGACATCCCCTGGCAGGACATCTGGGACAAGACAAGACCTTTGCCTGGCTTGTCACCCACTTCCATTGGCCTAGAATGCAAGTAGCATCAAATAATTTTTATAGGGCCTGCCCAACTTGCCAGGCTAGTGGGAAGACAGGGAAAAGGCTTAAGGCCCCCCTGATCCCACTCCCCATCATTGGTACCCCCTTTGAAAGGGTGGGTATCAACGGCATTGGTCCTATGTTCCCAAACCACCTTATGCAACAGGTTTAGGATGGTTTTGGTGGACCATGCCACCTGCTATCCAGAGGCAATCTCTCTAAGGACAGTGACTGCACTGGTGGTGACCAGAGCTCTGATGGGAATATTTACCTGTGCGGGGTTTCCAAAGGAGGTTGTGTCTGACAGAAGCACAGACTTCATGTCAACATACATGAAGTCCATGTGGGATGAGTGTGGGGTAACTTACTGGTTTACCAGCCCTAAGCATAGTCAAGGAGGTATGGGAGAAATCTCCCAAGAAACCTCCCCAGGATGTGATCAGTTACATGCTGGCTCTCTGCAACCAGACCCAGCGTTTCTGGAAACAGGCCAAGAGTAACTTGAGGCCAATCAAGAGGTGATGAAGGAGTTGTAGGACCAGAAGGCCACTCTGGTAGAATTCTCACCTAGCAACAAAGTCTGGGTGATGGAGCCAGTAGAGCCTAGAGCTCTCCAGGACGGCTGGACTGGCCCATATGAAGTAAAGGAGCAAAAGGGGGAGGCCACTGACCTAGTGGACCTCAAGACCCCTAGAAACCCCCTAAGGGTTTTCTACCACAACAGGCAGAAGCCTCATTTTGAGAGGTCTGACGTCAGTCTGCTCCTTGAGACAGATGAGGGCATGGAAGAGGAGAGTGAGCCTCTCCCGACCTCCTATCTGCCAAAGAAAGTGATGGGTCAGTGGAGAGTGTTGCTCTCTCTGACTCAAGAACAGAGAGGAGACTGCTATGAGGTATTGGAGCAGTTCTTGTCCCTGTTTTCCCTCACTCCTAGACTCACCCATCTTGTGTGCCCACAATATTGACACAGGAGACAGTCCCCCTGTAAAGAACAAAATTTACAGGTTGTCAGACAAGGTGAAGGCCAGCATCAAGGAGGAAGTCACCAAGATGCTGGCCCTAGGGGTTATTGAGAAGTCCAGTAGTCCCTGGGCCTGCGTGGACTACCGTGGTCTCAACTAGTCACATGGACTGTTGCTCACCCCATCCCCTGAGCTGATGAGCTTGTAGACAGACTACGCGCTGCCAAATTCCTCAATACTTTTGATCTCACATTAGGGTACAGGCAGATCATCTTGACTGAGGGGGCTCAAGAGAGAGCTGCATTTTCCACACCTGGGGGCATTACCAAGTCCAGGCGATGCCCTTTTGGTTTAAAAATGCCCCGCTACTTTCCAACAGATTGTTAACGGGGTCCTAGCTGAACAGGATGTCTTCTATGCAGCCTACCTAGACAACATTGACATCTATAGTTCCAGCTCAGAGGAACACCTGCTCCACCTCAAGGAGGTGCCTCAGGACCTGCACAGGCAGGCCTGAATATCAAGGCCAGTAAGTGCCAGATTGGGCAGGGATCTGTAGAGTACTTGGGACACCAAGTGGTGGCAAGGTGCAGCCACTCCAGGCCAAGATTCAAACTATCAAGGCCTGGCAACCACCTAGAACCCAAACTGAGGAAGGGCCTTCTTTTGTCTCACCAGTTATTACCATAGAATCGTCAAGGGCTATGGAACCATTGTGTCTCCCTTAACAGAACTCACATCCAAAAAGCAACCTAGATTGATTAATTGGACAGAGGCTTGTCAGAAAGCCTTCGACTCCCTGAAGGAAGCCATGTGCACGGCCCCTGTGCTCAAGGCACCTGACTACTCCCAGCAATTTATTGTGCAGACAGACTCTTCAGAGCATGGCATAGGGGCAGTTCTAGCATAGCTAAATGAGGAGGGCCTAAACCAACCAGTAGTCTTAATTAGCAGAAGACTGTTTCCACGGGAACAAAGGTGGAGTGCTATTGAGAGAGAAGCATTTGTTGTGGTCTGGTCACTGAATAAGCTGAGACCATACCTGTTTGGGACTCACTTCCAGGTTCAGACAGACCACAGGCCCCTCAGATGGCTCATGCAGATGAGGGGCAAGAATACTAAACTCTTGAGGTGGTCCATTTCCCTACAGGGGAAGGACTTTACGGTGAAGCATCACCCGGGATTGACCACGCAAACGCTGATGGTCTCCCCAGAAACTTACACCGTAGTGATGAGAGCTCCCAGGAGGTTAGGTAGCTCTCCCCACTTTCAGCTGGGGGGAACACATGTTAACCCTGTCAGCTTTAGGGTGGTCACCCCTAACTTTTAGCTGCCTCTCTCCACTTTTTGGACACTGTTTTTGCTGGTTTTAGGACTCTGCACACTTTACTACTGCTAACAGGAAATCCTGTGTTCTGCCTTCCTGGGACTAAGTTGCCCAGACCCCAGGAGGGCAGAAGCCTGTCTGTGGGTTGGCAGCAGCAGTATCTGTAGTGAAAACCCCAGAGATCTAGTTTGGCAGTACCCAGGGTCCATGCTGGAGCCCCGGGGATGCCTGGGATTGGCACCCTGATACCAGAGTTGGCATGGGGGGACAATTCCATGATCTTAGACATGTTACATGGCCATATTCAGAGTTACCATTGTGAAGCTACATATTGGTATTGACCTATATGTAGTGAACGCATGTAATGGTGTCCCCAAACTCACAAAGTCTGGGGAAATTGCCCTGAACAATGTGGGGGCATCTTGACTAGTGCCAGGGTGCCCTCACACTTAGTAACTTTGCACCTAACCTTTACTAAGTGACGATTAGACATGTAGGTGACTTATAAGTTACTTAAGTGCAGTTTAAAATGGCTGTGAAATAATGTGGATGTTATTTCACTCAGGCTGCAGTGGCAGTCCTGTGTAAGAATTGTCTGAGCTCCCTATGGGTGGCAAAAGAAATACTGCAGCCCATAGGGATCTCCTGGAACCCCAATACCCTGGGTACCGAGATACCATATACTAGGGATTTACAAGGGTGTTCCAGTGTGCCAATTAGAATTGGCAAAAATGGTCACAAGCCTGCAGTGACAATTTTAAAAGCAGAGAGAGCATAAACTCTGAGGTTCTGGTTAGCAGAGCCTCAGTGATACAGTTAGGCACCACACAGGGAACACATATAGGCCACAAACTATGAGCACTGGGTGGGGGTAACATGGCAGGCAAGATGGTACGTTTCTACAAGTACATAAACGTTTCTTTCTAAACACATGCAACTACACAAACTGCAGATCTATCAGTGCCAAAACCGCCAGGAGGAATCACAGCAAAGGAAATCTAAAGCTTTACACTAGAATTTAAAAGGAGAACTAAAACATTACTATGACAAATGCAAATGATGACAAGAAATAAAAAGGTAACACTATAAAATGCTGTCACCACCCAAATACCAGTTCACACATATCACCAACTAAGCGGTAGTCCACACACACTGCCAGTCTATGTACACCACCAGCCGAACTCCAGTTTACAAACACAAAGACACTTTTCCTGGTGTTTAGTGGTTTTCTGCCCCCCATGGGGGCAGATGGGACTAAACATATGGCCAATCAGCCATCATGAGGGACAGAAACATGACCAAAGCACGCAGAAAAATATACCCCCAAAAATGTTCCTGTGCCAAGTGCCCAACTGGCTTGTATTCTGGATCCTTGAATCTTGTATCTTCCCATAGTGGAACATAAAATATGTGTTTGTGCCATGTCATAGTCGTGTGTCCTAGATTGCTGTCTTGTTGGACCAGGAGAGGCACCCAAAGTGCTACCCCCATGGCTTTTACACTACTGCCTTCACCAGGAATATAACAGCATAAACGTGGTGGTGGCAGCATACATTGTAGTGATCAGTAGTAGTGAACAGGACTATTCACTGGACTGAGGCATACAGGCTCCTCTAAAGTTCTGCTGATGTGTGTTCAACTCCCCCTGCCCAACATCAGCTTGATCTGAAATGTTGTGCATGAGTAAATCATATGCTGAGTGTCAGTGCAAAAAGAACAAATGATGGACGGAATGCTGAACAATGCAAACACTCAACCCCAGTCGCAAAGATCTGGGCTTAATCCATTGTTTTTTTGCTCACCATGCCCCCCCCAGTTTGGACCCAGCCACATGCAATTCAGTCAGTGTCAGTGCAAGACACACACTACACATTGGGTGAAATGAGTAAACAAAGTGTACATGGTAAATGTGTGTGTGCTGATAGTGTGTATTTAAAGTAAAAAATAATAGTACAGTACAAAGGGAGTGTAGTGCTGAACAGTGTGAGTAAGTGCGTATAGGAGGATGGCCTGGTTTTTAGTGTGTACCAAAGGTTCTTACACCTTATACCAAGTCCAGTTATCCCTTATTAATGAAATGGAATCAGTGTCAAGAAGCCAGGCTGTCCAGAGGTAGCTGTAGGCAGAACAGCCACGGCTGATCTAGGAGACATGCAAAGCTCATGTTTAACCACTGTAGTCAAACAGTACTCAAACACATGAAAGACAATGATCAGTGTTACAAAAATAAAGGCACTTTATTTTAGTCACACAATCCAAAAAATACTTTGAAGACTATACTCCCTTAGGAGGTAGGTAAAATTTACAATATATACACTAGTAACCAAAAACAGGTACGTAAATAGTCAGTAACTAGTGCAAACATTGAAAATCACTATAGATTGCAAAGGGCCTATGTGGTACACAATCCATATACTAAAATAGTGGAATGCAAAAGTCGGTTTCCCACCTAGGCAAGTTTAGTCTGTATAGGGGGCTGGGAGTGTAAGAAATCACCAAAGGTAAGTAAACTGACCAATCCCAGAGCCCATTAAAGCAGTAGTAAAACACAGAAAGTTTCCTATAACACACAAGAAGCTGTGACAGAAGATAATCCAAGAACCAGAAGAGACTGCAAGACACCAACGATGGATTCTTAGACCTGACAACCTGTGAAAGAAGGGGACCAAGTCCAAGAAGCACTGAAGAGTCCAGGGATAAAAGGAGCCCCTGCTAACCCAGATGAAGGTGCACAAGAAGAACCACTGGTGAGAAGACAAAGTCAGTATTGTACCAAAGAAGACAGATGCGGGTTCCTGGATGGTGCAGAAGATGTCCGATGCCGGATGGATGAATGCAGTCTGGTTTGCATCTCTGGATCCCTCAACAATCCTCGGCTCAAGCAACACATATAGTTGGCAGACAAAGGCGCTGCCTGGGACAAGGAGAGACCTGGTGGCCTCTACCAAGGAGCGGGAGGCAGAGGGGGCTCTCAGCAACTCAGAGAGCCCTCAGAATACCAGGCAGAGTGCATAGGAGTCCCACAGCATGGGGACAAATGAGGTGCAAATGAAGGCCAGTGCAGCACAACCCAAAGTATTCCCACGCCGCTGTAGAACCACTTAGGAAGCTGTGTGTCGCAGGATGGAGTTCTGGGGACCAAAGCTGTACTGTGCATGAAGAACTTCATGGAAGGACGCACACGAGCCTTGTAAACTGCAAGTCACAAGGTGCACAGGGGTCCTTTCTTGTGTGGGGAGGCAAGCTCTTACCTTCACCAAAGTTGGACAGCTGGACGTTGGGACTGTCAGAGTCACTATAGTTCACCACCTCTGTAGCTGGCTCTATGCCTGTCATCTGGAGAGGGCACCCAGGTCACTGGTCATCACTTCAGAGAGATGCCTTCTGAAGCAGGGAAGTGACTCTGTCACTCCACAGCTGTCAGGGGATTACCCATTAAATCAAACTTCCACAGGAGCAGATGCATTTTACACAATTCCCTCTAACAGATGCCTGATCAGACTTTACTGATTATCTGAACCCTGCATCCGCTAGGGGAAAAGGGGAATGGGAATAGAAAAAGAGAGACCACCTCCAGATCCAGTTCCAGCCTGTGTTTCCCACTTGAAGATAGGATATTCAGTGTGTGTTTCTGTAACCTGCACCTTTTTTCGTATTGGGATTTCTTTAAAGGAAGGTGATGTCAGGTGAGAAGAACATAGATAAGTACATTCCTACTGCGCATTCAACTGTTTAGCCATTCACATTCACCCAATTCTATTGTTCTTCTAACCTGCATCTTTTGGGAGAGTAGCCTCTCTCTAAGAGAACAGTATTATCTTAATATCTTTTTTTCTCCAGCAGACAGAGGTAACCAAGGTTCTCTGGAGAACAGTTCAAAGGTTAACAAATATACAATCTACTGATGTATTTTACAGGAAACAAAAACTCCATCTCAAGGTTCAGTTTTCTCAATCACAGTCTCTAGGAATTAGTTTGAGCAATAAGGTTTGTCTCTAAGACTGGCAAGTCTGCAAGGCGAAGAGTTTTGGAATATACATATATATATATATATATATTGGCAAGTCTGGAAATCACACAAAAAGATTCCTTAATGCAGTTGCTTGAAGTTCTGTTAAGCCAAAATGAATTCTCCTCAAAAAGCCTATAGCCAGTTGTTGGAAGAAGGAAGGAATTCAGCTTCTACAGAAGGGAAAAAGTAGCTAGTGTGCACACTGTAACAGGAAAAATAATTAATTACTCAAAACCGGAAGAATTCTCCATAAAACGAAGCGCTTCAGGAACACTGCTCATTCTCCTCAGGATGACAGTTGAAGTGCACAGCTCCCAGCTGGAGGGAAGCTTCAGCACAAGACTAAGATAGAAACACTAGAGCACTGACCTCACAAAGATTTGCAAGTACCATTTTGAGTGGAAGTTAAATCTGAAAAAGCTAGCTCTAAGAACAGCCTCCGCAAGAGACACCGGGAGTGAGGACGCCACTGCAACCTACGTGGGTACAAGGAAAAGGGGAATCGTTTTTGCTGAGGGAAGAACTTAACAACACTGGCAAGAGTTTTCCGGACAACAGGAGATTCCTTCATTTTTTTGGGTGCAGGCTGAAGACAGGCATTTCTTGGAGGATGCACAACCTGGAAACTGCTGCAGTTGCTGGCAAGCGCTGAAGATACAATACAGAAGTCGTCTTAGCTTCTTTTTTGCAGTTCTGTAGAGTTTCTGGAGCAGTCAGCGGTTGATCTGTCAGTAGAAGATGAAGTAAAAGATGCAGAGGATTCCTGCTGGAGTCTTGCAATCCACATCTGAAGAAACACCCCGATGAGAGACCCTAAATAGCCCTGAGAGGGGATTGGTCACCTAACCAGGTAAGCACCTATCAGGAGGGCTATCTGACGTCACCTGCTGGCACTGGCCACTCAGATACTCCCAGAGTGCCCCAGCACCTTGGAATCCAAGATGGCAAAACCCAGGGACACTATGGAGGAGCTCTGGGCACCACCCCTGGGATGGTGATGGACAGGGGAGTGGTCACTCTCCTTTCCTTAGTCCAGTTTTTCACTAGAGCAGGCACTGGGGGTCCCTGAACTGGTGTAGGCTGGATTATGCAAGGAGGGAACCATCTGTGTCCTTTCAAGCATTTTCAGAGGCTCTGGGAGGATATCCCTCCAATGCCTTTAACACTTATTTCCAAAGGGAGAGGGAGTGACACCCCTCTCCTAAAGGAAATGCATTGTTCTGCCTTCCTAGGATTGAGCTGCTTAAGCCCAGGAGGGCAGAAGCTTGTCTGTGAGGTGGCGACAGCTGGGGCTATAGTGAAAACCTCAGCAGGCTGGTATGGAATTACCTGGGACCACTGTGGAGTCCCCAGAGTGATTGGGATTGTGAAACTAATACTGAAATCAGTATTGGGGTACGATTCCCAGTTGTTAGACAACTTACTTCGCCATATTCGGAGTTACCATTGTGAAGCCGTACATAGGTATTGACCTATGGGCAGTGCACACTTAAAATGGCATCCCCGCACACACAAACTCCTGTAAAATGGGCCTGGATGACGTGGGGGCACCTTTGCTAATGCACAGGTGCCCTCACACACAGGTACTTTGCACCTAGTCTACAGGGTTGGAAGACCTGATACATAGTTGACTTATAAGTGACCTGGTGCAGTGACAATGGCTGTGAAATAGTGCATGCACTGTTTTACACAGATTGCAATGGCAGTCCTATAGAAGCCTTTGTATGGGCTCCCTATGGGTGGCAAAATAAATGTTGCAGCCTATAAGGATCCCCTGGAACCTCAATACGCTGGAGGATGGGAGATCCAGGGTGTCTTTGTTCCTTTCTACGTGATTCATGACTGAGTGATAGATCATAATGAAAGGGGTCTGGACATATCTCAGGAAGAGAGAGTTAGAGCTGAAAAGGGAATCAAAGGGAGTGGGGCTGGGGGCCCAGGGTCTGCCTTGTGATACACATATGACTATGGCTGACATCCAGGTGTGTGCTCTGGTAGCTATCATGAATCTTATTGTGGGATCAATCCATTTTGGAGTCTAGGGATTAGCAGACTGGCTTCCTGATTTGAAGTCTAAGGGACATAAATGACTTCCAACCACCTTGCTTTAGCTCCTGGACTCTGTCATCTGTCACTCTCCCTAGCCACTCCAGTCCTAAACCAGTAGAGGTGGGCTTAAGGTGTTTGCCCCAGCAGAAGCAACACATCTTCTGTCAAACTGGTGCATCTCTTCTGTTGCTTAAGTCAGAACGGGTGCATTGACTCTGTTCAGTTCAGAACCAGTGCATCAACTCTCTTGCCAGGGTCAGACCCGGTGCATCACCTCTGTTGCTCTAGTCAAAACTGGCACATCCCTTCTTTTGCATATGTTTAAACTGATACTTCACCACCATTGCTTGGCCCCTAGCATCTCTGTAAAAGTGCAAATGTGTAGTACATTATGCAATGTACATTTGTGTAACAATGCATCAGTAAAATCAATGCAAATGCTGAGAACCTGCCTGTCACACCCAGCACATGATGAAGTGAGTGTGGCTGCATACTAGGAAGTGTAAATGTTACTTTTACTTTCTGTTAGTGTTCGTTGGTTGGTGCTGGTGTTTTTTTTAGAGTTGAGTTTGGAGGAGAGTTTTGGCCATTTCTGGTGTCATCTGTGTCTCTTTGTGCCCAAGTCTTGTTTTTTGGAACTGTTATTGTATGTGTATTACTGGGTGTTTGTATTTTTTGGAGTAATAGGTAATTAGGTGTAGTTAGGGGGTTTAAGGAGTTATTGGATTTTTTGTTGTGGACCTCTTGTAGTGTTAAGGGTTGGTGTGGCTTGTGCCTTTGTGGCCATGTCCGGGAGGGGAGAGGGAAGTAGTTAGTCTTATAAAACTGATCAAGCACTTCCTGTCACTGATGCTGGCTGCAGTGGCAAGGGTAAACAAGGGGTACAAAGCCCAAGATCGGAAGGATTGCTGGGAGCACGTGCAGTGGTACATGGCCGAGGTGGGTTGTGAGGAGCTCACAGTCTCCCAAATTAAACATATTTGGGTCTATGTCATTGCCTGGGAAGCAGACGTGCTGAACCTGCTGGCAGTGGAGATAGGAGGCCCCTTAGTTATGTATTGATGTACCGTCCATAATGAGGAATGTAGATACATTTGACAAGCTATATATTGATGTCACACATTAATTGCAATTTGTAGATGTCTAAACAGCTTGAACTGCAATTAGTAGATGTACGAAACTATCACACAAAGTAGCACACATGGAACAAATGCTGTGTTGCATTACAGGGAGCTACCACTCTTGATGATAAGTACAGAAAACAGTCCTTTGTCCAAATGAGGGTTACCATTTAGCAAGTTCCAGCACTGAAGAAGGTATGGGATTGTAAATGTGATTGGAACATTCCTTTATTGCTGGTTTTCCTCATTCATGTGCCACAAACATTACACAATGTGTGGCTATATCTTCCCCTATGGCTAGTGTAAGGGGAGAAATGTGTCTTATTTAAGTTTTCGTGGTGCAATCCTGTGGTTTTCTAGCACTGACCTACCTCTGGCTGCCAAGTGGCAATACTTGCACCCTTGTGTCATAGTGCAAGGTGAACTGTGATGAAGCTGGCCTGCAGTTCTTACAACATCACGTGCATTGTGGCAGATGTTCATATTAGATGTAAGACATTTCTGACCTTTCACCTCCTGTCAGATCAGCCCTGCAAGATGACTAGATGCATTCCATGGTCTGAAAATGCATACATATGTGTGTAAGGGTGTCTAAATGTTCCACAACACTGGTATGTCATAGTGCTTAGATACAAATTAAAAGTGTGTGCTTTATATGTGATGCCAAATCTCTATTTTAGTTTTCAAGGTGGACATTGTCTGTTCACTCAAGGTGAAATTGACTACCTCAGTGATAGTGATGTTGAAAGTAAGGCCCATATTTATACTCTGTTTGTGCCAGATTTCAGTTTTTTTTACGCAAATCCAGCGCAAACTTAACTCCATATTTATATTTTGGTGCTAGACCCGTCTAGCGTCCAAAATATGGAGTTAACGTCATTTGAAGGATGCGTGAAACTGCCTTGCGTCAATGAGATGCAAGATAGGCGTTCTAGTCCAAATAATAGAGCCATATTCACCCTACAGGGGAAAATTGACGCTCAGGTGGGAAGCGGACCCCAAAAATGATGCTAAACCCAATTTGCATCAAAAATTAATGCCTGGGTCAGGGCAGGTGTTAAAATGAGGCAAACACACCACTACTTAAGGAAAACACACACAAGCAACATTACAGACCAACAGGGCTACTGATGCAGCTTGCAAGACGACGCCGAGAACAGGACCAAAGGCGGCAGCCACCGCTACCCCAACACGGCCCACAAAGCAATGCAGAAGGCAGGAGAGACTTCCCAGAAACAGGACAACCCTCCATGGCCTCTGGGAACAGGACATCATTTGGAGGTATCGACTCAACTGCCAAGCCCTACAGCAGCTGCTGAGTCATATTGAGCCGGTGACCAAGCTTCTCCCTGTCCTGCATATGTTGGCAAGTGGCTCATTTCAGACAACGGGTGCCCTGGTCACTGGGGTATCACAGCCCTCATTCTCCACCTTCCTGCCAAAGGTGTTAGATACCATAATCTCCCTCGCACCAGCCACTTCAGCTTCCCCAACATCCAGGAGACGTATCAGGAGATAAAACAGGGCTTTTATCAAATCCATGGCTTCCCACATGTGCTCGGTGCAATTGACTGCACCCATGTCTGTTTCGTCCCACCTGCAGCAACAGAGCACCTATTCAGGAACAGAAAGCACACGCACACTTTCAATGTGCAGGCCATAGTTGACCACCAGGGATTGTTCACAATCATCTTGGCCAAGTATCCTGGGAGTGTCCATAACTCATGCCACAGCAGGATCAGCACTTCCAGGATGGACAATATGTCAAAGGCCTGCTTGTCGGTAAGTAAATAAACCTAGCAATATACACACTGCACAACAACCCTGTAGGACACACAAAACATACACCACTACATTGACACGTGGGCAGGGTGACATTGAGGTGTGACACTGGTAGTTATGTTGCATACCCTGACACAATGGGATCCACACCTCTGGACAACTGATGGCTGCCACAAACATTAGCCGCCACTCTAGAGCACAAAGTGACCAATGTCAAAGCCCACAGCGACAATGACATGGCCTGCACAGTAAGTACAACTTGGAAGATGAACCATTTACAATTGCAGTAGGCTACATAGTCAATCGGCCACCCTCCCAAACAGTATGTAGCATGGAAGGGGTGTGCAATGTGTGTGGCAGTAGGTCTAACACTATGAGACACATAGCATGATGATGCTGACTCACATGTAGGTGACATGGAAATACTGAGGCAGTCCCAACATCATACATCACTCCTGGGGTGCTGTTCCCAGGTTGCAATCAGGAAGTGGACTTAAACACATATTGATGTGCCACTAATGCAAACTGCACACTGCTGTACACAATTGTTAGAAATGGGGTCTTTGGTTGACAGTCAGGTTACCCCCTGTTCAAACAAGGACCTCACTCTAGTCAGTGTAAAAGAGAATCACCCTTGGCTAACCCCTGCTTACCGCCTGGGTAGCTTGGCAGAGCTGTAGGCTTAACTTCAGAGTGCTAGGTGTAAAGTATTTGTACCAACACACACATTAACTTGATGACAACACTACCAAATGACACAACACAGGTTTAGAAAAATAGGAAATATTTATCTAAACAAAACAATACCCAAATGACATAAATCCAACATACACAAGTCAAGTTATGAATTTTTAAAGATTAAACTAAAAAATAGCACTTAAAAACACAAAATGCTTCGATGAGGTGTAAACACAGCGTTGTGATGGAGTCGTTCCCAAGAAGCCGACACCAGCGGCGCCGGACATGGAGTTGCGTAGACCCCCAAGTACAGTACCTTTGGTGAAGAGTGAGAACAAGTTGATGCACGAAGTCGGGGATTGCGGCATCTGTGCGAAACGTTGAATCCGCGCACTTCGAGTGGCGTTGGTCACGACGTGGTGCAGCGACTTCCACGGAGTTGCGGACTTCAGCAGGGCTGCAGCGGCGCCGGACCTGCGAAGGTCGTAGCGTTCCAGCAAAGATCACGGAGTCGGTTGACGGCAACGTCACCGGATTCAACAGCGGCGTCGGTCTAAAGTCGCCCGAAGTCGATTTCCTTGGATTTCTACCAGCTTTCCTCTCAAGGGCCCAGGGACTGGATAGGGCACCACTTGTCAGAGCAGGAGTCTCTCCAGAGACTCCAGGTGCTGGCAGAGAGAAGTCTTTGCTGTCCCTGAGACTTCAAACAACAGGAGGCAAGCTCTAAATCAAGCCCTTGGAGATTTCTTCACAAGATGGAAGGCACACAAAGTCCAGTCCTTGCCCTCTTACTCTGGCAAAAGCAGCAAGTGCAGGATATTTCCACAAAGCACAGTCACAGGTAGGGCAGCACTTCTCCTCAGCTATTCAGCTCTTCTCCAGGCAGAGGTTCATCTTGATGTCCAGAAGTGATCTAAAGTCTGTGGTTTTGAGTGCCCTTCTTATACCCAATTTCTCCTTTGAAGTAGGCCTACTTCAAAGTAAAGTCTTTTGTGAATGTGAAATCCTGCCTTGCCCAGGCCAGGCCCCAGACACTCACCAGGGGGTCAGAGCCTGCATTGTGTGAGGACAGGCACAGCCCTTTCAGGTGTAAGTGACCACTCCTCCCATCCCTCATAGCACAGATGGCTCGTCAGGAAATGCAGCCTACACCCCAGCTCCCTTTGTGTCACTGTCTAGTGTGAGGTGCAACCAGCCCAACTGTCAAACTGACCCAGACAGGGAATCCACAAACAGGCAGAGTCACAGAAAAGGTATAAGCAAGAAAATGCTCACTTTCTAAAAGTGCCATTTTCAAACACACAATCTTAAACTCAACTTTACTAAAAGATGTTTTTTTAAATTGTGAGCTCAGAGACCCCAAACTCCACATGTCCATCCGCTCCCAAAGGGAATCTACACTTTAATCAGATTTAAAGGTAGCCCCCATGTTAACCTATGAGGGGACAGGCCTTGCAACTGTGAAAAACAAATTTAGCAATATTTCACTGTCAGGACATATAAAACACATAACTATATGTCCTACCTTAACCATACACTGCACCCTGCCCTTGGGGCTACCTCGGGCCTACATTAGGGGTGTCTGACATGTTGGAAAAGGGAAGGTTTATGCCTGGCAAGTGGGTACAATTGCCAAGTCGAATTTACAGTTAAAACTGCACACACAGACACTGCAATGGCAGGTCTGGGACATGATTACAGAACTACTAATGTGGGTGGCACAACCAGTGCTGCAGGCCCACTAGTAGCATTTGATTTACAGGCCCTGGCACCTCTAGTGCACTTTACTAGGGACTTACTATGAAATCAAATATGCCAATCGTGGATAAACCAATTACATACAGTTTTACACATATGCACTTTAGCACTGGTTAGCAGTGGTATATTGCTCAGAGTTCAAAAGCCAACAGCGTCAGGTCAGGAGGCAAAAAGATTGGGGATGACCCTGCATAAGCAACAAAGTCCAACAACAATTGTCCATCAAAATAGCAGATGTACAGGGAACTGGCCCTTCCTGCACACATACATTCACCTCCACAAGGCAGTTAGCCAGGTTCCCAAGAGCAAGTTCAGTAACGTAAGTGCATGGTTGAACATGAGCTACTTGCAGAGGGAACAACAAAGGCTTGCGTAGAAACAAGTCACACATGGGACAATCGTGCATTGTTAATACTGAACAGCTCAGTGCTGTCAATTTATGGAGATGTGTTGTGCATTGCCATCTAGCCAAAATCAAAGCATTCTGTTTACCTTTAATGAAATAAGGCTGCATATCAAAAAAGAAAACACAGCTTTATTTGAAAGCAGTCACAGTCATGGTGGTCAGCTGAGCCCAGCAGGCCACCATCCCTGTGAGTGCCGCCATTCCCAATGGGTTTGCAAAATAAGACCTACCTCATGAACATGCATGAGGTAGGTCATTTGCTACCCCATTTGTGAATTGCAAATAGTGTCATTGACAGTGATGTACAGCAGATTATCCTACTCACAAATTGCAAGTTGCTAAGTCTCGCAATTAGCAACTCACAAAACCTGATCTTCGTACATGTGACCCTTATTCACACATTCAGGTGCAATGGCAACACCTGTCCCATGTATTTTGTCAACGATGATCTGGTAAGACAGGGAATTTGTTACCTTCATACAACTGTACCACATCTGTCAGTGACCACTGAACGCATGATAATTGCAGACTAACAATTGAGCCACATGTCCATCACACAGTAACTCAGTGTTCCTTGATGCTCCCATCACAATACCTGAGTCACTTGTATTGCAGTGCACCAGGGAAGTGCCATTGAAATTTTCACCCAAATACAAATCATGCCATTTGAGTACCATCTCAAATGGATTAGCCTCATATGGTTGTAGTAGGGTTTAGCACCACATGATTGTTAGGCCCAGTGCAGATGTGTGGCTATCACTCACCGGAGTGTCAGTGTCAATGTGAGTTTGCAGTTCTATATCTGTTGTTCTGTCTTCATGCAGGATCACCAGCTCACTCATGTAAAATGTTGCACACTGTGATATGTTGATATGTTGTCCCCACATATGTACAGTGATATGACATTGAGCATATTTTTCCTTTCCATGTCTTACAGGTGGACCTGCCCCCTATACCATTGGGGAAGTGGCAAATTTGAGGACCCAGACGTCTCCAGTAAGTGTGATGGTGTCTGTCCCGTGTAGTGATTGCGGCTGTTGTGTGAATGACTCTTGTGTGTTGCACTCATTGCAAGATATGATGAGCTGGCACGTGATCTGATATCTTACTAGCCTGGACAGAGACATAGTTTTCCATGCAAGGGTTACCCATTCACAAGCTGAGAGACATATCTTGGGAGTCTTGTGCTGCGCAATGGGCAGCAGCGTGTGAACTAAGTGATTAGTAGCCACATGTAGGCCCCCATGTGACTTGAAAGTGCACCAGTGTCAGTATATTGGCACTGGATCATACCCTCATTCTCACAACACAGTGATGCATCAGTTTTCAACACAAATTGGTGCATCCCTGTATTGTAATGTACATGTAGGACTGTATGGGTAACTGTACCCCAGCATGTAGTCCCATAAGTTGTACTCCATTTGCGTGACACTTATGTGGTATGTAATAGGCGTGCATGCAGGTTAAGGCCAGATGTGTGCTGGCATCAACGTGGGTGTTTCGGGGACTGTGTTAACAGATCAGGTTTTGATGGGTGTCCACAACTGGACACATGAATGTAGATGTGCATGACCAATGGATACCTTATTCCTAGGTGGCAGCCCTCCTCACATGTGTTCCACTCACTAAATCCATGTATAAGTGGACATGCCTTCGTGGTTGTTCTCAACAGTTGTGATGATATATTGCATGCCCATCACCCCTGAGACACCGGGGTAGGGGAGCAACATATATGTAGGTAGATGTGATGGTCATAGTGTAGATGACAGTCATCTCATTCAAGCATGCTTACGTTTCAAACAACACCGACCCTTTATGATTACCAACTGCATACCATCCTGCCAATTACATCTACCAGACACTGGTCTTGTGTGCTTTGAAGTTGACTCAGATGATAAAGATTAGTGGGCCTGGCCCATGTGAAGTAGTTGCTGCCTTTGCATTGTGATAAATTATACTAAATCAATTCACAGATCACTTTGGCCCTCATTACAACCCTGGCGGCCGGTGTTAAAGTGGCTGTAATCAGGGACATTGTATTATCTGGACTCTGATTTAGACTGCATGTGCAAATCGAGGCAGAGTATTAGATTATCATCTGTACATGCATCACACAATGATGACACTGATGACTGCCTTTCTCACTTTTACAGCTGCTAACATGGATGTTGCAGATCTCAAGGCGTTCTAAAAACAGACAGTGCAATATCGCTGCATCTTGGATGTTGAGTCTGGGTACCATAAGATGGCACGACGCTATCAATGAAAGCAAACCACAGGGGAATGGTGGGCATTCAGACAAGGGGGGCCCACATTGGCCACAAAGAGTGTAGCCAGCACCACACCTACACAGTGGATCACAGCTGCCACCGTCGCATCTGCCCCAGCTGCTACACCATCAACATCAGCACCACAGCCCACCACGCCTGCTGCAATGGACATGTCGGCAATAAGAGAGCTCCGGAGGGACTTGAAAAAAGGTCCTCAAAAAGCTTGACAGCATACAGAAGGATGTTGACAGGAATACATAGAACTGAAGGCCATCAAGAAAACACTGAGGAGGGCCAACCTCTGAACTCTTTCCTCCCCTAAACCCTAGTTCAGTCCCCTCCCTCCTCATTCCTAATACTGTTTTGTAGTGGGTTTAAGGGGTTTAGTGAAAGGGTAGTTGTTTAGGTAGGATAAGGAGTTTTTGGGGGGTGGTTTTTCATATTATTACATGTTATTTTGTTTATTAATGATGGGGCTTTTGTATATATAAAAAAAAAAAAAAAAAATACATATATATATATATATACATATCTGTATAGGATTAGGTTGTATATTTTTAGATTAGTATATGGTGCCCTGCCTGTGTCTCGTCATATAAGGGGGGTGGGAGGCAAATGTTTAGAGTGTGTTGTTGTTAAATGAGGTAAGTAGAGGGGCGTGGTCTGGCCGCAAGAGAAGATGGCTTCCTAGATTGGGAGCTCCACGAGGCTGTGGTCGGTGGCGGAGGTGCTCCAGATGCCGAGCACCCTTACATTTGGGCCCGGGAGATCATCCTGATGTTGGACACTGCTTTGGTGGCTGTGGTGGGGGCACGTTAGATCGCAGAGAGGAGGTCATCTGGGGTCTAAAAGCCACGGCCCACAGTGAGGACAGGGCGAGATCGCTGGAGCAGGACGGCAGCATGGCAAAGTGGCGCCAAAGGGCTGGATACCGCACACCCTTACCTTTGGGCTGGGGAGACCCTCCTGACACTGGACACCGCTTGGAAGGCCGAAGTGGGGGCATGGTGCATCACAACAGAGAGGAGGCAGGGAGAGGAGATCTCTTGTGGGACAAAAAGCTGCGACCCACAGTGAGTAGGGGGCATGATCACTGAATCAGGACGGCGGCAGAGTAACGCGGCGACACAGGACTGGACCCGATCCTGCCTGCCTCTCCCCGCCGAGAGCTTCGCTGCGATCTTGGAATGGAGGTGGGGGCACTAGTGATCCCAGGCGCTCCCCCACCTGGCCTCTGAGGGGACTCCTAATCTTGTCTGGGGAGCCGGCTAAAGGAATTGCCGCATTATTCAGGGAGGAGGATGTGGCGAGGAGAAGGCCTAAAGGCCTAACGGACTCTGTGAGGCTGAGCTTTGGGGCCGAGAAGAAGCACGCCGGGGAGCTGGACCTGGCACTGCCCCCCACCCCTGATATCAATCTGCAACTATAAATGATGTGGATCCTCGCCCTCTCCATCATACATATCTGAAGCCCCTCCGCCCTCTGGCCCTCTTCTGTAGATGTTGGACTGACGCCACTAATTCTTTCGGATTGCAGCAGTCTCGTAGGCCCCTTTCTTCATCTTGCCACCTTTTCACTTACAGCACCACTCCATGACGTGCTTCGGACAGTGAAGGTTCAAACCACAGTGAATGGAACAACCTCTGCTGTACCACTGCTGCGACCGGCGAAGAAGGGTCGCAAGTATTTACTCCCTCCTGCTACGCTTTAAGGGGTACCGTGCTGACAAATTCGCGTGACAGATTGGATGAGGAGTGAGAGGCGGGCAGGGATAGCAGTGGCCAGTATTTTGTCACCCCAAACCGCTTGAGCTTGCCTCACCGCTCGTTACGTCCCCAGCATCAAAGGTGCATCTCTACATACTGCCCGCACTGAGGACACCTGCCCTTTACCAACTGCAAAGAAGTGGTGTTGGACAGAGGCCTCACATTGGATTCTTTGATTCTTTCCTTACCCCAGACAGCCTTGGACCATAGATTGGGTCTTAAACCTCAAGCCCTGAGGGCCATCTCAACATCGAGTTCCTGTGATTCCCGGTGGAAGAGCGACAGGTAAACCAGTACAGCCATCACTCTTTTCTGAAGCCCTCCAGCTTCTAAACCTGCATCTCCCGCCGCAGGACCATACCCGTCAATACAGTCCCACAATCTGACCGATCCAGAGCAAGTAGCAACCATGGAACGGATACTACAGGAGATCACAGCAGTCAACCGTAGACTTGAGGATATGTCTACTGCTATAACCTCACTGACATATGCACTTAGATATAGCAGGCTTCCAGCCTCGAGTAACAGGACTGGAGCATTGAATATCGACCATGAGGACCATGTTCACACAGTCTTAGACAAGGACCAGGAACTCCTGTTCCTCTGTAGTAAGCTCACAGACTTAGAAGAGAGAAGCCGTAGAGATAACATCCGCTTTTTTGGAATTCCAGAACACGCAGAGGGTACAGAAACCTCATCTTTCCTTAGAGCCATCCTCCCCATAATGACTGATATAGCCTTCAACCCGCCATTGGAATTTCAGAGAGCACATTGACTGGGTCCAAAGAGGAAAGATAGAACCTCCAAGCCCTGTCCGATCATCGCCTGTCTCTTGAGACAAGGACAGGCCTGTCAACTCCTCTTAGTGACCAGAGTGCATGGACCCTTCCAAGCGGAAGGCTACGAGATTGGCATAACGGCTGATTTCTCCAAGGAGACTAACAACCGCTGGAAGGCGTTCTTAGCACTCAGGCCCAGGATGCGCCAACTGGAATTTAAATATGGCCTGTTTGAACCAGCGAGATTGTGGGTCACCAAAAACGGCGTATCCAAGGACTTCTATGATCCAGAAGACCTGCGGCTTTTCCTGGACAGCCTACAGTCCCAATCCATGGACACAACAACCCCAGACCGGCCTTTGAGACCACCTAGTGCCAGCCGAAGCACTTCACCTCCACCAACTACCCAAGACGGACCAGACCGATGAGACTCAGACCACCGACTCAGAGGTAGAGGTCTAGAGAGACTTGTAAAGACTCACGATGACAGGGGGTAGGTTCTGCAAGCAGTGGCACCCCACACACAGCTTTTGGACAGAGACAAATCTCGTTCTCCCCTGAAGGCAATCTCGACCTCCACCTGAAATCGCAGCCGCAATGTGAGAGACACGAAGACCCAGAGACTTGCCGAAGGACCAGAGAGTTCGACAATAAATCGACAGACAGATCAGTATCTGCCCACATGTTGATGTTACAATGTTATGTAATTAGAAGTTTTCTGGTACCTTGCATCATACTCTAAGTGTGTATAAATCAGTTTTGATTGAGCCTCACATGTCGGCGGTGTATACATAGGCGCATGTACCATATCCTACTGTTTACTGTTCCTTGTATACCGTTGCTCCATTTCAATGCCCTCCAGAAATACCCTCTTCTCCATCTACCACCCCACCTCCCCCCTCACTCCAACCTTCGTGAATGTGACCACCATCCAGATGACCCCTTAAATTCACGCTGCGAACATAGTAATGATACATTACGACCCATACACGGTATTGTAACACATGTGATGGACAGGCCCCCTAGACATGACGCACAGACCACAGACTCACTAAAGGCTGAACCACAGGGCGCTAGAGAGCACAATGCATAACAGCGACACATTCCTTGTGACTCACTGACCACTCATCCTACCGGCGACACTGGGAAAATTAAACCCTCTCTGGTCCTCTCACAATCATTGCAACCTCACAGCCCAAGGGTATCACTGTCATTCATGACCATGTAGTATCCCCCTGTCCACAGGACTGCAGCTTACCCTCCATCCCTCTCTCCCCCCCATCCCTGCTCTGGCAATAATTGTTTAACACAGCAGCTCGCCCCTTCCAGACAGCTCGCCCCTCTCTGGTCCTCCAAGGTTCCGCTCACTCCCAAGGACTATTCTTTCGTGATTCTCTGTGGCACGGACCCTGGGTTTCCTGCCCCCAACCGAGGCCCACATAGCTGAGTGTGTGAGCCCAATAGCTTTGGACCTGCATTCCACAGATCTGGTCCCTTTGAGCTTTGCTCCTCTCACTAGCCTGCTCTATCTCTCTCCTTTCTTCCACTCTTCCCTCTGTCTTTCTCCCTTCTCTTTCACCCTCCCCTGTTTAGCTCCACATACCCCTCACACAGGGGGCCATCTAACTCCCTCCCGCCGTTTTTTCCCCTAACCCACCTCATTACTAATTGCGTTGCTCTGCACGGTCCCCTCCCCCTCCTACCTTAACGGTTCATCTTGGTCCCCTTACCATGGCCGACCCTGTCTCTAATGCGGCTTACCCCCTACAGATCATCTCCTGGAATATTAATGGCCTGACGTACTTTGTGAAACTGAAAAAAATATAGTCCTACCTTCAATCCAAATGGGCTGATATAGCTCTTATCCAGGAGACGCATTTTGACAGCGTAGAATCCAGTAACCTATGCAGAGACTGGGTGGGAAAGGTACTCTTGAGCTGTTGCCCTAGGCATCAGGAGCCGGAAGGTGGCACCCCACAGAAATGCAGGGTTTTGATTCTGCTACGTTGGACACTGCCCATAACTGTCATTAAATCATGGGAGGACCCCCAAGGGGAGAAATGTGCTTGCCAAATTAAAGCTGGGAGACTCCTCGATTTGCGTGGGTTCCACATGTGCACCAACTGGTCCTAAAAGACTGTTTCTCTTCCAACTCAACCGTCTTCTGGCCGAAGTAGGAGCAACTCGCTATATTATAGGGGGAGACTGGAACCTGAGATGAGAAGCGGTATTGGACAGGACAGGCCCTCTCAATGTTAGCAATAATCATGACAGAGCTCTCCTAACTGACGTGATGGCAGATACTGGACTGGCAGCCTGCTGGAGGCTTACACACCCAACTGACAAGGAATATACTTTCCGTTCACCTGTACACGGAAATCAATCCAGACTGGACTTTTTTTTGTGTCGCACAACATATTGGCCCAAATACAAGACACTAGCATACTGGAATGTAGTCTCTCGGACCACTCCCTGATTCAGTTATTAAAACAGTTGGGATTTACGTATCCTGGTCGCAAAACCTGGAGCTTTACAGTTTCACGCTACAGATCTCCCGAGGGCAAGATGCGCCTGCAGACCTATATACCCACTTACGAGAGTGAAAATATTGGCACTATCGCCTCCAAGAGGGTTCTTTGGGCTGCAGCAAAGGCGATCCTCAGAGGACAGATGATGCAAGATGTGGCAATAGACAATAGAGACAGGAAAAATTGCCAAACGATCCTAGAGGGAGACATACAACATCTTACGACACACTATACCATTCAGCCATCTCTTGATACAGGCCGCTCCCTGGAACACGCCCGCATGGAGCATAATGAACTCTACACGTCCTAAGCCGATACGCACTACAACACCTGCAGGGATGATGTTATGAGTACAGCATCGACAAAGGGAGGCTGCCCTAGCTATCCCGGCCATTACATGCACGAATGGAGAGATACTCACACACCCGCAGGACATCGTTAATTAATTAGCGACTTTCTATCAACATTAGTATGCCCCGGATTATATGTCTGACTCCGCCCAACTAGAGGCCTTTCTAAACAATACTAACCTGCCCTGTCTCTGGGCTGAAGGCCGATCCCTCCTCGACAGAGAGTTAAGCAGGGCTGAAATAGAGCAAGCCATTTCCAATCTTACCTACCATAAAGCGCCAGGTGAAGATGGTTTCCTTGCGGAATTTTACAAGTGGGCAGGCGACCAGGCGATTAGCACTGTCCACAAAGCACTCAGTGAGGCATGTCAAGAAGGTTCCCAGAGCGCGATATCCAATAGAGCAACGATAGCTGTCATACCAAAACCAGGATGCAACCCGCTAATCTGTGGCAGTTATCGTCCCATTTCTCTCCTGAACAGGGATATCAAGATACTAGTTAGCCTTCTGGTGGCCCGCTTGCGTAAAGTTATCACGTCCTTGATCCACCACGACCAGGTGTGATTCATGACGGGACGCACATCTAGGAATTACTTGCGCAATCTTGGCCATACCCTGCGGGAATCCAGGAACACACCGGAAGAGGCTCTTGCCCTGTCCCTAGATGCTGAGAAAGTGTTTGACCAAATTGAATGGCCCTATCTGTTCGCCACCCTTTCAAAATTTGGATTGGGAGATCAATTCATTACCAACGTTCGCCTGGTCTATGACCACCCCATGGCACAGGCCAATTGCAAGGGCTTTCTATCAGATCCATTTCCAATGAGAAGAGAGACGCGGCAGGGCTGTCCTCGCTTGCCGCTTTTGTTTTTGCTAGCAATGGAGCCCCTTGCGGCTACTATCCGTCTGTCTCAACAGATTACAGGGATACCCCTGACAGGTGGTACCGCCATACTAAACCTATATGCTGATGAAGTACTACTCACTCTGACTGACTTGACGAGATCCCTGCTGGCTTTACTAGAGATCATAGATGGATTTGTGATCTTATCTGGCTATCGGGTGAACTGGAACAAGAGCGAAGCACTGCCCCTCTCATTCATGACAACGAGAGATGCATTACATGGATATCAGTTTCACTGGACCCTGACCTGTCTCATATATATGTGAATACTTGTCAACTGGGGTTTGGAACGTATGGTGACAAATAATCTGGACCCCCTCGTAGTGCCCATGAAAGTAGACTTCGTGAAATTGTCACAACTGGGCCTCTTCATGTGGGGCAGGGGAAAGGCGGTGAGAATGGCCACGCTTCAGCATTTTATCTATATTCTAGGTATGATCCCCCCTCAGGTATCCCTCTCAATCCTCAGGCAGATAGATGCAATGTTGAGGGCTTTCGTGTGGGGTTCTACACGCCCACGACTGATACCAGCAAAGATAATTGCACATCTCTCCTATGGGGGCTTAGGACTTCCTTCAGTGGAACATTACTCCCTTGCTCTCCATTTTTCACAACTGGCTTACATGTAAACTGGAAACCCGGAACAACCACAATAGGTGGCCACAGAGAAACTTTTGCTTTCTCATTCTGGCAGTCTTAACGGCCTGTATTGTGATTGCCCTTCACAGTCCTGCCCAGCCAACCCAATGCTAACAGCAATGCGTGCAGCATGGTGCAGGGCACACCACTTACTAAAGTACTAAGTACAAAAAATACATCCCTTTTTACATACCCCAGCCCCCATTTGGGGAAATAACAACCTGCGGATAGGGGAAATTACCCTCAACTGGCCACAGTGGAGCCAAGCTGGTATTGCTTGCATAGCTCAGATTGTCGAAGAGGGGTCACCCAAGTCATTCGATAGCCTACGAGAGGAGTACAATCTCCACCCAAGGGAAGAATGACGTTACCTGCAACTCAACACTGTCCCTGACAAAATATGGGTACCTCCCCAAGAGAGCTCAAGGCCTCACCAGTGGTTACCTATCTAAAATCATGGGGTCACCATAAAGGCGTACTGGCAGGCCTATATGAAGTAATTACGCATCACGTCTATTCGCAACCCCTCCTCGAAATGCTGCGGTCCAAATGGCAGGCCCGATTGCACACAGGCTATACTACAGAGGACTGGTCGGACAAACTTGATGCCCTAGACAGAGTTACTCAGGAAGCTCTAAGATAATACATTTGAGATAATACAAGACTGGTACTGGACTCCTCTGAAACTGCACAGAGCAGGACTCCTGCCACATGTGAATTGCTGGCGATCTCCGGAGACTCAATGCACTCGGAGATATGTGAATGTCCTTCTATCCAGCTTCTATCTATAAGATCTGCATCCTTCAGCACTGGAGGTCAATGGCTTCCCCCGCCCCAGAAGAATGGATGGCGACTATGATTTGGATAGCCACCCATGAATGTGTCATTTAGAACCTACAAGACCAGGTAGCCTTATTTAACCAGGTGTGGGACTCCTTCCTTACAGGGGTATCATGACTCACTCATCATTGACCACCATTCCTCCTCACCCTGCCCAGTTACTGCTGCCTCAGATGGGACATCATTATTCGGCCTCCTCCTCCCTCTTTTTCCTAGATCACATCCTTTTCCCCCCTTTTTTTCCAAATCTTCCCCCCCACCTACCCCCGTTCCTCGAGTACTTCCCGACCTGGTCTACCATCACTGCCTCCCACCACCCCACTGATTACCACCCTTTTTTCCCTCTTCCTCCTTTAACCCCCATTCAGTCTCCCTCCCCATTCCCCCTTCCCCCTCCCCATCACACAAGCATACCTCCTCGAGGATGAACATAATCCTCTTTTGCAGTCGCTAAGCTTCCTCCTACACACTTCTCACGCAGGGTACTGCGGAACTAAAGCCACTGCCTCATTATGCCAATCACCCTCAAACTTGCGAAAGTGTCCCCATGCTTATCTACCTCCCTATTCTCCCCCCACTGCTCCCCCTTCTACCCCATCTTTTCTTCTCTTTTCTTCTTCTTTCTTTGCCCCCTCCCCACCCCTTACTCACCCATCAAAGGTACTTTATCAGCCCATTTGCGGAACACATCTCTTGCAAGTTAGAGGGCATTGCCCGTTGATGCATACTACTGTGGACTGCACCACTCAGGGATTGGCGTCCCCTCATAAACCCTGCCTGCAAGCATTTAGCATCAGAACCGGTATATAGAACGGACGCTCAATGACTACTGCCCTGGAGATGCGCAGCTGCTGGGCATCACAATCATTATTATTGTCCTTATGGTAATACAGAGAAACCAAACGTCAGGACCGACTTGAACACTCAGGCATGACAGCCTGCGGGATGCCATGCCTTAAGCGACGGCGCACACTTCCCTCAGTCCGCGAATGTATACTCTCAAATCCTCATTCACCTACTTGATTTTGTAGTTTCACTCCTCTTTCTCCCCCCTTACCCTGCCCTTTCCTGAGAATTGCTTTTTCCCACAGGTTTGAACAGTTATAAACCTCCTGCACTTGACTTTGATGTGCATCATGACCATTGTAGTAGACCTCAATATGTGCTTCAATCTGTACAGCTTTCATTTGTACTATTAAAATCCTGTAATAAAGAACTGCAAAACCAAAAAAATGCGGTAAGTAAGCTGAGCATAGGGAATTTAAGGCCAGTTGTGGGTAATGTATAGTTAGGATAGATTAGGTTAGTATAGGTGTGTTACATAGTTTTAAGTTCAGTTCCACACATAGTTAATAAAAATGTAGGTACTCTCTTAATGCATGTGTCATATGCTTGGGGCTCAGGGACTTTGCATGACTGTACAGTGCCAATTGTCTGTTGGCTGTGGATTCCGTCCTGCATCCACATCCCTCTCTTGACATGTTAAATCCCACTTTCGACTTAGCTGTCACATTGGCAGCTACAACAAATTTAAATCTCAATACATCTGCTATCCATTGTACCCACCACTCAAAGTGACTATGACAGGTAGGTGTGCTTTTTAAGCTGTAACTGTTTGGATCCTGTGTCAGGATGTTGGGCACTTTGGGACGTCTGCCTGCAGCAACACATTCATGTCAACACTGCTAAACTGAGCAGTGCCAATTTCAGATGAGGTGAAGTATAAAGATTTCACACCAATGTGTTTTACTTGTGCTCCCAGCTGACGTTATTGTCCGAGCACTCTTACACAGCCATTTCTGCTGTGTGTAGTGGATAAGGCATGTATGTTTTAAAACAAATGTCACATACACAGTGACTTGCTTGTAGGGGATTTGGCCAGCTTTGATGTTCATCATGTAACTACCTTGTGCGTAGATATCTGCCCACGTTATTTCTGCACTCTTGTATTGACACTCTATGACCATAGACATGTTACAAGCATCACAAATATCCATCAAAGTAGATGTGTCACATTACACAGAGACAAAGTGGTTGTGTAGGTGCTGTTTATTTTACAGTGCTGTAGTGCAATATTTACATAGTTCAGGTCTGTGATCCCATTAGTGTAAATCAATCTATTGTGACACAACACAAGTGCAAGGTTGAGGGACATGTCATTGAATATGCTGAGGTGAATTGTCATTCAGTGCAGGGGAACATTAATTGCCAATGGAGTAGTGAGAGATAATTGCAGTCCATAGTGGAAAGTTTAACAGTGTGTTGATGAAGAGTGCATGTCACCAACTGTAGCAACACTGGCATGTTGTCAAGCACAGTAAATCACTGCCCATGTGGCATGGGCTGGTGCTACCAGGTACTCCTACGGATGAAGATGATCTGTTCCACATCTTCATCCTTTGATTTGTGTGTTGTCTTCTCTGCCCTTGATGGGGGTGGTTGTGGGTATGAGGGGGCTACACATACTTCAGTGGTTGGTGTGGTGGACACCAAATTCCAAGCAGATGCCATCTGTGGAACTACATATTGCATCACTGAAGCAAGGAGGAGCTGCTGAGTATTGAGCATGGCAGCAAGATCCCTGTGGTAGGCAGCCATGTCTGCCCTAAGGGAGGCCAGTTCCCAGTGCATGGAGCATGCAGCTGCAAGATTGGGAGGGCAGGTGTTGTGGCAACTCCCTCACAGCAGTGGTTAGGTCCCTCACACACTGTTGGACTCCAAGCAGTAGGGATTGAGGGCCTTGTTTGGCTGCTGTCTGTTCAGCAGACGTTATCATGCACATCGCATCCCCTCAAGGCTGGCTGCCCCACCCACACCTCTTTGGCCAGCTCCCTCTGCACTCCCAGTACTGCCCTCTCAAAGGTGGACCCTGTTACATGAGCATCCTAAGCTGTGTTTGAGCTGGCAGGTTGTACTAATAAGGTGGTGGGTGGGTCCTCTGAGATGGCTGCTACATGAATGCTCCTCCTTGAGACTGGAGGTGGTGTCTGGAGGGTTCTCAGGACATCTTGGAGGGTTTCCTGGCTGATGGTTGTCAGCTGGTCATCCAGGTCATCAGGGTAGTCCAGGACAGGAAGATCCAAAGGAGAGCCATCGTCCTCTGCAATGAGATATTGTACAATTAGTGTGTCTGTGTTGTGACAGTTGTAATGTGACCTCACTGACTTCCTATTGCTGGTGCAATGTCATCTTGTTTCCCATGCATTGTTCCTCTCATTAATGTTTGCAGTCTCTTAGCCCTACACATGTAGTGAAGGGCAGTTTGGACAACTGTCTGTATCACATCTTCTAGGTGAGGGTTCTGTCCAAATTGTGGATTGCCACCTTCTTGTCCTCATCAACCCTCCCTTTGCTTTCATTTGCATGGTTAGGCCTTGCAGTGATTGTTGGTGTGCTGCTGTCACAGCACCACACAGGACAATATGGCCCTGGCCCAGTCTTCCATTTTTCACATACACCTATGCGGTGCTGAGACCTAGCACCACACCATGGACGGCATTTCCCTGAGACAATGCACATGTTACTATTGGTTGTTTCTCATGTTGATGTTTGCATATGTATGCCACTTTGTATTGCACTGATGGACCTGGCAGAGTTCCATTTCCTCTTGTGACTGTGCAGGTGTGTTTGCCTTATGATACCTGAGATGTTGCATGGTGGCATTGCAGCTATTATGACACAGGCACAGGGGTGAACCCAGGGATGGCCAGCATGGGTATGAGATTACTGCTGCGTACATCATTATGTATGTGACGGTGCCAGATGGTTATTGAGTCTATGGACATGACCAATTGACAGGAGTTGAACTTGGATAGGGATTGATGGGGATTGATCACGTAGTCATACTGAACCCTCATTTCAAGTGTGTTTGTTCCATTGGCACCTAACTGCCATTTCCTAATTGACCAGAGCAAACAGCACAGGTAATTGTGGAAAATGTTGTCAATGGGGAATGCCGCTTGAGCCAATGGCCTGAGACAGGGCATTGTCCTCTAGCTTACAGTCTGATAATACCAGCTGTCCTGTAACACCAGACCAGTTTTACGTTTTACCCTACCATCCTGGGCTGCTTGAGCATTTCCACCAGCCTTGGCATGGCAGTGTATCCCCATGAAAAGGTTATTGGTGTTGTGTTGTGCCCTTGGATACCCCTGCACAGCCCATGCACCTGGAATGGGCATTGCAGGGAATCCCATGCTATGACTCTTTGCCCTTTCCATTGCCTGATTTGCAGGGCTGACATGCATTGTGTAGTGGGTATGTGCCTCCCCCTTCTTGCAGTTGACATTTTGGCATTTTTGTCCCCCACGCAACTTACCCTGCATATGTGTTGTTTTCTGGTACTTTGCACAGTCCTGACCTGCAATACCAGTGATGATTTCCTCCTGGATGACGGCTGCAACCATCTCCTCCATCTCGTCCAGGTCCTCTTGTGGTGCTGGACTTCCTGTTCCTTGCCATTTTCTCCTTTGTCCTCTGCTGGCAGTCATACCAGCATTTCTTGCACTTAGTGACAGTTCTCCTGACCTCTGTGACACTGTTAATCTTGTCCACAATCTGCTGCCAAATTGCCTCTCTCCTTCCAATTGGCAATTTAGAGGTGATGAAGAGTTGATGCTGGTGCTCCGCCACCTCTCTCATCAGTATTTCATGCTCCTCTGCGCAGAAGCAACACTTCTTCTTCTTTTTGCCTCTCTCCTGTGTCTTGTCTGAGTCCTCCTGGCTGGTTCCTGGTTGTCTGGGGTCTCCCTAGGGTCTCTCCTGGCTTTGTGGATCCATCTTGCCTCCCCTTTGCACTGTTTGCTCTGTTTGCGTTGCTTTTTTACGCTATTGCGGGCACAAATGGCACATTTCCGTTTTGTGATGTGTTTTCATGTCGTAAACTGAATTAGTAATTTTTCCTGCGTTAACGTAATTTTGCCTTACGACAAGGTGCAATGGTTAGCATCAGAAAAAATGACTCTAACCTATTCTTAGCGCCACCCAGCGTCAAAGTATAAATATGACGCATGGGTGACGTTAAGAAATTGCGCTAGACAGCGCTAAACTTTTTGATGCAAAACTGCGTTTACGAAGTTTTGCATCAAAAAGTATAAATCTCGCCCTAAGTGTCCTGACTACATGTTTGTAGGTCTGTAATGTGTGTGTGATCCATGATAGTTGGGTGGAGATCCTGCCTGAGTGCGGACGTAAAGATACTACTTGTAAATGCCCTTTGTGAATTCCCCAAAATCATAAACTTTGATGTTTGATCTAAGTTTAGACCAAATGTCTAAGTTTACCTTTGTGAATTGGGCCCCATATGAGCAAGTCAGGCGGTAGTGTGTTCTCTTATGGGCAGGCTACATCTGGACAACATCACCCAGCACATCAGGTCATTTCTATCAAATACGTATTTGTGATAGTTTCTGTAGAACCTGCTCTTCAAGTGATCCTATTTGCACAGCAGGTTCCTACTCAGGACATAGATACCATCTTGGGTGACAGGTCCAATGTCTACAAGGCCACAATAACTTATTTTCCATTACAGTACAGTTTTGGCTGCCTTGCCCCAACTAAAGCACACATGGCTCATGGTGCAAGAGGGCATTCGTTGGTATGGGCATGTCTGGCAAGTTTCCAAGGACCATGAATGACGTGTTTCTCCAGTCCAGGTCTTTGACTTTGAATGCTGTTTGGTGTATTATATTTCACTACATGTCCGAGTATTCAAATGAAAAACCTGGACTGACAGCACATCGCGCATGAGCCAGTAACAGTTGGCAGGGCTGAACTGGGCTGGGAAAACTGCAAGTGACCAAGGAAAAGACAGTTATGTCATGGATTAATATATGGGGCATTCCCGTCCTTTCCCTTTCACACAGGACAGGGTAGTGCAGTGCAGCAAACTGTCTTTTTACATTGAACATTAGACTGCATGGTAGTTTGAACAAAATATTTCCTTGTTTTTACTCACCCTGTAGTTCTTGCTGTTCCTCTACGTCAGCACCGTCGAGACATGTCACCTGCTCCACCAATGGGTCCCACTCCTCCTGGAGATCAGGTCCTCCTCTGGTCCTCATGGCTGCCTTAAGGTTTCTGACCAGTTCTTCTTCTCTCCTGTGCCCGTAGTCATGCAACCTATTCTTACACTGAAGATTGTCCTCTTTGTGCAATGCAGTTTATCTTGTCCACTATGGTTTGCCCTATTGCATCCTTCTTTGAGGTGACAAGAGGTGTTTTTTGTCACCTCACTGATTATATCTGGTTCTCCCCCCTCACTAAAGCTGGTCTTCCTCTTCCTCTTTCCCAAAGGTGTTGGCAAGCCTTCTGGGTTCGGACTGCTAGCCTCCTGGCTCCCTGGGGCTCCTCCCGTATTTTTCTGTCTTGAGGAGTATTGCTGTGCAGATTGTGTTGTTTTTTCAAGTGCATCCACGTCGCTAAGCACTCCTACATGATGCAATGCTGATTTACGACATGTATGGATGCTTTATGACGTGCAAATAAACTTTGCATCAAGTAAGTAGTAGTTGCATCGCAGCACTTTGCACCATTCACAAAACTGTTGCATCAAAACATTTTGGTGCATCTTTTGTCCTTGTACCATGGTGCACCTTCCCATAAATACGTCACATCCATTGTGCAGGGAAATCATGTAACAGAGAGCAAATATTTGTGATGCAACGCTGCATTGCATGGCGCTGAAGCAGTATTAATAAAATTGGCCCTTAATACTTACATGTTCCACTTTTAAATGCCAATAACCTAATATTGTTGGCCACAAGACTGGCTTAGAAGTGACTTACTTATTATTTAAAATTAGAGTTTCTATGCTGTCAATGGGGATACCTTCAGGTCTAAAAGATTAGTTTGTCAGGATAGTGAATGGCTCAATACATGCTGAAGTCCAGAGGGGGCATTTAACTTTATATGTCATTTGTGTAGTTTCTTACATTTTATACTTTGACCTTACTTGAAAGGTAAATTTTCCAATAGTGGATTAGCACAATTTAGCATATTTATGGTTCTGAACACATGCACTGGGAACTGGTCAGCAGTACCCAGTGTGCAGAGTTAAAAAAACAACAGCATCAGTCCACAAAAAAGGGATGAGAACTCATAAAGAAGCACATCCTCAGAGTGATGTTTACATGAGCACTCTAAGGAACCACACATAACAGAACATTGATATAACACAACAAGAAATTCAAGAGAAGGCAAGTAGGTGTTGTATGAATGTTATTGTTACAAGAAATGAGAACTGTTAAAAAAAAATTTAGCAAAAAAAAACACGTAAGTGCATATTTTTGTAAGATTTCACACAATGTAGGGCACCATGTGAAACTGCTGTGCTGTGTTGCATGAGAGTTGAACAGTGTCATAGGTACTAAACTTGGCACTCTTCAGCTCTCTACCTAGGATGGCACACTTGAAGCTGTCCAGGTGCAATGATGCCTGCATAACATGCAGAATTGTTTGTGGAAGGATTACCTCCCTGCACAAAAACAATTTTAAGAGGCAATTTCTTCTTCCTATGTGTGATATGGAAAGCATAACCCATAGAAAGGGGAAGTAACAAGGAGAACTAAACATATTTCTTCTCTTCGTGCCATGGTCATGGTTGCATGCACTTTTGTTGCAATCCAAGCTTTACTGATTTGAGATTGCATCACATTCAATGGATGTATGCATAGGAACACCCATACTCCTCCCCCCGGAACACCTTCCACTACAAAATGTAATGCACCACAGCTCAAGCCATTGTGTTGTGTTGTGCCTTGCACTGTGTTACATTTCTTTACAAATCATGGCAAACAGTGGAAATTGCACGCACATTGTAATTAAGCTTTTGCATTACCTTGCATTGCAAGGACTTAACAAATATAAGGCCTAGATTTGAGATTTTGTAACACATTTTGACCCCTTGCAGTAGAAGAACGAAACCTAAGAGTGTCTTGGAGGAACCTAATTGAGGGAAGGACAGTGGAAAAGGAATGGCTGAATGTGTAAGGAATAATTACAAATATTGTAAACAAACTGAAATACAGACTTTAACAATATTACTAACTGATAACACGAATATATGTTCTAAACACCATCTGATGAAGTCACTCCCAGAGAAAGATTGAAAACAATTGTATGACATATTTAAAAACAATGAGAACATGCTAGTTTATAGATTGAAACCCTATCCAAAACCTCTGGATTTAGTAACCATCACATTTTAGGCAAACCCAGAAGTAGAGGGAAGAGGAGTCAATCTAAGGTGCCAAAGAAGAGCAGAAAGTAGGAGTAAAAAGGAAGGTGATATTGGGATAGAAAACGATAGAGAAAGTAGTGTATATCCAGTTAGAGGAGACTGGCAACCATTAGCAGACTGAACAATATTCACATCTGCAAAAAGAGAGTTTTGAGTATTATTTTTACAGTGCTGGAAAACCTGAGTCTGTATACTTCAATTGCAATTTGCCAGGGCTGCACCAGTAAAATATTAAATGGCTGATTTATGAGTTCCGAATTTCTAGGTTTCTAATGGCAATTCTTCTACCTCTAGAACTTATTCCCAGATAAATTGAGGAAGGCATGAAAATCAATTTCACTGCATGAGAAGGGCTTCATCTTCAGTGTAGGTTGTCAAATTGTATTTTTGCTTCAAGATAAAATTGGAAACGGTCTCTCAGCACAGGCTCAGCTCAGCTTTATGTGCTGGAAAGAAGCCTGACAGCTGAGTGAAGTACAGTCTTAGTTGAGCAGCATGCAGAGACTGTAGGAAGAATGTTCACATGTGTACGCAACAAATATCCATTTGTAACTGGTCCACTGATTTTTCTTGAAGTCAAACCACTACTTTGTCTTTTACAAGTCATTATTGCCTCTCTAGCAAAAGAAGTATAGTTCTGCACGGAAAGACAACTTTAATAGTAGAACGTGTGCTCCTGTATCCTTAGGGTCAGCAAGGGGCTTGTGTCCCTATCATGTGAGCAGCTTGCTAGACCTAAAGATCGAAATAGGGACACATCCCTTAACAGGGAGCACTGCTCTGCCTTCTTCTGTTCTAGGTAGCCATTTTGTAGGTATATGTCAATCACAACATTTTGAAGAGTAAAGCCGCACAGCACATGATGATGGATTGAAAGTGAATTGGTCTAAAATATCAAGACTTTCGCGTACCATCCCGTGTGTCAATATGTACCTATTTCTGCTCTAGAAGCATGCATTCTTATAACTATATCCGATGCTCTATTTCACCAACCAGACTCAAAATGGCACATCTATTCAACTTTCTCCTTTTAGAAACGTCACCCTAGGCTTTCTTAATTCTTTTTCTCGAGAATCAAAGAAACCCCTCTCCCTAGGGCCACTTCTGATAGATACAACAGCTGGCCTTTTACCTCTGGTTGTCTGGTGCCGGTTTATCATCTCAAAAAGAGATTGTGCTTGAAATACTATTTACAGGCAAATATGACCTTGAAGCTTTAGGGGATATTTTCTGTGCTTTCATGGCCCTAGTGTGTAGGCTTCCTTTGGGCTATCGGCTTCATACTGTCTCACCCAAAGGGAGGCTAAAGGGTGAATAACAGGAGGTTATCAAGCGAGGGACTTGGCCTTTAGCTACACACTATTGCTGAGTTTCAAGCAGATTATGTTTAACAATTCAAACATTGATAAAGTAATACAGGGAATTAAAATATCATGATTGCAATGATCATTCATAGAGGATTAGCAATGTCATGCAGTATTTGTTGTGTTTAGTATCCTTGCCAAAGGTAAATAAAGTGCTTAAACCAGTTATATAAATATATATGAGTGGATATAGATTTATCCTTTTTCTTCCAGCCCATAACTTCATATTCAACAATTGCACAATACCTTACTGCAGATAAAGTTGATTTAGCACAATTTCAGAGATGGACACTTTGGATTAAAATGGCCCATCGGTAAAAACAAGTCAAATCTGAATGTGCTCTTTTCGAGTCTATTGTCCATTGTAGATGTAAAAAACACAGGTTTACAGTAAAAAACGTGGGAAACATAACATGTTATCGCTAAAAGAAAGGCAAGTGGTTCTGAATATAAAAAGGGTGCAAGTCCAGGCGTGTGCTTGAACTTTCTGGACTCCCTTCTGAAATTCTTTTGGGAATGTGAACTGCACTAACTACCACTTTCTTAGTTATGTAAAATCATGAGCCGGAAATAAGTTTTGGAATCAGTAAAAGGTAAGTTTTATTCCTTACAAACATTGTGGTATAGATCTTAATTTTGGTGCTATATTTCTATTTTTTTAAATCTGCATGTTTGACTTACATATGGAAACAGTATTTTGTATCAGGTCCAGAGTGCATCTTTTTAAAACTCTGGAACACTAATTATAAGGACTGATTACACATGATAATATTGGAATAGCAACAATCACTACCTACTCCTCAGTGAATTTCGAAGGAGTTAAATGAAGGCACGTATACTTAAATGGGAAACCACTTCAAAGGGTTCTAATATGTAAACCAGGACAAAATTGTGTTTCGGTGTCGTAATCTCATGTAATTTGTGGTGAGTTTGTATTATGGAAGTAATTCATGTGATATGTGATTTTACCATCATTCCACATCACATAAACTTTGTTCAAGCAGGGAAACCTATCGTAGAATCACAGGAACAACACTAGATGACTTTAGTGACTATGGACAGCTGTTGTTTCTATTGTCGTGTACAACTGACGAACTGGAAATTAATTTAGAGTTGATTCTTTACCCAACATGACAGTTTGGGTAACATTTTAAGTGCATAATCCATCGTATTTTTTATTTTATTTTAGAGAAACTGCCAAAAATACTCACGCTTTTGAACACACAACTGCAAATTCTTCTTCCTGTTCTGAAGACGCTTATCTGTTCTTTGTTGAATCCTTGGTCAATTTGTATTTGGATTCCGAAGGGAATGTATCACCCATCATTTGTCTGTAATCCCTTCTGCATTATCAACTACTGAACGTGTTTTTTTTTTTTTTTTTGAATAATAAAGGTCGTTAAATTAGTACTTTGCAATTAAATTTGTGTTTGAGGAGAATAGGCACTGCCAATTTTCATCTTTAGGGATTTTTATAATTTTGTTTGTTACTCGTTTGCAGAGCAGGCCAATGCATGGATTTAGGACTAACGGTCTGATTCATACTTGTTAGTGCTGCATTGACATCATTTTTTCATGCAAAAGTGGTGCAAACTTACAAAATTCAATTATATCTTGAAAGTTTGCATTACTTTTGCATCAAAAGATTACGCAAATGTGGCGCTAAAAAAGTATAAATCAGGCCCTAAGTGCCCGATTACAAGGTTGGCGGTCAGACCCACTGACTGCCACATTGGCAGTCCTAAAAAGACACCATTCTGGCAGTTCTTCCATCCCACCCTTTACAAGTTAAACAGGCAGGACCACTGACCTCGAAGCAGAAATGCCAGAGTGCCAGAGGAACGGTGGCCTGGAAATAGACAACCTGAACTCCAGCACCATCAGCACTGCAACCAACCACTGAGCATATTACAAGCACATAGTCGCTGTGGTGGGCCGTCATGGTGGTCAGCCAATGACAGTCTGAACCACAGCGTCTCGCGGTCAGCAAAGTAGGACACAACTGCACACTGGATGAATTTGAAAACAACAAAGCTGACACACTACAGAGAGGTCATACAAAAAGAGCATTTGCCAATGTGAAGGAAAAATGACTTAATCAAAAGCAAGGACTGCATATTTTCAGACCACATGATGGCACAAATGATGCATTAGGCCCACCACAGGACACAGTGCAATAGCCACTTCTATACCTACACCCAAACACTGTTGCAACTGTCTTGCTACAGGTCTCATACATCTAAACGCTGCAACTTGCTTGACCTGGAACAGTCTATGCCCACTTTGTGTGTCAAAACAGCATCAGATACCTGCCAATGTCACAACTCTGAAACGCCCACATGAAGAAGCCAAGGTGAAGGTACCTGTACAAAGAACAAAACAAGGAGTAAAGGCTTAAATCCACACCCATGACACAAGTCTCATAGCAAGCAAATGGAAAATAAAGTACATTACAAGGAAACTGACACAAACAAAGCAACATCATCAAGGTGGGGATGTGTCAAAAATGATCATATCAAGCAGCCTTTGGCTGAATATTGCAGAGTATCAGCACCCTAGTAGTTTCTAAAACACCCAACCCCACATATTCTCACAACTACAGTTCATTGTTCAGTGACTGCCAGTCATTAAAATCATATGACATACTGACACTCATGAAAAGTAGCTGTTGATGAGATCTTCCTAAAAATCAGCTGCTTCCTCTTCACCACGGTCACCCTCACTTGCCATTTCAGGAACCTCACCCGGTGGAGCTGCAGGCTCCCCCTCCTCTGGGTTGGTACGGGATATTCTTCTGCAGGGTGATGATGTGGGGCATGCAACATGGCACAGTGATCTGACACATTTTACCGGGTGAGTAGAGGAAGGGTCCACCAGTGTGGTCCAAATAGATGATTCTGGCCTTCAGGAGCCCAAAAGCCCACTCCACTGGCTGCAGTGTTCTTCCATGGGCCTCCTTGAGGCAGGCTTCCCTGGCATAGTTGGATTCCTCAGTGTCATCAATGATCAAGGACGGTTTGAATATGCTCAGTCTCCTGTCAAGGAATGGGACATAAATTCAACAATGACTCCCTCACTTCATGATTGTAGCATCTGACTTTGCACACCCACACATTCAGGACATATGTGATTTACCAGCCATCCAGGCCCTCTCTGGGTGCAATTGTAACATCAGTTGAGGTATGGTGCTGTTCCAAATTATGAAGGATTTGTGAACTGAACCTGGATAACAGGCACAGACATGTGAGATGTAGAGATCCGCCAACAGGCAACTTTCATGCGGATGGAATGGAAGTTCTTTCTGTTTTGATAAATTTATTCAGTGGCCTGCGGTGACACAAAGCCATCATTTGTGCCATCAAAAGACCCCACCAAAGGTGGAAGGTGGGCAAAACCATAAAAGTCAGCTTTCACATTGGCTAAATCCTCAAATCCTCAAGTCAGGGAAACCTGACATTTCAACATTGCAGAGAGGAAATCTGTCAACACCAGACTGGACATGGGTTGGGACATACCAGCGGATAGTGCCCCTGTATGTTGAAAGGACCCTGTGCCCAGGAAGTGCAATAGTGACATGGCTTGTACAATGGGTGGTAGGGTGGTTGGACAACTGATAGGTGGCATCAGATCTGTCTCCAACTGATGGCATTGATCCACTATTTTTTGCTTACTCAGACAGTAGAGCTGGATGACATGGCACTCTTCCATGGTCTGAAGGTCTGGCAGTGGATAGTAGACAGGAGGTTGTTGCATCCTTTCCCTTCCAGGGCACCTATGTGTGACAAGGCATGGTTTGTAACATTAGTCAGTATGTCCGCAGCAACTACATTATGCATCCCAACAATATCATGTGACAAAGCATTTCTGACTGGATAGACATGACACCCAGTACACATCCCAGCCGGGAACTACACAAGGTTCATGTTTGACCCCTATGGCAAAACATGAGTACCACATGGATTTGAAAAAACTGAAAGATGTGCTACACAATTGCCCCTCAAGATGTGACTGTATATTCCGACCGCCAAAAAGAACGTCAGCGGTTGTGGCCAGTGCACTGCTTTTAAATGCCATCTGTGCCCTGCAACAAACTACAATGGTGGTTGAGTAGAAGGACCTGCATGACAAGACAGAATGAGGATGTTTGTGCTGAAACTAAACATATAGGGCCGTATTTATACTTTTTGGCGCACAACTGTGCCAACGCAGTTGTGTGTCAAAAAATGTAAGGACGGCTAACGCCATTCCAAAGCGCCATGCGGGCGCCTTATTTATGGATTGACGTTAGCCGGCGGAGCTGCTTGGTGTGCGTAAAAAAAAATGACTTACACCAGGCAGCGCCGGCGTAGGGGAAAATGGAGCTTGGGCGTCAAAAAATGGGGCAAGTCAGGCTGAGGCAAAATTTTCGCCTCAACCCGATGTGCGCCATTTTTTTTTACTCCCAACCCCCATTTAAATGACTCCTGTCTTAGCAAAGACAGGAGTCATGCCCCCTTGCCCAATGGCCATGCCCAGGGGACTTATGTCCCCTGGGCATGGTCATTGGGCATAGTGGCATGTAGGGGGGCACAAATCAGGCCCCCCTATGCCACCCAAAAATAAAATAAAAAATACTTACCTGAACTTACCTTAAGTTCCCTGGGATGGGTCCCTCCATCCTTGGGCGTCCTCCTGGGGTGGGCAAGGGTGGCAGGGGGTGTCCCTGGGGGCATGGAAGGGCACCTCTGGGCTCCTTCCAAGCCCACAGGGCCCTTAACGCCTGCCCTGACCAGGCGTTAAAAAATGACGCTAAAGCGGCTGGACGTCATTTTTTTTGACCCGCCCACTCCCGGGCGTCATTTTTGCCCGGGAGTGTAAATACGGCGCACATGCCTCGGAGTCATTTTTTAGAAGGGAACGCCTACCTTGCATATCATTAACGCAAGGAAGGTGTCCACGCTAAAAAATGACGCAAACTCCAAGATCTTTGGTGCTAGACAGGTCTAACGCCAAAGTATAAATATGGAGTTAGTTTTGCGTCGGATTTGCGTAAAAATAAACGACGCAAATCCGGCGCAAACAGAGTATAAATATGCCCCATATTGTCAGTGTGATGTGGTTTATAAAGATAAATACAGCATTTCTAAAATGGTGGAAGCCTGACCTACTCTACTGGATATTAGGAACCGCCAGAGACTGCTGGTGGAAGTCATCATGGTGGTAGGCAGTTGCTACTACAGTGGACACAGCCATAGACTGAAATTGTTGCCTGTGGCAGCCGTAGGCTAATGGCTGTGTCTGTTGGCATTGACGATCATGTATGTGGTGGACGCGACCGCCATGTTGTGCAGATTCACTCACTTGTCTTCTGACACTGCTGCCAGCAACACCCCCACAACCTCAGAAGCTGTGTGCCGCCTCTGGGAGAAATCATGTCACATCCAGTAGGTAACAGGACCCATACCTTCTCTCCATAGGAGCTGGAGAGAATGCTTGATGAGGTCTTACTTGTGTATGGACAGTTCTATGACTTACCAGGTGAGAAGGTAAGAATAGCATAGGCACAGTTGATATTATTTAACAGCATTGTTTTCCTCTTCACAGGCTACAATGCACCCCTGTGATCAGGTTAGACATCTTGTGTGCCTGTTGTTGCAATCTGTGTGGCACCAATGGAATGTACATGGTGCAGGTATTGTGGGCAGTAGCATATGTTAAGTTCAGTGACATTGTGTTGTGTGAGGTGTTTAGGGTCCTAGATCCTCCTTGTATTGGATGCACATAACTAGGTAAGAAGACTTTACTACAATCCACTGACATCTTTTTCTTTATGATGTTTGTAAATGATGGACAACATGTATACGCTTGAAACGTGTATGCGCTTGAAACATGTATGTGCTTGAAAGCTTGAGCTGTGTATGCATTTTGGATCTTGTAAGCAATGTGTGCAGTACCACTGATCTTTCACCACAAATCTGGTCTTGACAAACTAGTCTGGAATACATATCCTGAATCACTCTGTCCTTCAGGTTGCAACACACACCACATGCCAAATTGTTGATACCCACATGATATACTGTCATGCATGGAACTGATGGAAATGGAGTGAAATGTAAGTTCTATATGTTCAGCCTGCAGAGACCATAGCCTGTCAAATGTATCTTCCAGTATGGAACATAGTCTAGGCTGTGATAGAGTCATTGTGGCAATGCAACTGTGGCGCAGTGCCTACTCCATCTACACCAGTAGATCCTGTCATGTGGGACATATGATGCCCTTGTGGCAACACTAGCCCTGAATGCCTCAGTCCATATATTAGATTAGGAATGTATACTGAGGTAAATTCATGAACTAGTCTATATGTACATTTTGCATCATTACGAATGTGTGTCTTTGACTTACGATAGGTCCATCACTCCTACATCTCTGTTCTCACCTTCGCAGAGGTCATATTGGTGCGGTACAGGCTTAATGCACTGAAGACATTCCCTCAGTGCAGACAGTGTGCTGATGGGAGGACATGAAATGTGACACAGTAGCCTGGCCACATTGCAGGAATTATACAATGCATACGTTTATATGTTGGATGCCAACTATGTGGGATGGACACATATGTCCAAAGGAGTGTTCTGTGGTACAGCTACATACCACATAACCCACTCCTGAAGTGTCATGGGTCTGCATGTACAAGGAATACACTTTCTGGAACCACCTAGCCAGCCCCTTCAGAGTCACTCAAGTCAAATGATGAAGTTTGTAATATGGCAGTTGCCTGTGGGGACTATATGCAGTGAGTCAATCTCACAGAGTATGAATGTGTTGCTCCAGTCAGGCATCAGGAGGTTACCCTCTAAAAGCCACATATATGTGCAGTGTTTCATGTGGCTCACATTACAGTACATGTTTCTGGAGCATGGGGATATCTGATGTCAGTATGCTTGCTTATTCATTTTAGGCCATGAGCAAGGTAGTAAGTTAGTATACAGATGGATAGAAAAGTGTGAAATCATGTCTCTGTACTTATTGGCTCATGTGCTTTATACTTGTAGTGTGCTAACAAATTTTAATTTCTAGGTAGATTATTCTGACATATGTGAGACTCAACCATTTCTTCCAAAACTTGTGATTGTATACTCTTGATTTGTCTCTTGCAACAATACTGTCCAAAACCTATCAGAGGAAATAAGGGGATATAGAGAGCCATTGCCCGGAAGGTGTGGACCCTGGGGGTCCATAGCAGGTGGAGTGCCCACTATCACAAGAGGTGGGAGGACCTGAGATGATGGGCCTGGAAGTTCGCAGAGATCCAGCTGTGACAGTCCTCCCAATGTGGGTGGGGCCTGGTTAGACCTGACAGCTTTAGGGTGGTCACCCCTAACTTTTTCCCTGTCTCCCTCCACTTTTGGGACACTGTTTTTGCTGGTTTTAGGACTCTGAGCTCTTTACCACTGCTAACCAGTGTTAAAGTGCACGTTCTCTCCCTTAAAACATGGTGACATTGGTTAATACCCAATTGGCTTATTTAATCCACTTGTTAGACCCCAGGAAGGTGCACTACATGTGCCCAGGGCCTGTAGATTAAAAAGATACTAGTGGGCCTGCAGCACTGATTGTGCACCCACACAAGTAGCCTCTTAACCATGCCTCGGGCCAATGCAAGGCCTGTGTGTGCAGTTTCACTGCCACTTTGACTTGGCATTTAAAAGTACTTGCCAAGCCTTAAACTCCCCTTTTTCTACATGTAAGTCATCCCTAAGGTAGGTCCTAGGTAACCCATAGGGCAGGGTGCTATGTAGATGAAAAGGCAGGACATGTACCTATGCAGTTTATATGTCCTGGTAGTGTGGAACTCCTAAATTCATTTTTACCCTACTGTAAGGCCTGCTCCTTTCATAGGTTGCATTAGGGCTACCCTCATATACTGTTTGAGTGGTAGATTCTGATCTGAAAGGAGTAACCAGGTCATATTTAGTATGGTCAGAATGGTAATAGAAACTCCTGCTTATTGGGGAAGTTGGATTTAATATTGCTATTCTAGAAATGCCACTTTTAGAAAGTGAGCATTTATCTACACTTACATCCTTCTGTGCCTTCCAATCCAGTTCTGGCTAGGTTTAGTTGACAACTCCCTTGTGCAATCACTCAGACAACTCCAAACACAGGATGCTGAGTAACCCTTGCACACATCTGCATATTGAATGGGTCTTCCTGGGCTGGACGGGTGGAGGGCCTGACACTTACATGTCAAAGGACAGTAGCCTGCCACCACACAAAGGACTGCCACACCCCCTACTGAGACCCTGTCAATCAATCAATAAATAAAAAAAATGTATAGAGCGCGCTACTCACCCGTGAGGGTCTCAAGGCGCTGGGGGAGGGGGAGGGATCAAGGGGGGGCAGGGAGGGTCACTGTTCGAACAACCATGTCTTGAGGTTCTTTCTGAAGAGCAGGAGGTCTTTGGTTTTGTGAAGGTTGGTGGGGAGGGAGTTCCAGGTTTTGGGGGCGAGGTAGGAGAAGGACCTGCCTCCTGTGGTGGTGCGTTGGATGCGGGGGACTGTGGCTAGGACGAGGTCGGCTGATCGGAGGTTACGTGTGGGAGTTTGGAAGTTCACTCTTTCGTTGAGGTAGGTTGGGCCGGTGTTGTGGAGGGATTTGTGAGCGTGGATGAGGATCTTGAATGTGATTCTCTTGTCTATGGGGAGCCAGTGAAGGGATTTGAGGTGTGGTGAGATTCGTTCGTGGCAGGGGAGGCCAAGGACGAGGCGTGCGGCTGTGTTCTGGATTCTCTGGAGTTTGCTTTTGAGTTTGAGTGTGGTGCCGGCGTAGAGGGCGTTACCGTAGTCTAGCCTTCTGCTGATGAGTGCATGGGTGACTGTCTTCTTGGTTTCCGGGGGAATCCATTTGAAGGACTTTTTTAGAGTGCGGAGTGTGTGGAAGCAGGAGGAGGTTAGGGCATTGATTTGCTGTGTCATGGAGAGGGAGGGGTCCAGGATGATGCTGAGGTTGCGTGCGTGGTTTAGGGGGGTGGGTGCGGGGCCTAGGGTGGTGGGTAACCAGGAGTCGTCCCATGTGGTTTTGTTGGGGCCGAAGATGATGGTCTCGGTTTTGTTGGAGTTAAGCTTGAGGTGGTTAGTAGTCATCCAGTTGGCGGTGTCGAGGAAAGCAGCATGTAGGTTGGTTTTGTCGGTGGTGGGGTTGCAGGTGAGGGAGAGGATGAGTTGGGTGTCATCTGCGTAGGAGAGGATAGTGATTACGTGTGCTCAGAGGATGTTGGCTAGGGGGATCATGTAGATGTTGAAGAGTGTGGGGCTGAGGGAGGACCTTGGGGGACTCCGCAGATGATCTTGGTGGTGGTGCAGTGGAAAGGTGGAAGGCGGACTCTCTGGGTCTAGTCGGTGAGGAAGGAGGTGAGCCAGTCTAAGGCTTTGTGGTGAATTCCTATGTTGTGGAGGCGTGTGTGGAGAGTGTGGTGGCAGACGGTGTCAAAGGCTGCTGAGAGGTCTAGGAGGATGGGTGCAACGGTCTCGCCTTTGTTGACTTTGGTCCTGATGTCATCAGTGCATGCAATGAGGGCGGTGTCCGTGCTGTGGTTTTTGCGGAACCCGGATTGTGAGAGGTCAAGAGTGTTGTTTGCTTCGAGGAAGTGGGATAGGCGGGCGTTGACTAGTTTCTCGGCAAGCTTGCGGGGAAAGGGAGGAGGGAGATGGGGCGATAGTTGGAGAGGATCTCCGGGTCGGCTTTGTTTTTTTTAGGAGAGCAGTGATTTCCGCGTGCTTCCAGGAGTCTGGGTAGGTGGCGGAGTCGAAAGAGGAATTGATTATGTTGCGGAGTATGGGGGCGATGGTTGGGCTGGCTTTGTTGTAGATGCGATGTGGACAGGGGTCAGAGGGGGATCCGGAGTGGGTGGAATTCATGGTTTTTTCAGTTTATTTGTGTGTGGTGGGGGCCCAGGTGGTGAGTGTGGTGGGGGGGTCATGAGTGGGGGTTGGGTTGGGTGAGTGAGGGGTGTGTGCGGTGGGTGTGTGTGGTATGAAGCTGTTGTGGATGTCCAGGATTTTGTGGTGGAAGTGGTTGGAGAACGTGCCACATAGGGGCTGTGTGTGTGAGGGGTCTATGTTGCTGGCTTTAGGTTTGGCAAGTTCATTAATGATGATGAAGAGTTCTTTGCTGTTTTGAGAGTTGCTGTCAAGGCATGTCTTGTAGTGATCTCTTTTGGTGGTGCGTATGAGTTGGTGATGGGTGCGAATGGTGGTTTTGAGGTTGGAGAATTTGGTTGTGGAGGGTTCTAGTCGCCATATTTTCTCCGCTTGGTGGCATTTGCGCTTGGAGTCTTGGAGTTCGGGGGTGAACCATGGGGCGTTCTTGATGTTGCGGGTGGCGATGTGTTTTCTGAGGGGGGGCTAGTGTGTCTGCGCAGGTGGTGATCCATTTGGAGAGGTTGTGTGCTCCTGTGTTGGGGTCGTTGGCGTGGGGGGGGGGTTGTGAGCCAGTTGGGAGTTTAGTCGTTCTGTGGGGATCTTGTCCCACATGCGGTCGGGTATGGTGTGTTGATGGTGGTGTGTGGGGGGTTTGGTGAAGGAGAATTGGACGCAGTGGTGGTCAGTCCAGAGGAGTTCGGTGGTGTGGGTGTAGTCTATGTGTTGGCTTGAGGTGAAAATTGCGTTGAGCGTGTGTCCTGCTGAGTGGGTGGGTGCGGTGACCCTGTCAGACAGGATGGAACTGAAAGGGGACCTTTGGCACTTCTAAGCCACTCTTTGAAGTCTTCCCCAATTCAAAGGGACATTTGGGTATTTAAGCAGGGTCCTTGACCCAACCAACTCAGATAATTCCAGGGAAAGAAACTCTGCACCAGAAACTGCAACCTGCCAAGAAGAACTGCCATGCTGCCCAAAGGACTCACCTGGACTGCATTTCTGAGAAGGACTGCTGTCTTGCTGTTGCCCTGCTGCCTTACTGCGCCCTGGTTATGCTGAGAAGTGCTCTCCAAGGGATTGGATAGAGCTTGCCTCCTGTTCCCTGAAGTCTCAGGACCAAAAAGATTTAATCTCTGCAAGAGAACTCTTTGTGCGGCGAAAATTGACGCACAGCCTGAATCTTGGTGAGAAAATCCCCGCACGCTGAACCGGAATGACGCAGCCCAACTTCGCAAGGAGAAGATTGACGCAGTGCAATCGTTGCAACTGGAAATTTAACTGGATCGACGCAAAGCTGAGCCGGAATGACACAGCCTGACTTCCTGACAGGAATCAATGCAGTGCCTGCCATGCAGCAGAAATTCGTCCTGCAGGACTTCAACACATCGTCCCCGTGGCATCCGAAAACCCCGAAACCTGAAGAAGATCCCAGTCTTCATGCCGAAAATCGATGCAAAGTCTGCCCTGAGTGAAAACTCAACTACGCATCGTCTGTGTGAACACACCTCCCCTTTTTCCATGCATCTCCTCCTATGCAGTCCCTTGCGGAGAATTTGAACGCAAATCAGGTACTTTGTGCTTGCAAGAGACATTTGTTGCTTTTTAAAATCACAAAGACACTTTATATTACTTTTACAGTGACATCTCAACGTATACTTATTGAATCTTGATCATTTGGACTTTCATCTTACCAGATAAATATGACATATTTTTTTATACACTCTGTGGTGTATTTTGTGGTGCTATACTGTGTTATTGCATGATTTATTGCACAAATACTTTACACATTGCATTCCAAGTTAAGCATGACCGCTCGGTGTCAAGCTACCAGAGGTTGGGCACAGCATAATTTGGATTGTGTGTGACTTACCCTGACTAGAGTGAATGAGTGGGGTAACCTGACTCCCAACCAAAGACCCCATTTCTAACAGGCATACATTGGACAATGAGCACCACTAATGTCTCTCATCCTGGTAGTGTCGTAGCAAGACCTTGATCAGCATTTTTAGGGGAGCACAGCAGCCACAAGGGGTGAGTACAGTGCATAATCCAGCCTGTCACATTGCCAGGTTAATGTGTTAGGTTCTGCCATCTCCCTCTGATGATTAGAGATGTACCATGTGTGAAACAGTAGATGAGTGACTGTTTGTGTAGATATGTAATGTGGTGCATACTGATGTGCCTTGCCTATTGGCCAGGAGACCTATGACACAATTGTGTATACTCCACAAACAATTTGCTTTCCAGGGGCACCATTTGTTTGTGTACATTGATCCATTAAGAACTGTGTGTTGTTATATTGGTTATAATTCTATACAATAGACCACTACTCCTCAGTATTACAGGCCAGAGTAAAGGACATGATGGATGACTGTCCTCAGCCGTGTGTCTGGTTAAATGAGTATATTGCCATCTGCAGCCCAGTGGCTAATTGTCTTCAGCATGTGATGGGTGCTGGTGCCTCACTACTGTCTGTGATATGAAGATGGCCATCATATATGTGACATAGCATACATTTATCTTTGGGGGCAGCTACAGATCCGTCCCTTGGTAAGTCATTAATGTTCATGGACATGATTTGTGCCTTTTGCCAGCATTCATGGTGTCTACATGTTAGCATGTGTTGCTTTCTCTTTTGAAAAAATGTGTGTGCTGATGTTTCATGCATGGTCTACCTGTATACCTGGGATGATTCTTGTATTCCCTCACATATATGTGCATACCAACCTGTGTTTGGAATAGGACATTTGTAATTGGAGTACATTTCATGTGGTGCCACAGACAGGAGTGTGTCACCATTGACTGTTGTCTCACACATACTCTCAACCATCATTGCTTGTCATTTGGGATATACAACTGCAGTAGCAATGAGGTGCAAGACATGTATGACTAGATCTTTTAGCCACAAGGTACATTTCCAGTTCATTGATGTGACATCATGTAGCAAAGTCAAATGCACATGTGTAATGGGGAAGAGTGTTGACATGACTGTTGGCATGCATCATGGAATGTCTTGTAGTTTTGTTGAAATCACATGAGTTTGGGTACAACCATTCCTCCACAGACATCTGGGTTTGGATGACCAAAATAGAGACAGTGTTGTAGCTTCTCATTGGGCAACATGTTGAGGGCCTCCTACAGTTCCTTGAAAATATATATGTCTCTCCATCAAACAAAGGACTATTGGCTTCTGTTGATGCAATGAGTGCATGTAATTGTAAGGGGTGATAACCATTAGTGATTTTTTCCATGGGGCTTGCTGATTCATTGTTTTGTTGTCTTTAGGGACATAGGGCCAGATGTAGGTACAAACCAATTTGCGACTTGCAAATTGCAAGTCCTTCCGACTCGCAAATTGCAACTCGCAAACTGGTATGCAGAAAGGTGTCTCAGACACCTTCTGCGACTCACTATGGGGTCGCAAAGACCCACCTCATGAATATTTATGAGGTGGGTCACAGTTTGCGACCCCACAGCGAGTCTAGGCACTCACGGGGATGGTGGCCTGCTGGAGACAGCAGACCACCATGTCCGTGACTGCTTTTAAATAAAGCAGTTTTTTTTTTCTCTTTGCAGCCCGTTTTCCTTAAAGGAAAACGAGCTGCAAAAAGAAAAAATACCAAAACCTTTTTGTTTTGTTTTTTCAGATTAGGCACTGGTCCATAGGACCACTGCCTGCTCTGAAAAAATATTTTTGGGAGCATTCACAAAGGGGAAGGGGTCCCATGGGGACCCCTTCCCTTTTGCGAATGAGTTACCATCCACTTCAAGTGGATGGTAACTGCAAGTTGGTTTGCGACCGCTTTCGTGGTCACAAAGCAACTCTACATCGTGATGCGGTCGCAAATAGGAAGGGAACACCCCTTCCTATTACGAGTCGGAATCACATTTTGCGAGTCGGTACTGACTCGCAAAATGTGATTCTGCATCGCGTTCAGAATTTTGCGCCTCGCAAACTGCGTTTTTAGCGGTTTGCGAAGCGCAAAAGGCTTCCTACATCTGGCCCATAGCTCCCTGACAATTTGCACGTAATGTCTACAGTGTACATTTCCATGGCAAGTGTATGGCCTATCAGAGAAACATCAATACTATCTTCATGACTCAATTGGTACAAATTTCATTTGGTGAAGTGTACATTGTGCATATGTTTCCAGTGTATTATGAGTATTTCCATGTGACCTTCTCTAGGCTTCACTACTGTTGTCAGCAACATGGTATGTTCTAGGAGCACCATTTATTATTGTTGTGGTATTGTGTATGTGACTAATGCCTGACCTTGTGTGGGATCTGTTGAAATGGATTCGGCATTGGCCTACTATTGTATAGGTTAGTGATGTATGCTCCATGAGGCTAAGCATTGAAGTTGATGTCTCCTACTTGTTCAGTGGTTACTGAGATTGTATAACTTCAGCCATGCAATTGTAGTTGTCTGAGATACTTACTTTCCTTTAGCCAGCTGTTGACAGTTCATACGGCATGCATGCATATGGCATGGTACATGTATGGGCTACTTAGGTGGAGTTTGTTGTAGGGGCATACTTGATATTATGGCAATGTTTGCTACTCAGAGTTCTTGTTCAAGTGTGACCAGGGACATGTGGTTACCCTATTTCTCTTTGTATTTGCAGCATCAGCCCAGGCAAACAAAGAAGACAGAGCATAGCCAAGTGGGGAAGCATCTGGCCATAGGACCTCAGTCAAGACACCACTGACAGAGAGGGGCCCAGTAGCCTGGAGGGTGAGGGAAGTGCCACAAAGGAGATGGATCTACTTCATCATCATAAGATTCTTCCTCCGATGGCCACTCCCTAGTGACGGAGGACCCTTCAGGACATACTTTTGTACCATCCTTGCCCACCACCCCCAGTTCTGTCACCACCCTCCCTGTTGATCCCCACCCTCATGGCCATGCCCGCTCACCCAAGAGGGCGGGTGTCTCCTTTGCCGCAGGCAATTCAGCCCCAGTCCCTGTTACCCCTGCTGCCCTGAGTCAGGAGGCTAATGATCTCATAAGGTGTATCTCTGTGTGTCAGAATGGCATTGGGAATGGCATCCAGGGATTTGCCTGCCAACTTCAGCAGACCAATGATTTCCTGGAAGACATTCATAGTGCCATGTCTGGCCTACAGATATTTTCAGGCTCTGGCTTCCTTGCTGATGGCAGCCAGTCCCCCCCAACTTCTGTTCCCCTCCACCTCCCTCTTCCAAATCTGAATTCCCCATTCCCCTACCTATCCCAAGTGCACAAAGAGATCCACACGCAACGCACCCACCTTAACCCACAAAAGCTGCACACATAAACTCAAGTGCCACAAGACACACTGGCACACAAGCAGTCAATATTCACCTACACACACATCAGCCACCACCTCCCCAGATACCCTCACCACCCCTTCCAAGCCACACACCACATCAAGTATACTCACAGGCACCACCACAAGAGTCAGTGGCACACTCACCATACCTGCAAACATTACCACAACACACACACAGACGTCTACCATACCCACCATACCTGCAGACACCACCCCAACAGACAAACAGACATCTTCTACTGCAAGCACACCTGCAAATACTACCCCAACTAACACCCACCCACATATTCACCACGCCATCACCCAGCACCTCCTCCTCCCAGCCCCAAGATATGCAAACACCTGCATCACCCAAACAGAATCATACCTCACAAATGCACACACCTAAGACATCAACACCGACACACCAGACAACCCCTCCCTTGACCTCCAAATCCCCAACCCCTTCTGATGGCAGTCCCCGTGTTCCTAAGGAAAGTTTTTGTTTGACATTGCCTTTCCCCCCCACGCCTCCCGTCTCAAAGCCAAGCAGTTCAACCCACATCATAACCCATCCCTTACTCCTCTAAGCCCTCACTTGACACACCACCTGCCCCCTTGCAAGCATGCATCCCCTTCAGGAAGCCCACCCCTCCTAAGAAAGAGTCCACCCGTTCCAAACCCACATAGCCCAAATCTGACTCACCCTGCCCATTTGATGCCCCCTCCTGTGGAGGTTCTGTGGCAGTAATAGGAGTCAAGTGCAATGAAATTGGTGCACATTTGTCCTGCAATTCCTTTTCTAATGTTATGTTGTTCCTGAGTAAATTGTACTGGCTGCCTATAGTTGTGTGTGTTTCAGCCTGCTTGCTGATCCATTTGCTGTTATTTGCAAAATCAGGCTTTGTGGGTAGTGCTGGTGCTACCCAAGACAAAGATAGATGTTGACTGTATGGATATGTGTGTGTAAGTGCATTAGTGGTGGCATTTCATTGTGTTACAATTGGTATGGTAAGTATTTCATCTTGTATTGTCCAATGTCAGCATGTATGGTGTTAGACACTGGAGTCAAGCTAGCCTGACTGATGAAGGGTGATACCTTGAAACCGGTGCTAGGATGCTTGTTTCCAGTCCAGGGAGGACCTGGCTTGGCAGTTCGGGCTGGACTGTTCCCCTGGGGAACAGGGTCAATACTGATTTGCATACAGCTGGGTCCAAACTGGAACGGCATGGGTAGCAAAAAGACAATGGATTTTGACCCAGATCTCTGTACTGGGGGTGAATGTTTGACATTGTTCAGCATTCCATCCATCACTTGTTCTTTTTGCATTTGTGGTGTTAGACTTGTCCCCTGATATGGATTGTACACTTGCCTCATGTGTAGGAGTTCAGGTTTTGTTACTGCAGACTTAGGGGGTGTTCACTTGTGTTATCTTCCTTAGCGTTAGGCTGTCTAATGGGAGTGGTGTTTTTGTTCCATGCCACATCTATACATATGTGTGTTGATAGTACATGGCATGTGAGGAATGTGAGGGTTTGGCTGTATTTGTAGATGTGATGTGTTTGTGTTTTTAGTGATGTGTGGCAAATGGTGTGTACACTTCACTGTCCCTGTACCTGAGATGGTCAGACGTGTTTTGTGCAGTGTTACAGTTTAGTGTGAGTGACCTGCCAAAAGGGGGTGTTTTGTGGCTGTGAATGTGTCCTTCTTTGTGAATGACTCAGGCTGTGTACACAATGATAAGTGTAATTGGAGCAGGTAGCATGACCCCATATCATGGGATGACGGCAGACGATCTGTTGTTGAGTGTAATGACCCAGGTAGGTGTGTATACTTACAGAAGTTTGCATCCACAGCAGCATGTATATTGATCTCCTTTGATGATCAGCAGCAGCTGCGTGATATGTGTGATGGGCATCATGGCAGCACCAGACGTGTAAGGCTGCCTGCAGGTGAGTTATTCCCTTTATATCCTTTGTTTCCGCCTGCTGAGATGTGGTGGTTGGACCACCACGATTTCATTGTGCATGTAGCATGACAGGCAGGAAAACAGAAGGTATCAACTAGAAAGAATCTCAGGCGGTCATTACGAACATGGCGGTCCGGACCGCCATACAATGTTCATGGCAAGACCGCCACAGGTGGAACTCTACCACCACCAGGCTACTGCTGCCAGGCAGCCAGGCGATGGCAGAATTCCTTATCTGACAGGGCAGCTCTGCTTGCAGCACTGCCCATCGGATAATGTACCTGTTTTCCCCTAACCTTTCCCTGGCTGTTTGACCCATCTAGCGTCAAAAATATGGAGTTAAGGTCATTTTAAGGATGCGTGAAACTACCTTGAGTCAATGAGATGCAAGGTAGGTGTTCCCGTCCAAAAAAATGACTCAAACACCCTAGCGCCATATTTATCTACCTGTGCAAAAAGGACGCACGGATGGGAGGCAGACCCGAATAATGACGCTAAACCTGATTTGCGGCAAAATTTAACACCTGGTTCAGGGCAGGCATTAAAATGAGGCAAACACACCACTACTTAAGGAAAACACACACAAGCAACATTACAGACCAGCAGGACAACATGGAGGTGCTACTGATGCAGCTTGCAAGACAACGCTGAACACAGGACCAACTGCAGCAGCCACAAACCCCCCAATGCGGCCTACAAAGGCAACATAGAAGGCAGGAGAGACGTTTCAGAAACAGGACAACCCTCCATGGCCTCAGGGAACAGGACATCATTCGGAGGTATCGACTCAACTGGCAAGCCATACAGCAGCTGCTGCGCCATAATGAGCCACAACCTGCAGACACCACTGTTGTGGACTTGGATGGTCTCTGACATCACTGGAGTCAGTGATGTCAGAGAACAGAAGGGAGTTGACTGGGGATTCTAAAAGGATGGTTGGGGGAGAGAAGAAAGCAGCGATGAAGAGCTGCCACTGTTGTGGATGCTGTACATTAAAGAACCTTACTTCACAAGCTTTGGATCTATGGATTAATTCTTAACAGTGGCGACGAGAGTCTACAGCATCCACTGGACCTGGCGTGCAATGGACCTATATCTGAACTGATTTTACGCTGTTATGAAGAGGCGCTGCATTATTTATTTATTTATTTTTGAGACAGTGACTTTACAAATATTTCAGTGCCACACTAACATCGTGGATTCAAGGACAGAGCCTCTTCTTAAGCTTGACACTTTTATATTCTGATTTCCTACACTAGCAAGCAGTGTTGTTGTTGGTGTGCCGTGGATCTGCAATCTTAATTGAAGGTATTTCTTTTCTTCTGGCGAGCCGTATTTTGGCATTATTTACGCGCATCAGCCGGTAAATCAGCTGTGCTGCGGCGGCGGCCTATGTGCACAGTTGAATCTCTGTGTAGATTTAAACGGGGAAAGAATTCTTTAGCGCAATATCTCTCTGCACATGAAGTCCGCGAGAAGCCGCAGCAGAAGCCGCGCAGAAGCCGCGCGGTGGAAGATTTCTTCAGAGCGTGATTCAAAGATTTCTTCAGTGCGCAAGAACTCGTAGCGGTGTTCTCTGAAGCCGCGCAGTAAATTTCTGTGTGTGTGACTTTAGAAAACAGGAAAAAAGGAATGTCTTGCAGCTTCACTTTTGATGGTCACGGGAGAAGTGTGCCGGAGATTCTTCTTCGTGGTGTTTTAAGACTCCCTGCAGAAGTTTTCCTCCTATACTCAAGTATTTATATGGAAATATCGCGAGACTGATACAGATGCCAAGTCTCTTGTGTTTTACAGATACAAATAACTGGACTGTTAACTTAATTTTCTGTTCAGTACTTTTCTGCTTATACCTTATGTACATTTCACCTTTACATGTATTTTACTGAAGGATAGGAAGCTAATGTATGTTTAACATAATTGCCTTAAGACTCAAACATTGATTTAGTGTATGACACTATAGTAATTATTGTTAATTTTACTTTGGTGCTTATTATTATTATTATCGTTTTTTTTCTTTTTCTCTTTTCTTGTACACTATGTCTCAAATGGCTACTCTTAGTCTGGCTCAACCACCGCAATTCTTATCTGAATGTGGAGAACCCATTCTACCATGGAAAAAGTGGATTCATCTTTTTGAATCTTATTTAATTGGCATTGGTGGAGAAAAATTTTCACCAGCAATGAAACAGGGAATTCTTCTGCATAATTTAGGTATTGAAGGAAGAAATATCTATGACAGTCTCGATTCATTTGCGATTGGCACCGCTGATGGTGATCCTAGAGATGTATATGTCATGATAGTTATGATGTTGAGGAAACATTTTGATACCTGTATAAATATAGTCATGGAAAGACATACATTTTTCATGAGAGCACAAGCTAAAAATGAAAGAGTGGGTAATTACATTGCTTCTCTTAAGACACTAGCTCAGACTTGTGAATTTGCTTGTTTAACGGACTCTCTCATCAGAGATCAGCTTGTAAGATGTACTAATAATCCAAGAGTACAAGAAAAGTTATTAGCAAAAAATCCCTCTCTGGAAGAAGCCATTGCTGTTGTGGAAAGTTTAGAGCATGATACCTTTTGGGTTCAGGAAATGAAGAACACCACCCCGAACTGCTTAGCTGAATCCTTGGCTAATTCAGCAGTAGCTAAAGTCTCAACTGAAGAAGACAGGAACTATATACAAAAAACTGTGACATGTCATTTGAAAGGAGGCAATGAAGTGGTCAAAGATTTCAAACCTAGATGTTACAAATGTGGCAGCCCTGGACATTTAGCGAATAATCCAAGATGTTTTGCTAGAAATGTCAACTGTAGAAATTGTGGTAAAAAAGGACATTTAGCAAAAGTTTGCAAGAATCAGAAGATCAATGTAATAGATGAAACTGTGTCAAATCAACAAATGATCTTAAATGTGAAATGTCCTAATATTCATACTTCTACTGTAAATAATGACACCAAGTTAATCATGCCCAAATGTGACATAGAAATTGATGATAAGATTGATCCTGTCCTTGCAGATTCAGGTTCTCCTTTTACCTTAATAGGAGATAAGAATTGGGAGGCAATTTTTGGCAATGACTGTATTCAACTCCTTCCCCTAGACATTGACCCCATAGGTTATGGAGGACAGAAAATTTATCTATTTGGCTACTCCTTGATGGCAATCAAATTCAAAGGGCGTGAAACGGTTGGGAACATTTATGTGGCTAAACGAGGTGATCATTTGTTGGGGTGGAGACATCAAAAAGATCTGGGCATTATTCTTAACGCGAATTCCCCTGAACAGGTTCTTTCCATATCTAATATAGGGAATGATGCTTTGATTGTAAATGAATTTCCTGAGGTGTTTAGTGACAAATTGGGCCTGTTGGCTGGTTTTAAGCATAAAATCATTTTAAAAGCTTCGGCCAGACCAGTGGTACATAAAGTGAGGAAAGTTCCTCTTTTGATGTTGTCTCCATTACAGGATGAACTTAATAGATTGCTAAGTCTGGGTGTTATTGAAGAAATTGAGGCCTCAGAATGGTTGGCTCCCATTGTTTTGGTTCCCAAGGATAATGGTTCTAAAATTAGGATGTGTGTGGATTTGAGAGGCCTCAACCAGTGCATATGGGTGGATCGCCAACCCCTACCGAATATAAATGAAATGTTAACCATGCTTTCGCAGGCCAAGGTGTTTAGTGTTTTAGATCTATCGGCTGCCTACCACCAAGTTTTACTTCATGAAGACTCAAGACATTTAACTTCCTTTGTTACACCTTTGGGAGCTTTCCGGTTTATTAGAATGCCGTTTGGCTTAGCATTGGCTGCCGCATGTTTTCAAAGAGTAATGAAGGAAGTCCTTAAGGATTTGAATTCAGTCTTATTCTTCCAAGATGATATGTTAATATATGGGAAAGATGAAGAGGAGCATGATGTTGCTCTCCGAGCAGTTTTAAGAAGACTAAAAGAAAAAGGGTTAACTGTAAAGAAGGAGGAGTGTAAATTTAGGGTTGGCACAGTTTCTTATCTGGGAAACACTATTTCTGGAGATGGTATCAAGCCTAAAGTGACACTGGCTAGGTCTATCATAGCAATGCCAACTACTTCTGACAGAGATCAAATGCGTTCATTCCTTGGTCTAGCGGAATACTACTCGAAATTCATCAAAAACTTTGCGAGTGTAGTTCAACCTTTAAGAGTTATGCTGAAGAAGGGGATAGACTTTGTGTGGTCTCCGGAGTGTGAGGAGGCTTTTAATATTGTTAAATCCAGAATTGGTGAGATGCCTACATTGGGTCATTTTGACACTTGAAGGAGAACTTTGTTGTCCACAGATGCAAGCCTTAAGGGTTTGGGTGCTGCTCTCTCACAGTTGGTCGATGGTGAGGAGAGAGTAGTGGCTTTTTCTTCTCCCTCTCTTAGAGATGTCGAAACACGTTACTCGGTAATAGAGCGAGAGGCTTTGGCATGCAATTGGGCTGTTAATCATTTTAAATACTACCTCTGGGGGTTACCGTTTGTAATTAGAAGTGATCATAGGCCTTTAATTTATATGTTTTTGTGCCGCAATATAGAGAATATGACTCCTCCCATTAAACGTTGGGTGGAAGACTTAATGGAATATAATTTCCATGTGGAATATTTTCCTGGAAAGGAAAACATTCCTGCAGATTTCCTTTCTAGATTACCTTTGACAGACCATACTACTGATGTTCAGGTTCCAATTTTGTGGGTGAAAGAGCCAGCTATTGATAAAGAGGGATGGGAGTTGAAATGTGAGCAGGACACTGTTCGTGCACTCATTTTACAATATGTTGTGAAGGGTTGGCCTGATTTATGCAATTGTCCAGAAGGTATTAGAGCATTTTGGAACGCCAAGGATGAATTGAGTATTGTGGAAAACGATTTGTACAGAGGTGAAAGGTTGAGGCCCCCAGGTGGATTGTATGAGAGGTTGATCAATTTAGCCCATGAGGGACATTTGGGCAGGAACTTGACCAAATCTAGGGTCGGGGAATGTTATTGGTGGCCGGGCTTGGATAGACAGGTGGAGGCGATTGTAAAGGATTGTATGTATTGTGCAAGGAGCAATAAATCCAAAAGTATAAGAACTGCTCCTTTATCCCCTGTTCGTGTTCCTGATGAGCCATGGTGCAAACTTGGTTTAGATCTTGTGGGACCGTTTGAAAATCTACCTCACAATGTGAGATTTGTAATTGTGTTAGTTGACTATGGGGGTCATTCTGACCCTGGCGGTTGACTACCGCCAGGGCCGGGGACAGCGGATGCACCGCCAACAGGCTGGCGGTGCATCCATGGGCATTCTGACCGCGGCAGTACAGCCGCGGTCAGAAACAGGAAACCGGCGGTGTCCCGCCGGTTTCCCGCTGCCCTAGGGAATCCTCCATGGTGGCGCTGCAGGCAGCGCCGCCATGGGGATTCCGACCCCCTTACCGCCAGCCTGGTTCTGGCGGTTTTGAATGCCAGAACCTGGCTGGCGGTAACGGGTGTCATGGGGCCCCTGGGGGCCCCTGCAGTGCCCATGCCAATGCCAATGGCATGGGCACTGCAGGGGCCCCCTAACAGGGCCCCACCAAGATTTTCAGTGTCTGCCAAGCAGACACTGAAAATCGCGACAGGTGCAACTGCACCCGTCGCACCCCTTCCACTCCGCCGGCTCCATTCGGAGCCGGCATCCTCATGGAAGGGGGTTTCCCGCTGGGCTGGCGGGCGGCCTTCTGGCAGTCGCCCGCCAGCCCAGCGGGAAACTCAGAATTACCGCGGCGGCCTTTTGACCCCCCAGCGGTATTCTGACGGCGGGACTTTGGCGGGCGGCCTCCGCCGCCCGCCAAAGTCAGAATGACACCCTATATGTTTAAATGGGTCACTGCTAGTTGTGTAAGTACTTTCACCACCAAAGTAGTGACTGATGTTTTTGCATGTGAAGGCATTCCAAAAGGAATAATCACTGATAATGGAGTGCAATTTACTTCACTGGAAATGAAGAATTTTCTCAATAATGTGGCTATTTCTCACTTTCGTACAGCTTTATATTCTCCTCAAGCCAATGGGTTAGTTGAGAAAAAGAACCAACTTGTGGTGGCTAGTGCACAGTCTGCCATGGACAATAACATTCCCTTAAAAACTGTTCTCAGAGAGAAACTATGGGCTCACAGGAATGCTCCTAATACTGTTACTGGTTTGTCCCCTTTTAGGATATTGAGGGGTAGATTGGCGGGTTCCAAACTTAATCCCTTGTGGTTATTAATTGACAAGGGGTTTGAGGAATCACCTGCAGGCAAAGGTACCATCCAGCACAGAGTTATTGCTAATCAAGCAAAGTATAAGGAAGCATTTGATACAAAACATGGAGCCCATCTAAGGTTGTGGCACGAGGGTGACATGGTGTACGTTAAAAAAAAGTTTTGATCAAAAAAGGGTGCATCTAAGTTTATGGGTCCGAAGAAAATTGTGCAAGTAAGAAAGAATGTTGTTGTTCTTGAAGGGGGTGATGTGTGGAGCATGTCGCGTTTAGCTAAATGTAGAAATGATAAACCAATGACAGAAGGACCACATAAGGAGGGAACTTTTTCTGGTTCTAATATGGATTCCAGTGTGAGGATTAAAAGGAGTGTAAGGAATAGAACATCTCCCAAATACCTGGAGGACTTTACACAAGTTATGACAGGTTTACACACTGTATGATTACATGTTAAATTATAAATGACTACTTATGGAAATTTCTGTTTTACTTGTATGTGCTGTAGTTGCAATGTTTGTCAACGAACCTTGTTTTTTTAATGTTATTGTATTTACAATGATATCTAGTTATGGCTAAGTTAAGCTATTAATGTTCTATAGGAGGGAGATGTGTTGTGGACTTGGATGGTCTCTGACATCACTGGAGTCAGTGATGTCAGAGAACAGAAGGGAGTTGACTGGGGATTCTAAAAGGACGGTTGGGGGAGAGAAGGAAGCAGCGATGAAGAGCTGCCACTGTTGTGAATGCTGTACATTAAAGAACCTTACTTCACAAGCTTTGGATCTATGGATTAATTCTTAACAACCACACAACATACTGCTGGTGAGCAAGCTGCTACATGTCCTGCATATGTTGGCAAGTGGCTCTTTCCAGACAATGGGTGCCCTGGGTGCTGGGGTATCACAGCCCTCATTCTCAGCCTTCCTGCCCAAGGTGTTAGATGCCATAATCTCCCTCACACCCTGCCACATCAGATTCCCCAAAACCCAGCAGAAGCAGAAGGAGACAAAACAGGTCTTTTATCAAATCTATGGCTTCCCGCATGTGCGTGGTGAAATTGCCTGCACCCATGTCCGGATCGTCCCACCTGCAGCAACAGAGCACCTATTTAGGAACAGAAAGCACACGCATGCTAACAATGTGCAGGCCATAGTTTATCACCAGGGATTGTTCCCAAACATCTTGGCCAAGTATCCCGGGAGTGTCCATGATTCATTCATATTCCACCACAGCAGGATCAATCAGCACTTCCAGGATGGGCAATATGGCAATGGCCTTCTTGTCCATAAGTCAATACACCTAGCAATATACACACAGCACAACAACCCTGTAGGACACACAAAACATACACCACTACATTGACACGTGGGCAGGGTGACAATGAGGTGTGACACTGGTAGTTATGTTGTACACCCTGACACAATGAGATACACACCTCTGGACAAATGACTGCTGCCACAAACATGAGCTGCCACTCTAGAGCAATAAGGGACCAATGTCAAAGCCCACAGTGACAATGGCATGGCCTGCACTGTAAGTACAACTTGGAAGATGAACCATTTACAATTACATTAGGCCACATAGTCAATTTGCCACCATCCAAAACAGTATGTAGTATGGAAGGGGTGTGCAATGTGTATTGCAGCAGGTCTAACACCATGAGACACATGGCATGATGGTGCTGACTCAGATGTATGTGACACAGAAATACTGAGGCAGCCCCAACATCATATATCAATCCTGGGGTGCCATTTCCAGGTTGCAATAAGGCAGTAGACTGTGCTATGAGCACATATTGATGTGGCACTAATGCAAACTGCACACTGCTGCACACACTGAACGAGCCAATTGTCCATCAAAATTGCATATGTACAGGGAGATGGCCCTTCCTGCACAGATGCATCAAATTCCACAAGGCAGTTAGCCAGGTTCCCTGGAGAAAGTTCAGTAATGTAGGTGCACGGTTGCACGTGAGCTACTGGCAGAGGGAACAACAAAGGTTTGCCTAGAAAAAAGTCACACATGGGACAAATGTGCATTGTCAATACTGAACAGCTCAGTGCTGCCAAATTATGGGGATGTGTTGTGCATTGTCACCTACCCAAATCAACGGGCCTCAGTATTGCATTTCATCTGCAATTACAGATATCTAAATGGATGGGATGTCCAGGCCATGTAGAGCAACCATGTTACCACCACATCTGAATCCATTGCATTTATGGATATATCATGTCCCCTCCAGTGAAAGCACAATGATACATATGGGACACTACACAACGCATGGTTCATACATACTGACCACCAGTTTGGCAAACAAATCATACATCCCAGGTCAATGAGACAAACACAAGTTGTTATGTCAAACAACCCAGTGCAGATAAAACCTCACAGAAGCCCAGGATCTCACACAATACCACAAACATATGTGAGTCACAGACGACACAAGATATCAACTGCCATGGTACATGACATTCCTGTTGCAAGAACAAAATACTCACTCCTATTATCTTTTGCAGCCGATCAGGGTTACATGATCCAGCCATGAATCATGACCCCATTCCCCAACCGAAGCACAGCAGCAGAGCATGCCTATAACGAGGCACACTGGAGGACTCGCACCATTGTAGCACATTGTACACAACTTTTTCACTTAATAGTCACTCTACACACCTTATTAAGATATGTAAATAAACACCTTTCTTAATCATACAATCCTGCTCTGGTTTCTTCATTCTCCATCACATGTTCCTTAGGAATGTGAGTATTACCTCAGGGAGCATGTTACAAAGACAAATCTGACTACTACTGATGCAACATCACACGTGATGTGTATGATTGTACAGCAAACATCACACACATAAAAAATACTCATCTCTTGAATGTCACATATGAAGGACAAAATCTATGGACCACAACATATGACTCACATCCAAGTTGCCAACATGGTCTTCTGTTGCACATGACACACAACTATGACATCTCCAATCATAAGGTAAATAAGCGCCCCGTACATGAGGCAGTACAGGTGAAATTTCAGAAGTCAGGAATGTATGAACAGACCCCTGACATTACTAAGTGTGACCCTTGCAATCTCTGCAAGGACCTTATATGACAAGGGGGGCAACATTTGTGAAACTGGATAGCATGAGTGTCCCAGGTATGACAAGCAATGTTCACAACACATGCCCTGCGCAGTCCATCCCTGTAAATCAGTCCTGCCACTGCCATGTGTTACATCTCTGTCGTCCCATCTCTAGGGGGTGCTGTAAACTGACTATCGTTAGCCTGACCCCTGTTTGCTTCCCTTTTTGCTATGGCATGCCATAGAAAAACTACATTAGCTTACATGGACTTCAGGTCCCATAATGCACTGTCTGGTAGTTGGTAAGACCTGTAATCTTCTGTCCATTGCTCCCTATTAGAAAAGTCTGGTTGTCCCTATATACTGGATTCTCTCCTCCAGGACTTGTGAGAGACTGAAGCTGCACACACCTGTGACCTCTATTGTGCAGCCCAGCCATGTGACTCTGCCCTGGCCTTGCTGCTGCCTGGAACTGCTTAGAAGCTGCCATTGCCTGAAGCTCCTCATTGTGCATTGGATTACGATTCTTTTGTGTTCCAGACCTGATTCAGCCTGAACCTGCTCCTGCCTGTTCCTGCTTGTTCCATTCAGAGTCTGCTCCCTGTTTCTTGGCCTTGTTCCTGTTTGTTTCAGCAAGAGCCTGATTTTTGTTTATCAGCACTGTTCCTGCTTGATCCAACTCTCTGTTTCCCAGTCCTCTTCCTGCCTTTGCATCAGCCTGAGCCTTTTCCCTGTTCCTGGCTTTGCCTCCTAGTTTGTTCCTTCTGTTTCTGTTTCCTCTTGGGTTATCATGTTTGGTAAGTGTACTATCAGTTGTCACCTGTGTAAAAGTGTTTTCCTTTGTACTTGGGTTGACACCTGGTTTCCAGGAGTCAAATCCAGCCACCATCCTTTGTCTAGTGGTGCATGTAGTTTTTAGTGCCTAACGGTGACAGTGTGCTATGGCTGTTTTCCAGGAGTTGCCACTGTGTCTCCAGCTGCCTAGTCTCATATATGTAAGTACAATTCTTGTTTGTGCACTAAGGGTCCAGAGACAGAATCACTTCTGCTGCCTCCTTTCTATGGGGCTTGCATTGTGGCTATCTGTAAAAATAATCTTCACCAAGGCATTGATGTTCCCTGCTGCTGTGGGACGTTCTGAGCCCTATCCTGTGTACAACCTTAGTGATAACCCCAGCTTGTTTGTCTATTACTAATCAGTTCCATGTTTGTTCACACTAAGGTTGCTCTGCCTTCACTTTCCTGTTTCCTCTGCCTTACCATAGCTGTCCTTTCCCCTTGTGTGCCTTTAGCTGCTCTTCTGCTTTGGTACACTACCTTATTGCGAGATACTCTGTGAACTCAAGTGGTGCCCCTAACAGAGCCTGTCTAGACCTCCCCAAAACCGTGACAACATAGAGCCCAATCCTGACACAGGTAACACATGCCCACACACTTGAACTGGACATTCCTATGGAATGCACATCTGAAAATATGTGAACACATGCAGCCAGGCAGCAAGTACACCACATCAACACAAGTAACATAGGTAATTGGAATGAGTCAAACTGACGTGTACCAAACATTTTATGGGTGCAATTAAGGCACAGTATCACAAACACAGTATGTACCAAACATGTACACATGTAGGACATTTGCGTAGTCCACTCACAAGTCACCATGAAGTCATAAACAACAATTAATGACACATGAGGTATAACATATCCTACCTAGCACTCATCAGCCATCCTCAATGATACCTGAGTTTTGTTTGTTGTCTGAAATGTAATATTCCCTAAGTCAAACAACAACACACATCACATGAGTCAACACATGTTACAAACACATACCATGACTGTTGTAGATCAGTGATTGCCATCTGATGTAGCCACACATTTGGCACACATTCATACATTTGCATGATGTTCAAAGTATTGCATGCTGTTCCTTCAGAATCACACACTTTGTTGTTACAGATCATTCACACCCAAAACACAAAGTTGCATGCTCTACCAAATGTGGCCAAACAATATATTACACACTGCAGGCCATATCATCCTATCTTCATGTTGCTACAGGATGCATCCATGTTAAATATTAGAAAATCACACAATCACAGATAGAGTCACAAAATTTGACGCAAATGCATCGAAAACTCCTGCAAACACAAACGCAAACCAACCATACATGGGCCCTAAGCGTGAATTCCACCTGCGCACCACACTCATGCGGATATCTATTGACATTGAAGTATACAGGTAATGCATGGTATTTTGCCGCACATGTAGGTGATGCATCGGAAATATTCATGCAAACACCGTATACATAAAAAAATAGACGCATGACGGAAGACGGGCCGCAAGGGTACAGGAAGTGATGTAATAGGAAATCCTGTTTACTGGCATGGTACAGTGGGTGTATTTTCACTTTCACTTTACAGTCTGCAATTTCTTGACTGTGTGGCTGTGTCTCGGTGTTGCTGGTGTCTTGATTGCTTTTATTGTATCTTGTGGTGTCTCTCTTGTTGTGTCTTTGGTGAAATCTGTTTGTTTCTTGTACCAGTGTATGTGATTTTGTCCAGTTTAGTGTCTTTCATATTGTATTTGTACTGTCAGGTGTCTGTCTGGGGGTTAGATTAGTTGGGTTAGTTGGGGTTCCTAGGTTTTGGCAGTAAGTTTCCTTTATTTTAATTCATTTTCCTCTTTTTTCTACATTTGCTGTTTGGATATGTTGTTCAGGGGCATGTCGGGAAGGGCAAGGCTGACACGCAAGGGGGAGGAGGAGCTTGGGGGCTTTGTGTGGCTGGTGTGCCACTTTCTACCCTTGATGCTGGAAATGGTTAGAGATGGGTGGGTGGGTGATGTCACACGACGAGGCAGCTGCGGTGGGGAATGGTGCTCTACCACCTCAAAAGGATGGACCATACCAGCAGGGATGAGCACCAGGTAAAGCATCGCTGGGCCACCTGGGAGTTGTGATTGGTGGCCCTGTTTGTGAGTATCACATTGACAAATGTGTGCAGTGGAATGCTCCTGAGTGACAGTAGCAGATGTGTTGTCGTGCTGCATGCAGTGTTTGTGGCCAGGTTGAGTGCAAGCAGAACAAAGTGTTAATGTCCCAGTATTGAGATGGAGTTCACATGTCTATACATGTTAACAATGCAGACCTGAGGTTTGTTGAGTCATGTACAACAATCACTTAGGGCCACATGTACGAAGCTATTTTTTGGTGTAGCAAACGACCTAGTTTTCTAAATTGGTGCGTTTGCATCAAGAATTTTTTTTTTTCAATGCACACACCCAATTGTGCCATTCTGCAATCACATTGCCAAACCACAAATCATGGTTTGCTAGTGGCATTTAGGAAGGGGCGTTCCCTTCCTATTTGCAAGTCGCAGTCCGATGTATGATTGTTTTGTGATGGCAAATGTCATCACAAAACAATTGCAGTTACCACCAGTTTCAAGCTGGTGCTAACCCATTCGCAAACATTGTTTCAGAGCAGGCAGTGGTCCCACGGTCCACTGTCTGCTTTAAAAAAATGAAAATAAAAGTTATAATATTTGTTTTGACATGCTTTCTGTTTACCCTTAATGAAATAAGGCTGCAATAAAAAAAAAAATACAGCTTTATTTAAAAGCAGTCACAGACATGGTGGTCTGCAGAGCCCTGTGAGTGCCGCCATTCCAAAGGGGTTTGCAAAATGAGACCTTCCTCATGAATATTTATGAGGTAGGCCATTTGCTACCCCATTTGTGAATTGCAAACAGTGTCATTGACAGTGTTGTACATCAGATTATCCTAATCGCAAATTGGGGGTTGCTAAGTCTCGCAGTTTGCAAGTCACAGAACCGTATCTTTGTACATAGGGTCCTTAGTCACACATTTCAGGTGCTATGGCAACACATGTGCCCATGCACTCTGTCAATAATGATCAGGTAAGGCACTGTCAGCATACCACATTTCACTGTATCCGGACAGCAAAGTGGGCGATCCATGTTTAGCACTACATTGTCATCATTACACACACATGATCACTGCCATTATGTTGGCAAAGGGGGAATACCCAGCTTAGGGGACAATGCAAATGGTGCATTTGTTACCTACATACAACTGTGCCACATCTGTCATGGACCACTGAACGCATAATAATTGCAGACTGAAAACTGAGCCACATGTCCATCACGCACCAACGCAGTGTCCCTTGATGCACAAGCCACAATACCTGAGTTACTTGTATTGCAGTGCACCAGGGAAGTGCCATTGACATTTTCACCCAAATATAAATCATGCCATGGAGTACCATCTGAAATAGATTTGCCACATATGGTTGTAGTAGGGTTTAGCACAACATGATTGTTAGGCCCAGTGCATGTGTGCAGATGTGTGGCTAGCACTCACTGGAGTGTCAGTGTCAATGTGAGTTTGCAGTGGTATGTCTGTTGTACTGTCTTCATGCAGGATCACCAGCTCACTCATGTAAAATGTTACACACTGTGATATCTTGTCCACACGTATGTACAGTGATCTGACATTGAGCATATATTTCCTTTCCATGTCTTACAGGTGGACCTCCCCCCTATACTATCAGGGAAGTGGCAAGATTTCAGGACCCAGACGTATCCAGTAAGTGTGATAATGTCTGTCCTGTGTAGTGATTGCAGTTGTTCTGTGAATGACTCTTGTGTGTTGCACTCATTGCAAGATATGATGAGCTGGCACATGATCTGAAATCTTACTAGGCTGTATGGTAACATAGTGTTCCGCACAAGAGTTATCTATTCACAACCAGAGAGTCATATCTTGGGAGTCCAGTGCTGCACAATAGGCAGCAGTGTGTGAACAAGGTAATTAGTAACCACATGTAGGTCCACATGGGACTTGGAAGTCCATCAGTGTCAATATATTGGCACCTGGCCATACACTCATTCTCACAACACAGTGATGCATGGCGCCGCCAACGATTGGTCTGGCTCTAATTTTCGGGTCCGGCTGACTCTCTCGGTCTCATATATATATTGAATCCTCGGTTCCATTAATGGAGACGTCCGTGGCGCTGAGGATTTCCGCCACCACAATATAGGTACATCCTACTGTTTTGTGGTCGGTTGTTCAAGCTTGAACTCTGAAAGGAAATCCCCGATATTGGTGTGCCTTCTCTGAACTAGCGCTGTTTTCACAATGGCGAATCCCCAAGTAATGCAGTTAATATGCGACACCCGCTCATGGTACATCTCTTAGCGCATGGTTTGACAAACCAGGGGGGTCCAGTCACGTTTGTGGTGGACGCCCACGCAGCCTATAGAACAGAGCTTTTTTATTCTTGGGTCATATTTGCAGCAGTTGATGGGAATTCAAACACATTTCATGACTACACTCTGGCAAATGTCCCTAGACAATACAGGGCATATGCATATTTAGAAATACCTTTATCTTATCAAGAACATAATAATTGGCTTGATGGCACCCTACCCCACACAATAGCATCAGTTAGGCTAGGTCCACTAAGTAACGATGGTCCTACCTGGCCTTTATTGGCTACATATACACCACATCCAGCGGTTGCTCAATTGGCGGTGGCTGAAGTTCGTTGTTTATATACAGAATTAACGGCTACATATAGACGGTTAGTTCAATTTGTGATGCAGACACTCAACACAAACCCAGCGCGTGCTGCTCCGGCACAACCGCATCAGTTATGGGCAAGGTACCGTAGAGGAGACTCCATTTTGGCTGGCGCAAAAAATGTATACGCTGGAAGCAGTATTTCCCCATACGGGACCTCAGGATAAACATAGAATATTAACGATGTGTTTGCCGTTTGGTATGGTTCCTACTGTGGACCATTGTAATACATGGGGTACGGTGTTTGCCACGCTCTACACTACAGCACACGGTACACCGACATTAGCTAATTTACCGGAGGTGCTCAAACAAATTCAAGATGAATATGGGGCTGCCCCGGCCTTAGATTTAGGGATGCAACTGATAGGCAATTTTGCCACGGTTTCTTCCATCATATTGAGAAATCTAAAAGGGGAGGCAGTAGCACTAGCTGAGGGTACTAAAAAGCGCTGGGAGAAAAAACAACAAACACCTAAAAAGGAAAGGGGAGAATCTCCACGACCGGAGAGCCCGCAGGCTAGGTATAATCTCAGGAATTGGGATAACTTGAAGACGCCTGATAGATATCAATATACTGATACACGCCAATCTCGTTCCTTTCAGGACTCGTCGGAAAAGAGAAATGAGAGAGGTGGGCGGTCAGAGCGGAGAACAGAGTACGTGAAACCGAGACAGGAATCACAGCGCTCATCGGAGGTTTCTGTCAAGAAGGAAGATAAACCGGTCCAACAAAAACAGCAGTTTAAAAAGAAAAAAGTGGCGGCGGTCTCAGTTAGACATGCCACACAAGAAGAGAGTTCTCTTGAAGAACAAGACATGGGCACTAGCACTGTTAGACAGCGCGGCAGAGGTCACAATAGTTCGCCAGAATCTTCTAGAGCATCTGGAGGTGAAAGCAACTGATGACTTCATACAAGTCGAAACAGCAGATATGCGTGTCTCTGATCCCGATAGAGTTTATACAGTAACTTTACAATTAGAAGGGGACATTGAGCGCACTATAAACGCCATCTTTTGGGATCGTGTAGTCAAACTGTATTACATTCTGCTAGCCGAACAGGATTGGCCCCCAGACTTTGTTCGCGACTGTCCAGTTGGGGAGGAGGTGATTACACCTTCATTCTCACCACTTGTTCCGGGAGAACTCGCAGAGTCCTATAGCATCAAATGGGCTCTGGCACAAGCACCCGCCTTATATAGAAATCATGTGGGGTGGGATAGGGATTCACCTTATCATGTAATTCCAATTTAAGGCGAGCCTCAGCCACAACCGCAATATCCTATAAAATTTGAAGCAAGGGCATCGTAAGGAAAATAAAAACACAATTGGAGTACCAGGGAGTAATTGAACCCTGTGTCTCGCTGATGAATAATCCCTTATTCCCTGTAGCTGAAAATAGACCATTCTTATAGGATAGTGGTGGACTACGGACGTTTAAATGGACATACACGCACATATGCTATACAGAATTCACATAGCGCAGCACTCATGAATAATATTGTGCGTAAGAAATACAAAACAACATTGGATATCTCGAATGGTTTCTTCTGCCAGAATATAGCACCTGAAAGTAGGGATTTTACGAGCTTTAGTGCGTTTGGCTCTCAGAATTTTTTTTGTCGTTTGCCTCAGGGGTATAAGAATAGCCCAGCACTGTTTTCTGCTCGTGTGACTGAAATTTTGCACGAGTTGGACCCTGAAGCGTTGTCATATGTTGATGATATATATCTCACGGATGACGAATTACTACAACATTTAAGGCGGGTAGCCCACATTGTTGTGGGATTTGCTGAAATTGGCTACAAATTTAACTTCAAAAAGTCAAAAATTGCGTTCCTCAGCGTCATTTTCCTGGGATATGAGCTGTCGAACGAGGGTAAGAGCTTAGCACCACACTTTGTAGAGAAATGTGCACAGTTGCAACCTCCTAATACGATTAAGAAACTCCAGTCATTGTTGGGATTTCTAAATTTTGGCAGAATTTACATTCCTGATTATGCTACACGTATAAAACCATTATACGAGTTGATTCGCCCGAATTTCTCGAGTAGATTTTGGACGAATGAACATACAGATATTCTTCGCGATTTGCAAACTGATCTCTTAGCAGTGCAGCATTTACACACTCGGGACAATAAGACTCATCTGGTCATCAGGGTTATACCTGGGGCCGTTGGGTTTACGTATGTCACCTTTAATGAGGGTGAGACGGTCCTGATAGCATACAAGTCCCACTTGTATTCTGCTGCAGAACAACATTTTGCACAGACTGAGAAAATTCTCACTGCAGTACAGATGGCTGTGATTAAAGAACGACCTCTTGCCCAGGGCCAACGCATCATTGTCGTTTCCCCGGTTCCAGCCTTAGAGGCTGTTACAAAAGCGAATGTTCCTAATTCGAAAGCTCTACACCCGCGATGGATACAATGGGCAACGTCTTTAACAGCCACTGATGTAGATTACATATTTGACCCTAAACTGCAGACTCAAGAATTTCTTCAATATGAAATAGAGTACCCAGTTCCCGCTGGCACATTGCCTAATGAACGATATCAGGTGGTCATGTACACCGATGGCTCTGCACAACCAGCGGTTGGGACTAAACAACAGTATTCTGCTGCATGTGCGGTGGTGAGCGGCTATATGGAGGGGGAAAAGTTCTGCCCCCAGCATACTTAAACACAGACCTTGGGAGACTGTACGGCGCAGTTGGCTGAGCTGAAAGCTCTGTTGTTAGGCTTGGAACATGCGAATCCGGCACTATTTACACTGCTGGTTTGTGATTCCTATTACTGTGTTCAGTCTTTCAATGAATATTTACATTACTGGAGGTTGAATGGGTTCAGAGATTCCAAGGGTAACATCATAAAACACAAATTGCTGTGGGGGAAGGTTGCGAATCTGAAGGAAACGCTTCCTAAAGTCCATGTTGTGCATACACTTGGACACCAGAGCGTTGGAATACACGTGGCTGGAAATGCTTTGGCTGATGAAGCCGCAAAGTCGGCAGTGGCGGTTGCCACTGTGGCCGCAGTAACTCGTTCGAGTTCCAAACCAGACACAGAGATTTTGGCAGCCATAAAAGCTACGGCTGATGGCACACCATTTCCTAAAGGATTCCCTTCTAAGTAATGTTACTGCATGGGTAGTATGCTGAACGCTATAGTTAAAATTCCGGGCGTTGGTGTACGTGAAATGCCCAATAAAATTGAGCGATCTCGATTAATTACTGCAGCACATGAGGGGGCGGCTTCTGCACATGCAGACGTGGCCGCCACCATTTCACTCTTGCAGGCTCGTTATTGGTGGCCTGGTCTCTATAAGGAGGCAAAGCAGTATGTCCTTTGTTGTGATATCTGCCAACAAATTAAAGTTTCAACGGCTAGACGCCCGCAGCAGACGCTCCTTCTGATATCAAATAAACCTTTACAATGTGTGTACTTGGATCATTGTGGTCAACTGACACCAGATAGTGCATACAAATATATCTTGGTAGCTGTAGATTCGTGCTTCAGATTTGTGTGGGTCTGGCCACAGCGCTCGGCTGACGCTCGAACTGTTATTAAAGATTTGCGCATCTTTGTCGATACATATGCAGTTGCGGCTTTTCATTCGGACCAGGGCCCTGCTTTTGCCTCTAAGGCATTCAGGGACACCATGGCTTTGTTGGGGGTCTACCTCCAGTTCTCGTCTCCATTTCATCCCGAGGGAAATTCTGTCGTGGAGTGTTTAAATCGCGATTTAAAGCAATCCTTAACGGCCAGAGTCATAGGTACGGGTCATAGTTGGCTAACTCACCTGTATGGAGTACAGAGAGCACTTATTAACTTGCCTAGAAGGTCCCTGGGGGGGCCGTACTTCATATGAGTGCCTGTTTGGAACACAAATGTATGTTCCTGATCTAGATGGTCCTGGTGTGGAGCCGGCAGAAACGCCCTTTGACATAAATGATCGTGTCACTGTTTTACAGGATTTACAACAATTCCGTGAAGATAACTCTTCTGCCAGTGCTGCCTCCACAGGAATTAAGGATGAACCAGTAACGCCTACTGGTTGGATTCCCAGAATTGGGGATCTTGTGCGTGAGAAGGTCTCAGTGAAAAAATAACTTAGCTCTTCATATCGAGTGCCAGTCCCTGTGCTAGGGATCCAGGGCACAAGAACTGTGATTTTGCCACCGCTGCAAGGGGCCAAAGGAAATCGCTTTGTTTCCATTGATAATGTCAAGTTACAACATGTGGCCGATTTTGCACAGCAGACCAAGAGGGACGCCCAGTAGTTCCGGAATCCCTCTCACAACTGGGGACGAAGTTCCGCTGCAGGTGATTTGCACCGATGATATTTCCTCTCCAAGCTTGGGGAGGGTGGAAGCTGATCTTGCGATTGTTCCACTGATGGCGTATAATTTGGAATCTTTTGATCAAGTTGCTGTGAGTTCTACTGATATTGCTGAACGTGTAGTCTACAGCGTGCCAAGGCGAGAACCACCATCTGCTCCTTTGTTTATGGTTGCACATTTTGCAAGAATTGCCTCCGACTGCTTCAACACCACTGATGATACCGTGTCGGACTCCTCGTCCTCTTAAACACCAGCCCTGGGTCCACGTAAGCTGCTGTGTTGGCTCAAACACACATATTTTGTTGTTCCTTGGAACTATCTGTGGCTTTTCATGACTGTGATGACTTTTTTCCTATGGCTGGGGTTTGTAGTTACCTTTTTTCTGGTGATACATGGTCATTTTCTTCCTGAGCGATCTGAAATTGAGCACGTGGAGAAGGTGTTGAGGCCGCATTTTTCATCACATATGGTCCGAAGAGACTTGTCCTTTGTGAACATTTCTGCTGTACCAATTCCGGATGGGATTGTGTGGGATAGAGTAATGTTTGATATATATGGTCCCACTGAAATAATTCAAATACCGTATGTTCTCAAATTGTCGATGAATGATATGGTTATACCAGGCATTGTATCTGATGATTGGGATGTGAAGACAGTAGATTCAACACAGTGATGCATCAGTTTTCCACACAAAGTTGTGCATCCCTGTATTGTAATGCACATGTAGGACTGTATGGGAAACTGTCCCCCAGCATGTAGCCCCATAAGTTGTACTCCATTTACGTGACACTTATGTGGTATGTAATAGGCGTGTATGCAGGTCAAGGCCAGATGTGTGCTGGCATCAATGTGGGTGTTTTGGGAATTGTATTGGCAGATAAGGTATTGATGAGGGTTCACAACTGGACGCATGAATGTAGATGTGAATGACCTATGGATACATTATTCCTAAGTGGTATTCCTCCTCACATGTGTTCCACTCACTAAATCCATGTATAAGTGGACATGCCTTCGCGGTTGTCCTCGACAGTTGTGATGATATATTGCACACTCACACCCATGAGGCACAGGGGTAGGGGAACAACATATATGTAGGTAGATGCGATGGTTACAGTGTAGATGACAGTCATCTCATTCAAGCATGCATGTGTCCCAAACAACACTGACCCCTTATGATTAACAACTGCATACCATCCTGCCAATTACATCTATCAGTCACTGGTCTTGTGTGCTTTGAAGTTGACTCAGATACTAAAGATTAGTGGGCCTGTCCTGTGTGAAGTAGTTGCTGCATTTGCATTGTGACACATTGCAGTAAATCTATGCACAGATCACTTTATTTGGTCCAACTATTGTTGAGCTATGCTGTGGAGTAAATGACATGATGGGTAGGCAGGATTGCCATTACATTCGTCAGGGACATTGTATTATCTGGACTATGATTCAGACTCCATGTGCAAATCGAGGCAGAGTGTTAGATTATTATTTGCAAATGTATCACACAATGATGACACTGATGGTTGCCTGTCTAATTTTTACAGCTGCCAACATGGATGTTGCAGAAATAAGGGCGTTCCAAAAGCGTGCAATGCGATATTGCCATCTCTTGGATGTTGAGTCTGGGTACCGCAAGATAGCACAACGCTATCAAAGAGAGCGAGCCACAGGGGAATGGCAGGCACTCAGCCAAGGGTGACCCGGTTTGGCCACAAACAGTGTAGCCAGCACCACACCTACACAGGGGTCCACAGATGCCACTGTCACATCTGCCTCACCTGCTGCACCATCAACCTCAGCATCACAGCCCACCACGCCTGTTGCAATGGACATGTCGGCAATAAGGGAGCTCCAGAGGGACATGAACAAGGTCCTCAGAAAGCTGGACAGCATACAGAAGGATGTTGACAGGAACACAAAAGACTGAAGGCCATGAAGAAGACACTGAGGAAGGCCAACCTCTGGACTCTTGCCTCCCCTCACCCTAGTTCAGTCCCCTCCCTCCTCATTCCTCATCATGTTTTGTAGTGGGTATAGGGGGTTTAGTGATAGGTTAGAGTAAGGTAGTTGTTTAGATAGGATAAGGTTTGGGGGTGGTTTTTCATATAACCACATGTTAGTTTGTGGGTGGGTGAGTGTTTAATGTTGGGGCTTTTGTGTATAGATAAAAAAAAAATCAGAAAAAAATATACATATATATATATATATATATATATATATATATATATATATATTGTATTGGATTAGGTAGTACATGTTTAGGGAATGGGGGCAAATGTTTAGAGTGTGTTGTTAAATGTGGTAAGTAAGCTTAGCATAGGGTAGTTAGGGTCAGTTGTTGGTAATGTATAGTTAGGATAGATTAGGTTAGTATAGGTGTGTTACATCGTTTTAAAATCAGTTCCATACATAGAAAATAAAAATGTAGGTACTCCCTTACTGCATGTGTCATATGCTTGGGGCTCAGGGTCTTTTCATGAGTGTACAGTTTCAATTGTCTCTTGGCCTGTGGATTCCATCCTGCATCCACATCCCTCTCTTCACAGGTTAATTTCCACTTCCAACTGAGCTGTCACATTGGCAGCTACAACAAATCTAAATTTCAATGCATCTGCCATCCATTGTACCCACCACTCAACGTGACTATGGTTCCCATGTATTCGACAGGTAGGTGTGCTTTTTAAGCTGTAATTGTTTAGATCCTGTGTCGTGATGTTGGGCACTGTGAGACATCTGCCTGCAGGCTGAAGTTCATGTCAACACTGCTAAACTGAGTAGTGCCAATTTCAGATGAGGTAAATGTAGGAAGGTAGCCTCTTTCTAGCCTTGTTACCCCCACTTTTGGCCTGTTTGTGAGTATATGTCAGGGTGTTTTTACTGTCTCACTGGGATCCTGCTAGCCAGGGCCCAGTGCTCATAGTGAAAACCCTATGTTGTCAGTGTGTTTGATATGAGTCACTGAGATCCTGCTAGCCGGGACCCCAGTGCTCATAAGTTTGTGACCTGTATGTGTTCCCTGTGTGGTGCCTAACTGTATCACTGAGGCTCTGCTAACCAGAACCTCAGTGTTTATGCTCTCTCTGCTTTTAAAATTGTCACTGCAGGCTAGTGACTAATTTGACCAATTCTGATTGGCACCCAGGGTATTGGGGTTTCAGGAGATCCCTATGGGTTGCAGCATTTCTTTTTCCACCCATAGGGAGCTCAGACAATTCTTACACAGGACTGCCACTGCAGCCTGAGTGAAATAACGTCCACGTTATTTCACAGCCATTTTACTCTGCACTTAAGTAACTTATAAGTCACCTATATGTCTAACCCTCACTTAGTGAAGGTTAGGTGCAAAGTTAAAGCTTCACAATGGTAACTCCGAACATGGCCATGTAACATGTCTAGGATCATGGAATTGTCACCCCAATACCATTCTGGTATTTGGAGGACAATTCCATGCATCCCCGGGGCTCCAGCATAGAGCCCGGGTACTGCCAAAGTAACTCTCTGGGGTTTTCTCTGCAGCTACTGCTGCTGCCAACCCTGAGACAAGTTTCTGCCCCACTGGGCCTGGGCAGCCCAGTCCCAGGAAGGCAGAACAAAGGATTTCCTCTGAGAGAGGGTGTTACACCCTCTCCCTTTGGAAATAGGTGTGAATGGCCTGAGAGGATTAGCCTCTCCTGGCCTCTGGAAATGCTTTGAAAGGCACAGATGGTGCCCTCCTTGCATAAGCCAGTCTACACCGGTTCAGGGATCCCCCCAGCCCTGCTCTGGCGTGAAACTGTACAAAGTAAAGCGGAGTGACCACTCCCCTGACCAGCACATCCCAATGGGAGGTGCCCAGAGCTCCTCCAGTGTGTCCCAGACCTCTTCCATCTTGGATGCAGAGGTGTGAGGGCACAATGGACATCTCTGAGTGGCCAGTGCCAGCAGGTGACGTCAGAGACCCCTCCTGATAGGTGCTTACCTTTCTCTGTAGCCATTCCTCCTATTTAGGGTCTCTCCTGTGGGTTTCTCAGGAGATAACGAATGCAAGAGCTCACCGGAGCTCATCTGCACTTCCCTCTTCGACTTCTGCCAAGGATCGACCGTTGACTGCTCCAGGACGCCTGCAAAACTGCAACAAAGTAGCAAGAAGACTACCAGCAACATTGTAGCACCTCATCCTGCTGGCTTTTTAAACTGTTTCCTGGTTTGTGCATGCTCTGAGGGCTGTCTGCCTTCACCCTGCACTGGAAGCCAAGAAGAAATCTCCCGTGGGTCGACAGAATCTTCCCCCTGCCAACGCAGGCACCAAACTTCTGCATCACCGGTCCTCTGGGTCCCCTCTCATCTTGACGAGCGTGGTCCCTGGAACACAGGAGCTGGATCCAAGTGTCCCCGACAGTCCAGTGGCCCCTCTAACCAAATTTGGTGGAGGTAAGTCCTTGCCTCTCTACGTCAGACAGTAATCCTGTGTTCTCCGTGAACTGCAGCTGCTAGGGCTTCTGTGCACTTTTGCAAGACTTCCTTCGTGCATAGCCTAGCCCAGGTCCCCAGCACTCCGTCCTGCATTGCCCAACTCGCTGAGTTGGACTCCGACTTCGGGGACCCTCTTTTGTTGTGCTGAGTTGACAGTCATGCTTAGATCTTCTGAACACCTGTTCAGGTGCTTCTGTGGGTGATGCCTGCTTCTGCGTGGGCTCTCCGTGTTGCTGAGTGCCCCCTCTGTCTCTTCCTCCAAGGGGCGACCTCCTGGTCCATTCCAGGTCCTGGCAGCACCCAAAACCTCTAACTGCAACTCTTGCAGCTAGCAAGGCTTGTTTGCAGTCTTTCTGCGTGGAAACAACTCTGCATCCTCCAGCACACCATGGGACATCTACTGACCAAAGGAGAAGTTCCTGGCACCTTCCGTTGTTGCAGAACCTTTGGCTTCTTCCACCCAGAGGCAGCGCTTTTGCACCTTCATCCGGGGTATAGTGGGCTCCTGCCCCCCCGGACACTTGCTTGACTCTTGGACTTGGTCCCCTTCCTTTGCAGGTCCTCAGGTCCAGGAATCCATCTTCAGTGCTTTGCAGTCAGTTGTTGTCTTTGCAGAATCCCCTATCTCGACTTTACTGTCTTTCTGGGGTAGTAGGGTAAATTTACTCCTACTTTTCAGGGTCTTGGGATGGAGTATCTTGGACACCCTTAGTGTTTTCTTACACTCCCAGTGACCCTCTACACACTACACTAGGCCTGGGGTCCATTCGTGGTTCGCATTCCACTTTTGGAGTATATGGTTTGTGTCGCCCCTAGGCCTATTGTCTCCTATTACATTCTATTGTGTCCTACAGTGTTGCACTACTTTTCTATCTGTTTACTTACCTAATTTTCGGTTTGTGTGTATATTTTGTGTATTTTACTTACCTCCTAAGGGAGTATATCCTCTGAAATACTTTTGGCATATTGTCACTAATATAAAGTAGCTTTATTTTTAGTAACTCTGAGTATTGTGTTTCTTATGATATAGTGCTATATGATATAAGTGGTATAGTAGGAGCTTTGCATGTCTCCTAGTTCAGCCTAAGCTGCTCTGCTATAGCTCCTCTATCAGCCTAAGCTGCTAGAACACTTCTAATCTACTAAAAAGGGATAACTGGACCTGGCACAAGGTGTAAGTACCACAAGGTACCTACTATAAGCGAGGCCAGCCTCCTACAGCAAAGTATACGAATTTCACACCAATGTGCTTTACTTGTGCTCCCAGCTGACGTTATTGGCCAAGTACTCTTACACAGCCATTCCTGCTGTATGTAGTGGATGAGGTATGTATGTTTTAAAGCAAATGTCACATACACAGAGACTTGCTTGTAAGGGATGTGGCCAGCATTGACGTGCATCATGTAGATACCTTGTGCGTAGATATCTGCCCACATTATTTCTACACTCTTGTATTGACACACTGTGGCTATAGACATGTTACATGCATCACAAATCTCCAGCAAAGTAGATGTGTCACATTACGCAGAGACAAAGTGGTTGGTAGGTGCTGTTCATTTTTAAGTGCTGTAGTGCAATATTTTCATAGTCCAGTTCTCTGACCTCATTACTGTAAACCGTTCAATTGTGACACAGCACAAGTGCAAGGTTGAGAGACATGTCATTGGACAGGCTGAGGTGAAGTGTCGTTCAGTGCAGGGAAACATGAATTGCCAATGGAGTAGTGAGAGACAATTGCAGTCCATAGTGGAAAGGTTAACAGTGTGTCGGTGAAGAGTGCATGTCACCAACTGTAGCAACACTGGCATGTTGTCAAGCACAGGACAAAGGGAAATCAGTGCCCATGTGGCATGGGCTGGTGCTACCGGTTACTCCTACAGGTGAAGACGACCTGTTCCACATCTTCATCCTCTGATGTGTTTTTTGTCTCCTCTGCCCTTGATGGTGGTGGTGGTAGGTTTGAGCAGGCCACACACTCTTCAGTGGTTGGAGACGTAGGCACAAAAAATTCCCAGCAGCTGCCATCTGTGGAACTACATAGAGCATCACTGCAGCAAGGAGGAGCTGCTAATTATTGAGGATGACAGCAACATCCATGTGGTAGACATCCATGTCTACTGTGAGGAAGGCCAGTTTCTGGTGCATGGAGTCCTGCTTGTTGTCATGCATGCAGCAGCAAGATTGGGAGGGCAGGTGTTGTGGCAAATCCCTCATGGGAGAGGTTAGGTCACTCACACACCGTTGGACTCCATGCAGTGGGGGTTGTATGCTTTGTTTGGCTGTTGTCTGTTCAGTGGACTTTATCATGCACATGCGCCTCCCCTCAAGGCTGGCTGCCATTGTTTGCATCCTCACCCGCACCTCCTTGGCCAGCTCCCACTGTACTCCCACTGGTGTCCTCTCAAAGGTGGTCCCTGTGTCAATAGAGTCCTCAGCTGTGTTGGAGCTGGCAGGTTGTAATATTGGGGTGGTGGGTGGGCCCTCTGGGATGGCTGCTATATGAATGCTCCTCCTTGCGAATGGAGGTGGTGTCTGGAGAGTTCCCAGGACATCTTAGAGAGTTTACTGGCTGATGGTTGTCAGCTGGTCATCCAGGTCATCAGGGTAGTCCAGGACAGGCAGATCCACAGGAGAGCCATCGCCCTCTGCAATGAGATATTGTACAATTAGTGTGTCTGTGTTGTGCCAGTTGTAATGTGATGTCACTGACTTCCGATTGGTGGTACATTGTCATCTTGGATCCCATGCATTATCCCTGTCATTAATGTTTGCAGTGCCTCAGCCCTGTTCCCCACCTGCATGTCGCATGTAGTGAAGGGCAGTTTGGGCAATTGTCTGCGTCACATCTTCTAGGTGTGGGTTCTGTCAAAATTGTGGACTGCCACCTTCTTGTCCTCATCAACTCTCCCCCTGCTTCAATGTGCATGGTGAGGCCTTGCAATAAATGTTAGTGGCTGATGCCAAAGCACCACACATGACAATAAGGCCAAGTCCCAGTCTTTCATTTTTCATATATACCTATGCGGTGTTACGATCTAGCACTACACCACGCATGGCATTTTCATGAGACAATGCACGTGTTATCATTGGTAGTGTCTCATGTTGATATTTGCATATGTGTGCTAAATTGCATTGCACTGATGGACCTGTCAGAGTTCCATTTCTTCTTGTGACTGTGCGGGTGTGTTTGTCTCCCTACACACATATGCCTCCCCCTCAATGCAGTTGTCTTTGCACTATGATACCTGAGATGTTGCATGGTGGCACTGCAGCTATTTTGACACAGGCACAGGGGTAAACCCAGGGATGGCCAGCATGGGTACATAATGTGACAGTGCCTGAAGAGTATTGAGTCTATGGACATGACCAGTTGACAGGAGTTGCACTTGGATAGGCATTGATGGAGATTGATCACATAGTCATAATGAAACCTCATTTCGAGTGTGTTTGTTCAATAGTCACCTAACTGTCATTTCCTAATTGACCAGCACACACAGCACAGGTAGTTGTGGCAAATGTTGTCAATGGGGAATGCTGCTTGATTTAATGGCCTGAGACTGGGCATTGTTCTCTAGTTTACATTCTGACAACACCAGATGTCCTGTGACAACAGACCAGTTTTATGTTCTACCCTACCCTCCTGGTCTGCTTCAGCATTTCCACCAGCCTTGGCATGGCAGTATATCCCCATGCAAACGTTGTTGTTGGTGTTGGGTTGTGCTATGCCCCTGGATGCCCCTGCACAGCCAATGCACCTGGCATGGAGAGTGCAGGGAGTCCCATGCCCTGCCTCTTTGCCCCTTCCCCCACCTGGTTTGAAGGGCTGACATGCATTGTGTAGAAGGTATGTGCCTCCACCTTCTTGCACGTGACATTGTGGCATTTTGGTCCCCCATGCAACTTACCCTGCATATGTATTGTTTTCTGGTAGTCTGCGCTGTCCTGCGATACCAGTGACAATTTCCTCCAGTTTGATGGCTGCAACCATCTCCTCCATCTCGTCCAGGTCCTCTTGAGGTGCTGGACTCCCACCTACGGTCTGCAGTGCTGCCTTCCTGTTCCTTGCCATTTTCTCCTTTGTCCTCCGCTTGCAGTCATGCCAGCGTTCCTTGCACTCAGTGACAGTTCTCCTGAACTCTGCTACACTGTTAATCTTGTCCACAACCTGTTGCCAAATTTCCTCGCTCCTTCCAATTGTCCATTTAGAGATGATGAAGATTTGATGCTGGCACTGGCATCCCAGATGCATCAATGCAATGTGTTGGAAATGGCCTTTTCTGAAGGGTCACCCCCAAACTTTTTGCCTTCCTCCTTCTCTTTTTCTGACCTGATTTTTGCTGGCTTTAGGACTCTGCACACTTTACCACGGCTAATCAGTACTAAAGTGCATATGCTCCCTCCTTAAAACATGATGACATTGGCTCATACCCAATTGGCTTATTTAATTTACTTGTAAGTCCCTTGTCAAGTGCACTACATGTGCCCAGGGCCTATAAATTAAATGCTACTAGTGGGCTGCAGCACTGTTTGTGCCACCCACATACGTAGCCCCTAACCATGTCTCAGACCTGCCATTGCAATGCCTGTGTGTACAGTTTCACTGCCACTTCGACTTGGCATTTAAAAGTACTTGCTAAGCCTTAAACTTCCCTTTTTCTACATATACGTCACCCCTAAGGTAGGCCCTAGGTAGCCCTTAGGGCAGGGTGCTGTGTAGGTAAAAGGCAGGACATAAACATGTGTGTTCTATATGTCCCGGTACTGTATAACTCCGTTTTACACTGCTGTGAGGCCTGCTCCTTTCATAGGCTAACATTAGGGCTACCCTCATATAGTGTTTGAGTGGACGATCCCGATCTTAAAGGAGTAACAAGGTCATATTTAGTGTGGTCAGAATGGTAATACAAAATCCTGCTGACTGGTGAAGTTGGATATAATATTTCTATTTTAGAAATGCCACTTTTAGAAAGTGGGCATTTCTCTGCACTCAAATCTTTCTGTGCCTTACAAACCACGTCTGACTAGGTTTAGTTGACAGCTACCTTGTGCATTCACTCAGACAAACCGCAAACACAGGATGCTCAGTCACACTTGCATACATCTGCATATTGAATGGGTCTTCCTGGGCTGGGAGGGTGGAGGGCTTGACACTTACATGTCAAGGACAGTAGCCAGCCCTCACACAAAGGACTGCCACACCCCCTACTGGGACCCTGGCAGACAGAATGGAACTGAAAGGGGACCTTGTGCACTTCTACGCCACTCTTTGAAGTATCACCTACTTCAAAGGCACATTTGGGTATTTAAGCAGAGTCTCTGACCCTACCAACTGAGTCACTTCTGAGGTTGACACTTTACTTCTCCAAGACACTTCCTGGAGAAGAAACCCTGAACGACAACCTGCAACCTGCTAAGAAGGACTGCCTGGCTGCTCAAAGGACTCACCTGGACTGCTTTTCTGAGAGGGACTTCCGCCTTGCTGTTGACCTGCTGCCTTGCTGCTCTCTGGCTGTGCTGAGAAGTGCTCTCCAAGGGTTTGGATAGAGCTTGCCTCCTGTTCCCTGAAGTCTCTGGACCAAAAAGACTTCATTCCTACAAGAGAACTTCCTGTGCAGCGAAAATCGACGCACATCCTGCAAGAAACAACGCACAGCCTGCATCACGATGAGAAAATCACTGCACGCCGGACCAGAATGACGCAGCCCAACTTTGCAAGGAGAAGATCAATGCAGCACCAGCGTAACGACAGGAAATTTGACTCACTGCCCACTGCATTGATGCAGCCCGACTTCTTGAGAGGAATTGATGCAGTGCCTGCCGTGCAGTAGAAATTTCCACGCAACACCCACTGGATCGATGGAGCCCCTGTGACTTTGTCCTGCAAGCTCCGGATTTCAAACCATCGTCCCTGGGGTGTCTGAAAACCCCGCAACCTGAAGAGGATTCCAGTCTACGTGTTGGAAATCGACACAAAGCCTGCCATGCGTGAAAACTCAATGATGCATCGTATGTGTGCAACAGAAAAATTGACGCACACCTCCCCGTTTTCCACGTATCTCCTCCTCTGCAGTCCCATGCGGAGAATTTGAACAAAAACTAGTACTTTGTGCTTGCAAGAGACATTTGTTACTTTTTAAGAGACTAAAGACACATTTTTACAGTGATATTTCAACATATACTTATTGCATCTTAATCGTTTTGACCTGCATCTTACCAGATAAATATTATATATTTTTCTAAACAATGTGTGGTGTATTTGTTTGGTGTTCTACTGTGTTGATGCATGATTTATTGCAAAGTTACTTTGCACATTGCCTTCTAAGTTAAGCCTGACTGCTCAGTGCCAAGCTACAAGAGGGTGGGCAGAGGATAATTTGGATTGCGTGTGACTTACCCTGACTAGAGTGAGGGTCCTTGCTAGGACAGAGGGTAACCTGACTGCCAACCAAAGACCCCATTTCTAACACAATACATTCCTGGACTGCATCCACTGCGGTCTCTGTTGGTGGCTCAACAGAGACCGATTCAGGCTCTGGCCTCCTCTCTGATGGCGGCCATTGTCCCTGTACCTACTGTCCCCCCTCCAACTACCACTTCCCAGTCCCAGTCTCCTGAACCCCAACCCATCCCATGCACATACAGACCGGCAGGCACACAAGACATCACACAAGAGTGGCACAGTCAAACACAGGCACTGCACTTCAGCCCACAAGCACTCATGCACATACTAGACAGTTGCAGACACAACCACATCCACTGCCTCCACAGTCTCCACATCCTCCTCCTCCTCCACCTCCCTCACAGTCAAGTCCACACTCACCTGCATACACTGCATGAACATTCACCACCAGCATCCCCATACCAAGCTGCACACACAGCCACTAGCAGACACCTCCACAACATCTATCCATGCGTCCCCTGTGTCCTCTCCCAACCTGTCTGTCCCCCTCCTAAAGGACACAAACGCAAGCACTCAGACACCCAAGAGCCATCCACCTCACACACGCACACTGCCCAATCACCTGCACCCAAGTCAAGCAGACATTCACCTCCAAAAACTAATCCCTTAACCTCAACTCCCATCTCTCCTCCCTCTTTCTGCCCCACCATCCCTAAGAAGCTTTTCCTTGCCCAGCTTCACCTCTTCCCTCCCTCACCCTGCCCATCCTGCCTTAAGAGCAGGGTCTCAACGACCCAGCCCAGCACCTCAGCCAAACAGTCCACGCGGACAGTGGAGGCACCTCCTAGTCATGGAGGCAAGACAGTGAAGGATCCCACTCAACCAGCCAGGAAGGTTAAGGGTTCAACACCTCCTGCCATGAAGGGGAAGGAGCCCGCACCTCCTGCCATGAAGGGGAAGAAGCCCTCAACTCCTGCCATGAAGGGGAAGGAGCCCGCACCGCCTGCCAGGATGGGAAAAAGCCCACACCTCCTGCCATGAAGGGGAAGAAGCCCTTAACTCCTGCTATGAAGGAAAAGGAGCTCACACCTCCTGCTATGAAGGGGAAGAAGCCCTTGAGTCCTGCCATGAAGGGAAAGAAGCCCTCGACGCCTGCCATGAAGGTGAAAAAGCCCTCGACTCCAGCAGAGGCTGGCAGGGTGACACAACCACCTACAGCTGAGGTAGTGCATCGATATATAGAGAGAGATATATCTATATATCTATATCTATCTCTATATATATATATACATATTTATATATATACACGTGCTATAACACAGTAACAAGGGACAGGTTATCAAATAAGACGTGAGCACAAGAACAGAATAGTAGACAAAACTTATATAAGTCAAAGGGTAAAAAAATATATGAGCAATTGGGTGTGATATACCAGAGATCTTTACAAAAGTATCTCTCTAGTCATGTTTCACCATAGCCTATTCATGACATATAAGGTATATGATCTAAAAAAAGAGCATTATATTGTAGAACTGTTAGTAGATGGAATACAAGATCTGTCAACATTTAGCTGGCACCTCAAAGGTGGTTTGTTGAGTATTGTGTCATTTTGTGTTTGTATCATATTCTAAACTTGCGCTATATTTCCCAGAATGCTACATTACAGCAAAGAGTGGGAGAATATATCCTGTTAGAGTTTTAAGAGTTCCTGACAGTTTACATGGCGCACAGGAGCTGCAGGTTATAGATCTAGCTGCCACTATAATATTCTGCCCTGGGAGTCCCAAGCAACACTTTCGTGCCACAAGACTAAACTGGGACCTGGTACAGCAGATTACTTCAGTGAGTAGTGTGTGCTGAGTACAATTGGGGCTACAGTGCACCCTGCAGATAGGCCGGGGTGAGGCATGCAGCAATGAATACACGGGATACTGATGTGACTGGTAGACAAGTCCAGCAATCTTTTATTGGTGCTCCTGCATCTGCCGGAGCAAACCATTTCTCATTGCATTAGTTGGGGTCTCGCTAGAAGCCACCCCACTCTGGCATTAATATTAGAATATTACATTCCTCCACCACTTTGATAAAGATCAAACAAAACAAAACAACTTCACAGGGACATAGAAATTTGCGGGGTCCCCTACCTACCATCAACAACCAGTCAGTCGCATGTCCCCTCACATCATGAACTCGGCCAGGCACGTGGACGGAACCGGGTTGCACCTTAGATGGTACCTGGGATGAGCATTGTGCTTTTCAGTGAGTCTATCCCCAGCTGTTCAATCTTTTGTTGGGTCTTTCAACATCAGACCTGAGAACAGAAGATCCCTGTAGTGGTGGTGGAGATAATGACACTCTGGTCGCACCTCCTTGTTGTGACACGCCCGGTGATGGTGCCCAATTTTCTGTCTTGATAAAGGAGTCCTGATTGTCCTTGTCTGCCTGATGGGCAGTTATGAGAGCACCTTGTCTTTTGATCACCTTCTATGGCCACTGTTCAAATGGTAACCTGAATTTGCTGCCTGGATATCCATCTTTAACAAAGACCCAATCTCCTGTTTGAAAGGGACTCAGGCGTGCTTTGCCAGTTATGCTGGCCTGCTGATCATTTTTCTTCCCTTTGTGAAGCACCTTTTGCTCATCAATGGGATTTAGCGACCACTTGGGGTGGTGAGGAATGGTGTCATCGAGAATTTGCCCTATGCTAGCGTGTGAGGGTCTCGAGCAGTTGTTGAGTGCGGTGTCTGGCAATATTCAAGTAGAAAACAGTAAATAGCTCTCTCTTTGAATCTCTTCATGGGCAATGCAGATGACCTTGTTGAGGTTTCTCATGAACCACTCCACCTCTCCATTCGCTTATGCCATCTGGGGGTTACTTTCTTGTGCTGAATACTTCACGCTTGTAAATATTCTTTGAACTATTGACCCTGGAATGGGGGACCATTGTCAGACCTGTTGCTGCACATGATGCCATGTGTGGCAATTACCTTTTCTAATTTTGTGATGACCTCTGTGGCCGACTGGGATCCTACAATTTAAACCTCTGGATATTTGGTATAGTCATTAACGATGACAAGGGCATATCTGCCATCAGGAAGGTGTCCAAAGTCAACGTTGACAACTTCCCAGTGCTGGTGAGGTCCTTCTACCCTAATCACAGGTGAGGGTGGCTCTGTTGGGTTGGCCACTTGGCACCAGTGGCATGATCGAACGGCTTGCTCAACCATGTCATCCATACTGGGATAGTACACTTTTGTGTGGCGTTGGTTCGCCGTTTTCGTGATACCTTGATGTTGATGATGGGCTACATAAACTACACACTGAGTGAGACTGGTAGGGATCAATAGACGAGGCCCACGACATCCACCATTGTCTGTTGAGAACTCATGTTGGACATGCAGCAGAGTTTCCAGGATCTTCCTTGTATCTGGTGTTCTTTGCAAGAGATGTTTCTTAAGGAGGTACCAGTTATTCAACTGTAGCATGCTCAGGACTAACTGTAGGTGTTCATCTTTTTTGGTGACTTGTTGTAGGAGGGCCAATGATATTGGAAGCAGTCAAGAGCTATCAGTGATGAAGTGTACAAATGCCTCATTTGCTTCAGCTTTTGCCTCTTCGAGTGGAGTGGCTGCCTGAGGGTGTTGCGAGAGGTAGTGGGCCGGGTTAGTTAGTCAATATTCTACATGGTAGTCATACTCCTGCAGTTGTAGCATCCACTTGTCGATGCAAGGTGGTGGCTTGGATGCAGTCTCTTGAAATAAGGGTATTAACGGCTCGTGATTTGTCTTTATGACAAAAGACTATCCATACACATAGAGGTGGAAGTGCATGCAGGACCAGTGTATAGCCTGTTTTTCAATCTGCGAATACCACTGTTCGGTATCGGTAAGAGACAGACTTGTATATTCTGAGGGGGCCCAATCGCATCGTTGAGTGAGCACTGCCCCAAGCACTTTCGGGCTAGCATTTACTGCAATGTTTGTGGGCCTTGTGGGATCACAATAGACCAAAGTGGTGTTAGCTGATAGAGCTTTTTTGGTGTGCTGAAAAGCTTCTTCTTCCGTTGGGCCCCACGTCCACGGTGTGTTCACTTTAGTGAGTTCTCTCAATGGTTTGGTTAGGCTAGTGAGGTCATGAATTAATCATCCACAGAAGCTGACCATTCCTAGGAAACTCCTGACTTCTGAGGTGTTGGAGGGAGCAGGTACAGCCACCAAATTTCGTACTTTGTCAGGGTCCGGGGTGATGCCATTTGTGGAGAACTTGTAGTTGAAGAAATGTGTCTCTTGTTTGAGGAACTCACACTTCTCCTGGAGTAAAGTGAGGCCGGCATAATAGACTCTCTGAAGGACATTGTGCAGATGTTCATTAGATTCAGCTAGGGACTTTGCATAGATGAGCATACCATCACTCACGTTGAGGACTCTGGGGAGCCCAGTGAGCACTTCCTTGCTGATGTTCTGGAACATTTCCCCATCACTCGAAATGCCAAAATTGAGGCGACTGCAGCATTGCAGTCCATGTGGGTCGAGAAAGTTGTGATGTATCATGAGTTCTCATGAAGGGGGAGCTGGTGATATCCAGATCATAAATCAACTTTTGAGAACCATTTAGCTCCTGTGAGCTCACTAAGGATGTCATCTACCATGGGTGTTATATGTCATTCTCGTAGAATCGCTGCATTCTGTAAGCTCATATCGATGCAGATGTAGACTTCCCCTCGTTGATTAGGTTGTCTGGTGAAAACAATTGGGGAAACCCACGGAGTAGGTCCTGATACTTTTTCAGTTATGCCAGCCTTCTCCATCTTCAGTAGTTCTTCTTAGAATTTCAATCCAGGATGGAAGGCAATGCGCCTGGGGTATAAGGCGACCAGTTGGATCGACTTGTCACTGTGGAATTTGACTTCCCCTCCTTTGAGACAGCCAATGCTATTGAAAATGTCCTTGTATTTATGCAACATGTCAGCCATCTCTTCTTCCTGCACTCCAAAAACAAAGGATATCAGTTTTTGTGTCTCTGCAGTTTGCCTACTGAGTAGCATGCCCCTTCCTCCTTTGGCAATATAACAGTTGTGGTGGTTTCCATGGTGCAGTGTAATATGGACATCTGGAAGCATCATAAGAGTGGTATGGGTGGCGAAACAAAGGTCATGCTTGAAACTCAGGGAAAATATGCTAGGACAGACCGAGAAGTTATTATGAAGGAAATTGCCAGCTTAAAGGATCAGTTGTGATAAAGACCTGAGAAAAAATGAGTGTAAAACACCTAAAAGAAACAGAGACAAGGCTTGAGAAGCTTGAAAATGAAATCAAACTACACACATTTTTAAGGTACTTTCAGGATGTATTGCCGCAGGTTTGATGACCTGTATAAATCTGATGATTAATTACCTGCACCAGCACATCAGGATATTTTACTAAGTGAGACTGAGTCAGGAACAGGAGATGAAACTGATACAATAACAATAGCATCTGGAAGTAATACCTCAGAGATGAGTGCCATACAGAAAACAACAATTTGGTGGTATACCATATAGCCAGCTCCTATCAAGTAAATACTGCCAGTAGGCCTGCTGCGATTATTTTGCGGCCTACTTAAGAAGCACTTTAAAACTTGTCTCAGGACTCTCATTGCAGCCTGAAGGCAGTGCCCCACTGCTGTGTAGACTTGGCATTTGAAACCCCTTGCCAAGCATTAAGCTCCCCTTTTACTACATTTAACTCACCCCTAAGGTGGGCCCTTAGTAGCCCATGGGGCATGGTGATGTGTACTTAAAGGGTAGGACATGTACTTTTTAGTATTACATGTCTTAGTAGTAATAAACTCAGTACTTTGTTTTTCACTACTGTAAGGCATGCCCCTTCCCCTAGGCTAACATTGCTGAATCCTTATTATATTTAATACACTCTAATTCCTGAACCAGAGTTAGCAAATATATCATGTATGGTGTCTATGAAGGTTTAATGATAAAACCTTTTTAGTGGGAAATTCAAATCTTTCAGTAGAAGTTTGAAAATGCTACTTTTAGAAAGTTGGCCTTGTGAATTCACCCTAGACAGCCACACAATAGTGGGATTAGCTGAGCCTGACTGGCACATTAACTGGCTCCATAGGTGAAGGAGCCAAGCACAGCCCCACTTTCACCTGAATAGGTTATGCTCTGCCCCCACACAATAGTCCTAACAACCCTGCATTGTCAGAGTGTCGAGCTAGGAGCAACGATGGGGGCAGGAAACACCTGGAGCTTCAAAGAACCCTTTTGGAACCTTCTTCCAACTTCTGGGAGCAGGGCAACAGGGTATTAATATAGGGCTCTCAGACCCACTCTTCAGTTCACTACTGGACCTGCAGAAAGAGTATCAGAGGACTGCCTGCTGCTATGACCTGCTGTGCACTCTTCGGGGCTGCTGCTGTACCTGGAATGCCTGCTTTGCTGCCTGGAGCCTGCCTTGAAACTTCAGAGGCCAACTCTGCTCTGTAGCCCTGTGTCTGTACCCAGGATTTTAGAAGTGACTTTAAGGGCTAGTTTTGCTGGCCTCCTGTTCAGAGCCACAGGGTCATACAGGATCCTACGAGCTTGAACTAGCACCTGGACCCAGCCTGAATGAATCCTGAACACATATGTGGTCCCCATCCACTCTTGGACCTTTGCTTGTGGTGCTAAAGGTTTCTAGATGGACATTATTCATAACTGAGTGTTTGTTATTTTGAACCTTAAACTTTAAAAGATCATAACTTATTTGACCTAATTGGATTATGATGGTTTGATGTCAAATCATTTATTAACATGTACTAAATTGTTCAAAATTGGTTAGGGTTTTTTGTGTTGAGTTTTCACTGTATTGTTGTTTGTTTGCCTCTAAGTTTAGCCTGACGATGTTTTGTTTCATGCTACCCAGGGTCAAGCACAGATTAATTTAGTGATGTTTTGTGGCTCACCCTGCAAGGGACTGTGGCTGTTGCTTGAGCAGGGCTCCCACCCGAGTCAACTACCAATTGATTATCACAAAACCAATCACCCAGAGGAACAGGATGATGAATAAGAGGTCACAGAGTAACAGAGGAGGTAAAAACTACATCAGAGGATGGAAAACTACACCGATTCATTACAAGCCCCTGTGGGAAGAGGCAAGAGTGGCCAACCGTTGAAACAATAATGGATGGTGAGAAAAGTAAGACTATTATTAGCCTCTCCTTCTGTCCCATCCCTGGCTTTGATTATGCTAACACACACATTGACCTGTTCAAACTGATCGGGAAACTGAAATGCAAAAAGTGGTATTGTTTGAGGAAATTTGCTGGTGAAAAGAACAGAAGTCCGCATACCACCAGTGTGGCTAGCAATATGAGGATAGGCAACATTGATATGCTCATCACTTTACATGGACTGAATACTAATGAATCTGTAAGCGTTGATGAAGTCAATCTTTTAGAATCTTTGGAATCATTGGTTATCACATATGACTTATCCCCTGAGCAATTTTTATCCTACTTCCACCTTTCTCCCCTAGATGGCAGATGACCCCACTGATACTTTTCATAATAAAACTGTAAACGATCTTAAAAAGTTGAAAAAAGGGTAACAGATACCGAAAATGTATTTTAACTCAGGAACAACTTGCCACTCTAAATACTATAAAAGATGACTCTGGCATTCTGACATTCTGGTCGGTGGCCTATCCGGAGCTTGATTGGCATTTGAGGGAAGCACAGCAGCCACAAGGGGGAGAGTACAGGGCATATTCGTGCCTGTTCCATTGCTAAGTGATTGAGTGAAGTTTTGACTGCTCCTCCTGACTATTATTGATGAGCCACATTTCATACAGTGGAGGAGAGATTGTTTGTGTTGACGTGTCATGTATTTTATACTCATATGCCTTGCCTATTGGAGCATAGACCTAGGAAAAAATATGGTTGGAATCCCTACACCACTTGCTCTGAAAAGACCACATATGGCTATGTACAGTTATCAATCATATACTGTTTGTTGTTGTATTGTGTGTAATTTGTAAGCCACAGACCACTACTTCTCAGTATTCCAGTCCACATGCAAGTAGGTGATAGATCACTGTCTCCAACCATGTGTCTGTATAAATGTGTATGTTGGCATCTGCCACGCAGAAACTTGTTTTCTCAGTGTATGATGGTTGATGTTGCCCTACTGCATTCTGTAATGTGGAAGTGTCCAACATTCATGTGACAGATCTTAGATTGTTCTTTGTGTACGACTATGGATCACTACTTTCCCTTGGTAAGTGGGGAATGTACAATTCACATGAATTATGTGCCATCACTGTTGCTAACATTGCTTGTGCTTAAATGTCAGCATTTGTTTTTTCCTCTTTAGGAAACATTTGTAAGTTGAAGTTTCATGGATGGTCTACCGATGTTGCTGGGATGATGTCTGTATTACCTCATCTATCTATGCAAGTCAAACTGTTTGTGGAATAGTACATTTCAATGGGTTTACATTTCAAGCTCTGCCACTGTTCACTGCTTGACACATAGCAGTAGCAATGAGAGACATGACAGGTGGGCCTATAGTTCAGAGCCGCAATGTGAATATCTTTGAGCTTCATGTGGCATCATATGGAAAAATGCACTGCACATGTGTGAAGGATAAGGAATGTGCCCTAACTGTTGGCATGCATCATGGAGTGACTTGCAGTTATGTTCTAGACACGTGTTTCGATACAGGCGTATCTCCACAAACAGATATCTGAGTTTGCATGACCATGATGGGGATGGCAATGTGGCTTCCTAATGGGCCTCCTATAAGTGCTTGTTACTTCTGTGTTTTTCCAACTTGCAAAGAACTGATGGCTTCTGCTGAAGCACAGAGTATGTCATTATAAGGGGTGCCAGACATTAGTAGTTATGATCCTGTGCTTGCTGATTTTATTGTGTTGTTTTATTGGTGACATCTCTCTGACATGATGTCTGCAATGCTCATTTCCATGCCATATGTGTGGCCTACCTGTATGACATTGATGCTACCTCCTTGCTATATTGGCACAATAATTCCTTGATGAGGTGTACAATGTAGATAGTTTCCCAGTGTGACATGGGCATTTCCATGTCACCTTCTCCAGCTATTGCACTTTTGCCATCAACCTGGCTGAAGTTTGGAGCATCATTTCTTAATGTAGACACATGATGTATGGGACAAATAGATGTGTGCATGGCTTGTGGGGGATATAGGAATGCACTTGGCATTGTTCTACATTTGTATGCAAACAGGGGACTGTGGTCTGCTCCATAGGGCAATGCTTTGGGGCGATGTTGTCTCTAAATGGTTGACTGGTTATGGTGATTGTACAACTTCAGCCATGCCATTGTAGTATCGTGAGACCCTGATTTTCCTGTGGGCAGTTGTTGCCAGTTCAGATGGCATGCATGCATATGGTATAGCCCATGTATGCTTCACTTAGGTGAAGTTTGTTCGTGGGGCCTACTTGACATCATGATCATGTTTGCTAATCAGAACTGTAGTTCAAGTGTGTTCATGGACCTGGGATGACACTATTCCTCTTTGTCTTTGTAGCATCAGCACAGGCAAGTGAAGGAAACAGGGCCAAGTAAAAACTGGGGGAGCATCATTATGTGTTTGGCAGTCCCAGGACCGCCATATTTGTGGTGGTAGTCGCACGGAGAACAGGCTGGTGGAGAAGACTCCAATATTATGACTATAGTGGTATTCCCAACAGAATTTAGCCATTGCCAGTACTAGCCGCCACGGACAACGGTAGACACCTGCAGTCTGGTGGAGACCATTTTCCCCCCAGATAGATTACAAGGTTGCAGGTGTATCAGAAATGTGAGAGCTGCTACACCATTTAGTCAGGCAGAAATGAGCAGAGCCATACCCAGAGCTGTCTAAACAGCCTCAGATTTGCTAAGGTAAGTCTGGGAAAAAAGAGGCTTCAAACTCAAATCAGGCACGAAGTATCAATTAACACATGATGTAGGCAGGAAATAGGAAATAGTGGACTCATATAGGTATGGTATTGCCCTATATAGCATGGACAATATAGATGGGCTAAGGGATCAGCATCCTAGCCACTTACCTTCTCTACACGTCAATGTAATAGCATGAAATGTCAATGTCTTATTGTCACCATGATAATCATATTGTGGGATGTCCACCCGTTTCCCAATGTATGAATCAGAGATGATAATAGGGACACATCCTCAAACCTCATAGGGAGTGTAGTAACTTGGCCATACCAAAAGCCTGATTGGGGTAACAGCCTCACATGAAGTGTACAACTATTTAAGGACACAGGATTATTTGGCCCTGTTACTCATCTGTCAGACCAATGTTCCACATAGAGCAGATCCAGTGGAATAGGAGTGGTCAGAGACACCAGCTGGGAAGGATGACACAGAAGGTTACAAATATGTATGGCTGAGTAGAGTCACGCATATGACACAGTCACATGCGCATCTCCACATGCAGTCATTCTATTTGGTAGACAAAGGTGAATAGCATGTTGCCATGCACAATACAATGGCTACAGCTGTGTATGTATGTTGGCAATTGAAGTACCATGTCTTCCTAGTAGTTACCATACCTGTACCACTTACCACACCATCACAGCTGCAATGTTTAAACATCATACACTAAACTATCAGAGGCAAGTACATGGGGTCTGACAGTACTTGCCCCCTTGTGGCTACTGTGCTGCCCTCAAACACCCACAACCTGAGGGTAGGCCACCTTAGAGTAGGCCACCTCCAAAATACTGGCCTTTAGGGGGCATTCAAAGTCCGATGGGCACCCCTCTCTCATTGGGAGGACATCCCGAGCAGGGCCTTTGTAGTCTTCCGGGCCCAGAGTCACAGGTCCTCCCACCACTTCCTACCTTGGGTGCTCTGCTGGCTGTGAACCCCCAGGGTCCGCACTTGCTTGGTGATGCATGCCAAATTCCTTCCTCCTAATGGGCATTGACCTGCCTGGATGACGCAGACAAAAGAAAAAGTTAAGTCCACATGCACCAGACCAACACTACACATCAGTGACTGTAAGTAGGCAAACATTTCTATCCTCTTAGCTCACAATCATTTACAAATTATAATCTGCATGCATCAACATCTTCACTACTTTACATTTCAGATACATTAACATTCACCACACCTATCATATGTTGGTATTGCATTGGACTCACCTGCTACTCTGATGCACCATGTAGCTGTTCATACAGAGGTAGGACCTCCTCCACAAGCTTCTCGAGCTCCTCAGGGGTGAAGGCTGGGGCCCTATCACCTGCAGGACGTGGAATGATAGCTCCTAGAGTCAGTACACAGCAACTCAGGTAGTGGCAGCAGTGGCAGGAGTCAAGAGAGCAATACTGCAGAATATGGTGGTCACATCCACCACATATACACCACCATCGCCGGCTCACATCAACATTTACCCAAGTCCGCCAAATGCAGAAATGTCTTTCATTGGCAATTTTCACCACGGTTGTGACTGCCTACCGCCAAGACGACTTCCGCTGGTGGTCCTAGGTCACTTCTATGTGTCCAGTACAGTAGGTCAGGTGGCTGCCGATTTAAGCACATTACATGTATGGAAGAATTTTTATATCTTAGTCATTAACTATACCCCATATCACACAGTACAACTGTAAGTACTGCCTTCATATTTAGTTGTCAATTTATGCGTCAGTGCAGTAAATGCTGTGTTCCTGGAGGACATGTGGTGATAGAACTGTACGCCTACACAGATGTTCTGATGTTCTTTACAAATATTGATAATGTGCAACAATGTGTGTAAGACATGTCAAAACAGTTGGACTTACAACCACATACAGTAACAGATGAATCTGTATGTGTAGTTCAATAGTTAATTGGGGGAATGTGCAGCAAGGAGGGTGTCACTGGGTTCATAACTATGTGCTGCGCTGTAGATTTCTGAGATTGTAACTGAGCTCAACAGCTGATATGTGTGAGTAGTGTATCTGACTTTACAAGATGTCTGCATGCTGCATGTCACATACTATGCTGAATTTGTTTTCACATAGTTTTCCTGCCATGAGGAGAGGACGACAACCACCAGATGACCTGCACCCATGGAGGAGCGACATTGTATCCAGACATATTGGCAGAATTGTCATACTATCATGGATCTTTGTGATCAATTAGAGCCAGATCTGATGCCTGCTATTCACATTCCATATAGCATACCTCCCGTCATTCAAGTCTTGTCAGTGCTACACTTCATGGCTACGGAGTCATTTTGGAATACAGCGGCCCTAACAGCAGGAATGCCTCAGCCCAGGATCATTCTGGTTTTGAGGGATTTATTGTGTGCATTGTTGAAACACCTACGCAGCTACATCAGGTTTACCCAATATGCAGACTTGGCCTATGTGATGTCAGAGTTTTATACCATGGGACACATTCCACATGTGGTTGGAGCCATAGATGGCACCCATGCAGCCTTGGCATCCCCGTTGCCAATGAACAGGTGTATAAGAACAGGAAAAACTACCACTCCATAAATGTTCAGGTGGTGTTTCCAGACGACCAGTACATTATCCAAGTTGGTGCCAAGTATCCAGGATCAGTCCCTGATTCCTTCATCATGCAGAATAGTAAAGTTACACTGCTGATGATATGACTCCACACAGAGAGGGGCTGGCTGGTTGGAAAATTACAACTGAAATGTGTGTTTGCAATGTATGTCTCCTGCATTCACAATGCTGCATGCCCCACATATCTGTGTGTATTTTTCCACTAATTTGCTCACAGGTGACTCTGGCTATCCAAACCGTCCTTGGTTGTTGACACCATTAAAGTACCCAAACATGCCAGGGAAAGTCCATTACAATGAGGCCCAGAGGAGGACAAGGTGTGTCATTGAGTGGACGTTTGGTCTCCTGAAGGCAAGATTTAGGTGCTTGGACAGCTCAGGAGGAGCCCTTCTCTACTCTCCCAACAAGATATGTCAAATAATAGTTGCCTGCCGCAGGCTCCACAATCTTGCCCTGAGACAACAGATAGCATTTATACCAGATGGGGAGCCAGCAGAAATGCAGGGTGGAAATGCAGATTTACCAAGTGATGAAGAGCCAGAAGTAGGTGAAGCAAGAGGCCCAAGGGCAGATCTCATCAATCAGTACTTCAACTGACTAAAGGATATATTAAGTAGACATAATGTTGTGGTTCAAATTTGCAACAAGAAGTAGATGGGTAGCATGTCCCCTCCTTTCTTGCATCATCTGTGGGGTTGTAGATAGCTCCATTGCCTATGAGTGAGTTGTGCATGCAAACAGAGTGGTCTGCAGTCTCAGGTATTGATATAGCAGAAACAAAGTTACACCTGTGGACACAACTTCTCTGATTTGAGGAGTGTATTCTGGTATGGCCCATCCCTCTCCTCTTACAAACACAGATTTGTGTAGATCCTGTTCAGCTGATCAACGTTGGCAAACAACAGACAGTGTCAGAAACAGATGGGAATTGCAGACAGACAGGAGAAGTGTACATGGCTGATACCAGGTACTATGGCCCTCATTATGACCCTGGCGGTTGGTGGTAATATGGTGGAAAGTACTGTCAACAGTCCAGCGGTACTTTCCACCAATGTACTACACCGACCGCCATAGCGGTAACAACCTGCAGGATAATGGCCCCGCCTACCGCCATGGTTTCCTTGGCTTCCTTACCGCCACGAAAGCCATGGCGATAGACAGTATCAGTGACAAGGAATCCCTTCCCTGTCACTGATAGAGGTCTTCCCAACCCCACCCCCTCTCTAGATGCCCCCCACCCCCTTCCTCTCCAAACCCCCTACATTCATGCCCTCTTCACACACACACACACGCTTACACACACCCATTCCCACATGCATCCACGCATGCATACATCCATTCACACACACATCTGCACACGCTTTCATATATACACGCAGACATGCATTCACAAAACACAACATACAGGCACTCACACCTCCATACATGCACACACATGCAACAGGAAACATACACCCGCATACACGCACGCACAAACATTCACACTCACACCCACACACTCACACCCACCCCCAGTAGCAGCATCTGCCAGAACACCACCAGGCCGTATTATGGGTCATAATACAGCTGTCGGTGGTCTACTGGCGTGGCCCTGCTGGTGGTAGCCATCCGCCGGCATGGCCAGAGCTGGATTTCCGCCATTCTTCTGGCAGAAATCCGGTTGGTAGCCACAGCGATGGTCTTTTGGGTGGCCGTCGCCGTGGCAGTAGGCAGTTTTTACTGCCAATATCATAATGAGGGCCTTTGAGTCTTGATTATATGGAGTGTGGCTGACATTGTTCGACTCTCAGGACACTGGGGTGGAAAAGTGAATTCCCGTCAAGTTCACCTGTAGGGTACATAAGGTTGTCAAATGTTTTTATTTTTGTTTGAATATGTCTCTGGCCCATTGGTAAATGCAGCACCAGAGCTTCTCCCTGTACAATGGTAATAGTTGTATTTATTCTACCTTGAATCTAGCTGTCACTTTGCAGACCAATGTGCATTTCACTATGGACAGACATAGGTGAGTGACAAGCATGCAGGTTTGCGACCAAAATTTTTCCAGGTATGGGTAGTTCAGTACTGATCTCTGTCTGAACCATGGAATATGTATATTTGGAAGCTATGTGATAGTGCTTTGCCAGGTGATACAGAGAACTAATCTGTGTGTCTCCTGCCTTGTTGGTAGAGTCACATGATTCTAACTTCTGTATTGTGTAGTTTAGCATTTGGTTACACCTTAGCAGACACCCTGACGCTACTCTCAGTCATGCTATTTGTGCTGTTAGCATATCTTTCACTGATTGTGTGTAGTTGTAGTTTACAACCTATTTGGTATATGTCCTGTTACAACCCTATTGTAATGAGCCTCCTGCTAATGCAGTCCACATATGGGGTCCATAACAATGGGTGAACAATACAGAGGGACATGATCAGACTAGAGTTGGCATGCATTTCTAATGTACATTGCTGGTAAATGCGACATACACATGACCTTTGTTTAAATGTGATTTATTGTGGAAGTACAAAAAACATATTTGTCTATAAAAGTTGAACATGGTGAAAAGTTTAGTCATGGTGGATGACATCATCAGGGTAGCTGCTACACCATTTGGGAACAAAGGTCCAGTGTCCTTGCACCATAGGAAGATGGAGTTGCAGAACAGTCAACAGGGTGTATCTGTGACACACAAGGGGAACAATTCAGGAGCGGTTTACTTCCTGGCAGCGGGTTTGGTCTTAACATCTGCTCCGGCTGGATGTCTAGGTGGACGTCCACATTTGAGGGGGGTTCTTCTGCTACAGGGGGTGGGGTGTCTGAGAAATGTCCTACCCCTGGCAGGGCCTCTATTCCACTAGCAGCCACATATGTAGAAGGGCCTGATGTATCATTGCTAGTGGAAGGGGCAGATGTTTGGTACAAGACCTACTCAGTGTGGTATTCAAGTCTTTCTGCACCCCTGCAATGGAAGCCAAGCGGGCATTCTATGCCTGCCACTGCTGCAATACTTACTGGTGGTTGCCCAGCTACAGCTTTTGGATTTCCCCCAAAATGGTGATGACTTGGCCCATCATGCCTTTGGAATTGTGGTAGGCTCCCATGACTTGGGAAATTGTTTCCTGATCAGTTATGACCCTTTAAGACCCCGTCCACTGGCCCACAGCACCCTCCCCCCAGGTGCCTATGCTCCTGGCACAGTGTGCCCACTCCCAGTGGTGGTAGGTCCATTATTGTCAGGGCTGTAAGGTTAGACTCAGGTACCTGTACTGCGGGGCACACAAAAGAAGAAACGTCCCTTTGGACACAGTTTGGGGGCGATTGGTTGCCTCTGATGTAGATGCAACAGGACTGGGAGGAGTTGATATGGGCAGGGTTAGGCTGACAGTTGTTGACTGACCAGGTGTCCCAGGTTCTTTGTCAGTGTCCATTCATCCAGGTGTGTTTTCTTCACTGGGACCTTCATCTAGAGGGGTAGTTGAAGTCTTTGGTATCCTCTCCATGCTGACAATGGCAAGGTTACCTGTGGAGGGAGTGGAACACAGAGTTCAGTTTATAATGGGGGTATTGTAGCAGTTATGTGAGATTCAGACAGTACATTGACATAATTCTCAGCAATTACCTTGACAGCTGATACATTATGTAACTTTGTACAACACGAAACTCTGTAACTTCAATTCCATACACCATGTTTTCCGTTGGTAGTGATTGTACAGCTGCTGGCCTCTGATATTGACTGATAATTGACATGGCTGTTTACCTATGTTACCTAGTGAACTGTCTGACATGACAGCTGGCACAAATAAGAGCTGAAGAATGCACATTGGTGTCCTTGTAGGAACACAGTATATGAGTTTACAGTGGATATTGACATGTATCTGGATGTACTGCATGTGCATCCACTCAGCCATCTGACTTTCCAAACCAAGTGATTATATTTCTAGCTTGGGATCTTTGATCTGTGGCCATTATATATGGGCACTCAGCTATAGCTGTGTTTTGTTTTGATGTTAGTGTGAATGGGCCAATGTATTGCTGTCAATGCCATGTACTGTTCCTCACTAGCACCATCAAGAGGGGTTAGATGGATATTGGTTTGACATGCATGACAGGTAATATTTGGTGCAGTGTACTGGTATTGAATGTTGTAGTGCTATATTTAGCCAATGCTTCATGTGCCATTTCCAATAGCTGTGGGGCTAGATGTCTTTTGTGTACATGTGGCAGGCCAGGGAGGGGCACTAGGTGATTAGGAGAGAGTTGTAGTGGGAGGAGTGCATATTGGGGTGGGTATATGTGGTGAGGGAGCATGCAGGACAAGACTATTGTGTGACATGAATGTTGTTGGCACTTACTAGACTCCATTCCCCCAGATGTTCCTGTCAGGCCCTCAGGATGCAGGATGTTCAAGACCTTCTCCGAACATGTGAATGTAGGGGGAGGCGATCTTCAGCACCGCTTAGCTGGTGCCTGGATGCCATGGAACTGACCTTCTCCCAGAGATCATTCCACCTCTTTCTGATGTCCTCCCTTGTGAGTGGATAACTGGCTAAAGAATTGACCCTGTTGACTATCCTATGCCGCAACTCAATTTACCTGGTAATAGATGTTTGTAGGACCTGTGTTGTGAACAGGTGTGGCTCTACACTTACAATTTCATTAACCATAACCCTCAACTCCTCATCAGTGAATCGTGGGTGTTTTTGTGGGACATGGTAGTGGTTGTGAAGATGGTGTAGTTGTATGCTGTGTAGAGTTTGGAAAATTCTGAGGTGTAGGTGCTGTGATGTGTGTGTGTGACAGGTGTTATGGATTGTGTGTGGTACTAATGTGAGTGTTTGGTATGTTGTGCAGGTGTGTGATGTGTGCGTAGTGAAGTGTCAATGGGTGCCTATTCTTGCTATATTGGACTCTGGTATGTTGGTTGTCTGTGGTTGTGTGTGGCATTTTGATTGCAAAGGATTGTGGGTTGTGCTGTGGTGTGTTATATAGGGCTGTGAGTAGGAGTGTCAGGTGCATGAATGTGTATCAGATGTGGGGTATTCAAACTATCCAATATGGTGTGGTGTTCTGACACAAGTGAGTTGACACCGCCACAGTTAGCACTGCCAAAGGTTTTCTGCCATGGAAGAACTGTTGTTATGATTTGTGAATCATAATCTGACGGGTGGATTTATGTCGGGCTGGTGGTGATGGTGGTAGGACCACCCCTTTAGCATCCTTCAGTGTCCTGCCGGTTTCAGACATTTGGCTGTTTTTGGGCAGACTTAACAGTGTTGCTCTTAATACAGCAGTCGGATCGCCACCAACATGATGGTCTTTTGGTGACCACCAAACTCTTAATGAGGCCCATGGAGTGTGTTCTGCTGTGCTAGCTTTGTTTGCATTAGACTGTGCATGTGTCCATTTATCTATGTGTCCCTTGCAGCTAGTTCCTGCAGAGGGATGTTCCTTGCAGTTGGCATTGTTGTGGTTGCTGGTTTGCACTTCTGCATTGTGCAGATGGGCATATCATTTGTGTCTAGTACTGTTTGTCCTTAAGACACATGTAGGGCAATGTCATATGCAAATGTTGTTTTATGGGTAGTTGCAAGGTGATATGTGTCCCATGCAGCCTCCTTCCCTGACTGATTCTGGTGCCCCATCCAGTTGTCCAAGTATTATGTCTGTCACACATTGATATATTTGTGTGTTGTATGTGATGACAGTCCCTGGCCTGTGTGGAATGTGAGTGTGTGGGTTGTTTTTGTATGTGTCACGTTTGTGTGTAGTTTGTGTTGTGTGGGTGAATGTTGTGTAGGCTTCACAGTCCCTGTACCAGAGATGTATGGCAATGTGCTTTTGAGTGGTTTTGTAGTGAAGTGTGATTGAGCTACCCTAGGGGAGTGTTTTGTGACTGTGAATGTGCCTTGATGTATATTTCTGACTGTGTAAAGGATGAGACATGTACTTGGTGCCCGTGGAGTGTCCCCCCTACAATGGGGGCGACAGGGCTACCATCTGTTGTGAAGTGTTCTGATACAGGTAGGTATGTTTTCTTATGGTCAGTGGTGTCCATGGCGGTGTTGGTTTCCTGCACCTTCTAGGACCATCAGAAGCAGCAGGACATGTGCGATGGGCTCCATGGCGGCCTTGGACGAGTGAGACTGCCTGCAGGTAAGTGTCTCCCTTTATACTGTCCATTTCCACCTTCTGAGACAGGGTGGTTGGCCTGCTACAGTCACATTGATGGTGCAACTTCGCAGCCTGGCGATGCCTGGCAGTACCGCAGGGGTATTTGCTCCATAGGCCCCAATGACTCATAATATGCGGGCCAGACCGCCAACCTGAAAGCAGTCTAACCGCCACCATGGCGGTCCACGTACCACCAAACTTTCAATGAGGCCTTTAGCCAATGTCAAACATGGATGAAGAACGGAACATAAAAAATGTGCCCCAAGCAATTTACTCAGAAATGCACCATATATGGAGAATATCAAAGCACTAATATACCAGTAATTTATGCCATGCTACCTAATAAGGAAAGTAGCACTTTCTATGAGCTACTAAACCATGTTAAAATTAAACAACTACTCCTCAAATAAAATAATAAGAGATTTTGAAAAAGACATGATTCAAACTATATGAAAACTTTACCCTCACACAGCGATACAAGTGTGTTATTACCATTTTGAAAACTTGTTTGGAGATACCTCCATCAATTTTCACTAAGTATAAAGAAAAGGATTCCTTTAGCCTATGTCGCTGTCATGGAGGTAGCTAAGCATGGCAATGTACCTACAGAAAGTCCTCTCTAAGAATACAATGTACACAAGCTAATCTCACTAATGGATTATTTTTATTACACTTGGGGGCATATTTATAAGCCCCTATCACCACCTTTCGCCACATAAGAGTAATTTTTTTCTACACTAATGTGGCCCAACGAGGCAAAAATACTTGTGCAATGTATGCATTGCATCACTTTGTAACCCTTTGTGCTACATTATGCCTGTGCCAGGCATAATGTATGCAAAAGGGGCATTCCCCCATTGATTTTATTGCATCATTTTTTATGGCACTTTTAATTCCTGTTCAGAGCAGCCGTTAAAATGGGGCTTCCTTTATTTATAATGGCCCCCTATGAACTCTGCAGAAGTAGCGCAAATATTGTGGTGCTATTCCTGCGGAGTACATCAATAGCGTCAATAAAAATGACGCTATTGCCACCTACCCTGTGCCATGGTGTGCTGTATCTTAGATATGGCACACTTGGTGGTGGTAGGGGGGTCTAAGGGCCGCAAGGAAAGTGGCCATGCACTAGGTGCAGAGCCGCTTTCCTTAAATATGCCCCTTTATTTAGCATACTGCCCTCTTTGGACACAGACAACAACAAAACATCCAAATAATATTATGAAATGTCCATGACAGCACCATAGCTCAAGAAGCCCAAACCAACAATGCAGTACAACATGCTACAACTAATTACTAACAACAAAGGAGTACACTAGTTAGAATTTATAGCCAAAACCCTAATGGAAAAAAATAAATACCCCACACAACACCCAGTATATCAAAAGAATGTTCCAAACCACCATAACTAAAATATTGTTTAAATAAATAATAAACATATTTTTATACATCAGCCAAAAATAATACATAACTGAAATTGTAAATAAGACTGATAAATAAAATTAACATGTACATTCATTTTGTAAAAAACTACAATCTCACCAAACACAAACCTCAAAATTAAAATAATTACAATACATAAAGTATAATAATTTAAGATGTACCAAACACAAAATATAAATATTAAAATATAACATTTCCCATTCACATTAAATAACATAAATATAACTTACGGTTCTATAGATCCCGATCCTCCTCAGTATCTATTCAATCAAACATATAATCAAAAAGGGGAAAACAAAGTCCAAAAAGCAGATAAAAACCCAAAATTAAAAAAGTGCAATAGAACTCAATCAAATCAATCCGAAATTCTATAGCAAAAAAGTTATGGTCCTGGAAACCATGAAAATGAAATAAAATAAAAAATAAATATATTGATTTAAATAGGATGCCATACCCACCCACAAAAAATGCATCTCTAAACTTAACATAGACATCACAATAATAGTACATAATGTAACATGATATAAAATAAAATAAATAGGTAATACTAACAAAACCTACCTATTCCTAACCAAAACACTAATTAACAAAATGACAAAATCTACAAATAAACTTTCCATAAACCAAACAAAATATCACTATATTTATGATTTACAAATACATTATTTATCCCCTTTATCCTCAGAACCCTTTAAAAAACCTTAAAAAAGGTCTTACATGCTGTATTAAATAGCAACACTTTCCTGCAACTTACCTCAATGGAAATAAAACAACAACTGAATAAACAGACTTCAAAAGTGAAGTTCGCAGTACAAAAAAATAGCGGTAAATTAAACTGAAAACAATAGGAATTTAAATAACCTCTTAGCTGCTGGGCCTTTTCCCCCCCAGTGCTGAGCCCTTTTTTGGCTATTTGGGGTAGTTCGCGCTTAGGCCTTCATAACTTTTTGTCCACATAAGCTATCAACACCAAATTTGTGTCCCTTTTTTCTAACATCCTAGGGACTCCAAAGGTACCCAGAGTTTCTGAGTTCCCCTGGAAGAGACCAAGAAATTAGCCAAAATACACTTCATTTTTTAAAAAAAGAAATGGGAAAAAAGGGCTGCTGAAGAAGACTTATGTTTTTTTCCCTGGAAACGGCACCAACAAAGGGTTCTTCCCAGCTTTCAGGGACAGGCAGAGTTGAATCAGAAAACCAAATTTTTCAACACAATTTTGGCATTTTACTGGGACATACTTCATTTTTACTATTTTTGGTGCTTTCAGCCTCCTTCCCGTTAGTGACAGGAATGGGTGTGAAACTAATACTGGATCCCGGAAAGCTAAGCATTGAATGAAAAGTAGACGAAATTCTGAATTCAGCACGGGGTCATTTGTGTAGATCCTACAAGGTTATCCTACAGAAAATAACAGCTGAAATAAAAAAAATATTGAAATTGAGCTGAAAAAAACAGTCATTTTAATCCACGTTTTACTCTGTAACTTTTTCCTGCAATGTCACATTTTTTAAAGCAATATACCGTTACGTGTGCTGGACTCTTCTGGTTGCAGGGATATATAGGGCTTGTAGGTTCATCAAGATCCCTAGTTATTTAGAGCAATCACCTTGCAATGGGTTTTCATTCTATTCTGGGTATACAGCAATTAATTTGCTGAAATATAAAGAGTGAAAAACAGGTATCAAGAAAACCTTTATATTTCCAAAATGGCCACAAGATAAAGTGTGGAGAAGCAGTGGTTATTTGCACATCTCTAAATTTGGGGGTGCCCATACTAGCATGTGCATTACAGGCCATTTCTCAAATAGACGTCTTTTTTACACACTGTCTTACATATGGAAGGAAAAAATGTAGAGAAAGACAAGGGGCAAGAACACTTGTAGTGCTATTCTGTATTGCCCCAAGTCTCCCGATAAAAATGGTACCTCCCTTGCGTGGCTAGGCCTAATGCTCGCGACAGGAAAGGCAATATGGAACCATCACGTTTTTACACTGAAATCTGACGTGTTTTTTGCAAAGTGCCTAGCTGCGGATTTTGGCCTCTAACTCAGCCGGCACCTAATGAAACCTACCAACCCTGTGCATTTTTAAAACTAGACACCTAGGGGAATCCAGGATGGGCTAACTTGTGGGGCTCTCAACAAGTTCTGTTACCCAGAATCCTTTGCAAACCTCAAAATGTGGCCAAAAAAAACACTTTTTCCTCACATTTCGGTGACAGAAAGTTCTGGAATCTGAGAGGAGCCACAAATTTCCTTCCACCCAGCATTACCCCCTGATAAAAATGGTACCTCACTTGTGTGGGTAGGCCTAGTGCCCGCGATAGGAATAGATCACACAACAGTCAATGTTGTTGCTTACATGAGGCAACTGTTGACCCAGGGGTGATCCATTCCTGATGCAGGCACTAGGTAGAGGCACTCAATTGGGGTAGTGTTTTTATCAGGACAGGTACGGAATCACTGGGAGGAAGGAATTTTGTGGATCCCAGCATATTCCTGCAGTTTGTGTTACAGAAATGCAAGAAAAAATGAGTTTTTATTCATCATTTCAGCTTTGCAGTGTATTCTGGGTAAAACTTTGGGGAATCCGCACAAGTCACACCTCTGTGGACTCCCCCGGATGTCTAGTCTCCAAAAATGTTTGCGTTTAGTATGTTTCCCTATATGGCCACCGAACCCAGGACCAAAAACACAGGTGCCTGCCTTACAAAACCAGTTTGTTTTGTAATAGATAATTCTGATGTCTCCATAATACAATTTGGACAGTGGAATTTAGGGTTTAACTAAATTGGGGAGCTCCCAAGAGAGCACTCTCTCTGTGTGCTTGCTGCCTCATTTACCTGCTCTCTGGATTGGGCTAACCCACTATTGCCCCGTTGCACAGACTGTGCTTGCGAAAGGACAGCAGGGCTATCCTCATCACCTCCCCCATAATTTACTGGAAGAGGACTTATCCAATGGGACTTCTCTGACTGAAAAATCACTCCCAGAGTCTGCGCCACTGTCCTATCCCACAGATGCTGTCTCAGTTTCTACTGTCTCAGTCTCTGATCCTATGCCAGAGCTGTCCTCTGTAACCAGAGTGATGGTGTCAGCAGCAGTCATCCATCAAGATGCCATCTCTGCTATTAGCTAAACTGTTGCTCTAAAACACTAGCCTACGTAGACAGTCACAAAATTGCTGGTGTGTGTGTGATACGTGCAACAGTAGAGGCCACCTTACCTGCACTTCATCCCTCAATCAGCACGTTCTTTCAAGACACTCAAAAAACACATTGTCACATACCATTTGTCACAGTCTTTAGCACCTCCTGAGCCCAGTCCAACAATCATTATTGGTGCTCCCACTCCCATGTCCTCCTCCTCCGATTCCCTCATTACCAACCAGCAAAAGTGCCTTTCATCTATCCATAGCCGCCCTCCATCCCGCACATATATTACATTTGTAGTATAGCGCAGGAAATGGCTGACTTTACTAATGTACTCAGCTATTTACATAAAATACAGATTTGCTCTTTGCAGTAGGCATATAAACCTTCGGCGCTTCTTTATGGCACTAAAACTGCCACTAGACAAAAGTCTGATCCTTTTGTAGCAGAAACATAATCACAAGACTCACTTGACTTTTCTTATTGCTGCCTAAAAGCTACAGTTGAAATGTGTCAGTTGAAGTATGTGCATTGCTATATATATATATATATATATATATATATATATATATATATATACTGTTTATATATATATATAGATCTATCTCTATATAGATACATCTATCTATGTAGATAGGTATATCTATCTACATGGATATATCTATAGCTAGATCTATATATATATTTATAGATCTATCTATAGATATATCCATGTAGATAGATATATCTATATATATAAATAGATTTATATATATATATATATATATATATATATATATATATATATATATATATATATATAGATAGATAGATATATTTTTTGGTGGTTGTATGGTTTCCTTGGAGGCCAAAATGGCCCCCAGGGAAACCCTACAACTACTAAAAAAAAAGTATTGCCCCCACAGGGAGTCGCCCTGTCCACAGGCGCCCCCCTGTCAAATTCTTTATTTTCTTTTTTTTTTTAATTAACCTCTGGGGGGGGGCGCGATCGAGCTCGATCGCGTCCCCCCAGGGGAAACCTACCTCATTGTAAAAAAATGTTTTCAAAGGGGGCCAACCCCCCCAAGTGAAATCCCTGTTGTCTAGTGTCTAGAGCTGTTTCCTGGCCCTCGATCGCAGCTGTGCGACTGTATTACGAGTCACAAACTGAAGACCGCCCAAATACAGCCAAAAATCCTAAACAGCCAGGCCGACCAAGGGTGGGAGAGAGACAGTCCCACCACCAGTATTGCCACCCAGACAACATCCTGCCCTCAGTATTACGGCCCACTAATCAATACGGCGGTCATTGCACGGCGGAAAACCATTGGCGGTGCAAATTGCTGCGGTCCAAAAATCACCTTCACCAGAACCCCACACCACATTGGACATTCTGAATACCCCACACCAGACACACACCACATACACCTGCTCACTGCACAATATAACACCCCCACACAACCCTACAATCCTTTGCAATCTCAACTACTAAAAGAGACAGTGAGGAGCACACCAACGGAGGACACTGCACATCGATAGCATAGGCACCAACACACTTCCCACGCATTACACACCACACAACTGCACCAGCAACATAATACACATATCACCACTGCACACATACACTAGATATCACCAGCACATAAAACCAAACACCCCCACCAAGCACCCTACACTTCACCCTACACACATGACACACACCCTCACCCACAACACAACAATCATGTCCCATCAGAAGCACCCACATTTCACAGATAATGAGTTGAGGGTCATGGTAGATAAAATCGTCAGGGTACAGCCGAAACTGTTTGGGGCTTAGTTCCAGCAAACCTCAATAGCCAGGAAAATGGATTATGGCGGAGGATCGCTGGCAATGTCACCTTAATGGGCACCCATCCACGCACAAAGGACGACATCAGGAAGAGGTGGAACCATCTACAGGGAAAGGTGCCTTCCATGGCATCCAGATCCCAGACTGCCATCAACAAGACTGGTGGTGGGCTCCCACCTCCTCCCCCTGAGTTCAAATCATGGCAGGAAAAGGTCTTGGACATCTTGCATCTTGAGGGCCTGACTGGAATCATCGGAGGACTCAACTCTGGTGAGTAAACAACACTCCCCAGGCACCACCCACTCCTGAACAGCATGCGTCCCACCACCTATCACTCCCTAATCCAACCACTCTCACACTTCTGCATCCCTAATCACCCCGAACCCATCACCCGCATGCCACACCACCCCACTGCCACTATCCACACACAATCCCTTCCCAATGCATGGATACCAATCCCAATGCCAAACACCACAACTCCCACAATTCAATGCACCCTACACATCAAGGGTTCACAGTCCCACTTCACAGTGGAACACCTGCATGGAAAACCAAAGCACATGCTACATCAACTGGATACTTTGGACTCTGACACATGGCATTGACGGAATGCTATCCACAATCTTCAGTCCTCAATGGAAAATTGTAACAATTCCGCAATATGTCACCTGCAAGCAATATCTACAGTGCTGCAGCTGCCATTGCCATTATTGAGAAGCAAGTCAAGCTACTCCATGCATCAGATGATGATACAAACAACTACATCTCCACAATGGAACTCCCTCCCTTTCCAACCACAGGTCACGCTGCCACTGCCCCCTGGTAGCCGATGCCAGAGACAGGCAGCCCTCCCTTGGATTAAGGCCCCAATGGATGTCTGGATATTGAGGACTTGCCTGGGCCATCTGGGCCAACTGCTCAGTTCACCACCACCAGTCCCATTCTGGACAGATAGGAGTCGCCCACCCATGTGGCTACCGTATTACGAGTCATCCCCAATCCTGTGTCCCAAGGACAGTTCAATCAGCAATGTGCCACACAGTACAGGGACCAGAGTCAATTCCACACACCCAAGATGACGAAGGTCCTGGTGCAACTGGGAGTGGGCACACTGTGCCAGGGGCACGGGTACAGGGGGCCAGGGACAGTGGGAGGGCACCTGTGGTCCAAAGGATGAGACACCCACACCAAACGACTGGCCAGGAGGCCCTCCCCCAAGTCCTGGGAGCATACCACCAGTCCCAGGACCCTATAGACACGATCCTCGCAACCTTGCAAGAAAACCAGAAGCAGTAGAGAGAATACCATCAGGAGGCAGCAGTGGCAGACAGCAGTGGCAAACCCTCAATCCCATCATGGCCTCCATTGCAGGGGTACTGGAGGAACTGACCACCATCCTGCGTGCATCCTCCACTGACCAGCAGACCCCTTCCATTAGCCACATTCCAACAGAGCCCTCCACTTCTGCGGGCAGATATCGGAATGGAGGCCCTGCAAGAGGACCCCTACACCACCAGCACCCCTCCCCCTGTAGCTGGGCAACCCCCACACAAGCCACGATGTTCATCCAGACATCCTGTAGGACATGATGCCAAGACCATGACCACTGCCAGTAAGTGACACACCCTGTTGACTGTCCACTGTCATGTCTCAATATTCCCATGGCCTTTGGATACTGGACCTGGACTACCTACAGCTAGGACATCAACTCTGATTATTTCACCCACCACACATTGCACTTGTGAATGACATTAAACACCTTTGTGCACAGTTACTGCCTATGTGTCATTATTGTAATAAGTAATATTTTCTGTTATATAACATGACTTTACAGTCAAACCATTGGCCGACAAAAGTCTGTCAGATAGACAGAAGGGGGAGCAATTTGCAGCAAGGTTGATAGTAGAGCAGACATATTCTGGATGCATGTCAAGGGAGCCCCCAGGCAAGGTAGGAACCAGAGTTGCACCACACAAATCCCCTGCAAATAGACCAAGACAGGGACAACTATCACTATAGGAGTCAGTGATGGCCACTCAACTCACATGCAGTACTATGTTTCAATACCTAGTGTGATTCGCCAGGTGGAATCTCAAACCATATGCCTATGTCAGATCTACATTTCCAAGATATCCATTCCCAATGGTCCTTGCCTCACAGCTGACAAGACTCAACTGAAGGCATGTTCCACAGTCAGTAACAGATCGGTTACACATCCCCACTTGTGGACTGTGAGGATAAATGGCAATACTAATGACACCACTATGTTTGGAACTACAATTGCAGTTGACAAAGCAGTACAACGAACATAGCACATGGACAATAAATTGCATGAGTGATGCAACACAACAGCACAGTGAAAATAGCACTGACATTTGAACAGTAACACCTCCTCTGATGGGTAAACTGTTCCAGCCAAAACAACCCAGGGGGATAGAGATACACACAGCCCCTCCACTGATGACAGACACCAGGAGGAACCATGTCACAAGGTGGACAGGAGAACAGGTCAAATACAAAACACTTGACACATACCTGTTTCTCATGGGAAGTTTTGTTAAATCAAGTCTGCTGTAGAGTCAGCTTCATTCTCATCACCTTCCTCTTTATCACTCACTGTAGGAAGTTGGTTCTGTGTGTACTATTTCAAAGTAAGAAATAGCATGCACAGAGTCCAAGGGTTGCCCTTAGAGGTAAGATAGTGGCAAAAAGAGATAATTCTAATGCCCTATTTTATGGTAGTGTGGTCGAGCAGTAGGCTTATCAGAGGGTAGTGTTAAGCATTTGTTGTACACACACAGGCAATAAATGAGGAACACACACTCAAAGACAATTCCAGGCCAATAGGTTTTTATATAGAAAAATATATTTTCTTAGTTTATTTTAAGAACCACAGGTTCAAGATTTACAATCAATACTTTAAATGAAAGGTATTTCACTCAGGTACCTTAGGAACTTTGAATCATCACAATAGCATGTACAGTTTTGGCAAAAATGGCAATAAGCTATTTTAAAATTGGACACAGTGCAAAATTCAACAGTTCCCGGGGGAGGTAAGTATTTGTTAGTTTTTTAGGTAAGTAAAGCACTTACAGGGTTCAAAGTTGGGTCCAAGGTAGCCCACCGTTGGGGGTTCAGGGCAACCCCAAAGTTACCACACCAGCAGCTCAGGGCCGGTCAGGTGCAGAGGTCAAAGTGGTGCCCAAAACGCATAGGCTTCAAAGGAGAAGGGGGTGTCCCGGTTCCAGTCTGCCAGCAGGTAAGTACCGTGACTTCGGAGGGCAGACCAGGGGGGTTTTGTAGGGCACCAGGGGGGACACAAGTCAGCACAAAAAGTCCACCCTCAGCGGCAAAGGGGCAGCTGGGTGCAGAGTGCAAACAGGCGTTGGGTTCGCGATAGGTTTCAATGGGAGACCCAGGGGTCTCTTCAGCGATGCAGGTAGGCAAGGGGGGGATCCTCAGGGTAGCCACCACCTGGGCACGGGAGAGGGCCACCTGGGGGTTGCTCCTGCACTGGAGGTCGGATCCTTCAGGTCCTGGTGGCCGTGAGTGCAGTGTGTTTCCCAGGCGTCGGGTTCTTTGAAGCAGGCAGTCGTGGTCAGGTGGAGCCTCTGGATTCCCTCTGCAGGCGTCGCTGGGGGGCATCAGGGGGGTCAACTCTGGCTACTCACAGGGTCACAGTCGCCGGGGAGTCCTCCCTGTAGTGTTGGTTCTCCGCAGGTCAAGCCGGGGGCATCGGGTGCAGAGTGAAAAGTCTCACGCTTCTGGCGGGAAACATGTGGTCTTTAAAAGTTGCTTCTTTGTTGCAAAGTTGCAGTCTTTGTGGAACAGGACTGCTGTCCTTGGGAGTTCCTGGTTCTTTTAGATGCAGGGTAGTCCTCTGAGGCTTCAGAGGTCGCTGGACCCTGGGGGACACGTCGCTGATGCAGTTTTTCTTGAAGTGGGGAGACAGACCGGTAGGGCTGGGGCCAAAGCAGATGGTGTCTCCGTCTTCTCTGTAGGGCTTCAGGTCAGCAGTCCTTCTTCGTCTTCAGGTTGCAGGAATCTATCTTGCTTGGTTCTGGGGGCCCCTAAATACTCAATTTAGGGGTGTGTTTAGGTCTGGGGGGTTAGTAGCCAATGGCTACTAGCCCTGAGGGTGCCTACACCCTCTTTGTGCCTCCTCCCTGAGTGGAGGGGGGCACATCCTTAATCCTATTGGGGGAATCCTCCATCTGCAAGATGGGGGATTTCTAAAAGTCAGAGTCACCTCAGCTCAGAACACCTTAGGGGTTGTCCTGACTGGCCAGTGACTCCTACTTGTTTTTCTCATTGTCTCCTCCGGCCTTGCCGCCAAAAGTGGGGCCGTGGCCGGAGGGGGCGGGCATCTCCACTAGCTGGGATGCCCTATGGCGCTGTAACAAAGGGGGTGAGCCTTTGAGGCTCACCGCCAGGTGTTACAGTTCCTGCAGGGGGAGGTGAGAAGCACGTCCAACCAGTACAGGCTTTGTTACTAGCCAAAGAGTGAAAAAAGGCCCTCTCCCCATGTGGCCAGCAACATGTCTGGTGTGTGGCAGGCTGGAAAAAACTAGTCAGCCCACACTAGAAGTCGGGTATGTTTTCAGGGGGCATCTCTAAGATGCCCTATGGGTGTATTTCACAATAAAATGTACACTGGCATCAGTGTGCATTTATTGTGCTGAGAAGTTTGATACCAAACTTCCAATTTTTCAGTGTAGCCATTATGGTGCTGTGGAGTTCGTGTATGACAGACTCCCAGACCATATACTCTTATGGCTACCCTGCACTTACAAAGTCTAATGTTTTGCTTAGACACTGTAGGGGCAAAGTGCTCATGCACCTATGCCCTCACCTGTGGTATAGTGCACCCTGCCATAGGGCTGTAAGGCCTGCTAGAGGGGTGACTTATCTATGCCATAGGCAGTGTGAGGTTGGCATGGCACCCTGATGGGAGTGCCATGTCGACTTAGTCATTTTCTCCCCACCAGCACACACAAGCTGGCAAGCAGTGTGTCTGTGCTGAGTGAGGGCATCAGGGCCCTTGGTACCAGGGGTACCAGTTACAAGGGACTTACCTGGATGCCAGGGTGTGCCAATTGTGGAGACAAAGGTACAGTTTTAGGGAAAGAACACTGGTGCTAGGGCCTGGTTTGCAGGCCTCAGCACACTTTCACATCATAACTTGGCATCAGCAAAGGCAAAAAGTCAGGGGGTAACCATGCCAAGGAGGCATTTCCTTATACAACCACCCCCAAACGAAAGAGGATGAGACTAACCTTTCCCAAGAGAGTCTTCATTTTCTAAGTGGAAGAACCTGGAAAGGCCATCTGCATTGACATGGGCAGTCCCAGGTCTGTGTTCCACTATAAAGTCCATTCCCTGTAGGGAGATGGACCACCTCAACCGTTTTGGATTTTCACCTTTCATTTGCATTAGCCATCTGAGAGGTCTGTGGTCAGTTTGAACTACAAAGTGAGTACCAAAGAGGTATGGTCCCAGCTTCTTCAGGGACCAAACCACAGCAAAGGCCTCCCTCTCAATGGCACTCCAACTCTGCTCACTGGGGAGTAACCTCCTGCTAATGAAAGCAACAGGCTGTTCAAGGCCATCATCATTTGTTTGGGACAAAACAGCCCCTATCCCATGTTCAGAGGCATTGTTCTGCACAATGAACTGCTTGGAGTAATCTGGAGCTTTTAGAACTAGAGCTGTGCAGATAGCTTGTTTCAGGGTGTCAAAGGCCTGTTGGCATTCTATAGTCAGGTTTACCTTCTTAGGCATTTTCTTGGAGGTAAGTTCTGTGAGGGGTGTCACTATTGATCCATATCCCCTCACAAACCTCCTGTAGTAGCCAGTCAAGCCAAGGAATGCCCTGACTTGAGTCTGGGTTTTTGGAGCTACCCAGTCCAGAATAGTCTGGATCTTGGGTTGGAGTGGCTGAACTTGGCCTCCATCTACAAGGTGTCCCAAGTAAACCACAGTTCCCTGCCCTATCTGACATTTGGATGCCTTGATAGAGAGGCCTGCTGCTTGCAGGGCCTTCAAAACCTTCTTCAGGTGGACCAGGAGATCTTGCCAGCTGGAGCTAAAGACAGCAATATTGTCAAGATAAGCTGCACTAAAGGACTCCAAGCCAGCAAGGACTTGATTCACCAACCTTTGGAAGGTGGCAGGGGCATTCTTTAAGCCAAAGGGCATAACAGTAAACTGATAATGCCCATCAGGTGTGGAGAATGATGTCTTTTCTTTTGCTCCTGGTGCCATTTTGATGTGCCAGTACCCTGCTGTCAAGTCAAAGGTACTTAAGTATCTGGCAGCACCTAGTTTGTCAATCAATTCATCTGCCTTTGGAATGGGATGGGCATCTCTCTCATTGACAGAATTAAGTCCTCTGTAGTCCACACAAAACCTCATCTCTCTCTTTTCATCTTTGGTGTGAGGTTTGGGGACTAAGACCACTGGGCTAGCCCAGGGGCTGTCAGAGTGCTCAATGACTCCCAATTCCAGCTTCTTGTGGACTTCCACTTTGATGCTTTCCTTACCTTGGTCAGACTGTCTGAATATTTTGTTTTTGACAGGCATGCTGTCTCCTGTGTCCACACCATGGGTACACAGGTGTGTCTGACCAGGGGTTAGGGAAAAGAGCTCAGCAAACTGTTGTAAGACCTTCCTACAGTCAGATTGCTGTTGGCCAGAGAGGGTGTCTGAATAGATCACTCCATCTACTGAGCCATCTTTAGGGTCTGTGGAGAGGAGATCAGGGAGAGGTTCACTCTCAGCTTCCTGGTCCTCATCTGTTACCATCAACAGATTCACATCTGCCCTGTCATGAAAGAGTTTGAGGCGGTTCACAGCACCCTTTTGGGGGTCCTGCTATTGCCTAGGTCTACCAGGTAGGTGACCTGACTCTTTCATTCTAGCACTGGGTAAGGGCCACTCCATCTGTCCTGAAGTGCCCTGGGTGCCACAGGCTCCAGAACCCAGACTTTCTGCCCTGGCTGAAATTCAACCATAGCAGCCTTTTGGTCATATCACAATCCTCTGGAGTTGTTGGCTGGCCTCAAGCTTTTTGCTTGCCTTTTCCATGTACTCTGCCATCCTGGAACGTAGTCCTAGTACATAGTCCACTATATCTTGTTTAGGCTCATGAAGAGGTCTCTCCCAGCCTTCTTTTACAAGAGCTAGTGGTCCCCTGATAAGATGGCCAAACAGAAGTTCAAAGGGGGAAACCCTACTCCCTTCTGAGGCACCTCTATGTAGGCGAAAAGCAGACATGGCAAGAGGACATCCCATCTCTTTTTGAGCTTTTCAGGGAGCCCCATGATCATGCCTTTCAATGTCTTGTTAAATCTTTCTACAAGACCATTGATTTGTGGATGGTATGGTGTGGTGATTTTGTAAGTCATCCCACACTCATTCCACATATGCTTCAGGTATGCTGACATGAAGTTGGTACCCCTGTCAGACACCACCTCCATAGGAAATCCCACTCTGGTAAAGATACCAATGAGCGCTTTAGCTACTGCAGGGGCAATAGTAGACCTAAGGGGAATTGCCTCAGGGTACCTAGTGGCATGATCCGCTACCACTGGGATATACTGGTTCCCTGAGGCTGTGGGAGGTTCAAGTGGACCCACTATGTCCACACCCACTCTTTCAAAGGGGACCCCCACCACTGAAAGTGGAATGAGAGGGGCCTTTGGGTGTCCACCTGTCTTACCACTGGCTTGACAGGTGGCACATGAGACACAAAACTCCTTTACTTTCTGGGACATGTTGGGCCAATAGAAATGGTTGACTAACCTCTCCCAAGTCTTGGTTTGTCCCAAATGCCCAGCAAGTGGAATATCATGAGCTAAGATCAGAATGAACTTCCTAAACTCCTGAGGCACTACCACTCTCCTAGTGGCACCAGTGATTTTTCTTTGGTCCCTTCAGCAGCTTGCTGTCTAAGGCCTTCAAGAGAGGGACATGTTTCTTGCCCCTTACACAACTGTTCCCTTGTGGGTCCCCCTGGGCCTAAGAGTTCAACCTGATAAGGTTCCAACTCCATGGGCTCAGTTCCCTCAGAGGGCAGAACTTCTTCCTGGGAAGAGAGGTTCCTTTTCTTTTGTTGTGTTGAAGCTGGTTCCCCAGTCTTCTGTCCTTTCCTCTTGGAGGGTTGGGCCATTATTCCAGGCTCCAACACCACTTTTTCACCCTGAGCTTTGCACTGTGCCCTTCTCTTGACACACACCAGTTCAGGGATACCCAGCATGGCTGCATGGATTTTGAGTTCTACCTCAGCCCATGCTGAGGGCTCCAGGTAATTTCCAAGCAAACAGTCTACAGGGATATTTGAAGAGACTACTACCTGTTTCAGGCCATTGACCCCTCCCCATTCTAAAGTTACCATAGCCATGGGATGTACTTTAGTCTGATTGTCAGCGTTGGTGACTGGATAAGTTTGTCCAGTCAGGTATTGTCCTGGGGAAACCAGTTTCTCTGTCACCATGGTGACACTGGCACCTGTATCCCTCAGGCCTTCTACACTAGTCCCATTAATTAAGAGTTGCTGCCTGTATTTTTGCATATTAGGGGGCCAGGCAGCCAGTGTGGATAAGTCCACCCCACCCTCAGAAACTAATGTAGCTTCAGTGTGAACCCTGATTTGCTCTGGGCACACTGTTGATCCCACCTGGAGACTGGCTATTCCAGTGCTAACTGGAGTAGTAGTAGAAGTGGAACCTTTCTTGGGACAGGCCTTGTTTCCAGTTTGGTGTCCCTGCTGATTACAGCTACGACACCAGGCCTTTTTGGGATCAAAGTTTTTACCCTTGTCCCCAAAATTGGATTGTGAAGAGGCTTTAGATCCTCCCTCCTGAGCAGGTTTTGGGGCCCTGTAGAAGACTCTTTACTTTGACCCTTGGTTGTCTCAGCACTCTTCCCCTGGGGAGTCTTTGTGAACCCTTTCTTTTGGTCACCCCCTGTGGAAGTCTTGGTCACCCTAGTCTTGACCCAATGGTCCGCCTTCTTTCCCAATTCTTGGGGAGAAATTTGTCCTAGGTCTACCACATGCTGATGAAGTTTATCATTGAAACAATTACTTAACAGGTGTTCTTTCATAAACAGATTGTACAGCCCATCATAATCATTTACTCCACTGCCATTAATCCAACCATCCAGTGTATTGACTGAGAAGTCAACAAAATCAACCCAGGTCTGGCTCGAGGATTTTTGAGCCCCCTGAACCTAATCCTGTACTCCTCAGTTGAGAATCCAAAGCACTCAATCAGGGTAGCCTTCATGAGGTCTTAGGATTCTGCATCTTTTCCAGAGAGTGTGAGGAGTCTATCCCTACACTTTCCAGTGAACATTTCGCAAAAGGGGAGCACCCCAGTGAGATCTGTTTACTTTTCTGGTTGCACAAGCCCTCTCAAAAGCTGTGAACCATTTGGTGATGTCATCACCATCTTCATATTTAGTTACAATCCCTTTATGGATTTTTAGCATGTCAGGAGAATCTCTGGCCCTATTTAAATTGCTGCCACCATTGGTGGGACCTAAGCCCATCTCTTGTCTTTCCCTTTCTATGGCTAGGATCTGTCTTTCCAAAGCAAATCTTTTGGCCATCCTGGCTAACAGGAGGTCATCTTCATTGAGGCTGCCCTCAATGCTTCCAGAGTTGCTGGACTCTCCTGTGAGAGAAGCAGCATCTCTGACTATCACTTGTGGAGTCAGGGTTGGAGAAACCCTGGTCTCCCTATCTATGACTGGAGGTGGGAGTTCCTCCAAATCACTAGTGTCCCCCTCTGTGAGGCCATCATCAGAGGGCTTGTTTTTAGCAAACTCTGCCAAGAGCTCCTGGAGCTGTACTTTGGTACGGTTTGAACCAGTTTTTATCTTTTTGATTTTACAGAGAGACCTTAACTCTGACATCCTAAGATGCACGTAAGGGGTGAGGTTGAGTTCCATCACTATCTCTTCTGTAGTAGACATTTTGTTTCTAAAAGTTGGAATACTTTTTAAGAATCTAAAACTATCTCTAGAACTTAATTCAAACTTTTACAAAACTTTTAAACTCTAAAAGAAATGCTAACAGGGACTAATACAAGGCCCTAGCAGGACTTTTAAAAATTTAGAAAAATAGCTCAAATTTTAAAAATCAGTTTCTAATGACAATTTTGGGAATTTGTAGTCGTGTGATCAGGTATTGGCTGAGTAGTCCAGCAAATGCAAAGTCTTGTACCCCACCGCTGATCCACCAATATAGGAAGTTGGCTGTGTATGTACTTTTCAAAGTAAGAAATAGCATGCACAGAGTCCGAGGGTTCCCCTTAGAGGTAAGATAGTGGCAAAAAGAGATAATTCTAATGCTCTATTTTGTGGTAGTGTGGTCAAGCAGTAGGCTTATCAGAGGGAAGTGTTAAGCATTTGTTGTACACACACAGGCAGTAAATGAGGAACACACACTCAAAGACAATTCCAGGCCAATAGGTATTTATATAGAAAAATATATTTTCTTAGTTTATTTTAAGAACCACAGGTTCAAGATTTACAATCAATACTTTAAATGAAAGGTATTTCACTCAGGTACCTTAGGAACTTTGAATCATCACAATAGCATGTACAGTTTTGGCAAAAATTTAAAATAAGCTATTTTAAAATTGGACACTGCAAAATTCAACAGTTCCTGGGGGAGGTAAGTATTTGTTAGTTTTTCAGGAAAGTAAAGCACTTACAGGGTTCAAAGTTGGGTCCAAGGTAGCCCACCGTTGGGGGTTCAGGGCAACCCCAAAGTTACCACACCAGCAGCTCAGGGCCGGTCAGGTGCAGAGGTCAAAGTGGTGCCCAAAACGCATAGGCTTCATTGGAGATGGGGGTGCCCCGGTTTCAGTCTGCCAGCAGGTAAGTACCAGCGACTTTGGAGGGCAGACCAGGGGGGGTTTTGTAGGGCACCAGGGGGAACACAAGTCAGCACAAAAATTACATCCTCAGCGGCACAGGGGCGGCCGGGTGCAGAGTTCAAACAGGCGTCGGGTTCGCAATAGGTTTCAATGTGAGACCCAGGGGTCTCTTCAGCAATGCAGTCAGGCAAGGGGGGGGGGGGCTCCTCGGGGTAGCCACCACCTGGGCAAGGGAGAGGGCCCCCTGGGGGTCGCTCCTGTACTGGAGGTCGGATCCTTCAGGTCCTGGGGGCTGCGGGTGCAGTGTCTTTCCCAGGGGTCGGGTTCTTTGAAGCAGGCAGTCGTGGTCAGGGGGAGCCTCTGGATTCCCTCTGCAGCCGTCACTGGGGGGCATCAGGGGGGTCAACTCTGGCTACTCACAGGGTCGCAGTCGCCGGGGAGTCCTCCCTGTAGTGTTGGTTCTCCGCAGGTCGGGCCGGGGGCGTCGGGTGCAGAGTGGAAAGTCTCACGCTTCCGGCGGGAAACGTATGGTCTTTAAAAGTTGCTTCTTTGTTGCAAAGTTGCAGTCTTTGTGGAACAGGCCTGCTGTCCTCTGGAGTTCTTGGTCCTTTTAGATGCAGGGTTGTCCTCTGAGTCTTCAGAGGTAGCTGGACCCTGGCGGACGCGTTGCTGTTGCAGTTTTTCTTGAAGTGGGGAGGCAGGCCGGTAGGGCTGGGGCCAAAGCAGATGGTGTCTCCGTCTTCTCTGCAGGACTTTAGGTCAGTAGTCCTTCTTCGTCTTCAGGTTGCAGGAATCTATCTTGCTTGGTTCTGGGGGCCGCTAAATACTCAACTTAGGGGTGTGTTTAGGTCTGGGGGGTTAGTAGCCAATGGCTACTAGCCCTGAGGGTGGATACACCCTCTTTGTGTCTACTCCCTGAGTGGAGGGGGGCACATCCTTAATCCTATTGGGGGAATCCTCCATCTGCAAGATGGGGGATTTCTAAAAGTCAGAGTCACCTCAGCTCAGGACACCTTAGGGGTTGTCCTGACTGGCCAGTGACTCCTCCTTGTTTTTCTCATTGTCTCCTCCGGCCTTGCCGCCAAAAGTGGGGCCGTGGCCAGAGGGGGCGGGCATCTCCACTAGCTGGGATGCCCTGTGGTGCTGTAACAAAGGGGGTGAGACTTTGAGGCTCACTGCCAGGTGTTAGAGTTCCTGCCGGGGGAGGTGAGAAGCACCTCCACCCAGTACAGGCTTTGTTACTAGCCAAAGAGTGACAAAGGCACTCTCCCCATGTGGCCAGCACCTTGTCTGGTCTGTGGCAGGCTGGGGAAACTGGTCAGCCCACACTGGAAGTCGGGTATGTTTTCAGGGGGCATCTCTAAGATGCCCTCTGGGTTTATTCCACAATAAAATGTACACTGGCATCAGTGTGCATTTATTGTGCTGAGAAGTTTGATACCAAACTTTCAATTTTTCAGTGTAGCCATTATGGTGCTGTGGAGTTCATGTACGACCGACTCCCAGAGCATATACACTTATGGCTACCCTGCACTTACAATGTCTAAGGTTTTGTTTAGACACTGTAGGGGCATAGTGCTCATGCACCTATGCCCTCACCTGTGGTATAGTGCACCCTGCCTTAGGGCTGTAAGGCCTGCTAGAGGGTTGACTTATCTATGCCATAGGCAGTTTGAGGTTGGCATGGCACCCTGAGGGGAGTGCCATGTCGACTTAGTCATCTTCTCCCCACCAGCACACACAAGCTGACAAGCAGTGTGTCTGTGCTGAGTGAGGGGTCCCCAGGGTGGCATAAGACATTCTGCAGCCCTTAGAGACCTTCCCTGGCATCAGGGCATCAGGGCCCTTGGTACCAGGGGTGCCAGTTACAAGGGACTTACCTGGATGCCAGGGTGTGCCAATTGTGGAGACAAAGGTACAGTTTTAGGGAAATAACACTGGTGCTGGGGCCTGGTTAGCAGGCCTCAGCACACTTTCAAATCATAACTTGGCATCATCAAAGGCAAAATGTCAGGGGGTAACCATGCCAAGGAGGCATTTCCTTACACTCACTATGTCCCCTTCATCAGCCACTGGTCCAGCTGCCACCTCCTCTACATTAATCAATAGGAGGTAACCCCTCAGGTCCAGATTGTGTAGCATGCAGCAGGCAACAACTATCTGGCAGACTTTAAGTTGTTTGTAGAGTAGGGCACCTTTGAGACTTGTAGATAGCGGAATCTGGCCTTCAGTAGCCCAAAGGTCATATCATTGTCATAACTCATCCTGCAGTGGGTCTCATTGAAATGGATTTCACCATCTGTAGTCAGATATCTCACAGAGGTCAGCAGCCAGGGAAAGTTAGGGTACCAATAGCCACCTGTGTGCACAAGGATAGTACACATCTCAATACCGGTGGGGACACAGGGCAGATTGTGAAGAGAGGTGAGATTACAAGGGCACACATACTATTGGATACATACAGATGAGCCAGGTCCGGTCCCTCTGTAGTTGTGCCATCATTTGTGGGACGTTGCTGTTCTGCAGAATGTATGAGTCATGCAGAGAACCAGGGATCTTGACCATAACCTGAGAGATATATTGGTTATTTATGGAATAAACGTTTTTCCAGTTCCTGAACACTTGTTCACTTATCCTGGGTGGTACCAAGGCAATGTGGGTGCCATCTATGGCCCCTATCACATGAGGATGTGTGCAAACTGTAGAAGGCAGCTTTAACAGTGGCCAAAACCACACGTTGGGAGAACCTGATATAATAAGGCAGATGATTGAGCAAAGCACACAGTACATCCTTCAATGCATTACTGAACACCGGCTGTGACATCCCTGCTCCCAATCCCACTATCATCTGAAACAACCCTGAGGCAAGGAAGTGGCAAACTAACAATACCTGCACTGTGGGAGGGATGGCATAGGGATGGCGTATGGCAAGCAACAGATTAGGCTCCATCTGGGTACACAGTTCCATGTTGGTGTGATGGTTCAGACAATAGGTCTGTATGTCGTGTCTCTCTTCTAGGGTAGCAAGGTCGACTAGGGGCTGGTACACAAGGGGATGTCTTATAATCACCATTGCACTGTATCTTGAAATAGGAGAGTGGAAAATTCAAAAGTTGATATATGCAATGTGTGGACATTGTCAATCTATGCAGTAGTCACAATAGTTCATCCATGACGCACCTAAAAATTAACCTACTAATCACTTATTGCATGTAAAATGGCATGCATGCACAGGACAGATGGAGGTGACCTCATTACGCTGGTGTTAGACGTCATGGCGGTAGGTGGTCTCATCCGCTGTGCAACTCCTCATTGGATAACATTGATGCCTTAGGGAGACTGTGGCCAATGGTAATCACTGCCAGCAGTGACGGTCATGTGCACAGCAGGTGTGACCACCATTGACTGTGGCATAGCTCACTTGACTCCTGACACTCGTGCAAGCAAGATCTCCTCTGCGTGTGCTGCTGAGTTCTGACCCTGGAAGCCAATATGCCAAGTCCTACAGGAGACAGGACCCCAGCCTTTACCCAGAAGGAGCTAGACAAGCTCGGGGAGGGGGTCCTACTCCTGTATGGACAGTTGTATGGGGCACCAGAGCAGCAGGTGAGTCTTATGTCACTGCCCTGTTTGATAGTGATGTGTGTGAGAATGAAAGGCATTGGGATGTTGCAGATGGGGTGGATGCATGGAAATGGGTGAGGAGTCTGAGCGTTAGGAGCGTGAAGACACATGAGTGTGGTCATAAGATGTGTCTGATGTGTGATGTCCACTGCTGACCCTGTAATGCCACTCTACGTGGCTCTGGGGGTGATTCTAAGTCTGGCGGGCGGCGGAGGCCACCCGCCAGACTTCCCCCTCCAAAATACCGCTCCGCGGTCGGAAGACCGCTGAGGGTATTCTGGGTTTTGCACTGGGCGACCGCCAAAAGGCCGCCCGCCAGCCCAGTGCAAAACTACCTTCCCACGAGGACGCTGGCAATGCAGACAGTGAAATTCTTTGTGGGGCCCTCTTACGGGGGCCCCTGCAGTGCCCATGCCATTCGCATGGGCACTGCAGGGGTCCCCAGGGGCCCCACGACAACCCATACCGCCATCCTGTTCCTGGCGGGGGAACCGCCAGGAAAAGGATGGCGGTATGGGCTGTCAGAATCCCCATGGCGGCGCAGCGAGCTGCGCCGCCATGGAGGATTCAAATGGGCAGCGGAAAACCGGCGGGAGACCGCCGGTTTTCCACTTCAGACCGCGGTCAAACCGCCGCGGTCAGAATGCCCAGCGGGGCACCGCCAGCCTGTTGGCGGTGGGTTAGAATGACCCCCTCTGTCCCTCTCTCTGTGTCACCCATGCAGGTCAGTGCCTATCAGAAGAAGGGGATTTGGTGTGCCAACGCCAAGCAAGTGCAGACCCTGGGGGTCCATAGCCAGCTATGCACCCACTGCAGAAATAGGTGGGAGGACCTGAGACGCAGGGAGCTCAAGACCGCAGAGGCCCAGCTGGGGATGTCCTCCCAACATGGGCACCTTGGCGGTGGCATACCCCGAGGTGGATGGGCAATTGAGGGCAGCACAGCAGCCACAAGGGGTAAGTACACACTCACATATTGACAATGTTATGCTTATATGGCTTTGGGTTGACTACCAGTGGAAAGCCGTAGGTTAGGTCATTGACAGTTGAACGCCAATCATGGGTGTCAGCCACCCTGCCAGGATTGGATTTATAGATGCGTGCCCATACCATGCAGACAGTGATTTATGAGGGCATTTACTTCAATTTGGGATTTGTGTGATCATCCTCAACAAAGTTTAAGAACCCACCTGCTACCATCAGCATCAGAACACCTGAGGTGTTAGGGCATTGTCATCAGTATCAGCCTACCACTGTGACCTACAACTACATGTGTTCTACTGTTGTAACATGTATAGGTGATGGCATGGCCTGCCAGGCCATAGCAGCAGATAATGATGTTTTTTGTGTGAATGTAGGGTTGGTATAGACCCATTGCACCCTTTCTTTCTCTCCAATCCTCCCTCCCTCTCTTCCTATATCTTTCTGTGCATCAGCATCATCAGGTAAAGGAGAAGGGGCACTGGTGAGTGGGGAAGCTGCAGCCAATGAGCCCCAGGAGGCTGATACCAGCAGAGTCGAGGGGACCAGTGGGACAGAGTTTGAGGGGAGTAGCACGGGGGAGTCAAGATCGACAATAACATCTTTGGATTCCTCCTCCAACGGACGCTCCCTGGTGGCGGTGGACAAATCTGGGGTCATCCCAGCACTATCCTTGACAACCACTCCCCTTGCCAGCAACGCCCTCCCTGTAACTCCCCACCCAGTTGTCTGTGCCCGCTCACTCAAGAGGATGGGTATCTCCTTTGCCGCAGGCACTCTGCCCCTCACCCAGTCAGCCCTGCTGCCCTCAATGAGGAGGCCATTGACCTCCTGAGGTCCGTCACTGTGGAGCAGTCAAACATTGTGAATGCCATCCATGGACTGGCATCACAGATGCAGCATTCAAATGCCAAAGGTCAATTGTGGACCCCCAGCCTCGGGGACCACCAACTCCCCGGGGCAAAAAGAATTGTGGAGGAGGTCATTGATGGCCCTGGTGACTGCCACCCCAAGGCCCAGATCCTGCTACATCCTGGGGTGCCCACCTGGTTTGCTTTCTGACAGTGGAAGCTGTCAAACAGCTCCTGCTGGCAGAAGGCAGACCTTTTATCTGTTTCCTTGCACGCAAATATGCGGGCGGGGAAACAGATGAAAACACTGTACCCACAAGCAGGAAACTGCTATATGAAGCAGATCCCTGCTAATGGTAACAATGCCGGCTTCCACAGGACTTCAGGCTCCCCATGGTCCTGTCACTCTGTCTCTCTCTCTCTCTCTCTCTTTTCCATCCTATAATGGGATGAAAGAGATAAAGGGATTGTTGTTGCAATGCCAATGGTCCCACTATGCAGCCTAACTATAATGTGGGTTTTTTTGTGACTATATATATATATATATATATATATATATATACATACTGTATGCAGAAATAGAGAGAGAGAGACCCTCCCCAAGCCCATATCCCCCAGGGTCATTACAAAATAAGGGAACGGAGCCTAAAAAAGTCCCAGGAACCCCATCCTCTGGTGCTGAATTCAATTCAAAAGGGAGGAAAGGCCCCACTCCCTGTGCACTGAGGACCTCGCCTCACAGACTCATAAAAACATGACAGATCTGGATTACCTCTAATAGGCATATTTAACTTTCAATAAGGCTGTAACATGTGTGTTAGAAATGGGGTCTTTGGTTTTCAGTCAGGTTACCCCCTGTCTAAGCAAGGACCCTCACTCTAGTCAGGGTAAGTCACACACAATGCAAATTATCCTGTGCCCACCCTCTGGTAGCTTGGCACTGAGCAGGCTTAACTCAGAAGGCAATGTGTAAAGTGTTTGTGCAATAAATCATACAATAACACCATACACCACCACAAAAATACACCACACAGTGTTTAGAAAAATATATAATATTTATCTGGATATCTGCAGGTCAAAACGATTAAAGATGAAGTAAGCAAAGTGATATCAAATGTCTTAGAGTTGAATTATTACTGTAAAAGCAAAAAAAAGTGTCTTAAGTTCTCCTATAAACAACAAGTGGCTCTTACAGGGCAAAGAACCTGGTTTGCATTGAAGATCCTCACCAGGGACCGCAGAGGAGAAGATGTGTGGAAAACGGTAGGTCTGCGTCAGTTTTGCCCCTTCGTACACGGACTTACGTTGTTATTTTTCACGTGGGGAAGATGTTGCATCGATTTCCGACACACAGACTTGGATCCGCTTCAGGTTCAGGGTTTCGGATGCCCCGGGGATGATGCGTGGAATCTTGGGCTTGTGGAGCGAAAACACAGGGGCTGCGTCGATTCCGGTGGGCAATGGGTGGAATTTTCTTCTGCACAGCAGGGGCTGTGTCGATTCCTCTCAGGAAGTCGGGCGGAGGCTTTCTTTGGGGGGCTGAGCCCTCTTGAGACACTTGGAGTTAGCCTCAGAGTGCCCATACTTATTGCACTCTCCACATTGAGGTACAAACCTCTCTGTCTTATGGTCAGTAAAACCTCTACTTTTGGAATCAGACCGGGACTGGTTACCACTATTCTCTTGGAACTCTTTTGGGGGCCTTTTGAGAACTCCTTGTTTTTAAGTTTTTCCCCTGACCACCTTTGTGGGTGTCCCCCCAGATACCTTTCTGGACACTCTGGTGCTAATCCAGAGGTTCGCCTCCTCAGCAAGCTTCCTGGGAATCAGTCAGCTTACTGTCTACTTGGTGCTGGCGCAACTCTGTAAAACAAGTACTGAGCATATTATCTCTCAGAATCAAATTATACAATCTTGTGTAATTATCTACTTTGCAGCCTGCACCCATCCATTCAGTGCCTTACTGGAAAATTCAAAGAAATCTACCCGTGTTTGTGTGGACTGTTTGGTGCTGTCCCTGAACCTCTGACGATATTTCTCGGGGGTCATCCCAAACTTGGCAAGTAAAATGGCTTTCATAAGTGGGTATGTGTTTGATCCTTTGGGTCCAATGTGAGAAGTGTGTCCCTCCCAATTGCTGCCGCATAACCCCACATAGCTGTACCCCATTGCCCTTCAGGACCTTCATGAGCCCTTAGTGCAACTTCATAAGCAGCTAGCCATTTATCTATGTCATCTCCCACCACAAAACTGGGCACCACATTTTTGGGTATAAAACCCGACTTTTCTCCAGCAGGTCCTACCTGTATGCTGCCACCATTACTGGTGGACTCAGACTGCTTCGCCTTAATATCCAGCTGCTTGAGACTCAGTTCATGAGCCAACAATAGTTTATTTTCAGCCAGGGCTCTTTCAGCTGCTTGCGCTTCTCTCTCTGCCCTCCTTTCCTCCTGTTGAGCCTCAATTTTCAGTCTTGCCATTTGCAATTGGAACTCCCTCTCTTCTCTCCTTTCCTCTGCGGTCAGGCCTTGATCAGAGACACTGCTCCCTGGTTTTGCAGGGGGCACAATTGCAGTGGTAACTTTATCCACAGATGGAAAATAATTCTCTAAGGGGCTATCTTCTGGCTCCTCATCCTCAGCATCATCCTCTAAATGGGCTTCTGCTCAGGCCCTCAGTGCCACTCCACATGAAAGTCCTACTTTCTGGAGTCCCCTTGGGTGGGTACTCTCATCTCCTTGCAGAACCCTTTCAGTTCTTTGACAGTATGTCTCCAAGAGGGCCAGGTCAAAATCTCTTGCTTGAGACCCAGCCTGAGACATGTTGAGTGAGGATTTAAGTTTAATAAATTGTCAGGAAAAACAAATTTGCAAAAAGAGATAAAAATCAAGTTGACCTTCAACTGTGGGTAGGTAGTGAAATACTTAGCTACTGTATGTCACTGCACAAATACAAGTCCTATCCTCACCGCTGATCACCAATGTTAGAAATTGAGTCTTTGGTTGGCAGTCAGGTTACCCCCTGTCCAAGCAAGGACCCTCACTCTAGTCAGGGTAAGTCACACACAATCCAAATTATTCTGTGCCCTCCCTCTGGTAGCTAGGCACTGAGCAGTCAGGCTTAACTTAGAAGGCAATGTGTAAAGTATTTGTGCAGTAAATCATACAATAACACAGTATAGCACCACAAAAATACACCACACAATGTTTTGAAAAATATACAATTTTCATCTGGATAAATGCAGGTCAAAACGATTAAAGATGAAGTGAGCAAATGTACGGATATCACTGAAAGTGATATCAAATGTCTTAGAGTTGAAATATTACTGTAAAAGCAATAAAAAGTGTCTTAAGTTCTCCTAGAAACAACAAGTGTCTCTTACAAGGCAAAGTACCTAGTTTGTGTTGAAAATACTCGCAAGGGACTGCAGAGGAGGAGATGCATGGAAAACGGTAGGTGTGCATCGGTTTCGCCCCTTCGCACACGGACTTGCCTTGTTACTTTTCAAGTGGGAAAGATGTTGTGTCGATTTCCGGTGCATGGACTTGGATCCTCTTTGGCTTGCGGGGTTTTCAGACGCCCCGGGATGATGCGTGGAATTCTGGGCTTGCGGATCGAAATCACAGGGGCTGCGTCAATTCTGATGGGCAATGCATGGAATTTTTTTCCGCACAGCAGGCAACGCGTCGATTCCTCTCAGGAAGTCAGGCGGCGTCATTCTGAGTCGGCTTGCATCAATCCAGTAGGGCTGTGCGTCGAAGTTACTATCGCGTCACTGGCGCTGCATCGATCTTCTGTTGCGAAGTCGGAGCTGTGTCGTTCCGGTCTCGGTGTGCGGTGAATTTTTCACAGCGAGCAGGCTGTGCGTCGTTCCTGGCAGGCGGTGCGTTGAATTTTTGCCGCACAGGAATTTCAGCTGCAGGAGAGAAGTCTTTTTGGTCCTGAGACTTCAGGGAACAGGAGGCAAGCTCTATCCAAGCCCTTACAGAGCACTTCTGCAGCACAGCAAGAGAGCAGCAAGACAGAAAGGCAACAGCAAGGAAGCAGTCTTCTTCAGAAAGCAGTTGGGTGAGTCCTTTAGGCAGCCAGGCAGTTCTTCTTGTCAGGGTGCAGATTCTGGTTCAGGTTTCTTCTCCAGGAAGTGTCTGAGGTGGTAGGGCAGAGGCCCGGTTTTTATACCCAAATGTGCCTTTGAAGTGGGGGAGACTTCAAAGAGTGGCTTAGAAGTGCACCAGGTCCCCTTTCAGTTCAATCCTGTCTGCCAGGGTACCAGTACGGGGTGTGGCAGTCCTTTGTGTGAAAGCAGGCCCTCCACCCTCCCAGCCCAGGAAGACTCATTCAACATGCAGATGTATGCAAGTGAAGCTGAGTATCCTGTGTTTGGGGTGTGTCTGAGTGAATGCACAAAGAGCTGTCAACTAAACCCAGCCAGACGTGGATTGTAAGGCACAGAAAGATTTAAGTGCAGAGAAATGCTCACTTTCTAAAAGTGACATTTCTAAAATAGTAATATTAAATCCAACTTCACCAGTCAGCAGGATTTTGTATTGCCATTCTGGCCATACTAAATATGACCTTCCTACTCCTTTCAGATCATCAGCTACCACTCAACCAATGTTTGAGGGCAGCCCCAATGTTAGCCTATGAAGGGAGCAGGCCTTACTATAGTGTAAAAACGAATTTAGGAGTTTTACACTACCAGGACATGTAAACTACCCAGGTCCATGTCCTGCCTTTTACCTACACAGCACCCTGCCCTAAGGGTTACCTAGGGCACACCTTAGGGGTGACATATGTAGAAAAAGGGGAGTTTTAGGCTTGGCAAGTATTTTTAAATGCCAAGTCGAATTGGCAGTGAAACTGCACACACGCCTTGCAATGGCAGGCCCGAGACAAGGTTAAAGAGCTACTGAAGTGGGTGGCACAATCAGTGGTGCAGGCCCACTAGTAGCTTTTAATCTACAGGCCCTGGGCACATATAGTGCACTCTAATAGGTACTTGGAGGTAAGTTAAATAGTCCAATTGGGTGTGATCTAATGTTACTATGTTTAAAGGGAGAGAGCATATGCACTTTAGCAAAGGTCAGCAGTGGTAAAGTGTGCAGTGTCTAAAAACCAGCAAAAACAGTATCTCAGAAGTGGAGGGAGGCAGGCAAAAAGTTAGGGGTGACCACCCTAAGGCTGTCAGGTCTAACAATATGGCTCTGGAAAATATACCAGTGGCATGGAAAATGAAATGTCACCTATGGACTGAGACACATGTTGTGCCATCCACTAACGTAACAATGATAACACAGCTCTTGCAAAATTGTATACAAAGACTGCTGCAATTTTTAAACATGTAGGTAAACTTAGAAGAACAACCCTTTTGGACAGTAAAGAAGTCTATTTTTAGATATTATATAAGTAACTCCTAATTCGGCCTTGTATAATACAAGGTAGGGTGCTTAAAGTACAAAAGTGGCACAAACAAGAATTTAATCTTGTTCCTACAGTGGCTATCACCCACTGTAAAGGGATGTAGTTCAGCCTAAGTGTAAAACTAAATTAAATATAAAATACTCCTCCTCCTCACACATCTTTGGAATAAGCTACAGGAATGATCCAACCATGATCTTAAGTATGTTTTTGAAATACAATTCACTGGCGAAGTTAGATTTTTGAAACATGTTTGTGAAACATAACTTTTAGAACATTAGACTTTGGCCCTCATTACTAGTCTGTTAGGCACTAGACCACCAGACTTGCAGATGGCGGTCGGACCGGCGCCAATGTGGCAGTTCGAGTACCATATTTCAACCCTGGCGGTCGGGCTGTGAGGGGACCACCAGGAACACGGATCCACCTACTGGCAGTAGGTGTCAGGCCTAATCCGCCAGGCAGAACTGGGGATTATGACCTCATTCTCCGCCAGCTATTTCATGGTGGTAGCACCGCCATGAAAAGGCTGATGAAGAACGGGTGCAAGGGCCTCCCTGGCCAGCACCCTCGCAATGTTCACTGTCTGCTTTGTAGGAGGCAAAGATGTAGGCTGCTTCCTGCTAGGCCAGCGGGCAGTAACTCAGATTTCCGCCGACTGACCTAGCGGGAAACTCTTAAAGGGCCCGGTGGGGAGGTAGCCAGTATGGCATCAACCTCCCCTTTGGAAGTTGGGCGAACGATGCAAACCATCCGCCGAACTCGTAATCGGACCCTTTGGCTGACTGAGCATGCAGTAGGCTAATTATTATTAGCCTGCCAGAAGGTGGCCCCTTTCAGTACTTCCCCTAATGAGTTGTGAAACCTGCTCTTAAAGAGGAACAAAATGGTTTAGTCAATTTACCAGGAAGAACTGAGGTTATGATGTATGTGACTTCTTTCAGCTCAGGAAGAACAACTGAAAAGATTTATTAGCTTCCATAATTTGAAATTCACTAGAGAGAGGTCTTCCAAGCAGTTGCCTGTAAAACGTTACCTGGGGGTGAGATATATTTGTTTCCTGGGTGCAGTGTAGCCAACTTGGCCAAAGCCCAGTAAGATGGGGAGCTGATCCCCTAACCAGTTGGTAGAATTGACGAGGAGTGGACCGCTCATATCCCTAGACACACTCCTAGCTGGGACACCAGAAACTTCCAATGACAGACGAGTGCTGCTGTGTTGTATTTTACTCAGACTAGTACTCTCTGGGGTAGCTTGCAGTAAGGCAAAAGAGATGTACCCTAAAAGTGGAAAGGTTTGCCTCTTGAAACTTTTGTCTCAAGAGTTAGGGTTTGTCCCGGAGCCAACCCCATGCTAGAAAGTCTGACAAAAGTGGCAACCACCAACGGTTAATCAGAACAGTCTTAAACCTGAGGAAATACAGAATATGATTGGACACACTGTCGGTGACCTGAGAAACGTCCTGAAGCGCTAGTCATACTATCCACTGGACCCAGGACCAAGAAATAGACTCAAAGAGTAAGTTATCTAACATCCTGTGTGACTACAGGGGTACAACAGCTGCCAGATGTCTTTCCCAGGAGATTCCAGCTGACAGAACAGCAGGGCCTGGCCTGAAATTTCCTAATGACCTCTGACTGCTGAAGTGAATCCTGGTGACTAACTGGTGGCCCTGAGGTCATGGCAGCTTTAGAAGTGACCCGAAGGAGCTGCACCCAGAAAAGATGGGACATAAGATCTTGGCATAGGTGATGGGCATTGAAAAACAGCTATATGTCCGCACATCTAAGTTAGGTGGGCAGACACGTTGCCAGGTCTCTGATGGCCCATACTCCGCCTAGCCACTGGAGAAGTCTGACAATGTCAAAACAACAGTGCCACACCTACCAGGGTGTTGAGTTTAGGTTAAGTTAGTGCCTTGAACGGTTCACAATAAGCAATTTATGATTATCCTTTGAGATGGGAGGTTATTTACTCAAAATAATATTCCAATTTCTTACACTGAAGTATTCAGTGTAATTTCCGTAAAGGGAATTAATTATGAGATTTTTGCCCGGTTTTACAGTAAAATGCTCTATCGTTTTACAGCAATAGGGGACGTATTCATAGCTATCACAAGCTCACAATATAGACACAAGAAATAAATGAAGCACCATGTTTATGTAAGAATTCATGACATCACCCAATAAGCATATTTCGCCTCTGGCAGACCAATATCTTGGAATGAAAGAACAGAGAGGTAATTTTTCAGAACCTGAATTTCTGAAACTAAACAAATCTGTGCATTTTGCTAAACATTTATTAGTAGAGAATATATCTTTATCGCAATGAATACATATCCTTCAAGTGCTAATCAAGATTTCTGTGTAAATTGGTCTACTACTTATCACAAAGACAACATATTTCAACCAGAACAGCAACCACATTCGGCGTTCCATTTTTCTATGCTGCATTGCTTTCAAGACTCCAGATAATATACTTGTGAGGACATTTGCTTCTCCCCATTGAACCTCTCATATGTGCTGCTGTTATGATCCATTCGAAATGCCTGGAGGGACCTTGGCAAGCTTCGTGAAAGATTAATGAATTAGCTGTGTATTTTATGATAGCATTTCAAAAGAAAAGCCGGCATGCATAATGGGCTTATTTCAACAGGCTGCGGTTTGCTTTGCTTGCCTTTGAGACATACATAGACAGTGGGCTGAAACTCGGAAACATTTAGAAGGATTCAGTGGCAAACATGCAGAGCCGTGAAAACAGCTAACACCGTGCGCCTGATACCCCGAAAGCAACTGCTGCCACTTTCATGGGTGTTTCTCACGTGCGGGTGGATTTTAAACCAGCACTAGGTCTGGCTATTCATTCTAAAAGTGCTTCGTCGTTAATAGCCGAGGTCTTGCGTGTGCGATGGTCACGAGAACGAATGGATGAGCGAGTATAAGAACGAGTGATCAGATCGCTAGACGACAGTGTAGCTGGATAATTAATGGGTGGCTGAATGCATGGTTGATAAGTACATATGTGAATGGGTGACTGAATACATTGGTGAGTACAAAAATGGGTGAGTGGGCATATGGGTGGATAAAGACTCAAAAATGCACGTGTATCATTTTTGGCACTCAGGTGAGAAAAATAAAATCTTTACACGGAGTAAATAGCCAGCATACAGCCGAAGACGTCAGATTTATAAGTAAGAATCAAGAATCCATACCCTGTTGAGAACAGGCTGGGAACAAAACGCTGTGAAAGTATAGCCTGGGACTGCCAGATACGTATTGACCGTTCTCTTTGATCCCGACTGGCCTGCTTTTGAAACCCCGAGATTCAGAATCGACTGGTGTTCTGAGCACTGTTCGGTGCAGGGTAGTTTGTCAATGAAATCTAAAGACGAGGATCCTGTTTTGATTGTATGTTTACTTATCGATGTGATGAAGTCATATGGCATGGACGTTATGGTTTGAAGTAATTAATCAAAACAGAAGTTCGATGATTTCAGGGTTGACAGTTATGCCAATGCATCACTATCAAAATATTTTCTTCACTGAGAAGACCAAATTGCATGTTCGACTGAAAGCTTTTAAGCCCATAGCACCTATCAGAGTGTAAAGTTAGGGTTTTAAATCAAAACAATGAAAGGATTGACATTTCGTTTCCACTGAAAGTTTTTTTTGAGTGTCAACAAAAGAGAATATATCATAAAGATAAGTAGCAAAATGTAGAAGATGTATCCTTTGCTTCACTTTCACGAGTCAAGGCCAGTCTACAAAATGTGCCCCCTGTAATTATGGTTTCCGTGATACAATGGAAGAGGCCTGGGATGCTTAAGATATGGGCACATTATTTGTATTTACGTTCCCCTTCTGTATATGACAATCTCGCCAACTGATACGTTGCCGCAGGTAAGAAGTTAATCATCATGGGCTGAGAGGAGGAGGCTGGAAGCATACAGTTTCTATCGCTAGGTTTCCGTTGCCTACTCCGAGATACAAGGAAAGGTACGAGTTTGTGGTGCTGCGGCAGCTTGAAGGTGTCATTTCGAAGAAAGGGGATGCTGCCTGGAGGAACTGAGAAGGCAGTAACAATTATACTAAACCAGGCAGAAAGTATGATACCCCCGGGGTCCCAAAGTATGAAGGGTCCACGTTAGTCAGCTGCTTGAGTAGTGAAGCCAGAGTGAGTGTAAAATAGACCCTGGATCAAAAGTGGTCTGGGGAATTGAATATTGCTAAGCCTTATCATAGAATTAAATAATATTGCTGAGGGCTATGATATAAGTTAAAGGCCTTCTGTCCCAAGGGAAACAGCTCTGACAAAACGTCACAGTAAGAGTTGCTAGCAAACATCGGTATGCTGGAATAGAGCTTCTGTATTTGCAGTTTTCTAATGCGATTTTTTTTTTAAATATTGAACATCCATGCAGTGATTGCTTGCTTCGGAGGATCCTTCTTCATTTGTCTCTCTGGTCAGGAACATTGCCATCTATGAATCAAGTTGTGCCCCCTCACATACCAACTTTCCGTGAATTGCATCTCCATTACTGAAACAACAAGAGTTGTCTGTTTTCCACGTGAGGTATTGGTAATGTTTGGTGTAAACTGGTTGGCTCTTCCTTGCAAATTTGGCCAGAAATTGTGTGTTCACATTTAGCTATTTTTCTTCCTATGGGTCCTGGGGAATGTAGTTGCTTGCTATTGTTCCAATAAACTGTGAAAAGAGAAGCATAACATTCACCTTTGTGTCTTTAATAAAATCAGGACTTTTGTATTGTTTAGGGAAATCTAAATGTATGTCACATATGTACGTCTGTTATGGTTGAATACATTTGAAACATTGATTGTCTAAAACAGTATTGAGGGTGACTTTTATTTCACGATTTCATTCTTCCAGTACTTGTAGAGCAAGAATGTGCAAAAGAATTGTCATATGGAGGCAGTAGATAACCACATGAACTTGGCTGAGTCTGAAAATCAGTATATTGTGCAGTTATTCCTCACATTTCAAATAATATAGTTAGCTGATAATGTGTGCAATGGCTTTGGCCCCCCACGTTCCGCAGCAAACACATTCCCCACATCTGTGGTAAAAGAGAATCTCAAATCTAATTGTTGGAAAATGGATTCTTGGTAAGGGCAGGTAAGTTCCTACACTTGGCAATAGGTCACTAACCTCCACTTAGGTTCAGTTAGGTCTCAATAAATAAAACCCGGCTCAACTCTTGGTAGCTTGGCAACGAGTGACAAGGCTTAACTTAGGAGACAAATGTTTAAAGCATTTAAAAATCCCAAAACAGTAAATAAGTAAAACACAAAACATAATAAAAATCCAACACCAATCTATAAAAATAGATTATATTGTTATCTGTAAAATGACACCAAAAATAATAAAATCGTATAAGGGGAGCCGGAGATATGAATTTTTAAAGAATGAATGCTTTTTAGTGCTTAGAAACGAATAGCACCAATCTGGTCATCTGGTCACACCTCAACCGAGGCAAAGTCAAAGTTAAGTTTTGCGATGGAGCCACGCTCGGCTACAGCTTGTGGGAGGCGTTGGTCAAAAGTTTACCTTCGGACTAAGGCCCATGTTTATACTTTTTGACTCAAACCAGCGCCAGCGCTGGTTTGCGTAATTTTTTTTACTGCCGGCTAACACCATTCCTACGCGCCATGTGGGCACCTTATTTAAGGATTGACGTTAGCCGGCACTGCGGGTTGGTCAGAGTAACAAAAAATGACTCAAATCAGGCAGTGCCGGCGTAGGGGAAAATGAGGGTCGTGCGTCAAAAAATGGTGCAAGTCAGTTTTGAGTAAAAAATCATGGCTCAAACCGGACTTACACCATTTTTTGACCCTCAACCCCCATTGCAATGACTCCTGTCTTAGCAAAGACAGGAGTCATGCCCCCTTGCCCAATAGCCATGCCCAGGGGACTTCTGTCCCCTGGGCATGGCCATTGGGCTCAGTGGCATGGAGGGGGGCCCAAATTAGGCCCCCCCATGCCACTTTCAAAAAATAAAAAAATCATACCTCAATTTACCTGTACTTACCTGGGATGGGTCCCCCCATCCACGCGTGTCCTCCAGGGGTGGGCGAGGGTGGCAGGGGGTGTCCCTGGGGGCAGGGAAGAGCACCTCTGGACTGCTTCCATGGTCAGAGACCATGGAAGTGAGCCTACAGGTCCCTTAACGCCTGCCCTCACCCAGGCATTAAAAAACAGAGCACATTAAACTGTGCGCAGTTTTTTAAGGCCCACCTCCACCTGTGCGTCAAAATGACGCGGGAGTATAAATAAGGTGCACAGGCCTTAACATCATTTTTTGGATGGGAACGCCTACCTTGCATGTCATTAAAGCAAGGCGGTTTCCCGCATCCAGAAAATGCCGCACACAGAGGATTTTTTACATCCGCGGGGACGGGCGTCATAGTTTAAATATGGGGCAAGGTTTGCGCTGAATGTGCGTCAGAATTTTTGACGCACATTCGGCGCAACCAGAGTATAAATATGCTCCTCAGTCGTTTCCTTGAAGAATTTCTTCAGCCGGACCAAGTCGCCAGTCCAATATGACCTCCTGGAACTCCTACTCAGACACGTGTTGCGGGAGCCCTCAGTGGAGATTTTTACCTTCGGACTTAGTTGTTTTTTCGAGATGAAAATCCTTCGACCGGGGCAAACCTGAATCTTGAACCAACGTCTCTGGAGCCCTCTTCGGATACACTGTCTGGGAGATCTTGGTCAACTTTCTAGGTTTCTGAGTCACTTTATTGGAGATTTTCTTCACCGGGACGACCCTGCAAATCAGGCGGGTCGCGGTTAAGGCAAGCCGGCTAGAGTTACTGCAGTGGATCGGTCCCTTTATGGAGCTTTTTTCCAAAAGTTCTCTGAAGTTCTGGATCTTCTTCCAGGTGCTTTTTTAAGGCCCTTTTGAGGTTCGCAGCTCACCCCAAGGTGCCAGAAGCTCTGAGATGCTCCTGGAGGGTGCGGACTACAACTCCCAGAATGCACCTGGCACACACTCCAAAATGGCCACTGGGCAGTGGTCAGCTGGTCAGTTTCTTCAGGAGTTGGTGCAGGAGACTCTGGTTAGCGATTTTTCACCTATAGCAAACAGGGAGTCCCTCCATGAACCAGTTGAAGCTAGGAAAATACCTTCTTGTGGTGAAGCCCAAGTGTGCAGCTGGTGCAGTCCTCCAGAGTGCAGTGTCCAGGTGCAGGTTAGGGGTCCAGCAGGGCAGTCCTTCTTCTCCTGTAATTCTTCCTTGTAGGGATCTGGTAGGGATCTGAGGTATGGGTGCACCTCTTCCATATTTATCCTTGCTCCTGGGTGAAAAGCAGGGGGTCCAGGCTCTCCAGTCAGGTGCAGGGTCCTTCCTCCTGTGGATGACCACTTCCTGAGAAGTGTGGCAAAAATCAATCCCAGGGAGCAACATTCCTCAAAAATCCATCATGGCTGAAATGGATTTTTGGAGGTTACATCTGGCTAAGACCACTCACTGGTGTGGCAAAAAATCTTAAACACACCCTTCTCCTACCCTCTCCTAATCTAATCAGGGGGGCGCCTAATGGTCTGGGTTTGCAGGGTGTGAGGGAGGTGCTGGGTTGCTCCAAATGCCCTTCTGTGCCTTTGAAGACCAGTTTGGCAGCCCTCCCCCTTCCTGCTTCTCCATCTGCTGAGGGAAGATCTCCTCCCACAGGCACATTCCTTTGTGTTGTTCAGTCCAGACTACTTCACAACTCATCAAGGCAGCCTGTCCAAGCTGCCAGAGGCTGGCCAATCAGAGCAGAACACTACAGGGCTGAAGTTTGCAACTTTTTAGGTAGAGTTTAAAACTCTTTAGCTGAACAAGTTATATTAAATCCAACATTTGTAGGTTGTGGGATTTATTATAACAATTAATTTGACACCAAACCTGAGGTACCTGACACTTAAGGGGATTTTATACATTGAAATAAAATCTCCCTATTCTAGCCCATGGAAGCCATTCACTACAATGAGGGAAAACAAATTTAGCTGTCTTTCCTCACCAGAGCTTATAAAACTATTTTTATAAGGTCCCTGCTTATAGTTACATGCACCCAGCCCTAGGGGCACATAGGGCACACCTTAGAGGTGACTTATATATAATCATAAGGTAGTTAAAGACTTTGGAAGTACTTTTAAATCCAAAGTCAAATTTGCATATAACGTTAATTTAAAAGCAGACAGCAAGGCAGGCTTGCCTTTAAAATGACACTGGGCACCTCAGCAGTGCATCTATGGGTGTACCACCTATGCTGGGGTCCCTAAACCTACATGCCCTACCATATACTACGGACGTATAGGTAGGTTGACCTAGCCAGTTATAATTAGCCTAATTTGCATACTCATTTTATACAGAGCACAGGCCATGGGACTGATCAGCAGTACCCAGGGCACCATCAGAGTCAGGAAAACACCAGCAAAAGGTGAACAATGTGGGAAAAAAGTTAGGGAACCTCTGCAATCAGCCCTGTTTTCTCCCATAATAAATAATTATTTTATCACATTATGCAAACTAACGGCATGTCAATAAATGTCTTGTTTATTCGTTTTAATATTAAATAATTAGCCATATCAAAATTCTGCCTGTACCACACATGGGGGAAATGTATCAAAGTTCTACTGGCAAAGGAAATTGAGAAATTGGAATCCTTTTTTAAGAAGTGCCCAGTAATAAGCAAAAAGCACAAAACATAAATCCCCACTATAAGCTCCACATTTATTGCTAGGTGGCCCCACCATCATAAGACTGATGTAACGGCACCTCCACCACACCAAGAGTGGATGTACTATTTATTTCACACCTGTCCATCTTGTCAGCAGGCATTTTTCTACTAAAACAGCTTACACCTGCCTTCTGTAAAAAGAAAATCTCTGTCAGCTAGCATGGCATGTCATGCAAATATGGCAGTCCTTTCTTTGCTGATGTTATTTTTGGAGATACACCCATGATGCAAAGTCATCCATCTTCATGAACTCTTGCACCAAGAGTATGACAATTGAAATGACTGAAGAGGGCTACCCAAACTTGAGCGGACACTCTAACCTTATTTCCAGCAATGTAGGGTCCACTGAAAGAGTGTTTCCTCTGTTGAAGCCAGCAGCAGTTCTGCTACTGAAAACATCACATTTACTACTGGTAACAGAGAAATGGTCCGATGGGGCACATTCCTTTTTGGCAAAAGTCCCATTACCACCCTCCCCTAAATACCGTCCTTGGGAATTCCTAGCAACCATATTGGAGCCAACATGTATTCTGCTGAGAAAAATAAAATATTTCTAATGAATTCTTTCACAACGTTTCCAACAGTATGGGAGCAGATTTACTAACATTCCATGCAATGCTGTACTGCTGTGTGAAAGAGAACAGTGTCATAGCAGCTAAGGTATACATTTCCGACTACAGACCAAAAGAAACTGCATTTTAAAGTATGATTACTAGTTCCTCTTAAATTCAATATGAGATATGGTACAGTTTTCCTCTCTCCCTGTACTGGTACTCTTTAAGTTGCCATGGACCAATACACATACCCTTGCACTTTAGTGTAAGGGTGTGTGTGCTGTGAGGCATGGATTTCGGGCACCCTTCCTGTACAAAACTATGCATCCATACTTTTCCCACTTTGTATGTGTGATGTAAAGCGCAGCACACATGTAAAGTTGAAAAATGTGGAGACTGAAAATTGCACCACTTTTGCACCTGATTTGAGTAGGCGAAAGGGGTTGGCTACAACCCCAGGCTACCAATATTAGTACTTAGGGATTTCCTTTAAAACCCATGGTAGCTGCATGATAAAGCCCATGCACCACCCATGCATGCAAAGTAGTCCAAAGTAGAGAAAGGTAACACAATGCACTATTTTACAATACTTTATAAAACTTTACAATACAAATCATGGTTTGTGTTGGAACGTAAATTCTATCACATCACTTTGCAATGGGTTTGCATTACATAGTGGAAACTGTTAGTGATAGCAAATCATGGCCCAGATGCACAGGCCTATGCTGTCTGAGCTAGTTAATGTGTGCCTTATAAGGCTAGCATGGTGTGTTTAGGCTAGAAGAACTCAGAAAATTATTTCTATGAATACATGGGTAGGTTAATTTAAATTTGCTTTATTACTTTTATTTGAATCATTACAAGTAACGGAGAAACTAGAGGAGAGTAAAGATTAATCTGTATAGATTCCTAATATTGACTTTCATCACTGATAAAACTAGGGTAGATTAGATAGTAGGCAGACACTTGATTCTTCAATACCTTGCAAGAGAAGTACTTAAGATCCACAATACTTTGCATGAGAAATAGGAGCAATTCACTGTCCCATACCTGGGATAACTGAACCCATAACTAAACTTCTCATTATGAGTTAGCGAGATCATAGAAATAAAAGTAACGATTAACTAACAGTAATTGATTATGACACTGGGATTAAGCTAAACAACTGGCACCTCATCACACTTTGATTGAGGTGGCTGTCCATTACTGCTCCTAAAAACACTGAACACTGCGTGGCATGCTTAACAAAGTTGTGCACGGTGTTTGAATAATGATGGTAAACAGATTAGATGTTCCAAGAAGTGTGGTACATGATGGCAAGATAATATTCAATAGTACTGAATCTTGCAGTTTGAGTCGAACTAAAAGTAAAGCAAATAAAAAGTATTGTTAAAATAAAATAAAATAATAATGATGATGATGATGGACAGATGAGAGTGCCATTGGCTACAGAGCAAGTGTATTACAGTGTGACAGAGTACCCTGTCAGACAAACTCTAAACATGGTCCATTGTAATGTGACTCAGAGCAAAAACCTGCTATAGGGTTTGACTTCTTATCTGCACATGCATACAAGTTGTAACAAAATTACGATAAAGACGGGGAAATTCATCGGCCAATCTATTGTGCTAGAAAGCTATATTGTTACATGGGTGACCTTTGTTCATAATGATACATATTTGCATGTTGTCCCATCTTAATAGAAATAAGTAAATTGTGATCTTTTAAAATGTGTGCTCATTTAATGATGAGCAGAGGTGGAATGCTCTTGTGCGTGAATTATGTTGGAAAGATGATAGTTCCTTCTAGAGCGGTGTTGAACATAATGTGTTTCTTCAGCATTGCTTGCATAAAGCCACATTTTTGAGACATACATGTTTAGCTCCAATAATGGACCACTTTCCTGATTTATATGCAGGCAGACCATAGGTTTGGCTTCAGCGGTGACTAGTCTGCTGGTGCCGTAGCCAAACTTCTCCAAAGGCCAACGGAGTTAGTGCCATCAAAGAAATGGCTATATGTCCGCCACCAAATGAAGATGGATGGACATATAGCCACGTTTTACTGTTCATCACTGCCAGGCAAACCCTGCTGGGGAAGGATAATAAGATGGTAATAATTCGCCCCTTGTTATAGGAGATGGCACTCATGGTGAGGGGAGCAGCACATTTCCTATTTAAAAAAAGAAAATCATGTTTCGGACAGCAGCTCCTATCAATGCATTAGCAACGACTACCCCCTTAGCAGGCATTTATAAAAGTAAGGGTCCGTCGGTCCGACAGGGGAGGAGTAATTTACTCTATCCCCCTGCCAGAACAATGTCCCGTCCTTCTATTTATAAATTCGGCCCTTCGTTGACAATGATTGGTTTACTCTCCAAACACTTCCTATTTGTTTTCCAAATTGAATTGAAGACGAGCTTTGAAGTCAGTAATGGTAAACATGATATGAAGCCTCCTGTGCTGCTTGATTTGTATTCATGTTTTTAACAGGATGAATGACAGCAGCAGTAGGAGCATGCACCTTGGTTTGCGTGGCCTGCACCTCAGGCCCTCACCAACTCTCAGAGACTGCTTCAGTTCCATTGTTTTCAAGAAGTGCTGAACATGTCAATATTCTAATACAAAATTGTATCTAAAGAGCATTATTATAGATCCAATCAAGAAATTTAATGTTCACGCGCCTGATTCTTGCAGACTGATTGTGGTTGTTCTGTCACATAAATCCATACATTATCCCACTGAGGCAAACATCCTGTTGGGGATACATGTGACAACTCCAGTCGTAAATGTTTTCATTTCTATATAAGCCTCACAAAATATGGAGGCTCTGAAATTATGTTAAAATCAAACATCCCAATTAAAATATTTCCTTTGGCATTTCTTGCTACCTATGTGCGTAAATCTGTCACCGCCGTAGCTTGTGAAAGTGGGTCATTATTTTTAACAACTCTGATTCGACATGGTAGTCTGGCTAATTATTTGTCTAAAAAACTCAGGAATTAATGTGTGCAATATGTAATAAATCTATACGTAATTAGGGTCAGGATAGTATGAGGTTTAGAGATTAAATCTGCATAGAGTGTTGTCACTTGTAGGGATTCAGTTAATCAATACATACATTAGGCAGTGTCTTTTATGTTTTTCAAAACTCTTTTGAAAATAAAGTGCTAGATTTAGGGCCATATTTATACTTTTCGACGCAAAACTGCGCTAACGCAGTTTTGCGTAAAAAAAATTAGCGCCAGCTAACGCCATTCTGAAGCGCCATGCGGGCGCCGTATTTAATCAATGACGTTAGCCGGCGTTAGCCGCCGGCGCTGCCTGGTGTGCGTGGAAAAAAACGACGTACACCAGGCAGTGCCGGCGTAGGGGGATATGGAGCTGGGGCGCCAAAAAATGGGGCAAGTCAGGCTGAGGCAAATTTTTCGCCTCAACCCGATTTGCGCCATTTTTTCCGACTCCCAACCCCCATAGAAATGACTCCTGTCTTAGCAAAGACAGGAGTCATGCCCCCTTGCCCAATGGCCATGCCCAGGGGACTTCTGTCCCCTGGGCATGGTCATTGGGCATAGTGGCATGTAGGGGGGCACAAATCAGGCCCCCCTATGCCACCAAAAAAAAATACTTACCAGAACTTACCTTAATGTCCCTGGGATGGGTCCCTCCAGCCTTGGGTGTCCTCCTGGGGTGGGCAAGGGTGACAGGGGGTGTCCCTGGGGGCATGGGAGGGCACCTCTGGGCTCCTTCCGAGCCCACAGGTTCCTTAACGGCTGCCTTTTCCAGGCGCTAAAAAACGGCACAAAAGCGGCCGTACGTCATTTTTTTGGACCCGCCCACTCCCGGGCGTGAATTTTGCCCGGGAGTGTAAATACGGCGCACATGCCTCGGAGTCAACTTTTTAGACGGGAACGCCTACCTTGCATATCATTAACGCAAAGTAGGTGCCCACGCTAAAAAATGACGCAAACTCCATGGACTTTGGCGCTAGACGCGTCTAACGCCAAAGTATAAATATGGAGTTAGTTTTGCGTCGGAATTGCGTAAAAAAAACCAACGCAATTCCGGCGCAAACAGAGTATAAATATGCCCCTTAGTGTTCTACAATTGTCTTAAAAAACCACACTATGCACTATTACATATTGCCTCAAAAATACATCTTTATGGCAGGCCAGATTTTGTATTTATTTGCAGAGTGGCAAACATCGACCTCTAAATGTATAGTAACATTAATTTTGAATGCCGACTTCTGAAAATATTCCACTTAAAGATGTAGAGTTTTGAATAAATTATGCCTTTTTCCTGGACAATCTTCAAAGACTGCACATCCAGTTTTCTACTTGATATTACGTCCATTGGTTTACATGATTCCTTTTATGAGCTTTATTAATTGACCGGTAAATAAGTTATAGCAAAACAACAATTATGATTTTAGGAAAGGGTGAAAGGCAATTTCATTGACAATAATTGCATGACCTTGAGTTGCTAAACAAATACCAATATATCTGAACAATGTCAAAAAACGACTTAAATTTGGCTGGTGCCCAATGGTTCTTAGGACCAAAAAATATTCTGAAACTGCTAGACCTGATATTGTTGCTATTGGTAGATAGTGAATGCAATTAAGTATCAATTGCAGAGATCTGATTGCTGCTTGAAGGTCAATAGCTCAAATCCTCACAGGTCCACTCAGTCTTTCATTCTTCTGAGGATGATGGAATGAGTGACACATTTATTTCAGTGCTTCAATGGCTGTTTATTGACGCTGTGTAACTGTGGATATTTATAAACTTGGCATCCTTGATGCAGTTTCCCCTGTCTTTTTGCCTGCGCATCCTATGTTTCGACTGTGTGCTGGACTTTGTTTTTGCCTTTTTTTGGTACTCTGGTCACTTTACCACTTCTGACTAGCGCTTAAGTGCAAGTGTTCTCTTTGTAAACTGTATTTGTAATTGTTTTTTCCATGGTTGGCATAATTGATTTACTAGTTCCTAGTAAAGTGCACTAGAGGTGCCCAGGGCCTTCAAATCAAATGCTACTAGTGGGCCTGCAGCATTGATTGTGCAACCCACATGAGTAGCCCTGTAAGCATTTCTCAGACCTGCCACTGCAGAGTCTGTGTGTGCAGTTTTAAACTGCCAATTCAGCCTGGCAAGTGTACCCACTTGCCAGACTCAAACCTTCCCTTTCTGTACATGTAAAGCACCCCTAAGGTAGACTTTAGGTAGCCCCATGGGCAGGGTGCAGTGTATGTTAAAGGAAGGACATGTGTATTACATGTCCTAACAGTGAAATACTGCTAAATTTGGTTTTCCACTGTTGCAAGGCCAATCTCTCCCATAGGTTAAAATGGGGACTGCCCTTAACTATCTTTTAAGTGCAATTTCCCATTGGGAGCAGATAGAGATGTGGAGTATGGGGTCTCTGAACTCACAATTTAAAAAATACATCTTTTGGTAAAGTTGTTTTTTAGATTGTCAGTTTGAAAATGCCACTTTTAGAAAGTGGGCACGTTCTTGCATAACCATTCTGTGCCTCTGCCTGCTTGAGTATTCCATATCTGGGTCAGATTGACAGTTGAGCTGTTGTGACTATCCTCTAGACAGTGACACAAAGGGAGTTGGGGAGTAGCCTGCATATCCTGATGCGTCTCCTGGGCCAGAGTGGGAAGGGATGAGCTGACATTTACAACTGAAAGGGCTGTGCCTGTCCTCACACAATGCAGATTCCAGCCCCCTGGTGTGGGTCTGGGGCCAGGCCTTGGCAAGGCAAAATCCTGTGAACAAGAGAGACTTTCCTTTGAAGTTTGTCTACTTCAAAGACATTAAGGGGTAGAAGTAGTGGACCCAAATTCCCAGACCTTTAGATTACTTCTGCAACCAAGAGGATCTTTTGCCAAGGAGAAGAGCTGAAGAGCCGGAGGAGGAGTACTGCCCCTTTGCCTGTGAGTGTGCTTTGCTGGATTGGCCTGCAGTAGCTGCTTGTGCCTTTGAGAGGGCAAAGACTGGACTTTGCTGTGTTTTCCTGCTTGTGAAGTGCTCCAAGGGCTTGGACTGAACCTGCCCCCTGTTCTGAAGTCACAGGGCCATCAAAGACTTCCTCTGCCAGCAACTGGACTCTCTTGCTGAGACTCCCACCCTGCCATGTGGTGTCTACTCCAGTCCCTGCACCCTTGAAAGGAGAAGCTGGTGGAACAAAGATGGAAACCACACACAGGAGCCATGCGGGGAAAAAATGGACACAGCATATGCTTTCTGGCTGAATAATCAACACACCTACTGCGTCACATCTGGAAAATCGATGCAACACCAGTGGGCGGATGACAAAATGGATGCATCACCCATGCAGCATGGCTCTTCAAAACTGTGTGCTGAATTTCGCAAGCATAATCTCTACACATTTGGAGACCTGCAGGTGAGGATCAGATATTTGGAATACTGCTCTGATGATAAAAAAGGGTGATCACAGTGAAATAAACTAGGACTTTCAGGCCTCCATGAGAAAGGTAGAGGATGAAATATAGAAATGTTCATAGAAGAATAGCTCAGTGAAGATTTTGTCTCCAAAGTGTTCGAATTTCTTCAAAGGGAGACATGCTTGCAGAGTCCCAGCTTCTACCCTGGCACTGGGGAGCCCTCCAAGACTAGTGGTGACCTGGGCTCTCAATTACTTGGACTGTGTGGGCTACTTTAAATTGTGGGCTGCATGTGCAGGTAGTTCTTTGTCATACAGTCCCACAAGCTACAAGGGTCCATATATCATTGAGAGAGTGCTTCTGGAAATTCACTTATGTTGGATGCTGATCAACGATGAGTATTGCCCATGGTAGATACTAATAAACATCCCAAGCATCACAGACACCTACTGTTAAACAGATCATTGAACCTTTCACATCAAGAATCAGGGGGTCATTTTGACCCAGGTGGTAAAAAACACCTACTGCCACAGTGACGGCAGCCAAATGACCGTTGCCGTGGCTACCAGCCGACTGCCATATTATGACCACAGCTGGATTTCCGCCAGCAGGATGGCAGAAATCCGGCTGTGGCTATGCTGGCGGATGGCAGTAAGGTGGTGCTACTGCTAGCAGCAGCTCCACGGCAGTAGACCACCAAGACCGTATCATGACACATGATACCGCCTGGCGGTGTTCTGCTGGCGGACGCTGCTGCTGGCAGCAGCGGCCCGTCCTGTCTCCTGCCGGAGGACCCCCTGATAACAGGTAAGTCGAGTGCCCCGACAGGGGAGGGGGTGTTGTGTATGTGGGGGGGTGGGTGTGCATGTCTGTGCGTGCTTGTATGTAGATGTGTGTTGCATGTTGTATGTGTGTGCATGTATGGATGTGTGAGTGCGTGTATGCTGTGTTGTGTGAATGTGTGTGCTTGTATGTATGCAAGCATTTGTGGATGTGTGTGTGAATGGATGTATGCATGTGTGGATGAATGTTGGAATGGGTGTGTGTATGCATGTGTGCATGTGTGAATGAAAGTGCATGTATGAAGGAGGGTCTGGAGAAGAAGGAGGGGTGAGGGGAATCTGTGGAGGGGGAAGGGGCGGGAAAGACCCGTATCAGTGACTGGGAAGGGATTCCCTGTCACTGATAGTGCCTACCGCCATGGTTTTCATGGCAGTAAGCATGCCACGAAAACCATGGTAGTAGGCGGGGTCATAATCCTGCAGGCGGGCAAGTAACGGCCGCCGGGCTGGAGATTGAAGTCTCCAGCCTGGCGGACGTTATCGCCATGGCGGTCGGTGTGGTACACTGGCGGTTTGGCTTTAGCCAAACTGCCAATGTCTTAATATGGAGAAAAGTACCGCCAGCCTGATGGCAGTACTTTCCTCCATATTAAAGCCGTCCGCCAGGGTCATAATGACCCCCTCAGGTTGCAAAACTTTGATGTGCCCTAGGATAAACTAGAAACTAGAGAAAACCGTGTCGGAAAGACCTTTAAGAAAAGACAAAAAAAGAACTGACAGGGTGGCAGAAAGTAGAATATGCATGATAAACCTCATCTCTAACTTTGAGGAAATGTGGTGCAAATTTGGAGACCTGCAGGTGAGTATCAGATATTTGGAATACTAGTCTGATGAAACGAAAGGGTTGTTGTGTAGCCATTTTAGTTATAGCTCCATGCACGTTATTTTAGCATACTATGCCTGCTACTGTGCACTTTAACCTACATATACATACTCAGCTTTGTTTATTATTCTTACAGAAGCCACTTTTGCAGACTTGTTTTATTTCTTTCTGTTTAGCTGTTTTTGCTTAGGCCAGCACTATGTTCTTAAAGAAGACATTCTTGTTCACTCTGTGCTCCTTTCAAGGCTGCAGTTAGATAGGTTGCTGGTGAACGTGGTAAAAGTTTTGTGTCTGACGTTCATAGAAAAACACACCTCCTTGCGCAGGGACACTTTCTTCCTTGTCCCTTACACATTAGAGGGAGATTCCAGCCAGAGAACCACAACTGTATGCTGATTGCTGAACGCTTCCCTACAGCTGCTTATGCAGACTTCAGGCCTTTGCTCAGATATGAGGGATGATGTCTTCCCAGGGGAGCCTGAAGGGCAGAATTAGAGCTTAACATGCTGTGCTCTATTATATCCTCGGTAGGAATTAGTCTATTGACTCTAGTGACAATATGGTAGCGTTATTTCTATGCTTCACTCTCCTTGTCACAATTCTAATCTTGTTGTGCTGTATCGTCCTGGTTATTGCAGTACATGCTTTGCTATCTAAGATGCACTCACTTCATTAAAACCTTATCGAAACATATATTGTTTGTCATTGTGTATGTGAGACTAATGTAACTGAGAGAAACGGATGAGACCTGTGTGACCACAATTTCTCTGAGAAATCAACTATGCCATGGGCTCGGATGCCGAATCATCACTGCTCTTGGGTAGAGATGAGGCACTGCTAGTTAGCCAGAGCAAAACCCGGATTAAGGGCAACTGGTGTCTCCTGTAGTGGGTTAAGACTCAGTCTCCCACACTGCAGGTGATTCTTTCCCTCAAAATCCAGTAGTCTTATTAGAACAAATGAGAGCCTACCCGACATGGTGCGGCCAATGTTTGGTCAGGCTCTAATCTTCAGGTCCTCCTGAGTATCCCTGTCTCACTATATACAAAAACACCTCAGTACTATATACGGAGACGTTCGTGGTATTGAGGATTTCCTCCTCAGCTAAGTAGGGAACACCTATCTGACGCTGGAAGTTGTTCAAGCTTGAACTCTAAAAGGATATTGCCCTGTTATTTTGCTTACCTCTGAACAAACTGACCATTCAACATGGCGAACCCGCGGCAGGTAGCAATTGGAGTTAATATTAGACCACTCCTTACTGCACATTTATTGGCATATGGCCTAATGGCCCGGGGGGTCCAGTCACATTTTTTGTTACAAAACAGAACTCTTTTATTCTTGGGTCACATTTCCAGCAGTTGATGGGAACACAAATACATTTCATCATTATACACCTGCCAAAGTGCCAGGACAATACAGAGCATATTCATATTTAGAAATACCTTCATCTTATCAAGAACATAATAATTGGCTTGATGGCGCCCTACCCCACACAATTTTACCTGTTAGGTTAGGTCCTCTAAGTAATGATTGTCGTACCTGGCCTTTACTGACTGTTATACACCTCACCCTGCTGCAGCAAACCTAACGGTAGCTGAAGTCCATTGCTTATATATTGATCTGATGTCAATATACAGACAATTAGTGCTGTTTGTAATGCAAACATTCAAAACAAACACAGCACGTGCTGCTCCAGTACAACCACAAGCAGTAACGCCAAGCATGAATCCTGCAACTGTTCATTAGGTCATGGGTAAGGTACCCAAACGAGAAGTAATACCATTTCGGTCAGCTCAAATAATAAATGCAGTGGAAGCAGCATTTCCCCATACGGGACCTCAGGATAAACACAGAATTTCAACAATGTGCTTGCCATTTGGGATGGGTCCCACAAAAGATAACTGCAATATATGGGGCACGGTATTTGCCACGCTCTATACTACCACACACAGTACTCCAACACTTGCCAATTTACTGGAGGTGTTGAAATTTTTTTTGCATGAATAGGGGGCTGCCCCAGCCCAGGATTTGGGGACGCAATTAATGGGCAACTTTGTCATAGTATCATCAATTATTTTAAGTAAGCTTAAAGGGGAAGCGGTCGCATTAGCGGTGTGCATGTGGCTCCGGGATGTCCCTTAATAGGATCAAGAATGCGAGCTGCCAAATATTATTGTGGAGACCTACTGTAGTATTGGTCGAGATAGTCTGGGGGCCAGACCAACGAACCCACAATTTCTGTGTAAATCTAATAAACATACATTTTACCGAGCAAGCTCCTGAGGGTAATAAGAAATGCTGGGATAAAAAACAAAAAACTCCTAAAAATGAAGGGGAGAATCTCCACGCACAGAGAACCCGCAGAATACATACAATCTTAGAGATAGTGATAGTATAAAAATTCCTACTGATACATCCCAATCTTGTTCCTTTCAGGACTCATCGGAAAAACGCAGTGAGAGAGGTGGGCCGTTGGAGTGAAGAACAGAACACGTGAAACTGAGACAGGAATCACAACGCTTGACAGAGGTTTCTGTTAAAAAGGAAGAGAAACCTCCCCAACAAAATCCCCAATTAAAAAGAAAAAGGTGGCAGCAGTTACGGTTCTCTTGAAGAACAGGGAGTGGGCACTAGCGCTACTAGAGAGCGTGGCAGAGGTCACCATAGTTCACCGGAACCCTCTAGAGCATCTGGAGGTGAAAGCAACTAATGACTTCTTACAAGTAGAAACTGTGGACATGCGTGTCTCCATGCTCAACAGGGTGTACAAAGTAATGCTACTTTTAGAAGGGGACATTGAACGCACAATAGACACAATCTTTGGGATCCTGTGGTAAACCTATATGATATTTTGTTGGCCTAACACGATTGGCCACCTGAATTTGTCCGTACCTGCCTATATGGGGAAGGTTTTATTAAACCTTCTTTCTCGCCCCTTGTTCCTGGGGAACTCGCAGAATCCTACACCATCGATTGGGCATTGGTGCAGGCACCCGCGTTATATCGAAACCAGGCAGGATGGGACAAAGATTCCCCCTACCATGTAATTCCTATTAAAAATCAACCACAACCCCAATATCCAATAAAACATGATGCTAAAGCACCCGTGAGGCAAATCATCACATATTTGGAGTACCAGGGCGTCATTGAACCCTGCGTCTCCCCAATGAATAATCCTTTATTCCCAATAGCTAAACCGGACCATTCATACAGAATAGTCTTAGACTACAGACACTTAAACAGTCATACATGGACATATGCTATACAAAACTCACATAGCACAGCACAGATAAACACCATAGGCCTAAATGTATACTTTTTTACCGCCACATTTGCGCCATTTTTTTATGCAAAAGCAGCACAAACTTACAAAATTCAATTGTATTTTGTAAGTTTCTGCCGATTTTGCGTCAAAAAGCAGCACAAATGCGGCACTAAAAAAGTATAAATATGGACCATAGTGCGTAAAAAATACAAAATAACACTGGACATTTCCAATGGTTTCTTCTGCCAAAATATAGCACCTGAGAGTAGAGACTTAACAAGTTTCAGTGCACTAGGCTCCCAGAAAAAATTCTGTTGTTTACCCCAGGGGACCCTGAAGCATTGTCCTATGTAGATGATATCTATCTCACGGATGATGAATTACTACAACATTTAAGATGGGTAACCCGCATTGTTGTGGGATTTGAGGAGTTTGGCTACAAATTCAATTTAAAAAAAACAAAAATAGCCTTCCTCAGCGTCCTGTTTCGGGGATATGAGCTATCGAGTGAAGTAAATTGCCTTGCACCACAATTCTTGGAAAAATGCACACAATTATAACCTCGAAATACCATTAAAAAACTCCAATCTCTATTGGGTTTCCTAAATTTTGGAAGAACTTACATTCCTGATTATGCATCATGCATAAAACCTTTATATGACATAATACGTCATCACTTTTCTAGTAAATATTGGACAGTCAAACGCACACGCATCCTCAGAGATCTGCAAACAGACATGCTTGCAGCACAACATTTACACACAAGGGACAACAAAACACATCTGGTCATCACAGTAATTGCTGGTGCCAACGGTGTCAAGAATCCTCAAACTTGCCATGTAATAACAGTGAAACGTACCAGAAAAGCTAAAGGAGTGATGGTAAAGAAGTATCCACAGTGGAAAAAGCAATGTACTTCCTGGAGAAAGGTTTGTCGAGTCTTGCTACTCACATTGCAAAGAAAATGCAGAAGAAAGGAATCCAAGAGACCAAATGAGAAGTTCAAACGTTAAGATGTCGTTCTAGTGTTGCACTCAATTTTGTTGCTACGATACGCGCATGCCGCTAGAGAGCTTTGCACTTCAACTGTGACCTGACAGGAATCCAGATGTGCTGAGAGAGCGCTCATTGTGATATAAACATTTTTTGAAGCAAACTTGGCTTTGCGTGCATTTCAAAGACTATTCAAGTTAACCACAGTTAATATTTAATTGCTTAGAAACAGAGGCAGTGACAGAAGGTTTTCTCAGCTTATGAATGAGTTTCCGGTTGGAAGCATTCCTTGTGATCATCCAAACAATATAAAAATATATTTAATCAGAGTTTGAAAGGTTTACTGGAAAATATAAACACTACGAGTTAAAGAAGTATACAGAGTATTCTTAACAGAAAAGATAAACATAAAACAGACAACAGAAGATACAATCTTAACTCATTATCCTTGACTTTCATATATATATATATATATATATAGCAACTAATCAAAATTATTTAAGAATGTGCAGTCAAACGAACTCAAAATATATATGTATTAGTACAAAGTTCGAGAGGTAAGATAATCTTCACTTACAAAAAATGGAAAACAACTTCTAAGAAAACTATATACTAGTAATAGAGAAAGACAGAAGCAAAATTCTTAGAGAGCTCAGGGTAAGAGAGTGATAAATAATTGTTAAGCGAACCTAATTCTTAGCAAATGTAAATTAATTATGTAGTTACAATAGTGTGTTCCTAGTAATTTTATTTGTAATTTTACAGGTGCTCTTATCCCGTTAAGATAAGAAGTGAGTGGCAGACTGAGCATTAGAAGAAACACCATCTCTGAGGCAGTCTCTCTATATCCAATTCCCCTTCCCCCCTCCAGGGTGCTCAAAATGGAGATTCTATTTAGTTGTGAGTATTCTGGGTTGAGACTGAGGATTTATCTTCTGCTCCTGAGGAAATCAAACCAAGGTACTCTGACAATCAGTTTCACATATGTAATTTTCAATGAGGGAGAGAGCGTCTCGATTGCATACAAATCACATTTGTACTCAGCAGCAGAACTACGCTTTGCTCCCACTGAGAAAATTCTCACTGCTGTACAGATGGCTGTCATTCAAGAAAGACCTCTAGCCCAGAGCAAACACATTATTGTTGTCTCTCCAATTCCAGCCCTTGAGGCTGTCACCAAAGCCATCATTCAAAACGCTAAAGCATTACATCCACGTTGGATACAATGGGCGACGTCTTTGACAGCCACTGATGTAGAATACATTTTTGACCCAAAATTACAAACTCAAGAATTTTTGCAATATAAACTAGAATTCCCATTTCCAGCAAACACACTACCTCTTGATCAATATCAAAGAGTCATGTACACCAATGGCTCAGCGCAACCTGCAATTGGCACAAAGCATCAATACTCTGCTGCTTGCGCAGTCGTAAGCGGCTATATGGAGGATAATAAAATTTGTCCCCAACATACGTTAATGCAAACCCTAGGGGATTGCACAGAACAACTAGCAGAGCTAAAGGCTCTGGTAATGGCATTGGATCACACGGATCCTGCAAAGCTAACACTGATTGTCTGTGATTCGCACTACTGTGTCCAGTCCTTCAATGAACACCTGCATTACTGGCGCCGGAATGGGTTCAGACATTCTAAAGGCAACACAATCAAACACAGACTTCTGTGGGGGAAATAGCAGATCCGAGGGAAACGCTACCAAATGTCTATGTTGTACATACACTTGGACACCAGCGCATTGGAATACACATTGCTGGAAACACATTGGCTGATGAAGCCGGAAAGTCAGCAGTAGCTATGGCCACTGTTGCTGCATTAACCCGCTTAGGTGCGAAAACGGACGATGACATATGGGCTGCTGCGAAAGCTACCACTGAAGGTACGCCCTATGCAAAAGCATTTCCTGCTAAATATTCATACCAAATGGGAGGCTGCCTAAACGCTTAGGTTAAGCTACCAGGTGTAGGGGTTCGAGAAATTTCCAGCAAAGATATAAGACCATGGTTGATTAAAGCAGCGCGTGAGGGGGCAACATCTGCCCATGCTGGTGTGGTGGCTACATTATCATTGTTACAAGCCCATTTTTGGTTGCCAGGCCTATACAAAGAGGCCAAGCAGTATGTCCTTTGTTGTGACATCTGCCAACAAATTAAAGTTTCCACTGCCAAAACCCCACCGTAGACACCCCTCCATATTTCAAACAAACCATTGCAATGTGCGTACTTGGACCATTGTGGCCCCCTAACACCGGACAGTGCATACATAGTTGTTGTTGACTCCTGCTCCAGATTTCTATGGGCGTGCCCACAACGCTCAGCAGATGCTCAGACTGTTATTAAAGATTTGCGGGTCTGTATCAGTACATATGCAGTTGCGGTTTTCCACTTGTACCAGGGCCCTGCTTTCGCCTCAAGGGCATTCAGGGATGCCATGGCTTCATTGGGGATCCTACTCCATTTCATCCCAAGGGAAATAGTGTTGTGGAGCGACTAAACCATGACTTAAAGCAATCCTTAACAGCCAGAATCTTAGGCACGGGTCGTAGTTGGCTTGATCAACTGTATGGAGTGCAGAGAGCACTTAACAATCTGCCTAGAAGGTCCTTGGGGGTTCATACTTCATATGAGTGCCTGTTCAGAACTCGAATGTTTGTTCCAGATCTTGATGGTCCTGGCGTGGTGGCGGCAGAAACTCCCTTTGACGTAAATGAACGTGTCACTATCTTACAGGAGTTGCAACAGTTCTGTGACGACAATGCTTCTGCCAGTGCTGCCTCCACAGGAATTAAGGAGGTACCTGTGATGCCTACAAGTTGAATTCCTAAAGTTGGGGATCTAGTACGTGAAAAGGTTGCTGTGAAAAAGGAGTTCAGTCCTTCTTATTGTGCACCGGTCCTAGTCTTGGGAATACACTGTACAAGAACTGTCATTCTACCACTGTTGGCTGGTGCTAAAGAAAACCACTTTGTATCTATTGACAATGTCCTTTTACACCATGTGGCCAATCCTGCACATCAGATGAAAAGGAACAACCAGTGGTTCCTGAATCCCTCTTACTAATGGTAAAGAAGTTCCTCTACAAGTTGTACGCAGCAACACTGACACCTCTCCGAGCTTGGGGAGGGTGGAAAATGTTCCACTAACATATGTTTTAACAAATAATACAGAAACAATTGATCAATTTGACACAACTTCAACACATACGGATGGCATCATTTATTCTGAACCACCGCAGGAAACACCCACCTACAAACACGGCTCCAGCTTTTGCACAAACTGCTTCTGGATATTTTGCCGACATCAACGACAATGTCTCGGACTCATACGCCTCTTCAACACCTGAACTGTCAAAAACACATAAGCTGATAAATTGGCTTAAAGCATCTTACTTTATTCTTCCAAGGAACTATCAGTGGCTTTCCTTGACTATACTGGCTTTCCTGCTATGGATTGGGTTTATTATAACATTCTTTTTACTAATACATGGTCATTTTCTTCCTGAAAAATTGACAGTTGAACTGGTGGATGAGATCCTAAAACCACATTTGTCTTCTCACAAGGTCCATAGAGACTTGTCTTTTGTAAACATTTCTGCTATACCAATTCCTGATGGGATTGTTTGGGATGAAATAACATTTGATATATATACGGCCCGACAGAGGTCATTCAAATACTATATGTGCTTAAACTTTCAATGAATGCTATATTAGTACCCGGAGTAGTTTCTGATGATTGGGATGTGAAAACAGTTGATTATATGATGACTGATTTGCAGTATTACAATGTATTTAAAAACAAAGACGTTTACCAATCTAAAGAGAATAATGGTGATGTGTTTTGCTATAATTATTATGGGCACGATTTCATCCACAGAGCAAGTACCCAAAAGACCGTTTTAGTTACACACAATGGGAACATTGTGTGACTCCACCACAAGGGAGTTCTAAAACATATTCTGAAAAGTTTACATATTTTTTCTGGGCACAATGTTAAAAATGCTGAGTCACATTATTTTAAATTGCCACCGACAGAAAATGTATGCATATTATTGACAAATACAACATTTCTTTATTCGGATTTCTTTGTTTCCTGGTTAACTATAGAAGGCTATGAATATTGGATGAGGTTGATTGACTTAAAAAGTGTGTGGGGAACTAAACATTGGCAAATACGGGGGAAGGAAGCTTTGTTTAGAGTATGCCTGATACCTGTTCAAATTATTATATGTTTAATTGAAACTGTACAACTAACAAGTTGTTTAGGCTTAGCAAAGATTAAGGAATTGAAAACGTAAAATTTCATAAATGGCAAAAATATGCAACTGAAGATCACCTCAATGATTGGATCCAGAATGGCACGCTTAATGTTTCACTGTCACGTCCTGGTGGGTGGTTTTTGTGGCCAATAGATACCAATGGGTGTCAAAAACATTTTATAAACTCCACGGGTTTTTTAGAATGGCTGAGTGACCACGATTTCCCTGAGAAATCAACTATGTCATGCACTCGGCTGCCCAATCATCCCTGCTATTGGTTAGGGATGAGGCACTGCTAGTTAGCCGGAGCAAAACCCGGACTAAGGGGGACAGGTGTCACCTGTAGTGGGTTAAGACTCAATTTCCCACACTGCAGGTGACTCTGACACTCAAAATCCAGTAGTCTCATTAGAATAAAGAGAGCCTATGTGCCAGGGTGATCACATTGAAATAAACTAGAACTTTCAAGCCTTCATGGGAAAGGTAGAGGACCAAATATAGAAGTGTTCCTAGAAGAGTAGTTCAGTGAAGATTATGTCCCAAAGTGTTCCAATTTCTTCAAAGTGAGACATGTTTGCAGAGTCCCAGCTTCTCCCCTGGCACTGGAGACTCCTTCAAGGCTAGTGGTGGCCTGGCCTCTTAATTACATGGACTGGAATCTTCTACAGAGAGCCAGGAAGTGTAGCCCCTTTTTGGGTGTCCTTGAGACCTCCAAGAGACTGGGGGCAAGCCAACATGCTTTTGGAGAGCACACTTCAGGGTGACACAGCAGCAACTGGTTTGCCCAGGCCAGCTACGATGCAGGAAGGTTGTGTAGTCCCTTCCTAGGGCAGAAATTACTCCTTGAGCACAACAGATTCTTCTGTCAGCGTGTATTAAATGGTTCAGGGTCTCAGTGCCACATTCCTGGTTTATCTGTGCTTTGCTGCAGTGTGGCACCAGTATATATGCTGTAGTGTGCCTTTGAAGTTGGGTGATGTTCAGAGTGTTCTCCGTTGAACCACAGATGCCTCCCCTAAATTTCAGTCATGTCTGCCATGGGGCTGTAGAATGTAGATCTTTATCTTTACTGGATCTATCTCTGAGAGGCTGAGTGTCAGAACCTCTCCCTCCGATCTTTCAAGCCAGGCCCACAAATGGTAGAGGTACTCATTCCAGTTGTGTGCCCAACTTTAAATCTGCTGCTGGGAATGCACAGATGTGCCCCTCCATCCCCCAGTGTGGTCTCAAGTTGGAATAAAAGGCATGTGAAGCATCTTAGGGCAGAGAAATGTTCTGTTTCTAGAAGAGGCATTTCTCCATGATCATTGACAAAACCACTTCTACCATAGGAAGGAGGAAGGGCTATGTCAGGACAAATAGAATGACAGTAAACAATATGAGGCTGTTATGCTACTATCCAGTGTTGCAGGTAGGAATAATTGTAATTGTAACACTTTCCTCATGTTAACCTATGGGCAGGGCAGCTCTCCTATGCAGTGAAAACACACATGAGTATTCTTCATTCTCTGGGCATACCTGCCCTTGCAAACATACAAGACTGCATTGGTAGGCTGGAAACATGGTTAAAAGCACCATAGATGCAAGTGCAAACACAGGCTGAATATAGGTTCAAAGCACCATTAGTGCTTATGTGCACACCCAGACCTGCTATGACAGCTGGATATGTATTTAAACATGCCATATGGGCAAGTGAACTCACAGGCCTGCTATGACAGGCGTAGCACGTGTTTGGTAAACATTTGGGCACACATGCACAAACAGGCCAGTGCCACTTCCCATATATGTTGGAGGGAGCACCCATTTCCACATTGTATTGACAGTGGGAAAGGTCCCCGGGCCTTAAGGCCACTGTGTAGTGAATTAGCAAAAGCCAATGGGAAGAGCTGGTTCCCCTAGGTAGGGAACCCCAGTGGGGGTTCTTCCATACTGGGCATGGGACACCATTGTGTACCTGCCCAGCCTTTCTTCTATCATCTGAGCCTTCGTTCAAAAGGTGCTCTAGGTTTAGAAGAGGGTCCCCTCAGGATTGGCTATGAAGACAGAAGTGCCAACCTAAGCACAAGTGCAACTGAACCTCCTCAGGCATCGGCAGACCTGATACAGGCATTATGGGCTATTCTAGTAGATGCCACATGCATTGCAATGTCTCACTAGTAGCCAGGCTGTACCTGCCCCTTTTTACAGGGCACTCCGGAACCAAGCACGTAAGCGCCCCCTCCTAGCATTTGTAGGCAGGCCACGCACACTTTCCCACAGTGGGAAAGTGCCCAGAATCAGAAGGCTACACAAAGAGCGCCAGCAAAAGACCAAGAAGAAAAAGCAAAATAATTCAGGGAAAACCCCTTAAAAGAATCATCTCCAACACTCCTTTTGTCTGTATTACACTACAGTTATGAAACATCACTTGAGCTTATTCTAGGTGAAACTATGCAAATACATGTTACTTTTTTCTTCCAAAGTTAAAGATTTAGAAGCAGACAGAACTAAGGGGGTCATTCCGACCCCGGCGGGCGGCGGGCGCCGTCCGCCTGGCGGGAACCGCCACTTGGCCGCTCCACGGTCAAAAGACTGCGGAGGCCATTCTGACTTTCCCGCTGGGCGCCCGCCAAGGGAGCGCCCGCCGGCCCAGCGGGAAAGGCCCTGCAACACAGAAGCCGGCTCCGAATGGAGCCGGCGGTGTTGCAGGGGCGCGACGGGTGCACCCGTCGCGATTTTCACTGTCTGCTATGCAGACAGTGAAAATCATGCTGGGCCCCTGTTAGGGGGCATGGCAGTGCAGGGGCCCCCAGGGGCCCCACGACACCCGTTCCTGCCATCCTGTTCCTGGCGGTAAAAACCGCCAGAAACAGGCTGGCGGGAAGGGGGTCGGAATCCCCATGGCGGCGCTGCTTGCAGCGCCGCCATGGAGGTTCAGCCCAGCCAGGGGAAATCCGGCGGGAAACCGCCGGATCCCCTTTTCTGACCGCGGCTTTACCGTCGCGGTCAGAATGGGCAGGAAAGCACCGCCAGCCTGTTGGCGGTGCTTTCCGTCGTTCACGGCCCTGGCGGGTTTTACCGCCAGGGTCGGAATGACCCTCTAAATCTTTTCATAGATGTATATAAGTCACAGGATTGAATAATACAAAGGACTATGACCAACAGATTGAAGATCGATCGTGACTACCATCCACTGCACCATCGAAGAGGAACTGTCAGAGACAGGAATGCTATACATTAGGACAAGAGAGTAATGCCAAACAGTAACAAAGAAACTAGAAGCTGTGGCTTCTGTGACTGGATTTAGTGAAGACACAAGTGCTATCAGATTCAGTTACCTTGATGCTGTTGTAGCAGAATTTGGAAGCATTCTAAAAACCCAGAAGATGTAGAGGAAATGTTCGTACCATGAGATGTTAATTACATTATTAGAGACATTATATGATACTAGGAGCATTCTTGTCTGACACCAAGATCGAACCTCCCATAATGGTTCTATCAACTGTTTTGGGACAATTTCAAATGAAGGTGTGTGTGATGAAGTCTTCCCTGTCTATCAGGGAGCAGGATGCGTGAGCAAGGATAGCATTTAAAGGCCTACTTTCCCTCTCCAAACCCAAACAGTGGAACCAAGAAGATATTTTCTTAATTTAAATAAATTTAGATTCAGGCATATTCAAGCAAGGCAAATTTGTTGTCATGTTTTTTGGCAGGTCACTTGGAAGTTCTGAAGTTACACCTGTTATAGTTGTTTGGGACAAGGCACTAGAATTCGCCAGCAGGAACCAAATCAGCTGTCAAATTGAGGCTCATATTTAATATGGTTGCATTATGATTCCACTACTTTTTTGACGCAGTCACAACTCAAAACTTTAGTTAGGGAGACATTACAAGGATTGAGAATGGGAGTTCCCATGCATCCTCCGATGTATTTTGATGCTAACCCAGATTTATTAAGGTCAGTGAACCTGAGTGTGCATCAACATAGTGATCCTGTCCAAGAGGGGAGTGATAAGGAGAAATATCTTAATTTCTCATTGTTACTTCCTCCATCTCTTCCTGCACAAAAACAATTCTAGCCGTAACACAGTCACCTTTGAACCATGGTGCAGGGGTGTCTGCATTGATGCTAGGCCGCCAGTAGTGCACCAGCGCCAGTGCAATGAGAGATCAGAAGTGCAACATAACTTAGTAGATATGGGAGATCTTTGCTCTCTCCTTTTCACACAATGAAACACAGAAAGCTGCCTTGCTGCATTGTGTTGCAGGAAAGGTTTACATCTGGACCTTAGGGACTGATTAGGAGTTTGGTGGATGGAAACACCCATCTGCCAAACTCCCAATGGGGTGGTCGCATCCGTGCTGGTGACCTCCCTACCCGCTCCATCATGACTTTCCCACTGGGCTGACCGGCAGAAAGCAATGAGCTCAGTAGCAAAGGTGGGGGTGGGGGCTGCACTGCCCATGCAACAGGCACTGCGGAGGTACTTCTGTGGACTCTGCACTTGTTCTCTGCAAGCCTTTTCATGGCGGTGGAATTGGCATGAAAATGCTGGCGAAGAACAAGGTTGTTATTAACAGGGTGTTGCTGAGTTTAGCGCCGCCCTGGCTGATTACAACTTGCACCTCAGTCAGCCCGTCAAATTCTAAGATCCTGTCAGGGACAGCAGTAGGTTGGCAGGTCTGCCTGCAAACCTCATAATGTGGCAGTTCGACCACCACAGCCGTCCAACAGCCACCATGAGGCTGGTGGTTTTCGGACTGCCAGCCTCGTAATCAGGCCCAGAGTCATATGTTTTTTTTGCCTTTTGTCCACTTATTCTTTGTCCTTTTGTTTTGTATACAAATGTTTATCTAAACATGTAAATCGAAAAGAGGAAAATCAACTATCTCAATTTTACACAATTTATGTAGCATAAAAATATAATGGTTGCCTATTAGAATTAAAGACAATGAGCTAGTTATAAAATGTATTTACATATAGATCCATTGAAAGCATCACTTGTACTATAACAACACATAGGGGGTCATTCTGACCCTGGCGGTCCAAGACCGCTTGGGCCACGGATGACTGAAGCACCGCCAACAGGGTGGCGGTGCTTCATTGCCAATTCGGAAAACCGGGTCCGGCGGTTTCCCGCCGGATTTCCCCCGGTTGGGCGAATCCTCCATGGCGGCGCTGCAAGCAGCGCCGCCATGGGGATTCTGACCCCCTTCCCGCCAGCCTGTTTCTGGCTTTTTTTACCGCCAGGAACAGGCTGGCGGGAACGGGTGTCCAGGGGCCCCCTAACAGGGCCCCAGCCTGCTTTTCACTGTCTGCCTAGCAGACAGTGAAAAGCGCGACGGGTGCAACTGCACCCGTCGCACACCTGCAACACCGCCGGCTCCATTCGGAGCCGGCTTCTGTGTTGCAGGCCCCTTTCCCGCTGGGCCGGCGGGCGCTACCTTAGGTAGCGCCCGCCGGCCCAGCAGGAAAGTTAGAATGGCCCCAGCAGTCTTTTGACCGCGGGGTGGCCGAATGGCGGTTTCCTCCAGGCGGGCGGCGACCGCCTCCCGCCGGGGTCAGAATGTCTCCCAAAATTCCCTAAATGCTCCCTAATTAATTTAATGTAAAATAACATCTAAACTTACCTTGTTTTGCAAATATATAAAAGTTTGTTTTTAAACGTAGAAAGAATTTAGATTAAGGGCATGAATGGGGAATTGTTGAAGGGAATTGAGTGGTTATGTGAACCTAACCAGTGATACTTTAATGAAGGAATGCAATGTGATTTATGAAGATGGTTATCCTAATGTGAACAGCAATATTTATTGATATATTATGTTCAGTGCCTTAAATATTTCTTTATTTGAGGAGGAATTCATGATCATGATTTTAGTATGGAATGTCATTATATATTTAATGCAATTTGAGTTGACGCATTTGAAAGACTGGACCCGGAGGGACTTGCCAGTATAAGACTTGAAACCTGAACTATTGGGGCCTGATTTATGAAAAGTTAGTGCCGCCTTGGTGTCATCTATTGATGCAAAAGTGGTGCAAACTTGCAAAATATAATTATATTTTGTACGTTTGTGTGCTTTTGTGTCAGAAAATGACGCAAAGCAGGTGCTAAATATTCATAAATCAGGCCCTTAGTCTTTTGGCATGTTGATGAGATATGCGGGACAGTGTTTGGGTGATACACAGGGGAGGGTGTCTTCTGTTGTGTCTCCTTTTTGTTGAAGATTTTTTATATATCGTGGTGGGTTATTAAAGGGTACCATAGTAGCTTTTTAATTTTACCAAATAGTTTGTGTGTGATTGTGTGGTAGAATCTATCAATATTTTATATGGATTAGTGATGTATTAAACAGAAATTTATTTTTTTATTTCTGTATTATCACTGGTCATTTTTGAGGGTGAGAGGTTGATGGTAGGGATTTGTATGTATGAGGGGGAAGTGTTGTTGTGATATGTTGTAGGACATGTGAGATGTTTATCAAGGGGAAAATAGACTTATTTTGCTTTTATTTTAAAAAGTAGACTGTATGTTAACAAGGATACAGGTTTAGAAAATCTTCTCATATCATGTTAGGTAGTTTCAATTTGACTTCCGAGTTTCAACAAAAATTGTTCTATTTGGGCTAGAATTGCCATCTCAAGAGTCCAAATACTAATGTGCAGCTTTCTGAAAGACGTTCATGTGTTACAAAATATCTTTTTCACCCAAGTAAGGCATTGCTATAGCCACAATTGTTTGTTCTTCCATGCATTACGCATAGATTCTTTACTTGGTGGAGTTATTTCATAATTTAAAAATAGATTTATTTTCATATTAATTTCTGTTCACTCTCTGAAATTAATAGGTAGTCAAGAAACATATAATTGAATTCTGATTCTGGAGTTTAACATCACTAACATTTTCAAGAGTCTGGCAAACAACCCAAACATTCCCATTTAGCATGGAGTACAGAAAACTCACTTTAGTTTTTTTGTTTTGTTGTTGAACTATTTCTGTTGTGATAATAAAACAATGCAATATGAGTGTCTGAATCAGACTTTTCCCAAGATGTATCAGATCAATTAACTCTTCTAATTACTCTTGTTTTTCAAAAGACCTATATTTTACATTTTCTGTCACACTAGATTTTATAGTTGTAGTGTTGAATTTCCTAATGCACCAAGTTGATAAACATCTGCAGTCCATGTATTGAAAATTGCTGCTTAAGCTTCTAAGAGAACACAGTTTCAAAGGACGGGTAGGAGAGCTTTAGAGGGATGGCTATCTGGTAATGGACAACCTATTCCTTTCTGCAGAAAAACATGGCAACAATATATATGGTATAAAGTCCCCCTGCCATATATTATAAAGATATTGTCACTGAAGAGTTTCATGACCATATAGAAAAATGGGTTCAAAGACTGAGTTAGTTTAGTAGATTATGGAACTCTGAGGTGACTTGCAATATTGTTAGCATGAGCAGCAGGGGATACTTTATTCCATAAAATACATGTCCTCACCATTACCTTTCCCACAAACCACATCCATCCTTGGTGTATAGCTCTTATACATGAAAAAGAAAGCATGTTTGCAAACATGATAAACAAAAGTAGGATCAACACATCAAAAAAGCTGTTAGATATTTGTTGCAAAAACATATTAGAATCAGTTTAATACAAATCATTTTTTTTCCAAAAGTGCCAGAGCTCTGAACGTCTAGAAACATGTAAAACAATAAAAAGCAGTGGAAAATGCCACAAAGCTTGCACATCAACACCAGTTTTTAAGCAGTGTCCATATATAGCAGTCCTTTAACTCATCAAGCAATGGAAATGCGATGGGTGCCAACCCGGCCGGGCACCTATCACCCAAGGTGTCCAAAAAACCGCTGACTAGGGAATGGTCAGTGGTTACGTAGAATACATGAACAAAAGGCCAGGGCACACCGAAGAAAGTTCTGTGTGGTTGATCCAAGTGGTCATTCAATCAGAGTCGAAGTCCAAAGCACAAATGAAACTAGACATTTATTAAACGATGAAAAGGTGTGGTCAATATTCAAGTCAAAGACCACATGTGTCACAATCAATCCAAAATACAGCCAGCAGCCGACACGTGTTTCGTCTCCTAGACTTTATCGAGGTTGTGGGATAGATAGACAATATATACATATTGGTATAATGGGACAATGACTAGTTAAGTATATACAAACATGATGTATTGAAGCTAGGGAATAGAACAGATACCCATGTGTGACTACATGCCCGGCACAACCAACTTCTGTGAATACATATGTGAACATACTAGTAAATTATACAGAATTATTGTAATGCGCACCGTGCGTAAACAACAAAGTACACAAGAATAATGTACAGTGTGTGAGACCAAGAAAAAGTGCAACCACACTCAAGAAAAAGAAGCCTGATGCCGTATACTGAGTATGCACTATTATGACAGAGAGCAAGTGACAAGTCCCGCAATCAGCCCATACATGAAAAAGACACCAGAAAGTGAGTGAGCAATTATATATACCCAGGGAGCCATATGGTGTGAAAAAGTATATAAAGTCAAAATAAACGGAGAATCAAGTACCTTTAAATATGCAAATATGGACTAGAGTAGGTATTGGAAAAAGGAGTTCCGAAAAGGGCGTGCTTGGTTTCCCCTTTGTAGCCCAGAGGGAATATATATATGTTGAAGTGAGACATGTCAAGTTTGAAAAAGTCAGGACAGTGATTCTTTAGTTGTGATATTTGTGTGTATGCTCCTAACATGTCACAAGTCAGATTTTTGGATAGCTTATCTGCCTGTTGGGCTGTAGTATTACAAACAGTGCTGTTAATAGGTGGTCACTTCAATACTATAAAAATGCTCACTTAGAGGACTCTTGCACTGCATATATGAGAGAGAGGAGATGGTTGCAGAGTTGGAATTAAACAACTTTATTTATTAGGGGATTTTCCCATATTTCTGCATTGATGTTCTATACACAAGATTGGATATTGTACCCAATCATTGGGGATATATATAAAGCACAGACCAAACCTTAGAAGCAACAAAACACTGTACATAGCAACAATCTGCATAGACAAATGAATGGTAGAAGACCTGTAGGCATGTTTACATTGCAAATATATATGTGCAAAATATAAAAACATAGAAGAAGGGGGGGTGCTTTTTAGAATGGTGTGATGAGTTCTGAGAATTTTCTTGAATTTCTGCAATTATTATTTATTTTCTTTCAGAATGCTTTAAAGTGCACACTTATTCCCAAAGCGATGTCTTGATGTTAGTCAAAATCAAGACCAAGAAAGCTGCAGACTAAATATAAGTAGAAAACAGAGACAGAGCATGGAGACATAACATTAGCTAGCAACCACCATGTTTTCAGGAGTTTCAGAAATATGGTAAGTTGAGCTTCAAGAGCAGATCTTAATGGAAGAACATTTCAATGATTAGCTGCCAAATAGGTTAATTATCAGCTTCCAGTTCTGGCTTCAGTGATAGGTCTGTCTTGAGACAATAGTAGCCTGATTAGCCCACTTGAGTGCAAAGGCCAAACTGAGGTAAAGGTTGTAAAAAAATCAACAAGTGATGGTAATGTTTTATGAGAATGGGTGAGAAAGGTTACTTCTCATATCAAACATCTCAATACCACATACTGATCATCTCAGTAGAACTATGTCATACCATAATCCCTTAAAGGTGACTGAGCTGGAAGTGCCCTTCGATATACAACCCGAGTTAACAGCAGCAGGGAACTTCAAATAATGTAGTGTTTATCAAGAATATAGAAAAATATTAGTGCAGGTACAGTGGATGATATGCACACAGAGTGTGAGGCAATTAGGTCTATATAAAAAAGTATTTTGGAAAAATCATGGATGAAATAAAGCACCCCAAGTAGTAGATGACCCTACACAAATGATTGAACTGAGTAGAAAATGCATGTCAATGTTAGTTAAGATCTTACATTGCACTTCTCACACAATAACCAAGGCAAGAAAGGAAATAAAGCCGGAGAACATTCCAGGATTGATGCTTTGAGAAGAGTGTTTAGGACCACAATGAGTTCATTAGCTCATAGAAACTTTGGCCCAGATTTACTATTACTTGGCACAACACAGCTATTTGTATCAAATGGAGGGAGAAGGAATGTTCAATATTTACCAATTTATGGTGCATTCCTGCTTGCTCTTTGCACTGGCGCACATGGTGCAGCATAGTGCCAACATGTGTACACTTGCTCCATTGTGCTAGCATGCATGCTTAACAGGCAGGATTGCTTTTATACAGGAAGGGACAACTTCCTGCCAAAAAATCCTCAAAGTCATTTTTCTCACTACCATTCCACCCACACCAAATGTGACAATGCCACTCCTTTGAGGTCAGATATTAACACTCAAGCATATACAAGGGAATTTCCAATGCTGGAGTATGAGAGGAGCAGGCTTCACAGTAGTAAAAATGACTTTGGGAGTTCTTCGCTACCAGGACATCAAAATTCTACAAGTACATGCCCTGCCTTTCACTCACATAGCACCCTGCCTTGTGGGCTACCTAGGGCCCACCTTAGGGGTGAAATATATGTAATAAAAGAGGAGTTTAAGGCTTGGCAAGTAGTTTTAAATGCTAAGTCGAAGTGGCAGTAAAATGGTATACACAAGCCTTGCAATGGCAGGCCTAAGACATGGTTGAGGTACACACTAAGTGCTGCAGGCATTCTAGTAGCATTTAATTTACAGGCCACGGGCACATGAAGTGCCCTTTACTTGGGACTTACAAGTAAATTAAATGTACCAATTGGGCACGCAGTGGTCAGCAGTGGTAAAGTGGGCAGAGTCCTAAAACCAGCAAAAATGATTGAGATCAGAAAAATGGAGGGAAGCAGGTAAAAAGTAGGCTGTTAGGTCTAACAAAGAGCTTCATAAACCTGGTATTTTATCCTTAGTAACTATTATTCCCTTTTACTCTCCAAACTAATGAATGAGAGAGAACATTTGGTGATAAATACTGAGAGCAAAAATAGCCAAGGTGTTAAGCCTAAACCAAATATAACATCCAATGGCCAAACCTAGACAGAGATATCTACAGGCTGAATCTTACACTCCTATTAGACCATATTAGTTCTTCAATGTATGACTTATACATATCAGTCAAAGTGAAGAGGATCTTGACTCCATCTTCAAGGGAAGCTATCCTTGTGATTTTACACAGGCTTAGACACATCACAAATCACTCATATACATATCACTAGACCACAAGAAGATTTGATAGCAGTTACTGATTTCTGTTACTGCAATGACCTCATCATGTGGACAACAAACTGTGTTTTCCATAAAAAAGCCCATTCCACACCTTTGTGGCATGCTCATCAAAGGAGACCTCATCCCGCCCTGATAAGGAGCACCTGAGTGGACTCAAACTCTAGATGAGAGAGTTCTCGATACAAATTACTGGACAATCTCAGGGTAAACCCAAAGGATGTTCCTTTATTACTGGACACCCATGGTAACACTGAAAACAGAAAAGGCAGGTGAGTGACGAGTTCTAAGACTCAATCATCCTGCATAGTGCCAACAATATTCAGCCCACTGTTGGCCCATTAGGGTCAAGGGCTTTCATTAGGGCAATTGGGATCCCTAATATTAGATCTACAGACACATGTGTGTGAAGGTAAGATAATGTCCTAACTTGGCTTGATATATGTAAGAACCTAACTGGGGTATATTGATCAGCCTAGTCTCAGCAGAAAGGCCCATCATCTGTAGTTAAGCATTGTGGATGTCACTCATTCACCTGGTTCCAAACCGTGCAGAGAACATTAGAGCCAATGCTGGGCCACCACTCTGAATCAAAAAGAAACTGAAAAAAGGAAGAATATCCTACTTCCAGGCCGCTTCCAAGGAGGGACAAGGGGGAAGGGACAAAATAATAAAGGAACACTTGAGGTATCGGTTCTGCTCAGCGACGGTGCTGCTATGTTTAACAGGATCATCACTTCTGGGACCTTCTGGTTTAGGAGAAGGTGGATGTTTAGGAAACTGCACTTCTGGTTATTGTCAATTGCAATACACTGGAAATCATAATTAAGAGGCAATCACCAGCAATGCATCTAATCCTCCAAATAGGTTTCAATACCATGCTTCAATATTTCACACTTACAGGTTTCTTCAAAATCATTTCATGAAAGTAGGTCAACCAGATACACAAGTGGCATCTTCTGGACGTCTTGAAGGAGAACTTGAGGTACTGGACAGAGTTAAAGGCACTTCACGGTAAAACTAAAAACATCTGTTGAAGTTAATGACACTTTCACAATGACATTTGGGGGCTGATTTATGACAATTTAGCTCTTCCTTCACATCATTTTTTGACACAAAAGCCGCGCAAACTTACAAACTATAGTTATATTTTGCACGCTTGAGACACTTTTGCATCAAAAAATTATGTAAAGGTGGTGCTAACTTTTCATAAGTCAGGCCCTTGGCACATAGATTGGAATCAAACAAACTCACAAGGAAATAGGAAACCAGGTTGCCCTAGGCACATATGTTAAAAGTTACACAAACTCTCAAGGTATATTAGTAACCAGGTTATTCTCAGAAATGGAATACACTTTGAATTAGGTAAACTCTGTGCAAGACCATACATGGCACAAGTTTGGAGTTACTGACACTCTCAGGGTTGTACTCAATACATGGACTAAACTCATAAATGAGTCTACACATGAAACAAGATTATTCTGGACACAAGTTAGGAGTTATAGACAATCCCAAGGTTGTACTCTGTACACTGGCTAAATTCAGAAACAAGGCAATATGTGAAACAAGGTAATTTCTTGGCACAAAGTTGGACTTACTGACACTTCCAAAGATGTGCTTTAAACATGGATTGGAGTTAGAGACTCTTCGAAGATATGCTAGAAAACATTGTTTTAATCTGTACAAGGTTAGACTTAGGTGCACTCCCAAGGTATGCTAGAAATCACACTTACACTCGGTACAAGAAAGGAGTCAGGTGCACTTCCAAGGCATGCCAAAAACACAATAACTCTCAGTACACAAGTTGGAGGCATGAAGTTGGTTCAGGAGACAGTCTCTAGTCCATGAGCAACATAGTTCAGAAGCCAAGACTTAGAGAAAGAGTCCAGATCAAGAAAGACCAAGGAGATAAAAGACAGGCCTGCAAATACCACTATAGATAGTGCACACTAAACTCAGGACAAGTATTTAATCTGGCCTAACACTTGAGCTGGAGATCAAATGATGCCGGCAAGTCATTGCAAAAAGTTTGAGAAAAGGCAATATTGTAGCTCAATGAAGGAGACACTGGATACATAGATTAAATCAGGTTTCAGAGTCAGAAGCCCGATTGTTCACAGTGGACACATGGCTACCCTAAAAGGGTACATGATATCTGTAGGTACTAAGGGCCAGATGTAGTAAGCCGTTTGCATGTCGCAAACTGCAAAAAATCGCAGTTTGCGGCATGCAAATGACCGAACGCGATGCTCATTCCCAAATTGAAAGTTGGTACCGACTCGCAATTTGGGAATGCGACTCGCAAATAGGAAGGGGTGTTCCCTTCCTATTTGCAACTCACATCGCAATTCAGAGTTGCTTTGTGACCGCGAATGCGGTCGCAAACCAACTCGCAGTTACCACCAGTGTCACACTGGTGGTAACTCATTCGCAAAAGGGAAGGGGTCCCCATGGGACCCCTTTCCTTTGTGAATGTCGACAAAAATATTTTTTCAGAGCAGGCAGTGGTCCTATGGACCACTGCCTACTCTGAAAAAAACGAAACCAAATGGTTTCGGTTTACTTTTCAGTTTGCAACTCTGCAACCCTGTGAGTGCAGGGACTCGATATGGGGTCGCAAAATGCGACCCACCTCATGAATATTGATGAGGTGGGTCTTTGCGACCCCATAGCGAGTCGCAGAAGGTGTCTGAGACACCATTCTGCATCCAATTTTGCGACTTGCAAATTGCGAGTCGGTCAGAAAATTGGATTTTCCTACATCTGGCCCTAAGTCGCCTAAAACCTGCATAGCAAGGGAACTAAAGGGCCCATAATTCAGGCCTTTAGGAGGGGGGAAGCCATGGAGTACTCAAGACAAAACGGCACAACAGGGTAAGGATTGACACGAGGCCAGAAATAATACCCACAGAACAAAGGGCAAAAGATTGAGGGGGTCATTCTGACCCTGGCGGCCGGTGACCGCCAGGGTCACCGACCACGGGAGCACCGCCAACAGGCTGGCGGTGCTCCCGAGGGCATTCTGACCGCGGCGGTTCAGCCGCGGTCAGAAAGGGTAAACCGGCGGTTTCCCGCCGGTTTACCGCTGCCCCATTGAATCCTCCATGGCGGCGGAGCGCGCTCTGCCACAATGGGGATTCAGACACCCCCTACCGCCATCCTGTTCATGGCGGGAAACCCGCCATGAACAGGATGGCGGTAGGGGGTGCCGCGGGCCCCTGGGGGCCCCTGCAGTGCCTATGCCAATGGCATGGGCACTGCAGGGGCCCCCGTAAGAGGACCCCGCAAAGTATTTCAGTGTCTGCTTTGCAGACACTGAAATACGCGACGGGTGCAACTGCACCCGTCGCACCCCTGCAACTACGCCGGCTCAATTCTGAGCCGGCGTCCTCGTTGCAGGGGCATTTCTGCTGGCCCGGCGGGCGCTCTTTCGGAGAGCGCCCGCCGGCCCAGCGGAAATGTTTAAATGGCCGCCGCGGTCTTTTGACCGCGGTGCGGTCATTTCACGGCGGTACCTTGGCGGACGGCCTTCGCCGTCCGCCAAGGTTAAAATCACCCCCTGAGTCATGACAGTCAAGAGTTTGTTTCCTGCAAAATTATGCTTAACTTTGATTGTACGTTGCTGGGTAAAGGTTTGGCCAGCAGACTTCTGAAGAATTTACCTGATCTGGCCTTCCTGACATGTGTGCATCCACTAATATTCAAATGTTGTGTCAGTTAATGTGACCTATGGAATTTTAGGAAGAAGATATCACTTTGATTTGACAAATATTTATATAACCACCTAAATGGGCAAAACATTCCCACGAGTGGGGTCATTTTAGAGCGCCACTCAACAGGGTTGCACCAGTTACAGTCGAAGACTAGAGATTTTGATGGTCTTTTTAGTCACCTTCTCGATTGTCTGAGGAAAGGGTGACTCATCTCATTGGCCACACTGCCACCCTGCACAGAATAGTGTAATTAACAATTGTGAAATGTCTACTTAAAAGAGTCCCAGTTGGTAGAAACATGCCACAAAAGAGAAAGACGTTTCTTGGGAATCTTGTATCTCTTGATGGAAAATGAAGATTGAATGAAAGAATAACAAGAAGACACAAAGCTTGTCCTCTTAAAAGGAGAGAGAGAGCTGAGCAAACTTCATGGAAGGAGCTACAGAATTATTTGTAGAAGAACTAGAGTAAATGTCTTGCACAAAATGGAAGCAAGGGACAGTAAATGTGTTGAACAATAGGAAACAAAAGGGGTACAAAATGTAGTGTGTGACTGCTAGACAAAAGGCCTCATTTACGAGGCCCGTGGGGCAGAGCGGCACAGCAAGTGCCTTGCTGCGCTGTCCTGCGCCACCAGGAAATGGCAGAAGTGTACCATATCTGCAAGATACAGTGCATTTCTGTCCTCTCCCCTGCACACAAATTGCTGTCTAGCACCAACGCAAGCACCCTTGCACCATGCCTACTTTGTGGGGATGATTAGTTTTGAGCAGGAAAGGACAACTTTCTGCACAAAAACAATCACAGAAGGGGTTTTCCTCTTTCTACACAGCACACATAGAAAGATGAAAGAATGGAAAGAAACGTAGACATTTCTCCCTGTTGCATCATTCCAATGCCACCCCTGATGTGGCATAGGAAAAATGGGTAGAACTATAGATATTTCTCCCTGTTGCGTCATTTTAACGCCAACCCTGCTGTGGCATAGGAACTTGACGCATTCCCAGACTTATAAATCTGGGAGTTCGCCAGAATCCTTCTAGTTCCTTGGGTGTTGCATGAAAACACCCCAAGCAATACCCATGTAGTCCCCCTTTCACACAGTGTTATGCTTGGAAGTGGCCTTGTAGATATGGGCTGGCACATTGCGCCACCGGCGTATAAAAAAACAATGCTCTTGTGGCACAGTGTGCCGCTAGGGCCTCTTAAAGGGGGCCTAAATCCCCTGTTGATTCAGGTTGATTGTGTTCTGGTACAGAGAGGACCATCCTGGCACTTCAGACTAGACACTACGGCCATCATTCTGACCTCGGCGGTCTTTTCGCAAGACCGCCGAGTTACCGCCGCGGTGAAGACCGCCGACCGCGGCGGTATGCCGCTGTGCGCATTCCGACCGCTGGGAGCGTTCCGCCGGGAAACCGCCGGCAGCCAGACTGGCGGTCGGCGGGAAAGTGGAGACTGGTCAACCTCCACCGCCACGCCAGCAGAGCACCGCCCCCAGAATTACGACCCACATTTCTGTGTGGCGGTCTTCTGTTGGCGGTGTGCTGTCGGCGGTCACGTCCCTATGGCTCCCGTCGCCTCCCGGAGGACCAACGCACAAGGTAAGTTGATCGTCCGTGAGAGGAGGGGGTTGGGGGGTGTTGTGTGATGTGTGCGTGCATGGGGGTGTGCAGATGTGCATGTTGGGGTGCGTGCATGTCGGGGTGCGTGTATGTGCATTTCGGGGTGGGGGTGGGGAGGGGGTTCGTACCACCTCTGGGGGGTGGCAGGGGGGTGGAGGGGGTGGGGGGAGGACTCGGGGGGGCAGTGGGGGGTGGGGGTGGACCCCTATCAGTGCCAGGGAAGGAATTCCCGGGCCCCGATAGTGCCTACCGCCATGGTTCGCATGGCGGTTCCCGACCGCCAGAAACCGTGGCGGTAAGCAGGGTCATGATACGGGTGGCGGTCTTGGGGCGACCGCCGGGCCGGAGTGCGCAAACTCCAGCCCGTCGGTCATGACCGCCGTGGCGGTCGGAGTGGGGAAGTGGCGGTCGATCGCGGCGGTGACCGCCGCGGTCAGAATGCCATTTTTTGGACCGCCGGTCTGTTCGCGGTCCGACCGCCGCCTCTCCGCCGACCGCCAAGGTCAGAATGAGGGCCTACGTATTGGAGCAAGAGCAGGTTGATTTCCAAAAGGATGCTTCCAGCTCGAGATAGCATGGTGGGCAAACATAAAATAGACTGTGGTGTGGCCCTGAGTAATTTCCTGTAGCTCAGATTAATTCAAGCATTCTATCAATCACTTTTTTGTACTTCTCAGTGAGACACCCTAAGTGCAATTGGTATGCCCAAATTTTCATCCTGTCCTCACTGGTCTACTGGAACCAAGGTGCACCATATTGAAGAGGCTCAAATAGGATGAACCCAGTCTGGTTTTGCTTGTGTTCTAGGTCAAGCTGACCTGGCCTAGCAGTTCAAACTGGACTTTTCCTATTGGAGCAGGACCAAGGCTGATTTGCATATGGATGGTTCCTGTCTGAGGTAATGTGCTTGACAAAAAAAAACATGGACTGTTTCATGGGCCTAAGTGTCCATAGGTAGTTATTAGTTCAAACATTGCATCCTTCCTCGGTTGAGGTGGGGGCATGTCGGAAAGGCTTGGTGGGCTGTCCAGCCCATTTTTTTTAAATGAATGCCTGATCTCAGGTGGGCTTTCAAGGCTACTGGGGAAACCCCACAATCTTGCCTTTCGCAGGTGCGGAGAAAAAGACTGCTGTGCACATTTGTGAATGGGGCACACCCTGATGTCAGGGCAGGCTGCCCAACCCCCTTCTTTGTCTTTTCATAATAAATCCCTGACTCTTTAGTGGGCTTTTTGCCCCTGGCAGGAAGGGCACACCAGAGTTAAACCCTCCAGTTTGCTCATGGGAGAGAAGAAAGACTGTTGTGCATGTGTAGGAGTGGGGGCATGGCTCGATGCCTGTATGGGCCACTCCTACTCCTTTCTTTATCACAGTGAATCCCTAATGTCTAGTGCCCTTTCTGCCTTCTGAGATGGAGCAGATTTGGGGTAAACCCCCAGTCAACCACAAGAGAGGGAAAGAAAAGCTGTTTTTTTTTAAACTTTGGAGGGATGTTTACCGTTCCATTAGGATCTGCTCCCTCAAAAAGAAATTCCTAGTGCTATGGTGGGTGATTACCTGCTTGGGGATCACCCATTTGTTGCTATTAATTAGCAGGGGGTCCACAAGAAAGAGTCACCAAACAGGGACCAGAAAAGTGCACAGGAAAAGAGGATCACAGTGAGAAAGAAACCCCACAAAGTGGAAAAACTCTTTTGCAGTCTTGTAGCAGGTGGTTGAAGATGAAGATTGAATTGAAGAAACACAGGAGCACACCAAACCCTCCGGACAGCAGGAAGAAAAAAAGAGACAAGCAAACTCCAGATGAAGAACTCCAAAAATAATCAAATAAAGACTAGGGGGAACAATCCATGACAAAAAAATAAAGCAAGGGGTGACACACAGGATAAAATATAGGGAACAACAGTGTTAGCATTCCATTGTTAGAAACAGTCCCTGGTATATGATTCTTACAAGAACTGACAGAAAAAACTCAGCAATATCTTGGATTAGAAATCTCCATTGAAATTCTATTGGCTATCTACTATATTGGATAGATATAGTATATAATGCTAAAACACAAGCCAATTCTGGAATTCCTGGAATTCAATAGGTAGTTTGGCAATCTTCTGCCAGTAAGCTGATCTGTGACTCTAATAATGCACTGCATGACAGTGTACCCTCTAGATCATGGAATACCTCTTCAGGTGTTTACAAGCAGGGAATGATCAGAGCTGCTCAAGCGGCAGTGGATGCCAGCAGTGAGATAAGTGCAACCTTTGTGTCTTCACTGTGCATCAGTTTAAGCTGCTCCTTTTCCTGAAATGCTAACGCATAGTCTCTCATTTGTTTCTGAGTACAGTCTCTGCAATGTTAGAACAGTTTCCCCTGGTATTCATCCAGGAGATGGAACTTTTGGTGAAGCATATGAGACAAATTGTGAATGTAAATATGATAACCTAAAGGGAAACTAGTCACTATATTTAGTTTTACTGTATGTGTTGTGTGGAATCTGGGATGGAACCAATGATGTATAGAATGGGCCAGTTTGGAGCTTTTGTCTGGCCTTGTAGTGATTTGAGATGAACCATATTTCCCTTTGGTTCCTATCAATTTACATGACATGACTACCGCTCCTTGTGTAGTCTCGGTGGGAGATGCATATCTTTCAGTAGCTAGAAGCATAGACTTACCACAGAGACAAGGATGTTATAGTGGGCAAAATTACTAAATTCCTGATGGTGATAAAGAGTATAGTTTCCTTTTGGAAATGTCTTCCTGACAATAATAGGAAGAACTGATTTATCAACTATTGCCATTTTACTTAGGAGATTGTACTGCTCTGTCATTTTATAATGATCTTAAAATATAAAGTCTTACAGGAATTAAACTCTGTACTGATTGACATAATACGGGGAGTGGACAGATGTAAAGTTTCCCTTAGTAAACAGAAATTAGACTAGAGGCCTGATTTAGATGTTGGTGGTAACAGTCCCATTGTCATCTTTTTAACTATAAGCCTGTGTGCCCCCACAATGGTCTGTCAGCCATATTTAGTTGTTGGCAGTCCCACAGACAAAAGACCATATACAAACTCCTATCTCTGTCAAGAAACATCGGCCACGTCAATGGCAGGAAAGGAAAAAGGGGATGCTGGCGGGATCACAGCCAGTTTTCCCACTGTTAGATTTTGATGTGTCTTACCACCAAGGAAAAAGTGGCCATCAGACAGCCACTCCTCAGTTTGCAGATTAAGAGGTAAGGAGGTGAATACCACCTTTTTACCAATACCCCCTCTTTGACTTGCCACGACTGGACAACACGTGCCTTCACAGCTGCCACCGACCCATGGAGAAAACACGAAATCCCCTGTCGACAGACTACAAGGTAGGGAAGCCGCATTGACAGGGTACATTGGGTGGGCACAGCACAGGAGGTGGGAGCCACTGGAGACATATACATGTCACAGTAATATATGTAATCACAGTGACATTCATATGTCAGGGACATGAGTGGGTCAACATGGTCTAAAGGGTCCAGCAAAGTACCAAACGGGTACAAAATGCAACCCAAATTTGAATTTGCATTCTCCAAAAACCCACCTACACTCTTAAGAAACTTCCAGATTTTAAATATTTCTTGGCTCAGCCTATAACCAGATCCCAGCTCTTAATTCCCCCTTATGGGCCAAGCTAATTAATTTGCTCACCAGCAGAGCGATCAAAGCAATAAAGATTGACCAGAACCTAGCCCAGAATTGTTGGGCTTGTCACAGTCCTGAAAGTAGTCTCTAAGGGCTGTCTGTGTTCCTGATGCCCCTGGAGCTTGAAGTTACATCTGTTTCACATGACGTATCTATGTTTCAGAGAAGGGCATTGGTGGAGCCCACCCCAATAGATAATAGTAGCAGCTCAATCCTGGATCGCAAGTAAGCCTGGGCAGAGTTCACAGAGTCTGACTGTGTGCAATTCTGCAGAGCTGAATAAAAACTCTGTGGAATTCAGTGGAGGTGGTGTTCTGTGACCCGCGGAGTTCTGAATGAACTAGATCTCGGAAGTGCTAAGCAGAGTTAGACCTTGTTAGATAAGCCTAACCCTGCCTAGCGCTTCTGAGATAAATTTTGGGTGCATTCAGGAGGGCCGTAGGCAGTGAAAGCTGCAATTTCTTGTTCACAGGCCTGTCTTGTGTGCAGTGCACATGGTGCAGGCTGGTGCACAAGAGCACTGAATTTAGGTCAGAGCTATAGGCAGCGAAAGCTGGCAGGTCTCTTGTGCACCGGCCTGCCCTGTGTGCACTACACACAGGAAAGGCCGAGCACAAAAATGGCAGTTTTCACTGCCTACGGCTCTCCTGAATTGAGACCAGGGCCATAGGCAGTGAAAGCTGCAGTTTCAGTCCTTGTTTGTGCACAAACAACAAAAAAGAGACTAGGACTTACCTGGGTCTTCCAACATTCAATGTCATCCAATGGCAACGAGATTGCAGTGGCTGCCTCCCTCTGGCCTCTGCTCCCAGGCTCTGGTGCGCACTGCAGCCCAGTTATGGGCTGCACAGCACAAGTGCAGACTGTCTGTGCAGCCCATAACTGGGCTGCAGCATGCACCAGGTGAGCTTCGCTCTGCTGGTGGGGCTAGCAGAGGTTTGGACTAACTCCGCGCTCCAAGCGGAACGCAGAGTTCCAAAAACTCCTTAGCTCAGCCAGCAGAGCAGAGCTCCAAGCACACCCTTAATTGCAAGATAAACACGAGTAAGAGCTCACAAGCTGAAGCAGCCATGTTAGCAATGGCTCCCATTTGAGCCACAGCTGCCATTTAGATTCTGCTTGCTATTACTTACCTGAGCAGCTGCATCTTTAAGCAATGCCTTTCAAAGTTTCTGTTCCTTCACCGGCATCATTTCCAGAAGTTCCTGGGCCCTCGCCACCATCATTTCCTTAAGTTTCTAATCCCTCCACTGGCATCATTTGGGCAGTACTGAATAAACAAACTTCAAATATCAAGGGTTAAATGGTTAAAGCACCACACCGCTTTGCATTAATGGAATAATAAAACTACGTACCTTGGAAACTCGAACACTGAACCCTACCAAGAAGTGTCAATGTGTAGTATTAGTGTTTGCTAACTTGCTCTGAAAGCATTTGTTTGAGCCCTGCAAAAAATATGGTAGCTCTTGATTTAAGAAATAATCTGATACTGTGTATTCATGTTTGAGCATGACGCTGATACTAAAGTGGTTAGAAATTGTGCTTGTATCAAAACTATGGCAGAAAAGTACAGAAGTGCAGAGATGTAAATGTAACCTTCCTGGAACCAGTTATGTTTAATGCTTTGAAGTGCATGTATTAACCTACCACACCACTGTTATAATTGTGGGACCTATGGAAATCATATGAAAGTATCTGTGATGACCAGATACTGCAGTGTTGGCTCATGTATGCCAGACAAACTTGTGTGTAGTGGTCAATGTATGTTAAACATAATTGGTCGATTGCCTCAACATTGTACTGTACTGTACTCTGTGAAAGGAGTTGAAGCCAGGACATATTGTCAACTAGGTAAACCTTCTGACTAAGCAAAGGTCCTGGTATGTAATTATACCTACTCACTTGATATATAAATCATGTGACCGAGTAAAAACACGTACCTTATTGTTCTTATTATTAAGGTCACAGAACCACACCACAAAATATACAAGAAAGAGGTATCATCAAAAACAGCATGGGACAACATCAGGTATAGAATCTGTTTAAGTGGAAGTAGTGGGAACATAAAAATTCAGTGGCGAACCACAGGGTAGTATATACAGTAATAAGGTGTTTCTTGTCTTTCTCCCTGCAGAAGGACCAAGGAAGTAGGAAGGTTCTGAAGGCAAGAAGGGAATCCCAGTATCCAGAGAATCTCTCTTTTCTCTCTCTCTATCTTGACATCCCATCCCCCTTCTCCCTCTGGGGCCACAGGCTTGGCTGAGTTTCTTTATTCAGGCTTCCGGTACTAGGGAGGTTCTAGTAGCTGGCATCTGGACTCATCTCGCTTCTGCGGGAAACCAGGTTAGAGAGAGACATCAATCATGCCAAGGCTTTCTAGCCCCCATGGCTCTACAGACTTTGTAAATATGGCAACACGAGACAGAAAGACAGTTGGACTGAAACTGAACAGTATCTGAGGGAGATGAATTTGAGTTAAACAATCAATTCTGAAAGCTAACAGGCATGATTAGCAAAATCCAAACCTTTTTCATAATTGAAAGGCACACTTAAGAACACAAGGAAACAATGAATGTATTTTAGTGATTTATTATAAATTAAAGCCCTAACCTAATGCAATCATAGTAAACAGTAGCTCCTAAAAAAAAGAAGCAGCATAGTAGTTGTAACATATATGTGCAACATATATGAGTGGTGTCAAAATCAGTACAAAATATTAATGCATAAAGCTGTCTTTATGTCAATATTCTTAGTCCCTCCCCAATTTATTTGGCTCACTAAGCTAACCTCAGCATGAAAGAAAGGGCTACTTTAAGTTTAAAAAATGGATCACTTAATGGATCATTGTATTTGCATGTTCCTCTAGTCTTGTCTTACTTAGCAGGCCAGCTGATAAGCCCAACACACCAGGGCTAATTGTGCCTCCTAGTAGCCCAACAGAAGTATGTTATCTGATTCAACACAGCATGTCTCATTCTTCAGGTATAACGTTCTTCTCTAATCCATCACACTCAGTTCACCAAGCTGAAATGTTTAGAGTAAACAATTATCGGAAAAGGGGACTGGTAACTTTTTACTTTTTTTTCATGCTGTGAAAATGTCCATTCCAATAATAACCATAATCAAGAAATGAGATCATCAATTCCCATGATCCCTTGTTCATAATTAAAAAACAATTAACATTTACAAGAGAGAATTAGATTCACAATAATGTCCGTAAATATGTTAAGCAATGAAAAATAGCAGTAATAGATGTGCATTCTGTATTTATGACGTGTATCTAAAAAATCAACATATATAAGTCAAAAAGGGTTATACCTAAAGGAAAAAAGCATGATCCAAATAACAGTGTCAATTGGAGCTCATACTAAAGTGTTATCATGAGATAATATTGGCTAGTTCTATTATGTTGTAGTTTTCAGAATTCTAAAGAGGCAAAATGTGTTTATCAATTGGTCTTCTTGAACAGCATCTTTGCCATCACAATGTTACCATGATCATTAATATGTTCCTGATAAAGGATTCATATCCACTTCAATAGTTATTAATCTTTGTCCAGTGCCTCACGTCTATTCACGTCCATCCTACAGGGAATATGGTTGTGCCATAGCAATTGAATTTGGTGTTATTTGTATTACTTACCAAATAAAAAGAGGGAAATACGAAGGCTTCAGGCCATAAGAATTTCCAAATCTAATTTACCATTTTTGTTGCTGGCTGCGCTTTTTTTACTTTTGACACAAAGTACGATCAAGATGTACAACCTTGTATAGATTATAAAGGTGTAAATCAAATTTCAATCAAGGATTGATAATAAATATCATTAAGTCCGTAACGTCTCTAAATTGAGCACCCTAGGTTCAGGATAAATGATTCACCTCTTTCTAGGAATCCCAAGCACATGTCAACTATTTTCACCTACTAATCTTTAAGAGATATGAAGGGGCTCATTATGAGTTTGGCGGTTCGACCATTGGATGACCAAACCTGCATGGGTGAGGCTACTGTCATACAAGCAGCCTCACCCTAATTTCCTTATTGTGTTTCCATTGGGCTGAACAGCAGAAACATTGTATTACAATGTTTTTACTGGTCAGCCCAGTGGAAACAGTGCCATGGCATTGACCTTGGCTCCCTAAAGGGAGCCAAGGCCAAAGTTGTCTGCACCAGCACCGTTGCATAGCAGACAGTGTGCATTCCAAGGGTGCTGGCAGGGGGGCCCCTGCACTGCCCATGCCATGGGTGTGTGCAGTAAAGGGACCCCTCTGTGGCCCCCAGCACTGGCTTTGTGTCAGCCCTTCCATGGTAGTGAGAACGCCCTGGAAAGGCTGGTGGAAAGCAAAGTCATGATCAGCATGACAATGCTGCCATGGGCACCACTATGGCTGACCACAACTTTCACCACCGCCACCCTGCCGGGGTCTGTGATCCTGGTGGTGGCAGCGTTCTCCTGACAGTCCCACTGCCAGGGTTTTAATCTGGTGGTTGGACCACCAGGAGTGTGGTGGTCGGACCGCCAGCAGTGTGGTGGTCCGACCAACACTGTGAGGTTGGCGGTCTTAAGACTACAAAACTCATAATGAGGCCCAAAGTCTCTTGGAGTTTTTACATTCTTATCATCAATCTAAAAACAATTTTGCTGAATTTACATGTGGCATTGCTAACATTCTGATAAATAAGAATACACTGTTGGCCCCATAAAGCAAAAACAAAACCCTTTAATTTGTTTACCACTCTTGCATTATCCTCATATTCCAAGCAACCCTATAAATGGGCCACTCTGTCACCATAGCATGTAGAGTGACAAGAATATAATATCTTCTTCCTATCCCAAGTTTTGTTGAAGTCAGAAAGGAACTACCTCATTCTTTACCAAGAGCTTTTAGCCAAGAAGATGTCTTGCATAGAATGGAGACATCATTTAATGGGCAACACAGAAACATTTGACATTCAAAATGATCAAATTTGATGTGTCTGTAAATTTTTTAATGCAGGAATAGTCTTCAATCTAGTTGGCCGTTGTTCTTTGCACATTAATATTTCACTATTGTAAGAAGTTAATTATCAGTTGGGTGACTAGTAGTCCACCACAAGTAATAAAGTCACAAATCTGTTAGGTCTAGCCAATGGTCTCAGAAATGTCAACCTGAGCTCAAACCTTGGTAGCTATGGCATTGAGCAGAACAGTTTAACTAAAAGTGTGTAACATATTTAGAAGTAACAAACACTTAAAAAGAAGAACATAAAATGCAATGAAAACCCTGCTCCAATTCATAACAATAGTGAAAAGTTAATAAGTAAGATAACACCATAAAACAAAAAATCTAATAAAGAGAACTGAAGATTTGAATTTCTAAAAATAAGGGAGAAAGAGCATCAAGAAAAAGTAAAGGACCAATCAATAATCGCTGTTGGTAGGTAACCTTGACCTAGGTATGGCATAAGGCAGACAGCAAGTGAGCTTGGGTTGGTTACACCAAGTAGGTACATCAATCAAAAACTTTACCTTAGGATTTAGGCCTGTATTTATACTTTTTTTGCGCCGCATTTGCGTCGTTTTTTGACGCTAAAATGGCGCAAACTTGCAAAATACCATTGTATTTTGTAGGTTTGCACCGTTTTGCGTCAAAAAGCTGTGCAAATGCGGCGCTAAAAAAAGTATAAATACGGGCCTTAGTCTCTGGAATTGAAGTTGATCCTCCAGCAGGCCAATATTGCAGACTGTGCAGAGTGATAAGTTCCTCAAGGCCTACTAGCCGTTGGATGAGGTCCAGCTAAAGTGAATGGCTTTGGTGGAAACACTGTGAGGTGGAGATCTTAAATTTCGTTTAAGTGCCATGCCCAGGGAATTCTTCTCATCAGTTGGTTGATTTTAACACTTGGTCAAAACTTCTATTTTTGGATGTACTCTCTTTGTCACAGCTGCGTATCCTCAGGTTGGGCAATCTTGTACGCTTTATCTGACTATAAATTCCTGGATACTTTCTCAGCGGGGGCCTGCTGAAATGAATTGGATGCTCCAACTGGTGAAACCTTTTTCTTCAGTCCAGAAAAGTTGCACTTTGGCCAGATCTGCTCAGGTGGGTGGTCCTGGTTCCCCACAGGTTGAAGTCCAAAAATGTTCTAAAGCAAACATTTTTAGAGAGCATCTAGTTAGACACAGACCAGGGTCTCAGAACATTTGGAACAGCACTTAGCAGTCAGAACTTACTCTAACAGAGGCAACAAGCAAGGTCCATCCATGTTCAGTTGAAAATAGTCAGATGGGCACTTCAAGAAAAAGGTCACTTGCGACTTGCTGTGTGCCTGTAGCCAAAACAGGAGGCCAGCCAGCTGTTATTTGACATCCACTTTATTGTCCTGTGTACAAGTGAGAGCAGGTCTAGCCCCTTGGGTCTCATCACAAGTCTCAAACACCAGATGACTTGCAACGCTGCATTGCATGACCTGGCCGTAAATCTGGACCTACTTTTTTAAATGTCCCCCTTTTAAATACCATTTAGCTACAAGGCTTATATAATACCGAAAATAAAGTGTTTCCCCTGTCAAAAAGGGTCTTTTGACCGATCACACTGCAGGTTCAAACTGCATCAGTCAGACATTTATGTTCAGCTTGAAAGTATGTTTTCATTGTCATATTAATGGCTGGGCCAATACGCGCTGCAGTCCACCGGTTACACTTAACATTCAATGGGATTGGTTTAGTCTCTACATCATTTACTGTGGCATTATAGGAGAGGTAGATATGCCATTCAGAGATTAGCAAAATTTAAGATGTTTTAGGGGTTAGAACATATACTCTGTGCCCCAATGTACAGCGTTAAAAAACCTGCTTTAACATTCAGCCAAAAATGGGGGTGAACATACAAAAAGGCAATTTTCTGAAAACTGTCACTTGTATATCTGGAGTAAAGAATTTATTGATGTATGCACTGGCTTGTCAATATCTGGAGTATCTTTTAAACAGTTTTAGTTCACACTTTTTTGTAGACAAAATTAATGCTTCTCAGGAACAAATGGCCCAAAACAATCAAATGATCCTTATTGAAAGCATCATTTTGTTTAATGATACTTCTGTTCCCATCAACAGGCTTTTTGTAACACATACAGAAATACAGTTGGATATAATGATAAGATGCATAACTCTGCCATTTCAGCTGATAGGGCATCTAAGACTGCTGGATGAAGTAATATAACTTTTTTGGAGCAGAACAGTTAATTTTGATAATTAAAGGTACATTCTTTTCTGTGCTATTTGTGCCCAACAAAAATCATTACATGCTAAAAGCCTGGTTCAGAGTTTGAAGGGAGTATTATTTGGTCACAAACATGACAGATTACTTGTTGACTGCAGTTCAAGTGCCATTGGATTCTAATGCACTTGTAATTAGGTGTACAGGGTAACTATCAGGTTTGAGATGACTTAACAGTCCACCAAACTCTAAATCCAGCCAAATGTATTTTGCATATGCACAGCTACTAAGTGTCTCTTAAACTGCTGCATATGATTTCTAGAGATTTTATAATGAATCCTTCATGTTCAGAAAGATAATGGGGCTCATTCCGAGCCCGGCTGGCGGCGGGAGCCGCCCGCCTGGAGGGAGCTGCCAAATGACCGCACCGCGGTCAAAAGACCGCGGCGGCCATTCAGACATTTCCTCTGGGCCGGCGGGCGCTCTCCAAAAGAGCGCCCGCCGGCCCAGAGGAAATGCCCCTGCAACGAGGACGCCGGCTCAGAATTGAGCCGGCGTAGTTGCAGGGGTGCGACGGGTGCAGTTTGCACCCGTCGCGTATTTCAGTGTCTGCATTGCAGACACTGAAATACACAGTGGGGCCCTCTTACGGGGGCCCCTGCAGTGCCCATGCCATTGGCATGGGCACTGCAGGGGCCCCCAGGGGCCCCGCGGCACCCCCTACCGCCATCCTGTTCCTGGCGGGAGACCCGCCAGGAACAGGATGGCGGTAGGGGGTAGCAGAATCCCCATGGCGGCGGAGCGCGCTCCGCCGCCATGGAGGATTCCCCCGAGCAGCGGGAAGTCGCGGGAGACCGCCGACTTTCCGCTTCTGACCGCGGCTGAACCGCCGCGGTCAGAATGCTCGTGAGAGCACCGCCAGCCTGTTGGCGGTGCTCCCGTGGTCGGTGGCCCTGGCGGCCACCGGCCGCCAGGGTCAGAATGACCCCCAATGTGTACTAATGATTTGAGTGGAACCCTTCTCCTAAATTGCCCTTTTTCTCCTTTGTCTAAGTTACCAACATCTGAAGAAATAAACAAATGATTTTGATTGATATATTCTATCTTCCTGTCAGGCCATCAGACAAGATAGACCAGAAAAGATGACCATGACTTCTTACTTGGCGAAGGTGGAGAACAGTCCCATGGATGTCCAGTCAAGCCTACTTCGAGAGAAAGGTGATCAGTGGTGCTGCATCAGCCTAATTATGACTAATCCTAGCACTAAAATGCACAGGTAAGTAAAGGGAGAGATAGTTTAAATACCTACCAAGTCCAAAAGCAAATTGCCTGACAAAAGCAGTTGTTATGGCTTCTTCGTTTATGCTGTATTTCACACTCATCACCCATACCCCCTCACCTTTGTTGTTTTGCACTCCTTGGGTTCCTTCAGGTTTCCGCACATTGGGGGTCGTTCTGACCCTGGCGGTCCAAGACCGGCAGGGCCACGAATGACGGAAGCACCGCCAACAGGCTGGCGGTGCTTCCAAGCCCATTCCGACCGCGGCAGTAAAGCCGCGGTCGGAAAACCGGGGCCGGCGGTTTCCCGCCGTTTTTGCCCCGGCTGGGCGAATCCGCCAGGGCAGCGCTGCAAGCAGCGCTGCCCTGGGGATTCTGACCCCCTTACCGCCAGCCTGTTTCTGGCGGTTTTCACCGCCAGGAAGAGGCAGGCGGTAAGGGGTGTCCTGGGGCCCCTGCACTGCCCATGCCACTGCCATGGGCAGTGCAGGGGTCCCCTAACAGGGCCCCGGCCAGCTTTTCACTGTCTGCCTAGCAGACAGTGAAAAGCGCGACGGGTGCAACTGCACCCGTCGCACGGCCGCAACACCGCCGGCTCATTCGGAGCCGGCTTCTGTGTTGCGGCCTCATTCCCGCTGGGCCGGTGGGCGCTAACTTGGTTAGCGCCCGCCGCCCAGCGGGAATGTTGGAATGCCGGCAGCGGTCTTTTGGCCGCATGGCGGACAATTGGCGGTTCCCGCCAAAGTTGGAATCAGGGCCATTGTTTCCTATGACGTGCTTATCTACTATGTTTGTTAGTTGGTTCTCCTACTCCAAAGCTTCATTCTTAATAATGTTGCAATAACATTCCCTCCTACTTCAACTCTTCATTCTAGTTTTATTCTCCCTGCAAATTGATTGGGTAAGCCCAGATCCTACTCCTGGGATACTTATATCTATATCTATTTTAGTGTGTCTCCCTTCACCCATTTTGCTTTCTCTCCCCTGTGTGTCGAATTTCGACCTCTGCATACTGGTCAAATTTGCTGTGCCATCATCTGCCAGTCCATATTTTTCATCAACCAACATGCAGGAGTCTATCTCTCTCACTACCTCTCCATATCTTCTTTCCCCTTCCACGCTGGTTCTCTTCATAGACCTTGCGATAATGCATGGAGCAAACTGTAGGGAAAGTGGATGGATGGGCATTATCTGAGCTGCAGTCCCCTGATACTTCAGAGATTTTTTCATACATTAATTTCTGGTAGAGGTACTTAATATCTTTCAAGTTTTTATCTGGAACTCTGAATAAGCTATTGGGACCTGATCAAGCTCTTTCATATTATCATTCTCAATCAAATTGGGAAAAAGTAAGTAAATCTAAGCCTGGACCAATGTCTATGATGTTACTTATAGGTAATTCAAAAAAATGAGGTTTCTATTTACCATTTATGAAATTGTCCTCAATAATGCAACTTTCAAGAAATCTGTAATTATAAGATTCTTCATATAGTTAGGCATGGTAATAAAATTTGACTTTACATTTAACGAAATGTTAAAGTGACATTTTAGTGGTACACGGTAATAATATCTAGCTGTATATAAAAAAAGCCCTCAAAATTTACTGAAAAAATCAATGGTTAAATTGATGTTATAATTAGTCCTTGGAACAATATTGTTTTACGGGACTAAAATGAACCATTATAGTTTATAAGCAGCCCCACCATGCACTCATTACAAACTCACATATTAAATCACCATGACTTGTTAAATGACATCATTTATAACATCACTGATGACATCTCAAATAATATTGTTGAGGTACAATTGTTTTTTAACAAAACATATGAAAACTATTTTTGTAAAATGAAAAAAGCATGATCACCTTAATCTCCTTTGATCTTACCCACTTCAACCCCTGTTTATATGCAGATGTCCTTTCAAGTGATTTGAGGAGGTTGCAGGGTCACATTCTGATGCAGAACTCTGATAGTCCAGACCTGTTGGACTTCAAAACAGTGGCCTATGAGAAACAGGAAAAAAGCAAGATCCATTGATAAAGTCAGAAGATGGCACAGAGAAGGGGAACTATATCCCCTTCTGTGCCCCAGATGTAGTGGCTATGTCCTGCGGCACAGTGCTCCTTCCCCGTCCACCCATGCCCCCTCCACCCCCCACCCCCCGTAATGACGTCAACGTGCGATCGTGCGCTGACATCATTACACACTGCTGGTTGCACTGGAAGCCATTTGCTTCCAGTGCGAGTACAGAGAAAGAGGTGAGTTTCTCCTCCGGCGGGTGGGGGGTTTGGGACAAAGAGGCACCGGGGGAAAGGAAAGGATTTTGCGATCGGGCAAGAGGAATGCCCACTAGACGCCAGGGATTTTGTCTTTTTTTGTTGTACTTTGTTGTTTGTCTGTCAGGGAGCGGCCCCTTGGGCAAGGGTCGCTCCCATTTGGGGCATGTTTCTTGTGGCCATTTCTGCCCCCCTTGGGGGCAGATCGGCCTAATATTTTTAGGCCGATAGGGGGCAGAATCCACTAGACGCCAGGCATTTTTTTTTTTGGGATGTTTGCAATGTTTCGCGTTGGGGAGCGGTCCCTTGGGAAAGGGTCACTCCCATTTGGGGGCATGTTTCTTGTGGCCATTTATGCCTCCCTTGGGGGCAGATCGGCCTATTATGTTTAGGCTGATCTGCCCCCAAGGGAGGCAGAATCCACTAGACACCAGGAATTTTTTTTTTTATATTTCCAATGTTTTGCATTGGGGAGCGGCCCCTTGGGCAAGGGTCGCTCCCATTTGGGGGCATGTTTCTTGTGGCTATTTCTGCCTCCCTTGGGGGCAGATCGGCCTATTATGTTTAGGCTGATCTGCCCCCAAGGGAGGCAGAAACCACTAGAACACCAGGGATTTTTTTATATGTTTATTTTTGTTGGGGGGGGCCCTTGGGCAAGGGTTGCCCCCCCCAAGGGGGGCATTGAACTGTTGGCCATTTCTGCCCCCCTTGGGGGCGGATGGGCCTATTTTTTTTAGGCCCATCTGCCTCAAAGGGGGCAGACGCCACTTAGACACCAGGGATAGTGTGTGTGTGTGTGTGTGTGTTAGTGGAGGGGGGGCAACCCCTTGGGCAAGGGTCGCCCCCTCTTTGGGGGCACGTGTACCAAGGCCATTTCACAGATCGGCCTATTATTTAACCACTAGAACACCAGGGATTTTTTTAATATGTTTATTTATGTGGGGGGCGTCCCCTTGGGCAAGGGGCAGCCCCCCAAGGGGGGCATTGATCTGTTGGCCATTTCTGCCCCCCTTGGGGGCAGATGGGGCTATTTTTTTTAAGCTCATCTGCCCCCAAGGGGGGCAGAAGCCACTTAGACACCAGGGATAGTGTGTGTGTTAGTGGAGGGGGGGGCGGCCCCTTGGGCAAGGGTCACCCCCCCCCTTTGGGGGCACATGTAGCAAGGCCATTTCTGCCCCCCTTGGGGACAGATCAGCCTATTATTTTTAGGCTGATCTGCCCCCAAGGGGGGCAGAAACCACTAGAACGCCAGGGATCTTTTATATATGTTTATTTATGTGGGGGGCGTTCCCCTGGGCAAGGGGCGCCCCCCCAAGGGGGGGCATTGAACTGTTGGCCATTTCTGCCCCCCTTGCCACGTAGGCACCAGGGATAGTGTGTGTGTGTTTTTTTTTTGTTTGGGGGTGGGCCCTTGGGCAAGGGTCGCCCCCCCTGGGGACACATTACTAAAGGTATTTTCTGCCCTCCTTGGGGCAGATAGGCCTATTTTTTAGTAGGCCCATCTGCCCCTATGGCAGAATCCACTTAGGCACCAATTTCTAAATGCTTGATGGTGGGATGTTTGTCAACTGACTAAGTATTTGCTTTTGCTTTCTTTGCTGTGGCTCCTTGCGGTTTTGTAGGTGGTTGACCTGCGGTTTGCACAGTTGTATGTTTTAGGTAAGTAAGAACAATTTACTCCAACGGAGTATTGTTGCCATGCATGAATGACATGTTTGTAGGTGGTGTACTAAATGCAGGTTTGTATGAAATTGTCCTTAGATTTGTGCACAATGATATTTGTGTTGTCTTATTTCTAATTTGCTTTTCTTTCTTTCTTTTTAGTGGGATATCATTGGTGATTGCTGTGTCTGTGCAGAGTAGTTGCTGGTGATTCAAGCTTTTTCAGGGAAGTGAGTGGTATAGTTTTTGAGTTTATAGCTCTTACTAATAAAGCTACACTTTATTACTTATCTTACACAGTGCTGGTTGTTGGTGGTGCATTTGTCCAGTTAATTGTCATAGGAAAGATCATGGCTAGCCGCAGGATGACCACTCAGCAGGTGGTTGGTATGCTTTTTGAGTTATTGTCTGATCATGATTATGAGACAGACTCTGCATCTGAGGCAGAGGAGGAAGTGAGAGATTATGGCAGTGAAGTTTCTGTCGGAGAGGAATCTTTTGATGAGGAAGCCACACTCAGTGCAGATGAAGGGCCTGTTTCAGAGGAGGACACTGATGTGCCATTAGTGCAGCAACTTGGGGCTGAAAGGTTTCCCGTTAGAAGACCTGAACTCTGGGTTGCCCCAAAAATGGAGCAGCCAGAGTTGCCTGCCTTTACTGGTCTCCCGGGGTGTAGAGTCAATACAGAGAACTTTTTGCCTGTCAATATATAATTTGAGTTATTTGTGGATGATGTGTTTTTGGAAGAGATTGTTGAGCAGACTAATTTGTATGCGGAGCAGTATTTGAGGGACAACGCTGCTAGACTTAGGCCGCACTCTAGAGCTGTCCAGTGGATTCCCACAAATTTGGAGGAGATGAAAAGGTTTTTAGGTTTGACTCTTTTAATGGGGTTGATAAGGAAGCCGTCACTGGCTTCTTATTGGTCTACTAGTCCCTTGATGGCAACAGCTATATTTCCTGCAACAATGAGTCGTAATCGGTATTTGCTTCTTCTTAGGATGCTGCATTTAATTGACAATGCATTAACCTTGCCACGAGATCACCCTGATTCTGACCGTCTTTTTAAGATTAGGGCTGTCCTTGATCATTTTGTAGATCGGTTTTCAGAGGTCTATGTTCCAGGCAAAGAAATAGCTGTGGACGAGTCTTTGGTCCTCTTCAAGGGTCGTTTGGTTTTTAGGCAGTACATTCCTAGCAAGAGGGCACAATGTGGAATTAAATTGTATATGGTGTCTGAAAGTAGTACAGGATATGTGTATAATTTCCGTGTCTCCCACTTTTGGAGTTACTGAGAAAATTGTGTGGGAATTTGGTAGACGACTGTTCAACAAAGGTCACCATTTGTATGTAGATAACTTTCACACTGGAGTGCAGTTGTTCTAGGAATTGTTTAGAGTGGACACTGTTGCTTGTGGCACAATTCGTTTTAACCGAAAAGGCTATCCAAGGGAGCTTGTCTGTAAAAAACTTCAGAGGGGACAGTGGAGTGCCTTGCGGAATGATGAGCTGCTAGCTTTGAAGTTTTCAGACAGGAGGGATGTCTACATGCTAAGTACCATCCATGATGTGAGTGCTTCCCCTGTGACTGTTTGGGGCCAGGTTGTTGAAGTGCGCAAACCTGTGTGCATTTTAGATTATAATAAGCACATGGGAGGTGTAGATAGAGTTGATCAAAGGTAGGAACCTTATACTGCTATTCGTAAGTCTTACGTTTGGTATAAGAAGTTAGCAATTCACCTCTCCCACTTAGCAACTTTTAATGCTTTTATTGTGTTTAAGGATAGGTCTTAAGAGTCAAAGATGACATTTGTGAAATTTCAGGAGTCAGTGATAGAGAGCCTTATTGTGGTGGAACAGGCCAGAGTTCCTAGAGAAGCAGTGGTGGAGGATGTGGCTAGATTAAAAGATCGCCACTTTGCTCAGCACATTCCTCCCACACCCAAAAAAGACTTTCCAGCTAAGAAATGTAGAGTGTGTTTTCGAAGAGGTATCCAGAGGGAGACTCGAAAGTACTGCCCAGATTGTCCTTCAAAGCCTGGGCTGTGTGGAGGTGGTTGTTTTAAGAATTACCACACCCAGAAGAATTACTGGGAACAACCATGAGTGTAAACTCATGTCTGTTTTGTATTTTCATGTATTCAGCTTCATGGTTAGCATTTCTGTCATGTACTTAGAGCTTTTGTGTTTGTAGTTTTGTAATTATTTCTAATTAGTTAGTGGTTTCTTTGTTTAAAAAAAAAAAAGTGATGTCATTGTGTGTGGAGTGGGGCTTGGCTGAGGGTGTACATAGTGTACATATTGACTTGCTGTTGGCTACTGCAACACACTGCCAGCCAAACACCAGTCCACACACTCCCATCAGCTGGTGTGATTGCTGTATCAGGCATGTGGGCATATGTAAGAGATGGGCCCTTGAGTGGCGCTGTCTGTCGATGCGAGTGTTGTAATGTGCTGGGCCCGTGGCTGGCGGCGTGAATGGTCGTGTGCATGTCATGTATGAAAGGTGTGTGAATGGACTGTAAATCGGTTGGTGCCTTGCTGTGGCTTTACAACTCACGAGCTGTGAGTCATTGGTTCAGTTTTGTGGCCTTTCAGTTATTAACAGTGCATTTCATTTTTGTGAAATCTCTTGTTAATAAAATTTGATCCACTGAACCATCACTCACCCTCGTGCCAAATCCAACCAGTATGTGTGGTAAAAATGACAAAACCTGCTCCGCTGTAATCAGGCGTCGCAGCACACCTGTGACACGCTAGGTGCCTCGGGTGGGACCACGATGATGAAGCATGCCACCAACTTGGTTGGAGGGTGAGGGGTCTTTTTACCATAACCTAAGTGTGTTTCTTTTCACAATTTTAGTGTTTGGAACATCACATAAGTATGTGGACAAACCAAAATGATCTATTGTAAAACTACCTGTGTTTGGCACCTATGGTTTTGGTCCTGGGTGCGGCCTTCATCTAGGGAAACCTACCAAACCCAGACATGTTTTAAAAATAGACACCCCAAGGAGTCCAAGGAGTTGTGGCTTGCCTGGATCCCCCAACATTTTCTTACCCAGACTCCTAGGCAAACCTCAAAATTTGCATTAATAAATCATATTTTCCTCACTTTTCTTTGTAGGATCACCGCTGCCGCACAAATTTCCTACCACCCAGCATTCCCCCCAGTCCCCCAAGTAAAATGATACCTCACTTGCATGGGCCCTCAAAGCAGAGTCAGCATTAAAGATGTATAAAAGAAAAATATGTGCTTATCAACTCACTGTGCTATCCTCTCAATCTCTACAAGTTTTTGGCCTTTTTCTGTTGCAGGCACCTGGCCCACCCGCACAAGGTGAAGAACCATTTTTATCGGGAGACTTGGGGGAACACTGGGTGGAAGGAAATTTGTGGCTCCTGTCAGATTCCAGAACTTTCTGTCGCCGAAATGTGAGGAAAAAGTGTTTTTTTGGCAAACATTTGAGGTTTGCAAAGGATTCTGGGTAACAGAACCTGGTCAGAGCCCCACAAGTCACCCCATCTAGGATTCCCCCTAGGTGTCTAGTTTTCAAAAATGCGCTGGTTTGCTAGGTTTCCCCAGGTGCCGGCTGACCTAGAAGCCAAAATCCACAGGTAGGCACTTTGTAAAAAACACCTCTGTTTTCTGTGAAAAAATGTGATGTGTCCACGTTGTGTTTTGGGCCATTTCCTTTCATGGGCGCTAGGCCTACCCACACAAGTGAGGTACCATTTTTATTGGGAGACTTGGGGGAACGCTGGGTGGAAGGAATTTTGTGGCACCTGTCAGATTCCAGAACTTTCTGTCACCGAAATGTGATGAAAAAGTGTTTTTTTGGCCACATTTTGAGGTTTGCAAATGATTCTGGGTAACAGAACCTGGTCAGAGCCCCACAAGTCATCCCATCTTGGATTCCCGCAGGTGTCTAGTTCCAAAAATGCGCTGGTTTGCTAGGTTTCCCCAGGTGCCGGCTGACTAGAGGCCAAAACCCACAGGTAGGCACTTTGTAAAAAACACCTCCGTTTTCTGTGAAAAAATTTGATGTGTCCATGTTGTGTTTTGGGCCATTTCGTTTTGTGTGCGCTAGGCCTACCCACACAAGTGAGGTACCATTTTTATCGGGAGATTTGGGGGAACACTGGGTAGAAGGAAATCTGTGGCTCCTGTCAGATTCCAGATCTTTCTGTCACGAAATGTGAGGAAAAAATATTCTTTTGGCCAAATTTTGAGGTTTGCAAAGGATTCTGGGTAACAGAACCTGGTCAGAGCCCCACAAGTCACCCCATCTTGGATTCCCCGAGGTGTCTAGTTTTCAAAAATGCGCTGTTTTGCTAGGTTTCCCTAGGTGCCGGATGAGCTAGAGGCCAAAATCCACAGGTAGGCACCTTGTAAAAAACACCTCTGTTTTCTGTGAAAAAATGTGATATGTCCATGTTGTGTTTTGGGACATTTCCTTTTGTGGGCGCTAGGCCTACCCACACAAGTGAGGTACCATTTTTATCAGGGACTTGGGGGAATGCTGGGTGGAAGGAAATTTGTGGCTCCTGTCAGATTCCAGAACTATCTGTCACCGAAATGTGAGGAAAAAGTTTTTTTGGGGCCAAATTGTGAGGTTTGGAAAGGATTCTGGGTAACAGAACCTGGTCTGAGCCCCACAAGTCACCCCATCGTGGATTCCCCTAGGTGTCTAGTTTTCAAAAATGCGCTGGTTTGCTAGGTTTCCCCAGGTGCCGGCTGAGCTAGAGGCCAAAATCCACAGGCAGGCACTTTGTAAAAAACACCTCTGTTTTCTGTGAAAAAATTTGATGTGTCCACGTTGTGTTTTGGGCCATTTCCTTTTGTGGGTGCTAGGCATACCCACACAAGTGAGGTACCATTTTTATCGGGAGACTTGGGGGAACGCTGGGTGGAAGGAAATTTGTGGCTCCTGTCAGATTCCAGGCACTTTGTAAAAAACACCTCTGTTGTCTGTGAATAAATGTGATGTGTCCACGTTGTGTTTTGGGCCATTTCCTTTCGTGGGCACTAGGCCTACCCAGGCAAGTGAGGTACCATTTTTATTGGGAGACTTGGGGGAACACAGAATAGCAAATCAAGTGTTATTGCCCTTGTCTTTCTCTACATTTGTTCCTTCCAAATGTAAGGGAGTGTGTAAAAAAGACGTCTATTTGAGAAGTGCCCTGTAATTCACATGCTAGTATGGGCACCCCGGAATTCAGAGATGTGCAAATAACCACTGCTTCTCAACACCTTATCTTGTGGCCATTTTGGAAATGCAAAGGTTTTCTTGATACCTATTTTTCAGTTTTTATATTTCAGCAAATTAATTGCTGTATACCCGACATAGAATAAAAACCCATTGCAAGATGCAGCTCATTTATTGGCTCTGGGTACCTAGATTTCTTGATGAACCTACAAGCCCTAAATATCCCCTCAACCAGAAGAGTCCAGCTGATGTAACGGTATATTGCTTTCAAATATCTGACATCGCAGGAAAAAGTTACAGAGTAAAACGTGGAGAAAAATGACTGCTTTTTCACCTCAATTTCAATATTTTTTTTGTTTCAGCTGTTATTTTCTGTAGGAAACACTTGTAGGATCTACACAATGACCCCTTGCTGAATTCAGAATTTTGTCTACTTTTCAGAAATGTTTTCTGGGATCCAGCATTGGTTTCTCACCCATTTTGGTCCCTAACTGGAAGGAGGCTGAAAGCACAAAAAATAGTAAAAATGGGGTATGTCCCAGTAGAATGTCAAAATTGTATTGAAAAATTGGGTTTTCCAGTTCAAGTCTGCCTGTTCCTGAAAGCTGGGAAGATGGTGATCTTGCCACCACAAACCCTTTGTTGATGCCATTTTCAGGGAAAAAACAACAAGCTGCTTTCTGCAGCCCTTTTTTCCAATTTTTTTTTAAAAAAACTAAATTTTCACTGTATTTTGGCTAATTTCTTGGTCTCCTTCAGGGGAACCCACAAAGTCTGGGTCCCTTTAGAATCCCTAGGATGTTGGAAAAAGGGCTGCAAATTTGGCGTGGGTAGCTTATGTAAACAAAAAGTTATGAGGGCCTAAGCGCGAACTGCCCCAAATAGCCAAAAAAAGGCTCGGCACAGGAGGGGGGAAAGGCCTGGCAGCGAAGGGGATATGGGAACTATGTTTATTTCATTTACAAATGTACAGAGAAAGATGCCTCAGAGAGATGCCCTGGTGTAGGAGATGAGATATGGGGGCTTGCTTTTGTTTTTTTAGGGTCTTTAATACCATTAGTGCAATACTTCATATACGGCTATTTCAATACCAAAAAGAGGCACAGGAGCCCATTTTTCTTGTTAGCATAAGAACTCACATCACCTTTGCTCTGCAGGGAACAAGGCCGAAGCAGCAATGTTGTGGGTTAATGTTTGCACCTTGCTCGGGGCACATATATTTTAGCTTAGCTTATGCCTGTAGCCTATGCCCTTTTACCCAGATACAGGCTCTGATTTTATTTATTCATTTTAGTTCAGTTTAATTTTCAGCAGGTTTGTTTTATTTTTCTAATCAGCTGTGATTCTGCAGATGGTTGGTATTATTTTTGTGCATGACATTTAAACATGTATTTCTGTGCAAGGATGATAAGAACATGTATGTGATAACCCATCTAGTATTGTCACCACAAGAGACCACACACAGTCTGACACTTAGGCAGGGAACGGGAGGGAGGTCATTTTGGCCAGGATACCCATTCATGCTGTATGCCATATTACTGTTGAACTCTGCCCTGTCTCTACAACCAGCCAAGGAGACGATGGGCAGATCACAACAATCCTAATCTTGTGATGTCTTGTTGCCCTTATAATTGCAGCTCATATTTTTTATCATAGATTGCAGTCTTTTCAATAAATGTCCTGAAAACAGTCATGTATCTTTTCTTTGGCTTACATGTGTGTATGAGACATTTGCTAATGGGAGAAATGAGTGAGATTTGTTGACCACAACTTCCCTGAGAGGTCCCTGAGTGTCATGAGTCAGACTGCCACAAATCACCTTTGCTTTCTAGGATTGGGTGAGGTGCTGCTACCTAGTGAAAGGGGTGGGCTGACAACTGTCAAGACTATGTGGGATTACCTCAGTCTCCCCCAAGCTGTGGTGCAGGCCTTTTATCTTTTTAATTTCCACACAACAGGACGGACGGTCTGCTTGGGATTCAGGTTTAAGAGTGATGGCTCTCAGAAGTTAGCAGAGGAGATATAATTGTAGATATCTTTGGTGCTGAAGTTGCAGTCATCACAGCCAACATGGCGACATTCAGAGGCATACCACCATGGCTGAAATCTTTTGCACTGATGAGCTCCCTAAGCATGTTTCCTAGCACTGATTCCTACTGAGTTTAGCTAATGGAGTGAATCACAGCACTGGTACATTTGTACTGATGAGTTCCCTAAGCATGTTTCCTAGCACTGATTCCTACTGAGTTTAGCTAATGGAGTGAATCAGAGCACTGGTACATTTGTTCTAGAAACATGTAGATAAATCAACCGGCCATGAGGACAAATAGGCACTGGCAAAGCCAACAGGGTGTACAGGGTTTGCACCCTCTGTACCAAATTTAAACATATTGACTTTACCAATGTTGTAGTTGTGTGAAATTGTATATGGTGGTCATGGGAGAGTGAATACCAACCTAATGTAGTTGCTTTGAATATTAGACTATTGATTCAAGAAACAATGTGGACCATTTCTAGAGATGCAGACTTCTGACAAGGACATCATCTGATGGCCATTACAATACCTGAATCTGATGCATTTCTCATATATATATATATATATATATATATATCACAATCAACTCATCATAACAACCAGGCGAACCATCCTGACTCGCCTCGGACGTAAAGAATGAGTCTCCGTCACGAAGGACAGCTGAAGCCAGGATTCTATTGGCGTAGTAAAACCCAACGCATTTTGGAAACTAAGTTTCCATGTTTACAGGTAGTCGACCCATTAGCTTAATCTTTTAAATATACAAAGTGCAAAGTTCTAAACACGAAAAAAATAAAGTGACACTGAAAACAGACTAAACATGTCGGCCATCTTACAGTAGCTTATGAAGTCAACTAAGAATATAGCCCCGTTCGGATGCATATTACAACAAAATATAGAAGCCATAAATGCTAAGCAAATCCATAGGAAAAAACATTCACAAAACACAATGAATGTTTCTTACTGAATTGAAACAAATTAATTTCTCAGAAATATTGCATATGTTACCATGATGAATATCTTTATAACAAAACACTACATAGCAGTCCACTATACAGATCAACCAGCCCAAAAAGGGCCTCAACATAATAAAAAACAGTTATTGGATCTCCTGTGGAAATATTCTAAAAAAGAATAATTGAAATGGTGGGAAGCAGTGACGCTGCAGAAATACTTGGATTGTTATCGAATACCCATGGGGGGAAGAATATTTGTGGTTCCACCTTATATGAATCCTGACCCTGATATGTTACAGGACTGGGCAGTGAATAATCACAAATGCAGTGTGAATATGATCACCATTTTGATTAAATATGCTTAGAAAGAAGGGGAATCTCTTCTTCAAGAAATGAATAATGTGGAGATATTATTAAAGGAGCTTTGCCAAAAAGAAGAATTTGATAGAGAACTTTTAAAGATAGAAAGCAGATTGGATAAAGTTGAGGAAGAAGTGAAAATTTAAGACAACCAAAATTTCTAAGGGACCAAGGTGGTCATTACAACCCTGGCGGTCGGTGTTAAAGCGGCGGTATGACCGCCAACAGGCCAGCGGTAAAAAAATTGCAATTCCGACCGTGGCGTAAACCGCCAACAAAGACAGCCACTTTAACACTCTGACCGCCACGGTGGTACAAACAAACAGCTTGGCGGTCACCGCCAACAGACAGGCGGGAGACAATGTACCGCCCACACTATTATGACAGGCCAATCCGCCACTTTTTCTGGAGCGGATTCACCGCAGATAAAAACACGACGGAAACAGGAATCCAGAAGGGAAAACGCTCACCTCTACACACCCCACGAGGAACGAGGACACTATGGACCTGGAACTCCAAATTCTTCCTGTAATAGTCTTCCTGCTCCTCTACCAGGAGCACGAACGCCGGCGGCGAAGACCACGGTGAGTACTGCACCTACGATACAGGGGAGAGGGGAGGCAAAAAACAGTGACACACACATGCAACACCCCCACCCTCACCCACTACAACACACACACTAATGCATATCAATACATCACAGTTACACCCCCAAACCCCACGGAAGAATGCAAAGACAATAGAAAATGAGTGTAACCATTGTAATATATTAAAAGCAAGTAGGCAGAAATATACATATACACCATGTACATAATATATACCAAGCATAGTAGTCCAGGTAGTGCTCTAAGAAAGTCCGTGGAACACTGGGACCACACGGTATGGGCGAGGCCCACACAAGATCCCCGACCATGACGGAGTGAGCACTGCAGGGGCATCAGAGAGCAACTAAACAGGCACCTCAGGGGGAGGGAAAGGGGGGAACCTCAGCCGGTTGAGTGCACGACGCCAAATCTACGAGGGGCCACATGCCCACTGTTCCACCCTGGGGAGTGCAAAGCCACAGTTTCTCAAGTCTCTACAGTGGGTGGGTTGCCCACTGTTCCATCCTGGGGAGTGCAAAGCCACAGTCTCTCAAGTCTCTACAGTGGATGGATTGCCCACTGTTCAATCCTGGGGAGTGCAAAGCCACAGCCTCTCAAGTCTCTACAGTGGGTGGTTTGCCCACTGTTCAATCCTGGGGAGTGCAAAGCTACAGTCTCTCAAGTCTCTACAGTGGGTCGGTTGCCCACTGCCATATCCTGGGGAGTGCAAAGCCACAGTCTCACAAGTGGATAACAGTCTCCACTGGTTCTGGAGGAGGCATGGTGCCCAGAGTGCTTCATCCTGCCAAGGATTGGGGTAGTGGATGCTTTCTTCCACTGGTTCTGGAGGGTGCATAGTGCCCAGAGTGCTTCATCCTGCCAAGGATTGCGGTAGTGGATGCTTTTCTCCACTGGTTCTAGAGTGGGCATGGTGCCCAGAGTGCTTCATCCTGCTAAGGACAGAGGTAGTGGATGACAGTCTCCACTGGTTCTGGAGGGGGCATGGTGGCCAGAGTGCATCATTCACCCCGTGACAGACTCAGTTGCGTCAGTGCCCTTGCAGCTCATGGACCAGCGGTGCTTGAGACGGCGGTGCCCTGTTCAGCGGTGCTTGAGTTGGCGGTACCCTATTCAGCGGTGCTTGAGTTGGCGGTGCCCTGTTCAGCGGTGCTTGAGACGGCGGTGTCCTGTTCAGCGGTGCTTGAGACGGCGGTGCCCTGCTCACCGGTGCTCGAGACGGCGGTGCCCTGTTCAGCGGTGCTTGAGTTGGTGGTGCCCTGTTCAGCTGTTCTTGAGTTGACGGTGCCCTGTTCAGCGGTGCTTGAGTTGCCGGTGCCCTGTTCAGTGGTGCTTGAGATGGAGGTGCCCTGTGCAGCGGTGCTTGAGACGGCGGTGCCCTGTTCAGCGGTGCTTGAGATGGCGGTGCCCTGTGCAGCGGGGCTTGAGTTGGTGGTGCCCTGTTCAGCGGTGCTTGAGACGGCGGTGCCCTGTTCAGTGGTGCTTGAGATGGCGGTGTCCTGTTCAGTGGTGCTTGAGACGGCGGTCACCATTGAAGGGTCTCAGCTGCTGGCGGTCCTTCAAGGCCCAGCGGGGCTTGTGCTGGCAGTCCTTCATGGCCCAGCGGGCCTTTTGCTGGTGGTCCTTCATGGCCCAGCGGGGCTAGTGCTGGCGGTGGCCTCCTGGGCAGGTGGGCTGGTGCTGGCATCCTGGGCAGCTGGGCTGGTGCTGGCGGTGTCCTCCTGGGCAGGTGGGCTGGCCCCTCCTGGGCAGGTGGGCTAGTGCTGGCGGTCCTGTCCTGGGAAGCTGGGAATGATGGCGGTCTTTTCCGCTGTGCTGCTCTTCCCAGACTTTCCGGGTTTCTTGTGGCCCTTCCCCACCTTGGAAGGTGTCACAGCTGAATCCACACTCCCACCGGGTCCCCTGGGAGCAGGTTTGGTGGCTGGAGTCTTCCCCCTCTCCCGCCGGGCACTGGCCAACTTCTGATGCTTCACAGGTGGGGGACTGTCTGTGCTGTGGCTCCGTGCCACACTGGCTGCCCTGGTGGCCGGTGCACTCTAGATTCCGGTGACTACAGGCACCACTGGTCCCGGAGATGTTGTGGCTGAGGTGTTAGTTTGGGACCTAGGAGACGGACAGGGTGGGGGAGGTGTGGGAAAGAGGTCATTGGTGGACAGGAAAAGTTTTTGGGAGACACTGAGATGGGTAGCTGGAGGGGGTTTGGGAGTGGAGGAAGAGGTGGTGGTTGTAGGAGGTGCACGTTTGGTGACTTTGGGTGAAGGTGCATGCTCTGGATGCTGTTGTGAGGTGGATGGCTGTTGGGTGTGTGTGTGCCTGCCTTTGTGTATCTTGGGAGGGGGCGTCACAGACACACTGGGAGAGGACACAGGGGACGTGTGAATGGTAGTGGGTGCACGTGAGCGGGGCGTGGTGGTGGGTGTGCTGGAGAGGGACGTAGTGGCTGTAGAGGTAGTACATGCAGGTGTGAGTGTAGATGAGACCTGGAGGGAGGAGGGAGACGAGGAGGAGGGGGACACGGTGGAGGCAGTGGATGTTGGTGTGTCTGCATGTGTGTGATGCTTGCGGGAGTGCCTCTGGGATGTGTGGTGCTTATGTTTGCCAGAGCTTCCCTTGTGTGCTGACGTGTGTGCATGCTGGTCTGTAGGTGTGCTTGGGATAGGCTGAGGTACAGGGGATTGGGTCTGGGTGGAGGAAGTTGGAGGGTGGAGGCTAGAGACGGGGACAATGGCTGCCATCAGAGCTGAGGCCAAAGTCTGAAAAGCTCGCTGAAGGGCCGCCTGACCAGAATGAATGCCCTCCAGGAATGCATTTGTTTGTTTCAACTGCCTCTCTACACCCTGAATGGCATTCAAAATGGTAGACTGCCCAACAGTGAGGGACCTGAGGAGGTCAAAGGCCTCCTCACTGAGAGCAGCAGGGGTGACTGGGGCAGGGCCTGAGGTGCCTGGGGCGAAGGTGATGCCCACCCTCCTTGGTGAGCGGGCACGGGGCAAAGGCTGAGGGGCTGCTGGGAGGGCGGTGCTGGAAGGGGGGGTGGTGGCCGTATCTGTAGATGCAGGGGGCACAGATGTTGCTGCCACCACAAGGGAGCTCCCATCAGAGGACGAGTCTGTGTCACTGGTGTCAGCTCCTGTCCCCGCCGTGGAGCTCCCCTCGCCCTCCGTCCCACTGGTGAACTCTGAGTCCGTAGTCTCGCCCTCCAGGGCCATGTGGGATGCAGCTCCCTCGTGCTCCGATGCCACTGCTCCTCTGCCTGATGATGCTAGTGCACACAAGAACAGGGAGACCACAAAAAGGGGGGGGGACGACAGAAGAAAGACATGTTGAGTGCATGCATTACCGCTACCGTTGGCGGACACAACAGACACAGAAGCCCCCTGCACTACGCCGCGCTCTTGGGCTCCACTGTTCAATTCCTGGGAAATGGCCTACCAGGCTATGGACGACATCTGCACACATTGATGACACATGGACATGACTAGGTGTACTTGGCACTCTACAGAGGTGGGGTGGGGTGCCACATGGCCTGCCTTACAGAGGCCCCTTGCCTACGGAACTCGCCCTGGCCTAGGTAAACCCACAGCCCACCTCCCCCACCCAGACACCTCCACTGCGCGCAAAGTCAGCAGAATGAGTGTGTACTCACCCCTTTGTGGCTGCTGTGATGCCCTCAAGCGCCCATCCAACTCCGGGTAGGCCACCACCAGGATCCTGAACATCAGGGTGGTCATGGTGCGACGGGCACCCCTCCCACGTTGGGAGGCCACCCCCAGCTGAGTCTCCGCCGTCTTCTTGCTCCAGCGGCGAATGTCCTCCCATCTTTTACGGCAGTGGGTGCTCCGTCTTTGGTAGACCCCCATGGTCCGTACATCATTGGCGATGGCACGCCAAATATCTTTTTTCTGGTGGGCACTGACCTACATGAAATGTACAGGGGAAAAAGAGAAGTTATTACCAACTGCACCGTCAAACTGATTGGCCCCCATCCCTACCCTTGCCATGTGGCACATGCATTCACCGTCTTTCATGCACGCAGCACTCTCCCCCCTTCCTTCTTACATCCAGCCCTCTCCACACAGGCATAGCCCATACAACATGCTCCCTGTGTACTTACCTGTTTGTCTGGAGGACCGTAGAGTAGCGTGTACTGGGGGAGGACCCCATCCACGAGTTTCTCCAACTCCTCCGATGTGAAGGCAGGGGCCCTTTCCCCAGACACTCGAGCCATTGTCACTTCCAGACCGAGTCACAGCAACACTTGCAATGTAGGTCCTCTCCTGTCGAAGATCAGGTATCGAGTGATTGAACAGATAGAAAATGGCGGTCACTTCCGCGGAGGTGCATACCGTCACCGCTGGCGTACATCGTCATTGGCTCCTAGGACCCATAGGGTCCAATGTTAACCAATGCAGCATTGCGCTGCGGTCTTCCACCGCCTACCGCGATGGTGTACAATGCCAGCGCAGTTACCTCACATCCCATTGTCCCACTTTACAGGTCAGGCAGCTGCCATTTCAGGGGCCCACATGGCTTCATTTTCAACTGCGTCACACATACATAGGCCTAGACTCTATAAACATACAGGCCATCTTTTGTGTAGGAATGGTGTTCTGTGTAAACTGTGGGTACGTACCTCTGAGTTGTTTGACTCTGTGCTCACTGTTGTCCTTCATAGGCACCGTCCGCTGGGACATGTGAGGAGATGGCGGCATCCTCCGGTGTACCGACCGTTGGTGGACCTGTCGACAATGGAGGAGCGACATGTGATAATCACATACAGGCTTGACCGTGCCACAATCCAGGAACTGTGTACCCAGTTGGAGCCAGACCTGATATCAGCAATCCGCCATCCCACAGGAATCCGACCTCAAGTGCAGGTGCTGTCAGTGCTCCATTTCCTTGCAAGTGGGTCTTTTCAAACAACAGTGGCCATAGCATCAGGCTTGTACCAGTCTATGTTTTCCAACGTATTGTCCAGAGTGTTGTCTGCCCTTCTGAAACACATGCGGAGCTACATCGTTTTTCCTCAGGTGGAGGATTTGCCTACAGTGAAAGGTGATTTCTATACCCTGGGACACATCCCCAACATCATAGGTGCCATTGATGGGACCCATGTGGCTTTGGTCCCCCCCACAGGAGTGAACAGGTGTACAGAAACCTGAAGAGTTATCATTCGATGAATGTACAGATGGTATGTTTGGCAGACCAGTACATCTCCCATGTGAATGCCATGTTCCCTTGCTCAGTGCATGACGCCTACATCCTGCGGAATAGCAGCATCCCTTATGTGATGGGTCAACTCCAGAGGCACCGTGTGTGGCTATTAGGTGAGCACCTGGAAACAAGTCAGTGGGAACGGTTGTCTGGGTCTGAGGATCTCCCTCCAGGTTAGTGCGTGTCTAACAGTTGACTCTCAGCATTTGCAGGTGGCTCTAGTTACCCCAACCTGTCATGGCTACTGACCCCAGTGAGGAATCCCAGGACAATGGCAGATGAACGCTACAATGAGGCCCATGGGCGAACTAGGAGGGTGATCAAGCGGACCTTCTGCCTCCTGAAGGCCAGGTTAAGGTGCCTCCATATGACAGGTGGATCCCTATTCTACTCACCAAAGAAGGTGTGCCAGATCATCGTGGCCTGCTGTATGCTTCACAACATGGCTTTGCGACAACAGGTGCCTTTTCTGCAGGAGGATGGTCCAGATGGCGGTGTTGTGGCAGCTGTGGAGCCTGTGGACAGTGAAGATGAGAAAGCAGAGGAAGAAGACATGAACAACAGGGACTCAGTGAACCAGCAATATTTCCAGTGAGACACAGGTAAGAGTACAGACCTGCCTACTACATGTACTTTAACACTACTACCTCTCTACTGTCTGTCGTTTTCACCCAGTGTATAGTCACTGAGTTGTCACTTTCCATTACGATTTCACAGATGTGGGTCCCACTGTGTGACATCTGCTTAGATTCCTCATGAACTAGAGCTGTGTGACATAGGTATGTTGACATTACAATTTAAAGAGCATTTTGTCACTGTAATTGCTGTTACACTAATTTGAAATCACAGACAGACTCCAGATTGTTTTGTGCTTTAAGTGTGTTTATTTAAGTGCTCAATATTGGAGGGGGTAGTGAAATGGTGAGGGGTGATGGCGGAGGAATGTCCATGGCAGAGTCCAGTCTATTAGTCTCACAGGTGCATTGCCCATATGGGCATAGGAAGTGGAGGTTGGGCAGTTTAAGTATGGACAGGGTGACAAAGTGGGCCAGTAGGATGACAATCAGGGTGGTCTCATTTCTTGGCGGGGGTCTTGGCATTGTGCTCTGTCTTTGTCCTGGATCTCAGGGACCGTTTGCGGGGTTGGTTCTCCCTTTGCAGGGGGTGGGGTGCTGGTGTGGTGGTCCTGTGGCTGGGCATCCTGTCCACTAGTGCAGGAGGAGGTGGTGGGCAGTTCAACGTCAATGTTAGTGTCAGGGCCCACTTGTAGTGCCACAGTGTCCCTCCTGGTGTTGAGTACTTCCTTCAGCACCCCTATGATGGTGCCCAGGGTGGAGCTGATGGTTCTGAGTTCCTCCCTGAAGCCCATATTCTGTTCCTCCTGCAGCCGCTGGGTCTCCTGAAACTTGGCCAGTACCGTTGCCATCTTCTCCTGGGAGTGGTGGTATGCTGCCATGATGGAGGAGAGGGCCTCGTGGAGAGTGGGTTCCCTTGGCCTGTCCGCCCCCTGTCGCACAGCAGCCCTCCCAGTTCCCCTGTGTTCCTGGGCCTCCGTCCCCTGGAGCGTGTTCCCACTGCCACTGCCCCCAGGTCCCTGTTGTTGTTGGGGTGGTGGCTTATCCTGGGTTTCCTGTAGTGGTGGACACACAGCTGATTGACGTGTCCTGGGGACGGAGGTATGGGCCCACTGGGTAGGTGCTGTGCTGGTGTTTCCAGAGGGGGGAAGGTCTGTGGTGACCTGTGACTGGGTGAGGGGAACCGACTTTCCCGAGGTCCCCGATGGGCCGGGCTGGTCATCTAGATCCAGTTGGACAGAGCTGCTGTCATCACTGTTGGCCTCTTCTGTTGGCGGTGTTGACATGTGTGGACCCTCCTGTCTGGTGACATTGGGTAGGGGTCCTGCAGGGGTATAAAAGGATGGTTATTACATCTGTGTGTGTCATGGTGCGCAATGGGTGGGTGATCGTGTACCCCAGTGCTTGCATTCCTGTGTGGGACCTTGTGTGATGATAATTTAGGGGGTTGTATAGGTTTGTGCAGTGGGCATGCTTTAGTGATGGGTGTCCATGCTTTGTTGTTGCATGCAGGGCTTGGTGTGGTTTGTGATGTTGGGACATATGTGAGGAGTTGGGGTGCTGGGGGTGAGGGTGGGGTTATGTGCTGTCATGCAGGTAGGGTGGGGGATGTAATAATTAAGATTTGTCTTACCAGAGTCCATTCCTCCAGCTACTCCTGCGAGGCCCTCAGGATGCAGAATCGCCAAGACTTTCTCCTCCCATGTTGTTAGTTGTGGGGGAGGAGGTGGCCAGTCCGCTAAACTGCAAGGTGGTGTCTTGAGACCACGGGACACACCTTCCCCCATAGGTCGTTCCACTCTCTTCCTGATGTCCTCCCGATTTTTTGGCTGCTGTCCCACTGCGTTGACCCTGTCCACTATTCTTCGCCATAGCTCCATCTTCCTTGCTATTGAGGTGTGCTGCACCTGTGATCCGAATAGCTGTGGCTCTACCCGGACGATTTCCTCCACCATGACCCTGAGCTCCTCCTCCGAGAACCTGGGGTGTCTTTGCCGTGCCATGGGGTGGTGTAGGTGATGTGTGGGGTGGAGTGTGTAGTGAGAAGTGTGCTGATATGTAGTGGGGTGTTGTGTGAGGTGCGTGGAAGTTCTGTGGGTGATGGTGTTGTGTGCCTGCGGATGCTGTTGTTCTTGCTGGTGCTGTCTCTCTCTGGCCTTCTTTCGGAATTTTTGGTCGTAGGGGTTTGTGGGTGATATAGGTGTGTGTTTTATATTGTAATGGGAATGTGGGAATGGTGTGTGTATGTGTATCAGGTGTGTGTATTTCGAATTGTCCAATGTAGCTGTGTTTTGTAAGAGTGTGTGTATTTTGAGCGCGGCGGTGTGTACCGCCAATGGAATACCGCGGTTGAAAGACCGCTGCGTGGATTCGTGTGTCGTGATAGTGTGGGCGTATTTCTGTTGGCGTGACAGTGGAGGTTTTGTTTTCACCAGTTTATCACTGACCTTAGGTGTGGCGGACTTGTGTGGGTGTTTGAATTTTGGCAGATTCCGAACTGTGGGTCATAATAGCTGTGGCGGAATTCCGCGGCCGCGGCGTTGTGTTGGCGGACTTCTGCATGCCGGTAAGCGGCTTTTACCGCCAATGTTGTAATGAGGGCCCAAATGGATTATGATAAAGGACAAATCTTAACGTTTGCTAAGATATACTGTATGATCAAATACGAATGAATCAACCTTTAACTAAGGCACAGACATGTGAGAGTTGTGGGGACCAACAAGGAATAAGGGTTCCAAATATAAAAATCATCAGTAAAGAAACCTCAGACAGCTTAATTGAACAAGAAAGTGATATCTCTTTTCATTCGATACCTGAAGGAGTGAAAACCAATATTTTAAAGGAATTTGATCTCCAGGCCCAGGGCCGACGGGCCGGTCAAGCAGGAAAGGGCAATTGCGGAGGTCATGAAGAAAAAGGTTAATTAAGAAGAAACTCAAAGAAAAGAGAAAATGCACAAAGCCCCCTGGGAGTTCTTACAAGGGGACTCACAACATTGAAATGAATAAAGAACTAACTGTAGTTAATCTCTCGGACAATGACCTCACTGAGTCTGAAAATCAGGTACTGTCTTTGAGATTATCATTTTATCCTACAGCTCCTTTTAATTACTCCCAAAGTAGAATACATTTGTTCCGTTTTGTGAGAAAGCTGAAATTGTTGAAATGGTTTACCACAAAACCTAAAATACATCAGAGGAGTATTGCAATCAAACCATTGAGTTTACTGACTAATGATGTAGAAATGTTACATACTTTGTGCCAGCTGGACAGCGAAGTTACCTCTGAACCTGAACCATTTCTTAGTTTAGTTAATAATGGCATTGATGTTGACCTAAGCTGTCATAGTGGGTTCAGGCTCAAATCTTTGTTTCTCACCCCCATTTATTAATGATGTCGTGTGTTTGAAAAAGGTTTTATCAAAGAAATGAACAAATTGAGACAAAAGAGAACAGTGAGAAAGGGGTAATTTGGAACACAGACATAGAGAAGCTATTAGAGCTTTACAGAACAACAACAGTATAGTGATTAAAAAATCCGACAAGGGACGTAATGTAGTGATTTTGCCTATTACAAAATATTTGAATGAAGGATTGAGACAGCTGAATGATGTTATCAGTTATGAAAGATCTAATGTGGGTGTTGTCAAAAAGGCTAATCAAACGCATTGGATGAAATTGGAGGAATGGAAAGACAGAGGACTTCTTGAATAGGAAGAATATCAGTTTTTGAGGGTAGATTTCCCTAGAATGCCAGCCATGTTTTGCCTCACTAAATTACACAAACATTTTAACCAATCCCCCTGGTCGACCCATTGTTTCATCGAATGGTAGCCTTTTGGAAAATACCTCCAAATATGTTGACTTTTTTCTGCAACCTTTTGTCACATCACTCCCTTCATACATCAGGGATACCACTGATTTTCTACGGATCATCACTGATATTCCTTGGGAGATGGATTTCTTAATAATGTGTCTTGATGTCAACAGCCTGTGTACTTGTATCCCCCATGATTTGGGGGTACAGGCTGTTAGAAATTTTTGCATACTGAAATATGATTTTGATGTGTCTTATGAATAATTTCTTTATTTTTGATAAGGTGATCTACAGGCGGAGACAGGGGACTGCCATGGGAACTTGCTTTGCCCCCAGCTATGCAGGTCTTTACCTGGGCTGGAAGGAGGAGCAAATAGTCAGGAATATTGATGTGTTTGAGACACATGTAATCCTTTGGGTCAGATATATTGACAACATCTTCTGCATTTGGCGAGATGACATCAATATGGCTCATAGGCAAAAGAGGATGGCAAGTTGACCAGTACTCTTTACTGGAAGGATACTGCTGGCAATAGTTTAATCCATGCCAGCAGCAGTCATCCCAAGAACTTGATACAAAGTATTCCATATGGTGAATTGTTGTGGGCTCATCGTAATTGTAGTTCTGATGTAGTCTTTCTACGTGAAGTTGAAGTCATGACGGAAAGATTTCTCCAGTGAGGTTACAGGAAATGTGTCATTGACAAAGCTATTGCTAAGGTGTCCCAGATCAATAGGCCAAATCTATTGATAAAGAAAAATGTGGGTCAACAAGATAAATAACCTATTAGTTGTATTACCACATAGAATAGTGGCAGTAAAAAAATACTGGGCTGTTTAAAAAACAGATGAAACCTTTTCTAAAACACTAGATGAGTTCCCACATTTCACTTTTAGAAGAAATGCTTCTTTGAATGATTCTCTTAACAAATGGTTGATACCTCAACCACAAGCCAAGAATCCAGTTCAGGGATTCTTTGTCAGTGGCAGATGTAAAGCTTGCAGACACAGTAGCAATTCTAAGAAAGTTGAATTTCCTACCATTTCCACACCTTTTGTGATCAAGAAACATCTATCATGTATGACAGATCACTGTGTTTACACCTTAATCTGTCCTTGCAACACATTTTACATAGGCAGCACTATTCATGCTGCCAGAAAATGAGTTTTGGAACATATTTGTCATAGTGAAAAAAGTTATCCAGTAGCTAGACATTTCAGGGATTTTCAAAGCCAAAGGGCTGATTTGTTAAAATTTGTTGTTTTGGATATCATTCCAGGAAGGGAAAGAGGAGGAAACAGAGTATTGGAATTGAGGAGAAAGCAATCTAGATTAATTATAGGTATGAATACCCTGCAACCCATTTGTCTGAATATGGGCGAGGAATTGGCAATACATATAGGTGACTAAGGGCCAGATGTAGCAAACAGTTTGCGAGTTGCAAATGGTGAAAATCGCCGTTTGCGAGTCGCAAACGTGTGTTTGCTATGCAGAAATGCATTTTGCGAGTCGGAACCGACTCGCAAAATGCATTTCCGACTCGCAAATAGGAAGGGGTGTTCCCTTCCTATTTGCGAGTCGCAGTGGTATGCAATTCCATTTGCGACCGCGTACGCGGTCGCAAATGAAGTCGCAGTTACCATCCACTTAAAGTGGATGGTAACCCACTCGCAAACTGGAAGGGGTCGCCATGGGACCCCTTCCCCTTTGTGAGTGGACCCACAAATATTTTTTCAGAGCAGGCAGTGGTCCAAGGGACAACTACCTGCCCTGAAAAAATCCGAAACTAAAGGTTTCGTTTTTTTTTTCTAAGTGAAGCTCGTTTTCCTTTAAGGAAAACGGGCTACACTTGGGAAAACGAAAACTGCTTTATTTAAAAGCAGTCACGGACATGGAGGTCTGCTGATCCCAGCAGGCCTCCATCCCTGTGAGTGCCCAGAGTCGCTATGGGGGCGCAAATTGCGACCCACCTCATTAACATTAATGAGGTGGGTCTTTGCGACCCCATAGCGACTCGCAGAAGGTGTCTGAGACACCTTTCTGCATATGGTTTTGCGACTCGGAGTCGCAATTTCCGAGTCGCAAAACCTAGTTTTGCTACATCTGGCCCTAAGGGTCATAGGCATCTCTTTTCATCTTTTTTTCACCATTTTGAATGTCTCATATTTATTGTCTTTTTAGTGTATAATAGAATTTTTAGTGCAGTTTTTCTAATTGTGAGTTTATTTCGTACTTCAGAGGTAGATTTATTGGGGGGTGATTGATTATGAAGATTAAGGAAGTTTTTCCCCATTTGAAAGTGGCAAAAGAGCTATTGTATCCTTTTTGTAGTTTTTTATTTTTGTGTTTTTTTCATAAATATGTTTGGGATTATTTTGTTATTATGTTTGTTGGTGATTAAACATCATTAGAACACTTTGTAAACAGCCCATCTGGGCTTACTTCACTCAATAGAGATTTATATGAGATAATCATGACTATATATTGTTTATGATTAAATATTGTTAGGTTTTGCATTTAGTATATAGTGCAATGCATAACTGTTTCATCAGAAAATTTTATTTTCATATATCAAATTGAGTATTGAATGGAAAAAGCCCTATTTGGGCTGGTTGATATGTGTAGTGGACTGCTATGTAGTGTTTTGTTATAAAGATATTCATCATGATAACATATGCAATATTTCTGAGAAATTAATTAGTTTCAATTCAGGAAGAAACCTAGATTGTGTTTGTTTCTATGGATATACAATTGGAGTGAGAAGTTTCTGACACTTGGTCACTCGAAGCCAGAGCATGGCCCCACTAAAGATAAAGATCCACATTCCACGTCCTCAGGTGGATTGGTTGGAAATTTAGAGTAGACTTCTGTGGTTCAAAGGAAATCACTTTGAACCACCCCCAAATTCAAAGACAAACTTTAGAATAACTAGGGATACTATCCTTCAGCACAGCAGAGTTGCATCTATGGCAAGGCAGGACTGGTGCTGCTAGACTGCATGGTGCACACTGCCACAGGAATCTGTTTTGCATAGGAAGAGGACTGTTGAAGGGAGGGATTCACAAAACCCTTCCTGTTTTGTGGTTGGCCTGAGCCGAGTGCCTGCTGCTGTGTTGTGACCTGAGGTGTGCTTTCCAAGGGCAGGTTTTCTGCCCCCTGTTCTCTGCAGAGGTATCAGGGGCATCAAAGACCTCCTGCATCATCTGCCGGTACCATCTTGGGAGTGGCACCCTCTTCTGGGCCTCCATTGTATGCTGGAATTCCCCAGGCAGCAAAGGCATGAGCATGGACTAAGTATGGTGTCTGTAGACTGGAATTAACTTGTGCAGAGCCTGAATGTACGGCGTTCACTTTAGGTGGGTGGCCCTTCAATGTGGGGACCACTTTACACAGACGTCTTGTGGTGTGAGCGGGATCACCCATTGTGGGACCACACATGTCCTCCTGTTACCTATTGAGTTGCATTTCTCTCTTGTGACCGTCAGCTGTAGACACATTGCATGCTGTGCCCCATTAATAGGTTGTGATCCTTGGAAGTGGGGTGCAACCGGACTTGTGCTATACAATGCTTTGTATGGTACTGATGAACTTGCATCATAGTGTGTGACCGGAGAGTCTGGTGCAACTAAAGTGCAGCAGGCATTGTGCCTCATTCCAGGGAGGTGTGGAAAATAAGTTCCTTGTGTGACCGGCTGATCTAGACTGACTCAAGTCCTTGAGTACTATTTGCTATGCCTCATTCTAGAGAGGTCCAGGATTTACATTCTTCAGGGAGTGTCCCTGAGTGTCTGGCGTGGTTCAAGTCATCACCCACCAGACTAATGCCCTCTCCTAAGGAGGTACTACATTGGAATTGTCTTTGGAGTGAGCATATGTTGGGGGTGATTCAGGTCATCGAGCCCCTGATGTTGTGCCTCATTTTTGTGGAGGTACCGAAATGAGCACTTTTCCCACGGGAGCGTAATCGTCTAGTGCTACTAAAGTCTCCGTGCAGCAGATGTGTTGCCTTCTTGTAAAAGGGGTTTGAACCGAGTAACTCGTCTTGTGCCCAAGTGATTCTCCCCCTGATTGTTGCAGACCTCTGAGTGAACCTCCTACAAGGATCCCAAACGTCTCCTTTCTTATTGTTGCCAGATAGGCGGTTGTCTTTCCATTCCCTCTGCCAATTTGTCCCCAAGATCCTGGGTAGTGTGACTCAGACTTGGGCTGTGAGGGGCCTAAAATCCAAGGAAAGGTTTGACTCAATTTATGGTTTGTGGTGTGGCAGATAGATGAAGCTGGTTGGTGGGTGGGTGGGGGGTTGTTTGGCACTCAGGGCACCTGCAAACACAGTGGCTCCCACTAGCTTGATGTCAGGGTGACACATTAGGATGCTGGGAGCATGGCATATGAATGTGTATGTGCACAAGCCAACTAGTACCCGTGGCACTGCCTGGTAGTGCAGACTGGATGCGTGGGAGTGAATGTGGGTGACTGCGAAGGCAGCACCATGATGTTGTTGGTCACGTTCTTCTTCCAGAGAATTGCTGAGGCTCACATTATGATATACTAGTGCGGCCTAGAACGCAGTGCTATTTGGAAATGTTACAACCCTTGTATGTTGCTGCTAGCGTTGGGAACTGGGGTGCATTCTGAATTTACGTGTCATATCAAAGTTTGTAAACTATAGGATAGGTCTTGTGCTGACAACGTTTGGCACTGCCTGAGGGTGCTGGGAGGGGAAGTATAATTTTCTCACTTGTACAATTTGCCACAATGGCGGAGGAGCGTCACCAAGCTAAGAGCCAGCAGCAGAAAAACAAAACAAGATTTGAATATCTTTTTATTTTTCTGCAGTTTGCTCAGCTAGCATGTACAGGGAGGGGAAGGGCTGGGCCACGGGAGATGGGAGTCGGGATGAGGACGAAATGTGCATGTGTGTTTGGACAGCCTAAGACGGCCGTACAAACACACTTGGACACTTAGGTTTCTCCAGCACAGCTGTGTACACAGCAGGACTAGAGAAACTGCACAGACCCCATGATTGTGTCTGAGCTGCAGTCACTGCCACTCAGACCAATCCTGATGCTGCTTACATGCGATGTTTAACATGTAAGCAGCGCCAGGATTGATGGGGAGCCTCTTCTTTTGTCCCAGTGAATACTGGGGCACCAGAAGAGGAAAGGAGGACGAGCGAGGCAGCAGGAGAGGACAGCAGCTGCGACAAACAGTACGTTTTTAAAAAATGTAATTTAATCCCCCTGTCGTACTCGCTGTCTCCCCGCCCCTCTCCTTGATTTCTGCGGCAACCACCACTACATACTGTTGTTGTTACTCAGAGTTGGGCTGAATATTGTGAACTCTATTGCAAAACATGATTTGTGCCCAGATTTCCAAGATACTCATGCTGTCCTGACAGGGAAACACCCAGAACAACGACTTCGAAACCACAAAGTCAAGAAAAACTAAAGCGAAACAACGCTTTTGTGATCCACAACTTCCTGGTTTTGGTACCTTAACCATGCATGTCTGAACCACGTACATGCGTGGTTAAGGTATAGAATAAGGGAGTCGGAGTCAACACGGTGAAGGAGGAGGTAAGTTGGGCTGGGACTGGGGCTATTTTTTTGGGGGGGGTAGGGTGGGGGGCTCGGGGTGATTAGGGTTTAGGGGGAGGAAGGTCAGGGTTTAGGTTTAAGGGGTGGGTTGGGGTGTTTAGGTTATTGGGGCGGGGTGGGGACTCAGGGTATTTTTTGTTTTTGGGGTGGGGTAGGGGGATGGGGGTGATTAGGGTTTGGGGGATCAGGGTTTAGGTATAAGGGGTGGGTTGGGGGTTGGGGCGTTTAGGTTTTAGGGGTGAGGGTGGGGACTCAAGGTATTTTTAGTTTTTGTGGTGGGGTGGGGGGCTGGGGGTGATTAAGGTTTAGGGGGGCGGGGGTCAGGGTGTAGGTTTAAGGGGTGGGTTGGGAGTTGGGGTGGTTTAGGTTTTAGGGGATGGGGTTGGGGTTGTGGTAATTTTGGGGATGGGGGTTGGGCTAGTTGTGGGGATGGGGGGTTAGGGAAATTTTTGGTTTGGGGGGCAAGGGGGGAAGGATGCTGGAACCGTGCATGCTGATCGGTAATGCCTTTACAAGGAATGCGTTTACAATTGAAAAATCATTGTAAACGCATTTGTGGTAAAGACATTAGTGATTAGAACGAGGTTGTTGTTCCTACCTCGTTGATGAGCCGTGGGTGCTTAAAGCACTCGTGGCTCTGACATATAACCGTTGTGGTGGGGAGGTGCTGTGTCTTTGCTTTACACATTGTCTGTGTGATAAGCCTGACTGCTCTGTGCCAAGCTACCCAAACTTGTATTGACCTTCTTCAGTCCAGGAAGAAAGAATATGGCAGTAGCAACCTTGGGTCAGATCATACTACTGATTGTAGTATGAATACATAATCACTGTGTTGTGCAACGTCACCCAATGGACTTTATTTATTATCAAGATCACACTGTTATGTGATTCTTCAGATTCATTTTAGCATATGCCTTTTGCTAAATTTGAGGTTAGTAACAGAGTGCACAAGATGTTTTTTTAACAAGTTTTGCAATCATTCATGATTGCATTTAGCAATGTTTCCCTTGGCATGTTCTCTCCAGCAATTGACACTGACAAGTGTAGGAGATTTTAAACATACAGCAGCGCATCGTGTGACAGTGAACAGCTTTTAAGCTGACATTTTCCTTGCAAGTCGAAAAGAAAAAAGAAACCTCAGTAATTTACTGCTTTGAAATGGATAATTTTACTGCCATTGTGGGTCTAGTTAGGATTGGATTTTGTAGGATTAAAAGCCTGTATCAATTATTCATCTCTTATAAAAATGTGAATTTATGAAGAAACGGATAGTACTGTGATTTCAGAGAATTAGGCTGTAAAGAATTTTGCACTGCTCTGTTTCCTACTGTCACTTTGAGTGGTCTCTCTAGTTCACGCTTTAATACACACATCCAAAAGATAGCCCTTTAACGGGAAACCTATGGTTTATATGTGATGCGTCCCACTATATGCCAGACAGAGCAATATCAGATGTGAAACATACTACTTGGATATGAAATATCGGTCGAAAACGCAGGCCACTAAATATCCGCATCAGGAATACAGACATATTAAGCTAAGAAGAATGTTATAAGACTCTTCTTCGTCTTCATCTAATTTGATTGCAAATACCAGAAAGTGAAAATGTTCAGTGGCATCATTTTGATGAGTGAGTGAAAAGGCTGCCATGAACTGAAGGATAAGAACCACGGAACTGAAGAATAAGAACCACGGAATTGAATACACCAATCCGATGGATGGAAACACTCAATGCAACACTTATTTACCACTGTAAGTTCATCCATTGTGCATTCCAATTCACTGATTTTTGGCAGCTCTGTTGCAGAGGGGCAAACAAACGAAAATCAAGGGCTGTCCACCCCCTCCGAGGCAATCCAGATTGAACTTCTGGGTGACATCCATCTTTAATCGTATCCCATGCCTCCTATTTTCATCTGTGATGGAACCTTTGAGACCCTTTGCACAACCATCTTCAGCTGGATTTATTGCTCCCTCCTGCGTAGCCTCACAGAGATAACAAAAGCAAACAAATATATTATAGATGAAATTGGCTGATGACTGGGTTGAAGTATATCGAAACCCTAAACTGTGACTGTTATACGCACGGCCCTCGTTACAAGTTGCTCGGAGTGATATCTTCATGGGTGACACTAGTCAGAGCAATGACGAGTCCTTCCAAGTTTTAAGCCCAGCAGTTTCCATGTCTGGAAACACCAGTCGAAGTTTCGCTAGGTACAAATCTGCACATGGTAAAATCACAAGTGCAGAGGGTCAAGAGACAGCAAAATCACCAACCACCCAACTTGAGCCCCATGGCAGGAGCAGACAATGGTCCCACAGATATTTCCAAGCCTCCCCCACATCCTTAGCACTTACACCCACCCTCAAAAATTCACCATCTACTCAGAGCAGGTGGTGAATGTGTGCATTGTAATTACTGAAAGCCTATTGTGAAGAATCCAACCAATCCAGATATTTCGAAACTGGGAACTTAAATTATGATCCCTTTCACTCACTGGGCGATACAAGCTCCAATCAGTAAATTCATTGTAGTGGAGTTAGCTAGCCAGGAAACTTGTATTGTTTGCTTTAGAGAAGCTTTTGTTGTACCTCATCTGACTGTGGTGTTAGTCCTCTCCTTGAGTGAAATACTTTTCCATTGCTATTCCACAGATAGTCATTGGTGCCAACAGATGACAAGCTCATTACAACACTAATGGCACGCACAAGTGCAGACCCTGACTGCCTTGCCGTCAATGCCCTCAACTGATACACGGTCTTAGAGAAAAGCTGACCTTCACATAGACCTCTCCCGTGGCGCTGTTTACCCTTCCGTTTTTTATAGTAAAGATTTAATTAAGTAATTGAACGGCCTATTAACTATTGTAGAAAAATAACCTGTTTGAGTGAAGACCCTTACCTTATATAGGCTACGATTGAATATGAATGTTCTCAAAAAGACATTCCAATACTCTGCACGAGCTTTCAAATTTTGTAAAGAGTTAAAACTAACAGGAAGAAGAATGCAATTATATTGCCCTCGCTGAACGATTGATGGGGTGACACTTGCATGCTTGTGACTGTGAATCCATGCAACAGCTGGCATTTAATCATTGACTAATGCTCACTTTCAAAAATGATTTGTTTGCTCCATGTCTCTGATAACAGATCCGAACGAGTCCCATAGTTTGTTCTCGACAGTAAGAATCAGGCTAGTTACATACTCTCTCCTAGAACCGGTAGACTATCGTGTTTCAAGGTATATTTCACAATTGTGTGTTTGAACCAACAACAGCTATAGGTTGTAGGTAAGCATATTTTGTAGAAAAGTGTCTTCCTACAAACATGAAAAGTACCAAAATATTGACTACCACAATACTGCGAACTACTCCTATAGGTAAATATACATATTTATATCTCTCCATACCTATGTCATTTGAGATGTCAACAATGTAATTGAACATGTCATGAATGATGTAATACATCAGGTCATCAGCAATGCATAAATTATAACTGTTGAATTTCAGCGTCTCTTTTAGTTTAAAAATGTATTTTTAGTCTCCATTTTCATCTAACTATAATGTCAATACAGGGACATTGAATCAATGACTACGTGGCTGGATGATGAGGCATCCCCTACTATGTGGATCTGAATTGATGTCTCCTTCTCATTCCCCCCACCCGCTTCCCACATCATCAATGCAAATTTTCATACAGGGTCATTTTTCAGTGGGACAAGATTGAACTCTATAGTCGGCCCACACTCCATTGCTTTTAAGCACTATAACTTCAGATATTCTTTACAAATTCATACCTCAAGTTTAACTTATTGTTTTTTTGTTGATTTGGTTTTGTTTTACTCATAAAAATATAATCTACTTTTGTAAATTGGTGTAGAGTCTTTTTGTGGTGTTTCTCTGAGTTACTGTTCTACTTTGCGCATTGCCTCTTAAGTTAAGCCTGTCTGCTCTGTGTCAATCTACTAGACGGTGAGCACATCTTAATTACTGGTGAGTAGCTGACGTACCCTGTAGTCCCTACTTGGACAGGGCGCATACCTCTGCAACTAGAGACCCAATTTCTAACACTGGTGATCAGCGATGAGGATAGGGTTTGTGCAGTGAAATACAATAGCTATGTTTCTTCAGTAATTGTTTATATTTCTATTCTCCCTGATTGGCAGGTTTGCTTTTTACCTTAAATCATCTCTCTGACTGGAGGATCTACATCTACACCTGCAAAAATAGATTTTGAGCTGCCAATCTGGAGATCTACACTGTGGCCCAGCCCAAGGAATTGTGCAAAGGGGTTAAGCTGTCTACTAAAGGCTTCACCAGGAAGGCGGAGCTGCGAAAGGCATGCAATCCTGGACAGAAGCTAGCAATGCAGGGCCTGTGACCCTACGGGAGGATGACCAGGAGATCCTTGATGAGGATGAGGAGCTGAACCAAGACTCATTGGAGAGTCTGGAAATTCTTGTGGAACAGGGGGCCAATATCTTGCCAGGAGTATTGACTCCCCCCAAGTCAGGAAGGAGTATGTCAAACAGGAACCTGACCCCAGAGGAACTGGAGGACAGGAGAGAAAGTTAAAGTTAGAGCTTACAAAATCAGAGAAGAATCAGGCTCTAGAGGAGAGGAGACTGGCCATGGAGGAGTGCATAATGACAAATGAGCTCAGTCTCAGACAGCTGGATCTCAGATTTAAGCAGAGGTATTCCAGCAGTAATGGTGGTAGCATACCTGCAGTGTCTGCTGGAGAAGGTCTGTATCCTAAAAGATTTGGTACCCAGTTTTGTTGTGGAGGATGAAATAGATCTCAATCTATGAAGTAGCTCTAAGGGTACACAAGGTTCCTGAGGAGTCCTGGGAGGGCAGAGGTTTGTGAAGAGGTTCACCTACAGTGGGGTGGAATACACTCCTGACCCAAGAGGTAGAAGATTGTACAGAGTACACCTCCATGAAGGCCATTTTAGTCAGCAGGTTTGAGCTGACCCATGAAAAGTATAGACCGAGATTCAGGGGCAGCCACAGATTTTTTCACAGACATGCATGGACTTCCTGGATTATGCTAGCAAGACACTGAAGAGCTGTGTGAAGGGCAGAAAAGTTGATGATTATACTAACCTGTACAGCTTAATTGAGAAGGAGCATGTGCTAGATACTTGTTTTTCAGAGCTGCACCAAAGTCTGGTTGATAGCAAGCTGAGAGACCCCAGGAAGATTGCTGAGGAGGAGGACATCTGGATCAGCACCAGAGTGTCCAAACAAAGTACATAGATGACCCCGAGAAGGGTGGTGCAGGATCCCTCCAGCATAATAAAGGGGAGGCCAAGGGGGACCGACACAAGTCACAGGTTAAGGGGGAAGAAAAGGGTTACCACATACCTCCTTAAAAGAAGAGGGAGGCTCTGGTGATGCTACATTTCCAACCCCACTGCTTTGATTATTCTCAATAAGGACACAGACAGGGGTTAATCTGGGCAAAAGAAAAACACTGGTGGGAATTCTGTGGCCCATGTGGTCTTTGGGAGAAAGAGAACCTAGGGGCAGGAGATAGAACATACCCATTTCTCCCTTAGTTGGGAGATATACTCAGAGTGAGCTGGTGATCTCTGAGGGTGGAAGTCATCACTTCCAATAGGTGAAAGTGAATGGGGTCCCAGTCACTGCACAGAGGGACACTAGGGCTAACCACACCATGATAGTGAAAAGGCTAATTTCCCCAGAGCAGTACAGGAACAGATGTGTAGGGTGACCTCGGCACATGGGAAGGACTTTTTCCACCCTATGTCCCTGGTACCCCTTGAATCGGTGGGGAGGTGGCCCAGAGGAGAGTCATAGTTAGTCCCCAGATAATAATAGACTGCATTCTAGGGACTGAGTTGTCCCCTGTGGCAGGAGAACCGAGAGAGCGGTCCTTCAGGGAACCATGATAGTTCAGTTTTCTGGGATTACAACTCCCAACTCCCAAATAGAGGTTACCGAAGCCTCAGGGAACCATGATAGTTCAGTTTTCTGGGATTACAACTCCCAAATAGAGGGTACCGAAGCCTTGTTCAGGCCAGTTTCAGGCAACAACCCCCAAACTGGTAGGAGGAACAGTGGTGTTAGACCTGACAGCCTGAGGGTGGTCACCCACAACCTTTAGCCTGCCTCCCTCCACTTTTTGACAATGTTTGTGCTGGTTTTAGGACTTTGGGCACTTTACCACTGTTAACCAGTGTTAAAGTGCACATGCTCTCTCCCTTAAAACATGGTGACATTGGCTCATGCCCAGTTGGCATATTTGATTTACTTGTAAGTCCCTGGTAAAATGCACTACACGTGCCCAGGGACTATACATTAGATGCTACTACTGGGCCTGCAGCACTGGTTGTGCCACCCACCTAGGTAGCCCCCTAACCGTGTCTGAGGCCTGCCAATGCAAGGCCTGTGTGTGTAGTTATACTGCTATTTCAACTTGGCATTTAAAAGTACTCACCAAGCCTTGGACTCCCCTTTTTCTACATATATGTCACCCTAAGGTAGTTCCCAGGTAACCCATGGGGCAGGGTGCTGTGTAGGTTAAAAACAGGACATACATCTGTGTGTCTTATATGTCCTGGTAGTGAAATACTCTTAAATTTGTTTTCCACTGCTGTGAGGCCTGTTCCTTTCGTAGTCTAACATTAAGGATACCCTCATAAACTGAGCGGTGGATTCTGATTAGAAAGTGGTAAACAGGTCATATTTAGTATGGCCAGAATTGTAGTACAAAATCTTACTGACTGGTGAGGCTGGATATGATATTACTATTTTAGAAATGCCACTTTTAGAAAGTGAGCCTTTCTGTGCAATTAAAATCCATCTGTGCCTTACAGCCTGTCTCTAATCGACGTCTGGGCTGGGCTGGTTGGCAGCTTCCTTGTGCATTTCATACAGACAACCACAAACACAGGATACTCAGTCACACCTGAACACATCTGCATGCTGAATGGGTCTTCCTGGGCTGGAAGTGTGGAGGGTGTGACACTTACATTTCAAAAGACAGTGGTCTGCCCTCACACAATGGACTGCCAAACCCAAAATTGGGACCGTGGCAGACAGACCTGTACTGAAAGAGGACCTTGTGCTCTTCAAAAATGACTCTTTGAATTCTAACCACTTCAAAGGCACTGTGGGTATGTAAACTGGGTCCCTATCCCCACCAACCCAGGCAATTCTGGACCTGAACCTGCAACCTGTCAAGAGGACTTGCCTGGCTGTCCAAAGGACTCATCCGGACTGCTTTGCTGAGGAGGACTGCTGTCCTGCAGTTGACCTGCTGACCTCTGACTTTGCTGAGAAGTGCCCATCATGGGCTTGGATTGAGCTTGCCTCCTGTTTTCTGAAGTTTCAGCGCCAAAAATACTTCATTGCTTCAGGAAACTCCTTGTGCACCAAAAATAGGTGCACAGTCTGCCAGCAATGTTGCACAGCCGTTTTGCGACCGGGAAATCGCAACACAGCTGAGCCTGATTGAAGCAGCCCGGCTTCCCGAGTGAAGAATCGAAGCAGCACCTTCCTTGAGGCCAGAAATGTGACACACAGCCTACAGGATCAATGCACAGCCAAACTGGAACAACGCAGCCTGACTTCCCGAGTGAAGAATCGATGCAGCACTTGACGTGCGACAGAAAATTAGATGCATCACCATACCGGATTGAGGCCTGTGACCTCTTCCTGCATGCCACAGCATGACAGTAAGGAACCAAGACTGCATGCCAGAAATCAACGCAAAGCTCCTTGCAGTGTGGAAAGAAATGACACATCATCTGTGCCACACCGGAACATCCAACGTACACCCTATTTTTCCATGCATCTCCTCCTCTACGGTCTCTGTGCGTGTCATTTTTTTACCCAAACCAGTTATTTTTGTCAAAAAAGAGACAACAGTTGATTGCTAAGATTCAAGACTCTTTTTTAATATTACAAAAGTAATATCTCAGCTTATTGAATCTTTATGGCTTTTGACCTTAATTTAATTTAACCAGATAAATATCATATATTTTTCTAAAACTGTTTTTGTGGTGTTTGCACTGTCTTATTGCATGATTTATTGCACAAATATTTCACACATTGCCTTCTAAGTTAAGCTTGACTGCTCAGTGCCAGCTACCAGATGGTGGGTACAGGATCATTTGGATTGTGTGTGACTTACCCTGACTCGGATTGTGGTCACTTCTTGGAGAAGAGTGTATACCTCTGCCAACTAGAGAACCCATTTATAACTATTTCTATTGCTAATTCCCATAGGAAATGTCTCTTGCAGATACAGAAAAAACACGGCTGAACTAATTCATACCAAATTTGGTAAAAAGATAGCACTTTACTCAGAAAGTGTTCTTTTTGTAACTTCTTTCAGCTGTTTTCAAGACATCTGCATTTACAAAGAGGCTCTCAGAGTGGTCTTGAAAAAGGTTAAAATGGGTAAATCTGACTGTTGTTTTTCAGATATGCTTTGAGTGGACATTTTCTATATATTCACACTATCTTCCTCAACCATAAGAATATCTGATATTCTGATCAAAACATGTACTTTCAACAGTAAGAGTGGACTGTTGATTCCAGAGTGTTCTACTGCAGCTTCCCACAGTCTTCTAATTAACAACTGGAGCTCCAACATTCTGTATGTTTGGCAAACGTGTGTCCCACCTGATGCCATCTTGATGGACTCAAAGCTATTACATTTAAAACATTTATTTTAGAAATGAAATGAATGAACAAAATGAGTTACTTTTTTGTCATAGAAATTATGCATAGTGCTGTAGAAGGCTAGAATGAGCACAACATTTTCTATGAGTAATCAAATATTTTCCTCATCTATTTCAGTAAAACATTCTGAAAAGCAGAATGAAATATACTACCACCACCAAGAGCAGCCTTTCAGTTAACCTCCTAGTAATCAACCAATGAACAGTAATAGTGATAACCTTTTTATTCATGGCAAATGTGAGGTACTCCTATATGACATTTTGTTGGAATAGGAGCTGTTGAATTTAATGCCTTACCTGAAGAGCAGGATGAAGTAAATGAGCATTGAGTTGTTAATGCTGGCATGAAAACAGAACATTACAAATGTATAAGAGGTGTGCTGTTAGTAATTTGAGACATTAAAATATGTTTAGGGGGCTAAAAATAGTTTAAAAGAGGGACACCACTGCCAGAGAGCCCACTGCAAGATGGCCGCACCTTAGAGCAGCTCTGCCGGTTGGGACAAATATCCGACAATAGTCCTTGCAAAAGGCTGCAAACCGCACCCCTAATTATGGGACGATATGCGCAAAGTGCCTGCCTTACAACTTGATTTGAAATTGACATTATGAGCTCACAAGGCTGAGGAACACAACATACCTGCATGGTGAAGCGAGAGCCTCAAGCAAAATGACTTCAAGACTTCGAGGTAGTGAGCGGAGTGACCAGCTGGGAGAGGAGCCCCTGTTTACAGGCCACCTCTCGGAGCAGACCTTGTAGTGAATCTTATCTTGTTTTAACGGAAACCATGAGTTGGGTTAGCCTTCTGCCTTGCAGACTTGTGCCCCCGTCACCCAGTGAATTTTACCCTACTTAGCTTGCTCTGAATTAGCACAATTATTTCATTATATTTTCCCAAGATGGCTGCATTGTTTCTAGTTTGGAAGATGTTTTAGTTGCATGGTATCAGTGCTACTCTGATAAGGCGTCACTATGAGTGCCAAAGATAGATAAGATGTAGGTATTCACATTAGGTACTTTCCCACTTTGTGCTTTTGAGGGAATTGTTTATGTAATTGTCGTCTCAAGCATGTCTTGTTATCTATAGTTTGGAAACACACCTACATTAGGGGTCTGATCAGATCTGTATAAATGTACCTTACACTAACAGATAGTCAGATGGATTCCTACCAGATGCCATTGACGCTATCTATGCTACACATCGCCTTGATGCTGACCCAGTCTTCGTGCCCTCATGGAGTCTCATCTAGAGACCTCATTCCAAGGTAACAAGGGTTGGGGGGGCTCTTCTCATGGAAATGGTACTGGCAGTTTAGGTTTGTCACACGTAGCTCTTTTTAGGTTAGGGGTTAGGTTCATCATGTTAGAGCGTTAGAACATATCTCATCTCTCATGTCATTTTATGTTATTGCAAGATGGAGGGGTTGTTTGCATTAATGAATCTTGTGTTCACAATTCTGTTTCGTGCACTGTTTATTATCCTTATCATTGCAGCCCATGCAATTGATCATAGATTGCAGTCTTGTTAATAAAACCAACTGAAAGCTCTACTGCAACTCCTTTATTGCCTGTGTTTGATTGAGTCATATGGTTCCTGTGTGAAAGGGGTAATCTCCGTATAACCACGACCTGTCACAAATCACCTTTTACTATTTGGGTTTTTGTTGAGGTACTGCTTATGAACTGGGAGGGTTAGTTGCGAATTGTTGAAGGACTGGTCTAGTCACCTACAAACAAAAGTGTTGGCCTCCTTAAACCAGCAGCCTTGTCTAGAGCAAATCAAACTACAACACCATCTTAACAACTTGTACTGAAGCTGTGGGGAGAACTTAGTGAAGAAGCCTTGCTGCGGGCTGGGAGCAGTGGGCAAATGGCCTACCTCTCGCTATGCAGCCGTCCCAAACAATTCGGGCCCTCATAAGCGTGCAGGATTTGCCTGAAGTGGTAGAGGGAGAGGCAGGCCCTGAACACATTGAGGCAAGGCCCCTAAATGCCAAATAGGAGAAAGGGCCCAGTGATCTACACTGAGTGCAGAGAGGCTGGGAGCCCTGGTTTGCTAAACACTGGTGGTGGGGAGGTGGGAAAACAGCCTAGAGCAGTAGGAGCTAGCGTGCCAAGTACCTTATGATGGGTGGTAGTATGTGTTAGAAATGGGGTCTTTGGTTGGCAGTCGGGTTACCCCCTGTCCAAGCAAGGACCCCCACTCTAGTCAGGATAAAAGAGAATCACCCTCAGCTAACCCCTGCTTACCCCCTTGGTAGCTTGGCAGAGCAGTAGGCTTAACTTCAGAGTGCTAGGTGTAAAGTATTTGTACCAACACACACAGTAACTTCATGAAAACACTACAAAATGACACAACACCGGTTTAGAAAAATAGGAAATATTTATCTAAACAAAACAAGACCAAAACGACAAAAATCCGACATACACAAGTCAAGTTATCAATTTTTAAAGATTAAACTCAAAAATAGCGCTTAGAAACAAAAATGCTTCGATGAGATGTTAACACGGCATCGGAGTCGTCCCCAACAAGCCGACACCAGCGGCGCCAGACGCGGAGTCGTGTAGACCCCCAAGTACAGTACCTTTGGTGAAGAGTGAAAACAAGCCGATGCGCGAAGTCGGGAATCGAGGCGTCTGTGCGAAACGTTGAATCCGTGCACTTCGAGCGGCGTCGGTCACGACGTGGTGCGGCGACTTCAGCGGGGCTTCTGCGGCGTTGGGCCTGCAAAGAGCGTCGCGTTCCAGCGAAGGTCACGGCGTCGGGTGCAGGCAGCGTTACCGGATTCAGCAGCGGCGTCGGTCCGGAGTCGTCCGAAGTCGATTTCCTTAGATTTCCACCAGCTTTTCTTTCAAGGGCCCAGGGACTGGATAGGGCACCACTTGTCAGAGCAGGAGTCTCTCCAGAGACCCCAGGTGCTGGCAGAGAGAAGTCTTTGCTGTCCCTGAGACTTCAAACAACAGGAGGCAAGCTCTAAATCAAGCCCTTGGAGATTTCTTCACAAGATGGAAGGCACACAAAGTCCAGTCTTTGCCCTCTTACTCTGGCAGAAGCAGCACTGCAGGAAAGCTCCACAAAGCACAGTCACAGGCAGGGCAGCACTTCTTCCTCAGCTATCAGCTCTTCTCCAGGCAGAGGTTCCTCTTGGTTCCAGAAGTGTTTCTCAAGTCTGTAGATTTGGGTGCCCTTCTTATACCCATTTTAGTCTTTGAAGTCACTTTTCTTCAAAGGGGACTCACGCCTACTTGTGAAATCCTGCCTTGCCCAGGCAAGGCCTCAGACACATACCAGGGGGTTGGAGCCGGCATTGTCAGAGGCAGGCACAGTCCTTTCAGATGAGAGTGACCACTCCACCCCTCCCTCCTAGCAGAGATGGCTAATCAGGAAATGCAATTTACACCCCAGCCCCCTTTGTGTCACTGTCTAGTGCGAGGTGAAAAACAACCCAACTGTCAAACTGACCCAGACAGGGAATCCACAAACAAGGCAGAGTCACAGAATGGTTTAAGCAAGAAAATGCTCACTTTCTAAAAGTGGCATTTTCAAACGCACAATCTTAACCCCTTAGCTGCTGGGCCTTTTCCCCCCCAGTGCTGAGCCCTTTTTTGGCTATTTGGGGTAGTTCGCGCTTAGGGCGTCATAACTTTTTGTCCACATAAACTAACCACGCCAAATTTGCGTCCTTTTTTTCCAACATCCTAGGGATTCTAATGATACCCAGAGTTTGTGGTTTACCCTGGAGGAGACCAAGAAAATAGCCAAAATACAGTGAAAATTTAGTTTTTTCCAAAAAAATGGGAAAAAAGGGCCGCCGAAGAAGGCTTGTGGTTTTTTCCCTGAAAATGCCATCAACAAAGGGTTTCTGGTGCTGAAATCACTATCTTCCCACCTTTCAGGAACGGGCAGACTTGAATCAGAAAACCACATTTTCCAACACAAATTTGGCATTTTACTGGGACATACCCCATTTTTACTATTTTTGGTGCTTTCAACCTCCTTCCAGTTAGTGACAGGAATGGGTGTGAAACCAATGCTGGATCCCGGAAAGCTAAACATTTCTGAAAACTAGACAAAATTCTGAATTCAGCAAGGGGTCATTTGTGTAGATCCTACAAGGTTTTCCTACAGAAAATAACAGCTGAAATAAAAAAATATTGAAATTGAGCTGAAAACAACAGCCATTTTTCTTTATGTTTTACTCTGTAACTTTTTCCTGCGATGTCAGATTTCTGAAAGCAATATACCGTTTTGTCTGCTGGACTCTTCTGGTTGCGGGGATATAAAGGGCTTATAGGTTCATCAAGAACTTTAGGTACCCAGAGCCAATAAATGAGGTGCACCCTGCAGTTGGTTTTCATTCTATACTGGGTATACAGCAATTCATTTGCTGAAATATGAGGAGTGAAAAAGAGGTATCAAGAAAACCTTTGCATTTCCTAAATGGGATCAAGATAAGGTTTTGAGGAGCAGTGGTTATTTGCACATCTTTGAATTCCGAGGTGCCCATACTAGCATGTGAATTGCAGGGCATTTCTCAAATAGACGTCTTTTTTACACACTCTCTTATATTTGGAAGGAAAAAATGTAGAGAGAGATAAGGGGCAATAACACTTGTTTTGCTATTATATGTTCCCCCAAGTCTCCCGATAAAAATGATACCTCACTTGTGTGGGTAGGCCTAGCGCCCGCGACAGGAAATGCCCCAAAACACAACGTGGACACATCCCATTTTTTCACAAAATACAGAGCTGTTTTTTTGCAAAGTGCCTACCTGTAGATTATGGCCTCTAGCTCAGCCGGCACATAGGGAAACCTACCAAACCTGTACATTTTTGAAAACTAGAGACCTAGGGGAATCCAAGATGGGGTGACTCGCGGGGCTCTGACCAGGTTCTGTTACCCAGAATCCTTGGCAAACCTCAAAAAGTGGCTAAAAAAACAAGTTTTCCTCACATTTCGGTGACAGAAAGTTCTGGAATCTGAGAGGAGCCTCAAATTTCCTTCCACCCAGCGTCCACCCAAGTCTCCCGATAAAAATGATACCTCACTTGTGTGGGTAGGCCTAGCGCCCGCGACAGGAAATGCCCCAAAACACAACGTGGACACATCACTGAAAACAGAGCTGTTTTTTGCAAAGTGCCTACCTGTAGATTTTGGCCTCTAGCTCAGCCGGCACCTAGGGAAACCTACCAAACCTGTACATTTTTGAAAACTAGAGACCTAGGGGAATCCAAGATGGGGTGACTCGCGGGGCTCTGACCAGGTTCTGTTACCCAGAATCCTTTGCAAACCTCAAAAAGTGGCTAAAAAAGCAAGTTTTCCTCACATTTCGGTGACAGAAAGTTCTGGAATCTGAGAGGAGCCTCAAATTTCCTTCCACCCAGCGTCCCCCCAAGTCTCCCGATAAAAATGATACCTCACTTGTGTGGGTAGGCCTAGCGCCCGCGACAGGAAATGCCCCAAAACACAACGTGGACACATCACAGAAAACAGAGCTGTTTTTTGCAAAGTGCCTACCTGTAGATTTTGGCCTCTAGCTCAGCCGGCACCTAGGAAAACCTACCAAACCTGTACATTTTTGAAAACTAGAGACCTAGGGGAATCCAAGATGGGGTGACTCGCGGGGCTCTGACCAGGTTCTGTTACCCAGAATCCTTTGCAAACCTCAAAAAGTGGCTAAAAAAACAAGTTTTCCTCACATTTCGGTGACAGAAAGTTCTGGAATCTGAGAGGAGCCTCAAATTTCCTTCCACCCAGCGTCCCCCCATGTCTCCCGATAAAAATGATACCTCAGTTGTGTGGGTAGGCCTAGCGCCCGCGACAGGAAATGCCCCAAAACACAACGTGGACACATCACAGAAAACAGAGCTGTTTTTTGCAAAGTGCCTACCTGTAGATTTTGGCCTCTAGCTCAGCCGGCACCTAGGGAAACCTACCAAACCTGTACATTTTTGAAAACTAGAGACCTAGGGGAATCCAAGATGGGGTGACTCGCGGGGCTCTGACCAGGTTCTGTTACCCAGAATCCTTTGCAAACCTCAAAAAGTGGCTAAAAAAACAAGTTTTCCTCACATTTCGGTGACAGAAAGTTCTGGAATCTGAGAGGAGCCTCAAATTTCCTTCCACCCAGCGTCCCCCCAAGTCTCCCGATAAAAATGATACCTCACTTGTGTGGGTAGGCCTAGCGCCCGCGACAGGAAATGCCCCAAAACACAACGTGGACACATAACAGAAAACAGAGCTGTTTTTTGCAAAGTGCCTACCTGTAGATTTTGGCCTCTAGCTCAGCCGGCACCTAGGGAAACCTACCAAACCTGTACATTTTTGAAAACTAGAGACCTAGGGGAATCCAAGATGGGGTGACTCGCGGGGCTCTGACCAGGTTCTGTTACCCAGAATCCTTTGCAAACCTCAAAAAGTGGCTAAAAAAACAAGTTTTCCTCACATTTCGGTGACAGAAAGTTCTGGAATCGGAGAGGAGCCTCAAATTTCCTTCCACCCAGCATCCCCCCAAGTCTCCTGATAAAAATGATACCTCACTTGTGTGGGTAGGCCTAGCGCCCGCGACAGGAAATGCCCCAAAACACAACGTGGACACATCACAGAAAACAGAGCTGTTTTTTGCAAAGTGCCTACCTGTAGATTTTGGCCTCTAGCTCAGCCGGCACCTAGGGAAACCTACCAAACCTGTACATTTTTGAAAACTAGAGACCTAGGGGAATCCAAGATGGGGTGACTCGCGGGGCTCTGACCAGGTTCTGTTACCCAGAATCCTTTGCAAACCTCAAAAAGTGGCTAAAAAAACAAGTTTTCCTCACATTTCGGTGACAGAAAGTTCTGGAATCGGAGAGGAGCCTCAAATTTCCTTCCACCCAGCGTCCCTCCAAGTCTCCTGATAAAAATGATACCTCACTTGTGTGGGTAGGCCTAGCGCCCGCGACAGGAAATGCCCCAAAACACAACGTGGACACATCACAGAAAACAGAGCTGTTTTTTGCAAAGTGCCTACCTGTAGATTTTGGCCTCTAGCTCAGCCGGCACCTAGGGAAACCTACCAAACCTGTACATTTTTGAAAACTAGAGACCTAGGGGAATCCAAGATGGGGTGACTCGCGGGGCTCTGACCAGGTTCTGTTACCCAGAATCCTTTGCAAACCTCAAAAAGTGGCTAAAAAAACAAGTTTTCCTCACATTTCGGTGACAGAAAGTTCTGGAATCTGAGAGGAGCCTCAAATTTCCTTCCACCCAGCGTCCCCCCAAGTCTCCCGATAAAAATGATACCTCACTTGTGTGGGTAGGCCTAGCGCCCGCGACAGGAAATGCCCCAAAACACAACGTGGACACATCACAGAAAACAGAGCTGTTTTTTGCAAAGTGCTTACCTGTAGATTTTGGCCTCTAGCTCAGCCGGCACCTAGGGAAACCTACCAAACCTGTGCATTTCTGAAAACTAGAGACCTAGGGGAATCCAAGGAGGGGTGACTTGCAGGGCTCGGACCAGGTTCTGTTACCCAGAATCCTTTGCAAACCTCAAAAAGTGGCTAAAAAAACAAGTTTTCCTCACATTTCGGTGACAGAAAGTTCTGGAATCTGAGAGGAGCCACAAATTTCCTTCCACCCAGCGTTCCCCCAAGCCTCCCGATAAAAATGATACCTCACTTGTGTGGTTAGGCCTGGTGCCTGCGACAGGAATAGATCACACAACGGTCAATGTTGGTCCTTACGTGAGGCAGCTGTTGACCCTGGGGTGATCCATTCCTGACACAGACACTAGGTGTAGGCACTCAAGTGGGGTAGTGTTTTTATCAGGACAGGTGAGGAGTCACTGGGTGGTAGGAATATTGTGGATCCCAGCATATTCCTGTAGTTTGTGTGACAGAAATGCGAGAAAAATTGAGTTTTTTTTCAACATTTCAGCTTTGCAGGGTATTCTGGGTAAGAAAACTTTGGGGAAGCCACACAAGTCACACCTCTGTGGACTCCCCCGAATGTCTAGTTTCCAGAAATGTTTGGGTTTAGTGTGTTTCTCTATATGGCCGCCGAATCCAGGACCAAAAACACAGGTGCCTGCCTTACAAAACCAGTTTGTTTTGCCATGGATAATTTTGATGTCTCCACAATATGATTTGGGTGGTGGAATTTGGGGCTGAACTAAATTGGGGAGCTCCCAAGAGAGCACTCTCTCTCTGCTTGCCGCCGCATTCACCTGCTCTCTGGGTTGGCCTAACCCACTATTACCCAGTTGCACAAACAGCTTGCGAAGGGACAGCAGGACTGTCCTCATCACCTCCCTCATAATGTACTGGAAGAGGAGTTATCGAATGGGACTCCTCTGACTGAAAAATCACTCCCAGAGTCTGCGCCATTGTCCTATCCCTCAGATGCTGTCTCAGTATCTGATGTCTCAGTCTCTGATCCTTTGTCAGAGCGGTCCTCTATAACCCGAGTGTAGGCAGCAGTCATCCATCAAGATGCCATCTCTGCTATTGGCTAAACTGTTGCTCTAAAACACTAGCCTACGTAGACAGTCACAAAATCGATGGTGTGTGAGATACGTGCAACAGTAGAGGCCACCTTACCTGTGCTTCTTCCCTCAATCAGCACGTACTTTCAAGACACTCAAAAAACACCTTGTCACATACCATTCGTCACAGTCTTTAGCACCTCCTGCGCCCAGTCCAACAATCATTATTGGTGCTCCCACTCCCTCCTCCTCGGATTCCCTCATTACCACCCAGCAAAAGTGCCCTTCATCTCTCCATAGACTTTGCTAATGTACTCAGCTATTTACATAAAATACAGATTTGCTCTTTGCAGTAGGCATATAAACCTTCTGCGCTTCTTTATGGCACTAAAACTGCCACTAGACAAGTCGGACCCTTTTCCCCCCAGGGAAACCACACACATATTGACAAAAGTGATATATATATGACAGCCAATCACCTGAAACTCAACTCAAGCAAAACCGAAATAATCCTCTTTGGCCCACACAAAAACACCTGGGACCCCTCATGGTGGCCCACCACGCTAGGCCCTGCACCCACCCCCGCCAACCACGCACGCAACCTCAGCATCATCCTAGACTCCTCCCTCTCGATGACCCAACAAATCAACGCTCTCACCTCCTCATGCTTCAACACACTCCGTATACTGAAAAACATTCAAATGGATCCCCACAGAGACCAGAAAAACTGTCACTCACGCACACATCAGCAGCAGGCTTGATTACGGAAACGCCCTCTACGCCGGCACCACTCTAAAACTCAAGCGCAAACTACACGCATCTAGAACTCAGCAGCACGACTCATCCTCGACCTCCGCCGACACGAACACATCTCTCCACACCTCAAATCCCTCCACTGGCTCCCCATTGACAAAAGGATCACCTTCAAGATCCTCATCCTCGCACACAAATCACTCCACAACACAGGCCCTGCCTACCTCAACGAGAGTCACCTTCCACACCCCCACACGAAACGTCCGCTCAGCTGACCTCTCTCTCGCCTCTGTCCCCCGCATCAAACACACCACCACCGGGGGCAGATCCTTCTCCTACCTTGCACCCAAAACCTGGAACGCCCTCACAACCCACCTTCGCAAGACCCAAAACCTACTTCTTTTCAGGAAGGGCCTCAAAACCTGGCTTTTCGAACAGTGAACCTCCCAGCCCCTTTCCCTCCCCCCCGCCCCCCCCCACCCCAAGCGCCTTGAGACCCTCACAGGTGAGTAGCACACTTTATAATTCTCTTTGGTATATATAGATCTACCTCTATATATATATATATATATCTATGTACATAGATATATCTATAGATATATCCATGTACATAGATATATCTATCTACATAGATATATAAATATAGATCTATATATAGATCTATTTTTTTAGTTGTTGTATGGTTTCCTTGGGGGCCAAAATGGCCCCCAGGGAAACCCTACAACATCTAAAAAAAAAATTGCCCCCACAGGGGGTCACCCTGCCCACGGGCGACCCCCTGTCATTTTTTTTTTTTAATTATTATTATTTTTTTTTAAAACAATCCCCTGGGGGGGGGGCGCGATCGGGGGCACCTACCTTTTTTTTTTTATTAATTATGCCCCCGGGGGGTGCGGCCCGTTTTCCGAGGGGGCCGCCCCCCCAAAGTGAAATCCCTGGCGTCTAGTGGTGTTTCCTGGCCCCCGATCGCAGCTGTGCTGCGATCGGGGGCCAGGAAACACTTTGAGAAGGCCTCGTAAGAAAGGGGAGACACTCTTCTTTCTTACGAGGCCTTCCCGAACGTGAGAAAGGCCGTTTTCCCCATCAAAGCAGGAAGCGGCCGCAAGGCTGCTTCCTGCTTTGATGGGGAAAACACCTTTGCAACGTCAGTGCGCCGCGAGGCGCGCTGACGTCACAAAGGGGCGGGTGGGGGGGCGGGGGGAGACACGGAAGCTTCCGTGTCTCCCGGGGGGGGTTTAAAAAAAAAAAAAATCCTCGGGTATGACGCACCCGAGGATTTATTGATACCCTTCCTGGTGTCGGCCACTGGTCGTGACCCGCACCAGGGAGGGTGTGTGGGCGTCGCACCTAAGCGGTTAAAATCAACTTTACTTAAAGATGTATTTTTTAATTGTGAGTTCATGGACCCCAAACTCCACATGTCCATCTACTCTCTAGGGGAATATACACTTTAATCATATTTAAAGGTAGCCCCCATATTATCCTATGAGAGAGACAGGCCTTGCAACAGTGAAAAACGAAATTGGCAGTATTTCACTGTCAGGACATGTAAACCACATTACTATATGTCCTACCTTATCCATACACTGCACCCTGCCCTTGGGGCTACCTAGGGCCTACCTTAGGGGTGCCTTACATGTAAGAAAAGGGAAGGTTTAGGCCTGGCAAGTGGGTAGACTTGCCAAGTCGAATTTACAGTGTAAAAATACACTTACAGACACTGCAGTGGCAGGTCTGAGACATGATTACAGAGCTACTTATGTGGTGGGCACAACCAGTGCTGCAGGCCCACTAGTAGCATTTGATTTACAGGCCCTGGCACCTCTAGTTCACCTTACTAGGGACTTACTAGTAAATCAAATTTTCCAATCATGGATAAACCAATTACATACAATTTACACGGAGAGCTTATGCACTTTATCACTGGTTAGCAGTGTTAAAGTGCTCAGAGTTGAAAAGCCAACAGCAACAGGTCAGAAAAAAATAGGAGGCAGGAGGCAAACAGACTGGGGATGATCCTGCATAAGCAAAAGTCCAACAACTGTACAATGATATAAAGTGTCTTAAGTCTTTGCAAAACAAATACATTTCTCTTAAAAACACTAAAGGTTTCTTGCAAGCACAAAGTACCTGGTTTGAGTTCAAAATCTCAGCAAGGGACCGCAGAGGAGGCGATGTGTGGAAAACAGAGAAGTGTGTGTCGGTTTTGCCCCTTCGCACACCGACTTGCGTCATTATTTTCCATGCAGGGGAAGGCTTTGTGTCGATTTCCAGCACATGGACTTGGTTCCTGTTAGAAATGGGGTTTTTGATTGGCAGTCAGGTTGCCCTCTGTCCAAGCAAGAACCCTCACTCTAGTCAGGGTAAGTCACACACAATCCAAAATCAGCCTGTGCTCACCCTCCGGTAGCTTGGCACGAGCAGTCAGGCTTAACTTAGAAGGCAATGTGTAAAGCATTTGTGCAATAAATCATACAATACCATAATATAACACCACAAAAATACACCACACAGTGTTTAGAAAAATATATAATATTTATCTGGGTATTTGCAGGTCAAAACGATCAAAGTTGCAATATGAATTTGTAAAGATATCACTGAAAAGTGATATAAAGCGGGTCATTCTGACCCTGGCGGTCACCGACCGCCAGGGCCAACGACCGCGGAAGCACCGCCAACAGGCTGGCGGTGCTTCCTGGGCCATTCTGACCGCGGCGGTAAAGCCGCGGTCAGAAAATGGGAACCGGCGGTTTCCCGCCGGTTTTCCCCTGGCCCAGGGAATCCTCCATGGCGGCACTGCTTGCAGCGCCGCCATGGGGATTCCGACCCCCTTCCCGCCACCCTGTTCCTGGCGGTTGTTACCGCCAGTAACAAGATGGCGGGAACGGGTGTCCCATAACAGGGCCCCATAATGATTTTCAGTGTCTGCTTTGCAGACACTGAAAATCGCGACGGGTGCCACTGCACCCGTCGCACCCCAGCAACTCCGCCGGCTCCATTCGGAGCCGGCTTCATCGTTGCTGGGTCTTTCCCGCTGGGCCGGCGGGCAGCCTTTTGACGGTCGCCCGCCGGCCCAGCGGGAAAGTCAGAATGACCGCCGCGGTCATTTGACCACGGAGCGGTCTTTTGGCGGTCTCCGCCCGGCAGGGTCGGAATGACCCCCAAAGTGTCTTAAGTCTTTAAAAAGCAAATAAAGTGTCTTTCAAGCACAAAGTACCTGGTTTCTGGTGGGAAATCTCCTCAGAAGGCCACAGGAGAAGAGATACGTGGAAAAATGGTGTGTGCTTCGATTTCTCCCCAGCACACACAGACTTGCGTCGTTATTTTCCACGCGGGGAAGTCGTGCGTCGTTTTCCGGCGTATGTACAGTCTCTTTCTGTGGATCGCGGGGATTACCAGATGGCCCGGGTCTGTGCGTGGATTTTCCTGCTTGTTTTCCGGCTGCGCGTCGTTCTGCGGGGCTGCGCGTCGAAGTTTTGATCGCACGGCAGGCGTCGCGTCGATTTCTCCTTGGAAGTCGGGCGGCGTTGTCCTTGCGAGCCCGTGCGTCGAAGTTTTGGTCTCACGGCAGGCGTCACGTCGATTTCTCCTTGGAAGTCAAGCGGCGTTGTCCTTGCGAGGCCGTGCGTCAAAGTTTCGAGCTCATGGTAGGCGTCGCGTCGATTTCTTCTTAGAAGTCGGACGGCCTTGTCCTTGCGAGGCCGTGCGTCAAAGTTTCAGTCGTCCCGAAGGCATTGCGTCGATCAGCGTCGGTGTGTGGCGTTTTTCTTGCCGCGGAGCAAGCTGTGCGGCGAAAATTTCAGCGCACAGAGCGTCCAAGTGAAAGCGAGAAGTCTTTTTGATCCTGAGACTTCAGGGAACAGGAGGCAAGCTCTATCCAAGCCCTTGGAGAGCACTTTTACAGCCAGACAAGAGTTCAGCAAAGCAGCAGGCCAACAGCAAGGCAGCAGTCCTTTGTAGAAAAGCAGACAGGTGAGTCCTTTGAGCAGCCAGGCAGTTCTTCTTGGCAGGATGTAGTTTCTGGTTCAGGTTTCTTCTCCAGCAAGTGTCTGATGAGGTAGGGCAGAGGCCCTGTTTTATACTAAGTTGTGCCTTTGAAGTGGGGGTGACTTCAAAGAGTGTCTAAGAAATGCGCCAAGCCCCCTTTCAGTTCAATCCTGTCTGCCAGAGTCCCAGTAGGGGGTGTGGCAGTCCTTTGTGTGAGGGCAGGCCCTCCACCCTCCCAGCCCAGGAAGACCCATTCAAAATGCAGATGTATGCAAGTGAGGCTGAGTACCCTGTGTTTGGGGTGTGTCTGAGTGAATGCACAAGGAGCTGTCAACTAAACCTAGCCAGACGTGGACTGAAGGGCACAACAAGGTTTTAGTGCAAAGAAATGCTCACTTTCTAAAAGTGGCATTTCTAGAATAGTAATATTAAATTCGACTTCACCAGTCAGAAGGATTTTATATTACCATTCTGGCCATACTAAATATGACCTTCCTGCTACTTTCAGATCAGCAGCTGCCACTTCAACAATGTATGAGAGCAGCCCCAATGTTAGCCTATGAAGGGAGCAGGCCTCACAGTAGTGTAAAAACGAATTTAGGAGTTTTACACTACCAGGACATATAACTACACAGGTACATGTCCTGCCTTTTGCCTACACAGCACCCTGCTCTAGGGGTTACCTAGGGCACACATTAGGGATGACTTATATGTAGAAAAAGGGGAGTTCTAGGCTTGGCAAGTACTTTGAAATGCCAAGTCAAAGTGGCAGTGAAACTGCACACACAGGCCTTGCAATGGCAGGCCTGAGACAGGGTTAAGGGGCTACTGAAGTGGGTGGCACAACCAGTGCTGCAGGCCCACTAGCAGCATTTAATCTACAGGCCCTAGGCACATATAGTGCACTCTACTAGGGACTTATAAGTAAATTAAATAGCCAATCATGGATAAACCAATCAATAGTACAATTTACACAGAGAGCATATGGACTTTAGCACTGGTTAGCAGTGGTAAAGTGCCCAGAGGTCAAAAGCCAACAACAACAGGTCAGAAAAAATAGGAGGAAGGAGGCAAAAAGTTTGGGGATGACCCTGTCAAAAAGCCAGGTCCAACATGACCCCCTACCAGCCTAAAGCCAGGGGAGAACAATCACTATCCTGATGTACTTCCCTGTTTGAGGCGACAGAACAAGGACCCAGGCCCACAACAGCAGGGGCATGCTCCAGTTCTTCGCCTTCCTGACTCCAATTGGATCCCTCTGTCCATACTCTCAGGGCCCACTAAGCCAACCCATGGGGAACCTTTCTCCTTAGCTGCGGATCCCATCTGTGCAGCACCTAACCTTACTTTGCTCACAGATGCATCCCAGGAGCAGGATGGTACCACTATGACCAACACAGTGGTGTTGCCCACTCTACCCCCGGGGTGTGACACTTGTCCCCTCCCCAGGGATAACTCTGTACACCCGGACAGCAAGCCACTGTGGTTACTGACAGTTGGCAGGGATGAGAGCCAGGCCCCAGGCCTCTCAAAGCTCTCCCACCACTGTGGCTGTGGAGAGTGGGGGGCGGTAGCCCCAGGTGCTGGGCACCCTTTAACCACTCTCCCTTCCACCAGGTCAGGGATGACAGCCTGAACCTGGTCCTCCCCTCTGGGGCTCTATACCCTCCCTCCTGGAGCGGTACCCCCAGAGTCCAACATGGTCAGGGTGCTTATAGAAGTCGCCCTGTACCATTCCTCCACCAGTGCAGGGCTGTTAACCTGCAACTGGCCCTCCAACCTAGGGTTTGTACCTTCAGGTTGGACTAGGGCCCGGGATGAGGCTTCCCTCCCCCTGCGCTCCCTTCTGGGGTCCAGCACCCTCCAACTAGGAGTGGCCTCCTCAGAAGACAACATGGTAGGGGCACTGTTATCAGTAGCCCCTCCCTCGAGGTCCGGGGGGACACCCTGAACCTGGTCTTCCAGCCCCAGGTCTGTACCCTCAGACTGGATCACTGCCTGGCAAACCAGGACTTTCTGGGAGGCACACTTACCCCCCACCAGGTCAGAGTTTAACCTCTGCACTTGACCATTCAACTCAGAGTCACCACCCTGAAGTTGAACAATCGCCTGGCACGCCAGGACTTCCTGGAGGGCACACTGACCCTCCACCAGGTCAGAGTTTAACCTCTGAACTTGGCCATCCAACTCAGCGTCACCACCCTGAAGTTGAACAATCGCCTGGCATGCCAGGACTTCCTGAAGGGAACACTGACCCTCCACCAGGTCAGAGTTTAACCTCTGAACTTGGCCATCCAACTCAGAGTCACCACCCTGAAGTTGAACAATTGCCTGGCACGCCAGGACTTCCTGGAGGGCACACTGACCCTCCACCAGGTCAGAGTTTAACCTCTGAACCTGGTTCTCCAACCTAGGGTCACCACCCTGAGGTTAGACAACTGCCTGGTACACCAGGACTTTCTGAGGGGCACACCTACCCCCCACCAGGTCAGAATTTAACCTCTGAACCCGGTTATCCAACCCAGAGTCAACACCCTGAGGTTGGACAACTGCCTGGCATAGCATGACTTCCTGGGAGGCACACCTACCTCCCACCAGGTCAGAGGTTAACCTCTGAACCTGGGTATCCAACCCAGAGTCACCACCCTGAGGTTGGGCAATTGCCTGGCACACCAGGACTTTCTGGGAGGCACACCTACCTCCCACCAGGTCAGAGTTTAACCTCTGAACCTGGGTATCCAACCCAGAGTCACCACCCTGAGGTTGAACCATTGCCTAGCATACCAGGACTTTCTGGGGGGCACCTCTACCCCCCAACAGGTCAGAGTTTATCCTCTGAACCTGTTTAGCCAACCCAGAGTCACCACCCTGAAGTTGAACAATTGCCTGGCAGGCCAGGACTTCCAGGGAGGCACACCTACCTCCCACCAGGTCAGAGTTTAACCTCTGAACCTGGCCATCCAACCCAGAGTCAACACCCTGAGGTTGGACAATTGCCTGGCACAGCAGGACTTCTTGGGAGGCACACCTACCTCCCACCAGGTCAGAGTTTAAACTCTGAACCTGGGTATCCAACCCAGAGTCACCACCCTGAGGTTGAATCTTTGCCTGGCATGCCAGGACTTCCTGGGGGGCACTCTCACCCCCCACAAGGGACACACCGTCCCCAAGGGCCATACAAGAGTCTGGTTGGCGCAGGTCTCCCGACCTCTGCCCATCCGGCAGAGTCTGGGTTTCCCCCAAACCAGAAACTGTTTCACCTGGGTCATTCCTGGGGGGCTCTGCTCTCAGAGCTGACCCCTGACTCTCAAGGTCCTCCACTGGGGTCTGCAACCCCCTCTCAACCCTATGTCTGGACTTCTGCACCCCCTCACTAGGAGGGGTACTGCCAGACACCAGACCTGTTGGGATGCTGGCTACAGTCACCCCCCCAAGTTCTTCTGACACTGCGGGGCTTCCCTCAAAAGGTGGCCCTACGGTACAGGCTAGGCTTCCCTCCTGGTGTTCCCTCATGGAACCCTCTAGGACCTGGGACCTACCTGGGACACTACAATCCTTTACCACCTCACTCGGTTGGGAACCACCTAGACCACTCCCTTCAGGAGCACCCCCAAATGCCTCTTCAGACTCTCTGGTACTCACCCAGAAGTCTGCCTCCATTGTAAGTTCCCTGGGGTCAGAGAACTCACACTCCACCTGGTGTTGGCGTAGCTCTGGAAAATAAGGACCAGACATATGCTCTCCAGCAATTACATCACTCTGCCCTTCACATGTATTAACCACAGTACCCTTCACCCAACCATCCAGTAACTCAGCCTTGGAAAAGCACTCTACATCACCCTCCTGAGACTGGTGAGACAGTATCTGCCTGTCTCTGACACTCAACCCATACTCTTCTGGGATGTCTCTACACTCTATATCCAGGACGTCCACCAGGGGGGAACCCTTTTCTCTGTCACTCTCTGCTAGAGTCAGTAAAGTGTCCCTCCCCCCAGTAGGAATATGACTCCCTGTGCCAGTTCCCCAATCCTTCTCAGGGACCCTGTGCATAACGGGAACTACCTCATACTCTTGAACCACCTGGGGTGTGTCAACTCCCTTCTTCAAGTTGGGCACCACATCTCTGGGCTTGTGCACTTCTTCAGCAGTACCGGATGCAAGATTTTTGCTGCCACCATCTGAACTGGACTCAGCCCTTCCGGCCTCCAGTTTCAGCTCTTTACAGCTCAGCTCTTGAGCTGCAATCTTTTCTTCTTCCAGGGCTAAGAGTCTTTTTGCCTCAACCCTTGCAAGATACTCCTCTAATTGTTGCTCCTGTCACCTTTGACCTCGGAGCCATTCATCTGTCTCTGGGTCTCTTTCCTCATCTGAGTAGTCTTCCTCCTCATGTGAGCAGTCTTCCTCCTCATGTACATAGTCCTCCTCCTCATCTGAGGGGTACTTAGTAATTTGGGCCCATATTTATACTTTTTGACGCAAAACTGCACTAACGCAGTTTTGCGTCAAAAAAATTAGCGCCGGCTAATGCCATTCTGAAGCGCCATGCGGGCGCCGTATTTATTGAATGACGTTAGCCGGCGTTAGCCGCCGGCGCCGTCTGGTGTGCGTTAAAAAAAAACGACGTACACCAGACAGCGCCAGCGTAGGGGGATATGGGGCTTGGGCGTCAAGAAATGGGGCAAGTCAGGTTGAGGCAATTTTTTCGCCTCAACCCGATTTGCGCCATTTCGTTTTCACTCCCAACCCCCATAGAAATGACTCCTGTCTTAGCAAAGACAGGAGTCATGCCCCCTTGCCCAATGGCCATGCCCAGGGGACTTCTGTCCCCTGGGCATGGTCATTGGGCATAGTGGCATGTAGGGGGGCACAAATCAGGCCCCCCTATGCCACAATTTTTTTTTTTTTTTAAACTTACCTGAACTTACCTTAATGTCCCTGGGATGGGTCCCTCCAGCCTTGGGTGTCCTCCTGGGGTGGGCAAGGGTGACAGGGAGGGTCCCTGGGGGCATGGGAGGGCACCTCTGGGCTCCTTCAGAGCCCACAGGTCCCTTAACGCCTGCCTTTTGCAGGTGCTAAAAAACGGCGCAAAAGCGGCCGTACGTCATTTTTTTTGACCCGCCCACTCCCGGGCGTGAATTTTGCCCGGGAGTATCAATCTGACGCACATGCCTCGGAGTCAATTTTTTAGACGGGAACGCCTACCGTGCATATAATTAATGCAAAGTAAGTGTCCACGCTAAAAAATGACGCAAACTCCATGGACTTTGGCGCTAGACGTGTCTAACGCCAAAGTATAAATATGGAGTTAGTTTTGCGTTGAAATTGCGTCAAAAAAAACGACGCAATTCCGGCGCAAACGGAGTATAAATATGCCCCTTGGTTTCTTGCTGCCTCTCTCTCTGCCCATCTTTCCTCCCCCCAGACTAAGTAGTTATGTAGCATCTCCGCCTTAGTAGATCTCCTTGCTACAGGAAGGCCCCATTTTCTGCAAAGCTTCCTTAGGTCAGCCTTAGTGAGGTCGTCAGTACGAACAAAGAATGAGTAGGTAAGCAATCCCATTCTGATAAGATCTTACCAGCAAAAACCAAAATCCAAAGTCCAAAATATCAATAGTATATCCAGGAGGACATCAGAGAATCAAAAGCCAAAAAAGATGAAAAATCAAGTTGACCTTCAACTGTGGGTAGGTAGTGAAATACTTAGCTACTGTATGTCACTGCACAAACACAAGTCCTATCCTCACCGCTGATCACCAATGTTAGAAATGGGGTTTTTGATTGGCAGTCAGGTTGCCCTCTGTCCAAGCAAGAACCCTCACTTTAGTCAGGGTAAGTCACACACAATCCAAAATCAGCCTGTGCTCACCCTCCGGTAGCTTGGCACGAGCAGTCAGGCTTAACTTAGAAGGCAATGTGTAAAGCATTTGTGCAATAAATCATACAATACCATAATATAACACCACAAAAATACACCACACAGTGTTTAGAAAAATATATAATATTTATCTGGGTATTTGCAGGTCAAAACGATCAAAGTTGCAATATGAATTTGTAAAGATATCACTGAAAAGTGATATAAATTGTCTTAAGTCTTTAAAAAGCAAATAAAGTCTCTTTCAAGCACAAAGTACCTGGTTTCTGGTGGGAAATCTCCTCAGAGGGCCACAGGAGAAGAGATACGTGGATAAATGGTGTGTGCGTCGATTTCTCCCCAGCACACACAGACTTGCGTCGTTATTTTCCACGGGGGAAGTCGTGCGTCGTTTTCCGGCGCGCGGACAGTCTCTTTCTGTGGATCGCGGGGATTACCAGATGGCCCGGGGTATTTGTGTGGATTTTCCTGCTTGTTTTCAGGCTGCGCGTTGTTCTGCGGGGCTGCGCGTCGAAGTTTCGATCTCACTGCAGGCGTCGCGTCGATTTCTCCTTGGAAGTCGGGCGGCGTTTTCCTTGCGAGGCCGTGCGTCGAAGTTTTGGTCTCACGGCAGGCGTTGCGTCGATTTCTCCTTGGAAGTCAAGCGGCGTTGTCCTTGCGAGGCCGTGCGTCAAAGTTTCGAGCTCACGGTAGGCGTCACGTCGATTTCTTCTTTGAAGTCGGGCGGCGTTGTCCTTGTGAGGCCGTGCGTCAAAGTTTCGTTCGTCCCGAAGGCGTCGCGTCGATCAGCGTCGGTGTGCGGCGTTTTTCTTGCCGCGGAGCAAGCTGTGCGTCGAAAATTTCAGCGCACGGAGCGTCCAAATGAAAGCGAGAAGTCTTTTTGGTCCTGAGACTTCAGGGAACAGGAGGCAAGCTCTATCCAAGACCTTGGAGAGCACTTTTACAGCCAGACAAGAGTTCAGCAAGGCAGCAGGCCAACAGCAAGGCAGCAGTCCTTTGTAGAAAAGCAGACAGGTGAGTCCTTTGAGCAGCTAGGCAGTTCAGCAAGGCAGCAGGCCAACAGCAAGGCAGCAGTCCTTTGTAGAAAAGCAGACAGGTGAGTCCTTTGAGCAGCCTGGCAGTTCTTCTTGGCAGGATGTAGTTTCTGGTTCAGGTTTCTTCTCCAGCAAGTGTCTGATGAGGTAGGGCAGAGGCCCTGTTTTATACTAAGTTGTGCCTTTGAAGTGGGGGTGACTTCAAAGAGTGTCTAAGAAATGCACCAAGCCCCCTTTCAGTTCAATCCTGTCTGCCAGAGTCCCAGTAGGGGGTGTAGCAGTCCTTTGTGTGAGGGCAGGCCCTCCACCCTCCCAGCCCAGGAAGACCCATTCAAAATGCAGATGTATGCAAGTGAGGCTGAGTACCCTGTGTTTAGGGTGTGTCTGAGTGAATGCACCAGGAGCTGTCAACTAAACCTAGCCAGACGTGGATTGAAGGGCACAACAAGGTTTTAGTGCAAAGAAATGCTCACTTTCTAAAAGTGGCATTTCTAGAATAGTAATATTAAATTCGACTTCACCAGTCAGAAGGATTTTATATTACCATTCTGGCCATACTAAATATGACCTTCCTGCTCCTTTCAGATCAGCAGCTGCCACTTCAACAATGTATGAGAGCAGCCCCAATGTTAGCCTATGAAGGGAGCAGGCCTCACAGTAGTGTAAAAACGAATTTAGGAGTTTTACACTACCAGGACATATAACTACACAGGTACATGTCCTGCCTTTTGCCTACACAGCACCCTGCTCTAGGGGTTACCTAGGGCACACATTAGGGATGACTTATATGTAGAACTAGGGGAGTTCTAGGCTTGGCAAGTACTTTGAAATGCCAAGTCGAAGTGGCAGTGAAACTGCACACACAGGCCTTGCAATGGCAGGCCTGAGACAGGGTTAAGGGGCTACTGAAGTGGGTGGCACAACCAGTGCTGCAGGCCCACTAGCAGCATTTAATCTACAGGCCCTAGACACATATAGTGCACTCTACTAGGGACTTATAAGTAAATTAAATAGCCAATCATGGATAAACCAATCAATAGTACCATTTACACAGAGAGCATATGCACTTTAGCACTGGTTAGCAGTGGTAAAGTGCCCAGAGGTCAAAAGCCAACAACAACAGGTCAGAAAAAATAGGAGGAAGGAGGCAAAAAGTTTGGGGATGACCCTGTCAAAAAGCCAGGTCCAACAGTTCCTCTTCGGGTTGCGGGGTTTACTGGCGCCCCGGGGACTGTGCTTGGAATCCTCCGCTTGCGGAGTGAAGTCACAAGCTCCATGTTGATCTAGTGGGGGTTGCATGGAAATTTCTCCCGCACTGCAGGCACTAGGTCAATTCCTCTCTGGAAGTCGGGCTGCGTCATCCCAGGTCAGCTGTGAACCGATCTGGTGGGCCGCACGTCGAAGTTCTGGTTGCTACGCAGGCTCTGCGTTGATCTTCTCCTTGCGAAGTCAGGGTGCGTCATTTCGGTTTCTCACTGCGGGGCAGGCTGTGCATCGTTTTTAGTAGGCTGTGCGCCGAATTTTCGCCGCACAAGGAGTCCAGTTGAAGGAGTGAAGTCTTTTTGGTCCTTAGACTTTAGGGAACAGGAGGCAAGCTCTATCCAAGCACTTGGAGAGCACTTCTCAGCACAGTCAGGGAGCAGCAAGGCAGAAGGGCAACAGCAAGGCAGCAGTCCTTGTCAGAAAAGCAGTCCCAGTGAGTCTTTTGGGCAGCCAGGCAGTTCCTCTTGGCAGGTCTGGTTTAGGGATTCTTCACCAGAAGGTTTCTTGTCGAGAAGTATCTCTGAGGTAGAGTGTCTACCGCAAGAAGTGTCTAAAGTCTGTGGTTTTGGGTCCTCTTCTTATACCCATTTTGGCCTTTGAAGTGAGCCTACTTCAAAGAAAAGTCTCACTTGTTTGTGAAATGCTGCCTTGCCCAGGCAAGGCCTCAGACACACACCAAGGGGTTGGAGACTGCATTGTGTGAGGGCAGGCACAGCCCTTTCAGGTACGAGTGACCACTTCTACCCTCCCTCCTAGCACAGATGGCTCATCAGAATATGCAGGCTACACCCCAGCTCCCTTTGTGTCACTGTCTGGAGAGAGTTGCAAAACAGCCCAACTATCAAACTAACCCAGACAGGGAATCCAGAAACAGGCAGAGTGATAAAAATGGTTTAAGCAAGAAAATGCCCACTTTCTAAAAGTGGCATTTTCAAACACACAATCTCAAAATCAACTTTACCAAAATGTATACTTCTAAATTGTGAGTTCAGAGGTCCCAAGCTCCACATGTCTATCTGCTCCCAAAGGGAATCTATGCTTTAATCATGTTTAAAGGCAGCCCCCATGTTAACCTATGAGAGAGATAGGCCTTGCAACAGTGAAAATCGAATTTGGCTATATTTCACTGTCAGGACATATAAAACACAATAGTATATGTCCTACCTTAACCAGACACTGCACCCTGCCCATGGGGCTACCTAGGGCCTACCTTAGGAGTGTCTTATATGTAGGAAAAGGAAAGGGTTAGGCCTGGCAAGTGGATACACTTGCCGAGTTGAATTTACAGTTTAAAACTGAACACACAGACACTGCAGTGGCAGGTCTGAGACATGATTACAGGGCCAGGCCCACTAATAGCATTTGATTTACAGAACCTGGGAACCTCTAGTGCACTTTACTAGGCACTTACCAATAATTCCAATATGCCAGTCATGGATAAACCAATTAACAGTACAATTTACACAGAGAGCATATGCACTTTAGCACTGGTTAGCAGTGGTGATGTGCTCAGAGTTCAAAAGCCAACAAAAACAGGTCAAGAAAAATAGGAGGAAGGAGGCAAAAAGTTTGGGGATGACCCGGCAAAAAGGGCCAGGTCCAACAGTATGCCTGACTGCTAATGCGGATAAATAGTGCACCACTGTGCCTGCTTTGACACACACCTGTCTGACATTTACAGAAGAGGGGAAAAATAAGGACGAATAAGATGCATTGCATGCCAGGCTAAATGAGCAACATGCACAGGAGAACGGCCCAGGCCTAGCAGAGCTTTGGCTAGGGGCATATGCAGCAAATTGTGAACCAGGCACACAGGCCTATGTGCACTTAACCAACAGCGTAAAAGCAGGCCTGGGAGTGGCTTCTGGGAGGTCGCCATTGGCTCTCCTACACTTGGGAGGAAGCATTTCTGCAGAAGCCTGTGCTTGAGTGGGGGGCTCACCAGCGTGGCAAACTTGCGGAAGATTGGTGGAAGAATGAAGGCCACTCGTGTTTAAAGTTTACATTGCTGTTGGTAGAGATTACCGGTAGTGACACAGCACAATGATCTGGCCTATATTTGGTGTCCTCCTTGATGTTTGGTTGAATGTTGCGTAGAGCTGGGGAATGCTTGGACCCCGGTAGGGGAGATCTTTAGCCACTTGGTACACTACTGCCCACACCTGGGTATAAAATAGTGACACCGGTACTACGGAAAATGGAGAAATCAGAGAATCAACAGCCATGCCTCACATTTAAAACTAGGCGAGCCCCAAGACTGCAGCACAATGCATACTCAGACTCTGAACAAGAATCACAACCACATGATGCCACACCTCTTGAGACTACACTACTCACCATGCAGTAAAGCATGCAATCTATAGATGATAAGATAGACACTTTGACTCCACAGATAAACAACATGGGTTCAAACTTAATAAGCAGGCAACGCAAATTGCTGAAGAAGAACAAAGCATATCGACTGTGGAAGACGAGTATCGGACAGTCACCACAAAATGCCTGAATATGGAGAAAGTGTTGGAGATGATTCAGGCAAAAAACAAAGTCTTGTAAACCCGCTCATGCGGAGCAATCTTCGAATTATAGGGGTTCCTGAGTGCACTAATACTCGCCGCCTCAAAGGCTATGTAGAAACTATGCTACAAGACATTTTTGTTCTAGAGCTGCTGTGGGCGGTCTTGATAGTGGAGAGGGCACATGGGTCATTAGCAGGACGCCCACCTCCTGGCACCCCTCCAAGGTTCATTATAGCCCGGTTGCCGAACTACCAGGATCAGGATGCAGTTCTTTGCCTGTTCAGGGAGAAGCAGAACATTAAATATCACAGACATAATGTGCCCTTTTCCCCAGACTTCACTGCTGTGGTGCAGCCAGCACCCAGGTTGTTTGTCCAGGTGAAAAAAAGATTGCAGGAAGCAAACATACCCTATGCAATGCTATATTTTGCTTGCCTCGGGATTAAACATGGCGGAAACAGCAGGCCTTCATCACTCCAGAGCAGCCATTGATTACATTAAATCAGTTCAATCCTCCTCAAAAAGTCCACCGTGCACTCCGCCTTTGATCCTTGATGTTTCATGAACAGGGATACAGGCTTGGCATACTGTAAGCAATTAATGCTGTATGACTCATGGCTGTCTGTGGATCTGCAGGGACACTGCTGTTGCATGTACCGGGCCGCTAATTGTTTGCTTCTTAGATGTGGAGGGTCCTCCATTGGCAAGCCTAACCAGCTCCGCATGCACTACTGGCATAGACCATGCCTTGGACATTCAGATGCCCAACTGTGATCCTGATATTCTACCATGCTTCTCCAATTTACTCATTAACAAGTAGTTTGCCCCTTCAAAACACTACCATGACACATTTGGTTGCTAATTATTCCCAGCCAGCCCCATTCATCTGGTGCGCCACTAGGCCTCTAGCTGCCCCATGAAGCTAAACCCCAAATAATGTTGTATTGCCTTAGACTGCATGCTGTTTGGTTAGCTCGTTTAACTTTCTTTACGTATTGTACATGACATGTCTTATGCATGATTGGGTTGCTGGTGTGGGTGGGGGGGGGGACTTTTTAATTGATTTGAAATTGTTGCAGTGCATCATAAAACAAAATGCCTATATGTCACACGGTTCTCGTCCTACCACATAAAATGACACAAATACACACTCTACTAACCTGACTCACACACCAATGGGCATCACTAAACTGCTCACGTGAAATGTCTTAGGGCTGAACAATCCAAAAAAAAAAGACAAATGCTTGCTTACTTGTAACGCCACCAAGTGCAATTGGTGCTGATACAGGAGACGCATCTTGCCTGCACTACTGACTTATATGTGAAGCCAAGTGGGCTGCAGTTCAGGTGGCTTCATCTTACTCGTCATCATTTTGATAAAAAAGGGTTTCCAGTTCACATTCACACATTCTGAAATGGACGATCAAGGATGCTACATAATAATTCAGGGCAGTTTATGTGCCATAGCTCTCACTATTATCAACACCTATGGGCCTAACATAAATTACCCCGGAATTATGTAACAGACTAGGAGTCTGCTTGTATGCCCCACAATCCACAACAATCAACTGGGGTGGTAACCTCAACACATACGTAGACCAGGGATGGTTCCTCTATGAGGGGTAGAAGCATCGCCCCCTGTATTTGTGGCCCCCTGGCCTCTCTTTGAAAAATGTTGAAAGTATTTTCTCATTTTTTATTTCAGTTGCGCAATGCTGCCGCCGACCTGCTTAGGTGCACACAGATAGATGCCTAATCATGAGTGTGCGTTATGCAGACAGGGGTGGGGCCTAATTATTGACAGATTGCCTGGGTCTGCAATTAACTTCAGTGTTAGTGCGCATGTCGGGTTGGATGGACGTCTTTATACGGTCAACCCAACATGTGCACTTGAGGCCTCTTCTATCTCTGCACTTCTACTGAGCTAGGGATTTCCGCCACAGCCTCACCGGTTTCCAAAGGAGAGCTGGTTTTGCCTGTTCCAGCCAAACCCGGCTCTGCTTTCATGCTGTTTTCTAATATAAGCAGCACTGAAGTGGTGTCTGAATTGGCTCAAGAGACACGAGGAGGCTGAGTCTCACCTCTCCATGAGAGAGGCGGAGCGGGAGTGGGCATGCCCAGTGCACAGAGCGGTAGCCCTAGGTAGGCTGTCAGTGCCACTTACAAATCTTCTTCTAGCATACAGGGGAAGCACAGGACCAGGGCACAGCATTTGCACAGACACAGTGTGTCCCTGCTCTCTGCGCTTTTCAGCCTGGCACCGGTGGCAGTATGGCACGGCGGAACGTGTACTTTCTCAACAGACCCAAGTGAATGGGGAGCTTGCTTTAGCAGGTAAGAGCCTGAATACAGAGCAGATGTTGTGGCATGTTATCGAACGTGGATTGTGCGTGTCTTGATTAAATGAGGGGTCGGACAGAGGGTAATAGGAAGTGAAAGTAGTAGTTTAGAAATTATTGTGGTTGAGAGGAGTGCAGATTCACAGTGTTCGAGTTCTAGCATATTTTGCTCCTCACAGATGATGCCTGTTGCAGAATCTGTACATATCACTAACTACCTCAGAGGCATTGTGCATCATACAGTCTGCTGTGTCCAATGTGCAGGTGTTTATTCACGTACCAAATCTTTTGTAGCTGTTTTGCATGAGGCATGCGTGAAGAATCGCTAGGAAGGAAGCGTTAGCAACAGCAAAACACTGACTTTCGGAAAGGAAGGCAGGGAGGGGAGTATGCTCAAGGATAGACAGGAGTCTCACATCCATCAAAGGCCGACTCTCGGAACTCCACAGCTGGCATTAGAAGAACTGCCTACTTCTCTGCCTTCTGAAATGGACAGTAGGAGACTGAACTCCCATGAGTGGTGCAACAGAGCCGGAGCACATAAACTCCTCTAACACACAGAGGGGTTACACCAGGACTAGCCATCCAAGGGTCTGTGCTACTATGTAATCTGTTTCTGTAGTTTGAACTGTTTCTGCAGAAAAAAAAACATAAACAAGTTTAAAAATATCGGAATGCAATTGCCCACGTATACAGCAGCAGCTAAGAATTGTGAAAGGGAACGTGATGAACGCGACCTTGTGTGTTTCCAACATAGTGAAGCTTCTAAAGATGATTGCTTTCTAAACATTACTGCTTTTTCAATGCAGAAAATTGCGCCTACCCACCGCGAGTTAGGTGTTCTGATACCCAGCACGATTTGCCTCCCTCCATGAGCTGGATATTTTATTTCCGTGTCCTTGCTTGCCTGTAAAAGGAGGGCCAGGGGTGAGGTAGCACTCTGCCTAAGGGAAATGAACTTAATTGCAATTGCAATTGTAGGGTGAGTACTGGTTTCACATTAAAAGTGTGATGTTGAGGACGGTGTAACATATACATTGTATTGTGATTTTGAATGACTTTTAAAGATACAGGAACTTGCTCTGGTGTCCTGGCAATCCTCTCCTTCCTCTCTTTCTCCTCTTTCCCTCCTGTCTTCTTCCTCTCTTCCTCCTCTTCTCCCTGCTCTCTCCTTCCTCTCTCTCTCTCTCTGATCTCTCCCTCCTCAATCCCTCATCTCTCTCTATTCCTCCTCTCTTCTTCCGCTCTCTCTCCTTTCTTCTCGCCTTCCTCTCTCCTTTCCCCTGCTCTCTACCTCCTCTCTTCACCCTTCTCCAGAACCACAAGGACTTACTCCAGCCACTTTTTCATCATGTGCAGATGGGTGAGTTGGCATAGCGCCAGCCTCGATCTAACCCACCCCCCTTGGAGCTAATACCTCTCACTACCGTGATAGGGCAGGTGAGTAGTCAATTGCACCCCTCTAATTGCTCCGTGAGAGCAACAGAACTGCAGCTAATGATTAAAGCACCAAATGCACTGTGCCAGCAATAGTAATAAATTAAAAAGAATGATGGCGTCATCAACTAAACGGAAATTAAGGCCCAGTTTTATCCTGTTTTAGCGCAGCATTTGCGCCGCTTTGTATTTGTAAGTTTGCGCCGCATTGCGTCAAAAAATTACTCAAATGCGGCTCAAAAAAAGTATAAATAAGGGCCTAAATCTCTGACGCGGCCTGCGTTGGTTTGAAGTTGGTATGCTTCCCTGTGAAGAAATCAAGCATTTGATTTCACCAGAGCTGCTGAGCTGGGAAGGGTCCCCTGGGGTTTTTTACAGTCCAAGGTAGGCCACTTTAACATTGGCTTGTCTACAGAGAGCGCAAATGATATTCATAACTTCTCTTTAACTTGAATCTTTAAGAGAAGCCTGTGTGTTGCTAAATCAAGGGTACCTGCATTGAGCGATTATTTTCAACCCTACTGTTTTAAAATGTCAGTCCCAATGGATAGCATGGATGTCAGCAGGAATGTAGGAAAATATGAGACGGTTTTTGATGTTTTTAAATATTTCAAGACTAAACGTTCAAAATTACTTTTTATTCATTCTCGTTTTCTGAAATTTGCTATTTTTTTCTTCAAAATTTTCTTTGAGTGAGACTCCCATTTGTCAATTGGGCTCACTCACTTCACTCGCGACACAACACATCTCCAACATTTACGCACCACCACTTTCAAATGTCACCAACCGCCAATGATGTAGACCCTAGACGGGATTCAACTTCCTCTACAGATTGGAATAGCAAACACTCAGCTCAGGCTATCTGTGATATTATGGAGGGATATGCGCTTGTAGATGTTTAGAGGATGACACAGAGAAGGTACCTATATCTCCTCAGTTCACAAAATAGAGTCTAGACTGGACTATTGGCTAGTGTTGCAGAAGGTGAGCACATGGACAACAGATATCAACCACTTGCCCAGAATACTCTCAGATCACTCACCAGTCTTGCTAGAAATAAAAATTCAAACAGACAGACACACACAATTTCAATGGAAGCTGCAAGCCTCGTCATTATTGGACCCGGTTTTCCAAGATGGAGCATGAGAAGCGATTGTACACTATTTCGCGGACAACACGTGTCCTGTAGATAGTGCTGACACACTATGGGAAGCGTTTAAAACCACTTTTAGGGAAGGATGTATCGGGCTCCATGCAGGAGTATTACGAGCCCTCTGTACCCGGATGCAAGCTGTAGAGACTTCTGTGAAAGGTCTGGAATGGTCCCTCAATAAGCACTCTGGCAGAGATAAGAGAACACGTCACAGAATATAACAATATCACTTTGCAGGAGGTGAAACTTATGTCTAGATGATGGGTGCAAGAACCTATGGAGAGGGACAGTGACCAAGTCTTAGGCTTTTGGAACAAAATAAAGGAGCAGCGGACACGAGCACATATAGTGGGGCTTGAGGGCTGGGATGGGGTGATGTGTCATGAAACCCTTGCTATTATGGCGCAATTCGTTGAATTGTACTCCAAATTCTATGGGCCACAAGAGGCTGCAACGGTAACAGAGGCCGCCTCAGATCTTGATGAGGTGACGCTGGTATGGCTTGCACATGATCTATGTGGGCTGCTCATTATCACTCTCCTACAGGCCCATGTCCCTGCTCAACACTGATACCAAAATACTATAGTCCATAGCCTCTAGACTCCAGCCGCTAATACCAGCATTAGTATTGCCAGACCATTCAGTATTTGTTCCTGACCGATCAACCGCACATAACCTCCGCACATTGTTCAAAATTATGCATAAATTAGACCCCTCCCTAAAAGCAGGTGCAGTACTTTTAGATGCCGTAAAGGCGTTTGATTCTATACACTGAGACTACAAGGTCACTGTTCTGCATTGTATGGGTATGCCTCAGATATTTACACAATGGATACACCTCATATATTCAGACCCAGTTGCATGAGTGAGCACTAATGGCAGCATATCGGCCTAATTAAGATATGTAAGGGGACGCAACAGGGGTGCCCCATGTCATCGATATTATTTGCCATTGCACAAAAACCTCTGACATGTAGGATATGACAGAGACATGAAGAAGTGGCGCTTAGATTTTAACAACACCCCCTGCCATCTCACTTTACATGGACGACATGGTGCTGTACATACGAAACCCAGACAAGCAATTAGCACCATTCATGTGCGAGTAAATCCAGTATTATAGGTATTCAGGCCAGAGTATTAATTGGGACATGTCAACCATATTCCCTTTAACACAATGCACTTGATTTCCCCCTTAAATAGCAGGAAGAAACAGCCAGGTACCTGGTAGTTTGGATACACAGAGATCACAAAATCATATTAGACAGAACTATGGGCGAGTGATCTGCAAACTGGAAAATCAGGTGTCCTGATGGATAAGACTCTCTTTGTCATTTGCAGACAGGATGGCGGTCATAAAAATGGTCATGTTGCCTTGAGTCTTATATCTGCTCATTAACATCCCTGTCATTGTCACAAAAGCATTTTTCAGTTCTCTTAGATCCTGTCTGATAACGCTAGTCTGGACAGGTAAACAACCAAGATGCAGCTGGGAAATACTTACTAGGCCCTACGAGCAGGGTGGATATGGAGCCCCAGATATGTACCTATACTACTAATGTGCACAGACACAATTTGCACACTATTGGTACTCCCTCATTACCTATTTGCCATACTTGGCTATAGAGAGCGATGATGCACATCCTATACCTCTTAAGGCTATTCTGCCACATGTACGGGTGGTTGTTCCCCGAGTGGATATCACCACGATACACAGCACTACAAAGGCCTAGTGGGCGTTTGGCCAAAGACAGGGTAATTACCATTGTGCACACTGCAATTGTTGCATCACCCAGCAAGCGGCGTTGCCGACAATAGGAGATGTCTACCTAGAGGGGAGGTTCATTACTACAGAAGCACTTTCACTACAACATTGCAGCAATCCACTGTTAGTATTCATCTATCACCAGCTCCCGAAAGCAATTTCCAGAAGCACCACCCATATTTGAGGCGTTACAGATAAATCTCACTTGTAGTTCACGTAAAGGACTAATAACTTGGTTTAATAATACTGCAGAAAGAGATGTGTGCTTTGGACAGGCCAAACACATGGATGAATGGAATGGTGGGCCAGCTACACCAAAATCTCAGGAGGACTAGGAGTTCTGCTGTGCATTTACAAGGGCGAATCACCCCTAATTGCAATTAGAGACTTTAAATATCTACAGCAGATGTATTACACTCCACTCCGATTATACAGATATTGCTACGCAATGACACCCAATGCGTGAGATGTGGTGCCACAGATGCAAATTGTATACACTTGGCCTGGTCATGTGAACTAATACAATGTTTCTGGACATAGTTGACACAGGCTTTATCTGATATGCTAATGGAGCTGGGGAACTGCACACCACATATCTGTCTGTTGGGTCTAGTCAATTATCTGCAACAGTCTAATCATAAAATGGTAGCAATAACTTTATTGTTGGCAAAAAGGAGGGTATCTTTACACTGGGAAAAAAGCAGCACCCAAATTTGCCCAATGGTTGACTGATGTGGCGTATTGCAGAGATCAGTTGGACATATAAGCAGGAGAAGTTCCAGTGTAATCGAGACTTCAAAAAGTATGAGCACCATTCACTGCATACCTACTGTCCTCAATGGCTGAGAACTAGCTGGAGATAGCTAAAGTATCCTGTTTTAGGACCATCTGCTGCTCTTGTGGCAAATGTTACTGAAAATAATGTAGTGGAGCATGTGTGACTGATATTCAACGAGAATGTTGCAAAAGTACTACATTTGCACTTTTAAGTATTTTGTTCTGGTAAACTAATTAAAATAAACTAATAAAAGAAGAGACACGTTTCCAGGTGCACAACATTCCTTTCCACATCTGCTTACTTATCCTACCCATTTTCTCTCTCAGCTCCTAATTTCAAAATTTATATTTTTTTTCTCTGAACAAACAACGGTTAAAGTGATGTTATATTTGGTTAGGTGCTTTGATCCCTACTTACATGAACTAAAACAGAAATTCACTGAACATATAATTGTTTAATGTGGAGTTGAAGTTACATATTTAAACGCAATATGCCCTTAATAGTACAGCTTGCACCAATATCATGCACTGCTTATGACTCCACGTGTTACATCACTCATGAAATGTTAAGTGACAGAATTATTGACATCATTTCTCAGTCGTAGACTCAGGCCAGACCCTGCATCCAATCTGCAGCAGGACTTTGGCTCAGTGCCTGGGCTCTGGTAAGGCCCTACACCCAACTCTCTCCGACTATCAAATCTCCACAGAACAGCAACAATTAGGAAAACAGCAAGAATTAGGAGAACTTAGACACAAGGCTTAGCCTGTTTTCTGCATCTACTCCTCCACAAGCAGGCAATCCTGACTATACACAGATTTTGGTCATACACAGTGTAGGTTGTCCGCAAAAACGGGAATCACACCCTACCCCACATACAATATGCAGTAGGGATTGGATGCTGTGCCCAACATTCCACATATGGCCAACCACTGCTATGCATGACCATTTAACACCCTGCTAGCATTGTCTTCAGTCCTTCATAGCAATGATTGAACAAATGGTCTTGGTTGAGTGATACTTAGCCACCAGCCGTCTGCAAGGGGTGAAACAACCATTACCACGCAGTCATAAGTGTGCAATGCCTTTACCACACATGCATAACCACGTAATGCACTTACTATGGAAATCATTACTGCACATAACCCTTTACCACGGTGCCTCTACCACCACAAAATAGTAAGTATCGCTAGGTAACTGTGTGTGTCTGTACACACACACACACACACGCACACACACAAACACAAACATATATATGTGTGTGTATGTTGTATCTGGCCCTTTTTGCAGGTTCAGCCCCAGACCTTTTGCCTCCTTCCTTCTATTTTTTCTGACCTCTTGCTGTTGGCTCTAGGACTCTGAGCACTATATCACTGCTGATCAGTTCTAAAGTTCAGGTGCTCTCCCTTCTAAAGTTGGTATGATTGGCTTATACCTAATTGGCACATTTAATTTACCTGCAAGTTCCTTGTACAGTGTAATCCCTAACCTCAGGACCTATAAATGAAATGCTACTAGTGGACCTGCAGCGCTGCTTTTACCACCAACAGAAGTAGCCTTTGAACCCTGTCTCAGGCCTGCTAGCACTGGGCCTGCATGCGCAGTTTACTGCCACAGGGATGTGGCATCTAAATTTACTTGTTATGCCTAGAACTCCTCTTTTACTACATGTAGATCACCCTTAAGGGAGGCCCTAGCTAGCCCTATGGACAGGGCTGTATGTTTGTAAAAGGCAGGACATGTGCCTGGTTGTGTGCCCTGTCCCGGTAGTGACAAACAGCCTATTCGGTTTCTGATTGCTGTGAGTGCAGCCTTCTCATAGGATTGCATTTGAAATGCCCTGCCTTACGTGTATGGGGTACTTTCTGATTTATGAAGTGTAGCGTAGGCCTTTTTGGTATGGTAGTGAGAAATTCTGCTTACTGGTGTAGGTGGATTTTTTATTATCATTACAGAAATGCCGCTTCTAGAAAGTGAGCATTTCTCTGTGCTTATGACTGTGGTGTTTTGCAGCTTGACTCCAATCCACATGTGGGAGGAGTGCATACTTTTCAGACAGACTGTACACAGGGAGGGTGGAGGTGTCATAGAGGTGCATCTGCATTTTGAATGGTCTTCCTGGGTTGAGAGAAGGGGTGGTGGGGCACACTTGCATCTGTAAAGGCTGTGCCCTGGCCTCACACAAAGGGCTAGTTTACCCCCAAATGATGTCGGGAGCATGTGCTGGAGGAGAGAGTGGACACTCCTGGAACCAGTTGTAACTGGTTGTAACCTCCTCTCCCCCTCTTTATTAAACCTTTGCAAAACTGAGTTTAAGTACAGGGGATTTTTCCCCACAATTTGGAGACACTCTGGACACTTAACGGACTTGAAACTGGACACAGAATACTGCTAGAGGGACTCACCAGGAACCACCTTGGATTGCTGCTGCTGTGCTGACCTGTGACCTACTGGGTCACTAGGAGGAACTGCCACCAACTGCAACCCCTTTGTGCTGGCCTGCTGCTGGGCCCTGTCACCCTGTGCTCCATCCTTTTGTTCCCCAAGGGCTGGGTGCTGTGGCCCCAGACCACTGCAACTGCCTGCTTAGTGCCTGGAGAAGCGCTTTCTTCTTTTGTAAAAAATAGCACATTAACAAGCACTCTGCCCGCTGCCTTGGTGTCTGGAGAGCACCTCACTTATTTGTTAAAGTGCCAAGGAGAACGCTTTCCTTTTTCCTGCCTCATGCTTTAGACGCACTTGCTGGAGTGCAGGAATCATCGCTGCGACCCGGGCGACATATCTGGAACAAACTCGAGAGCATGGCTGAAGCGCGCCATTCCCTGTGTCCCCAGGGCACTGCAAAGTGAAGAATGGGGCTAGCTTGCTCCTAATGGTTCCCCCGAGGTGAAACATGCACCAGCAGGACCCAACTCCAGCCTGATCACTGCTGTGGCCCAGAAGATAGAGGAGACACTCACGGACCAGATCGGGTGCAGGTGAGTGCACATTTGTGGCCCCAGGAGGGAGGAGGACCTCATCGAAGGTCTCCTCTGGATCCCAGGGCCACCCTGAGAGGAGGATGCGGGTAAGGCGAGTGTAAGTCCCCTCTTCCCCCCGGGGTGCAACGTTCTGATTAACTTGGGCAGTGTTTGATTTTGGGTCCCCTGCCCCCGTGAGTGCTGGTCGTGTCCCCGGGGTCCACGGGGGCATTTGACACCCCGGATTGGACAGTGGCCCCAGGAGGGGCCATTACTCAGAAAGGAGAGGGAGAGTGCCGCCTCCCTCCCCTGCACCAGTCATTAGGTGGCCCTCCTATTTTGTGCTGAGGAGCGCTGGTGGCCACCCAGCTTCCCTTTTCCTCAAGGTGCATCGAGGAGACAGACATTTTCTGATCATGTAATGACCATTGGTATTCGCTGATGTTCTGGTTATGGACACCTCAGGTTTTGATGTCGTTATGTATTTTTGGTGACATGCCATAGGTTCTCCATATGTTCCTGATATGGGCATTATGTTGGATGTTTCTATGACCTGCCATGTATTTACTAATGTTCCTTTTATGGGCATTATGGGCGTTGTATGCTAACCTGTTTTATGACTTGCCCTATGTATTTTAAGGTTATGATAATTTTATGACAAGTGCATTTCGATAGTAATGGTTTTCCTGACTACTGCTTATGTTGCAGAATGATGAGTAACCTGTGTGTTATATGTGACTACTGCTGGTTTCTGCAGAGTAACAGTGCTGTGTAATGTTCTGACAAGTACTTGGGTAGCAGGGTATTCCTGATATGTTGTGTTTGGTCTAATGATGTAATAGTGTTGTGTTTTCTTTGTGTTGGAGATAGTGCATCACATGTGTTCTGTGTGTTGTGCAAGCGCTTTACACTTTGCCTCTGGGATAAGCCTGACTTCTTGTGCCAAGCTACCAAGGGGATGAGCAGGGGTTATCTTCGATGTGTAACTCCCTCACTCCCTCACCCTGACTAGAGTGGGTGGGTTCTGCTTGGCTTAGGCGCATAACCTAGCCAACCAGAAATCTCATTTCTAACTATATATATATATATATATATATATATATATATACATATATATATATATATAGACATACATAGATATGTTTGTGTGTGTTTCTTGAAAATGTAAATGTATTCATGCAATTATTCCTTGCCACATAATATTTAAGTCTGGTTCAATAGATTCATGTTATTTTGTTATTGTGATTACTTTGCATGACAAACAAGGTTTTTATGGAAACTGATAGGTTCAGTTATTGTTTATAAACAAAAGAATGGTTTCACAGAATATAAGTGATTGAAAAAGTGGCAAGGTCTTGTCTGTTAACTGTTTACTCTGAAAAAGGCAGCAATTACTAGACATGGTATATGACCAAGACTAGAAGGTGAAAAGATAAAGAAGACTTTGTGAGTGCGACTCGGGACAGGGACCATACAGAATTGTATTATCCTCCCTTGATGAAGGCTGCTAGGAGGCACATTTAGCCTTCACTGTTAATTTTATTGGAATTTATAGAGTGCTTGTACCCTGAAATATTCCTGACACTGGAAATCATGTGGGTGCTGGCAAAGGTAACAAGGACTTCTCAGAACAGACCCTTAGGTACCTAGGATACCAGCCATGAGCTAGGTGAAGACTTGTTTGAACGGTCATGTGCTCAATGCTTTCCAGATCAGAATTAGAGTGAAGATAAGGAGGAAGAGAATTCCCCTCTAACGAGGCAAGGCTAGCAGTTCTGCGGCCCCATATATGTGCGTTTGCATATCATTATGTATAGAAGTTTAGCAGAAGAAGAAGGAGGAAAGAGTCAGTAGCAGAACGCATTTGAAAAAAAAATTGAAATACAATTTTTAGAGGAAGCTATATATGGTCTGAAATACCAGAAAGCAAGCTCTAAATTGTATGCGTTGTTTAATAGGTGAACAATGCATTTTCTTTAGGAGTAGAGTAACAGGTTACTGGGAATTTTTATTTATTTTGATTTAGATATTGGAGGATGGGTTACTCATCACAACAGTGAGTGATATCTCATCTGTCAAAACTTAAGTCACTATATTTCCTATGGGATTTCGATTTTGGCGGACGGGATACCTGTAGTAGGTGTGATGGAGTAACCCATCTGTCAAAATCTGGAAGCAGTCCGCATTATTAAAAATGCTGTAGCCTCTCAGCCATTTTTTTAATAGGGGCCTCTTGTATTTATTGAAGAGGTAGAGAAATATAGCAGAGCCTTATTGGACTCAATACTTTATCCCAATCCTGTCTGCCATGTAAAGGCCAGCGGTACAGCTTGAATGCTATTCTTTAAGAATTAGTCCAGCCAGGAATGTGATGTCAACACAATAACCACTACTTGACACATTGTAAAAAAATATTATGCTCAACAGTGTCAAATGCTTTGGATAAATCTAATAGGACTAGAGCAGGTGTTAAATCTAAATCAAGATCCGCTGTCAGTTCATCAATTACAAACAAGATTAACGTTTCTCTATTATGGTTGGAGCTAAACTCAACTTGTAAGGGGTCCAGATATTTGTTGTTATGCACGCGGGTACTGATTTCTTCTGGAAAATGCTGTTTCAAAATTTCAGCACAGAAAGGCAGTAGGGAGACAGGACTGCATTTTTTCTTTTTTTTTTTATTGCCAGTTTGTCTGTTTTTTTCAAGCGAGGAAGCCCAACTGCACTTTTACATTTATCAGGGACTGCACCTGAGTTGAGGGAGGAATTTAATACTCTAATAAGTGGTTCTAAAATAATTGGGGTGGCCCACTTCATTACCTCATGAGGGCAAAGGTCATTGGGAAATCCAAACTTAGTTGTATTCATAAGTGTCCTTAAAATATCCTTGTCAATAGGTTTAAACTTGTTTAAGCAGGACCAATATAATCATCCTCTATGTTCTGATTTGAGATGTCTGGTCTCTTCGCTATCATTTCGCTAATGGTTTTTGTTTTATATATAAAAATACATTAAACAATTCCAATGTTATTATGATGGTTGCAAGCACTGAGGAACCCTATAAATGACTGATAAGCTGTGCATAAGTTTATACATTTCCCTTTGGGGAGCCTTAGCTTTACCAATTTAGTTTGAATAATATGCAGTCTTTGTATTAAAGGTTTTGAATAGATTGTCAGCACCCTGCTTACATTTCATTTTATTGTGCTCATCAAAACACCTGTGCCACTGGCACTTCAGACATCTCAATTTCGTTTTGGTCTCCAGTAGTTCAATTGAATACCGAGGGGCTGTTGATCCCATCTCTATTATTTGGCTTGTCATTAATAAACATGAATATTTGCAGCATCCCTTGTCCACTGAGTGAAGTCCTGTACAGCCATTATTGTGGGCTAATGTGTGATAGGTTATGTCACATACAACGTCTGAAGAAGATTTGTTTTATCAGCTTCATTCTATTTTCTGATGGTTTTAGTTTCATGGTGGTTCTCACAAATTTTGGGGCAGATTTATACTTTTTGCCGCAAACCTACGTTAGTGCAGGTTACGGCAAAAAGTATAGCACTGGCTAGCACCATTCCTAGATGCCAGCCGGGCACCATATTTAAGGAATGACGCTAGCTGACGCTAAGGCTGTGTTAGCGTCCTTTGAAAGGACGCAAACAGGGCCTGGGAGGCATAGGGGGAACCAGGGACTGTGCTCCAAATTATGGCACTACACTGTTTAGAGGCAACAAAATTGCCCCTAAGCAGTGTAGTGCCATTTTCTGGTGCACAAGCCCCATGGACATGGTTCCTGTCTTAGTAAAGACAGGAGCCATGCCCACCACCCCAATGGCCATGCCCAGGGGACAAATGGGGCCATTGGGGCCAGCACAGTGCAGGGGGGCCTCAAGTCAGGGCCCCCGAGCGGCATTGGATAGAAAAAAAAATACCTACCCGGATTTACCTTCGTATGAGTCCATCCGTGGGTGACCTCCTGGTGTGGGAAGGGATGGGTGGGGGTGTCCCTGGGGACAGAGAAGAGCACCTGTGGGCAATTTCCATGGTCTCTGACCATGGAAATCCTCCTCCAGGTCCCCTTATGCCTGCCCATACCCAGGCGTTAAATACTGGCGCAAAGCAGACTTAGCGCCATTATTAAAGGCCCTCCTCCTCCCGTGCGTGATTTTTGCATGGGAGTATAAATAATGCGCTAGGGTCTTTGAGGCTTTTTTTGCCTGGGAACACCATCCTAGCATCTCACTGACGCAAGGTAGTTTTCCGCAGGCAAAAAATGTTGTTAACTCCAATATTTTGGCGCTAGATATGTCGTTAAATTTGCATCGAAGTAGAAAAATGGGCCTAAGTCTGTCAAGATCAAGTTCAATTTAATTATATAATGATCAGACAAAGTACATGGTGTGACAGTAGTTTTAAAAATTTAACAATCTAGTGCCCACATCAGATCGCAGGCCTGACTTTTGAAGTTAGTAGGTTTGTCAATATTTCGCAGCATTTTAATAAATAAATTACATTAATACATTTGTTATCTTTTGGGCTGGCCTGATGCTTATTGGGCCACTAATCAAAATCACCTGCAATCATTAATTTTGACTAACTAATCAGTGGAGTTCTTAAGATCTTGTAGATTTTCTTGGAAATGTTACTCATATTACAAGGGAGTCTGTAAGCTAATAAAGAAATGCAACAACTTTTCTTTAGTTCCATGATGTGCAGGAGCATATCTGTATCATTAATGGATTCAATTGAGGGGTGGAGTCAAGATGGCGGCCACTGCGGATGTGTGAATCGGAGCACCACAGAGGCCCCGGGGTTTATATCCTGCTGCGGCACCGGATGAAGAACAAAACACGCGGTGCGTCGAGCGCAGTCCCAATGGAGATCTGGGTACCTCAGGGACCGACGGCTGCGCCCGATGCCACGGAGACAAAGCGGCTGTTGTGGCCTGGAGAGCCTTGAGGGCTAGGCCCTTTCCGTGACACTCCGGATCGCCGAGGAGAGTGGCCGTTTGGGAGCAAACGCTTCTGGCACTGAGTGACGGATTGCAGCCGGGCCTGCAGTGGTGAGGTGGGCATTCACCTGGAGCTTGGTGACGCTGGCAGGGCCAGCGGGATCGGAGCAGAGACAGGCAGCTGCGAGCTGAGATCAATACTGTTTTGAGCGGCAACCCCTCAAAGTTCTTTTCTGTTGAAAGGGCCCACAGACTGCCCGGCAGGCCCCATGCCCGGGTGCACCTCCACGACTTATAATCACCTGTCTCCTTAATTTTAGCAACTGGGATTCAATTCTGCAACTCTCCCGCTCTCATGGCCCATGGCGTCACGACAATGCAGAGACCTCAGCCTACCCGGACTTCGCCGCTGAAGTGCAGAAACAAAGTAATTCCTTTGTTAAAGTGAAACAGCGTTTACGAGAACTGAATTATAAATACGCATTGTTATTCCCTGCAATCCTCCGGGTGATTGACGGAGCGGCGACATAAATCTTTAACTTTCCGGAAGACGTGTGGACCTGGTTACACGCCAAGGGACTAATGCACCCATCTCAGGCATCCTGAGAGGAGGCCACATGGCTGACTCCGCGTGGTACAAGACGCAAATGAAAGTCCAGCAAAACGAGGCCATCTTGAGCCCAGGCAGCTAAGTAGCAAGAGAAGGCAATAAAAGAGGCGTTGCAGTTTCTTCTGATACGGATACAGAAACCCCGCCACCCTTCCGGGGATTGCTTGAAGAAGAGGGCCTGACATTGACTCCGTGCATGGCAGACGACCTTTGATAAAACTGACATCCTGTGAACTAATGAAGTTGATGCAGGTTGAAGATACCTGCGGAATTGGGTCTTACATCGTCTAGGTTGCACGGCCTCATCGGGTCCTGGGTTTGGCCATGTTATGTTTCCCCGGGGCCTACAACGCGGGCATCTGCTTAACTCACAGTTTGCATCGCCCCCACCCCCGAGAACAAGGAGCGGTAGGCCAAGTGCCTTGACCGAAGGGATGCATGTATATTTCAGCTTTTTATGCACTGTTTGAATGTTTAGGGTATTCTGGCATAATACGTGTGGTGGATCAAGCCTGGGCTTGGGGAGTTGTTTCTCTTGTTCTTATTGTTTCTAAGTGTTTGGTGGTCAGGAGGGATGCAGACTCGAGGGGGGTTAGAAGGGGCTTGGGGGGGTGTGGAAAACTACTTTTTGACTTAATGGCTCTAGAATATGCTATGTTAACCTGCATCATCCAGGACATGGGCAATCCCATCAAAATATATAGGGTGTATTCATACCTTAGGTGGCGTCGGACATATTTCGCCTGTCTACAGGAAACACACTTAACACAGGGGGAATTACTTAAGCTTAGCCGTCGCTGGAGGGGCCAAATTTATGGTACGGGATACTCAGCATATGCCAGGGGTACAATAATTTGGAGAGCACAGGAGGTACCCTTTGTGAAAGCCAGGGCACATATAGATCGCAAAGGGAGGTACCTTCTATTGGAGGGCCACTTAAATGGTTGCCCTATCATGCTGGCATCGATCTATGGTCCCAACACCACACAAGGGTCCTTTCTGAATGAGTTGTCCCCGACTTTGTTACATGATCCAAGTGCTCCTAGTCTTTAACTGTATACAAAACACCACTCTAGATTGTTCAACCCCTCCTTTACCAAACACTCCTGGCCTATAGGCTCCTAAACATTTCCAGCAGTGGTCCCATTCAATGCGTTTACATGATATCTGGCAGTTACACCATCCAGAGGACAGGGAATATTCTTATTATGCACCAGGCGACCAAATACATACGAGATTGGATTACATCTTCTGTGACTCACTCCTGCGGCCCTCTATCCGCAGTTCTGAATACTTGGGCAGGACTTTATCTGATCATAACCCCCTTAGGGTTACTTTTGAGTGGGGTAAACCCAGACCGACAACTCTATTGTGGAGGCTGTGGGTGGAGGTCCTGCAGGATGTGGCATACAGAGCTAAGATAGGCATTACTATCACAGAGTACTTTCAACAAAATTCGGAATTGGTTGGTGACCCCAGAGTAGAGTGGGATGCGATGAAGGTGGTTGTACGGGGCCACTGTATGGCCAACTCTTGTGGAGTGAAATCTACCCTCACACATAGTATATTGAATCTTGAACAGGAAATACTTAGCCTGGAAAAGGAGGCTATATCTGACCCCTTAGCACGCCCGTTGTTGACGGCCCAACGCTCGACATTGCCGATTGGAGGACAGCAAGCAACCTCAAACTTAACTCCAACAAAACAGAAATCATCATTTTCAGCCCCAACAAGACAGCATGGGACGATTCCTGGTGGCCCACCTCCCTCAGACCACCCCCAACACCCACGACCCACGCACGCAACCTCAGCATCATCTTAGACTCATCTCTCTCCATGGCCCAGCAGATCAACACCATATCGTCCTCCTGCTTCAACACCCTTCGCATGCTATTGAAGACTTTCAAATGGATTCCCTTGGAAACAAGAAAAACGGTCAGCCATGCCCTCATCAGCAGCAGACTGGACTATGGCAACGCCCTCTATGCTGGTATTACAGCCAAGCTTCAGAAAGAACTCCAGCGAATCCAGAACGCAGCCGCACGTCTCATCCTCAACCTCCCCCGCCATGAACACATCTCTGCTCACCTCAGATCCCTACACTGGCTGCCCATCAGGAAAAGGATCATCTTCAAAGTGCTTATCCACGCTCACAAATCCCTCCACGACACTGGACCAGCCTACCTTAACGAATGAGTAAACTTCAACACATCTACTCGACTTCTCCGCTCCACTGACCTTGCCCTCGCCACAGTCCCCCGCATCCAACGCACCACCTCCGGTGGCAGATTCTTCTCCCACCTCTCCACCAAGAGCTGGAACTCCCTCCCCACCAACCTACGCAAGACCCAGGACCTCCTAACTTTCAGAAAACACCTCAAGACATGGCTTTTTGAGCTTTAAATGGCAACCCTCCCCCCCAGCGCCTTGAGACCCTAACAGCTGAGTAGTGCGCTTAATACATTTTTTGATTGATTGATTGATTGATTGATTGAATACCGAGAAGAGTTGTGTAGACTTAGAAAGGTAGATTATAATACGTATTTGACTCAGCAACATAGAGATGGGGACAAGCCGGGATGCACATTGTCCTGGTTGCTGCGTTCAGAGGTGCCCCGGACAGTAGTGGGAGTGATTTGGAATGATAGGGGGGAGGTGGTCCATACGCAAAAAGCAATTAATTAAACCTTCATACAGTACTACAAAACCCTGTAAGTGGCACCACCGGCCCCAGTTGCTTTGCACAGTTACTCAATACTGCAAGGCCTTCCCTTACCCACCCTGACGCAGCAACAAAGGCAGTACTTAGCGCTACTGCTACAACTGGACGAAGTGCAACTGGCGATTCAACAAATGGCCAGAGGGAAGACCCCCGGTCTAGATGGGTTCTCAGTTGAATTTTATGCTACTTATGGGGCCACTTTCGCCCCTCGGTTACTCGACATGTACAGGGCATCATATCAACAAGGGAACTCCCACTATCACTGTGTGAGGCACTTGTTGTGGTACTTCCCAAACCCAGTAGAGACCCACTAGTTGTGAGCTCATATCGACCCCTATCCATGCTTAACCTTGACTATAAGATCCTGAGTAAAACTATGGCAAACAGATTGCTCCCATTGCTTTACATCTTGATACACCCTGACCAGAATGGATTTATACCATGCAGAGCCACTTACTATAATACCCGACGTCTATGCCACATCAATGATGCAGCTTCCAGGAGCGACTGCACCCGGTGCCTGTGTCCCTGGATTTCGAAAAAGCATTTGATACAATAGGATGGGCCTATTTACTGTGGTCGCTAGAACACTTTGGGCTAGGTCCCCGATTTCTGTGGTGGATACAGCTACTCTATACTGCCCCTCGGGCGAGAGTCTGCACTGGCCACCAGGTGTCTTGTTCCTTTCCCATTCAGAGGGGGGCACGGAAGGGCTGTTCGCTTTCCCCGGTGCTCTTTGCTGCAGCCATGGAGCCATTGGTGGTGCGCTTCCGGATTAAAGACCTTGACTTGGGACTCTGGGTAGATGGACGATGGCATATTGCGTCTCTCTATGCAGATGACGTCTTAGTTTATTTACGGGAGACCGATGGTGCCCTCTTCGAGTTCTTTGCTCTGTTGGACCAATTCAGTGAGGTAACAGGCCTTAAGGCGAACTGGGGCAAATCATGTGTGTTCCCCCTGCGTGGGTCAAGTGACATACCGAGCAAGCCGGCAGGATGTGGGCGACCTGTATGGGCCACAGGGACCTTTCACTATCTAGGGATCAATGTGTATCACTCAGAGATCGACCTAGTGGAAGGCAATTATAGCAGGGCATTGAGTTCCATTCGGCGGTCTTTACCCTTCGGGTTGCGACTGCCCCTCTCCCCTATGGGTAGAGTGGCAATCGCCAAAATGTTGATGCTCCCCAGGTTGCTTTATTTGTTCGTGGCGTTCCCGGTCCGGCCCAGAAGAGCCTTCTTTAAAGCGGTGCGTAGTCTACTGATAGCACTTAAATGGGACTCTGGAAGCAAGAGGGTGTCCCTGGATGTACTCCAGTGCCCTTTGCCTGAGGGTGTCATGGCGGTCCTGGACATAGAACGGTATTATGCAGCAGCACAACTACAATGGATGATGTCCTTGTTGACTGGAGATCAGACAATAGAGGGAAATATGGTACGGTATACTGTAGGGGAAGGAGGGGCGCTCAGATGGCTTCTTGCGCAGGATAGGGGCAATGCAGGTTTAGGGCTGCTACTGCGTACAGCAAAGACAGCCTGGATTTGATATATTCATCCCAGATGACTGCCACTCCCCTACTCCCCTAAACTCCCAGTATGGGACATACCTTTGTTGCGAGGCCTTGCTCAGATGTATGATTTTCATGCATGGAAGGAGGCTGGGTTACTGTACATGGTGACCTCTATAAGGAGAGGCGACTGCGTTCATTTACTGACTTAAGCAAAACATTTAATTTGGATTTGGGGCAGTTTCTCACACACCAGCTCTACAAGCAGTTATAGGGAGAGTTTGGGGGGTGAGCTCTCTGTAACCCGTAACACACCACAGACTCCACTATTTGTTAACATGAGGAAGGGAGAGAAGGGCAGTTTCTAATCTATACACACTATTGAGGGGGACTCAGGACATGCCACATCCCCGTTACAAAGCCCGGCGGGACAATTGTTTGAGAATTGACTTAACTGAACAACAATGGAGAATGACGCTTGAACGTGTAAGGTATATTTCCTGTAATGCCAGACTGAAATATACGCACTTTAATTATGGTCATCAAACTTATTTGATGCCCCATTGCCTTCATGGAATATATCCGGGAACTTCTCTGCTATGTCCCAAACTTATTTGATGCCCCATCATCTTCATGGAATATTTCCGGGAACGTGTCTGCTATGCCCCAGGTGTGGCCATGATGACATTATCACAAAAGAGGACAGAAAAATACCTGGTGTGGAAACCAGGACGGTTCAACACCTATGTGTGGAAAAACGGCCCTCACACACAATTTATGGCATGCTTCGTCATAGGGCCCTGCTAACACACTCTGAGAAATGTATCCCCTTCGGAGTGGAGCAGTAAAGGTGGGGGAAACATAAAGCACATCAGACAAGTCCAACAATAATGGCACAGGGACCAAAGACGAACAACAGAAACAACATAAAACTGTCCCAGGCTAATCACTCCTCCTATTTATTTCCAGTGTAGCCTGGACAGGATTACAATTTCTCATTGGTGGTGTGTTCAGGAATTAATTACCTGTACACCCCAATATCTGGGGAGGGTCAACATGTTTCGGCCATTTAGGGTTGCCACCTAAGGTCATACGGCCTTCTTCAGAACCTTCGCCTTGTCCCGTTATTTAAATGTGCCCCTACCTGTCATTTGGTCAGGAGACTCAATTATTTGTGCTTCTGAGATAGTTTCTCATTAGTCAACACACTCAGTTATCGAGTTTTCATTATTACTCGCTTTAATCAGGGCGGGATGGGAGCACCACCCCATAGTCACACATTCATCAAGGGTATGGCGCAGCCCATCAATGCCTCTCCCCGGCTTCGCAGAAAACTCGATAACTGAGTGTGTTGACTAATGAGAAACTATTGGAAGCATCTCTTAGGATTGCTTGTTACCTGAAACACATCCCAGTTGTATGGTGCTCAGCAGATTGTGCAGAAGTTGCAGTCCAACTGACCCTCTGTCTCTGCTGGACACATTGACAACCTCCTTAGTGCTATGGGATCTAGAAAGCCTATTCCTGAGCTGTTATCAGGAAGAATTATCCTGAAAACGGATCAGGAGGTTTGGTGCTTGTACATGGTTGTGTGCTGGTCCTTACCAGTGCCTGGGTACTGAGTCAACGTCCTGATGCAGATTGGATGCAGTGTACATCCAGAAGGTATGACTGAGATGTCTTAATTGATACCTTTAATTATACAATTTTACATGTCATAAGGGATGGAACATGGGAGGTCATAAGCAATACATGATGAGGGAGTAAGTGATAGTTATAACTGGCTTATTTCAGTGGTATTTTTTTTTTACGATAGCTGATGTCTCATTCAAACACCTAACCATAACACCATTTCAGCAATTGTTTTTTTCAATCAGATATATACATGCATATACAAATACACACACACACACATATATATATAAATATGTATATATATATATATATATATATATATATATATATATATGTATATATATATATATATATATATATATATATATATATATATATATATATATATATATATATATATATATATTTATACATATATATGTTTGCTTCAAACAGTTCTATTGTACTACCACCTCGTCCACCAATCAGGGCTAAAGCTGGCAAATGGGTGTGGATCCCATTGATAATTGACAGATCAATCATTCAGCAAGTTGAAACGCGTAGCCGAATAAAAACATTTGAAATGATGTTGACACGCTAAGTGCGGTTTTCCCTTTTGGTGCTATATTGCCAAAGGATTGATCTGTGTTATATATATATATATATATATATATATATATTTCTGGACTGCTGTTTCTCATTATCATTATTCTTATTACTGTTCTTATTACATGTAAAGGTTATGTTTTGTTTTATTTGGATATATCTTTTGTAGCATGTCAGCATGAAACATCTCCTTTCTGCACTTCCATTGGATTGAATATTAGAATTGGAAAATTGTGTGTTTTTCTTGTTTCACTATAATTGAGTGGAAGATACACCAGTTTTCATTTTTATTTTTTAATTCTATTCCCTAACTATAACATCCCTGTAACCTTTGGCTATTTCAGTGAATTTCCATGGGTGTTTTACCACAAAGTATTTTTCATTTCTATACGTTAATTCAACCACCACCTTCAGCTGTGCGTGGCATGGGTTGGCCTTAAGGTCTGGCTTGCAGCCAGACCCTATGGCCAACCCTGCGCCATGTAGGGCATTCGGCCGTGTGCTGCGGGGTTGGCTGCATGGCCTGTCTTTCTTGGTTTAAGAATAGGTGTCAGAGGGTGTCTCTGGGAATGGCAATGGCTGTAAGAGTATCTGTCTGAGTGTGAAATGGGTGTGAGAGGGTCTATGTAGATGTCAGACTGGGTGTAAGAGGGAGCACTTTCTAATGGGTAGTTAGTAAGTGCTACCTTATTTGATGAATGGCCAGTGTGGGGTAGGTGGGCCTGCGAGCCACCCTCCCTGAGCCGATCTCAGCCGTTGAGACCCCATTTTCCAGGGCCTGGCCTTCACTAAATTGTCCCCCTCCCCCAGCCAGTTTTGGTCCTGGGGACCCCAACACCAGCCATTATAAAAAATGTATTTGGGCATGGGGGCCCATGTTGGTCCAAGGGATCTGATCCACCAGGGCCCGACCCTGACTTTTTTGGGGGGTGGGAGATGAAGGCCATGTGGCCTCCATTCCCTGGGCCAATTTTGGCCCCCATGACCTAATTCCTCAGGGCCTAGCCATCTGTCATGGGTGCCCAACAGGGCACCCAGAGTGCAATAGGACCGCAGGAGAGCCTGAAGTCCCCCATGGTCCCACCTTGCTTTCTGCCTACTGCCAGATTCGGCATTGCTGTCACAGAGAGAGAACTGCTAAAGCTGCAGCTCTGTCTCAGTGAAAGCAATTGTTTCTTCCTTTTCCCTGACTGCATCTCTGCAGGCAGGGAAATGGAGGAAACCTCCGCTAGCAGCAAGTCAGAGCTGTTTGACAGCTCTGACTTGCTGTGAGCGGACTGTTTGCTCTGACTTGGCAGGAGCTGTCAAAGATCCAGCCAAGTCAGAGCAAGAAGCCATGTCCTGGATGGGCACCCAGGGACATAGGAGAAGCCATCCTGGGGCGTGGCAGTCCGCAGGGCCCTTATTGGCTCATCTGGGGCTGCATGGAAGGTGTTGGTCTCTGCATCTGGGGGTCCACAACAGCCCCTCTATCTTCTTTAAATTCAGCCCTGGGGAGGTGGTGGTCCACGGGACTGTGGCAGTGGCTGCGCAGAACTCACTTAATTTCCATTAATAGCCCAAGGGAGGTGGCAACCCCTGGAGCTGCAGGGGTCCATGCAGCCTCCTCACATATTATTGAAAATTGGCCCTGGGGTGGTGGCAGTCCCCAGGGCTGAGGGGGGCCATGTGGCCCCACCACATGAAATTAAGGGGGAGATTTAATAAAAGTGTTTCTGCACCTAGTGCAGCACCACTTACCTTGCTCACCTTAGTGCCCCCCCAACCACCACAATGTGTGTGCTGTATTTAAAATACAGAACACCATGGCACAGTGTAGGGGGCAGTAGCATCAGTTTTTTTACGCCATTGATGTACTCTGCAGGAGTAGTGCCAAAATGTTGGCACTACTCCTGCAGAGTACATAGGGGCCCATCATAAAAAAGTGTAGCCCCCTTTTAAGTCCTGCTCTGAGCAGGGATTAAATTTGCCAAAAAAATGGTGCAAGGAAATCTCTTAGATTTCCTTTTGCCATTTTTTCAGCCCCCCTTTGTAAATATAGCACAGGGAAAATGCAACTTCAGTGCCACTTCAGCATCAATAAAATTATGCTATGGAGGCGCTAGGGGTTTTGAAATCTGCCCATAGATGTTTGCCCGGAAAGGTGGCAGTCCCGGGGGCTGCAGGGTGCTTCACAGCCCCCCATATAATTCAGTTTCTTTTGCCCTCGAGCAGTGGGGGTCCCTGGGGCTTTGGGGGCATCTGCAGGAACCCTCATATTTCAATTAAAGCATTTTGCCCCAGGGAGGTAGTTATCCCTGTGGCACGCGGGTGCAACTCGGCCCTTCAAATTCAATGTAATATTAAGCCCTGAGGAGTAGGCACTCTTCAGAGCCTCAATAAGCCGCAGGAGGGGGGCCTGCGCGCCTTCCTCCTCAATTCTAACATGCCCCAGGGACCTTGCCCACCCAGTGGCTTCATTAAAAACAAGCGCTGGAGCCCGGAGGACAGCTCCTGCTATGTCTCAGGCTGTTCCCCCCCCCCGGGACATAGCTGTTTGGTTTTGCTTGGTGGAAGCTGAAGAGCTGACAGCTCCCACTGAGCAAAAGCAAACAAAGACCACTTTCTGCCAGGGGGATCTGTCAAACAGTCAAACAGCTCCCATTGGCAGAAAGCAGAGTTTTCATATGTTTCCCTGCATGCAGGAAATAGATGAAAACATTGCTCCATGAGCAAGGAGCTGCTATTTAGAGGAGCTCTGTGATTGCTGGAGCAATGCCAGCTTCCACAGACGTCCTCTAGAGTTATAAAAAAAACATGGCTTACTGGGACAGCTATTAGACGGTCACCCAGTAGGTTGAAGGCTCAAGTCTTGGTATGTTTCCTTACTGACTAAGTTGCTTGTGCCAAAGTGGTTAAGGTGTCAGACTGTCACACTGAAGGTTGGTGATTCAAGTCCAACTTTGACTATTGTCATTTCCATTTGACAGTTTCTTCTACTATCAAACATTTAAAGCACATACCAAAAGGTGATATCAATCAACTTACTTGTCCAATATATTTCATTTTTCAATTTGTCCCAAAATATCTCATTCTAAGTATATCATTCACCCAAGCCTGAAAAAGCTTTCTCCCTAGACTGTAAGCTGTTCAAGCTTGAACCTCAAAAGGATTTCCCTCGCTGTTGCTCCTGTCTCTTATATCTACTGTTTGACAACGGTAAAGTCAGTAAACAATTAAGAGAACTGTACAGAACCAGGCAACAGTTTCTTTTAGCTAATGGCTTAACAAATGAAGGCAAGGAAGTTACATTCTTTGTAGGAGCTCACGACGCATACAGAATAAAAAAAGTTTATTTTTGGGTTTCATTTCCTGAATAAAATGCAGACTCAAATACATTTCACCCATAGAGATTTGCAAACATACCACAAAGGTGCAGAGGTGTTAGATCTGTCATCCTTGGTGTGGCCTTGCCAGTCTTTTTTGCCTCTGCTTCCTAAGTTTTGTCTGTGTGCTGGACTTTGTTTTTGCTGTTTTTGGTACTTTGGACACTTCACCACTGCTGATCAGTGCTAAAGTGCAAGTGTTCCCTGTCTAAATTGTGTGTGTAATTGGCTTTTCCATGATTGACATATTTGATTTACTAGTAAGACTTAGTAAAGTGCACTAGAGGTGCGCCGAGCCTATAAATCAAATGTTACTAGTGGGCCCGCAGCACTGGTTGTGCCACACACATGAGTAGCCCTGTAAACATGGCTCAGACGTGCCACTGCTGTGTCTGTGTGTGCAGTTTTAAACTGCCAAATCGACCTGGCAAGTGTACCCACTTTCCAGGCCCGAACCTTCTCTTTTTGTACATGTAAGGCATCCCTAAGGTAGGCCCTAGGTAGCCCCATGGGCAGGGAGCAGTGTATGTCAAAGATGGGACATGTATTGATGTCCTAACAGTGAAATACTGCCAATTTTGGTTTTCGCTGGTACAAGACCTATCTCTCTCATCAATAGTGGTTGCCCTTAAATAACTTTTAAGTCAGTTTCCCTTTGGGAGCAGATAGAGAGTTGGAGTTTGGGATCTCTGAACTATTTAAAAATATATATTTTAGTAACTTTGGTTTTTAGATTGTCTGTTTGAAAATGCCACTTTTAGAAAGAGGGCATTTTATTACGTAAACCATTCTGTTACTGCTTGTGTGTATTCCTATCTGGAACAGACTTACAGTTGGGGTGTTTGTGAATCTAAACTAGACAGTGAAACAAAGGAGCTGGGGTGTACCGTGCATATCCTGATGGCCATCTGGGCTAGAGTGGTGGGAGGAGTAGTCACTTACACCTGAAATGGCTGCGCCTGCCCTCACACAATGCAGTTTCCAACCCCCTCTTGTGAGTATTGAGCCAGGCCTGGGCAAGGCAGGATCTTGTCAACAACGGAGAATTTCCTTTAAATTTTGCAAACTTCAAAGGGAGAAAGGGCTATAAGTAGTGGACCCACAACTCCAGACTTTCAGAATACTTCTGGAACCAAGAGGAATTTCTGAAGAGCTGAAGGAGGAGTACTGCCCCTTTTCTGTGTGTGCTTTGCTGGGATGGCCTGCAGTTGCTGCTTCAGCCTTAGGGATGACAAAGACTGGACTTTGCTGTGTATCCTTATTGGAAAGTTTCTCCAAGGGCGTGGACTGAGCATGCCCCTATTCTGAAGTCTCAGTGCCATCAAAGACTTCCTCTACCAAACCCTGAACTCTCTGTTGAGACTCTACCCTGCCAAGTGGTGCCAAATCCAATCCCCGGGACAATGAAAGGAGAAGCTGGTGAAAAACCAAGAAGTACCAAGTGCACCAACTTTGGATGACTCCAGACTGATGTCCCTGCTGGGTCCGGTGACGCCCCCTGCAACTGAAGCCATAGTCCTTACTGGATTGGGATGACCCCCGCAGGCCTGACACCGCTGCAGCCTCACTGAAGTCCATGACTCCATGAGTCCCGAAGTGCTATGTCACTGACGTCCGTGACACCCGAGTTCGCTGCACCACGTCGTGACCGCCGGAAATCAACCCCAACGGAAGTGCACAGATCGAATGCTTCGCACCAACGTTGCCTCACCTCCACATTTCCGCAACAAGGACCCAAGACCTTGCTCCGATGCCTCCGTTCCTTCGCCCTGCAGCACCGGAACTGATGCTGCAACGGATCCAGCGATGCCTCGATCCCTGACTTCGTGCACTGGCTTGTTTCATCATTTTCACATGGTGCTGTACCTAGGGGTCCGTGTGACTCAGTGACTGGCACCTTTATTATCGGATTGTTCGGAACAAATCTGTCACGATGCTGTGATATCACCAATTCGAAGCATCTGTGTTTTTAAGCGCTATATTGAAGTTTAACCTCTAAAAATTAATAACTTTGCTTGTGTATGTTTACATTTTTGTCATTTTTGTCTTGTTTTTATCAGATAAATATTGGCTATTTTTCTAACCTGGTGATGAGTGCGTTTGTGATGTTTTCACTGTATTACTGTGTGTGTTGGTACAAACAGTTTATACATTGCCTCTGAGATAAGCTTGACTGCTTGTGCCAAGCTGCCAAGCGGGTGAGCAGGTGTTATCCTGGGTGTGTATCTCCTTTACCCAGACTAGACTGAGGGTCACTGCTTAGACAGAGTGAAGACTGGCTGCCAACCAGAGACCCCCATTTCTGTCAAGAGGATATCAATATTTAGAAATTCCTCTAACTTCTCAGGAACACCATAATTGGTCTAATGGTGCCCTCCTACATGTAGTACAACCAGTTATATTAGGCCCCTTAAGTAATGATGGACCAACGTGGGCAACATTTGACACATACACGTGGCATACCAATGTGCAGGCTATGCAAACAGCTGACGAATGCACATTATATAATGAGCTAGTAGCAATATATAGATGATTGATACAGTTTGTGATGCAGACCTTAAACATTGTTTCAGGGAGGTTTGCTTTAGCTATTCACCTATTGGCAGTTACAGGAATAAATCCGCAATCAGTCCTGTCCATTGTGGGTATAGCATCCACTGAGCGGGGGAAGATTCTGTTCTGGGTAGCGCAAAAAAAGCAAACCAGATGAAAGCAATGTTTCCCCATACAGGACCCAAAGATAAACATAGAATTATCACGATGTGCTTGCCATTTGGAATGGTTTCCTCAATAGGGGATTGTGCCACTTGGGGCTCAGGCTTCGCTGAAATCTATACCACTATACATGGTACCCCAACACTTGCAAATTTACCTGAAGTGTTAACACAAATTCAAAAAGAAAATGGGATAGCCCTGGTCCTGGAATTGGGAGTGAGACTGATGTGCAACCTTAACACAGTGGCCTCAACTATAACATCAAAGGGGAAGCAGAAGCCTTGACGATTCACCAATGGCTCCTTCAGATTCCTCAAAAGGACCAAGAGTGTGTGCTGCCAAATATTATGTCCAAGGGCTATATGAGTATAGGTCAGGATAGTTTGGGGGCCAGACCAACAGAACCACAAATTTAAAGTACCTCTGCCAAGGAAGGTACTAAACAAGCAGAAGAGGGTTTTAAAAAAATGCTGAAATAAACAAAAACAGAATAAAGACAGAAGTCAAAGAGGAAAATGTCCGCAACCGGAGACCTCAGAAAGAAGATATAATTTAAGAAATAGGGAAACTATAAAAACTCCTGACACATACCAGTATACTGATGTGCATCCATCTCGTTCCTTCTGGGATACACCATATCAACGGGGTGACAGAGTGGGATGGTCATAGCACCGAAGTGACTACGTGAAGACGAAAAAGGACGCTCAATGTTCTTCTAAAACTTACTTTAAAAAGGAGGACAAGGCTCCTCAACAAAATCCCCAATTTAAAAAGAAATTGGTGGCTGCAATTTCAGTCAAAGATGCCACTCATATTGAAAACCTTGATGAAGAACAGGATGTGGGCAGTGACTCTGCTAGACAGCGTGGCAGAGGTCACAATATGTCATCAGAATCTTATAGATCATCTGGATGTGACAACAACTAATGAATTTCTTGAAGTCGAAACAGTCTCCTGACCGAAATGGGTTTACAAACAAAATATTCAGATTGAGGCAAAGAATGCACCAATAAAGTTATTTTTTGGAGAAAACTGATACTAAATTATGATATAGTACTGGTTAAAAAGAATTGGCCAGCTGAATGTGTCCGCAAGCTTCCACAAGGGGAAGATGTAATTTTGTCTTCTTTCTCAGGCCTACTTTCAGACGTTGTAATGGAAGCCTATGCTGCTGATTAGGCTTTGGTGCACGCTCCCGTGCTGCACTGTAACCACCTAGGATGGTATAAAAATTCCCCTTACCATGTAAAACCCATAATTTCCACACCACAGTCTCAACCTCAATATCCCATTAAACATGAAGCAAAAGTCCCAGTCAGAGAAATTCTCACACAACTTGAGTATCAGGGTTAATGGAGCCCTGTGTTTCTACAATAAATAACCCATTATTCCCCATTGCTAAACCAAACCATTCATACATATTAATCATAGAATACAGACATTTGATCAGTCACACATACACATATGCAATACATAGTGCACACAGTGTTTTTCTGCCAAAATATATCTCCTGAAAGTAGGGTTCTAAGCACTTTTAGTGCACCTGGATCACAGCTGTGTTTTTGCTGTTTGCCTCACAGCTACAGAAACAGCCTAGGGGTGTTTTCAGCCAGAGTAGCATCAATCCTACATGATATTGACCCGAGGCATTGTCCTATGTTAATGGCATCTATCTCACAGGTGACGAGCTCAAAATACATTTAGCCAAGATGGATAAGGCCTTGTTCGGATTTGCACCAAGGGCTGTAAATTCAATAGTAAGAAAACACACATTGGCTTTCTCAGTGTCCTATTTTCTGGATACAAGTTATCAGCTGAAGGCAAGAGCCAGTCCCTCACTTTCTAGAGAGATGCGCTCAATTGCAAAATCCAAATATCATTAAGTCACTACAGTCATTGCTGGTTTATTTAACTTTGGCAAAAAATATATACCTGATTATGTACAGCGCATAAAACCTCTTTATGATTTAATTCATCCAGACTTTTCAAGCAAGCGCTGGACAGTAGAACACACATGCATTCTTAGAGAATTACAACAGGACATGTTAGAAGCAAAACATTCACACACACAAACAACAAAACAAACTTGGTCATCAGAATAATTGCTGGTGCCATTGGGTTTACCTATGTCACATTTAATGAGGGTGACACAGTACCCATAACATAAAAATCAAATTTGTAATTTTAATACAGAACAGTGTTTTGTACCAAAGAGAACATCTAGCTGCTGTACAGATGGCTGTCATCAAGGAGAGGCCACTTGCCAGAGGGAAACACATTGTTGCCGTTCCACCGGTGCGAACCCTTGAGGGTCATCAAAGCCAGTGCTCCAAATGCTAAAGCAGTACATCCACAATGGAAAACCTTTCTGACTGCCACTGATATTTGTTACATCTTTGACTCAAATCTTCAGACCCAAGAATTCCTCAATATGAACAGGAATACCCACACCTACTAACATACTACAGCTTGACCAATTTCAAACTATTGTTTATACTAATGGTTCAGCACAGCCAGTTATAGGTACTCAGATGCTTGTGTAGTTGTAAGTGGGGTAATGATGGATGGTATTTTCCACCCTCAGAATATCTATATCCAGACCTTAGGGGATGGTACTGCACAGTTGTCAGAGCTTAAAGCTCTAGTTTTTGCACTGGAACATAGAGATCGTGAACATCCAACACTGATAGTGTGTGATTCGTACTACTGTGTCCAGTCCTATAATGATTACCTATACCACACGTGGCTCAATGGGTTTAGAGATTCCAAATGGAACACCATCAAGCATAAACATTTGTGGGGAAAGGTAGCTGATCATAAGGACAGACTGCCAAAAGCTCATGTAGTACATACATTAGGCCATCAATGTGTTGGAGTACACATTGCAGGAAAAACTTTGGCGGATGAAGCTGCCAAATCTGCAGTAGCTACGCCTTCTGTTGTTGTAATTACTCGTTCTCATTCAAGATTGGATAATGAGACATTGATTGCTGTAAAAGCCCCAGCTGATGGCAACCCTTTACCAAAAGCATACGCTGCAAAATATTCCTACCATCTTAGTGCCCAAAATATTGCACTTGCACTCATTCCAAGGGTACGAGATCGCGTGATCCCTAATGGAGTCCAGAGATTAGATTAGCCCATGCTGATGTGGCAGCCACAATTTCACTATTGCAAAAACACTTTTGTTGGCCTGGTCTATATTATATTAAAAGACCAAGCAGTATGTAATTTGTTGTGAAATATGCCAGCAAATAAAAAGACCCACCGTCAAATGCCAACCACAGACATCTCTCTTGATTTCAAACAGACCATGACAATGTATGTACACAGTTGATTGTTGTCCTTTACAACGTGATGGTGCAAACAAATATATCTTAGCTGCGGTTGACTCATGGTCTAGATTTCTGGGGGCATGGCCACAATGGTCGGCTGATGCTCGGACTGTTAGTAAAGATTTTCAAGCCTTTATCAGTACATATTTGATTGACGCATTCCACTTGGACCAGGGGCCCTGCTTTTTCCTCTAGCACATTCAGGTACACCATAGGGATGATGAGTACTCAGCTCCATTATTACTTTCCCATTCATTCCATGGGTAATAGCAATGTGGAGTGGAGGAAGCAAGACTTAAAGCAATCCTTAACAGTGAGAGTATTAGGTTCAGGGTGTAGCTGGCTTTATCACCTGTACTGGGTCCAAGATCACTAAATAATCTGCCCGGAAGAACTTTGTAAGGTCCCTTTTGTGTGTCCCAGCGACACAGAAACACAGAGAGCCCACAGAACACCAGACAGCGCACACAGGAGTCCCACAGGATGGGGACAAGAAGGTTGCAGAAGAGGCCTATGCAACACTGTGACAAAGACTCCCACGCCTCCGGAGAACAACTCAGGAAGCTGTGCATCACAGAATGGAGTGCTGGGGGCCAGAGCTTCAAGATGCACAAAGATCTTGGAGCAAGAATGCCAACAAGCCTTGACAGCTGCAAAAGATGTGGTGCATGTGGGAACTGTCTTGCATGAGGAGGGAAGGTCTTAACTCCACCAAAGTCGGACACCTGGAAGAGAGGACCGTCAGGACCACTGCAGTCTACCACCCGTGTTGCAGGATCCATGCAGCACAGCAGGAGAGGGGATCCACTCAACTAGTTGCCATTCCAGTTGGTGCCTACAGAAGCAGGGGAGTGACTCCTTTACCCCAGGTGAGATTCCTTCTTCTTTCTGATGCAGGTTGTAGATGGAGAGCCAGAGATACAATGTTGTAGGAGGTGTCTTGCTTCTTTGTTGCAGCTTGTAGGTTCCTGTAGAGTCCAGATGCAGTTTCTTTGGTCAGAAGTTGAAGTGGAAGATGCAGAGGATTCCTGCTGGAGTCTTGCAATCCAAATTTGAGGACCCACCCAAAGGAGAGACCCTAAACAGCCCTGAAAGGGGGATTGGTCACTTAATCAGGTAAGCACCTATCAGGGGAGGGCTCTGACATCACCTGCTTGTACTGGCCACTCAGATGCTCCCAGAGTTCCCTGCCAACCTTGAATCAAAGATGGCAAAGCCCAGGGACCTTCTGGAGGAACTCTGAGCACCACCCCTGGGGTGGTGATGGACAGGGGAGTGGTCACTCCCCTTTCCTTTGTCCAGTTCCGCGCCAGAGCAGGGACTGGGGGTTCCTGAACCGGATTAGACTGGTTTATGCAAGGAGGGCACCAAATGTGCCCTTCAAAGCATTTACAGTGGCTTGAGGAGGTTACCCCTCCCAACCATGTCACACCTATTTCCAAAGGGAAAGGGTTACACCCTTCTCCCAAAGGAGATCCTTTGTTCTGTCTTCCTGGGTTCAAGCTTTTCACCTAGGTACCACATACTATGAACTTATAAGGGGGTACCAGTGTGCCAATTATGGGTGAAACACAGAGTTAATATTAACCAACAACTAAATTTAAGGGAGCGAGCATAACTACTGGGGTCCCGGTTAGCAGGATCCCAGTAGACACAATAAACAAATGTAGGGACTGGGAGATTTTCTGGTCCAGTGCACAGTCTCCCTAAATTGACCTATAATATCAATATAAGTGCACTGTTCCACATTGTGGAACAGTGCACTTATATTGATATTCCCAGTAGACACAGTCAAGCAAAATGACAAACAGGCCAAAAGTGGAGGTAACCAAGCTAGAATGAGGCTACTTTCCTACAATGCTGCCACCTTGAGAATGAGGGATTTGCCGACAACATCATCAGGGTGGATTCCTAAAGTTGGGGATCTAGTTTGAGAAATGATTGCTGTGAAAAAGTAGTTGGGTCCATCTTACAGAGCACCAGTTCCAATCCTTGGTATTCACAATACCAGAACTGTCATTCTACCATTGCTGCTTGGCTGAATTAAATATATTGAACACTTACTAGAGTGTGCAAATTGTACAGAGCAACAAGTAAAGGATTGTAGATAATAAGAAAAAGCCAGTGTACTGTGCAATGTGATGTTTTTGTGTCTGGATTTCATTTTTAAAGGGACTAGAGGAATAAAGTAGACCCATGAGGAATCAATACGTAATGCAATTACGTGAGGATGGGCCATTGTAAAATAAGGTAGAAAGTGGCGCCAATTCCCCATTCTCTTCCGGACTGGTTGAGTATCTAACATATTACATGGCTGAAGTCAAAAGGTGTTCAAGAGGACAGCAGACTTTGACATTATTTTTTTGAAATGTTATATAGCACGTTGGCCCGAGGACATGGAGCACTTTACATGAGCACCAGTAACGTACATTTCACAAGTCTGGCACTCAAGGTGACAGGGAGGAACACAAAATCCACCAGCTTCACATGTAAGAGCAGTGGCTGCCTTTCTTACGACCGTGTCATCAGCTAATTATTAGTGCCTAAATTTACACTCATGTTATTATGCCACAGATTTGTTGACTGTGTTTGCTCTGATTTTATTGGTGGTAAATAACATTTTGCTGATTTATCCTCAGCATCTGGAAGCTAAATGGTGGCGGGAAGGAAGGGCTTCCTGACTAAGTTCTGTGGCCTGACCCAGTGAACCTGAAGGGCAAGCATAAGTGATGCCAGTTGAAGAAGCCATTAATTTCTAAATATTATGTGATGAAGGTGGCAGCGTTCATCCAGTGCGCCAAAGAACGGTTCACTATTCACTTAGCTCTCAAAGCTGAAGAAAGAAATGAACTTGCACTACAATAGAACACATTAAGACACACACTAAAATTACTTGTGCACATAATATTTATCACTCAGGCCCCACTTAAGAAACATGGATGCCGTGAAATGGCAGTAACTGCATGCACTAAGTCCTACGTACAGCATCCCTGGAACTCAATCACCAGGCCTGCACTGTACATACTCACACATCCCTTCCTTTAATACAACAATGATAGATGCACTGTCTCAGCAATGTCGAAACACCTGGACAGCTATTTTTGGTTTCCTCAACATGAGGATTTCACCCATGTGAAGGCTGACTTGTATGGTCTGCTATACATTCCACATGTAGTGGGAGCCACTGATGGTACACATGTTGCCTTGGTTCCACTGCATTCCAATGAACAAGTCTATCGGAACAGAAAAACTTCCATTCATCAATGTCCAAGTTGTTTGTTTGATGGACCTCTACATTTCAGAGGTCTGTGCTGGTTATCCGGGTTCAGTCAATGATGCCTTCATCATTCAGAGCAGCACAAGTCTACAGCTGATATCACAACTGTACTCAGAGAGTGCCTTGCTGGTTGGTAAGTCACATGTTTAATGTGTCTTTGTATCATATATGTGCTGCTGAAGAAACAATGTGAGGGACTAATTGTTGCATATATATCACATTCCATTAAAGGGGACCAAACCGTCCATGGTTGTTGACACCTGTTAGAAATGGGGTCTTTGGTTGACAGTCAGGTTACCCCCTGTTCAAGCAAAGACTCTCACTCTAGTCAGGGTAAAAGAGAATCACCCTCAGCTAACCCCTGCTTACCCCCTTGGTAGCTTGGCAGAGCAGTAGGCTTAACCTCAGAGTGCTAGGTGTAAAGTATTTGTACCAACACACACAGTAACTTAATGAAAACACTACAAAATGACACAACACCAGTTTAGAAAAATAGGAAATATTTATCTAAACAAAACAAGACCAAAACGACAAAAATCCACCATACACAAGTCAAGTTATTAATTAAAAATCAAAAAGAGTCTTTGAGTAGTTTTAAAAACACACTAGCGCTGCTAGGGTGAAAATGTACCTGGTGTGCGTCAAAAATAACCCCGCACGGGCGGGTGTGCGTCAAAAATAACTCCGCACGGCGGTACTTGAGTCAAAAATCCAGCCGCACGATGATTTGAAAATCCCGCAGCGCAGGTTGCGATCTCCCAGCCTCCGTCAGCGATGCTGCGCGTCGTTTCTCCTGCTCCGTGCGTCGATTTTTCGGTCGCGTTTCCTGCGAGCGGCGTTTCTCAGCTGCGGAGCCGGCGGCGCGTCGTTTTTTCAGCCGCAGATCGGATTTGCGTCAATCTTTTCCCCGCACGGCGCTCTGTGCGTGGATTTTCTTGTCTTTAGGCTGCCAGCTTCTCCTTTCAGGGTCCCAGGAACTGGATGGGCACCACAGGGCAGAGTAGGAGTCTCTCCAGAGACTCCAGGTGCTGGCAGAGAGAAGTCTTTGCTGTCCCTGAGACTTCAAACAACAGGAGGCAAGCTCTAGATCAAGCCCTTGGAGATTTCTTCACAAGATGGAAGGCACACAAAGTCCAGTCTTTGCCCTCTTACTATGGCAGAAGCAGCACTGCAGGAAAGCTCCACAAAGCACAGTCACAGGCAGGGCAGCACTTCTTCCTCAGCTATCAGCTCTTCTCCAGGCAGAGGTTCCTCTTGGTTCCAGAAGTGTTTCTCCAGTCTGTAGATTTGGGTGCCCTTCTTATACCCATTTTAGTCTTTGAAGTCACCTTTCTTCAAAGGGGACTCACACCTACATGTGAAATCCTTCCTTGCCCAGGTAAGGCCTCAGACACACACCAGGGGGTTGGCGCCGGCATTGTTAGAGGCAGGCACAGTCCTTTCAGATGAGAGTGACCACTCCACCCCTCCCTCCTAGCAGAGATGGCTAATCAGGAAATGCAGGTTACACCCCAGCTCCCTTTGTGTCACTGTCTGGTGTGAGGTGAAAAACAACCAACTGTCAAACTGACCCAGACAGGGAATCCACAAACAAGGCAGAGTCACAGAATGGTTTAAGCAAGAAAATGCTTACTTTCTAAAAGTGGCATTTTCAAACACACAATCTTAAAATCAACTTTACTAAAAGATGTATTTTTAAATTGTGAGTTCAGGGACCCCAAACTCCACATGTCCATCTACTCTCTAGGGGAATCTACACGTTAATCATATTTAAAGGTAGCCCCCATATTATCCTATGAGAGAGACAGGCTTTGCAATAGTGAAAAACAAAATTGGCAGTATTTCACTGTCAGGACATATAAACCACATTACTATATGTCCTACCTTATCCATACACTGCACCCTGCCCTTGGGGCTACCTAGGGCCTTCCTTAGGGGTGCCTTACATGTAAGAAAAGGGAAGGTTTAGGCTTGGCAAGTGGGTACACTTGCCAAATCGAATTTACAGTGTAAAAATACACACACAGACACTGCAGTGGCAGGTCTGAGACATGATTACAGAGCTACTTATGTGGGTGGCACAACCAGTGCTGCAGGCACACTAGTAGCATTTGATTTACAGGCCCTGGCACCTCTAGTGCACCTTACTAGGGACTTAAAAGTAAATCAAATATGCCAATCATGGATAAACCAATTACATACAATTTACACGGAGAGCATATGCACTTTAGCACTGGTTAGCAGTGGTAAAGTGCTCAGAGTTGAAAAGCCAACAGCAACAGGTCAGAAAAAAAATAGGAGGCAGGAGGCAAAAAGACTGGGGATGACCCTGCATAAGCAAAAGTCCAACACGACCCCCTACCAGCCTAAAGCCAGGGGAGAACAATCAATACCTTGATGTACTTCCCTGATTGGGGCAATAGAACAAGGACCCAGGCCCACAACAGCAGGGGCATGTTCCAGTTCTACGCCTTCCTGACTCCAGTTGGATCCCTCTGTCCATACTCTCAGGTCCCACTAAGCTAACCCATGGGGAACCCTTCTCCACATCTACAGACACCATCTGTGCAGCATCTAACTTTACTTTGCTCACAGATGTATTGCAATGGGCAGATAGTACCACCAGGGCCAACACAGTGGTGTTGCCCACTCCACCCCTGGGGTGTGACTCTCGTTCTCCCCCCAGGGGCAACTCTGTCCACCAGGACAGCAAGCCACAGTGACCCCTGACAACTGTCAGGGATGAGAGCCTGACCTCAGGCCTCTCCAACCACTGTGACTGTGGAGAGTGGGGGGCGGTAGCCCCAGGTGCCTGACACCCTTTGACCACTCTACCCTGACAACCTGACCCTGGTCCTCCCCTCTGGGGCTCTGTACCCACCCTGCAGAAGCGGCACCCCAAGAGTCAAAAACTGTCAGGGTGCTTGTAGAAGCAGTCCTGCACAATTCTTCCACCAGTGCAAGGCTGTTAACCTGCAACTGGTCCGCCAACCTGGGGTCTGTACCTTCAGGTTGGACCAGGGCCAGGGGTGAGGCTTCCTTCCCCCTGCCCTCCCTTCTGGGGTCCTGCACCCCCCAACTAGGAGTGGCCCCCTCAGAAGACAACATGGGATGGACACTGTTAGCAGTAGCCCCTTCCTCCAGGTCAGGGGGGACACCCTGAACCTGGCCTTCCAATCCAGGGTCTGTACCCTTAGATTGCACTGGGGCCAGGGGTGAGGCTCTTTCTCCCCTGTCCCTACTCTTAGGGTTCTGCATCCCCCCCTCAGGGAGAATACCCCTTGAAATCACACCAGGGGGGGTGATTGGGCAAACCGCCCACCCCTTCAGGTCAGGGTTTACCCCCTGCACCTGATCCTCCAGTCCAGGGTCTGTACCCACAGACTGGACCACTGCCTGGCAACCCAGGACTTCCTGGGGGGCATACCTACCCCCCACCAGGTCAGAGTTTACCCTCTGAACCTGGTCATCCAACCCAGGGTCACCACCCTGCGGTTGAACTACTGCCTGGCGCACCAGGACTTCCTTGGGAGCACACTTACCCCCCATCAGGTCAGAGTTTACCCCCTGAACCTGATCATTCAACCCAGAGTCACCACCCTGCGGTTGAACCATTGCCTGGCACACCAGGACTTCCAGGGGGGCACACTTATCCCCCTCAAGGGACACACTGTCCCGAAGAGCCACACAAGAGTCTGGCTGGCGCAGGTCTCCTGACCTCTGCCCATCTGACAGAGTCTGGATTCCCCCCAACCGAGAAATGGTCTCACCAAGGTCATTCCTGGGGGGCTCTGCTCTCAGAGCTGACCCCTGACCCTCCAGGTTCTCCACTGGGGTCCGCAACCCCCTCTCAACCCTCTGTCTGGACTTCTGCACCCCCTGACTAGGAGTGGTACTGCCAGACACCAGAACTGGTGGGACGCTGGCTACAGCCGCCCCCCCAAGTTCTCCTGACACTGTGGGATCTCCCTCAACAGATGGCCCTATGGTACAGGCTAGGCTCCCCTCCTGGTGTTCCCTCATGGAACCCTCCAGGACCTGGGACCGATCTCGGGCACCTTGGACCTCAGCCCATCCCCATTCCCTCTCCTCAGAGACTGGACATGGGGTCCCTCACCCATCCCACTACACTTGGACCTACCTGGGACACTACAATCCTTCCCTACCTCACCTGGTTGGGAAATACCTAGACCACTCCTCTCAGGAGCCCCCCCAAATGCCTCTTCAGACTCTCTGGTACTCAGCAAGAGGTCTGCCTCTATTGTAAGCTCCCTGGGGTCAGAGAACTCACACTCCACCTGGTGTTGGCGTAGCTCTGGAAAATAAGGACTAGACATATGCTCTCCAGCAATTACATCACTCAGCCCCTTACATGAATTAACCAAAGTACCCTTCACCCAACCATCCAGTGACTCTGCTTTGGAAAAGCACCCCACATCACCCTTCTGAGACTGGTGAGACAGTACCTGACTGTCCCTGACACTCAACCCACACTCTTCTGGGATGTCTTCACACTCCATAACCAGGACTTCTACCTGGGGGGAACCCCTCTCCCTGTCACTCTCACCTAGAGCCAGTAGAGTGTCCCTCCCACCAGTGGGAATATGACTCCCCATGCCAGTTCCCCAATCCACCTCAGGGACCCTGTGCATCACTGGAGCTACCTCATACCCCTGAACCTCCTGGTGTGTGTTAACTCCCTCCTTCAAGTAGGGCACCACATCTCTGGGCATGTGCACTTCTTCAGCAGCACTAGATATAAAATTGTTGCTGCCACCATTCCAGCTGGATTCAGCCCTCATGACTTCCAGCTCCTTCATTTTGAGCTCATAAGCCCAAATCCTCTTTTTGATCTCTAAGTCCCTCCTCCTTTTTTCCAACTCCTTCTCCCTTTGCATCCTCAACTCCTTGAACCGGCGAGCCCTCTCTGCCTGTCTGTCCTGTAACTCTTCAGGAGTCAGACCCTTGGATGACACCCTGCTACCCCTCCTGGGGACCCTCCCCCCAGGCGTAACAGGTACCTCCACTACACCACTGTGTATCCTCTGCACTTCCCCACCCACATTCTCCTCCTCTGTGTGCCCTCCAGCCTTCTTGATTGTCACCCAGGCCCTCTGTGCCTTTTGCAGCTCCCCCTCCCTGGTGGAGCTCTCAGTGGGACAGTCAAGATCTTTAAGGAACTGTTTCAATTGAGCAACTGAGTACTCCTTCAGTTTCTCTATTTCAAACACAGCTCCAGCTGTTGCATCTCCAGATTGAGACATGATGGTCACAAGTGCAAAGTTCCAAAGGCAGAAAATAACTTCCCAATGAAGTAAAAAGAATCAGTCAATGGAACAGCAAAATCATGGAAGTAAAACAAAAAGGAGTCCTTAAGAGAAAAAGCAAAAGATCACCAAACAAGTAGTATGTGGTCACGTAGTGGTCTGAACTCAAACAGTAGTGTACACTTAATTACTGTATGTCAAGTACAAATACAAGTCCAAATCCCAACCGCTGATCACCAATGTTAGAAATGGGGTCTTTGGTTGACAGTCAGGTTACCTCCTGTTCAAGCAAAGACCCTCACTCTAGTCAGGGTAAAAGAGAATCACCCTCAGCTAACCCCTGCTTAGCCCCTTGATAGCTTGGCAGAGCAGTAGGCTTAACCTCAGTGTGCTAGGTGTAAAGTATTTGTACCAAAACACACAGTAACTTAATGAAAACACTACAAAATGACACAACACCAGTTTAGAAAAATAGGAAATATTTATCTAAACAAAACAAGACCAAAACAACAAAAATCCACCATACACAAGTCAAGTTATTAATAAAAAATCAAAAAGAGTCTTTGAGTAGTTTTAAAAACACACTAGCGCTGCTAGAGTGAAAATGTACCTGGTGTGCGTCAAAAATAAACCCGCACGGGCGGGTGTGCGTCAAAAATAACTCCGCACGGCGGTACTTGAGTCAAAAATCCAGCCGCACGATGATTTGAAAATCCCGCAGCGCAGGTTGCGATCTCCCAGCCTCCGTCAGCGATGCTGCGCGTCGTTTCTCCTGCTCCGTGCGTCGATTTTTTGGTCGCGTTTCCTGCGAGCGTCGTTTCTCAGCTGTAGAGCCGGCAGCGTGTCGTTTTTTCAGCCGCAGATCGGATTTGCGTCAATCTTTTCCCCGCACGCGCTCTGTGCGTGGATTTTCTTGTCTTTAGGCTGCCAGCTTCTCCATTCAGGGTCCCAGGAACTGGATGGGCACCACAGGGCAGAGTAGGAATCTCTCCAGAGACTCCAGGTGCTGGCAGAGAGAAGTCTTTGCTGTCCCTGAGACTTCAAACAACAGGAGGCAAGCTCTAGATCAAGCCCTTGGAGATTTCTTCACAAGATGGAAGGCACACAAAGTCCAGTCTTTGCCCTCTTACTATGGCAGAAGCAGCACTGCAGGAAAGCTCCACAAAGCACAGTCACAGGCAGGGCAGCACTTCTTCCTCAGCTATCAGCTCTTCTCCAGGCAGAGGTTCCTCTTGGTTCCAGAAGTGTTTCTCCAGTCTGTAGATTTGGGTGCCCTTCTTATACCCATTTTAGTCTTTGAAGTCACCTTTCTTCAAAGGGGACTCACACCTACTTGTGCAATCCTGCCTTGCCCAGGCAAGGCCTCAGACACACACCAGGGGGTTGGAGCCGGCATTGTTAGAGGCAGGCACAGTCCTTTCAGATGAGAGTGACAACTCCACCCCTCCCTCCTAGCAGAGATGGCTAATCAGGAAATGCAGATTACACCCCAGCTCCCTTTGTGTCACTGTCTGGTATGAGGTGAAAAACAACCAACTGTCAAACTGACCCAGACAGGGAATCCACAAACAAGGCAGAGTCACAGAATGGTTTAGGCAAGAAAATGCTCACTTTCTAAAAGTGCCATTTTCAAACACACAATCTTAAAATCAACTTTACTAAAAGATGTATTTTTAAATTGTGAGTTCAGGGACCCCAAACTCCACATGTCCATCTACTCTCTAGGGGAATCTACACTTTAATCATATTTAAAGGTAGCCCCCATATTATCCTATGAGAGAGACAGGCTTTGCAACAGTGAAAAACGAAATTGGCAGTATTTCACTGTCAGGACATATAAACCACATTACTATATGTCCTACCTTATCCATACACTGCACCCTGCCCTTGGGGCTACCTAGGGCCTTCCTTAGGGGTGCCTTACATGTAAGAAAAGGGAAGGTTTAGGCTTGGCAAGTGGGTACACTTGCCAAGTCGAATTTACAGTGTAAAAATACACACACAGACACTGCAGTGGCAGGTCTGAGACATGATTACAGAGCTACTTATGTGGGTGGCACAACCAGTGCTGCAGGCCCACTAGTAGCATTTGATTTACAGGCCCTGGCACCTCTAGTGCACCTTACTAGGGACTTACTAGTAAATCAAATATGCCAATCATGGATAAACCAATTACATACAATTTACACGGAGAGCATATGCACTTTAGCACTGGTTAGCAGTGGTAAAGTGCTCAGAGTTGAAAAGCCAACAGCAACAGGTCAGAAAAAAAATAGGAGGCAGGAGGCAAAAAGACTGGGGATGACCCTGCATAAGCAAAAGTCCAACAACACCCTTGAGGAACCCAAGTATGCCAGGGGAAGTCAGCTTCACTGATGCCCATGGAAGAACACAGCATGTCATGGATCAGGCTTTTAGGCTCTTGAAAGCCAAATTTAGTATTATAGACATGACTACTGGAACCCTCCTCCACTCACCCAAAAAAGTATATATGATCTTAGTGGCCTGCTGCATGCTCCACAACTTTGCCCTTAGGAGGAACATCTCATATATGCTAGATAAGGGGGAACTAGCAGTGCCACCAGATGAGAATCCTGAAATGCCAAGTGAGGATAACAGTGATGAGGAGGAAGGTGAAGACACGCAGAAAGATCTCATCAATCAATACTTTACTTGAGTGTAAGTGTGTGGTAATATGTGATTCCAGAAATTTTATGGCAAACTCTAGTTGACAAGATGTGATAACTATGGCATGTTTTTCTCAAAGGACAGGGGATCTCATGACATGCAGTGTACAGCCAAGGTGTGATTACAAATTCAGACTGAAAGTAAGCTAAGACCATCATTATCTTCTTTGTTTGTGTCAGTCTCATAGAAATGTGAATGGATCTACTGAAGTTTAATATGAGGTTATGGTCAGATGTGTGTATTTATCCTGCCTAACCTCCTTTCATTGTGTTTTATTCTTTTCACCATGCCACCCTCATGTGGGCATTTTGGAGTTGTGACATCGGCATGTAGATATTTCTGTCCTTACATATCCTAACATTAGGATAGATCTAGGTAATATTGGGCACAGATTTGGTGTGTAGAAGTAATTTGCTAACAGCAGCTAGGACAATGAGTGGGTGGAAATCTGAAGTGCACAATAAACTTGTTTGATGTGGTGTGTTGATCCAATTGTCTCATGTGTGTGATCATATGGCCTTTCATCCAGTGCAGTTCATGCATTCTCCCTTCACAATATGTTGAAGGTGATCCTAAGTAACCTGTGTGTAGCTGTTGAATTGTTTCCTCATTGCAGGCACCAATGCCTGTGCCACAACACTGACCTAGGTTTGTATCATTCCACCAGATATGTGTTCATTGTAATAGGATGGACTTATGATTAGGGACTGTTGTACTGCCCTCTGACTGTGTCATTGCGTATATCACAATAGTAGACCTGGTTATGGTATGTGATAAGGCTCAAGCTGGTGACAAAATCTACTAATCTGTTAATCTATTCTAAGGGACCAGGTCTGGCACAGCCCCTTCTTCTGTGTTCTGGGGGACGGTACCTTGAGATATCTAGTCTGACTCAACAGAGTTCTGCCATTCTTGGCAATGACAGTCCAATAATTTTGGGAGCCTATGTGCTGGACAGTGCAATACAATGTGTGGTATGACTAGTCACTTGTAAGCATTGTATTGGTGCTAGGTGTGTTTATTTACACATGAACATGAAAGAAACGTAAAACCAAAAAACTAGAAAATAACAGTGTAGGAATCATTCATGGGGGATGTAATCATTATGGTAGATGCCACAAGATGTGAAGTCTACTGCCCAGTGTCCTACTAGCATGGAAAATGGATGGTGGTTGTAGAACAGTCAACAGAGTGAATCAGTGTCACACAAAGGAGTATCATCAAGAAGAGCTCACTTTCTGGCAGTGGTTTGTGTCTTGCCATCTGTACCTCCCGGTCACTTGGGTAGACATCCCCCCTTGCAGGTCTTCAGCTACAGACGCAGGGGTGTCTGAAGCAGGTGCTTCCGCTGGCAGGGTCTCCCTTCCAGTGGCTGCCACAGATGTAGAAGGGACTGGCACAGATTGGCCTATGGAAGGGGTCTGGTGTTGTTGACAATCTCTGCTTAGGGTGATGTGTTTGTCTCTCAGCACCCCTGTTAGGGAGGCCATGTTGGTATTGTGAGTATCTCACTGTTCACAAATTTCCTGATGGAAATCCCTCTGTAGCTCCTTGATCTCCCTGAGTTCTGCAAGTACTTGGCCCATTACGCCTTGGGATTGTTGGTATGCTCTCAAGACTTGGGCGATTGTGTTCTGGCCAGAACCATCCCCAGCAGCCACATGCTTCTGGCCCACACCATCCCTCCCATGCACCCTACCCCACGTGCCTGTACCCTTGTTGGCGTTGTGAGCCTCTCACTGTGCCCTTGGCCCCCTTCTACTGGTTCCAGGACCAACATTTTTTGAAGAGTGTAGCTTTGACTCAGGATCCTAGAATGGGGGCATAAGATTGTTGTCAGTGTCCTTGGGACACAGATTTCGGGCGACTAGTTGCCAGAGGTGTTGTTGCAACCGGGCTGGGAGGAATCACAGTGAGGCTAACAGGTGAGGTCTGACTATGTAGCCTGGATGGGCCAGAACCATCCTCATCGTTCACAAGTCCAGGAGTGTTGTCCTCTCTGAGGGAATTATCCATGGGGGTAGTGGCAGTCCCTTGAGTGGTCTCTGTGTTCCAAGTGGCTGTTAGACCTGTTGATGTGGGAAAGAGAATGTTACTAGTTGTATTCCGACATCTACCTCCAACAGTTAACAGTGACATTTGACTAAGGCCACATACACAATGGATTTGCTGAATTGCTTTATGTGACAGACACCCATGCTACCAACTGTGTCGACCTGGCACTTGGGGAATATACCAATTACAGTACAGTCAGCTAGCTTCAGGATGTCTGAGTTTATTCACACTTGGTGGGATGGTCATAGACATATCTTTCCAGCAGTGCAGTGAAAACAGTGGCTTTGCAGGATGTAAATTAGGTCAGCTTAAGACCTAGTTGACTGTCATGCAGGCAGATACAGAACCTTGTTGTATATGTGATGGTTGTCATCATGTGTTCAGTGTTTTGGTGCCATGTGTACTGCCAGTAACAATCATATTATTCATTTTGGTGCCTTTGATCTATATTTAATGTGTTTGGCACACAGTTAGTGCTGTCCTTCCTTTCCACATTTTAGACATCTTGGCACAGCTGCCCAGATGGATCTAGGTGGTTAGCCACATCACAGAGTGTATCATTTCTGTATCTTGGTCCCTCTCAGGTAGGTAAACATCATCTGTGAGTTCACAGACAGATGCACATTGTCATATGGACACTGGCCTGGTTGTTGGAGTTACAGGGACAGGTCCTCCTTGGATATACAGTCATGTTACTTCAAAGTATACACACAATATACATGGTTCATCCTCTCCTCTGATGAGTACAGTTCCATAGCAAATTCACATACAGTGATACTGGAACAGATGGACAGTGGGCTGATGTTTGGCATTCCGTACCCAGTGCCTCCTGGCATTAGCATTGTTGTCAGGGCCTGTCGTGCACATAGACTATATAGATGCTATCCTCTCAGGTGAGTACAGTTTAATGGGTGAGTAGAATGAGAAGGGTCATAGTGGCAGAGGACAGTGTTGTGGCTGAGTAGAGTGAGAATAGAAGTGCCTCCTAGCCTTAGCATTGCTGTCAGTGCCTGTCCTACACACAGGCCATACAGATGCCATCCTCTCAGGTGAGTACACTCCAATGTAGCGATTGTACTAAATGTGACATTTGAGTAGACTGCACTGTTCTGGTGTTAATGATGTTGGAACAGTGCCTGCTGGGATTTGTAGTGCTGTCAATACCTGTGGTACACCCCCTATACAGAGGAGTAGTTCCCCCAGGTGAGTCTAGTTCACATGTTGGAGTGAGTGATGTGAATTGTAAGAGAGGAGGTGTGGGAGGCTAGTCTTCTGAAGCTGGTGCCTGGGTGCCATGGAACAGAGCTTCCCCATTAGGCCGTTCCACCTCTTTCTAGTGCCGCTCCTTGTGCAGGGGGTGGGCCTACAGAATTCACCCTGTCGACTATCCTTTGCCACATTTCCATTTTCCTAGCGATAATGTGCTGGACTTGGGCTCCAAATAGATGTGGCTCTAATCTAATGATTCATCCACCATGACTCTTAAATCATCTTCAGTGAAACTGGGATTTTTCAGGGGTCACATGGTGATGAAATGCATTAATAAATAATAAAGATAGGTGCTTGGAATTTAGAAGGTGATGGGTAGTAAATGGAATGGAGGAGTGCAAATGGGTGTGATGTGGGTGTGTTGAGGGTGTGGGATATTTGCTCCTTGAGAGATGGGAGGAGGCCAATTTATTCAAATTGTTCCCTTTACTGGGTGCTCTGGATAGGGTATTTTGTGGGATAGCTGGAAAGGATGGTGGTATGTGAAGGGGTGTGTTTTATAGTGTGGTTTTGTATTTTTGTCGGGGTTGTGAATGTGTGTCAGCTGTGTTGTTTACAAACCCATCCAATGTGGTGTTGTGTATTACTGTGGTTGCCGTGTACTACTGTGGTTCGGATCGCCATTGAAGGACCATCATGACCGCCACTGCAATTTTTAAGTTCAATGGCTAGTTTATAGGCTGTAGGTGCTGGTGGTTAAACGGCCTCTTTCCTGCCCTCCAGCTTACTGGCAGTGTTGTTTTTGGTGGTTGGGTTTTGGCAATCATGCCTGTGTAACTTGTGATATGGATGTCTGTATGACCACTGAAATGGTGGTCTTTTAGCAGCCACCACTATGGCGGTCTGGCCGTCAAACTACCAAAGCCGTAATAAAACCCTATATCTTTAGCACTGTTTGACGAATCTTTCCGAAATGTAAAAAAAGTGTTCCCAAGATTCTTGTTGAACAAGGGAAGTTTCGGAGTGAACTGTGAAGCAGATGCCGAGAAAAAGGAAGAGTAAAAAAAGTGAGTTTCCCATTATAATTCCCATAGGGATTTTGGACACGACTACAGTCTGAACTGCTTGAAGCAATTACACCAAACTTGGCAGAAAAGTAAGTTTTGGTCCAGAAAGAAGCCTTTTTCTTATTTGGTGTAAATCCTATCAGTAGTTATTGAGATATTTATAGAAAACCAAATATGTACATCTGGAGGCACGAAGGCTTCACAAATACTCCTGATGTTCTGCTGAAATCTGAATGAATGCCAGCACTTCACCCAGGAAGTGTTGGCAGTCATCTTGTGACTTCAGCCAGGTCCCGGAAAAAAGCAACAAAAAAAAAAGAAAAGAGGGCAAAGTAGGGACACCCTGACACATTTGCAAAAATGTTTAGTATGTACTGATTTCTTTTGTAAAGAACTCCAGGATCAAAAGAGGAATCTTAATTGAATGAATCTACTAATTTATTTTTTTATGATGTCAAACATACAGAGGCATACCAACAAGTTGCATTCCTTTTACCATAGACAGCATCAGCCAAAGAGTCAAGAAGCAGAAATACTTAGCCAGGTGGTGTATATCTGACTTTGAATGGCAGTCAAATCTCACCAGCTTTCTTGTTCTTGAAGAACCAGGAGAAGTGTGTTGTTGGAGCAGATTGCCTCTCTCTTCCTATAGCCAAGCTCCTTCCGCTATAGGCTACATTGCCAAAGGAAGCTTAATGCAGTGTCACTGAGGGGGTAACCGCAGCCACTTACACTGAACAATGAAGATTTTCACCAACTATGTAAAGCATTTTGTGTGGTTTTATCTGTTATTTCTTTTTATACTTTTAGATGCTTTACTGAATATTGAGAAAATGAAGATTGCTTTCTTAACATTATTTCTAACCAGTTTTTGTTATGCAGCATCCAAGGCATTTGCTTATTTGTTGTGCTACAACTATATGCATCGCACACAGGCCGCAACCCTATTACCTTCCTGTTAGACTTGCCATTCTTGGCATGGTCTCCCCTAACTTTTTGCCTCTGTTTCCCAGCTGGTTGATGTGTGCTGGACTCTTTTTGTGCTCTTTTTATTACTCTGGGCACTTTACCACTGCTATCCAGTGCTAAAGTTCAAGTGTTCCTATGTAAAATGTATGTGTATGTGGATTTCCATGATTGGCATATTTGATTTACTGGTAAATCCCTAGTACAGTGCACCAGAGGTGTCCAGGGCATGTAAATCAAATGCTACTAGTGGGCCTGCAACACTGGTTGTGCCACCCACATTAGTAGCCCAGTAAACATGGCTCAGACCTGCCACTGTAGGGTCTGTGTGTGCAGTTTTAAACTGCCAATTCGACTTGGCAAGTGTACCCACATTTGCCAAGCCTAAACCTTCCATTTTCATACATGTAATACACCCCTAAGGTAGGCCCTAGGTAGCCCCATGGGCAGGATTCAGTGCATGTTTAAGGTAGGACATATACTAATGTGTTTTATATGTTCTGACAATGAAATACTGCCAAATTCCGTTTTCACTGTTGCAAGGCCCATCCCTCTCATAAGTTAACATGGGGGCTGCCTTTAAACATGATTAAAGTGTAGATTCCTTTTGGGAGCGGATAGGCATGTGGAGTTTTAGGTCTCTTCTTAACTCACAATTCAAAAATACATATTTTAGTAAAGTTGGTTTTGAGATTGTGTGTTTGAAAATGTCACTTTTAGAAAGTAGGCATTTTCTTGCTTAACCCATTCTGTGACTCTACCTGTTTGTGGATTCCCTGTCTGGGTTAGTTTGACAGTTGGGCTGTTTGCACCTCTCTCTAGACAGTGTCACAAAGGGACCTGGGGTAATGCCTGCATATCCTGATGAGCCATCTGTGCTAGGAGGGAGGCCAGGAATGCTCACTTACACCTGAAAGGGTTGTGCCTGCCCTCACACAATGCAGTCTCCAACCCCCTGGTGTGTGTTTGGGGCCTGGCCTGGGCAAGGTAGGATTTCACAAACAAGAGAAACTTTCCTTTGAAGTAGGCCTACTTCAAAGGCCAAACTGGGTATAATAAGAGCACCCAAAGCTCTGGAAAATTAGATCACCTCTGGACATCAAGAGGAACCTCTGCCTGGAGAAGAGCTGAGGAGAAGTGCTCCCCTGCCTGTGACTGTACTTTGTGGAGCTATCCTGCATTTGCGGCTTCTGCTTGGTGAAAGAGGACAAAGACTGGACTTTGTTGTGCATTCCTGCTTGTGAAGAAATATCCAAGGGCTTGTCCTGAGCTTGCCTCCTGTTGTTGAAGTCTCAGGGCCATCAAAGACTTCCCCTGCCAGCACCTGAACTTTCTGCTGAGACTCCTGCCCTGCCAAGTGGTGTCCTATCCAGTTCCTGGGGCCTTGACAGGTGAAGCTGGCAGACCAGGATTGAAAATCCACGCACAGACAGCCGTGAGGGGAAAATTTCAATGCACCTTCCGAGACACGGCTGAGAAACGACGATCCGCTGGCTTCGCAGCTGAAATTTACACTCCACCTGCATTGCGGTTGGAAGATCGACGCACACGGCTGGGGAAACGACGCGCAACTCCCGCTGACGGAGGCTGATAACATTGCAACCCACGTAGACTGGCATTGCATAGGCAGCAGCAGAGAGACGTCACATCACTCCAGGTCAAAGAGTTTACCAGCTTTGAATGGGCTGTCAGTGCGACCTGCTCAGGGATAAGGGCCAGTGCTTATAGACACAATGCAGTCCACCCCTGTGGTCACTGAATATGACTTCACTGCCCAGTTTGCAGGAATCTAGTTTCAGCTGTGCTGTCTAGTTTTCTTGCTTCAGTTAATTGAGCTCATAATCTTTCTGCTTCTTCTAGGACAGTGTTTTCATTTGCAACATCTTACTTTTCAGGTGCTGGGGATACAGAAAGCACAGGGCTTAACAAGCTTGTGCGAAAAAACAAAGGTATGTATCCTTCTTTTACAATGAGCACCACCCCAGCCACTGCATGTCTCCATGTGACCTTGACTGACTTGTGCTGGTTCTTGGTGTGCATATGTTTTCTTAGTTGCATACAATCCATGATGATGTCTGGGTATCTCAGCAGTATTACCACCACCACTGAAAGGTTGGAGAGTTTACAGAGCTCGGAGTCAGGGCTGCTGATCAGCTGCTTTGACATCAGTACATGTGCTCAGGAGGTCGGTGCAAGAGCAGAACATTATGTATAGAGAGGGTAGGCTCCCTCAATGACAATAGTGATATAACCCCAGGGTACTGTGTGTGCGGGGCTAGTTTAATAGAACCAAGAAATCTCAGCTCTCCTCAAACATGCATTTTGATCTTAGACAAAAATAGTTCAAACTCTCTCAGTCTCTCGCTCGCTCCCCAAGAAGATCTGCAGAACCAGGTTTCATTCTATTTGAGCTGTGTATGAAACAGTTAAATACCATACAAGATTTGTTGTTGTCTCTTTGACCCTAACGCATAAGTGGTGCTAATGCAAATTGCTCCATTGAGCTTGAGCTAAATACACTCTCTATAAACCTGCAAAAAGAAATCTCAAATTCTGCCATTTCTTGGGGGATAGGCGCATAAGCACCGCTGACCAATGCTAAAGTGCAAGTGATCCCTGTGTAATTTGTATGTGTAACTGGCTTTTCCTTGATTGGCATATTTGATTTACTAGTAGTCCCTAGTAAAATGCACTAGAGTTGTCCAGGGCCTGTAAATCAAACGCTACTAGTGGACCTGCAGCACTGGTTGTGCCACCCACATGAGTAGCCCTGCAGTGTCTGTGTGTGCAATCTTGCACTGCCAATTCGACCTGACAAGTGTACCCACTTCCCAGGCCCAACCCTTACCTTTTTGTACATATAAGGCACCCCTAAGGGAGGACCTAGGTAGACCCGTAAGCAGGGTGTAGTGTACGTGAAATGAAGGACATGTACTGATGTGTTTCACATGTCCTGACAGTGAAATACTGCCAAGTTCAGTTTTCCCTTTTGCAAGGCCAATCTCTCGCACAGGTTAACATGGGGGTTATCTATAAATATCTTAAATATAAAGTGCAGCTCCTCTTTGGAGAACTCACAATATAAAAATCCATCATTTGATAAAGTTGTTTTTTAAATTGTCAGCTTGAAAATGCTACTTTTAGAAAGTGAACATTTTCTTGCTTAAACCATTCTGTGACTCTGCCTGCTTGTGTATTCCCTGTCTGGGTCAGACTGACAGTTGGGCTGTTTGTTAATCTCCACTAGACAGTGACACTAAGGGAGCTGGGGTGTATATCCTGATGGGCATCTGGGCTAGAGTGATGGGCAGAATGGTCACTTACACCTGAATGGTCTGAGCCTTTATTCATACAATGTATTCTCCAACCCAATGGTGTGAGCCTGGAGACAGGCCTGGACAAGGCAGGATCTTGTGAACAACAGAGACTTTTCTTTGAATTTTGCTTATTTTAAAGGCAGAAAGGAGTACAAGTAGTGGACCCAAAACCCCAGATTTCAGATTACTTCTGGAACCAAGAGGATTCTCTGCCAAGGAGAAGAGCTGGCGAGCTGGAGGAGGAGGAGGAGTACTGCCCCTTTGCCTATGACTGTGCTTTGCTGGGCTGGCCTGAAGTTGCTGCTTCTGCCTGAAAGAGGACAGAGATTGGACCTTGTGGTATATTCCTGCTTGTGAAGTGTCTCCAAGGGCTTGGATTGAGCTTGCTTCCTGTTTTGAAGACTTCCTCTGCCAGCATCTGGATGCTCTGCTGAGAATCTGCCATGCCAAGTGGTGCCCTACCCAGTCCCTGGGCCCTTTAAAGGTGAAGCTGGTAGAATAAGGACTGAAATCGACACAAACCCCATGCAGCGTGGTTTTCCATCACCATGAGGCCAGATTTCTCACACATTGCTGCTGTGTGTCAAAATTAACGTGAACCTGCGTTGATCCGAGGTGCCTCATCCAGAAATCGACTCATCGCTCTCTTTCAGGAGAGAAAAATGATGCATCGCCTGCCTGCCCTGAGAAGAAACACCACACTACCTCACTCGCGAGTAAGGAAACAACACATCGCTGACTTTTCCAATGAACGCTCGCATGTGTGGCTTTATTTTTGATGCAAACCAGGTCCTTTGTGTAACAACAATGTTTCAAGTGTTTTCTATGGAGTGAGAATCTATTATTTTGAAAATTCATAACTTCACTTTTGTATGCTGGATTTTTGTTGTTTTGGTCTTGTTTGATTTAGATAAATATTGGCTATTTTTCTAAATTGGTGTGGTGTCCATTTTGTAGTGCCTTTACTGTCTTACTGTGTGTGTTGGTATACAAATTTTACACATTGCCTTTGAGATAAGCTTGACTGCTTTTGCCAAGCTACCAAAGGTGTGAGCAAAGGTTGCCTTAGGAGTGTAACTCCCCTACCCTGACTAGAGTGAGGGTCCCTGCCTGGAAAGGGTGCAAACTGACTACCAACATGAGACCCCATTCCTAACATTGTACAATGGGTGGTATGCTATTTGGATGAGAAATGGCAGGCAGTAGGTCTGGCTCTAACAGATGACAGAGATCCACAATTGTTTGCCTATACAGATGGTAAATCTGTATGATGTGTCTGTCTTCCATGTCCTGAAGTTCTGACAGTGGACGGTAGACAGGAGGATGTCTGATCCTTCCCCTCCCTGGGTACCTATGTGGGACAAGAAATGAGTATAGCCATCTTCCAAATTCTTTCTGGCAACATACATAATGCATGTTATAGGCATACTGTGACAAGGCACGCCATGATTTAAAGGTGATGATGCTCAGTACATGTTACAAATGCCAATTCCACAGAGGTAACATGTTTCTCCAATGCTTTAATACAAATGTCTATACATCACCTATCTGGACAGCAACACATTTTTCCATGAAATGAAATATGCTATGACATACGTTCTGATTTTGAAATAACCATGGGGGGGTGTCTGTGGCCAGATTTCTCTTGCCGTATGTTTACGAGGCTGGCCTGGCTTATAGTGGGTACCTGATGGTACTTACACCTTGTGCCAGGTCCAGTTATCCCTTATTAGTAGATTAGTAGTGTTCTAGCAGCTTCGGCTGATAGAGGTAGCTATAGAAGAGCGGCTTAGGCTGAACTAGGAGACATGCAAAGCTCCTACTATACCACGTATATTATATAGCACTATATCTTAAGAATCACAATACTCAGAGTTACTAAAAATAAAGGTACTTTATTTTAGTGACAATATGTCAAAAATATCTCAGAGGATATACTCCCTTAGGAGTTAAGTAAAATACACAAAATATACACACAAACCAAAATCAGGTAAACAGTTAGAAAAGTAGTGCAAACACTGTAGAATACAATAGGATGCAATAGGCCTAGGGGCAACAAAAACCATATACTAAGAAAGTGGAATGCGAACCACTTATGGACCCCAGGCCTAGTGTAGTGTGTAAAGGGTCGCTGGGAGTGTAAGAAAACATAAATGGTGTCCAAGATACCCCACCCCAAGACCCTGAAAGTTAGGAGCAAAGTGACCCTACTTCCCAAGAAACACACTAAAGTTGTGATAGGAGATTCTGCAAGGACCACAACTGACTGCAAAGCACTGAAGACTGATTCCTGGACCTGAGGACCTGCAAAGGAAGGAGGCCAAGTCCAAGAGTCACAAAAATGTCCAGGGGGGCAGGAGCCCACTAAACCCCGGATGAAGATGCAAAATGACTGCCTCCGGGTGGAAGAAGCTGAAGATTCAGCAACAACGGGAAATTCCAGGAACTTCTCCTTTGCACAGGAGATGTTGCATGGCGTGCTGGAGGATGCAGAGTTGTTTCCACACAGAAAGACCGCAAAAAACCTTGACAGCTGCAAAAGTTGTGGTTGAAGAAAATGAGTGCTGCCCGGGCCCAGGTAGGACCAGGAGGTCGCCACTTGGAGGAGACAGACGGGCACTCAGCAAAACAGAGAGCCCATGCAGAAGTAGGCAGCACCCGCAGAAGTACTTGAACATGGGTTCAAGAAAACTGAGCACGGCAGTCGTCTCAACACTGCAAAAGAGGGTCCCACGAAGCCGGTGTTCAACTCAGCGAGTTGAGCAATGCAGGACAGAGTGCTGGGGACCTGGGCTGTACTGTGCATGAAGGATTCCTTGCAAAAGTGCACAGAAGCCCTAGCAGCTGCAGTTCACACAGGATTACTATCTGGCATGGGGAGGCAAGGACTTACCTCCGCCAAATTTGGACAGATGGACCACTGGACTGTCGGGGTCACTTGGATCCAGCTCCTGTGTTCCAGGGACCATGCTTGTCATGATGAGAGGGGACCCAGAGGGCCGTTGAAGCAGAAGTTTGGTGCCTGCATTTGCAGGGGGAAGATTCCGTCGACCCACAGGAGATTTCTTCTTGGCTTCCAGTGCAGGGTGAAGGCAGACAGTACCCAGAGCATGCACCACCAGGAAACAGTTGAGAAAGCCAGCAGGATTAGGCACTACAATGTCTCTGGTAGTCTTCTTGTTACTTTGTTGCAATTTTGCAGGCGTCCTGGAGCAGTCAGCGGTCGACCCTTGGCAGAAGTCAAAGAGGGAGATGCAGAGGAACTCTGGTGAGCTCTTGCATTCGTTATCTGAAGAGAAGCCCACAGGAGAGACCCTAAATAGCCCTCAGAGGAGGATTGGCCACCTAGTCAGGTAAGCACCTATCAGGAGAGGTCTCTGACGTCACCTGCTGGCACTGGCCACTCAGAGGCCTCCATTGTGCCCTCACACCTCTGCATTCAAGATGGCAGAGGTCTGGAACACACTGGAGGAGCTCTGGACACCACCCCTGTGGTGGTGATGGACAGGGGAGTGGTCACTCCCCTTTCCTTTGTCCAGTTTCATGCCAGAGCAGGGGCTGGGACATCCCTGAACCGATGTAGACTGGCTTATGCATGGAGGGCACCATCTGTGCCTTCCAAAACATTTCCAGAGGCTGGGGGAAGCTACTCCTACGCACCCCTTAACACCTATTTCCAAAGGGAGAGGGTGTAACACCCTCTCTCAGAGGAAATCCTTTGTTCTGCGTTCCTGGGCCTGGGCTGCCCAGACCCCAGGAGGGCAGAAGCCTGTCTGTGGGTTGGTAGCAGCGGTAGCTGCAGTGAAAATCCCAGAGAGCTGGTTTGGCAGTACCTGGGGTCCATGCTGGAGCCCCGGGATGCATGGGATTGGCACCCCAATACCAGATTTGTCATGGGGGGACAATTCCACGATCTTAGACATGTTGCATGGCCATATTCAGAGTTACCATTGTGAAGCTACATATAGATATTGACCTATATGTAGTGTACACGTGTAATGGTGTCCCCGCACTCACAAAGTCTGGGGAAATTGCCCTGAACTATGTGGGACACCTTGGCTAGTGCCAGGGTGCCCTCACACTTAGTAACCTTGCACCTAACCTTCACCATGTGAGGGTTAGACATATAGGAGACTTATAAGTTACTTAAGTGCAGTGCAAAATGGCTGTGAAATAACGTGGACGTTATTTCACTCAGGCTGCAGTGGCAGTCCTGTGTAAAAATTGTCTGAACTCCCTACGGGTGGCAAAAGAAATGCTGCAGCCCATAGGGATCTCCTGGAAACCCAATACCCTGGGTGCCTAGGTACCATATACTAGGGAATTATAAGGATGTTCCAGTGTGCCAATTAGAATTGGTAAAAATGGTCACTAGCCTGCAGTGACAATTTTAAAGGAAGAGAGAGCATAAGCACTGAGGTTCTGATTAGCAGAGCCTCAGTGACACAGTTAGGCACCACACACGGAACACATTCAGGCCACAATTATGGGCACTGGGGCCCTGGCTAGTAGGATCCCAGTGAGACAGGCAAAAAAAAACTGACACACAAGTAAAAAATGGGGGTAACATGCCAGGCAAGATGGTACTTTCCTACAGTATGTGCCTGGTAACGTATACAAATGCTGTCAAAGTAAAAGGACATACGTGACAGGACAAAGCCATTACTTATCAGTTGTTTAGACCATTATTTGGATTTGTAACACATTTATTATTAGCCAAATACCATATAAAATGCTTTTAAAATGGCGTGTGCCTGACTTACTCCACTGGACACTAGAAATCGCCTACGTCCATGCGCAGAAGTGGTCATGGTGGTAGGCGGTAGCAACTGTGGCGGACACAACCACTAGGCTTAAGTTGTTGCCAGTGGCGAACTTTGGCCAATAGATGTGTCTGCTGGCTGTGACAGCTGTATACGTGGCATAAGTAACATGCATGGTCTGAATTATCCCTCACTTGACTCCTGACACTGCTGCCAGCAAGACCTCCACAACCTTAGCTGCTGGGTACCGACTCTGGGAGCCACATTCAACAGGTGATAAGGCCCCTGCCTTCTCCCCAGAGGAGCTGGAGAAGCTGGTGGAGAAGGCCCTACCCCTGTATGAACAGCTTTATGGTGCACCGTAGGAGCAGGTAGGTGCCTCATGTCCACTCTTTTTCCCTGTAATTTACCATATATTCCCTCTGCATTAACAAGATTGTGCCCATTTGTGCCTACATTTTTAGTAAAGTTCATGGAGCTGCTGTCGATGTGGCTTAGGAAGCCACAGAGTTGTGTTGTGTCCCATAATCTTTTGAAATCTCTGTCAGAATGCAAGAGCATATCCCACAAAATGACAGTTGACCAACCTAGTTAGTTGAGGACCTGAGCAGCGAGGTGGTTAGGTCTGCAAATTTCAAAATGTTTAGAGTTTTGTCCATGTAGTTAGTGATTGGTATGTGCCTCACTGGGTCATTGTGGGCTAAACTGTTTGTTCATTGTAATGTGTACTTACTCTGCCATTAAGTATGTGATATTGTGACATTATTTCCTGTCGTGTGTTTGTGCATTCATGTAGGTAAACGCCCATCAAAAGAAAGGGATTTGGAGAGCCATTGCCAAGAAGGTGTGGACCCTGAGGGTCCATAGCTGGCGGAACGTCCACTGTAGAAAGATGTGGGAGGACCTGAGACGCTGGGCAGGGAAGATTGCGGAGGCCAAGCTGGGGATGTCCTCCAAACGAGGCGGATTGCCCGTCAGACAATGACCCCAACTAATGGTCAGCATTCTGGCATGGCCTATCCAGAGCTGAATAGACATCTGAGGGCAGCACAGCAGCCACAAGGGGGTGAATACACAGAGAAGTCCTGCTTGTCCCATTGCCAGGGAATTGTGTGAGGTACTGACCGCTCCCAATGACAATTAGAGATGAGCCTTGTGTCACACAGTATTTGGGAGCTTGTTTGTATTAACATGTCATTTGTATCTAACTGGTGTCCCTTGCACTCTGAGTCTGGGCCTAGTACAAACCTTGGGGGAATTCACAAACCACTTACTCCTCATTCATATACTATTTGTTGTTATGGGTGTTACTTGTGAGCCTATAATCACTTCCTCTGAATGTCACAGACAAAATATAGTTGCATTATGGATCACTATCTTCTGCCATGTGTCTGGGAATATGTGTATGTAGACATCTGACTCCCAAGGAACTGCTTACCTGGATAATTGTTTGCAGATGTAGCAAACCACTTTCCCTTTGTAAGTGGGGAATGGCTATTGACATGAATCATGTCCCATGAGTGTGGCCAACATTCAATGTGCCTACATGTCAGCATGTGTCCTTTTCCCTTTATGAAACGTTCATTATTTGAAATTTCAGGCAGGTCCTAGCCATGTTGATGGTATGATGTCTGTATCCTCTCAGAAACATGTGCTAGGAAAAGAGTTTGTGGAATGGTACCATTATTATGGTGGTACATTCCATGTTGTGCCACAGACAGGCATGTATTGGCATTGTACTGATAGGTACCTTTATGTGTCATGGTATGTCATTTGTCATGAACAACTGCTGTGGCAATGAGGAATATGACATGTGGCCCAAGATTGTGGGACCCATCAATGTTTATCTATGCACTTGATGTGTCATCATGTGAATTGAGTGAGGATTGCTCCCTGACTATAGTAAAGCGCCACGGGGTGTCTTGCATTGATGTTGACATCACATGTTTGGGTTCATGGATTCATCTACAGATAACTACCAGATTTGGCATGCCCAAGATGTGGGTAATGATGTTGCTTTTCGTTGGACAACAGGTTGGAGTCCTTCTATTTCTGACTGTGAGTTCTGTGTCTCTACAACATTCAAGGGACAGATGTGTACTACTGACACACTCAGATGTTGTCATTGTCATGGGTGTCAGACATTAGTGGTGACTATACTGGGGCTTACTGAATCTTTGTTGTGTGTGTTCTTAAGACCTTACTCCCTGTCATATTGAATCTGACACCAATAGTGTTTGTTAGATCTGGGGTCTTTGGTTGGCAGTCAGGCTACCCCCTGTCCAATGAAAGACCCTCACTCTAGTCAGGGTAAGTCACACACAATCCAAATGATCCCATGCCCACCCTCTGGTAGCTTGGCACTGAGCAGTCAGGCTTAAGTTAGAAGGCAATGTGTAAAGTATGTGTGCAATAAATCATGCAATAACAGTGCAAACACACACCACACATGTTAAATAAATATGGAATATTCATCTGAGTAGATTAAGGTCAAAACAATCAAGATTTGATAAATAGAAGTTGAAATATCAGTTTTGTAATAATAATTAGAGTGTTTTGTTCTTAAGAACAACAATGGTCTCTTGCGAGCGCAATGTACCTGGTTTGCGTCTCAATTATCTGCACAGGACCGCAAAAGAGGAGATGCGTGGAAAACAGGGAAGTGTGCGCTGGTTTCTCCAGGTGCACACAAATGATGCGTCAATGCTTTTCCATGCAGCAAGGGCTTTGCGTCAATTTTGGGTGCACAGGCTTGGATCCTTTTCGGGTTGCGGGGTATTTGGATGCCCCGGGGATGATGCAGAGAAATCCTGGGTGTGCAGGACGAAGTCACAGGACAGAGTCACAGGAGATGCGTCAATCCGGTGAGCTATGTGAGGAAATTTCTGTTGCACAGCAGGCACTGCGTCGATTACACTTGCAGGAAGATGGTCTGCGTCGTTCCTGGCTCAGTGGTGCATCCATCCAGTGGGCCGTGCGTTGATGTTCCGTTTGCAATGCTGGAGCTGCGCTGTTCTCCACTCGGGGAGCCAGGCTGCATCGGTTCCGGTTCAGTGATGCAGTGATTTTCTCACCGCTGGGCAGGCTGTGCGTTGATTCCGGCAGGCTGTGCGTCGATTTTTACCGTACAAGGAGTTCTTTGCAGAGACAAAGGGGGTCATTCTGACCCCCGCCGGCGGCGGATGCCGCCGGCCTGGCGGGAACCGCCAGAAGACAGTACCGCGGTCAAAAGACCGCGGCGGTCATTCTGAGTTTCCCGCTGGGCTGGCGGGCGACCGCCAGAAGGCCGCCCGCCCGCCCAGCGGGAAACCCCCTTCCACGAGGATGCTGGCTCCGAATGGAGCCGGCGGAGTGGAAGGGGTGCGACGGGTGCAGTTGCACCCGTCGCGATTTTCAGTGTCTGCCACGCAGACACTGAAAATCTATGTGGGGCCCTGTTAGGGGGCCCCTGCACTGCCCATGCCAGTGGCATGGGCACTGCAGGGGCCCCCAGGGGCCCCACGACACCCGTTCCCGCCAGCCAGGTTCTGGCGGTGAAAACCGCCAGAACCAGGCTGGCGGGAAGGGGGTCGGAATCCCCATGGCGGCGCTGCCCCATGGAAACCGCCGGCTTCCCTTTTCTGACCGCGGCTTTACCTCTGCGGTCAGAATGCCCCTGGAAGCACCGCCAGCCTGTTGGCGGTGCTTCCGCGGTCGTTGGCCCTGGCGGTCCATGACCGCCAGGGTCAGAATGACCCCCAAAGTCTTTTTGGCCCTGAGGCTTCAGGAAACAGGAGGCAAGCTCAATCCAAGGCCTTGGAAAGCACTTTTCAGCAGAGCCAGAGGGCAGCAAGGCAGCAGGGCAACAGCAAGGCAGCAGTCTTTTACAGCAGAGCAGTCAGGTGAGTCCTTTGGGCAACCAAGCAGCTTCTCTTGCAGGTTTAGAGTTTCTTTCCCAGGAGGTATCTTGTCAAGAAGTGTCTGAGTTGGTAGGGTCAGGTTCCCAGTTTATATACCCAAATGTACATGTGAAGTGGGGGAGACTTCAAAGAGTGGCTTAGAAGTACACAAGGTCCCCTTTCAGTACAATCCTGTCTGCCAGGGTCCCAATAGGGGGTTTGGCAGTCCATTGTGTGAGGGCAGGCCACTGTCCTTTGAAATGTAAGTGTCAGGCCCTTACCCTTCCAGCCCAGGAAGACCTATTCAGTATGCAGATTTGTGCAGGTGTGACTGAGCATCCTATGTTTGTGGTTGTCTGGGTGAAATGCACAAGGGAGCTGTAAACCAGCCCAGCCCAGACGTGGATTGTAAGGCACAGAAGGATTTTAAGTGCAGAGAAATGCTCACTTTCTAAAAGTGGCATTTCTAAAATAGTAATATATAATCCAATGTCACCAGTCAGCAGGACTTTTTATTACCATTTTGGCCATTCTAAATATGACCTCTTTACCCCTTTCTAATCAGAATCTACCACTCAAACAGTTTATGAGGGCAGCCTTAGTGTTAGCCTATGAAAGGAGTAGGCCTCACTGCAGCGTAAAACAAATTTAGGGGTTTTACACTACCAGGACATATAGAACACACATGTCCATGTCCTGCCTTTTACCTACATAGCACCCTGCCCCATGTGATACTAAGGCCTTCCCTTAGGGGTGACTTATTTGTAGAAAAGGGGGAGTTTAAGGCTTGGCAAGTACCTTTAAATGCCAAGTCGAATTGGTAGTGAAACTGCATGCACAGGCCTTGGAATGGCAGGCCTGAGACATGATTAGGGGGCTACTTATGTGGGTGGCACAATCAGTGCTGAAGGCCCACTAGTAGCATTTAATCTATAGGCCCTGGGCACATGTAGTGCACTTTACCAGAGACTTATAAGTAAACTGAATGGGCCAATAGAGTATGAGCCAATATTACCATGTTTTAAGGGAGAGAGCATATGCACTTTAGCACTGGTTAGCAATGGTAAAATGTGCAGAGTACTAAAACCAGCAAAAACAGTGTCAAAAAGTGGAGGGAGGCAGGCAAAAAGTTAGGGGTGACCACCCTAAGGCTGTCAGGTATAACAGTGTTCCTTTTATTGACATATGTTATACCTCTCTGTTTGACACTGGTAGTACCTACTTGACTCTGTTGTGGCAGGTGTCACTTGTAGATCTTTACATTGTTGACATGTCTCCATTAGGACATGGGTATTTTAATTTAATATACTCTAGGATATAGACCTTTTTGTATCAGAGTCAGCTGTGTGTCATTGGCTTCATCCCAAATGGTTGGTACATCATGAAAGTGAAAATTGGAAGTGTGCACAGACATGTGTTAATAATGGCTGTGACCCTATTTATCTTTCTTTTGCAGCATCAGCACAGCCAAGCAAAGGAGATGGTGCAGAGTCAAATAGGGAAGCATCTGCCCACTGGACTTAGGGTCAACAAACCACTGACTCAGACTAACCCAGTGACCTGGAGGGAAATGTGAGTGCCAGGGGGTTCTCCAAACATTCTTCATCATCATTGAATTCCTCCTCCAGTGCCAATCCCTATTTGTGGGTGACCCATTGGGGAGCCTCCAGTGCCATCCGTCTTTGCCACCCCCAATATATCACTACCCTAACTGTTGCTCCCCACCCAATTGGCCATGCTCACTCACCCAAGACGGTGGCCATCTCCTTTGCAGCAAGCAGCTCGGCCCAAGCCCCTGTTAGCCCTGCTGCCCTCAATGAGGAGGCTATTGACCTCCTGAGAAGTAGCTCTGTGGGTCAGTCCACTGTTGTAAATGATATCTAGAGATTGGCAGGTCAACTTCAACAGACCAAGGCATTCCTGGAAGGCATTCATGATGCAATGGCTCCGCTACAGAGATCTTTTCAATCTGTGGTCTCTACACTCACGGCAGCCAGTCACCCTCCACCTCCCTCTTCCCAGTCCAAATCCACCCTACCCCTACCTACCCAAAGCACATTAACCAATCCACATGCATCCACCTCAACAGCCAAAGGTAGTGCACACAAACACAAGCTCTACAAGACACACCACTGGCACACATAGAAACAACATCTGCCTGCAGACACAGCAAGAGTCACTAGTTTCCCTGACAACCCCCCCAACCCCCACCCCCACCACCTCCAGCATCACACACACAACATCAACTACAGACACTAACACAACAGCCACAGACATAGCCAGCACACCCAACCTACCCACAGACAGCATCCCAGCAGGCCTGCAGACATCCACCCCAGACACCACATCCACAGAAACTGCAGCTACTGACACACCAACATCCAGCCCATCCACCATACCTGCAGTCACCACCCCAACAGACAGCCATGCACAGCATTCTCCAGCACTTTCACCCCCCTAAGCTCAAGACACATATACCCACTCACTCACTCACACATCAGACACCCACTATACACAAGCATATTTCCCATAAGCATGCACCCAAGACATCAACAAATACACGTCAGACAACCACTCCCTCATCCTCCAATACATGGCCCCTTCTGATGACCATCCCTGTGTATAAAAAAAAAAAAATGTTTCCTTTGTGACCATGGCCTTACCCCTATCCTCCCCCCATACCACACTCAAAAGGTCTGCATCAATCCCTAAGGCAATCCCTTCTACCTCCAAGGCATCCCCTGCCTCTCAGCAAAGACTCAGACCTCTCCCCAAAAAGAAGCCCCCCCTCACAAATCCGCTCCCCACCTCAGATAATCCCGAGGTGCCTGCCTGCCCCCTTGATGCCCCCTACTGTTGAGGTTACATGGCAGTCAAGAATCAAGTAGGGGCGCAACACTGTGTCATGACATAGACTTTGATTGGACTGGCCAATGGCCTTTGGACATCTTTTTTTTATTTTTAACCATCATTTTTGTTTGCAATAAAAGCCAAAGAGTTGATTCTAGAGCATACATTTGTCCTGCAATTCCTTTCCTAGGGGGATGTTGTTCCTGAGTGACTTTGGTTGTGCCTCCAGTTGTGTGTGTGCCTGCTTGCTGCTGCATGTGCTGTTGTCTGCAGTGTGTGAGTTTGTGTGCAGTGCTATTGACCCTCAAGGGAAGGGCATATGATGTGTGTTAGGTCTGTGTATGTATATGCAATGTTGTTTTCATGGCATTGTGCACTGTTTGGTATGGTTAGTATTTCTGTCCTGTTCTGCCCAAAGTGGGCAGGCATGGTTAGGACTTGCTCCCCTGATATGACTATTGTATACATATGATATGTGTATTCTTGAGTTTTGTTATTGCAGACATGGAGTGTTTCAAGTTGTGCTAGGATGCTTAGCATTTGTGTGTGCATGTCTCCATTTATGTGTGTGTCCTTTGCAGCTAGTTTGTGTAGAGGTATGTCCCATGCTGTTAGTTGAATGTGTGCTTTGTTGACTTGCCCTTCCCCATTAAGTAGCTGTGCATGACAATTGTTTTTGGTATTGTTTGTACCTGAGATCTATGTGGGGTAATTTCCTGTGTGCATGTTGTTTGAGGGGCCTGTTCAAACTGACATATGTCCCACTGCAGCCTTCTTCCATGTATGCTCCTGATGCTCCCATCGCAACTGTACAGGAATTGTTGGTTTGGTGCACTTTGTGTGTTTTGACTATCTGTTTCTCTTTCTATTGTGTATGTGTGAGAAAACAGGCCTGATTGCAGAGGCCACCTAACTTTTCGCCCCCATTGTTCACTTTTTGATGATGTTTTCCTGACTCTGAAGGTGGGCTGGGTACTGCTAACTAGTCCCAGGAACTGTGCTCTTGGGTATGCAAATGAGGCTAATTAAAATTGGCTATGCCAACCTACCTATAAGTCCCTAGTATGTGGTAGGTCATGTAGGGTTAGGGACCCCAGCAGAGATAGTGCTCACTGCTGAGGTGCCCAGTGACATTTGAAAGGAAGGCATGGCTTGCTGGCTGCTTTTAAACTAAAGTTATATGCACATTCAATTTGGAATTAAAAGTACTTTCAAAGTCTTAAACTACCTTATTTGTACATATCAGTCAGCCCTAAGCAGTGCCATATGTACCCCTAGGGTTGGGTGCCATGTAACTATAAGCAGGTACCTTATAAAAAAATTGTTACAAGTCCTGGTGAGGTAAAATAGCAAAATTTGTTTTTTCGTCACTGTAGTGAATGGCCTCTATAGGCTAAAATGGGGAGACTATATTTCAATTAACAAAGTCCCCTTAAGTGCCAGATACCTTGAGTTTGGTATCAAATTAATTGCTATAATAAATGCAACAAATTGCAATTGTTGGATTTAATATAACCCGTTCAGGTTAATAGTTTAAAAACTCTATCGAAAGTTACCGGTTTCAGTTCTGTAGTGCCCTTCTCTGATCGGCCAGGCTGCCTTGATGAGGTTGAAGTGGACTGGGCTGAACACAAAGGATGTGCCTGGGGAGGAGATCTGCCTCAGCAGTTGGTAAAACATGAATGGGGGGAAGAGCAGCCAAACTGGTCTTCAAAGGCAGGGAAGGGCATTTGGAGCAGCTCAAGACCTCCCTCACTTCCCGCAATCCCAGAAAATTAGGTGCCCTCTTGATTATAATAGGAGAAGGCAGCAGAGGTGTGTGTTTAGGATTTTTAGCCACACTAGTGGGTGGGCTCAGCCAGATCTAGCCTCCAAAAATCACTTTCAGCCATGCTTGAGTTTTGAAGAATGTTGCTCTATGGGATTGGTTTTTGCCACACTTCCCAAGAAGTGGTCATCAAAGGGTGAAGGAACCTGCCTGTGATTGAACAACCAGGACCCTCCTGCTTCCCACACAGGAGCAACGATAAATATGGCAGAGGTGCACCCACACCTCAGATCACCACAAGGAACAAGACAAAGAAGAAGAAGGACTGCTTGGCCGGACCCCCTACCTGCACCTGGACACTGCACTCTGAAGAACTGCACCAGCTGCACACTTGGGTTTCACCTCTAAAAGGGCTTTGCCTGTCTTCTATTGCTTCAAGAAGGGACTCCCTGTTTGCTACAGGTACAAAGGAGATACCCAGAGTCCCGTGCATCAAGTTCTGCCAGCAGAGCCCAGCTGACCAGCCTCCAGTGGCCATTTGAGGATTCTGCCCATGTGCATTCTGGGAATTATAGTCCCAACTTTCAAAGAGCAAATCAGAGCTTCTGGAACCTTGGCTCGAGTTGTGAACACTTCAAAGACCCAAAAATGACCTCTGGAAGAAGATCTAGAAGTTTGGAGATGTTTGTAGCAACTCCATAAGTTGAATTGTGGAAGTCGTAGTCCCAGCCCCCAAGAGGCAAACCAGAGCCTCTGAACCCTTGGCTGGTGCTGTGGACCACTTTCCTGAATCAAGAAACACTTCTGAAAGTAAGTATGGCAGTGTTACCTTGTGGATGACCTGAGCTCTGGACGTTGTCGCTTTCCACTGTCACCTTTTTTAACCCTTTGAGCAATAGTTGCTTCTATGCGCTAGAAATTCATTGTCTCCAGTTACCCTTATCCAATTTTAATCATTGTGGTGTCATTTTAAACATACAAATGCAATCTAGTTTTATAAATTGGTGTTGGAATTTTATTGTGTTTTGTGTCTTACTTTTTTACTGTTTTGCAATTTTTAAATGATTTACACACTTGTCTTCTGAGTTAAGCCTTGTCGCTTGTTGCCAAGCTACCAAGGGTTGAGAGGGGTTCAATTTATTGAGACCTAACTGGACCTAAGTGGGGGTTAGTGGCCTATTGCTAGGTGTAGGTACTTACCTGCCCTTAACAATAATCTACTTTCCAACATCCATCAGGACATGAATTAAGTTTCTAGATTTAGAACTTGTGGTCAGGAATGAACAATTGCCTACTTGACTTTTTCAAACACACACAGCAGGGAATAACCTATAGAATGCCCTTAGTGCACATCCGTCAAGTCTTATTTATAGTATCCCATATGGAGAACTGTTACGGGCCAGATGGATCTGCAGTACAATAGAGGACTTTGAACGTGAGAGAGTGACTATGTGTGAGAGGTTTTCAGAGAGAGGCTATAGAACTAAAATAATAACTGAGACATGTAAAAAAGTGGGCAGTGTTTACAGGGATTGTTTTTTGTATCTCATTAACAATTGTGGTGTGGACAAGGAGGACTCTTAGATTTGTTACAACTTATTCCAATCCGGCATACAATGTGAGGAGAATTCTAAATAGAAGTTGACACATTCTGAAGACAGAGCCGCCTTTGACTAGATTTGTTCATGGTAGACCACAAATCACTTTAGGAAAAAGTAAATCACTTAGGGACAATTTAAGTCATTAACATGGTTATGCAGCAGCCAAAGGTGATGAAACAGACTAAGGGGCCTTATGCCTTTTATTGCTGCAAGTGATGTAAAGCCTGCAAGAATAGTGAGAATTGCAAAAGTAATTAAGGGAAAGAGAGAATATTTGATAAAAGGTAATTATAACTGTGACACTGAGTTTTGTACCTATTGCCTGATATGTTCCTGCGAGAAGCTCTATACAGGGAGTACAAGCAATCAAGCAAGGAAAAGAGTGTTAGAGCACAGAAGGGGGATCCACCATGATAAGCCCCAAAATCTTGTTGCTAGACATTTTCATGATTTACATTTTGCCAACTAAAAATTGTTAACAGTTGTGATTAACAATGTGGAACCTGACACATGTAAGGGTGATGGAGAGTGCAAACTAAGGATTGTAGTGTTCAGGTACATTGTGGATTTTGAGACACTAGCCCCATAGGGCTTAACTCTAGTGAATAAATCAGTACTGTCAGATAAAACTGCGCACTGGGGCACAATTAGAGGACTACGCATCTATTATGTGGGACTATTCTGTTTTTCTGAATATACGAATGTTGGACCTGGCCCTTCTAGCAGGTTCACCCCCTGACTTTTTGCCTTATTCCTCCTATTTTTTTCTGACCTCTCTCTGTTGGCTCTAGGACTCTGAGCACATTAACACTTTCTTCACTTCTTGATTCATTTTCACATTCCCTTGCAGTTTCCTATGTCACAATGCTGTGGATTCACTGCTGTCCACTCAATTCCAAGTAACTATTGTATATATGTAGATACTTATATGCCTATTCCTAATTCTATTTATACTTGTATTTATATTTACCCCTATGTTTTATCCCAAAACAATGTTTCGCTTTGATTATATGTCTAAGTGTTGTTTGTTCCTTCATGTTTATTATATGTTTTGTTACAGCCCTGAAGAAGTCCTATGTTAAAGGCCGAAACGTGTTGGCTGTTGCTACTATGTACATTATGTATCGCCAAGAACAACATGGAGGAAAATAACTAAGTGGAAGAAAATAAAGAGAAGATTGATTGTATCTATACTATAAGAGAACTGGACTTTTTTTTTTACATATGAATTGATAATTCTAATAAGTGGTGCACCACCACTATGGTTTTCATTACTGTTTTTTTCTAACCTTTTTTTCTCACAAAAAGGTTAGCACCTTCGCAGCAGGTGCTCTGGTGGAGTTGCACACTAAGGACATTTCAATGTCCCATTGTTTGCATAGTTGAGAACCTATAGGGACTGGTGTGCGTCCTACAAGCCTGCTGCTGCGTTTTGCTGTTTTACAGTTCCACTTTATCACTGCTGAACAGTTTTCTGCCACAGGGACCTGGCATCTAAATTTACTTGCCAGGCCCAGAACTCCCCTTTTGCTACATGTAAGTCACCCCTAAGGTAGGCCCGTAGCTAGCCCTATGGGTGTGGTGCTATGTATCTAGAAGGTAGGACATGTGCCAGGTTGCGTGGCCTGTCCTGGTAGTGACAAACAGTCTGCTGTGAGTGCTGCCATCTCATAGGATTGCATTAGAAATGCCCTGCCTTATGTGTAAGGGGTATTGACTGAGTTATGAGGGGTAGCGTAGGCATGTTTGGAATGGTTGTAATGGTGATAATAAATGCTGCGTACTGGTGTAGGTGTATTTGTATTACTATTATAGAAATGCCACTTCTAGAAAGTGTGCATTCCTCTGTGCTTATGACTCTGGTGTTTTGCAGCTTGTCTCCAATCCACATCTGGGCAAAGTGGCAGTTGGGGCTTTATTCATACTTTTCAGACAGCCTGTACACAGGGAGGGTGGAGGTGTCACAGAGGTGCATATTCATACTGATTAGTCTTCCTGGGCTGAGAGAAGGGATAGGCGGGACACACCTACATTTGTAAAGGCTGTGCCCTGGCCTCACACAATAGGGTTGTTTACCCCCAACTGATGTTTGGAGCCTGTGCTGGAGGAGAGAGGGGGCACTTCCAGAACCAGTTGTAACTGGTTGGAACCTCCTCTCCCCCACCATTGTAAATCACTGTAAGGACTGACTATAAGTACAGGGGAGTTTCCCCCACAATTTGGAGACTCTTTGAGACATCTTGGAACTGGACAGAGATATACTGGAAGGACTCACCAGGGACCGCCATGGACTGCTGCTGCTGTGCTGACCTGTGACCTGCTTGGTCACTGTAAGTACTTGCCACTTGCGTGCATCCTTGTTGTGCTGGCCTGTTGGTGGGACCCTCCACCTGTGGGCCTTTCTCCCTGAACTCTAATCCCCAGGGGCAGGGTGCCGTGGCCCCTGACCCCTGCAAATTTGTGAAGTGTAAGGATTGCTTCACATCTTCACAAAATTAGCGCTTTGGAAAGTGCTGCATCTTTTCCCTAAAGTGCTTTGAGACTACTCCTTAATCACCCAAGAACACCGCTGAAGCCCGGGCTCATGACAAAAGTAAAAGCGCTGCATGAAGTGCTGCTGCCTTTTTAGGAGTCATGACCGTGATCCGGGCTGGAATTGGTGCCGTGCCGGAGTCGCCCTGCTTTCTGTGCCCCCGGGCACGAGGAAAACTGCAAAACAGAAGATTAGAGTGAGCGCAATCCTCTCGTGCCCCGGGGATGAAGCGTGCTCCGTGGAGTGCCCCCGGGGCACAGGCAGACACCTACTTTGGTGCCTGCCCTTGCGGACAGCCAGGCGGGCCGCTGAATGTTTCTGCTGATGTTGGGCTGGGACGCAGGCCACATCGGAGACTCCCCCGCCCCACTGGGCCCCTGTTCTTGGTTCCAGGAAGGGCAGGGGAGAAGGAAGTCTTTCCCTGCCCCACTGGATCCTGAGCCTGTTTTGTTGCAGGACCGCCGGTGGGGCAGAAGCTTCGTCAGAGGCCCCCCACACCACCGGTCCCATTTGTTTGGCCCCTTGTGGGCAGGTGCCTGTCTGTCGCCCCTCCCTTGTTGGAGGGCCAGTGAAGGCCCGGGGGCCCTCAGTGATCGCAGGCCCCAGGAGTGGCCCGTCATTAAAACAGAGGGGGAGGGTGGCACCCCCTCCTTCTTGGATCCCTGCCAGACCTTGGCCCCCCCTCGTGAGGGCCGGTGGAGGCCCGGGGGCCCCCCAGTGATCACGGGCCCCACGAGGGGCCTATCCTTAAAGCAGAGGGGGTGAGTGATGCCCCCCTCCTTTCGGGAATTAATTGCTGACATTGGCCCCCCTCATGAGGGCCCACGGAGGCCTGCAGGGCCCCCAGAGATTGCGGGCCCCAGGAGGGGCCCATCAGTAATACAGAGGGGGTGTGTGCCACCCCCCTCTGCCCCAGAACTCGGGAATTAATTGCTGCCCTTGGCCCTCCCTCGTGAAGGCCGGTGGAGGCCTGGGGGGCCCTCCAGCGATCACAGACCTAAGAGGGGCCCATCCTTAAAGCTGAGGGGGTGTGTGGTGACCCCCTCCTTTCAGCAATTAATTGCTGACCCTGGCCCCCCCTTGTGAGGGCCAGTGGAGGCCCGGAGGGGCCCCACCGATCAGGGGCCCCAGGAGGGGCCCATCATTAAAACAGAGGGGGGTGCATGGTGCATACTCCTTCTGGGATCCCTGCTTGACCTTGGCCCCCCTCTTGAGGGACAGTGGAGGCCCAGGGGGCCCCTCAGCGATCATGGACCCCAGAAGGGGCCCGTCCTTCAAGCAGAGGGGATGTGTGGCGCCCCCCTCCTTTCGGGCATTAATTGCTGACCTTGGCCCCCCTCATGAGGGCCGGTGGAGGCCTGCGGGCCCCCAGTGTTTGCAGGCCCCAGGAGGGGCCCATCAGTAATACAGAGGGGGGGTGTGCTGCCCCTCCTTTAGGAATTAATTGCTGCCCTTGGCCCTCCCTCGTGAAGGCCGGTGGAGGCCTGGGGGGCCCTCCAGCGATCACAGACCTAAGAGGGGCCCATCCTTAAAGCTGAAGGGGTGTGTGGTGACCCCCTTCTTTCAGCAATTAATTGCTGACCCTGGCCCCCCCTTGTGAGGGCCAGTGGAGGCCCAGAGGGGCCCCACCGATCGGGGGCCCCAGGAGGGGCCCATTATTAAAACAGAGGGGGGTGCGTGGTGCATACTCCTTCTGGGATCCCTACTTGACCTTGGCCCCCCCTCTTGAGGGACAGTGGAGGCCCAGGGGGCCCCTCAGCGATCATGGACCCCAGAAGGGGCCCGTCCTTCAAGCAGAGGGGATGTGTGGCGCCCCCCTCCTTTCGGGCATTAATTGCTGACCTTGGCTCCCCTCATGAGGGCCGGTGGAGGCCTGCGGGCCCCCAGTGATTGCGGGCCCCAGGAGGGGCCCATCAGTAATACAGAGGGGGTGTGTGACACCCCCCTCTACCCCAGAACTCTCAGGAGGCCTCCGTTTAGCACAGAGGAGCACCGGGGGCCCCTTCTTCATTATTTTGCAACTGGATGTGCCTTCATCTCAAACCAGGTACTACTAATAGACAATGGGGGTCATTCAAACATTGGCGGTAAATGCTGCTTACCGCCGGGCAGAAGACCGCCAACACTGCCGCGAAATTCCGCCACAGCTATTATGACCCACAGCTCGGAATCCGCCAAAATGTAGACACCCACACAAGTCCGCCACACCAAAGGTCAGTGATAAACTGGTGATAACAAAACCGACACCGTCACGCCAACAGGAATACGCCCAGACTATCACTACCCACTAATCCATGCGGCAGTCTTTCGACTGCAGTATTTCATTGGCGGTACACACTGCCGCACTCAAAATACACAAACATTTACAAAACACATCCACATTGGACAAATCGAAATACACACACCTGATACACATACACACACCACTCCCACACACTCAATACAATATAAAACACACACTTACATTACCCACAGACCCCTATGACCACAATTGCGACTGAAGGCCAGAGAGAGACACCACCAGAAACAACACTAGCATCCACAGGCACTCAACACCATCACTCACACAACATCCACACACCTCACACAAGACACCCCTAAATATCACCCCACACATCACAACACACACCACCCTAAAAATCAGCCACACCACCCTATGGCACCGCAAAGACACCCCTGGTTTTCTGAGGAGGAGCTCAGGTTCATGGTGGAGGAAATCATCCGGGTAGAGCCACAGCTATTCGGATCACAGGTACAGAACACCACCATAGCTAGGAAGATGGAGCTATGGCGCCGAATAAACACAGTGGGACAGCATCCAAGAACACGGGATGACATCATGAAGAGGTGGAACGACCTACGGGGGAAGGTACGTTCCTTGGTATCCAGACACCAGATTGCAGTTCAGAGGACTGGCGGCGGACCCTCACCTCCTCCCCCAGAACTAACAACATGGGAGGAGCAGGTCTTGGCTATACTGCATCCTGAAGGCCTCGCAGGAGTAGCTGGAGGAATGGACTCTGGTAAGGCAAATCTTAAATACTTCATCCCCCACCCTACCTGCATGCTATCACATACCCCCAACCTCGCCCTCACCCCCATCACTCCAACTCCTCACAGATGTCCCACTATCACTAACCACACATCCCAAACCCAAGCCCTGCATGCAACACCAAAGCATGGACACTCACCACCAATGCATGGCCACTGCACATACCCACACAACCCCCTAAACCATTATCACACAAGGTCCCACACAGGAATGCAAGCACTGGGGTACAGGGCCACCCACCCATAGCAAACCATGGCACATACAGATGCAATAAT